>NC_137462.1:66282368-67534444 GCF_964235325.1 Thermobia domestica
CTCCTAATATTACTACATTTATTTCTACTCTGAGGACGGATTTTACTTTTATGTCAAAAACGGTGAAAGAATTTTATTTACCCATATAGCATTTGTTTTGCAGAATCTAACTGCTGTTCAACTGAGGTACCGTAATCAGATAAACTTCTGTACGAGTGATAGCATCTACGTACATAGTAGCCAGAATGTGAACAGCTGATATTTGTTTGGGTTCTTATTACAGAAAATTTATGTCTTCCTTGTTTGGGGTATTTGACAGGAAATGTCTTTCAAATATTATTTTCTTTTATTACTGTTCTGAACTGTTTCTATCTCTGAAATATAACACTATGACTACTGCTATGTTTATCCTTATAAACATCATTATTCATTTTAGCAAGTAGCTGTTCAGATAGTTGTGCGAATTCATTACCGTAAACTTTTGATTTACTAGCAACACTGATGGTTGTAAATCCGTGACTTGCAATGGCAAGTTGTTTGTCTTTTGTATTTTTCTACTTACTGGTCAACTGTTCAAGCAAGTATCATTTATCTAGAAGTAAAACTTTTCTTTTTCTTTGTCACACTTGCACGCTAAAAGCATTGTCACTCTCGTGAACACTACTTCTTGACCTACTTCTTGAATCTCTCAATTCCAGAAACACCTGATTTACCCCCATAACTGTCAGAAAAAAATATTTGTAGTAAATAATTCATCACTTTGCATTAATTCAAATTTCTGATTACATTTTCCGATATTCTGACTATTTTCTCATCTGCCTTCTGTAATTTCTTTCCTACTTTCGTCCTGCATCTGGATTATTAAATTACTTAAATATACTGTACGTCGGCAGTAGTCATTGTGAAATATTCAGTTAATACATTGAATGGAGACGTATAATAGCTACCTAGATATAATCTTAAAACAAAATAAATACGTTTATAATATGTTGAACCGAAACTGGAATTTTTTTTTTTTTTTTTTTTTTTTTTTGTTAATCACTGCCTCGAAGAAAATATTATCTTACGAAGTTAAATTATTATTGTATTTTGGACACCAACGGTGATTAGAGGTCCATTTATTCGCATGCAATACTAATTATTACACACCTCAATACCAGGTAATCTCTGTTTGGGAAACTAGTATGTTAAAAAGAAATTCAAAGAATACTCTGAGTGGTCGGAAAATTGGATCTTTTGAATACTCGTAGCACATAGAAAAAGACTGTAGATGTAAATCTTAAACACGGAAAAGCTAAGATTCTTTTCTCTCCAATTGATAATTGTCATACATGCAACGATGCAACGAATATCAACAACCATATAAAAGAAATTCGGATACGTTACCTCAATACAGAATATTTATTTTACATTTCCTGAAAAACGATATATGAAAATATAACACATGAACAATTGCAAGCATTAAGCGCGATATTAAAATTATGAATCATTACAACATTTACATTTTTAACACTATTATGATGTCCGTTTACTAGTATGTATTCTCATACTTCGAATCACTTAAATACATTAATATTTACTTCACAAGTGGGAGAGAGTAATATTTAGGGGGTCGCTGGCGTGGGGGATTGGTGATAGACAATTATACATACATATATATATATATATATATATATATATACTAGCAGCGTTCACCCCGCTTCGCTGCGGTCACCCCGGAACGCAATAAACTTTGTTACTTAGATAATTTTTACTTTTTCGCTTTCAAGTGATAATATGATAAAAACCATAGAAGATTGCAGTAAATGTTAACATTATATCGCTGTCATTTATGTTAACCCGCCCCGCTTCGCTGCGGTCACCCCGGAACGCAATAAACTTTGTTACTTAGATAATTTTTACTTTTTCGCTTTCAAGTGATATGATAAAAACCATAGTAGATTGCAGTAAATGTTAACATTATATCGCCTGTCATTTATGTTAACCCGCCGAGTGACACGGTCATGCGGGTTGCATATAAATACGTTTATTTTTACCTATGATGAACTAACAAAGAATTTGTACGTTATGGACACTTGAATGGTCAATTATCTCAAGACACTGGTAATTAAAAATTAAAGTGATATGATAAAAACCATCTAGGGTCCAAATCCTAATAACCCCCCAAAAATGAAAGAAATTGGTTCAGCCGTATTAGCGTGATGAGGGAACAAAGGATTTGTGCGTTCTCTTTTATATATAAGATATATATATATATATATATATATATATATATATATATATAAATCCTTAATTTTCTTTCTTATCCAAACTCATTTATGGCGATCATGAATATCATTATTTTATTGGAAATGTGTGGAAATGATATAATTCAAAGTTCTTGCTCACTTCAGAACAAAGTTTCTGAATTGGGAATCGTCCGTAAAATACGTTAAGCTTTCATCTATTCTTATCTTCGAATATGAGGAAGATGTGAGAATTGTTCAACAACTGTGATTTTAAAATTACTATTAATACATGAATGTAATATTTATTGTAATTCTAAGTTCTTCGTATAATCTGTCAGATAGAATAATGGAAATTTGAATCCATGACTACGTGGTAATCACTCGGCCATTCGATATCAGTAATAATAATAATAATAATAATAATAATAATAATAATAATAATAATAATATTTATTTTAGTGCCATGAACAGCCAGATAGAAAAATACAGCATTTAGTCATAGAACTAAGGGTTATAACGCACATCTTATATTCCTTTTAATATTAACAATACATTTGTTTCGATGATAGGAGGTCATTGTCTATCTTATAATATATACATAATTTTATGGCTTGTATCTTGTCTGGATAAACATAATTACTTCATTATTCATTAAAATAGTTAGTCAATTTTCTTCAAATTGTCCTTAAAACAAGGATACCGTCAAACATACAGATATACTATATAAAATATACATACCTATTAAAATCTATACGTCTGTTCAATAAATACAATTATCCCGATAATATATTAAAAAACCTTGTCAGTTTTCTTAAGATTATAGAATTTCTATTCATGGGAACCATTTCCGATGCTTTTCTAAGATTATATGTTGGTACCCTTATACCTATATTATGTAGGCAGTATTCGCTACTATATCTACTATCTAAAATTTTCTGAATAAAGTTTTTCTCTATCATTTTTCTTCTTACATGTAATTCTTGCAACCCCCAGTATTCGTTCCAGTAATCATAACTATGAGAGTAGTAATCTTTTTTCTTATTTCTACACAATACCCTAATGAAACATTTTTGAACCGATTCAATTTTGCTACATACTGTTATGGATATATTATTCCATATAATTGCACCAAATTCTAATCTGGGTCTTACAAGTACCTTAAATAGATAAGACATATGTGTTTGCATTTTTAAACTCAGGCCACTGTCTAAATACAAACCCTATAGTCTTTCGTGTTCTATGTACTATGTCATTAATATGATAGTTGAATTTCATATTCATGGCAAATGTTATGCCTAAATCTTTAATCTTTTCAACTTTCTGCAGAGATATTCTATCTATGGCATATTTGCTAACAGTATTGCGTCTTATTGGTATATGAAATAAACTTAGTTTTATTACAGTTTATTTTCAGTAGATTACTTTTACACCATATACTAATACTATCCAAGTCTTTTTGGAGTAAGTAGTTATCGTATTCGCTATTCACTATTCTAAATAACTTCAAATCATCAGCATATAATAATATATTTGAGAATTTAACCTTTTCCGTCAGGTCATTAATAAATAATGAAAAAAGAAGTGGTCCTAAAGGAGATCCCTGAGGTATACCATTCTTTATACAGCCAATACTGGAAGTTACATGACTAACTTTCACTCTATATTCTCTGTTTGATAAATAACTTTGGAACCATCGAATATACTGAGAAGATAGACCAACATTAGATAATTTACGAACTAGAAGTCCATGTTCTATAGAGTCGAAAGCCTTTGACATATCAATATATATATATAGTGTCAACCTGTAGTCTATTTTTAAGAGCTAAGTACGTAAAATCTGTAAAATGTACAAGATTCGTAACAATTGATCTGCCTTTATAAAACCCATGCTGAAATTCAGTTAGTTTATTTTTTACATTAAAGTATATATGGTTGTGTATTATTATTTCAAATATCTTACTAAATGCATTAACTAATGTGATTGGCCTATAATTTTTCATATTATTTTTATCTTCTGTTTTATGTACAGGTACAATATATACTTGTTTCCATGTCGATGGAAACTCTCCACATCTGAGTGATTCATTGAATATATTTGCTAGAATGGATGATAACTCAGTACCACATGCTTTTATTATATAGTACGGTATGTTATCTGGACCAGGAGAGGTACTTCCATTGATCTGTTTAATTTCACTAAGGACATCCGATTCAGAAATATTAGGCATATTAATTATATCTCCGCTACATATAGGTAATGTAGAATACATGTCATGGCCATTTACATGACTTAGTCCCAAATTAAAATTTTCACTGAACATGTCTTTAAACAGCTCCACAACATCAGTCTGTGTAGTAGCTACTGTATCATTATATTTCATTTCATTAGGTAATTTTTTGTCATCTGAGTTTTTAAATACTTTCCAGAAGACCTTATTGTCACTAACAATGCTGTTTTCTAAACTAAGATAATAGGTCTTTCTCGCTTCTAGATATTTCTTTTTTACAATTTTCCGTAATGTAGAATACCTTTGGTCATACTGTCATTGGTACTGATACTGTCATTGGTTTGTCTTGCTTCGACGAAACATTTAGTTTTCTTATTTATTAAAGTTTTCAGTTCCCTATTCATCCAGGGGTCTTTAAACTTCGGTTTATTAATGACTACTTTCTTAGGTACATAAATATCTAGAACATTATATATGGGCGATTCTCAGCGTGACGCACGGGACATTTGTACACAAAAAATGTTTTTTTAAACAAAAATGTATTTTCAAATAAAATAAAAAGTATGTCAAAATTAGGGGGGAAATTATTAGTGCATAGTTAAATAAAATTATACACTCAAAACAATTGCAGATTTGAGCTATAAGCCAAAATTAATAGTTACGCACGGGACTCAGACAAAAAGCTCATTTGACAACCTCAATTTCATTGGATATTCTCGGCGATTTATGGCAGCATTTTCATTTTATATGCCATCACTTATGTCCTACATTCATTCTCCTACTGTGCATTGTATTTTTAAATTGGAAAATAGAATTTAATTAGAATTATGTTTTCTTTTTCGACTCACCGTTACGCACGGGACAGAAAAGTAACTATGCAATTGTTTGGTTGTTCCAAGACTGTTATTATGCAATATCCTTACTAAAGAGATTGATATCTTAAGATTAACATTTGGACATTAACAAGCATAAAAAAATTTGCATCTATAATTTAATTTGAATAAATTAAATTACATTTCAAAGTATCAACTAGGAAACTCGCCTAGTGTTATTACCATGTCTTTGGGATATTAATCTGAGGTCTGATTTGTGGCGTTCAAACCACATAATGTTGTGCAACTGTTGAGCTGCTCGATCCTTTGTGCTACCTACTAAACGTAGAGTCTTTTGAATGCTGACATTGTCAGGTGAAATGCGGGAAAGTGAATTGAAGGGAAATAATTGGTTTTTGGTTATTTGGTATTATTGATTATTACTTCACAGTGAAGATTTGCTTTAGTGTGAGTTTTTTTAAAGTAAGTAATATGATTCATAGGCAAGTCACTCTGTTCCAAGTAATATTGTCAGTGATGAACTGAATCGATCAATAAAAGCAATGAGTGGCGCTGAAAGGGCTAGAAAATTTAGACTTAAACATAGGAACAAGGTGAAACTGAAAAATAAATTGAGAATACAGCGTTATAGGCAAGTTAAAAGATTAACTCTTTTCCTCTCCCTTTTGGGAAACTCATTCCGCATTGTTTCGTTGTTGACCATTTAGAAGATAAAAACACTCTAAAATGTGAAGAAGAACAAAGTAATTCAACTTAGATTAGTTCAAGGAAAACGAAAAGAGTGTCAGTGTACAGAATGATATATTTTTTATTAAGTGAAGAGAGCGACATTAATTCAGAATACAACTTTGGAGACGATGTTGATAATGATATTATAACCCTCTAACTGTCGAGCTCAGAATAGGCAATATTAGAGCAGGTGTATTTCTCCTAGTGAAATTTGATTGTGGTTCTTCCAGAAATAGGATTAAATACTGGTATGTGTGTGTGTCTGAAAGTGATGTAGAAGAAGATGGGGACACTAAAGTAACAAATCTGAAATGCATGTACAATTGTTGTACAAAGTTTTGTTTTGATGACAAGAATATGTCTTATGTGTCATTTGATCAAGTTTTAAATATACTTCAAGCACCTAATTCGTTGATAAAGGGTGAAAGAATCTACTATAATGTTCCAGAACCAATAGCCGTTTTTGTAAAGAACTTTGAAGAAAATCATTTGCGCTACAAAACTCTCAAACAAACTTAGATACCTACCATTCAAACGAAAAGAAAAAAAGTATAATTTATCATAATAATTTGTTTTTAAGCCTCATGATAAAGGTTTCGATGTAAGTTAACGTAGACGTTTTTGGTAGTTATGTTTGGTTTAGTTTCTCTCAGCAAATTCATGTTTCTTTGAGTTAATATAAAAGTTTGTTGTTCATTGTTTAAGTCCAATAACAATAAACAGGTATTGAAATCTTAATAACTTAATTTTATTCACTTCCTTGCATAAATCTGTAAATGTCCCGTGCGTAACGTTACGCACGGGACAACATTTCTATACCTCACGAAATAAATAAGGAGGATAATAAACAAATTTAATAAGTACCACTAACAGGCTAATAATAATTCTACTTTGGAGCAAAAGTTTCAATATTTTATCTTCTACAATTACAAAGGAAACACGAAAAATACATGTTTTCCGTTACGCACGGGACAGCAAAACATGACATGAGAAAACTACAATTTTTGCCTATCAGAATAAAACATTAATTAAAACAAAATTTCCAAATTTTTGCCAAAGGCGCACTTCATATTTTTTGCTATTGTTCATATAATTATAGATGTAGAATTGAGTTTGAAAATTATTTGAAAATTGGGATATATGAACAGCATTGAGCATAGTGTAAAACAGATAAAGTTTATGTGGTCAAAACCTATAATACTAAATATATTTTACAAAAAGATTTTAAATGTCTCAGTATATAGTTACACTATTTCTTCATAGAAAAACATAAACATCATAGTTTCAAATTAATTTTGAAAATTTACTGACAATGGACCACTTGCCAGAGAATCGCCCATATACTATCATAGAAACTGTTGGTCATAGTATTAATATCACTTGTATCTACATTCAATTCATTCATTACCTTGATACCCTGATACACACCTAAGAAGTCAGCATTCTTAAAATCAAAAACTTTTGTTTGGTTAGAGATATTGTCTTGATTGTTATTATTACTTTTAATTATTTTCCATTCAATAATAATAATAATAATAATAATAATAATAATAATAATAATAATAATAATAATAATAATAATAATAATAATAATAATAATAATAATAATAATAATAATAATATACTTCTCATCTGCTCATCATTAAATGTGGGAATTAGGAGGGAATTAATCCTGATAACTCTTAACACTTTAAACCTCGAAAATATGAATTACTGGTAATCAGGGCCGTGCCGTGGGGGAAGCGAGCGGGGCGACGACCCCGGGCGCCGAAATAAGGGGGCGAAAAAATTCGGGAGAAAAAAGGAAAAAAGATAGGAAAAAATGCTTGGAATATTTGTATGGGGGCGCCGTCATATATTCTCGCCTCGGGCGCTGATTTTCCACGGCACGGCCCTGCTGGTAATGTCCTATTTGTCCATAAAATAGTTAAGGATAACAGAATGTTCCTGAGCTCGAATGCCAATCAAATAATAGTAAAAATTTCTTCTTCTGAAATACTACCGTAATAGTAATTAGACGTGGTAAGTCACGGAAGAAACTAATTATAAGTAAATACTAGGTTCTTCAACTTCTCTGAACAGCCGAGTGCTGGTATTATATTTGAAACAGATGCAAACTCAGAATTTTCTTTTTTTGTGGGGGGGGGATCCAAGCTCTGGGATAGAGTTTAATGGAGATTTCTCGGCTTTCGGCATCTATCACCGTGTTAGCCCGTCACATATGAGGGATGACATCCTTCGGCGATCACTATCTGAGGAAAGGGAAAGAAGGAAGCGTCCTGGGCCCCGTATGTTAGGTACTATTCCGGCATTTGCCTGGTATGAATGACGAAAACTCAGGAAGCCTCACTCAGCATGGTTGTCCTGAAAATGCTTTTTATACTTTTTCGACTGAGTATCCCCACCGGGAAGCACCCCTGGGACCCCTCGCACACCGTACTTCTTATTTAAAATAAAACGGAACTTTTGTTTATTTAAGCAAATGATTATCATAATACAACAGCCTCTTTACAGTTTCCACCTTTATCTAATTAAAATGTATGCTATCTTGAAATATATCTTAACATATTCTAAATATTATATAACTTACCTGAGGTCGATGACGTCATTGATACCGTAATCAAATTACTATAGAATTAAAATTTCACACATTTTTTCGTCACGTAAAAGAAATACATTTATCACTTTTTGAGTAATCGAGTACACAAAACGGTCTGACATACAAGCACACCGTGTCATTTGATTAGATTTCTTTCGCTTGCCTTGACATTTTTAAACGCGTAATCAGTCTCAAGCCAATGATATTCGTACTGCATCACTGGGAAACAAAACTATCCAGTTTCTGTTACTGAAATTATTGGCAATATAGATTTAACTGCTTCTCTTTTACATCTTATCACAGAAAGAGAATAAACATTTTCAAATGTTTGTGGAATGTACCGTGCAACACTTAGCACAGACAAAGGATTGTTTTCCTTGTTCGTCACATGGTCGTGACTGCTCTGCTGTTGGTGAGATCGATCAATGGGAGGAATGATTTCCCTAACCTTCAGCTGCACAGAGCGCTATGCGTGACGTGTCTTTCCGGGAAATAAGTGTGATAAAGGAAGTGTTATTATATGTTCCACTTGAACCTTATTATGAATTTAAATTTCTAAACAACTTTAAGTGTAAACTGATGTTCAGCTTATGAAAGGATAATTCCAATATTACAGGGGATAATAAAGTTAATTTGGAAGAAAAGTTGGTGCCTCGGTTAGAGTGACAATACGTCCTGATTTTTTTTTTAATGTAATGAAATAAAAACTTTCAGTTTTACATTTCACAATTATGCAGTCTGATTGTTTTTTTTTTTTTAAAAAAAAAGAATAACACACTTTGTCCCGATGTATTACGTATATATTATCTATAATTTACTTTAGAACAACGATGAACTGTCCTTAATTCACGTTCATTTTAGCATGTTGACGGCAATGTGACCAGACGTCTCGTTTTAGCCGGGACAGTCCCTTATTTTCAACTGTTGTCCCGTTTTTTCTGATTCTCAAACGGAACGCCTAAATGTCCCGTTTTTAAGCAAACATGACCCAGGTGTCCCGTAATTATTATTCAAAATATAAATGGTCAATACTAATTCTACACTCTACCGTACCAACACTCACTGGAAAGGTTCAGCCGTGCCTAGAACTTCTGAATATTCAAATGAGAATTGAGTGTTCTGTGGTTCAAGTGGGAATTGAGTGTTAATTTTGAGTTTTGAAGTAGTTAAAAGTATTTTGGGTATTACTTAAGTTAGAAACGCTGTGTTATCATTCTTACTTGTGTATTTTCTAAATTGAAAACACTGCAGAGTCCCAAAATGCAATGTGGAAGTCACCCCCTCCCCCCGTCGCCGATTTGTATGCGTCCCGTTTTTAAAAGTAAAAGTTCTGGTCACCGTAATGTCCCGGTCAGTGTAAGAAAGCTATTTTTACCCATAGAGAGAGACAAATCAAGTGCCATTGATGTTGCAAGTGCACTAAAAAAATTGAAAGAAAATCTGGAAGAGAGAAGAAATTGTAATTTTGTTCCTGTTAGTGCAAAAAAAAAAAAAGTCTTCCATACAACATTACTTCAAGGCAGTCTATGATCGGTGTATATCTTACATAGAACGATAGAACTTTGGGAGAACAGTTTTGGTGATGCTAATGACTTTGCCTAGATAAATAAGAATATTATTTCTTGGAATAATATATAAGAAAACGCAGAAAAGATAAACGAAAATGTTGGTAAAGCTATGATGAATATAGATGAACTCTTTGACAGTTGTCGTTCTTTAAAAAAAAAAAAAAAAAAAAAAAAAAAAAAAAAAAAACGACTTCTGAAGTGAGAACCTGTGAGAAAGAAAAGAAAGAAAACAACAAAAAGCTATCGAGTGAAGCAGAATGGATGCAACTCTTCAACCATGCTAAGCAAAATGACATATTAATGTGCAAAGTCCAGCTGATAGTTGAGTATCTTTTGCCTTCCCGGAACATCAGTTCCAGTAGAGAGAGTTTTCTTGTTGATGAATGACGCTTGGGCAGACGACAGAGGTTTGATGCATGAGTCAACAGTACGTGCATTGATGCTGAGTAAAGTAAATTATGGACTTACTTGCAGTGAATTTTATAACAAAATAAAAACAAAAAGGACATATTGAGAAAGGTGCAGTCAAGTGAAAAATATAGTTTTAAAAAAATCTTAATAGCATTGCTCTATTGCATGTCTGTAGCCGACAAACAGGTTAGTATACTGCAAGCTTGTTTGAATTTGCCCAAATGGCTGGCAAGCTTTTTGGAATTCGATTTAATTGGAGATCATATTGTATAGACGTATGAAACACTGTAATAGGAAAAAAAAAGTAGCTAAGTAATAAATATTGTGATGTATTTTAATCCTCCCCTTTTAGTGTCCCGGTTAGTCAACAAAAAATTATGGCAAGCATATATATATATATATATATATATATATATATATATATATATATATATATATATATATATATATATATATATATATATCGGTTCAGCTTAAACCTACATGTTGCAAAAATTATTCAGTACATCAAATGTTTATATTACATTCACTTTTTTAAAAAAAAATGATTATAACGATTTTATTTTTTTCATAAATCACTAAAATCTGATTAATTAAAAAAATTGCAAACGTGAAACTGTATATCAGACAGTCTTCCCTCTCCCCTTAAAAAAAAAAATAAAAAAGGTAAAACTCGATTCTGGAATTAAATTTCTAACTTATATATCCAGTGTTTCAATGTTCAAAATGTGCTCTAATTCACTGAAGCTACTTTTAAATGTATGATAAAATTTTGATCGATTGCATATGTATAATTTTTAAAATCAATTTCGCCATATTTTACATTACATAAAATAAAATAAAAATAAAAATAGCACTTTTTAAATAAAGAAATTGAAATTTGGATTTTAAAAGAGGAAGAAAAACTTGTTCGGATTATTTCTCAAAAAAATATTAATTTTGTTGTTTCCAATTAATTGATTCAGTTGCTATTTCACTTGATTTGATAAAAAAAATCGTATTGTATTTTGTCTTAATTTAGATTGTGATTCCAAATTTTAAATTTTATGATCATCCTCTTCATTGAATTTTTTCGAAACCCACTGTATCTATCTATCCATCTATATCTATCTATCTATATATCTATCTATCTATCTATTTATCTATCTATCTATCTATCTATCTATCTATCTATATATATATATATATATATATATATATATATATATATATATATATATATATATATATATATATATATATATATATATATATATTTGTAATATATATCAGAAATGAATATGAAGAAACAGTTACACAAACATTCTTCAAACAATGAGTAACAAGAGAAAAACACTCCTCTTCGACCTCCAACTGGAAGTACTCCTTGAAATATAAATCAATAAATAGTCTTTCTGAATATTAATTTAATGAATTAAAATGTAGCAGCAACATTTTTTACTTTATTTTTTGTATTCTTTCATTTCCGGAATGTCTAACAACATTAAAATAAATTATTGGTTTATTACTATTCTTGCCTATAAATATTCTTAAGACGCATTAATTAGAGACTCTCCATAGTTTAAAATTCACTATATATATATATATATATATATATATATATATATATATATATATATATATATATATATATATATATATATATATATATATATATATATATAGGGTGCATCATTTATAATATCCAACCGTAATAACAGAGAAACCAAAAGAGGGAGAAAAGGAAAAGTTTTAGGGAAGAGCACGGTTCGAGCTAAAACTCGACTCGACTCGAGTCGAGTCAAAGGTAATTTTCTCGACTCGAGTTCCGAGCCGAGTCACTGTTTTTGAGGTCGAGTTTCGAGTCGAGTCGAGTTTGATAAAATGGTTCGCTCGTTCAGCTCTTTTAACTCGTTTTGAAATCAGGCCTGATTAAACTGGAAAGCGAAAGCCATGAGAAATGTAAGCAGTAATTGGAGTACTTTTAGTATTGCTCACGGGAGGGGACACTGCTTGCATCTCGTCTCGTCTCGTTATCGAGACGACAGTAGATTTTTATAACGAGACCACCAAACGTCGTGAGCACTAATATAAGTATTTGCTGTAGTTGTTACCATCAGGGCTGAGATCTGCACGCTCGAATTTTTTAGGCCAAGTAGAGGAGCAATCCGGGTAGTGATGTCAACCGGCTCGACTCTGTTAAGCTGAGCTAATAGCTCGAGCCAGGTTGGTTGGGACGAGCCACCGACTCAGCTCAATTGAGCTGATGGCTTGAGCCAACTCGGTTGGGACGAGCCATCGTATCGGATCAATTGAGCCGATGTTTCGAACCGACTTGGTTGGGATGAGCCTCCGACTCGACTCATGTAAGCCATTGGGACGTGTCAGCTCTGTTGTAATGAGTTTATCAGTTCGGTTCGATTCAGCTCAACTGAGTCAAAGGCTTGAACCGGCTTAGTTGAGGTAAACAATCAGCTCGGTACTGTTTGGCACGGATGAACTATCGGCTCGATTTGGCTTGGTTGGGTGAGCTGTTGGCTCGGCTCAATATTGAATGAACTGTGAGTCGAGGCGCTCGAGCCGTTGACAACCCAAAACTGGGACAAGCAGTTTTGAACATGTCTGGCCGGCGCCCAATAACATTTAACATTTTTTGGCTCCAACCCGAATATTTGCTCATCTGGAACTCAAACCCAGAACCTCGTGAATGACGTCCTTGCCTTCTGAAGACTTCACGACGACCAAGATCAGCAGTGAAGTAGCTTTTAGTATTCAGTTACAAACCGCATATCTTTCATAGTTATACATAGTGTTGTTATAATAATAATAATAATAATAATAATAATAATAATAATAATAATAATAATAATAATAATTTGTAGTAGCAGTAGTATCATTGATAATTATATTGTTTATGTAAGGTACTTAAAGATAGTACTTGAAACTAGACACAAGATCTAGCTCGAATTGGCTCGACTCTACTCGAAACTCGAACGAAATTCGAGTCGAGTTGGACGAAATTTTTCGAGTCGAGTCGAGTTTCAAAGAAAACCATCCCTAAAATCTTTGCACAAAGCAACTGTAGAAGGAGGACATCTTTGCACATATATAAACACCCACCAAACAATATTGCGAACCCAATATTATGTTTTCTCAAACGGCACTACGTCAGATTATTACATATTCCAAATCAACATGTCAAACGAAAACTTAACATACCACATATGTTATTCAGTATTGCAAACAAAGGATGTGACAATATCAGAAACATTCAAAATTTGGAATCCTCTATCACACATAGAGCATAACGAAGATTGTCAGGATAATGGACATCGAAAGTACCTTAATGGACAGTACCATAAACCATACCATCGAAAGTGCCATGGATATGGTATGACTTGCTTTCGAATGAATAAGAACGAAGTTACAAAGGATTGATTTTTTTTCGAAAGGGTTTAATTCGGAAATATGCTTAGATAAGTATTATATCTAGTTACTTGTATGATTTGCAATTGGAAAATAAATCATTTTGCCGTTTACAGTATTTCGGTATCTCAAGCCGTTTTGGAAATATGAAAAGTATTGCATAAGTTTACAACACTTCTTAAATCATGTAATTGCGAGAACGTGTATTATAATTACTAAAGCACGGCCAACAAGAGATGGTCTATGACGTTTCTTACCACATGCGGTGGGACATTGCAGCCCCTACTTTGATACCAGTGTTATCAACCACGATCACTCTGTCGTATTCCATTAATTAAATTGCAACTACAATTGCACCGAAAAAAAACTTGGCACGCGAGTAGTGGCAATGTCACTGCGAGCTGTCAGAGACGTTCTCTTACTGGAAGCACTAAGCTATTGCTGTAATGCTACAAAGAGAAGGAAACGACAATCATTTTAAATAGTTTTCACAAATGCACCATTTTTTTTAGCATTGTTGCGAACTTTACCAATGCTTTTCATATCTCCAGAACTGTTTGAGATATTGAAGTAATGTAAACAGCAAAATGATTTGTTAGCCAATTGCAAACCAAAGATTCATTTCCGTTTGGCCTATTCACGTTTCGCCTACGGACCTTCTAGCAATATACATCATTATCTCAATCTCATCTTAGATGTAGGAAAAACGGGTATTACCGTTTGGCCGATTTCCGTTTTGCCTACACTCACTTGACGAGGGAAATTTAGTCTCTGAGGGATCTATTTTACAAAGATTTATGAACAAGTTTATTTCTCAACGTCAGCAACAGCTCTGACATGTTTGACTGTGATTCTAGCCAAGTACGTGCGCTGGTAATAGTTCGAAAGGTCACAATTTCAAAAATGTTCTTTCTAAAATGGCTCTTCTTAAATTTACTTTTCAGATATGTATTTTTACTAGCTAAAAGCAGTCATTGTAAAAAGATTCATTAAAATCCACTTTTCAACGTAAACAAAAGCCGAATTAAGTAGGGAAAGTGGGTCTACACTTGTAGCAAAGAACGACGATTCTTAGATTCGCATAGTACTTACAAATATAATTCACAAAAGACTTGTATGTATTACAATATAACCTTTATTCGTATAATATATTGTACTGTACTTTGTTCTTCATTTCATCTACCCAGTGGCGTATTTAGAATTGTGTTTCGGGGAGGGCTATACACAATACGGGGAAGAAGGGGAGAATTGTCAACCTGAGTTTGAGAATTAATATTTTAATCAATTGTCTACTAATTCTGTACTAGGAAAAAACGTAAAACTCGTATCTCGGTGGAGGATCTTACCTCCCAGGAAAATCCGAAATGACGCTCCTACACACACGTTGAATATTTTTAATTTCAACTTAACTGATTTCAATTTAGAAAATGTTGAAAAATTCAGTTTTATCTGTGTAAGTTTTTACCTGAAAGAAAATGTTCAGACAAGTTGAAGTTGAAATATACTGATTTAAGTTTTAATGGCAAGAATTGTAGATTTGTGAATCTTATGTGATATAATACACACAAAAATTTAACAGTGAATTTAATCATTTATTCTATTCATAGACGAAAAAGGAAACATCTTCTGGTCGTAATATCCCGGGTAGCTAATATCCCGGGTTACTCATTTCCCCTCTCGATTTTCTTTAATTCAAACATTTACCTTTCTTTATAACTAAACGGTGTAAATATTCCTTTGCTATAATAACTGAAGTCCCATTATGTTGATATCCGTGCAAATTGGTGTGGAACATTAGTTTCGCTTATCAGCTTCTCTTAGTTTTGGTGTTACTGACGACGGCCCTCTCAAATCACAACCAACAACGGTTAAAATTATGATAGGAGAAACGAAAGAAAGTAACAACCAAGAAAAAGAAAAGTAGAATGGACGAAAGATAGAAAAAAGATAGAAAAAAGAACATAGGCCTAGTTCTTACATGGAATGAAATTTGACAAATACAGTATTAGGTCTATTTGTGAACATAGAGCATAAGAAAGTGGAAAGTTAATGAAATTCTTAGAAATTATGAAAAAAACTATTGTTGTAGTAGCACTACGTGGAATGCGAAAAACCATCAAATTTATTTCGGGAGCGGCTTGAGCCCGATAGCCCTCCCCCTAAATACGCAACTGCATCTACCAAACATCTTGCTTTGATCTCATGTATATGTACACCTGACTTTGACACTATCTCTTCACCACCAACAACAATTGCCGGTTTGCACCCTTGCCTGCATTTCCAATATGATTTTTCTATGTCATTCCTATTAATGCGGTATAGAAAACCTTCACAACAAAGCAGTTTTCAACCTCATTTTGAACATACCAACATTTTTCCACTCAACGCTCCTTCAAACCTGCACTTTTGAATTAAGAGAACATAACTTGTTTCCATATTTATGTATTACCCGCTCAAAATACGGTTCTCAAAATTCCCACATTTTTGATTGGCTAGGCGATCAGTACATTATATGATCGATTAATCAAAAGAGGAGACGATTAAACGATGTGTTACTTGAACCCCTCCCATCTTGCCATTTGAAAATTTTGAGTAGGATCCCGTCTGGGACCTTGTGGAGGACCCTGGGACGAATATTTTTACTTCCAAGCATTGCACTTTTGAAATGATGACACACGTGTTTTCCTGTTTTGACATCTGTCTCACTGTTTCAGGTTTATGTGGGGGTAGGGGCATAAATAAACTTTACAATGTTTTTACTGACATTTTGAACGGAAGCCATTTTACACAGGGTAATTTTAGAGAGTCGAGATTTGTTCCGTCCTCTCTCATTTCCCAATAGCTTTCCAACTATGTGCTACTTGACCTGCCTTGCCATTTGAAAATTTTGAGTAGAATTCCGTCTGGGACCTTGTGGACGACCCTGCGACAAATACTTTTACTTTCAATCATTGTACTTTTGAAAAGATAACACATGTTTTCCTTTTTTGACATCTGTCTCACCGTTTCAGTTTATTTTGGGGGTAGCCATAGACTTTTACAATGACGTTTTTGCTGACATTTTGACAGGCCGACATTTTATACAGGGTAATTTTAGAGTGTTGAGACTTGTTCCGTCTTCTTTCATTTCCCAACAGGTTTCCAGTGATATGCTATTTGACCTCCTTTACCTTTTGCAATTTTTCAGTTGGACCCCGCGTGGGACCCTGCGGGTGGCCCTAGAACAACAATTTTTGCTTTGATACGGTGTACTTTTAACATGATCAAACCTATGTTTTCCAGTTTTGGCATCTGTCTCATCGTTTGCGATTTTAAGGGGTGGAAACGGATTTTCTGGACACCCTGTATATTCATATAACTCGCAGAGTATATGCATTCCGAAAATTTTTATTACAGTTTCGTAATAGGCGTGACTAGTGCCTTTGATTGGTATAAAACCATCTTGTACTTCGATATATAATCTCCCTCTCTTTCCTTGTAAGATGTAACATACTGTCATTTACGAAAGGGGAACAAAAGTATAGAACTATAAAAGTGAAAGTAAAAAGAAACCTAGCTGTAAGTGAAATAATGTTTAAAAGTAAGAAAAAGCAAATAAAGGGAGTTGGAATCCGATGCTGAGAATAGTTTGTTATAAATTCTAACGGTGACAGATTTTGTTGGTTGACAGATATTGATGAATGTTCTATATATGTTAGTAGTTTTCAAAATTTCATTTTTTGTTAGTTGCTGATAGTTACTTGTTATTTAATTAATTCAACAACCCTTTCAATAGGTTTTAAAATGAAAAAGTTTAAATTTGCTCTTTTTGTGAGATACAGAGAGAGAGAGAGAGAGAGAGAGAGAGAGAGAGAGAACGGACAGGCAAAAATATATATTTAGGAAAGATACCTATTCAAACGTAAAAAAAAAAAAAAAAAATGTCTCGTTTTTTCTACCCTACCCTAAGTACGTGGATAGTTTGCTTAATGATTAATCCACTCCTCCTAATAATACGAGAACAGAAAAGCAGCCGCAACAGTACCAGTGTTGCCAACCAATTTTTCGAAAAATCAGGAAAATTCTTATGCAAAATCCAGGAAAAATCCAGGAGACACAACTTACTATCTAATGATGTTAATTAGGATGATTATTTTATTAACAAGGCAAACAGTGAACCCATCAATGATTATACTTACCAATAAAAGGCTAATCATCTTTATCTGCGTACATGCCAATATTGACTCTGCTTGTCAGAGAGAGATTCACAGGAAATCCTAGCATGAATTGTTAGAAGTGAGCCTTTTTGTGTGTAGCAATCCTTGTAAAGTTTGGGTGTCAAATCTGTCTGTTCCGTCTTCATCAAATTTACGGTTGAAAACACTTTTTCTACAGTGACACTTGAGGAAAGCAGAGCAAAGACATAACAAATGTGGATAAATTCGGAAACATTAACTGGTTAGGCTATCTTCTTCTTTTTTTTTTTTTTTTACTAACAAGCATCAAAGGCGTCATTTAGGGAGGGCAGGGAGGGGCAATTGTCCTCCCTAAATTGGAGATTTATATTGATTTTATCAAAAGTGAATCAATGAAAAGTACAAAATTTTACTTATATCAAAGGGTCTTATCCCCCTAAGCAAAATCTGAAATGACGCTTCTGACAAGCGAATCCGTGCCAGTTGCGGACGTCCCAGTTGCGGACGCTGCTCTTATCTGTTAAAATCATTCCCAGTTGCGGACGCACAGGTGTTGTTTGGAATTTCCATGCCTCGATTACGATGCAACCAGACTTGCTAGGCCCAATTGCGGACGCGTGCAGGAGAAGAGGTAAGATCTATTGATAACAAGCAGCAACGTTGCCGTATTTTTCATTTCAATACATTTACTACCTTACCTCGATATAAAGAATACGAGCATCTATAATTATAAAGCTATGTAATATTAGAGATACTGCTAACCACTAGTTTATCCATTAATTACATATGAAATACATGTAAATTACATCAGAATTCCTGTACTTGTTTTGCAGATTTGTGCATTATTTAATTTTATTTATCCCAGCAAATTTTTAGTGAGGAAAATTTTCGTAGATGCTAGCCCAAAATAACACTTCCATTTTTATTCCTCCTGTTGAAAGAGAAGTTATTTAAATTTATTAGTTTTGCATGATAATTTACTTAATTACTTGTTTTGAAATTACTTAATTCCTTGTTTTAAAAGTCATTAACAAAAGCTTGTAGTTTGCAGAATATTAGTTGATTAAATATTTAATCATAATCGACCGTTCCGCACACGCTCATCGACGAGGAATATTTAGCGTCCGAGGAAATTTTCTTGCAAATATTCATTAAGAAGATCCATTTCTCAACGTGATTGCACGCCAATTCCTAGCCTAAACTTTCGTACGAAACTATATGAGACATAATTATGCATGTTAATGTAGAATCAAAATCTTATGATGAATAATAAAAGGAGAGTAATAAAATGAAATTTAGTGGAAAGGTTCATTTCCATGAAGAACTGAACAACACACAACGTAATAACTGTTGCTCACACAATGTGTATAATTTGTTGCTCATAGTAGATTCAGAAGCGTCATTTAGAATTTTGCTGGAATGTATAAGAGTTGGAGTTTTTCAGCTATTATATTAGTAGTCAATAGATTAGAATATAAGTATTTCTCAAACTTTGATTTTTTAAAAATTTATGGAATCTCAAAAATCAATACTTTGACACTTTCAGTTAATCACAGAAGTCTTAAGATTAAAATAGTGTTCTTTCTTGTTAATCGCAACTGTCACTACACCATGATTGCAATACATGAGGTGCTTATTTTTAAAAAGGACCCCTTAATTTATTATTATTACATTTGAAAATCACGTTTCAGTGGTTTCAATAAATCTTCGGGATGAGCTCTATCTAATTAATAAAAATTGTGAAAATGGGAGCGTTTTGGGTAGAATCATAGCATAAAGTTAGTCGTTTCTGCATAATCGCCTCCTTCATCTATTTGGGTTATGTTTTGTTCAAAAGGAAACATATTTCGGAGGTTGTCCTTTCGCGTTAGTGGATTTTTTTTAACGTCACATTTCCGGAGGCACTATTTTTTTCTTCCATTTTTTTTTTTTTACTTTACCTGTAGAATGAGCCTATAGTTGAAGTTATTATGTTGTGTGTTCTTCAGTTTTTCATGGAAATGAACTTTTCCACTAAATTTCATTTTATTGCTCTTCTTTTATTATTCATCATAAGATTTTAGGCTAGGACTTTGCGTGAAATTACTAGAAATTTTCCTCGGAAGCTAAATATTCCTCGTCGATGAGCGTGTGTGAAACGGTCGATTATGATTAAATCTTTAATCAACTAATATTCTGCAAACTACAAGCTTTGGTTAATGACTTCTAAAGCAAGGAATTAAGTAATTTCAAAACAAGTAATTAAGCAAATTATCATGCAAAACTAATAAATTTAAATAACTTCTCTTTCGACTGGAGGAATAAAAATGGAAGTTACTTGGGCTTGCATCTACGACAAATCCAAAAGTTGCAAAGGGCGAATGTCAACGAAAGACAATGTTGTGCTCTGGGTTTCACAACATTTGTGTCTACCGGACGTTGCAGTAGCTGAAGTAAAGAAGAAAATCTCCAGCGCAAAGAAGCGAGTCCGGGAAGAAGATCAACCTATTTGGAAAATATATAAAGAAGAGTTCGCTGATTTATATGACCAGGATTATGATTTGGTGGCTAACGTGCCGCAGTATTCTTCTTTAAAATCTTGTCTTTACCACTGCAGAAATCAATCAGGAAACACATCGTGGAAAAGAGCTCAGGATATTGAACTTTCTTGTGATATTCTTCATTTTCGAGATAGATTCAATTTTCTTCTTTTAGATGATGCAGACGAAGACAGGATACTGGCATTTGCTAGGAGAAATGGAAGAAATATTCTTGCAAGTTGTAAAGTGTTTATTATGGATGGAACATTCAAAACGTGCAGCAAACAGTTTGCCCAGCTTTATACAGTGCATGTCGACATTGGTAGCAGCGGTGAAGAAACCAATATTGTTCCGATTATGTTTGCTCTTCTGCCAAGCAAAAGACAGCAAATATACGAGAAACTTTTCGCAGGAATTAAGGGACAAGTTCCTGAGTGGAAACCGGAATGGATAATGGATTACCTCGAAGAGTCATCCATAAACGCATTGGGGTATGTATTTCCAGAAGCGCAGGTTAAAGGATGCAATTTTCATTTCAACCAGTGCCTATGGACAAAAGTGCAAGAAGTGGGGCTTGTACAAGAATACACAAATGATGATGAGGTTAGGTTGTGCATTAGAATGTGTGCTGCTTTGGCACACTTGCCAATAGATAAAGTCGTTGATGGTTGGTTGTGTATTCAAGAAGACACACCATGAAACAATAAATTGCAGCAATTTTATGATTATTTCGTCGTCCAGTGATTGGAGAACTCGACTTTTACTACAGAGATTTGGAACTGCCATAACACAAGGCACAGGACGAACAACGCACTCGAAGGCTAGCAGAACAGATTGCGTTCTATTACAAACAAAGAACACCCAAATGTCTCAGAGTTAGTCCGAGTTCTCAAGGATGAAGCTCGGCATAGCGACTTTCTGTACATCGTTTGAATTTAAAAGTTGGCGGGAAAAGAAGAAAGAAATCGGCAATACTATTGGACAAAAGAATGCATAGAATTCTTGCGGAATTTCAGAATACTGGTACCATCAAGTGTTTGCGGTGCATAGCATATGTTCAGAGACTTGAGTAGCTTTGTGTAAATACTGTATATAAGTGGTTTGTGTAAATATTGTATATAATTCATTACCTGACAAAGGAGAACTTCAAGCTCATTCTCATATAGGCATAATATTCAACAGTGGCTATTCTCCTGCAACTTGTAAACACACCAGTGCCAATAGTTTCAACATTGACACTGCCAGTCTTAAGCCTGTTTAAGTGTGAAAGGAAGATGCATAGAGGGTACGAAATCCTTGTATGTGTGTGTGTGTGGGGGGGGGGCGGTTCCCATCTTATTTTTTGAAATAAAATTCTCCTCCCTAAATATTTGTGAGGAGAATTTTATTTCGACATTCTAAAAAGGCTAAGGCCCCTGAAAATGTCATGCCCCTATAAGAACTTGTAGCAAGCTACACCCCTGAATGAATCTCTTTTCAGCAAATTGTATTCTTGCAACAAAAAGTCCTTCTCGTTGCTGGAGGCAAGGTAGTAAATGTAATGAAATGAAAAATGTGACAACGTTGCTGCATATTATCAATAGATCTTACCTGTTTTCCCACACGCGTCCGCAATTGGGACTAACAATTCTGGTTGCTTCGTAATCGAGTCATCGAAATTCCAAGCAACATCTGTGCGTCCGCAACTGGGAAAGATTTTAACAGATAAGAGAAGCGTCCGCAACTGGGAAGAACCCCTGACAAGCATCCAAAAATCTTGAACAGAAACCTAATTCAAATCTGTGTTTCGCAATAACCGCCTTCTGTGTATACTTGTTGCAATTTACTCTATTCTATAACATTAGGAAAGTCAGCTAGAGAAGAGCAATTGGTTGTGCCGATTTCTTTACCTCATTTGATGGGCTAATCATCTCTAAATGTTTTATAGCGGGATCATGAAGCGTATATCTCTCTCGAGATGAGTTGAGTTGATTTGAGTTTAATGTCCCGTTCAACAGCGAGGCTATATGAGATGTGGACCTACTGATTAACGTGGAATCCGAACCACATAAGTTCCCACCGGGAATCGAACCTGGGCCTTCCACGCCAAAGTCGTGTACGCTAACCGCTTAGCCACGGAGGAGCTCATATCTATCTCGAATTTGCTGTACTGCTTCAATAAATAATTCAAGTCACCTGAGTTTAAAATCTTGCAGTCAACCATTTGGGAGATGTCTTGATGCCATGTATAGGAAAACTTTCGGTGCAAAGTACATTTCATCTGTAGATAAGAACTCCTTTTGGTTTCTAAAGTCTACATTTTCTAAGATTTTTTGGGTGATGCGGAAAACCAGGAGTTTTTAACATTTTTAAAAGAAAAATCAGTAGACCAGGAGATAACTTTAAAAACCAGGATATCTCATGGAAAATCAGGAAACCTGGCAACACTGAACAGCACTGCAAACCTTTTCTGCTATGCATAGGGGCAGAAACGCTTGACCTTGATGTGACTCAAATGTTTCCTCTTCTACAAAACTTACATACAGTATCCTCCAGTGATGCCAACATATGGAAAAAATCCTATATCGTGGGAGTTTTTGACTTTATTTTCTCGGAAAGGGATAATAAGCAACATATATGGGATTTTTCAAGAAGATCGAAATTTACGGCTTCTTCATTTAGATATTGTAAAAAGTGACTAACACAGAGGAATTTAATTTATAATATTATAGCATAATTTTAATTAGTATAACGTGGGAAATTCATACGTAAAATGGGATTTTTTGCCTCTCGACATGGGATTTCATATTGTTTCAGGTTGGCATCACTGATATCCTCCACGTGTGAGAGTCGATGACACAATAACTGGTAATGCAGAGGAAAATGACTTGAATGGATTCGGGAAAGCCCCGCGCGAACTTAACGAGATTTTTTTATTACTGTATTTATTTATTCTATTGATTGCCTTGCGTTCAATGCAGGAAAGTAGCCTCGGCTGGAGGGCAGCAACAGCGATTTTTCATGTTGAATTATTGGTTTTGCTTCGAGCTGAATGGTCCTAGTGAATAACAATGTATCAAGAGCAGTGTTGTCAGTTGTAAGTAGGATTGCCAGATTTTTTAAACGAAAAACCGAGACATTAGTCTCTGAGTATATATAAGGTGCAAATCAAATCTTCTTTTAATGTTAAAAATCTATTTTCAAGTGAGAAGAAATGTGTCCAAAATTATAGAAAATTGCCAACGAAATCACTGGCTCTATGTACAGGACAAAGTCTAAGAGACTACTTTGTGAATACAGAAATTTCGATACAAATAAGCTCCTAATATAAGACCCAAATTTACTATATGAGACCGGTCTCATTTACTGAACCCGTTAAGGGTCTCATAATAAGACTTTCGACCGATAAACAAATGACTAACGCCATCTCAAATCTAAGTGGAAGAAAATCGGTAACTCATTCCATAGTACAATACGCATATTCACTGGTATAAAAGAAAGTAAAGATAGAATGAATATCAATTTACCTTCTCCATTTTGAGCGCCTGATGTGTGCACGTTAAGAAACCTTTGTAGGGGTGCAATTTCTTCCAGCCTCCACTATGCTAACAACTCTCCACATAACGAGCTCGCGTAACTTCGGTGCTGTTGTGGGCTATTTCCTTTTGTTTTAGCTCGCTTCCACTAGATTGCGGCTCTTGCTTTACAAGACAGGTAGGGGTCTCAATTTAGCTGCCTATTCTCATATTAGAGGTTCTTACCCTATATATATATATATAGGAGTTTGACAAAAAAATCTAAAAACACTTCATACAGGACACGTAAGTTTGGCCCTCCACTGTACATGTGTTGCGGTTGCCGATCGTTTTTTGTTTTCAATGCGTCATGTGGACCTTCTTCCGTCAGCAGTAACCAGTTTACCTGCGAGTGTTGTGGTGTGAAAGTGGTGCGGTAAAATGGACGACCTGACAGACTTCCAAAGAGGCATGATCGTTGGTGCCCGTCTGGTTGGAGCTTCAGTGGCAACAGTGGCGAACATTGTGGGGGTATCGCAAGGCGCTGTGTCCAATATCACGAGGGCATACACAATTCATGGGCAAATGACGTCTGCAAAGCACAACAGTGGTCGAAAGACAATCCTGTCAGATAGGGACTGGAGGGCATTAAAACGGATTGTAGCAGCTAAAAAGAAGACCACTGCAATGAAAATTACGTCTGAACTCAATTCCGACCTATAGAACCCGGTTTCATCGAAAACAGTGCGACGGGAACTTCATAAAAAGAAAATTCATGGCAGGGCCCCTGGTCACAGCAGTAAATGCGAAGAGGCGTATCCAGTGGTGCAAGGACCACAAGGCGTGGACTCATGAGAAGTGTAAACACGTAATGTGGTCCGATGAATCGACCTTCACCTTGTTTCCAACAACCAGTCGTGCTTACGTATGGAGAACACCGTCGCAGGCCTATGATACAGACTGTCTGCTCCCAACTGTAAAGCATGGGGGTGGTTTTGTTACAGTGTGGGCAGTGATATCGTGGTTTTCTGCATGCCCCATCATAGCTCTGCATAGAATGATTAATGCTAAGGCATATGAGGGCATTTTAGGGGACCAGGTTCTACCCATGGCCCAAATATTGTTCGCTGATGATGATGGCATCTACCAAGATGATTTGGCATCCTGTCACGCTGCAAAAACGGTGAAATCATGGTTTGAGGACCATGACCAGGAGCTATCACACCTCCCCTGGGTCCCACAATCACCAGATCCGAACATCATTGAGCCATTGTGGTCTGAGTTAGAAAGGCGTGTTCGGTCTCATTACCCTCCACCAGCATTCCTTAAGGAACTGGAGCATGTTTTGGAGGAACATTGGTACAAAATTCCACACACCACGATTTGCTGTATACGTCCATTCCACCTCGGATTCAAAAGGAGGCCCCACACGCCATACTATATATATAAGGTACTTCCGGCAAACAAGGTACGGAGAGAAAAACGACCCAGAGCAAAATTTCATAGGTTAGATTCACTGTAGGAGAAATCTGACTACATCACAAGTAGGGACTACTCACACAATGCCTGTTTGAGAGAGTTCGTCTTCTTGTGCATGGTTAGGCGGAATACTGGGAGTATTGAAACATCAAGATGTCAGTTTCCAAGTGTTGATATAAGTTAGGGGGGCAAAGTAAGTTCATTTTTTCTGTGTATAATAAAGCTAACCCGAAACATCTTGTATATTTGTGAGGATCATAGTGTTTAGTATTTGGGATAGTAGTACTTTATGTTAGTTCGAAACATGTTTGTAGATAATGATTTATAAAATGACAAGTACATGATCGGTAAATAAGGCCTATCAAAAATCTACTGGCCCTCATTACCCTACAAAACGTGTATGCATTGTTAAATACTTAGAAACTGGCGACTTGAATGTGTGTTAGTTTGTTATTCTTTCTTGGCCAGTGCCAGCCAGGTCCGTTATCCCCCTCCCCCACATTCAAATAGTAGAATGTTTTATAGTCGGCTGTTATGTGCGTCTTATGTGCGCTTATGTGAGCGGAATTTCAGCTTATGTGCGCACATGTTTACACACGAAAAGGATTAAAGAAAAGTGCACTCCAGAGTAACGCCTGAGTGAGGCATTCGAATCCAGACTTCATATTTCTGTGCCAAGTAATATTCCATATGTGCGCTTATGTGCGCATAAAATTTCCAGTTGTGCGCATATAGGAACAAAGAAAATTCACATACAAAAATATTCAAAAAATTCATGACTTTCTCTGAATTAACAAATAGCAAGTCGAGATTTCTGCAGCAAGTAGTACTCCGTATGTGCGCCTATGTGTACATAATATTTGTAGTGTGCACATAAAATAATGCAAGATACATAATATTGAAAAATGTACTTCATTGAAGTTCAAAGGGCACACTTAAAGCAATGAGATAAGGTAGAAATTTGGAACAGTATTTATAACCGCTTTCCGTAGTCTGTCCCCCGTTGTCCTGCCGATGAGTATTTTCCGGAGATCTGAACTTAGCTGGGTAGGACGTTGAAGGACATCTCCAAAAAGGAATTACTAAATTTTCTCCGAATTGCAAGCCGGTCTCAATAATATAAATAAGATGAACATTAGGCGCCGAGAGGCCCGGATGTCTCGTCTCAAAAACCTCACGGACGATCAGACGGTCACTCAGACCACAACGCATACAAACATCACTCATATACACAACAAAAACACTCTGGATTAAACGAAACTATGCTTATTTATTAAAATACTATTTTTAAAAAATGACGAAAAGAAACGATCACAACACTTAACACTGAATATGTATAATTATCTCCTTTAATAAAATCACGCTTTACTTTCTCACTATACTTTGGCCCTTTGTTACTTTATATATAGATCTATTAGGATTGAAGATTAAGATAACGATTTCACTAGATATACTTTTCTCACACCACTAATGGACTAGGGGGTTTAGCACTGAGGAAAAGTCGCCGGGATAATCCCACGTAGTAATATGGTTGCTGCTCCAAACAGTCCTGAAGAGTCGACACGAGTCTTCAGCAAAATTACGTAGTCTCCAAAGTGGAATGATAATATTGGAGGGCGCGTTATAACTGGTACGCACAAGGTGTGTGAACCTGGGATTTACTGATTGGGGCTAGCCGTAAGAAAACGTCCTTCACCGGCTAATAGCTTGTGCCCCTTAGCACAACATCATACTTGATTCCCGACGCGACGTGCGTGTTTGCTGCTCACAATTCCGGAGTAAGTCTCCCTGAACTTACAGGTTCGAGATACGAGCTGCATTGGTTCACTGATCAATGTTGGCAGTTCATTCTTAATAGCACTCAGGTATGTACATGCAAATAGAACATAAAAAAGAGGTGACGTTAACATTAGTCCACTGGCCACAACGCACAAGACATTACGATAACTTAACCGTGAGAATGTTTAGATAACAAACTGCTAAAGCGATGTGGCTGGTGCCATTCAGTCATTTCTGCACCTGATGTACTCTAGATCGCAGTACATCCATAAATGATAGGAGAATACAGCTAATTCAGTTCCAAATGACCATAGAACATAATTTTTGCATATTAATAAGTCAGGGAGAAACACTAAGAAGCTTCGTTGCTCACTGAAATGTTCTCACCACAAAACAACGTTTTAAATATACATATGAATAGACGATAAAGACTTCTTTGTTCAGGAAAGCAATTCCCACCGAAGAAAGAACTTATTTGCGTCGGAGAATAAAGTATAAATCGAAAAATAATTACTGTCTTTACAAAATATACAGAGCGTCCACAAAAAATACTTCTATAACCTAGTGACGGTTATATATTTATTCTTATGTGTGTCATTTGTGCCCTTATGTGCGCTCAATATCAGCTTCTATGTTCACATATTAACACATGAAAATGATGATAAAAGTGCACTAAATCAGGGAGACGCCTAAGTGTGGTACTTGAATTACGACTTCATATTTAGATGTCAAGTAGAATTCCACACGGAAACAGGAAGACTTACCCACAAAAATATTCCAAAAAAATCATGTTTTTCTCTAAATCAACGAGTAATAAGTTGAGAGTTATGCAGCAACTAGTAATTGCTTGATAAATGCATCATTGTATAGGGTGGTCAATTTACCTTGTTACGCTCTTGGAACTTTTAAACTAATAGACCAAGAGCGCTGAAATTTTGCACCTTTAAAATATGTACAGGGAGACACAGTTTGACATACTGGCTAATAACACCAAATTAACAGTGTTGCCAACCCAACATAAAATTTTATTTATTTAAAAGGCGCTACGTCAGGTTATGCAATTTTTCCATGCAATAACCTATAACCCTGTATATATACTTTAGGTTAGCAATAACTCGAAGGAAACAGTGCATGATCATTAAGAATAACTACCAAAGTAATTAAGATATTATCAGGTATTGCAATGCTCAATTTGCACGTTAAAGGTGAAAGTTGTATCTTAAAGGTAATTCGTAAATGCGTAGAAGTTTCTCTGAAATAACTATAAATTAACTATTAATATACAGTATATTAAACAATAATCCTAAAGATACTATAACTATGGGGCTTCATTATTATTTCATGTGCGGCATGATGATGTTAAAGACTTCACAGAGCTAGAAATATGTATAATTATTACCATTTTGGAGTCATACAACTTTATTCCAGAAATTCAACCAACTTTACATTTCACTACTCAATATCCTCATGTTATTGGGTAAAAGCAAAGATAAATTGCATACGTTCTATGTACTATTGCATATACAGTAGTTGCAAGTTATTTTTAGTTGAATTTAAATGGATATTTTTTGCTATTTTATAAGCGATCCTTTATAATGTAAAACTTTGCATACCTTTCCTCTATCTTGAATGTTATGTATCGATCAATAAATGTTCATCAATTACCTTCAAGGCATTAATTTCAAGACAAATTACCACCCAACAAGGTTCCCGTAAAGCAAGCTATTCAATCCAGTTACAATTAAGTACCGTCGGCTCGATAAGTAGTTATGGGTTAGACACACTACTTCTTATATCTAACCCACAACTAATATGTAGGTGACTGTTCAATGCAATATGCTTTAGTTACAAACTTATATAATGATGCAATTACTTCTTGCTCCACAACTCTCAACTTGCTACTATTGTCATGAATTTTCTGTATATCTTTGTAGGTGTATTTTCTTTCTTCCGATGTGCGTACATATAGAATATTAGTTGGTACAAAAGTATGAAGGCTACATTCGAATGTCGCACTCCAGGGTTACACTGGATGCACTTTGGTCCTTTTCATGGGTTAATATTGTGCGCACATAAGTTGACAATGCGCACACATAAAGGCACATATGACGCTCCAGAAACAAATGATGCTTCATCTTATTCACAGTTTCTATCTTATTCATTTAAGTGCGCGCCTTGAACTACACTGAAGTGCATTAGCAATTATCATACATATTGCGTTATTTTGTGCGCACACAGAAAATTTTATGTGCACTTAAGCGTGCATATAGAATTCTACTTGACAACTAAATATGAAGTCGTAATTCAAATATCATACTTAGGCGTTTCCCTGATGGAGTGCACTTTTATCATCATTTTCATGTGTTAGTATGTGCGCACAGAAAATGATATTGAGCGCACATAAGGGCAAATATAACGCACATAAGAACAAATGTTGTTCCAAGTTTCTATCTTATTTCTTTGCTTTAAGTGCGCCCTTTGAACTTCACTGTTTCCATTTTTCAATACGATACAGCTTGCGTTTATTTATGCGCACACTAAAAATCTTATGTGCACTTAGGCGCACGTATAGAGTATTACTTGCTGCAGAAATCTCAAGTTGTTATTCTTTGATTTAGAGCAAGTCATGAATTATCTGTACATTTTTCTCTACGGATTTTCTTCGTTCCGTGCGACCACAAATGGAAATTTTATGCGCACATATAGAATACTACTTGGCACAGAAATATGAAGTCTAGATTCGAATGTCGCACTCAGGCGTTACCCTGGTGTGCACTTCTCTATAATCCTTTTCGTGTGTAAATATGTGCGCACATAAGCTGAAATTCCGCGCACATAAGACGGACATAACAGCCGACTATAAAATATTCTACTATTTGAATGTGGGGGAGGGGATAATGGACCTGTGCTAGCCTCTGTAGTAGAGCCAGGGTTGCCAACCGTCCCGATTCTGTCGGACTGTACCGATTTCTGACTTCATTGTCCCGACCGAACACTCGTCGGGAACGCATATTGTTCCGATTCATCGATAACTCATTCCTTTACACGCACAGTTTTATGTATAGAATCAATTTAACAAATTTCTGTTTTAATTTGACTCGTGAAAAAATAGTTAGCAACTCGCCTTTAATTTATATAATTGTTTTGAGTTGATAATCCAGCCGATTATGATGATAGCATATTCCATGCAGCCCTAAAAATATTGATTTTTGCAATCTCTTTTAAACGTTGTTTATGTTAAATAAATTACAATTGTTTTGGTTTGAATTGTTGTATGATGATAGCCAAAGAATAAGACTTGATTTTAGTAATACTTTTTGTCAGTAATTACTTAACAACAGGGGTGTAGCCAAGGGGGGGCCCATCGGGGCCGGGCCCCCCAAATGGTTTCCTGCCCCCCCAAATGACCAGCTTTTAAAACATCATAGTAAAATTATTTCGCTTCATCCATTTAAAAGTAACAAATTTTATTGACAATTAATAATTTATGGTAAAATAGTAAGCAGAAATATTGTTTTTTTTTTTCCATACCGATCGAAAAATAGTATAGTATCTCTTCCTTATACCGATCGAAAAATAGGATACTTTTTTGTGACAGCAGATTACACAATTTACTGCGATTTATATGCTTTAACAAGTATATTTTTATATGTTTTAACAAGTGTTTTAAAAGACATAGAGAATGGAAAATTTGGTGAGAAACAATGCTTTTATTCAATTTGGATTTCATTCGCTCTCTCTTTTATTTCTACTTAGTGTAATATTTTTTTTTTTTTTTTAGACACGAATAATAAATATTTTTGTCAGGAAACCATAAAGAAATTAAGTGAAATTTCAAAGAAAATCAATCTTGTGTAGATAGGTTCTGTATACAAGGTCTTAAAATTTAAAGGTAACCAAGAAAAGTTTTGTTGCTTTTTCGCCCACCACCTTCGAAGATTGATATGTCACCTAACCTGGAAGATCAAAAATAGTCCCCATCAGCATCGACGACCTTCTGAAAACGTTCTGGAAGGCCATGGAATCCATCGCGGTAGAACTTGGTGGGCCGTGAAACGAAGAAAGTATCAGGTGCATTTTGGATTTGAACTGGCGTCCTCTAAGGTGATTGTTCAAAGAATGGAACAGGTGATAATCGGACGGTGCAATACCCGGGGAATATAGTGGTTGCAATATTGTTTCCCATCCAAGGCGGAAAATGGTGTCCTGAGTCATCTTAACCACTTGGGACTTAGCATTGTCCCGTAAACGAGGACCCATTTGCAATTCAGAAGCGATGCCTCCAGAGTTTTGAGTTTGTGTTGAGCACAGCTCAACTGCTGACACTACACAGTTGCATTGATACTCTGACCAGCTGGTAGCAGTTCCCGATGCACGATGCACCAAACACACAGAAGGACCTTATTCTGGTACAGTGCTGGTTTCGGCTGTTTTGAAATCGGTTCATGGGATTCTAACCAATGATGACGGCGCCGTGGAGCTTCGTATAGGACACATTTTTTATCACATGTCAACGCCCTGTTCAGAAATGGCTCCGAAAAAGTAAATAAACACAGGCGACTGCCGCGTTTCCTTCTGGCCCGGAGTCAAAATATGTGAGACCCATTGACCCAACTTGTAGTGCTTCACAAGTTGATAAATGTGCTACCGAATGGTTTCTCCACACACTGAATTGTAGTCCCAGTTCCCCTTTGTACATGTGTTGGTCTTCCGGTACGTGGTATTTTCGGGTGTTTCGTCATCGTCCTTAAACTTGTTAAACCATCGCTGCAATGTCCGCGTCATCACGACACCCTCACCAAAGGCCTGCATATCTTCTGTCCCGCTACAGCGGCGTTTGACCTCCATTTGAACTCGTTCAGCATACATGCTCTTATGACGCTCTGTAGATGTCCCATGTTCCCTCTGTCTTTACGCAAGTTCACGGTGTGTCTGAATTGCCACAACCAGGTAGTATGTTGGATATACTAGTCCAGGAACTTTAGCATTTTACTTTGGAAAAATTAGAAGCCAAGGTTTTTCTTCACAAAAACGTTCATTAGGTCATTCTAAATGACATATCAAAAGTCCCCGACTTTCTGCTGTACGCTTCCCCTTTTTTCGGGGGGTGGAAGGTGGGGAGGAAAACGCAATTTAAAATACAATCAAATTCAGCTTATTTGCATGTTAACCTAAATATTCCGAATAAAAAAACAAAATTTTCCGGGAACGCTTAGCCCATTCGCTCGTAAATGTTTCACAGGAAGTCCCAAAGAATATCGGGCCGGGTTTCGGAAATATGACGTCATCAAAATGGCCGACACCAGAATTTGTAGTGTTTTGTGGGAATGGTTATAACTTCCTTCAGAATAGTGGTAAAATTGTCGTTTTTGTTTCAGATTGAAGATAATTAATTACCAAATGTACGGAATGAAACGTTCTGTCTGCATCGTTAATTCCTTTCGAGATACAATAACAAAAAACTAGTTTTTGAGTACCTGGTTTTAAGTGTAAATGCAAATAACTCAGTAATCATAAAATATTTCAAAATATATCTTCAAACAATGGTTGTAGAGCCTTCTAAAACTTTCCAACGGTACCTGTACCTGCATTTTTTTGTATTTTGAAATGTAAGGAAGGTATGTTGTTTTATTTAATAGACCGATTCTTGTAAAGACAATATAAGCCTATTTTTTAATTTTGAAAAAAAAAATGGATATAAGATTCAATATCGCATTAGAATCCGTAAGTCACACACACCCCAGACACAGATACAAAAATGAGGATCTACAACGTTCGGCGATAGATTCTTATCGTTTGTAGAATGAGAAATGTAAAGTTCAGAGTAATAATGAATAAGAAATGTAAACTATTCAACTTATATGAAATGGTTTACTTGTTGAGTTCCTTTGCTTATTGATAAATAATACTTGTAATTATAGCAGGTCCACCTCGTTTGTCACCTCTATTTCTTCGGCGTCCATGAATATTTCCTTCCGTTGGAGTGACATTCACATAGGATTGTCCGTGACAATTTGTACAAGCAAGAAAGCAGAACAGACCCAGCTTTCGACATCCACACACATTGCCGCATCCATTAGAACATGAACTGAAAATTATTTTTAAAAGGGACGGTGGAGCAGGTGACTGCGTTGATTGAATTGGTACTAACAAATTGTCTTTTATAACTAAACCCCACTCCTCAGGATTTAGTTGGTTTCCGAGCCATGTTTGTACGTGGTAATAAACCCGAAACAAATGTTGTTGTACTGCAGCTGAAGTCGGTGGTAGGGCTTTTAAATCGACAGACTTATTTCTCTTCACTGATTTGGTGAAATAATGATAACGGTAATCATTTACTGAAATGTCATTTGCAGATGCACCGTATAAACCCCAAAAAACTGCATGCCATTTTCAGTTATTTCTGCATGGGAAACATTACTTCGATTAAAAATTTCTACGACATGTTTTAAATCTTGACGTTTTTGTAATAATTTCAAATAGGCTGATTTCCCCTTCTGAAAAATGGCAGATGTTCCATCACAGCTTGAAAAAGCATGTAGAAATAAAATGTTATTCTTGCATACACCTTCTAAACTCCTTAATGAGTAAATCTTCCGCTCTGGCTTTCCTTTTCCTGGCTTCAAGAAAAAAAATTCTAAATTCAGCGGAGTTTGAGCTGTCTTGATTACTAACAAATCAATACTCTCACCAACAATAACTGTAGAATTAGAATTAATTTTTGATATCGTGAGTGCGGTTTCTACAATGAGGACATCAGCATCATTCTGTGCTTGTTTGACATCAATATTGGCAGCCTTGAATTTATCAGTGAGCAAACCAATCAATTTACTTTTGTTGTTTGCATTGGCGCGAAAGTTTTCTTGGCTCATAGTTGCAACCATGTTTCCACCAAATATAATTGTTGTTGATGCTGCTTTCGAGCACCGTCGAAGTTGTTTCATACCTTTTACATTTTTCTGAGGACTACCATATCCCTCTAATATGATGAGTGTTTTGATCGAAGTGTTTTTTCACATATGCCACATATTTATCACAAATATCCATGAAATAATCGTTTTGACGCCACACTACTCGATGAAGAAGGAACCCACCATCAACGACGTAATTTGCGTTTTCGAGATCAGGATGAACATCGATCGAGTTTAAAATGTTGAATAAGGATGATTTCTTCGTTTTTCTCATTCCAGTTGCATCGAAAAGAGCCATTGAATAAGTAGCCAATTCGAAATTTAAACATGCTCGAAGGTCATCATCTGATCTTTTGATTACGCTGAATCGCTGAAACAACAGCAGTGGATCGACAGGCACAGTAACATCATGTACCGTAAGGTGACTGTTCACTGTTTGAAGAGAAAGAACCCTATCAGTACGAGAATATTTTATGTCATGAAAATTGTCACCAACTTTTCTTTCCATCTTGGTTGCTCCAATGTTCAGTGCATCGTAGCAGTTTATCTTCTCCACATTACCTGTAACCCCTGTTGCTATAGACATGATCACTTGTACATTTGGGAAAGGGTTGTGGGCACTGAACCACTCTGATACTTTCCTAACATCTTCTTGGTCCCGTTTGATTCGAGATTCTCGTGCATCTACATGCTGTTCTTCACTTGCAGACGAAATCCCACAAAAGTTTTCTAGTCCTTCAGAAATGTTGATCGCACTTAACAAACCAACAACAAACTTAGTTAAAACACTCTTTTTTGTACTTCTTCCACGCACAAAGCCTCGTCGCATCTTTGAAAACTTCATGAGTGACTGTTCTATTACCATATCTGTTGGAGTTCCACTAAAAAATTTGTCTGATCGCTTAACAGTGAAAAAGTCTGCAGTAAATTTTCTGTAGGTGTTTCCATCCATTATGTTCTCCAACTTTATCATGTCTTGTACAAACAAGTTGGCACTTTTAGCGTACAAAAAAATGTCCTGCGGCGTGGAAATACGGAATCATCCTCTTCACTGCAGACGAATATGCCTTCCAATCACCCATCCTCTCTGCCCTAATAAATTGTTTGAGGATTAACACCATACCTAAATACTGGACCCATAATTGTGCAGTTGGACCTCTCTCTTTTAGTTGGGAACACTTATTATAATACTTACTTCTAATATCACTGAGAAATCGTAGCTCTTGTTGAAAATGAAAGTGTTGTTTCATATAGGTCTTGTAGGTTGGCTTCTATAAATTGTTTTTCACTGGACAACGACAGTTCATTGAAAATTATTTTAGACAGAGCTATTAGCAGAATAGTATGACCTCTGACAGCTCGAGAGTAAGCATGGCCCATCAACATTTTGTCAACAGAATGAGAAGCGTAAATAGACTCAACATTTCTTTGAGTCCACTGTCAGCCATGATGAAACCAATTGATCCAAGAAAGGACATACTTCTGACCACTATGTTGGATATCCCAGAATTTTCACCGGATGAAGCAACGATTTCCCTTGCTTTAAAATAAAGGGGCTGGTCAAAGGTTATTACACAAGTATTGTGCCCATACTTGAGACTATCTTCGAGAACATATTGTAAAGTGTTGTAAATTGTGTTGTAGGCACTTGCAGGACTGTTTACAAATGGCAAAAACATGACACGTGATTTGTAGTGGTCTTCCTCTTGTGTCAACAACTCCATGAATCCACTCCAACCAAGAATGCGCAGTACTTCCTTATATTTAGCATAAAACCACAAGACATCAGCATTTCGAAGACTAGAGATAAGTGTTGGGCTGCAATCAAGCTGTTCTACAATAATGTTTTTAAGTCCACAAGTAAAATATGCACATCTTGATTGAGAGGCTTGAGGCAAGCAAATGATAAGCGCCACCGTCATCAACATAAGTTAATAGTGGGATCTACCACAGAATAATAAAGCAAAGAAATTAAACCATTGAGTGTAGGGGGTGCTTCCGTAGTGTGTGAGAGCTATGGATTCTAATGCGATATTGAATCTTATAACCAATCTTTTTCAAAATTAAAAAAAAAACGCTTATATTGTCTTTACAAGAGTCGGTCTACTAAATAAAACAACATACTTTCCTTAATTTCAAAATACAAAAAATGCAGGTAGAGGTACCGTCGGAAAGGCTTTATAATGTTCTACAACGTTTATTTGAAGATATATTTTGAAATAGTTTATGATTACTGAGTTATTTGCATTTACACTTAAAACCAGGTACTCAAAAACTAGTTTTTTTTGTTATTGTATCTCGAAAGGAATTAACGATGCAGACAGAACGTTACATTCCGTACATTTGGTAATTAATTGTCTTCAATCTGAAACAAAAACGACAATTTTACCACTATTCTGCAGGAAGTTATAACAATTCCCACAAAACACTACAAATTCTGGTGTCGGCCATTTTGATGACGTCAGTAGTAATTGACGAACTTTTCTACCCGAAAGGAAGAATGTTAACGGTACTTTACGTAATAATTATGTTCTAACATGTTCCTTTAATGGATGTTGTCAGAGGTGGCGTGTATGTCATTATGGGTTGATGACCTGCTTACGTGTGTTTCTTTTTTTAGTTGTGCTGACATGGAAAGGTTATGTGCTCTTTTTCGAGTCTGTATGCGTGTCTGTAGAGACTTTATACTGGATATTTTTAAAAATAATAATGGAAATTTGAATTAAATCTGTTGATATGATGATACGTCATTCTGTATCACTTACTTCCGTAGTAGTGATTAAATTAATAATCCGTAGTAGTGATTAAATTAATATTGAATATATTACACGAGCAATATGTGAGAGAATAAAAGATATTATACAAATGGATTTGACTAATAGAAACTTACATTGAGAAATATATATATAATTTGGAAAAATGAAATATTTGAGTCCCACCATTATACCTGTTAGGCTAAAGGAGATGTTGATTATTTTATTTGTTAAAAATAAGCTGTTCGAACAATATGTGAGAGAATAAAAAAAGATATTCTCCTAACTTATTTTACGGTTCGGTTTTTATTAATTTAACCTCTCGTAATAAATTTACACGAGCAATATGTGAGAGAATAAAAGATGTGTAAAAGTTTATGTGATATGTACTGGGATCGAACCCGGGACCCTTAGCATCGGCGGTGAACACTGTATGATGGGAGGGAAATATTTATTCATGCGGGACACATTGTGGATTCTCCGTCTGAAAGACGTCAAGTATAAAATATGTATACTTTGGTATGATATGTAATGCCGGTACATATACAGAGCGTGGTTTCCGTACATCTGTTGCTGATGAACTTAAGACATGAACTGAACTTTTCGCGCGCTTTTGGAAAACCGGTTGGGTAGGAGTGATGATGTGTGCTTGCTAAAACTTGAATTTAAATACAAAGGAAGACCGTTGACACGTTTGGTAAACATTACAGAATACCACCAGACTGATAGAAATAACTTTGGCGCCGCGGTAGGTGAACAAAAGGAAGATTGCGGACGTGGGAGATAAACATCACAAATTGGGGACAAACTAATAAAATAACTTTAATGTTGGGAATGCCGAACACGTGATTACCTTGCGGTTATGAAAATACTTTAAATACAGGTTATAAGAGACAAAATATATAAAGATACATCATGCAGTCGTATGAGAAGAAGGATCTTTGCAATAGCAATATTGAAGCAATATCTGATGCTGAAACAGAAATATACGAATCATCGTCAGATGAAGAATTTGATTTTGATGCAATAGATTCACCAGCGCTAACAGTTTCATCAACACCGCCATCATCTCCAATTGTATTATCAAGAACATCACGATTTTCGGCTTTAGATTGTTGTTGTAATAGTGAAAAAGTGGATCGCGAATGTATAAAGAAGGCTATTGAAAAATGGAATTTTAATGAAACACTAATATGTGAGGGATGTACGACAGGATCTAATCATGATTTTGATCATGATTGTATGACGACGCGTCCAGAATTATTGGAAATCCGCGCTTGGAGTATTATAGCAAGTCCTAGTGTTGAAGATGATGTGTTTTATTTGTACGCAAACACGCATATTATCGGACTATTAACAAGAGAAAAATTTTATGACGCCTATGTGGAATTATTAAGTGATACAGACTATTTACCGGAATTACTAGAGATCTTCGTAAGAAAAGACAAACGGAAAGCGAATATTTCAAATTGAAAAAATGTATTCGAATAGTGCTAGTGTTTTATGTGTGTTATGTAATGGTGAAAACATTAATGTGAACTGTGTATTAAAAACTATAAAAGTATACTTACACAACAATAATCCAATGGAATGCGTGGAATGCAAGTTACATCTTCCTCATGAATGTAGACATGTTCATAATATCGGATCATTTGCAGTGAAGTATTTATCTCTTGACAAAACTCTTAGTGAACTCTTTGAAGTGTTTGAACAAGAACATAGTGAAATCTCATTTCGATGGTTTATGCATAAAACGTGTGATCTTTTACAAAATACAGAATTTGTTGGACAGATAATTCCGTTTTTTATTTTTCATACAAATGAAATTTCACCATGTGTAAATCAGTATATTATCGATATTCAAGGTTTTAAAATGTCTGATAACGAATTTATTATTCGTGAGTTTTGTTTAACTGCATGCGATGATACAGTAAATTTCCATTGCTTGATAAAATTACCAGTTGAATATAATTTATTATCACTAGGATGTCAAAAACAAATTGACTGGTTAACATTAAATTTGCATGGATTGAAATGGAATAGCAAAACTGGATATACTGTATCATGCATACGAAACCTTGTATATCAATTATGCGCAAAGAATTCAACCTTTTATTGTGAAGGTTTAGAGAAATCTCTTTGGATTAAAAGAATATTTGCATTAGATAATGTCATTGATTTAGAAACAAAACATTGTCCTTCATTAAATGAATTATGTGGAAATACATTTAATGAATATTGTTCTTTTCACACAAGTATTGTAAAGAAATCAGGATGTGCATATCGTAATGCACAACAGTTGAATTATTGGTGGAAATATGAAAGATCAACAGCATTAACTAATGCATTATCAAGATTGTAATGAGGAATTGTAAATAAAATGCATGGGTGTAAGTTTTAAAAAATTATTGTAAATTAAAAATGTAAATTAAAAAAATAAATAAAAAAAATTTAAAAAAAAATATTTGTGTTTTCTTTTTAAAAATTTGTTTACATGTTTATAAACAATAGCATCATTCTTTTTCAAAATTTTCTTGTTAAACAATTTTAAACACTTTTCAAATGATTGAGTGCGAATAATATGATGCAGAAAATATAAGACAAAATAACCACATAACACAGAATTATCATGTTGATATTGTTGAATATTTGTAAAGTACATTTTAGTATTTTTCGACAAAAAGTTTTTTATTTCCTTGGGAATGTCCATAGCAAGACTATCAAAGTAGTACCCATGTTTTTTCTTATTGATGTACACTGCAACCCAGTGGGAACCAGCAGAATCAGATGTATCAAGTGCTGCAGGTGGTTTTACCGTTACAGGAAGTTTGTCAATCAGGTAAATTCCAGTAACACTTGCACCAGTCACTTTATCAGTTAGTAACACTTTTAATAATTCATCACTATACATGATGAAGATTATTTTTAATTGTAGTAGGTATGTAATTATCACTGTTATTCACATGTAACACATAATCATACACTTTCACATATTCACTATACAGTAATGCTTCATGAACAGTACATCTATATTGTCCGAAACGATGCTTATTATGTGCACACCGATGAACGTGAAAACTTAATGCAGTATACTTTGGACAGTTTATTTCTTCCAAATTTGTAACTTCTCTTTGAAGAATTTCTTGAAGAAAACACTTTCTATTTATTCCGTATGTGTATATGGTTGTAGTATTTGAACAATATGTTTGAAGTATTTCCTTAAGATGTGAATATTCTACATCCCCTTCGTGCCAGGTAATGCCATACGCATTTTCACCTAGATATTTGTTTGTGCTTATGATTGGCTCAGATAAGTTATTTAAAGGAAATGGTGGTTTAAAAACCCAATTTTGAAAAAAGGGAACGTCAGGATTTACAATGGCTAGCTCTTTTATAATAAACCCATCTTCGTTATCATGATACGCCGAGAAGTGAACAACAACCCGCATTGTACTCAACTAAATAAATTAGAAGGTGTTATCAGTATAAATATTTCTGTCTTTGTCTACTTGTGCTAAAGAATCGAATTGTGCGTACACAATGCATGTAACAGGTTCAGTTAAAGTTTCTGAAAATGATACTTTTAAATTTACAGGGGAATCGCGTACTACATCCCACGTGTTATCATCTAAAGTTCCTGTTGGAGATAGAATAAATGCATACAGAGCATATCCGTTTGGATACTCATCAAGAGTAACAGTATGTGAATAATTTTGATAATATATACCAGTACCTGAAATCAAAGTATAGTAACTTAGAAGGTATAAATTATTATTAAAATCAGGTGTGAGGGGGTTGGGAGGAAATGATTTTGAACCGACTTGTAATTGCAGTTTGTTAACGTTAAAGTTTCGAAATTCAAAGGGATTAAGATGTGATTTCCCATTGAAGGCTGTGTTGGAGATGAAACCAATAATCAGGCCTTTAGGAACATTACCCAGGAAAAGATTATCAATGCTGTAAGACTTTACTTGTGCAGGTATAGTATAAGATCTTGTTTCCACTCTCGTCAGAGGTAACTTGGCTGTTTCCGAACCCATTCGTGTATTTAATTGCATAGCTAAATCTGCAGCTACATCAATACGTCGTACATGAAGAATAATTTCCTCAAGTGCAACTTTATAACTTGTATTTTCAGCAGACATTAAGCAAAAATTATCTTTACTACGATGTAGTTTTACACGCAAACTTACTTTGTTAGGAAGCATACGATCTAAACTTACAGTATCCGTATGAAGACGTCCATACATTTCAAAAGATTTACTATTTTTCACCTTATTAGCACGTTTTTGAAAACCAGCATTTGTATTATCTAATTTATTAAAATTTTCTGCAGTATCTTTATGCCACATGGCACATCCTAAATGTGTTTGAGAAGCATCATGAGAATAATTTAATAATGTTTCAATGTATGCACGATAAGGATAAGATCCTGATGAAGAACTAATTAATTTATCATTTAACGAAATATCAATTTGACTAAATAAAGAATGTAAGAAATTATTTACGGGTGCGACATCATCGTTAGCTAAAGTTGTACCATCAGCTTTAGTAATTTTACAATGTACATAAAGATATAGATATGCAGGATGAATAAATTCACCTGTTTCTCCCGGAATAACAAATTCAATAGGTCCTTCTGAGGTTAATGTGGAAATAGGACGATATTCAGCATTTGTAGTTGCTTCAATAGCTGTTTGTGTCATTGGTATAGAAAAGAAATCAAATTCATTGGTACAACATTCGAAACTATTTGAATTTAGGAACGCCATTATGAAAAGATGTCCTGTATATGTTTACGTTTTGTTGGTGGTCCAAACTTTACAATTGCAGGAGCTTTCCTCTTGCGTGACCGTCTCTTGCCGTTACCAGTTAGCAACTGCCCAACTTTATTAATTGCTTTTGTCTTTAAACTATTACCAGCTTCTTTTACACGTGCACGAACCGATTCTTTAAATGGTCGATTTTCTAATACATCACCCGCAACTTGCATACCGGTTTGTAATGCTTGACGTCCTACAGTTTTTGCACCTTGTTTAAGAAATGGTAAAGCAAAACGAAATAATCCTTTAAAGAAACTACCTATACCATGTCCCCTTTGATATACAGGTCCTGAAAAATATGGTATTCCGCGACCACGATGATAAGTAACACGTCTTGCTCTCATTTTATTATTATTATTATTATTTAGAAGATGCCGGAGAGCATTTAAAATGTAGTGTTACGGTCAGTGTCCCAGAACGAAATGGCAAATTTCGCCCTGCATGATCTTTTAATAGTATTTCAATAGTGTTAAAACAAAATTTTGCAAGTGGCATATAATGAATATCTTCAAATGTAATTGTTTGAACTTTTCCATATTTAATATCAGAGATTGTTGCTATACGTAATAATGGTGCTTTTGTATCACCTAAAAATTGATATTGTATAATATCTGTATAAATAAAAATTTGATGTGGATATCCGATATCTATGTATGGTTGTTTGAATCCGTGAGATTCTTTTACAAGATCTGATTTTTCAGAAAAACCTAATTGTAAAGCTAATGTAGGCGACAATGTAACTGATTCTACATGTTCATCACATTCAACATGTACAACATTTGAAAAACTAAATCTTATAAAACTCGATATTGCGTTTAATTCTTCTAGTAAATGATGAATGGATGGATAATATCCAACAAGAATTTTACTTTTCATAGGTTCTGCATTTTTAAATTTGTACCATATAACGTTTTCACCCGCGGTAACATTATAACATGTTAATGGAATATGTGCTTCACTTAATCCTACATACCAATCGGATTCTGATAAACGAATATTATTTTTTAATTGATTAATAAAATGTGTTGGACTATTTGTAGGATATACATCAGCACTAGCATTTGAAACTAATGTAATGTAAAAACTATCATTAATACTTTCAGAAATCATTTTCGTTTAAAGTGAAGTGTTAGGTTTGAAGTTCCAAAACGAAATGGTAATTTTAACCCGTGTTCATCTTTTAAGTTTACTTCTATTGTATCAAAATATTTCTTTTCAACTTAAACATAGTGTGGTGTGTGAAAGACAAAAGATTTTACATGACCGTGTTGTACATTATATACACTAAGTTTTCGAACTAATGGACCTATATTTTGTTGTTGTTTTACAATATCAATGCAAACATTAATTGTATTGGGAATATTATAATCTAAATCACATGGAAATTTTCCACGTGCTAATATTAAATCAACATTTTTAACTTTTGTGTATATAACATTTTTAACATCAAGCGTATTTTCATTAATAAATCCAAAAATCTGTTGTAAACCTGGTGTAACACCAATCATACATTGATCTTCTAATTTTAAAGAATGTTTAATAACAACTTGATTTTTATTTTGTAAATAGTGTAACATACGAACATTTTCAGGAATTAATTGTAGAATCGATTCAATTGATGAATAATATCCAGATGTTATTGGAACACGGTAGCGTTCAACTTTATCATCGATAACACTAGTAATTATAATTTCTTCATTTTCACCAACATTGTAAAAACTCCACGGAATATTAATTTGTGTTAATGCAACACCCCATTCCCCATCACTTAAATCAATAGGTTGTGCCAATTTAACTCGAAATGATGATGTTGTATTATTATCAAAAAGATTGCTACTTGCATTTGAAGGAAGAGTAACGTAAAAGTCGTGTGTAAAGTTCGAATTCATTTTGCAGACTGAATAGAATCTGATCTAATCCACGAATTCATACTTGATGGATATCCTAACCATTTTACATACATCCACCCTTTTTTACGTTTTAATACTTTTTCAATGAGATATGTTTTCTTTGAATTTATAATTACTTTTTGTAATTCTTGTGCATAAAATATTCCTTTAATTTCTTCACCGTTCCAATCTTTTAATTTGTAAGTGACAGGATCTGACTTAATACATTTGTCAACAATAAATATTTCTTGTGACCATTTAGGTAAATATCCTTTTTCTAATACATGTTTATACTTACTAACACGTACATAATCACCCGGATTAAATTTACATGTTATATTCTTTTTATTATTTTTATTTCCGTATAATGTTTCCCACACTTGATTCACATTGGAATCATTTACTTGTGCAGGTGCCATTTTAATACTTGAATGGTATGAATGATTATAATTTTTTACAATTTGATCTAATACATTAATATAACGAGAAGTATTCTTTGCAGTAAAATAACGATACAATCTTTCTTTTAATGTACGTATAAAACGTTCTGCTAATGCGCATTTAATTTCGGAATGAACACTATAATGATTAATTTCATATTCTTTAAACAATTGTTTTACATGACGATTATAAAATTCACCGCCTAAATCTGTTTGTACGTTAAACACGGGTAACTTGAAATTTTTAAAAATTTTTGTTATTGCTTTTACCATTTCAGGACCTTTCTTTGTTTTTAACGGAACACAATATGCATAACGTGAAAAAATATCAATACAACATAATATATATTTATAATTATTATTATACTTTGCAATATTTTGCATATCTGCTAAATCCATTTGTAATGTTTCATTTGGTGCACTAACATAATATTTTTTACGTTCAAAAACTTTACGAGCTGGTGCATGTAATGTATAAGCATCTTGAGAAGCTAACCAATTTTTAATTTTCTTTTTAGATAACTTTGTTTTGCGTTGTAATGTTTGTATACTTGATAAAGAATCAGGATTTGAATAATCATAATATATTTTTGATAATTTTGTCATTTTTACATATTATATTCTTTCCACTGTTTAAATAAATTAGCAACTACTGCAGCACTAGTAGATTTTCTTACTTTATGAATACGTTGTCTACTACTACTACTACTACTACTACTATTCACTTTTGATGCTGGTGTGCTAATTGGTGTACCAATAAATTCTTTAGGAACATTAAGATCTTCTAATAAATTTTTAAATTCATGAATACCTAAAGGATTTCTTGAATATTTTCTTGTACGAACAACATCATTTACTAAATCTATAATATTTGAACCTGGTATTGTTTTTCCTTGAATACGTACAATGCCAGACTTATCCCACTGAATTTTATCAGAACTTGTCAACTGTTTTAATAATAGATCTGTTTTCCTACGAAGTGTTTTCGGTACTGATTGTAAAATGTCTGATACAAATGGTAAAATAGAAGTATTGCTATCTTGTTTGGAACTTGATGATAATTTTTCTTCTTCTTTTTCTTGAATGATAGGTAAAGTAATAGGCTTATGTGAAGAAGAAGAAGATGTATACTGTAAATAACGATGCAAAGCTTGTTGATATAATTTCCACTTTTGTTGTACACTAAGATCATGACGTTTTAAGATATTATTCATTTCTTCATCTAAACGTGACTGATGTGAATCTATGGATTTAAGATTTGATTGGAATTTCATGTACAGCATTTTCAGGAACTAAAATCATTTTACGTAATTCTGACATATTTAACGACTAAAAATACTACTTCCTACTGCTGCAAGAAGTGGTCCCAATATTAACGGTAAAAGCGCACCACCTTTTTGTAGTAACAAGTTCTTCTTTTTATTCAATGCAGTACGCTGCTGAGATAGAGCACGTAAGATCTTTTTATGTCTACGTAAACGTTGCTTCTGACGAGAATTTAAAGGAATGTTTCCTTTTATTGTGTTTTTAGCTACTTAAGATATTGTTCTTATTAAATCCCCTGAAGCATTTTGTAAAATTTGCTTTCGTTTTGCATTTTTGCATTTGCACAGAGCACGGAGCGTGCTGTAGTGTTGTTTCACCTTCAACATCTTGATGCAGACTAAACAAAAATTTCTGTATGCATGTCTTTTACGTTAGCGTACACATGTATGATTTCATTCGGAAAAATATTTGTACGTATTCGCAATGCATCGTTTGTTTTTTGTGTCAAGTCAAATAATAAATAAGTGTGAGGCTCCCGTGTTACTTCTTCGAACACACTCACGACTTCTTTACTATACCGAGGCATAATTTGCCTTGCTAAATATTGTATTTGTAATTTATCACGTGGATTTTTAAATACTATAATATAATATGCATTTAAACTAATATCACGTGCATGTTTTCCTTTTGGAAATAAATTTTGAATAATAAATATTACAGTTAACTTTTTATGATGTGCATACTTTGTAAATAAATTAGCAACATCGCCATTAGTTTCTGACATTAAATCATCAAGTATTAATAATGAATTTTCTTTAATTTCAAAATTATTCATGTCAGGTATTCCCTCTACAAAACGTATTTTTGCATTTGCATCTAATTTTGGTATTACTGCACCATAACACCAAACAATATCATTAAATTTTATACTAAACATTTGATCACATTCATTAAGTAAACGATTTACAAAACAAGTTTTACCAGCCCTTGAAGGACCAGCAATTAAAATAGTAGAGGGATGTTGAAACTTTAACATCTTGTAATCAAATGAATGCATACAATAGAGACTCTGCTTTATATACACACTCACACTCATACATTCACATATTTTCGAACATGCGAGGAAATAAAAGATAAAATTAAAGCTTGAATTTCGAAACGAAAATTTAAATAAAATGAGCTTCTACAAGAAGCGTACCAACTAAAATTGCACAGCAAACGAACAAATAAAATGATCACAGCATAGCTGCTCTGGCATACGAACCAATAAAAAAAATCACTGGTATATAAAATTAAAGCTTGAAATGAAAAAAATAAATTATGAATAAATTAAAATAAATGAGGAATAAATTAAAAATAAATATTTTTACAAGCGATTTTAAGAACGAATATACGAGCCGGTTTAAAAAAAAGAGACATTCATACAACTCACATTCATTCATTCGTGGGTCTATAACCGTAAGGTACACTTGCACGTTTTTGTACTGGTTCATCGTCAGTTACGTCATGTTCGTCAATACGTTTTCGTTTCTTGTTGACCTCACGTTGTGTCTTTGTCTCTCTACAGCTAAAGATACGGAACCCCGGTCTACGAACGATACTGTTTGGGTTTTCTATTACTGTGGACTCTAATTGTCCAGACACTAATTTATAGAAACTCTCAAAGTTAATTTTTTGAGAGGTTCTATCGTTTAGTGTTATCCCCCTAATTTTGAATATATCGCGAACATCCCCTTGGGCATTTGTTAGCCGCATGGCGTAATTTTTACAGCCAAGACCAATAAAGGTTGTAAACTGCCAACCTTCAGGAATTTCATTTGTAAGATCTCCCAAATAGTTTCCGAGCGGTAACAAGGGTTCCTCATCTTTTTTCTGTAGATACATGATACTGTCAGTGTCACAGTAGATTGCTCTGTCAGGTCCTACAGTCGTCAGTAGTTCGTAAAGTCTAAGTCTAGCCCACGAAGTAATAAATGCGGCTAGTATCACATTAGAAAACGCTAACGGAACGTTTTCGTTTTCAATGTCTCTGTATGTGACAATGAGATGGTCATCATCAATTGGTATCACACTTTGAATTTCATACCTTGCCGTAGTTAAATACCTAAGAAATGTGACCTCATCACTAACAATTATACTCTGTGACATGTCTGTGCGTTGCCCCCACTTTCCATACAATGAATTGAGGTATAGTTTCGCACATTGCCTCAATCCAGGGTTCGTCCTAATATTATTATAATTTAATCGTATGCCTTCATGGGCATAATATTCTTCGATATATTTATGTTTGTCTTCTTCAGTGGTACAGTAAGCAGGAAAACCAGAGGCTTCCTGCTTCATCTGAAGGAAGGAATTCACATAGGTCCCGAACAGCCCACCTGAATTCCCCTCTTCAGGATCTAAGAGTTCAAATTCCCATATTTCATGTATATCGATTATTTTGTAACTTTTTTTAAGAGCAAGGTGTAACTCTGGAGTGCAAAATGTTCCTGTGAGAGCACACTCAGCATCACTATGAGTACATTCATTAGTGTTTTCTTCTTCCATACATGTGCGGCAAAGGCCGAAAAGTAATCGACCTCCCGCAACGTATGGTAAGATCGGAAAATAGAGGTCCTTTGCAGGGACAATTGTGCATTTGACTACACCGTGAATACTTTCCACATCTGGAAAGTCCGGTCCCGTGTGAATCTTAGGTGATTTAACCGGCATAGGTTTACGCGCCATTACCCATGGGTAAAGGCTAGTTACATCGGCATAATAAATACGCTCATCACTCGTACAATTGACGTAAGAACGAAAAACCTCCGTGCGACCACCGTTGTAACAGTTCTTAGGAATAAGAAAATCAGGTAGATTAGTACAACGTTCTTGAACAAACTTTTGCACTTCCTTGTCCGTATTTACCTTATTATCCCAAGAACATTCCCATATTTCATATAGGTTTACACCTATACTTTTCAGGTACTTACGGCGGCGCATGGTTTGCTCATATCGTTTCTCCATCGTATTGTACGAATCTTGTGCATCGTGCAAAACCGCGTCACGATTAAAGGGAAAACAATGGCGGCAAGCATGGAAAAAACATCCGTAATACTCAAAGGCAGCGTTGAGTCCTTCGTGCCATCCATCGACCTTGTACCTACCAATATACTTTTCCCCACCTCTCCTAGCATGCTGGATTTCTATCCCTAATTGGTCTTCCATATACATAAGCCATTGCATAGCTTTTGTACTATACTTGGTCTTATGATGAAATCCCAACGCGGGAATGATAGGAATAGTATTTTCCGGTAAGTGCAAGGTACGATATGTACGCATTGCAAGACTTGCAATGGTGGATGATGTTATGAAACATTGCAAACCCTCCGTTTTCTCTTCAATAATATCGCTAAACTTGATGACCGCTTCTGTTAGAATTCTAACATCATTTTTACAATAAGCCAACATATCCTTCTGCAGGTTAAACTCCTCGCCACTTTCCGCACGTTCTTGGTGCCAGGCCTCCAGTTGTTTTCTTTCTTCTGTGCTTCGTCCCTCAGGGTCATAGTACTTAAGCGGAGGGTAGGGACCGACATAATTTTGATTTTCTTCAGTATTAAACAAATATGGGAAATCTCCTTTCTTTAAATTTTGACTAAGGCCTAACGATTTCGGTAATTTTGATAATTTAGCACCAAATGCACCTTTAGAGGAAAAAGTCGCGAAAAAAGATACGGTTACCTATGTTAATATTAAAAATCTTTTGACCCTGAATAAGAACACTAGGTACAATATGCTGGTCTTCTATTAGAGTTCTAAGACAGAAGAGACCATCGTATCTGGATTCATTATGAGCGATCACCAGGATCTTCTGAAAGACAGGACGTTCTACTAACACGTGGTTAATAAAATCCGTCATTGTCTTAAAAGAAAACGAACGATTTCCAATATTGTCACCGCACGTTTTACAAGGCTCATCGATACCTTTCCTTATACAGACGTGACATACATGATGACAACACACCAGTACAACTTCATGTTCCCTTTCACCGCGCTCATTCGGCGCCTTCAACATCGTCTCTACATCATAGGTGATGTTCATAAACCTTTTCGTATGAACAGGTTGCTGTTTCTGAACAAAACATGTATGATTTGTATCAACATACGCGAGGCATGTTGAACAAAAATGTTCACCACACATGTGTTCAGATTTTCGCCCCCTCTTATCAAAGATGATACCACAATCGATGCAGAGCTTTACATTATCACATACAGATTTAGCCGCTTTATTATGTGTCAGATGGCTGTCAAAACAAATACCCTCAGCAAACTCTCTATTGCATGCATTACATTTAATTCTGTTTGCAGTATAGTCCCGTTCGTGAGTATGTTCGCAAAAAGTACAACGAGTTTTACACTTGTGTGCACGTGACCTTTCATCATAACCTTCCAAACAATAATAACAATACTTCCGTTTGCTAAGAAAACTTGTAATATTACGAATGGGTTCAAAATGACCAATAGTGTTACCTCTTTGATATAGAATAAAAATCTTATTTTCTGCGTGTTCTCCCGGGTAACGTACTATATATTCCCGATTATTCTTTTCAACCTCCTCATAAACAACGATTTGATATACCCCTTTCAAATATGCTTGAAAGAGGTCCAAATCAGAGATGTCACAACCTTGCTTACTTTGAACGTTAACTCCTGCCATTTCGCAGAGAACTTCTGCTTTAAGAATCCAACTATCATAGTCTCTTGTTTTTAAATTATACAAAACTTTACTACTTGCGGTATGCTTTGTTATTCCATATATTATGGCCATGGGGAGGCAGTACATATTCTTATTTTCAATGCGAATTAATCGCTTTTCCAAGTAATCTTGGTATTTGCAGTATTTTTGGACAGCACTCATTGCATTAGGTCTTCCTTGTCCGTGCAAATTCTCTGCTATATGGAATCGAAACAATACTTCTTCCCCTAAAAGGAACACTTCATTCGAATTTAGTACTCGTTCGATTGAAGTGAGGACTGTTCTAGCAGTGAAATTGTCCTTTCTTCTAAACGGTACATACACTGGTTTGTTATTAGTACTATTACTACTTTCAACGTATAAACCAATGTAGTCCATAGGGCGTGCATTGGAGATCACATGTTCCAACGCAAAATCGATTAAACTTTCGATATAGACCTCTGGGTTATTAATATTCCTTTCATCACCCACAGGTCTGACGACAATTTCATGGCCCGTAAGATGAAACTTACGAAACCTTTGTCTGCTTTGTCTTACAACTTCGAAATTACTATTTCTTTGATTATCCCCGCCATTATTATTATCACTACTACTACCACTTGTACTACCACTATTATGACTACCAGTAGTACTACTTGTACTATTCTTATTTATGTTGCCATGTCCAACCATTGGTGGGACACTAGCAGATGACGGTCCAGGCTGAGGAGAAAAAATCAATTGGTTTCCATAGTCATGATTATCCTGTACACAATATTGAGTTGTATTGTATACAGGATTTTCTCCCTGGACCTGTTGCGTGGGTATAACCACAGCATTGTCCTCATTTTCAACCAATCTCCTCATTTCTTCTTCAATTCGTAATTCAAGGGAATTTAGATTGCCAATCCCATCTGCTTTATCATTTAGAAAAGCTAAATCTTCATTTGATAACAAATATAAATTATTAGGACTCAAGTTATGAGTTTCTTGAGGGGTCATGACTATGGCATTATTATTATTATTTTCAGATGGGATTAAGCATGGTTCCAAAACAAATCGCGAGCCAAAATCAAAAAACTCAGATAACTCTGTATCATTTATCCTATCTACCTGACCTTCCCCACAAGCTAATAAATATATAACTTTATCTAGAGCAGCGTTTCCCAACCGGTGTGCCGCGGCACACTGGTGTGCCGCGAATGGGCCGCTGGTGTGCCGCGAAAAAATCGAAACAAATTATTAATTCTATACGAACCAAATTGCAAGACAGGGGAAAATGTATATTTATATTTCACATTACTATGAACCTCTACTATAAATCTACAATTTTAAATTTCATACTGTGTTACTTTTCTGTACATTTTTAATGTTGAAAAACGTATTTATCATTGTCATGACCATTATTACTTCTTTATTGTTGCAGACTATTTCGTAACTTGAAATTTTAACATATCATTCAATAAATTCAACAAAGCAAGCATGCATACAAATTACCTACATTTGTGTTTTAAAAGTATAGGAGATTTGTTTATTTGTTCGTTATTTAGTGATCCTCCCTTTTAGTTAGAGGTTAGATACAGTTTTCGAAAGAGAAAGTGGATTTTTAAAAACCCGAGTCCTATATTTCATTGCTATTGTTTTCTATTTTAAAATTAGAATGAAAAATAAGTATAATGATTTAGCACGGGGAAAAATCAGTGATCGAGCTTTCTTCTCTGTAAGAAGGAAATTAGTAATCACATTAAAATACCACGGTAATTATATATATATATATATATATATATATATATATATATATATATATATATATATATATGGGTGTGCCGCGAGAATTCAAGTTACACCTGTAGTGTGCCGCAAGTTGAAAAAGGTTGGGAAACGCTGATCTAGAGCCAATTCATACGAATCTTTACTACGGAAAAAACCGTACACAAACGAATCCAGTACGTCAGCACTGCTTATACAGTGCTGGAGAAGTAGTATATCATTACCTTCAAAGACACGAAGGGTCCGCAATATGGCTTCGCATCTCACCGTTCCCCTATGGCCAAGTCTGCTTAATTCCATAATGGCTTTCCACGTGCTAAAAACCCTAGGGTACTCGTTGAGACCGCGCAAGCCCTCTTGCAGGTAGATTTCATCAATAAGGTTTATTTCTTCAGTCGGGCAGAAGAAATCCATCTAAAAATAAAAAACAAAGAAAAACTATTTTGAGTAATCAACTCCACTTTAATAAAAAAAATACTTCTTTTAAGCAACGCTCACATGATAATATCATATAAAAGAAAAATTAATCATCTTTAGTTAATTATTCATATGTAAATAGAAATCAATCAAGTTACTTTATGAAAAATCATTAAATATATTCACTTATATTGAATTATAAACTATTCTATTCAAAAAATATCCACAAACACACACACACACACACACAGAGAGAGAGAGAGAGAGAGAGAGAGAGTCTCTCTTTGTTCATTAATATTGGTTAAATACAAGTCAAGTACAATTAAAAAATTATATAATTTCTTTCTTTCTTTTTTAAAAAAATCATAATAACCATAAGAAATACATACCTTTCAAGGCTTAGTTCTCCGTTCACAATCCACAAAAAGAAAAAGAAAAAATCTCAACTGGGATAGTCGGTACTTTTAATATATATAATTGCTAGCACCACAACGCTTAGCACAGCTTCAATGTCTGTAATAAAACAGGCTTCAATAAATATAGTGATAATCCTGTATACTTTATTTAATACTATTAAAATAGGTTTAATAATCACGAAAGCTTTCTCTGTGATCTTTAACGCACGCCGACGTAAGAAAAAATGATAAGCGTACACATCAAATACATGTTATATCATGTTCTATCAAGTGTTCTCCCCCCACCACTAACAGTGACATCTGTCGGAGAACTTTTAAATTAACTTTAGTTTAGTTTACCTCCGTGCATCGTGTTGACGTATTTATTATTAGTCCTGAATATATATATATATATACTTATATTTAAAGGTACAGTATGATATATATTTCTTTTTTTATCCATTAAATACTACTAACAGCATTAAATAAGTACCAAAAACCCTTCTCGCAGTTGTGTTCTGTTAATAAAACATAATTTGTGAGGGCATAGTTGATTCTTCTTCTATCAGTAAACCACCAAACGTTCATTATATTACAAATCCCTAAGGGGGACCCACCAACACATATGGACCTTCAGTTGAACATTATTATCATCATCATGTTATTACCTATTCAGAAAAACCCGCAATTGTAGGGACTAACTAATGGGAAACACGGTATCAGTTGGTAAAACATGGTAGAAATAGCCGTTCATAATTTCCTTTTGCTATAATATAATACTGTTAAAATCTAGGGTCGCCTATAACTAATGGGCCCCGCCAGTTATAGCTACGTGCTACAATAGTCGTACGTGATTTTCCTTTTGCTATAATATAATACTGTTAAAATCTAAGTAAGCCTGGGGGGCCGCGGTGGCTCGGTGGTAGAGCGTTCACCTCTGGTGCTAGGGGTTTCGGGTTCAAACCCTGCTCCCGCCAAGTGAACTTTGTGGTGAACAAACACCGTGTGCGTGGGTTTTCTCGGGGTTCTCCCGTTTTCTCCCACTTTCTTCATTCCACCATTTTATTCATCTCACATCTTCACCGTCTCCTTTAGCCTAACCGGCATAACCGGCATAACCGTGGGACGTAAAACTCAAAAATTTCATTTCATTTTTTCTAAGTAAGCCTGTGACTAATGGGAAAGGGACCCGCCAGTTATAGGTACGTGCTACAATAGGCATACATAATTCTCTTTTTTGCTTCCTTGTAATACAATACTGTTTGAATCTAGGGTCACCTATAACTAAGGAAAATGGCCCCCGCCAGTTATAGCTATGTGTTACAATAGTCGTACGTAATTCTCTTTTGCTATAATAGTCGTACGTAATTCTCTTTTGCTATAATACTGTTAAAATCTAGGCAATCTATCTGACATGCAAAACCCCCTTAGTTAGAGGGACATCATTTCATTTTACTTCGAGGATACACAACAAGTTTTTTCAAATCAAAAGACAGTGATCAATAACCAGTGTATTTAGGGGTTCCGTAAATTTTCTTTCTTAACATTAAAGCTATTGTATGCGTTATGTGGCTAGCATCCACGCAAATAACTAACATTCAGTAATATTTACTATTAAAACGCGATAATGTTGGGAAAAAGCGCTTCCTCCCCCTCCCCAAGACTAAAACATTTCTTTCTGAAAATACTAGTCTTAGTTCAAACATTTGCCTTCCTAAAAGATTATCAGCTGTGTTGCCAAAGCGTAGTAGTATGCCATCTATTGGCAAATGAGCTTACTTAAACAGTTCAAGTCCAATCTGTACAACGTACATATATATATATATATATATATATATATATATATATATATATATATATATATAGGTATAACTGATTTTAAAGTGATCGGTATAACAGTTAAAAAATCGTAACAAATGAATCAAACATATTGTAATTAAGCATCCTATAATTAAGCAATAAAACTCTACAAGTAAATGGTCCGTCTTTAGCCCTTTTATTTGTAGGCTCACACTGCAAGTGTTCTGAGCTTCTTATTTTAAAAAACGAGCTTAGTTAGTATTTTCGAAACAAATAATTAACACGGAACTTCTAATGAAGTGATTGAACAAAAAAGCAAACGAACCAATAAAATAAAAATAACACGAACGAATAAAATAATCGCAGCGTAGCTGCTATTACGACTTTCTATAAGAAAGGAGAATATAAAAATAAGAAGCGAAAAAATAAAATAATAATAATAATAATAATAATAATAATAATAATAATAATAATAATAATAATAATAATAATAATAATAATGTCCCTCTTGCATGATTACAAAATGGTCGTAGGTTTATTCCCCCGATAATGTTTCTCAAAAGCAAAGCGTGTAGTTTACCAATAATTATTCAAAAAAACTTTCATTATAATTAAGTGAATAATACATATCAGTTTAGCATTTAAAAAGTTCTCACCTTAAAAATCAAAGTTCGTACTGTTAAAATCACTGACGAAAAAAGTTCAATAATCACACAAATAAAGTTTTTCAACACACACACACTATGGAACTGTGTAAAACAATAATAACAAACTTTATTTCAATACTATATATATATATAAGGATTTCATTATGTCCCTCCCCAAGCATCATGTTTTCATCAGGTTTTCAACCCGATTTCATTAATTATAAATAAATAAAGTCATCATGTCCGCTAACATCGTTTATTCAGTGTTACGGCAAGACATCTAAAAATTTATTATTTACAAGTTCGTCAACCGTTGGAGAAATCTCATTCAGACAGGGTCTCAACATTTGAGCCTTGTAGCTATGTACGGTTCTCATTTAATTCAGGAAAATGCTTACATGTAAAACTTTCATCAGATATTAGATATTCTGCCAAAATCAGATATTGCCACAAAACATCTTCTAAAGGGGGAAGAAACATAAAATTTCTATCTGTCTTCTTCATCACTGCCGATAAGTATCGCAGTGACAATCATAGTTAATGGAAAGATATTTCAGTATGTTGCCAGACAGTTTTCTAACGGCAAGGAGAAATCGTCTAAGATTATTTCAGTACAAGCGGAAATAAAAGTAGAAAGTATATTGACATTCTATATCTGTGTCACCACTCAATGTTCTAACGGAAGCAAAAGGGACACGCGTATAAGGCAGTGACCCGGAAGTAATGGCATTTACAAAAATAAAATTGTGTTCATTCTAAGCTCGCCTTCTCTCAAAGACGGAAGAACAAATCAGTCACTCCGTATTTCAAACTTGACTGTAAACACGGAGTTAACTATAAAAAATAAACAAATCAATAAAACGATGAATATTAACAAAATAAATAAATAAACCATTCAATCATACACACACACTTCGTATTTCCCATGTTTTTTTTCTCGCCAATTTACATGTGAGAATTGCAATAATTCTCAGTACAATACAGTGTTCACCTCTGGTGTTTGGGGGTCCCGGGTTCAATCCCTGTACAATACAGCGTTCACCTCTGGTGCTAAGGATCCCAGGCTCATTCTCAATACAATACATCGTTCATCTCTGGTGCTTGGGGTCCCAGGCTCATTCTCAATACAATACAGCGTTCACCTCTGGTGTTAAGGATCCTGGGTTCATTTTCAGTACAATACAGTGTTCACCTCCGATGCTAAGGGTCCCGGGTTTATTCTCAGTACAATACAGTATACACCGCCAATGCTAAGGGTCCCGGGTTCATTTTCAGTACAATACAGCATTCATCTCTGGTGCTAAGGGTCCCGGTTCAATCCCCGTACAATACAGTGTTCACCTCTGGTGCTAAGGGTCCCAGGCTCATTCTCAATACAATACATCGTTCATCTCTGGTGTTTGGGGTCCCAGGCTCATTCTCAATACAATACAGCGTTCACCTCTGGTGTTAAGGATCCTGGGTTCATTTTCAGTACAATACAGTGTTCACCTCCGATGCTAAGGGTCCGGGGTTTATTCTCAGTACAATACAGTATACACCTCCGATGCTAAGGGTTCCAGGCTCATTCTCAATACAATACAGTGTTCACCTATGGTGTTAAGGGTCCCGGATTCGATCCCAGTACAATACAGCGTTCACCTCTGGTGCTAAGGGTCCCGGGTTCATTTTCAGTACAATACAGCGTTCACCTCTGGTGCTAAGGGTCCCGGATTCGATCCCAGTACAATACAGCGTTCACCTCTGGTGCTAAGGGTCCCGGAGGAAAATATCTTTTTATTCTCTCACATATTGTTCGTGTAATATATTCAATATTAATTTAATCACTACTACGGATTATTAATTTAATCACCACTACGGAAGTAAGTGATACAGAATGACGTATCATCATATCAACAGATTTAATTCAAATTTCCATTATTATTTTTAAAAATATCCAGTATAAAGTCTCTACAGACACGCATACAGACTCGAAAAAGAGCACATAACCTTTCCATGTCAGCACAACTAAAAAAAGAAACACACGTAAGCAGGTCATCAACCCATAATGACATACACGCCACCTCTGACAACATCCATTAAAGGAACATGTTAGAACATAATTATTACGTAAAGTACCGTTAACATTCTTCCTTTCGGGTAGAAAAGTTCGTCAATTACTACTGACGTCATATTTCCGAAACCCGGCCCGATATTCTTTGGGACTTCCTGTGAAACATTTACGAGCGAATGGGCTAAGCGTTCCCGGAAAATTTTGTTTTTTTTATTCGGAATATTTAGGTTAACATGCAAATAAGCTGAATTTGATTGTATTTTAAATTGCGTTTTCCTCCCCACCTTCTACCCCCCGAAAAAGGGGAAGCGTACAGCAGAAAGTCGGGGACTTTTGATATGTCATTTAGAATGACCTAATGAACGTTTTTGTGAAGAAAAACCTTGGCTTCTTATTTTTCCGAAGAAACACCCATTTTTTGACTAAAGTTCCTGGACTATACCCACACCAACAACTGACGTTCGCCTTATCTCCACTTGCATTCAACTCACGGTGTGAGGTCCAATTGAACACAGACTTCCACGAAAAGGGACAGAACTTTCTTGGTTAGCTTTATAGTTATGCACAAAAGTATAGCGTTTGGTCCCGGGCAGTAGTTCTTGATTAAGCATAATAAAAACTACCTTGAATATAATTTATGGATAATAATAATAATAATAATAATAATAATAATAATAATAATAATAATAATAATAATAATAATAATAAGCTAAAATAGTGTTTTTAGTTTTCCAGAAGAAAACCAAAATTTTCCTTTCTTTCAGGCCTCAAAAACACTAGCAGCAACACTAATTTTTTTGGCTTTGTACATTGTAGCTGCCTCCCCTCAAAAACGACGGGCCCCCTACACAAACCTGCTGGCTACACCCCTGCTTAACAATGTTATGCACTTATTTGTGATAAAAACAATTATATATGTAGTTTTCTCTCTAAACTTTGTTTATATGAAATAAATTGCAGTTGTTTTGGTTGAAGTTGATGGATATATTGCTTATACCTAGTGAAGAGCAGTGGGTGGGAAAATAAGAAAAAATAAATAAGGTGCCGCATACATTTGTGTTATTCAGCTGATTATTTACGTTGTTTTCAACGACTCGTATGTGTAGTCCTCTCAGGGAGAGAAGGCTTCAACACCGATTTTCCAGTCCCAATGTTTTCTTAAGAAAAGTTGGCAACTCTGAGTAGGGCAATTTATCGTGTTCGGTCCTAGTTGTGACTATGGGGTTTGCATGTTTGAATTCTGCGTTGGTGTCTTTCATAATGTAAATCTCTATTTTTAATGCATGCGAATGGCTTATACCACTGTTTTGGGGTATATTCTAAGCAGTGGCGGATCTAGAAGGTAAAAACTGGTGGGGGGGGCAACCAGTACCCAAACTATGATAGGTATATGTAAACTTTCAAAAATATATAAATAATAGCTTAAATTATTTTGTCATTGAAAAAACTGGGAAGGGGGGCTAGGACCCCTGTTCCTGGCCTAGATCCGCCACTGATTCTAAGCACATTTTCGTGCGGTTCTGAGCGTTCGATGTATCGTGGTGTCGTTCATTATGCGACATAGAATGGATCGCTGACATGCGAAGCTCTAAACCGTGCAGTGTATGGGTACACGACGAATAGATTGGTTTAGTTGACACCAATGACGAAGAATTCATTTGCTACAAGTGTTATCAAGTGTAAACATTGTTGAAACTTAGTGTGAAATATGTTTCCAATGGTAATTATGTGTCCAAGATTATTCTTTAAAATTCAGTTAGTTGCAACCACTTAACTAACGACTACATAACACATGGATAATTACCTATATCGTTATTATTTCATATGCATATTGTTACTAAATATAGTTTTATTATTAGTATTTGAAGTGTAAAAATGTGAGGTGTTAATTGAGAGCCAGTGGTCTCTCAGCTCTCAATTTTCGTTTTCAAATGTTGGGCCTTATTTATCTACCGTGCGGATAATAAGGCTATATTGTATGTTTCTCTTTCAATATGTTTTTCATACATTTAGCTCAATGTTTAAGTTAAAGTTAGTAAATAAAGTATCTATAAGATAGATAAGGCATTGACAAATAAACTGCATATACATGTTTGTTTACTAAAGCATAAGTATATAAATAATGAAGCATTTATACTTAGGTGGGCCTTATTTGCCGCCTTATATATACACAAGGTGTCCCAGGAAGAAGGGGCAATATTTTGGGAAATGATAGCATGAAAGATTCTAAGCAAAAAGGTTCATATGAACATTGGTCCTAATCTCAACGGTTTGAGAGCTACAGGTTGTGGATCATTTTTGACTTTATGTTGCGTATTGTTCATCCTGTAATTACTCGACGAAGGTGCGAAATAGCAGAATTGAAAGGGAATGGAATGACCTTTACAACGGTATGCAATGTGGCAGTTTTGTCTTTGAAAAGGGGGTTATTGAGGGAAAGTTAAGATTATGTAAGCGAATTGGATGGCAACACTGATTTCCAAATTTCGCTCAATAACTTCCCCTCCAAAGATACATATGTCACATGTTGCATATCGTTGGAAAGGCTATTCCATCACCTTTCAAATCCACTATGTCTCACCTCTGTAGAATAAATACAGGGTGAGTAATAAACAACATGAAGTCAAAAATGGTTCACAACCTGTAGTTTTCAAACCGTTGAGGTTAGGACCCATGTTCATATGAACTTTATTGCTTAGAATCACCCATACCATCATTTTCCGAAGTATTGCCCCTTCTTCCTGGGACATCCTATATATATATATATATATATATATATATATATATATATATATATATATATATATATATATATATATATATATATATATATATACAGGGTGTTAATGAACTATACCGTCAAACTATACCGACAAACGAGGTGATTCCTTACATCAAAATAAGAGGAATGTTCACATGGACTTAAGGTGAAAAGTGCATAGCTTCAGAGCTAGGGCTGTCTAAAATCGCGAAAAAGCGAAATTTCAATAGGCCCCATTTCGAATTCAAGAAACTGCGGATGGTGTTTCTTATCAGCGTAAAGGAAGTTACGCATACACAATTCAAAAGTGCATATTTCATCAATTGCCAATAGGTGTAGAGAGTATTCCCTACAGTGTGTAATTCTCAGATATGTTTTCAATAGAGTTTTAGATATACCCTTATTTCAACAAGAGTCCAAAATAGGCAGGAGGTAAACCTTGACAACAGTGGACATCCAATGGTTCAGAGGGAAGGTGGAAGTGTTAGCAACCGGCAGCTCCATGTTTCGTTGTGTTCGCAATAATGTGTGATGATGTGTATTTCCTCACGGTATATTTCACGTTTTCTTCACTTATAAGCGTGAAAGAAAACACCACACCATGCGTTTTCCCGAGTACGAGAGACCATGCTGCTGCACAATCCTGAACACTTCCGACATCGCGCAAAAGGATTCCGTGTTCAAGGTTTATCGTTTGCCCACTTCGAACCAATCATAAAGTCAGAGCATATCTCAAAATTCGGTTGATGGCATGTCTGGGAATTTCACCCTGCAGAGAGTAATCTGTACACCCATTGAACATTAAGAAAATATGAATTTTTAGATTGCGTATGCGTGACTTTCTTTACGCTGATAAGAACTACCATCCACAGTTTCTCGAATTCGAAATAGGGCCTTTTGAAATTTGACTTTCTCGCGACTTTGGACAGCCCTAGCTCTAAGAATATGCACCATGGGTCCATATGAACTTTTTTTTTTTTTTTTACTATTTTGATGTGAGGAATCGCCTATTAAAGTTTGTCGGTAATAGTTCATTAACACCCTATATATATATATATATATATATATATATATATATATATCACTTTCATTCCCCCTCCCTCTAAAGAATGTAGGTTCGCCCCTGGAAGTATACGTACAATCTCCAAAACCTACCACAAAACTTCTATAAAGTTGTCTGTTTGGTAGCTATGTAGATGAAAAAAGGCTCAGTGTTATCGGATCAGATTTGATCACAATGTGTGTCTGAGACCTCAATTAGTGGTATCAGAAAAGTTCAGGCCGAAAAAACCACAAAACGTACAAAATTACGATGGAATTTACCGTTTATAGGCGGGGTAGATAAAAGGGCCAGTAGTTTTTTTCTTTAATTAATCACAATGTGTTTATGAGATTCCAAATTTTGTTTTCAAAAAATTTCATGCCGGGGAATCCCAAAAATGTTGCCCAAAATCACGATGGAATTTACCGTTATGGGAGAGAGAAAGAGAGAAAACAGCACGCGGTTTTTCACTTCAAATTTAATCACAATGTGTTCCAGATGTCCCAATGTACTCGTTCTTCTCCTATGGAGAAAATAAGGTTTTGTTCAAGATATCATATTTAAAGGTGAAGAAATAAATGAAACAAATAAATAAGGGGGAACAATGCCTCCGGCATTACCCCTATCAATATCAGTGAAATATAGTATATAAATAGCGAAGAACTCCTGTCAATATCAGCAAAATACATAAATAATGTAAGATTAACGTCTTCGGTACTTCCCGTTATTTGAGTGTAATAAATAAATAACGAATAGCAACGTCTTCGGCGTTGTGCCGCTCAAATCTGTGAAATAAATAAATACCAGAGGCGTCGCTCATTTCTGATTACAAACTAGCTGCCATACACCTTCTTGACTAAACCTGGATTCAAATGCCATCTAGACTTTCACCAATCAGCTTAGCGATCTCGAAAGCTAGGTTTCGATACAAATATTGGCCACTTTGGACATGTTCTTTTTTTACGCCCCCAGAACCTTGTGACGATTAGAGCTAAAATTGGATTTGAATAGCACATGGAGTGTTACTGTTCATCTCATCGTTTCCGAAAAGTATGAATTCGATGCTAACATCAGTCATTTTGAACATGTTATTTTTCACGACCCCCAACTTCCATCACGGCGGGAGCTAAAGTTAGACTTGAACGGCTTCGAGTGTGATACTATTTATCTCACCGATACCAATAACTATGAATTTGATACTAATATTATTCATTTTCAACATGTTATTTTTCACGACTTCAATCCTTCAACGATGGGACAACTGTAGTGCATGACAAATGATGGGACTTAAATGACTTAGGGGTGTTACTAATCACCTCAGCAAACCCCGAAAACTGTGAATTCGGCATTAATATGTCATTTTCGATTTTTTTTTTTACATATCACCCCCTTCCCACTCCCTAGGGGAGTCTTATCCCTGGAGTGTTTTTTCCAAATTGTAAGTTATATGTGCATGTCAACTTACTTTTAGAAATGCGTTTACATACCTGGTTTCATCATCCTAACGTGAAAAAATCATTCTAAACCACGTCTTTAACTTTGAAGCTCCCTTCTCCTCTCTTAGGATACAAACCAAAAGCCTTTACGATCTCTTCCTAAGTATAGATTCTAGTATCTTCGATAAAATCAGTTTGAAGTGTACCAAGTTAATGGTGTAGATTTGTATATCGGTCAAACACACACAAATAAATATTCAATTTTACTCAAAGAACGAGGATTCTTCAGTTGAAAGACTTTTATGTCTGCTTCACAATCATTTCCTCGATCCCTCTGACCATTCATCCAGTTACGTATAATTTATGATTTGAGAACATCAAATAGTCTATGGATTATTCGTCACTTCATGCTTGTAGCTGTAACTATTTATTTTACGTATATAGGTCTAACGTCTATACTAACGGTTCGATTCCCGGCGGGAGCTCATGTGGTTCGGATTCCACGTTAATCAGTAGGTTCACGTCTCATATAGCCTAGCTGCTGAACGGGACGATAAACTCAAAATCAACTCAACTCTATACTAACGGTTTAACATACAAGTATGGGAGGCAGAGCAAACTAGTACGAGTTGATGTGATTTACATTTTTCTTCAAGTTACAAATTTCCTCTGACTTTGGAAATATAGGACGAAAGAAAGCGAAAGCTGCCCTCGTACTGTAACTTTTCCAGGATTTCATGAATAGACCTTTTACCCGAGTGTATAATGCATTTCAATCATCATTTTACATCTTCATAACATTTCTTATCTTCTATGAGAATTGCTCTTTCGTTCACAGCTTTCCGAACGTGATGGCTTAGTGGTAGGGTACTTACCTGTGGCCTGTAGAAACCCTGGTTCGATCTCCAGTCAAGTAAGTTTGTGGTGGGCAACATCGTGTCCGTGGGTTTTCTTGGGATTCTCCCGTTTCCTCCCACTTTCTTATTCCACCAATTCTTCCATCATCATTCACTTGCTTTAATCATCGTCTCCCTTAGCCTAAAGGGTACAATTGTAAGACATTAAACTTAAGAATCTCCTTTTTCATTTCACGAGGATTAAATTTCATTGAGAAGTAAGGTTGTTTTTAGAACTTGGTGATTTATTACTAAAGTATCGAAGACAAATACATTGGCTTGCTATGATATGCATGTTTTACATGGATCACTAAAATTTAGTAATTCGCACAGCATCTACGTTTGTATATTAACTTGGCCCACATGATGCTAAATTTATTGGGAAGAACTTACGACATTTGAAATTAAATATTGTCCTTTCAAATGGTATGCAATAAAGCACTTTTATTTATTTATTTATTTATTTATTTATTTATTTATTTATTTATTTGCCATCAGCATATTAAAAGATGAGATTCTACAAAAATGAACAACAAAATTCTTGGTGGAAATATCGCTAATCTACAATACTTGATCAAATATTATCAAAACAACGTACTTTTTCTTACAACTATCACACAACAATCATATTATAAACCGAATATTATACAACTTTACTATGAGATGTTAAAACATCATTTTTATAGGAGAATAAACATTTGAGTGTGTATGTGGATATACAGATATGAGATTTGCGATTAGATGAAATTGTATAAAGATTTGGTTTATTCACTTACTCTTACTTTCTTACGAGGTGGAATAAGTAAAATGCAATAAAAAATTATTTAAAATTTTAATCAGAAACACCCAGAATGAAAATAACTTTAACAAAATGTATGCGAAAGTTAAGTACAAATATATATATATTATTTTGAAATTTCTTAGTAATATTTACATATAATCATATAATTCTTTTCCAATATTTAATTTTTGAAAAGTTCAATACAATTTTAAATAATTAGTTTCTTATCATGTGATACAGAAAAAACTATACAAAGTAATAAATACTAATCACCATATCTCTAAAATTCTTTAAAATTATTGATGATGGAGATATCCAGTATGCGATTTTCATTTCCTTCTCATGGTAGACTCATGACTTGGTATGTATACAGGGTGTCTCAAAGGTCCCCTGACATATGGTAACTGTTATTGAGAGTTACAACAAAATCTGAGAGGAAAAGACATCTCCAAATATGATGTTTTCAATCTAAAGTGAAAGAATTTTTAAATCGAACGAGCCGTTTGGGCTGTACACTCTTTATGCGCCCAATGTTAAATGAAAATGCAACGTTGCCATTTACCTGGACCCACAACATAAGTGAATGCAGTTACTCTCTTTAGGCTAACATGTCGATGGCCAGCCTCCATCTTAAACAGTAACTTCATTCACTTATGTTGTGAGTTCAGTTAAATGGCAACGTTGCATTTTCACTTAACATTGGGCGCATAAAGAGTGTACAGCCCAAACGGCTCGTCCGATTTTTTTTAAAAAAAAAAATCCTTCACTTTCGATTGAAAACATCACATTCGGAGATGTTTTTTTCTCTTACATTTTGTTATAACTCTGATAATATCAGAGTTGCCTTATGTCAGGGGACTTTTGAGGCATCCTGTATATACGTTGGCTGAGAGGTGGCGGCCAAAGTTTGTGAGTGACCAGAAAGATTACTCTTCTTAATTGAATATTGTTTATTTTATCTGTGGCATTTGAAAGTAACCTATGCAGATTGGCCAGTTAAATTATACTAATCCAGGATGGCATTCAAAAAGAATATTACTGGTTAAAAGAACCTGCTGTATTATAAGTCATCTGCAATTCTCTCAAACGCTAGTTTATGTTTCTTTATATGAATTAGTCTACACTGTTTATTTCTGAGTACAACCTCGCACTGACCAAATAATCTGTAATTGTAATTACATCACATAATAAATTATTTATTACATTATTTCAGTTATTAATTTTTAAAACTTGATAAAATATTTAATTAAGTAGTTTTGGAAAATATATTTAAAGTAAAATTGATCTTTAATTTTTTTAATTAAAAATAAACAAAACTAGAAATTAAATACTTTCAGCAATCTCAATTTAGAAAATAGGGGAAAAGCGCTAAGATCTTACAAGCGAAGTTCGGGAGAAAGTCATCGCCTACAGAGAAACTAAGTATGCCATTTTAAAGACCAATTCATGCTGATTACAACAAGCTAATAAAATTCCTGCACGGTTGAGAGCTTTTCGAGAGATTCAATGTTAAATGCACAATTTACACATGTTTTGTACAACCATTTTATGTTTAGATTTCGATCAAAGATATGGCAGGAGATTTGTACATGATATGAAACTTCTCCATCGGACGTTATGATGTACCAACGAAACAATTAAATAAAGTTCATGTCCATGCCAATGAATCAGTTCAATCGACGCAATACATTGGATTGGTTCAATTTTGCGTTCCACAACGCAACTTACCGAGCAAGTTATATAAATTTTGAATTACCTGTCGAATTTGCTTTCTGCTTTGGTTATGTGAACTGTTCTCTTGACGGATGCAACGCAATTGCACATATACAATATTCATGGTGCGTCATTTCTTTATAGAGCAGAACAACAATGATCAATTTTCATCTCTAACCTATCATTATTGTTAACAGTATGATGACTAATTTTAACAAACAAACCCGTTAGTTATTGCAAAACATTTTTTTCTCTTACATCTAATAGATTTCAATTCGTATGTCAATATTCGTTCCTGATAATGTTGTACTTAAAGCGTTTAAATGCGCTATGCTCATTTTCTCATATAAACTTCCAAGTTGAATCTCTCGAATAGTTCTCAACCGTACAGGAATTTTATTAGCTTGTTGTAATCAACATGAACTGGCCCTTCAAATGGCATGCTTTTTCTCTTCAGGTAAGTGCTTTCCCCCGAACTTCCCTTGTTAGTTTACCCCCGGTAATAAACACACTAGCGACTTCATTTACCCTACTTTGAACACTGCTTTCAAATTAAGAAATCCATTAAAGTATGTACAATTTCACCAACACAGTAAAAGTCACAAACGGTAGTTTCACTTCTGTTAAAGTATAAATAAAAAAAAGTCAATGCGTTCTATTACGAACATATTTGTAGTTGACTATTTTACTGAACAACTAACGTTTCGTCATCTTCACTTTGTCCAATGAACTTTTTGTAAATCACTCTGAGATCTCTTAGAAAATTTCGTTTGGGTTTTCTTTCTTTGTCCTGCTTCCGCGCAAGTAACAAAAACACTTGTTCCAAAGTTGTTTCAGAAATAGAATAATCTTCAACTGCTGAATAATTCCTTCTTATCTCTTCCATCTCAAAGAACAACTTCGCCAACGAAGTATCTGGATTTGTTACGTGATAATGTAATAAACCCTAGAAATATTATAATCCTAATTAGACACGGTTATTGAACAAATTGAAAAATAATACATACTAATATATTAGAGAAAGGTTACGGCCTTCAAACTGTGTTATACAGGGATTTATTTGTAGCCAGGGAAGCCTGGGAATTTCCCCCCTTCTAACTTTTGACTTCCCTGTCTCTAGGTTTAATTCAGTCTTCCCAACCTGGAAAGATACTTCCCCCTTTTCATAGGCTATACAATCTGTTTTAAAGTACAATAATTCAACTTCATGTTTTAGTGGCAATTCTTTATAAATATTCCCCCCTTCTACAAAATTCACAAATAAATCACTGGTGTTATATACAGAAATCCTTAATGAAATTTTTGTGATATACTAAATTGATCAGAGGCTCTGCCGATGAAATGGATACCCACGAGTGAAAGTAAATGCCGTGGGCTTATCGATCAAAACAAAGGTATCAAAGCTTTTCCCGAGGGCTTCCCAGAGGTAGGTCGGGCTTACATGTGGTTCGAATTCCACGTTAAAATGTGTCCAAGTCTCGTGTAGTCTTAGAGATGAAAGATACGTTAAGCTTTGAACAACCAAACGGATTGAACATCGGAAAAAGAAATTTAATATATAACAGAAACAGATTTAAATAAACAAGAGGCAGTTGTTTAATGGAGGATGAAAGGTAGGCAAAATGATAACGTTTGGCAAAGTTTGCGCTCTCGAGGCCTTCTCTGAGGTATGTCGATTTGTATGTCGTTCAGATTCCACATTAAACTATGTCCACGTTTCATACAGTCTCAGTGATGAAAGATACTACAACCAAACAAGTGGATTGAACATCGGAAAAAGAAAAATTAATGCATAACAGAAACAGATATAAATACACAAGAGGCAGTCGTTTAAGGGAGGATAAAAGGTAGGCAATATCGTAACGTTAGGCAAAGTCTGCGCTCTTAGTGACTACCCTCCACTAGTTTTCAAATCAGAGTTAAATTATTCGTATAAGGTAGCAATTTACCGTCAAAGACATTGAATGAAAAGAAAAATATGAAAACCTTCATGCACCACCTGTTGAAACATGAATAGTCTAATAAGATTTGAAAAATGTATGTCATAATTAACTCATATTAAAACATAAAATTCAGAATTTTGCCAAACATTCTTCCGTATCTATACGCTGCTAGACTTTAGTTCATCTTACTTTTAAGAGTTTAATTCTTAAGAATTGTTCTGTGGGATAGTTACTTAACTCCATCCAGAGACATAATATAGTATTATACAGGGTGTGAAATCCTTAGAGGATGAGAGGGAATTTCCGCACTTAATATTTTAGGAAGAGAAATCCTCCCACTAAAAATTACTGCGGGGAGAATAAAGTGACACTATTGTCAGAAGTTCGCAAATTAATTACAGTGATCAATATATAGCTAATTAACATGTATTTCACTGTAATTGAATGCTCTACTAGTAGTTTAATAACTATGAATACTCAGAGATATGAGCTCTTTATGTGAAACCATTCCATTACTAACAGTTTTTTACATTTCTGTCTTCTCCTGTCCTCCCCTCCACAATTCTAATGTCATGATTTCGTGCCGTGGTGTCGCATCTTCTTTTGTTTTGGTTGAACTCCTTCTGACTAGTATCACCAAGAATCTTTTGCAAAGAATTGGATCACTAGCGAAATGTTTAATGATCATAAACCGCAATGAATTGTAATTCATAGAACAGACTTCTGCTATAAATCTGGAGACAAATGATCATAATATAAAACAATCAGTAATATGAAAGGCATGACATAAAACAGGAAGAAGGTTAGACTATAAAAATTGATAAAAGATAATTGTTAAGTTACCTGGCGTTCATCTTCCAAAATACACGGTTGAAGATTTTTCTCAACAGTACGATTTAGTGTTTGTATTTCTTCTTTCTCAGTGGATACTTTTAGCTTTATTAAAACAGAAAATCCTTGACAAAATTTTGTTTTTAAATCCTGGATGTTACCAAAACACACAAACTGACCATTTACCATAATACCAATTTTGTTACATAAGGCTTCACATTCTTCCATGCTGGAAAGTAGATCAATGAAATTTGTATCAACTACATCATAGATAAAACTTGCATTACGATGTTAAAAATGTTTTGAATTGTATAAGTTTTAGGGAGATGAATATACATTATTATCTTTTTTAGGCTTCATATACAATAACAAAAAGTATTAACTAATGTGGAAGTAACAACTAGCTAATCCTTATTAAAATCTGCAAAGTACTTCTGCTAACTGTATATATCTATTATCTTATTCAATATACAAGGTCATTCTCTAAGTTGCGGTACACTTCAAAATTAGTTCTTGTATTTAAAATAACATTCGACTTATGTTGATATTAAACAAAGCGCAATACAACTTTTAAAAAGTGTAGTCTCACTGTTTACTGACGTCACATCATTGTCTCTAATTAATATTCTTTGCATCTTTCAGATCTTTGAAACGGAATTGGACCAATGTAAGTTCTCCCATTTACACTTTACGACTTCAAATTGGGCAGAAATGTCACAGAGGTAGCTCAAAACATAACGAAAGTATTTGAAAATTGTGCGCCGGAAACAAGAACAGTGCAAGAATGGTTTGCAAAATTCAAATACATAAGGTTCAAAAATGCTCCTTGCAGTAGAAGGCTCTCGATCCAACTACCGATAAGTTGAAACGTATGGTTGAATATGATCGAAGTAAAATTTGGATAAATTTAACAAATATTTACTACTGTCACCAAATACTATTTGGACACATTGTAAGCAATGGAAAAACGAAAATAACTCGATACATTTTTCCACATAATGCCTAGACTCTGTAATGAAATAACAATATATATTGATCGATTGATCACATGGGACGAGAAAATGATGCTCTACAATAACAAGAAACGAAAAGCTCAGGGGCTTGACGCAGATGAACCTCTGAAGGTTATGTTTGTAGTGTGGTGGTCAGCTTCAGGCTTGACTCACTACAGCTTCCTCCGACAGGTTTTCAGCATTAAGAGTCTTGTAGTAACGAACTGAAAGTCATATGTCAAAACCTGAGTGTACAACTGCCAGAATTCATCAATTGAAGTGGTCCGATCATTTTACGTGACAATGTTAGATAGCATATTGCAAGAATAACTGGACAAAATTACACCGGTTATAAATTGGTGTTCTCTTTCACTCTTTCTATTCCCCTGATCAGACTTTTACTAACTTTAATCTCTTTCGAGTTTTCGACATTTTCATCGGTGAAAGATGCTTTCAAAAAAGTACCGCGATGACTGCCTTTCAGGACTCAATTTACTCCAGAACTGCAAACTTTTAGACTTCTAAGCCAAAAGCACAGATGATCTTAGATCGAAAGTACGAAAACTTTCTGTATGGTTCAATGGTAGCATACACAACGCAAGATGAAAGAAATAAAATAAACGAGTATAATATATGCAACGAAGTTAATTCTATCTTCTAACACAACATAGTCCTAACATCATTAGATTCCATGTTTAAAAGATATCTAAAATGCATTTCATCATCTATTCCTTCTTGTTCAAAGTACCCTGCTACTTTAGCTGGTTGATTGCATTTACGTTTAGCGTCCTTTCCAGCAGCAAGACTATATGAGACGTAAACCTACAGCTTGAAGTGAGATCTGAATTACATGAGGTTCCACCGGAAATTGAGGCGGGTCTCTCGTATACTAGAGTAGTGTAATATTTACTATGAAAAAGCAAAATAGCAAGAGCGACTGGTTACTGCATCTTCGGGACCTCGTAAATAAATAAATAAATAAATAAATAAATAAAGACGTTACCTATTCTTACCTTCTAGGTGTTTGCTTAGAACGAGCAGTTTTTCGAAGATAATTCTTAACAGCTGGACCTAAAGGCTCGAAATTTGCTATATGAGAACTGTATGATAAGAGTATGTTATAGAATTCCACAAATTCATGACAGAGAGAGAACAGGGTGTCTATCGGTCACGAAAGTCACGAATGTCACGATAAAGTCACGAAATCAGAAAACGGTCATGAAAGTCACGAAAAAGTCACGAAATTTAGCTTTTGGGTCACGATTTTTTGTAACTGTACAAATGTAAGTACAGATTGGAAAGTTTTGTTCTATAAAGCGTCAAAATTCACCACCAAAAATGTCTATGATCAGCTTTAGACGCTACCAAATCGCAAGCAAAGTACGTTTCTATCGCATGGATGAAAATTTGGCCTAATTCACACCTAAATTCGCTCTTGAAAATGTTAGGAAATTTTATGATTTGGTAAGGAAAAGGTCACGAAAAAGTCACGAAATTTGATTTTGGAATTTTAGTAGACACCCTGGAGAGGGATGGAGGGTTTTTCAGTACCTTCGTCTGACAAATTTTCTCGTTAAGAGACAAATATCTAAGAAACAGGAAGGATGACAAATCTCTTTACATTAAAAGAAAATGAAAAATATGAAATTCATATTCATTATTACAAAACCATGCATCTGGACGCGTTACCGAAATTCACTACCAGTAGATACGGGAAGTTTGTGGCATGCAAGGCATTCTGCAACCATGGATCAGAAGGCGAGGAAACATTGTGTCCATCCAGGAACTACAGGATGGATGGGTGTCAGACAGTCGCGCATTACCCTGTTAAAAATGGCTTCATACTGGCTTACGACCGGGCTTAGCACCTCTTCAATGTACTGTTGGTTAATCCAAGATCTGGTCAATACTTATAAGAAAATAGTGAGCACGTTGTCCAATGGCATCCCATACCATAATGCACGGTGAGGCTATGCATAATGCAGGCGTTTCTCAGCTTGTTGTCACGACACCAGATACAAAATCGACCATCATGATACTGCAGACTGAAACAGAATTCATCCGAAAAGAACTTGTCATACTTCTTGAGTGTCTGTGGGCGACGTTCGCCGTACCAATGTATATTGTCTTCATGGAGGCATCGATTGTACATTCGCATCATTATGCTACCATTCCGTCCATAATCTGTAGTTGCAATATGCCGCAGTTCTTTCGCAATAAAAGGAGCAAATCTGCTGAAATTGCTGCTGCATTCGACGACCGCATTGCTGCTGCATTGTTTAAGCGTCCAGACGAACTCACGTCGGAATACTCGGCCTCTATTGAACTGTGATTCTCTGGCCTGCATTTGGGTGTTGTTTCCAGAGGGCTGTCTGGCATACGTATTGCATCGAAAAACTGCACTCCTTATAATTTTACTGTTCTTCCATCTTCCACAACTTCTGTAAATCATTTTCGAAGAATGTGCAGAATACTCGGATCTCAGAGAATGTTTAGAACTATCTAACCAAATCTTAATAAAATTTTAGGGCGTAATGCGGTCTTTAGTGACTTGTATTCTAAATTTTATTCATGCGATTAGAATAGTTAACGTGGTATGAAATTTTTCCTGTTAGATTTTTCTTCTTCTGAGTTCTCCTTATTGCTTCTTTCTAAGTTGGTTTCTTGTCATATATTTTATACTCTATTACTAGTTCCTTCTCTTTTGCACGACCTATGTTTGACTTTTTATTGTTTTTGGGGTTATTCTCTTAATTTGTAGATCATATTTGATTTACATTTTTACGAAGTTTTAATGTTTAGCTTGTGGCGGCCATTGCCTTCATCGTGACGGGAGCAAATAGTCTGAGTGATGACATCTCCATTAAATCTTAACCAATAAACCAGTAATGTAAATGTGACGTCAGTCCAATACTTCTTTCTTAGTGTTCGATTTTTAATGCCCAGTAGTGTACCTTAACAACGGTTCCAAGTATTATGATACAATTTGGTGAACATCTTTATTTGGAACACGACTAAACTAGGTCGTAAATTTCGGAAATTTATTTAGTGGAGTCTGTGAAAAAAAAATTCAAAGGAGGGATAGTATGTACTACAATTAGATCCAGAAAATAAATCTAAGGATTTTCATGATATTTGGTGGAAATTCATGTTTAGTCATGAGAAAATGATTTAGTTATGTATAAACTTGAAAAACTAATTCAGGGGTTGTCTCTAGAAAATCTCCGTTTGGAATACCTCAATACAGATATAACTGAAATAGGCTCTATCAATTTTCATGAAATTACGTATTTTTCTTTTTTAGTGCAAGAAAGTAGTTTGACTAGGCTTGGACACTTAAAAAAAAAACACCTTATCCAATGCTTTTTGTGGAATTCTCTTGAAAATGTCTCAAATTTCTCAAATTTGTCCTCAACACCACTCTATGGAATTTCATGAAAGTTAGTAAAAGCATATTTCTAGTACTAGAAAGCAATTAGATTAGATTTCAACTTTCCAAAATTTATTTAAGGGAATTTCCAAAATAGGTAAAAAATGGATTTTCTAAATTTTGTCTTGAAATTGGTTATAATGATTTACATAATTACGGTATAAAGAACTCATTTGAAAGTGTAAGAAAGCAGTTTTAGCAAGCCTTAATTTTGTAAATCGTTTAGGGGTAATTGTAGAAAGGTTTTCAGGAATGCCTATTTTTTATCTTGAAAAAAAATATAATGATTTTCAAGGAATTTTCTGAAAACATATTTTCAGGGGGCAACAAAGTAGTTTAGTAATGACTACGGTTTTGAAACCCCGATTTAAGAGCATCTGTACAAAAGCTGATCTCGGAAATGTCTATATTGGAAAAGTCTGTAACAGTTATGAATTTTAGCAAAACCCCTATTTTCGGATCTAGCAAAAGACGAAATAGAGATTAGCAAGCACTTCACTTTATAATAATAACAACAATAAAGAACTTATTTTGAGCACTAGGATACGGTTTTAACTAGTCTATTTGCATGATATTAACAAAAGATATAAATATATATTAACAAAGACGTTTTTACATCTCGCTCTTTCAATTATTACCTTTGCGAGCTGAGAACAATTGATTGCCCAGCGTTTTGCCTCTGCTGAAGAATATCCCATAAACGCCTTCTAGCAGCAGGATCTACTCCACTGGTTGGCTCATCAAGGAACACCACTGGAGGGTCTCCAATTAAAGCCATGGCGGTGCTTAGCTTTCGCCTATTTCCAAGGCTATATGAACCACATTCTCTGTCGCCGTACTTTTTCAGACCTGTTTAAGAAGAACAGAATATTGACATGCAAGTAGTCATTTGCGACTGAAAACTCCACATTTTTTAAACAAACTCACAAGCAAAAGTTTTAGCGCATAATTTGCATTTCGATTCGATCTGCAAGTTTTTTGAATACTGATAAGGCTTGTAACTTCTTACCTAAATGGGCGTAAACAGTTTGTTACAGTTAGGCAAAATCATTTACTTTTAAAGTGAAATCTGGCATAACACAAGGATCAAATTTGGGACCAATATTTTTTCTGTTACTTATAAACGATCTTCCACGTGTCATAAAATTTTCAAAATATCTTTTATTTGCTGATAACCTTAACATATACAAGAAAAAAACTAATTCTATAAACTGTTTAGAGTTACAGAACTATTTAAATAAATGTTATGAATGGTCGCTGAATAACTAACATAACTGTAGGCAATACTTCTCTTAACTTTGAATATAAAATGAATGAGATATTAACTAAAAGAGCAACTAATATTAAAGATCTAAGTATAATTTTAGATAGTATACTTACTCGTCATCAACATATCGAAAAATGTGTTCATGAAACATACAAAGTTCTTGGTTTTCTATTGCGGAATTCTAAAAAACTTATAAACAACTCAACTTCAATAACATTATTATTAGTTTTATTAGTAGTAAACTAGAATATGTCTTGCTATTGTGGAATACATATTACGAGTGTTACATTAAGAAAATTGAGAGAATACAGAATACGTTTTTGCGATATCTATACTATAAGAAATACAAGATATCCTTATATAAATAAAATATATCATACAAAACATTATAACAAGAATTTAAGTGTAGTACTTTATGTGCCAGAAGACAAATTGCAAATCACTTGTTTCTATATTAATTAGTTAATGGTATATTTGAAAATGAAGAGCTTTTACAGAAATTATACGTTAAACTAAAAAGTAACTTACGAACAACACAAAGATTCTATTGTAAAATATCTAATATGATATTGTATCAAAACTCACCACTTGTAAAAATTTCAAGGTAATACAATATCTTAAATAGAGGTAATATAAGTATTGATTTTTCTATGTCATGTAGTAAATTTATATCTCAAATAAAAATGCATTTAAAGATAAGTAATCAGCATGAGAACGAACTTTCCACAATTTTGTATTTTGTTTTCTTGTCTAGTGATATACGTATGTACCAACTATGTATATACAAGGTGTCTCAAAAGTCGTCTGACATAGGGTAACTTTGTTCTCTTTATGCGCCCAATGTCAAATGAAAATGCAACGTTGCCATTTACCTGGACCCACAACATAAGTGAATGAAGTTACTGTTTAGAATCGGGCTGCCCATCGACATGTTAAGCGTAAAAGACAGTAACTGCATTCACTTATGTTATGGATTCAGGTAAATGGAACGTTGCATTTTCATTTAACATTGAACGCATAAAGAGTTTACATCTCAAACGGCTCATCCGATTTAAAAAAAAAAAATCCTTCACTTTAGATTGAAAACATCATATTTGGAGACGGTTTCCTCTCTTACATGTTGTTGTAACTCTGATAATAACAGAGTTATCCTATGTCCGGGGACTTTTGAGACACCCTGTATACTTCATATTGCTGTTTCTGGCTTTTTATTGTATTCTTCTTTTCTTTCTTATTTTTCCTTTCTTTTACATTTTCATTTCCCAGAGTTCTTTACTATGCATTTTAGTTTGTATTATTACTATTATTAATTATTATTATTATTATTATAATTATATTATTATTATTATTATTATTATTATTATTATTATTATTATTATTATTATTATTATTATTATTATTATTATTATTACGTGTCATTATGTATGTATTATGTATTGCTAATTTCATCCTAATATATTGTAATACCTATTGTAAAAGGAGCAACAGCTCTGTTATAGATAAATAAATAAATAAATAAATAAATAAATGATAGTGCACCATTCATATTCCATTTCTTCGAGTTTCCCGTCTCTTATTCCTCACAGCCTCCCTCGAACATCTCAGTACTACTAGATAATACTTTGTTGATGGCTTAACCATGTGGGACGTATTCACGATGGACAACACCACAAAAATCAAAGAAATCAATAAGCATTACATTAACGTTTAAGCTACTTCGACGTGCTTTTTTGGGTCATGCCGAAGATTTTCCCATCTCTTGGAATGACTGAGGTTTTGTTCCAAGGTAAATCATAAACACAAGTCTCGTAATCTATTATGATGTTTTCCAAGGAGTTATCGTCTTCGTTACAATGCTACACAGAAGATCTTCACATATTTCCGCACGTGTTTTATTTTGTTTGTTTATTAGCAGACATGTAACAAATTTTGCGAAACTATGCATTGGAATCTTTTTGTCATCCCCAAATAAGTACCAATTATAGCGATTGCATTCTATTCCAGAGCAATGTAAAAGTGTTTCTCAATAGTGTTCTTTCACAGCACTGATCGGGCATGCTGCTCATGGGACAACAATCCCTCTTCGCCACTTTCCTCATTGATTCCTACACCATGCGATATCTTTCTTTGGGAGTTCGTTAAAGACAGTGTTCTACTATTATCTACGTACGTCCATTCAGAAACTTCGGGATAGAATACCCAGCAGACACATTATCGGGATTCTGGGGCCGCGGTGGCTCAGTGGTTGAATGTTCACCTCTGGTGCTTGGGATCCCGCGTTCAAACCCTGCTCCCGCCAAGTGAACTTAGTGGTGGACAAACACCGTGTGCGTGGGTTTTCTCGGGGTTGTCCCGTTTTCTCCCACTTTCTTCATTCCACCATTTCATTCATCTCTCATCATCACCGTCTCCTTTAGCCTAACCGGCATAACCATGGGACGTAAAACTCAAAGATTTCATTTCATTTTTTATTGGGATTCTGGAATGAATTTAATTACCATATGAATGTGTGTCCTGTAATCAAGGGTACACAAATGAAAGGATTGTTAATGCATGAAAAACTTGGCCACTTGCTGCTTCTGACAGTGAGTTTTTGCTCATGTACCCGGTAGGAAATATAGTTTCAATTAACTTTTCAGGCCACTCTAATCTTTTATTAGACATACATAGTACGTAAATACACATAAACCAGGATTTATACTGACACAAATAATAATAATAAAAATAAAATGTACATACCTACTGCATCAAGCCATTTGTTGACTTCTTGTTCAACATCTCTTTTTGGAACGCCTCTCAGAGAAGCAAATAATCTTAACATCTCTCTTCCTGACAGTGCTTCTATAAAAGCATCAGTTTGGGGGCAGTATCCTATTTGTTGCAAGAACTATAAAAGAAAGTTGGAAGAAATATAAATATGTGTTACTGTAGTGTGTGTGACTGACAACACTAGTAGTATATGTATTGTAATGTAGATGTCTAGCAACGCTGCAAAAGAGGATGACAGGCAGGTTTGAGATGCCATGCTACGCATGTATGTTTCACATATTATTTAAGTATTAATAAATAATATGCAAGAACTTGTTCTTATTAATTAACAATTAGTAATTACAATCTGTACAATATAAAGTATAATACACAAAATATAGAATTATTGAGTTACATACAGGAAAATAAGAATTGTGTGTACCAAGTTTTGCATTGATAGAATAGATAAGAGGGGAAAGCTTGTATACCAATACACACTTTCCCCTCACACCTATCCCGTCTATCAATACAAAACTTGGTACACACATTTCTAAACCCCTATAGTAGTTTTCGAGATATATTTGGATTGTGTGCTTTTACCCGGGGCCACTCCACAGGGGTCCGAAGTTGATGGGAGGAATTTCTGGAGGGAATTTTATCGACATTCTCCCAATTTTCCTCGTTAGTACGTTATGAACATCAATATATACCACCTCTGCAAAGCTTGTTTCATGTTAAAGAGAATGTAGTATAAACCATTATTTTCCAATGAACAGTGATGATGCATTATGTTTATCGAATGGATTAGGTTTGATTCGGATGTCCCGATGACACGTTCATGTTCGTTCCTTGTGAGATCCGAAAAAGAACACTCATTTGGGAACTGAAACCGGCACCACACTTTCAGAAAGTACACAAGTTAGTTATTTAACTACAAAGGACAATTAGCTGTTAAACTGTTTATACATACTGAATCTATTTCTAACCTGTTGTTTGCTATTAAGTAAGTTCCATTGCATAAGATAAGCATTTCCTGAAGTTGGATCTAAGTCTCCTGTGAGCATTCGAAATGTTGTTGTTTTGCCAGCGCCATTGACCCCTAAAAGACCAAAGCATTCACCATAACCAACTCCATATTGTAATCCTCTAACAGCCGAAAACTTCTTGAAATTTTTCCTCAGATCTTCTATCAATAAAACATCAGAATTGGAACGCAATTTTTCTGGAAGACCTATGGAACCAAAGGAAAATAATGACACAATAATATTTGAATTAGAATATCTAACGAACATTCAATTGTAAAAGCTTACTCTTTTTGCAATATATTTGTTTAAATATTGATTTTAAAATACTAAATCTATTATTTTCATTCCTTTATTAGTAAACGTAAAAACCATATGGTATTTATACCTATACTATAACGCATTGACTATAACTTAAGTACACATACCATACACCAGAAATCAAATTATATAAGACGATTTCAGTATTAAGAAGACTGATTTTAGTGGCAAAGTCTAAAGGAGTGGTTAAGGCATCTAATACCACGAAAACAAGCTGTACTCTGTGCTAGTCTGAACTACGATGAACGTTCACCTGTTTTAAATCGCTGATACAAGGGCAGGCAACAACTGTTGAGCAGAATTTCTCACAAACACCAACGACAATGTTCCGACATAGTATAGATAGTTTCAGAATGCCAAGAAAAAGAAGGCAAATTTAATAGATTTATACATGCTTCATTTATACTCTTTGAACTGAATTCGTGTAGAAGGATCTTATGAAATTCAAGTACACAAAATAGATTTAAGAATTCAAACATTTCACAAATATTACTAGCATTTAACAAAAAAAAAAAAAAAAAAAAAAAATCCAAAAATGAGACATATTAATACATAGATCTGATTGAGCTGGAAAAATATATGGATGAGTGAAAATACTCATGCGTAATTTTCAAAAATATATTGTATATATATATATATATATATATATATATATATATATATATATATATATATATTGATTCGATATCGATCCACGACTGGGAAGGTATATGTAACCAAACCACAGATAGCCACTAGAAGCAAGCAATGCAGAGGGAGCAGCACTAAAAAGACACAACCCGAGGGATAGGAGTGAAGTTGAGCAGCTGCGACCACTGCAAACCGATGACGACCAGGCGAGGCCAAGGACCAAATTGCATGCTTAAAAATAACAAAAAGACCCACTAACCAAACTTGCCCACCAAACTACAGACAATTAACAAGTTAGATTAAATCACACCCAGCTTTTAAGTTAGATTAAATACAGACAGTAATATAATAATTTACATGGGTTTTTTCCACCCCTTCTTAGAGTGGTTTTCCATGTAAATAACTTGAGCATGTGCATGACCGATAAAGGGGGTTTTCCTGGACTCCATGTGTTTCCCAGGTTTTTCCCTCCTACTACCCAAGCCAATGGTGAGGTGAAAAATCTTCACGCGCTTTCCTATCTTCTATTTTACTCTTCTTTCTTTCTCTAACACACACTGCCCGGTAAATGTCTCAGGATAAAAACCGCGGCGCAACACCACATACGACATGCTGCTTTAGACCTCTAACTGCATGTAGGAGGTGCACGTAGATAAAGGTTGGTGCATCACTTAAGGGGGCGAGCTGTCTTGCTAAGGGGCCCTCTTTATCTCTAATTTATTTCCGTATTTCCGATTGATTCTAGATACAAGCATTGGAGATGGCTGGACAACCTCAGAACATATATCCCATATTTCATATCTTTTTCTACGAATGATATCATTCTTGACAAACTTTAACCTAAAACAATGGAGTGACTGAAAACTTTCAATGAAAATATACAAGAAGCGTCCAATAAGTTCCCGACCTAGACAGGAAGGGAGGGGCGGAGAATACTGACGCTCGACACTCACGCCAAGTCCACTGCAACCCCGCGCGCAATTTGAGGTCAGTTGGAGCAACGAGTGGACGTGAGCAGAGTGTTTGTGTTACAACGCGTGTTTGTGTGACGCCGCGAACAAATAGATTTGCACGGCGCAGATAGATAGAACAAATAGATTTGCACGGCGCGGATAGATAGAACAAATACTGCAGACATAATAGAGATAGAGGAGGGGCTTGTATATATGCAAAAAGGGACATAAAAACGAGAGAATGTACTAGGTTTAAATATTTAAATGTAGAAAAACACTTTGAAAGTTGTGCATTAGAAATTGTAGATTATAACTTTGTAATTGTATGTGTATATAGAACTCCTGACAGTGATATAGAAATCTTTATAAATAAGATGGACACCATACTAAATTATTTTATAAAAATCAAGAAGACTGTCGTAATTGTCGGTGATATCAACATAGATTTTTTACAGCCGATAAAACACGAGGTAGAACTTCTTCTAGATTCATTTAATATGGAGGCAGTTGTTAAAGTTCCCACACGAATCACAAAATGCTCCAAAAGTGCAATTGACCAGTTCATAGTGAGCAAACATCTTAACTACAACACAGTAGACGTCTTCAACAGTGGTTTTTCAGACCACCTTGCCCAAGTACTCGATATACATGTAACTCCCAATAAAAGTTTTTGTAATACAAGAACAAGTAATGTAACGTACAAAAGAAAATTTAATGATGAAAATATACAATATTTTAATCACCTCCTCAGGGAAGAAAATTGGAACGAGCTTTACTTGTATAACCAGGTCAATGAAGCTTTCAGTTACTTCATTGACACCATAACATTCTATTTCAATCTAGCATTCCCTGTTGTAAAATGTGTAACTTCAAGAAAACAGTCAAAACCCTGGGTAACACAAGGGATCAGAATAGCAAGTAAAAAAATGAGACTTCTTAACAAGGCTAAAACACAAGGAAATCTATCCCCATATACAGAGACATATTACAAAAGATATAAGAACATATATAAAGGAGTTCTGAAAGCAGCAAAACAGTTACACAACGACAAAATCATTAAAAAATCCGATAATAAGTCGAAGGCGTTGTGGAAACTAGTGCAAAGCGAGTTAAGTGTAAACACTCGTAATGATGACGGTAATTTAGAGGTAATTAAAAATGGCAACGTAATTAAAGATCCTCGTACAATAGCTGACCTATTTAATAATTATTACAGCAACTTATCAAAAACGTACAATAGTGAGCTAGCAATGCCCACGAAAATATTCTCAAAAACTTGCAACAATACAATGTATCTGCATCCAGTTACAAATGCAGAAATAATAAAAGTGGTGAATAAGATGAAAAGTAAATGGTCAGCTGGCGTAGACGGTATACCGCCAAGTATTGTAAAGAAAAGCATTAAATATATTGCTGATTCCCTGTGTTTCCTCATTAATATGACGTTCTTAAGTGGAGAATTCCCTAGTATATTAAAAATTGCAAAAGTAAAACCAATTTATAAAAAAGGCGACAAATCAGAGCTTGAAAATTATAGGCCTATTTCACTTCTCTCAACTTTTTCCAAAATTTTAGAAACCATAATGAGTATCCGGCTATCATCCTTTTTACTTAAACATGATCTAATTACACACGAGCAACATGGCTTCCTAAAAGGGAAATCCACGGAAACAGCAATATATAATTTTGTAGAAATTGTACATAAAAGTTTAGATAGTAAGGAGAAATGTATAGGTGTTTTCCTTGATCTTTCCAAAGCATTTGACTTAGTGTCACATAGAAATCTTCTTTCAAAGCTCCAAGATTATGGAATAAGAGGCATTGCGTCCAAATGGTTTAAATCGTATCTGGAAAATCGGCAGCAAGTAGTAGAAATTACATACAGTAACAAAGATACAGACCAAACTACATACTACACATCAGGAAAACAAGAAATATCATGTGGAGTGCCACAGGGATCTGTATTAGGTCCATTATTATTTTTGATATACATTAACGATCTACCATGTAATATTGCTCCAGCAGAACTATCCCTTTATGCAGACGATGCTAATATCATAGTAAAAGGGAACACAAATGAGGATGTTGAAGGTAATGCAAATGAAATCCTTCATAAACTATCTCAGTGGATTAAAGAAAATAAGCTTAAATTAAACATTGAAAAGACACAAGCAATCAATTTTCATCATATCCGCAACAAACATACGCAGCCTGTTAATATTTCAATTGAAAATAACGGAATAGACTATGTGAACTCCACTAAGTTCTTAGGAATCTGGATAGATAAAAATCTCTCCTGGGATGTACAAATAACTAAACTTGGTAAAAAATTAAATCAAATTTATTTCGCAATTAAAGTACTCAAAAATGTTTTAAAAGAGTCTACTTTAAAAACGATTTACTTTGGATTATTCCAGTCAAATTTAACATATGGCATTATATTTTGGGGAAATACACACAAAGCCAAGGTAATTTTTACAATACAGAAACGAATAATAAGAATGATGGCGGCTGCTAAACCAAAAGATCACTGCAAACCAATATTTAAAAAAATTCGTATACTCCCAGTACCTTGTTTGTACATTTTAAATCTACTGATATTTGTAAAGAGACATTTAGAAGGTGTTCTTACGCGGGTAGAAGAAAAACATGATCATGATACAAGAAACAAACAAAACTTTTCCATTGTAGAACACAGAACCGTATTATATGAAAAAGGGTGTAAATACGCGGGTATCATGCTATACAATAAACTTCCCAAAGATATAAAGACTCAAAAATCTGTTGCTAAATTTAAAAAAGAACTACAGAAATATTTACTAAAACATTGCTTTTACTCGATAGAGGAATACATGAATTGCTAACAAAAAAAAAAAAAAAAAAAAAAAAAAAAAACCTACATTATCTATAGTAACCACTGTCGTTGCTTGTTTTTAGCATTTGATATATGTTCAAGGATTTCTACATACACTGCAAGTAATAATTACTCTTACTTTATTTTTAATAATATCATGCAAAATGTAATGGATAAGATGTAAGGTGTAATGTTTAATTATTAACCTAGTGTGTGTAATTTTCATTATTATTGTTCTTTTTACTTTTGTGTTTATATATAAATGACGTGTCCACTTCATATGCATTGCAATACAGTGCTAAATGTATGAAAAAAGGACGAAATAAATACAATACAATACAACAATAGATTTGCACGGCGCAGATAGATAGAACAAATAGATTTGCACGGCGCAGATAGATAGAACAAATAGATTTGCACGGCGCAGATAGATAGAACAAATAGATTTGCACGGCGCAGATAGATAGAACAAATAGATTTGCAGGCTCGAAATAAAAGTTCGAGCACCTCTCGTTGGACTTCTTTGAGGAAAACCAGGACAAATTCCTAGTTCAACCTGTTGACAGGGGACGAAACCTGGATCCATCTCAGAATCCTGAGAGCAAGCAGGAGTCTATGCAGTGGAAACACCACGATTTCCCGCTGCGAAGAAGTTTTGCACACAGCCTTCTGCGGATGGTGCGACAAAGTGGCGACGGTGCATAGATCTTCATGGGACTACATCGAAAATCAGTGATGACCAGTTAAGCCTATCTGCATTCCTTCCTGTCTAGGTAGCTAACTCATTGGACACCCTCGTATGTCACTTTGATGAATGTCATCAAATACGTTTACTTTATCATAATATTTAAATAAGGAAACTTTGAAATTCAGGGAAACTGATTCATTTTTACCATTTATTCTTGATCAATTTCAATAGCAATCAATGAGAATGCTCAGGATACCCTAAAAGAAGTATATACTATATATTTTTTAAATCAAAATTGAATAATTTATACACAGTTTGTAGTGGAAAATTGTTTCGTATGTATATTTGCAAACTTTCAATATAGGGTGAATTTTACTCCCTTGTTATTGGTAAATTGTAACTCTAAATAATAAGACTATTTCGGAAGGTTGGTAAAAGCCATATACCTAATTGCATTAAAACCTAGTAAGTTTTACGAGAGTTATTGTGGGACAGATAGACACACATATGCCGATTGATTTAAATGGTAGAAGTGAGCGTAGCGAGCTTCAATGAATCATGAAGAGGGTGTTTATGCTAGGAATAATATGTGGAAGTTAAAAAAAGTTAGGTACATCACAACAATAACAAATACTATCTTGGAAATAAAAGTACTGAAGCAGTAATAAACGGAACATACTGAAAGAAAAATTATGATTGACGGACAGAAGGAAACCTTGATTGAATATCAAGAGAAAAGAAGAGAACCTAGAGAACATTCTCATTTAACGTGGTGTGGCGAAATTAAGAACACTGTGCAGTAGTGTGCATAAAAATTGCTAAACAGTTGACAACTGATGGATTGACTTTGATTTTAATTAACTTTTTTTCTTCAATCTCAACGATACCTAGAGCTGAAGAAAATCTAGATGTTCAATTAATATGATCTTACTCTTAATCCCCTGGGAATATTAAATAGTTAAATAAAATAATTAAAACTCATATATAATGAATATGTTGAGAACTTTTACTATCAGAAGGTTTCTCGTTTATTTCTTTGGGAAAACTGTGTAATATAAAAGGAGTGAAACATACATAACTTGCTGTAAAGTAAAATATGAACTAATTAATAACGAAATGTGAACTGGTAAACAGATATGATATTTAAACTTTGTCTTATTTATTTTATCTATAAATATTTGTCTATATATTTAGAAACAATGTATAATTTTATAGAAGGACTTACTACTTACCTATTATTTCTTGCGTTATTCTACATCTTTCTCGTTCAATATCTTCTAAATCAGAAGTATTTGGTGTCTTTTTCTTTTGCTTAAATAATCTGCCAATCGATTTTCGGATCTTGGAGAGAACTTCATATTCGATTACAAATAGTAGAAAAAAATAGAGAAGACAGTCAGCAAGAAGTAACAACACACTACGTTGAATATTTCTACGATCATCAGTCAAGTACGATCTTTCTTTGTGGCAGGTGGCCCTTTCATTGCATGTATTTTCTAAGAATAAATAAATGAAAAATCATCAAACGTAAAGAAATTGTTACAGGATTCTATATGATATATTTTGATATTGTATAGTAAGACAAGTGAGATTTGTTTTGTTCAATCCACTTCACATGTGCGGCAACCACTGACTAATTGAAGAGGTAAATACTTAGAAATCTATTTAAATGAAAATGAAAGTAATTATGTTTGTGACTTAATAGCACTTGAACCACCTAACCGATCTCGATTAAATTTTCGACATAGATGAGGTTCGGGCTTGGATTGGTATTTATCATTTCACTTTGAAGGTGCAACTTAGGGGAGGGGGAGATATATATATAAAAGATCGAAAATGACCGATATTAGTGTCGAATTCATAGTTTTCGGAGACGCTGAAATGAACAGTGACACTTCCGATGTCGTTTAAATCCAAATTCAGCCCCGCTGCTTACCGGGAGGGAAGAGAGGCCTACAAAAATGATCAAAAATGACCGATATAAAATAGTAATATTAATAATAAAACGCGACTAACTAACGGAACATTTTACTAATTTTTCTTATTTGAACGCAGCCAAGCGGGTAATTGACGCGAGTCTGTTTCTATAAGGATTGATCCTTTTTATAAAAGAACAATGTTTCTACGGAAAGGCACTTGCGCAACATATTGAACAGAACTTCAAATAATGAGGCACACAGTTCACACGAAACAAATCCCTAATTGCATATCCTTAAAATTCCATGAAAAGTAAAATATCAGAAATTCTCGGTTCTAACGATTAAAGAAAGAAAAAAAATAGTCCGTGTAAATTCAGTTTTTATTTACCGAATTTACAATATTTTTATCTTCCTGAAATTACAAACACTGATTTTACAAATTATAAGATTTTTTTAAAGGGTTAAGAATTGCGATATATTTTGTATTTCGACTAACAGATATAGTCATGCTAATTTAACAGAAACATACGATAACATTCAATTTCTTCTTTCTAGTAGTGAATGCACAATAAATAGACTATAGCAATAGAAATAACATAATGAAATCTCTAGAAATATAAATAAAATTGAGCATATTTGTTTTGGATTATGTTTCAAGAATTTTCTGAAATCACTTTTACATTAAAAGTGTAATTATTATTATCCCAGCAAATTATAGTAAAAATTACAGGTATCAAAATATATCGATTACGAGTAAAAAAAATAAGAAAAAAGTACTCGTTACCAGTAATTCAAGTAAGGGATTATAAGTAAAGGATTATAATTTATACTTATAATCCCTTGCTTTCAATTACTGAATATATATGTACAGCTGTCTTTTGAATTATAAGTATGAATTTCCCAAGACTAAGACTTAGGAACGAGAAACTTGAAAATTACCTACAATATTATTATTATCTGTAGCAAACACATATAGAGCAGTACTTTTAACAGATATGATTTTTTCTAAAAGTGATATCGATATGACCATATCTCAAGTCCCTAATTTTATGTAAATAAGAAATGTTATTATTGATTTCACATAAATAAATATCTTACTGCAACACGGTAGCCATAGGTTATATGTTGTTTCCATACACATACGATCCAATATCTCTTCAGGAATTAGATGACATTGTTTATTCTTTATAATCAATGCCCATAATTTTCTAAGGCCATCAGCTAAGGAAAACTGAGGCAACGTTCCAAGTATGATGGATTCATCAATCAAATTAAAGACTGAAATGAAACAAATAAACAAATAAATTAATTAAATAATCCCAAAAGGTTAATTAGATTTAAATATAAAATTTTTCTTCCACTTATCAGCAACTTAATAGTGAAAGGATTTGGTAATATCATTATATCCATTTACCATACTCATTTACCATACTCATAAAAGTGAAAAGCAATACAGAAAATTAATCAAAGTTTAGAAGAACAATAGCTTTGCTTTTTTACATTTCTGCAATTAGTTATAACGTAACGAATTGGACATAAGATTTTTATTCTTCGTTGCAGAATTCTCAAGGAGGTATTTTAACTGAATTTGCATGAAGTTCTTTCCTTATTAAAGTTTGGTGAAAAATCACACTTTTTTTTTCACGCAATGCTAGTGCATAATATTTTTTTGGTTTCAGGTCTATACCCTAATGTTATAGTTTTCTGAAGCTACATGGAGAAATGATTGGAAATTAAGCCGGATAATTATTAGTACTAGTTTATATTCGATTCACCCCTTCCTTCTTCTTTTGTAAGTTGTTAGTAACTTCAGTGGTGCCCACCCCCCCTCATGTCCATGACGCACCCCCATACAATTGTCTATCCGTAGGTGTTCTTCCATGAGAAAAAAAACTTTTCGATTAATTTTTACATCCCCTCAAACATATTTATATAGATTTTTAACCCCCCCAAATATTTCAATGACGCAGTTTGCGTCATAGCCCCCCCTTGTGGGCACCCCTGGTAACTTTACACAGGAACTCACTGTAATTATCAATGGATAACCTTTATGGTCCTGAATAATGTACCGAACTCCGGATAATGGTGTAACTAATGCTTCTGTATTTGGGTTCGAGTTCTGGGACATATAGGTATTGAATCTCTACCATCATACATTGGTTATTCTCTCAGGGACATATAAGAATCGAACCCATAACTATTATGAGCGGTTGTTTCCTCATAGGAATATATGTGAAGCATAGGCATATACATCATATAGTATCTAATAGTTCTTTTGATATTGATTAAAAATAGTTTTACAAACATTATTAAATTTCTTAATTTATAGTTTGAACACTACTGTATTATAGAAATATAAAGAAATTATATAAAACTTCGGATTTAATGATGTCTCATTTTCAATTTCCAGTTTCACTTCTTCTTCTCCCTATATTTTATAACGAATACAAGACACTGGATTATACTCTCGCAACGTGGAGTACAACAAGACGATCCTTTAGGTTCCACTTTGTTCGCCATGACAATTCAGTCCATAGTGCCTAGGATTAACACTGAATTAAATATCTGGTACTTAGGTGACGGTACTATAGCAGGAGATCCTGACTCAGTTATAAGTGAATTACACAATATTCGAACTATGGCAGCACACATCGGACTACACTTAAATTTTATGAAGTGTGAAATACGACTTTTAGGAATTTCGTAAGATCAAATGGAAGTGTTACATTCACAATTTAAAAATTCAGCACCGGGAATACAACTTATTTAAACCTCTTCAGCCTTTCTACTTGGTGCAGCCCTTTCACCTGAGGCAACACGTTATTTGATAGTCGAAAAAACTAAAAAGATTTTTTTCTTGTCACGTCTGGCCCTGTCTCAGCACATTCAGCTATCTCCTTCGTGTGTCGTTCTCCATGCTGAGAATATTCTATTTTTTACGCTGTTCTACTTCTTGGCGTGAAGTGATTTTCTAGAGAAGTTTGACACAGTTCTGAAATGTGGACTGGAATCGTTACTCAACTGGAACCTAAATAGTAATGCATGGATACAGTCCTCCCTTCTAGTTGATTCTGGAGGTGTTGGTAATAGTCGGGCTGTCGATTTTTCGTATCCTTCATTTTTAGCGTCGTTCTATGGATCCCGGCATACCATTGAGATACTCCTCAATCAACTGGGTGAGCCTCACATAGAATCTGATGTCCAAGACTGTATATCTGACTGGTCTAACCTAGCTCGTTTAAGTCATCCTGAAATAACGGGCAGAAGTTCGCAATCAGTTTGGGACAAGCCAATTATCAAATTATGACAAAAGAAGCAGACAGTCAAGAGGAGAAGGCTAAACTTCTCGCCTCCTCATCACAAATTTCAGGTGCTTGGCTACAGGCATTACCTTCACACACCCTCGGACTGTACCTTCCAAACGAAAGTTTTCTATTGCAGTTGCACTTCGCTTAGGAGTAGACATCTGTGAATCACACAACTGCTCTAAATGTGGTGCATCAGTCAAGCAGAAGGGTCTACACGGTCTGTCTTGCATAAGTAGCTCAGGAAGACATGTGAGGCATTCGAACGTGAATGACATTATCTGGAGAGCACTTACATCAGTGGAAGTTCCATCTGTTCGTGAATCTGCGGGGTGTAACAGATCTGATGGCAAAAGACCAGATGGTATGACGCTGGTGCCATGGAAGAGGGGAAGGATTCTTCTCTGGGATTTCACCTGCTTCTGAAAAATCTCACTCTTTCTTCACCTCGAGAAGGAGATATTGCAGCCCACAGAGAATGCGAGAGAAGAAGAAAATATAAAGATCTACTTGATAGATGCATGTTCGAATCCGTAGCCATTGAATCGAGCGGCACTTAGGGCCTCGAAGATCTCAATTTCATCAAAGAAGTAGGCGAACGTATTGCACATGTTACTGGCGTCAAGCGGGCTACTACTTTTCTGATATAATATCAGCATAGCAGTTCAGTGAGGCAATGTGGCTTCCATTTTAGGTACATTACCTCCTGGCAAATTATTAGAAGAAGATTTCCTTTTATAACTAACTGTTCAGAATTTGCTGTTTTATCTTTCTGTTAAAAAAAAAGTAAAAATATCTTCCAATATATAGATAGTTATTGTCCTTAACTAAACAATGATTTATAGAAAGTTATTGTTGTAAACAAGTAACAATTGTTAGTTTTTGGAAGATTATCAAATTTCTTTTGTTAAATGAATGAAAAAAAAGAAATACTTCAAATAATATGAACTTAGGAACTTAAAAGAAAAAAAAACTATGTTTTAACATATTGAATGACTAAAACAAACAACTAATAAAAACACTGGAAATATCACAAATATTTATAAACGAGTTTCAGAAATTAGAAATTTATCAGTATGAGCTTTTAATGAATATTTCTGTCTCTCAATATAGAAAAAAATATGAAACTTAATTTTTTAAGAAAAATACTCACATACAAAGAAGTTCACAAAAATTAAGATACCGAAAAGCCCAGTTTTTGTTTTCACAAGAAGACTCAAAACATATACGAAGGGAATCATACTTAATCCATATAAAAGTAGTAATAGCAGTAAAATTCCTGCAAGATCAAATTAAACATTATAAGGTTAATTTACATAATAAGGTTAAACATTATAACGTTAAATAGAACAATAAGTCTTACTTCATTGATTCTTGTTACTATTATTTGTAGTAATAATAGTAAGTACAATAACTTAGTTTCGCTTCTACAATTAAGTCTACAGTAATCTAAATTTTTCCTAAAAGTAAGTGCTAAACTGGAATCAGGACACTCTATTTGTTCCTTAACCATTCATTGTCACTTTAGGTACAAACTTTCAATCTCTAGACTGAAATATAAGTGAATCAGATCTACCAGAATTATTGGAAATGACGTATTACAAAATTTCCAATATAGGATAGAAACAAAATTCTAGCACTTGGAAAGGCTAAAAAAGACCAGAATTTAAAAAGGAAATGATACGCGGTTATGAATATTCATGAATATTTCCATATTTGGACACTTAAAAATATGTAAATATTAGCTTGCAATTCAAAAGGTTTCGGTTTCATTCCAGAAAGAGTTAACCATTATGGAAAGTGAATAATGAACACGTAGTCAGGGAATTATGCAGGACTTTTTTCGGAGGAGGTACAAAATGATCGACTTGATACATAAGCGTAATGAACATAAGTGCTTTGTATCATTACTTGTATATTATTATTATTATTATTATTATTATTATTATTATTATTATTATTATTATTATTATTATTATTATTATTATTATTATTATTATCATCATCGATAAAACGAATAGCAGGCAACTGCTTTTTGCCATATAAGGAAAACAAATGACTTCAATTGGCAATGCTCTAGTAGCTGGAATCACATATTAGCGCCGATTGTGTCTCTAGTGGTTATTTTAGTAACTCTATGATATTAGACTATTTAGCCCTGTACTGTAATGAATAGTAACATCCCAAAACTCGTCTAAATTAAAGTAACTACGTATTTAGCAGAGACTTTAAATCATACTATTGCAATTCACGTAAAATATATAATTCTCATTGTCACACAGATGATTTCAGAACATTTCCCCCGGAGGAAGGGAAGAAATTTCAATACATGTACGGTGAAAGTAGTATAGGCCTACTGTAAAAATATTGTTAACGATGTTGAGCGCGATTGGAGATATGCCCCTAGGGAGGATTACGTAGCTTTGGGGCGGAGAATTCTCCCCCTTCCGAGAAAACTCCTTAAATAATCACTGATTACCACCTACATTTAGTTCTCGAACGGTAGTTACTTAACAAAGTTAAGATATAGTTTAAAAGGCCAATCTACATTGTAATCATTAAAAATCGATAACAATGACAATGGAAAAGCGATAAACGTTATTCTATAGCGATAAACGTTGAAACCGGAAATGGACCACTTCTAGTTTGAATAGAGAGTTAACGAAGGTGATGGAACTAATCTTTGGGACAATGAATCGATTGCTAACAACCGCTTTTGCTCTGACATCTGCCGACAGACGGAAAAACAAAGCCGTTCTATAGGCTAAGACTTGTGACACTTATGCAGAGCATAGTTTTGAAAGCCTAATAATAAAGGTTTCAACTGAATGAGGATGAATCTCCTTGTCATTCCTCACAACATCTGTGCATGTTCCTTTACAGACACAAGTGAAGGACATCTTGATAAAAATCGACAAGGGGAGAATTTATTCGATTAATTTTTCAGTATCTCGCACCGTTTGCAAGATTTGAGCCTACTTCCGGTTGGAGTTTCTAATTCATGTATGACTAGTGTTTTCTTTCTTCTTGCATGCAGTATGTAATAAGCGAATATATTACATATACAATTAATTATAATATCAGTTATATATGGTGTTCATTGGGCAAAACGCTCAAAAAATAAAGATTTATCTTAGACTCGAGAAATGGTTATCCTTCCTTTTTCATTATTATTTGGCTATAAAACTAACGCCTGAGACGTATACAACCACAATATACAACAATGTGGTGTTGGAATGTATAATGCATAGGATATGATGCTTTAGTTATTTTTTTAAAATTTCAACGCTTCTAGTGTACCCTAAGAAAAATGTAATAAAAAATAATGGCCATGTTTTTTTTAAATATTTAATTAGAACTGGACAATCTACGCAAAATTTCCAATCGATAAGTGGAAACGTCATCTTTCTAGAGCCTGTAGTTTCCGAGATCTCATTGTCGAAAGAATTGACTACAAACATATAAACGTCCTCAACATATAGATTAAAAGAACTCGGAAGATGGAATCACAATTCACATGCATTGATTTTAGAGAAGGTTTATTAAAATACAAAGGCATTGAACAATAATTTTATATCATAAACTTTATGAAAAAGATATAGTTAACTAATTTAGACTATTTAAAGTACAAATACTTAAAATGTTTGTCTCTGTTAAACGTGAAATCACACATAACCGTAACTGAAAGATTTGAAAGCTAAAGTTATAGGTTGGAGCTCAGGCGCATTGAACATCATACTTAACCAGCTGGTGCAGTACAGCTTTTGTAACAAGTCTAGACTGTCTTCTTTGCGTACGTGTGGACGCACGGCAATTGGAATTCAGTTACGGGCGACAGGTTACGAGAGATCGAGGGTTTCACCCAAAAGGAAGCCTGCTGAAGTACACTATTATTGTGTATTTTTTGCTCATCAATTTTGAATCCTTCGTTTCGCTTCGCTTCCATCACTTCACAGTTGGCTGTGTATAATTTCTCATCGCTTATTGTATCTGGCTATGGATACCGGACAGGCTTCAGAACCATCAGCTTCCCGACCTTCTACTATTTCGACGAAGACGGAAAAGCGGAAGCCTCGTAGGGAAAAGTCTACAGCAGAAACAAGCCCAGATCTATCTCGCTCCCCTCTTAGCTGCCCAGTACCGTCGTCAAGATCGCCACCATCCAAGAAATACCATACAGATGCCCACAGCATCTCTAGTTCAGACGATGACCGTCTCATCATTGACGAGGAATTTCCTCCTCTGCCTCCTCCAAAGCTGCAACCGGACATTTATAGCTATCTTTTTCAAAATTACGATCCTAAGTACCGGAATTCGAAACTCCTTCTTCAACAAACTCTGAAATACCGACCACGCTCTGAGATATCACAAATAGTAGAAACCAAGAACGGCTTCATCATTAAGTCATCATCACCAAACTTTGCTACAACCATCCGAGATAAACATAGCTTCGAAATCTTCGGAAAAACCGCAACACTTTCTCCACTCACTAACAATAAGCAGAAACAGCGCCCACCCCCACGCCAACCACCTACCATGTCGGTAGTGGTCCGCGGGGTCGATCCGTCGATAACAGATGCAGAGATTGAAGATGAACTACGAGAGGAAGCCTATTCCTTCAAAAAATGTACCCGTATTCGGAATAACCAGGGGCCTTCCTACATGGTCCGGATCTTGACCACTTCACAAGAAACGATCAACGATCTACTAGATAATGGAGTATTCATCTTGAAAAAGAGACATCGTGTAGAACCGTCACGATCACTAGCACCACTTCCTCTTAGATGCGAAAGATGCCAGGAATACAATACGCACTCCACTGATCGCTGCACAAAATAATTCAAATGCGGCTATTGCTCTGGACCTCATCCAACTCGCACCTGCACTAATCTTCAACAAGCTCCTACTTGTAATACTTGCCACGAAAGATCTCATCCAACTTATAGTTATAAATGTAAATCTCGGCTTACTCCAGAAGAGACTAAACCAGAACTAATAGTACCATTCGTACTCACGACGCTCAGAATCAAACAGTGGATACACCACTGGAACCCAATCAATATGTCACCCTTCATCAATTATTAGCATTCATCACTTTGACCCTTCAGAACGTCCATCCTTTCGCACGGCCACTCATGTTACAGCATGTTCAACATGCCGCTCGCAACCTTTTCCATCTTGACTTCCATGCTACCTAAAATGGCCCCTACGTACATTTCCATGCAACTCCTCTCACAACTACTGTCTAAATCCATCTTCAATATGGCTTTCACCATGGCTCTCATATTCTTATTCCTCAACATCCGCTCATTTTTCACCCATAAACTCCTTTTTGAACAACTGCTACTAGAAGAAAAAGTCAATAATACTTTCCTTCTGAATGAAACGCACCTTGCACCCAAGCTCACTTGCCGCCTTCCAGGATATCACATTCTTCGCCATGATAGTACCATACCAGCTCGCCGTGCTAATGGCGGCGTTGCCATAGGTTTTTCACCTCATATACCTCATCGTATTCATTCCTCTCCAATTCAAAATCTAGCAGAACATCTCATTACTACTCTCTATTATAAGTCATTATGTGTAACAGTAGCCACCATTTATGTTCGTCCCGGTCACACAATTCCACTATCACTCTTTCAATACATCTCTAACAACTTCCGTCATTACATCATTTTAGAAGACATTAACTTTCATAGCCGCTCTGATAGAGATAAGACAACTTTCACGAATTTCATTGTCACAACTACGACCGGTATAATTCATCCTTTACCTAAACCCACCCGCCCAGAATCCAATACTACTCCAGACGTCACCATAACTTCATCCTCTTTATCACACCGTATTCATATCGATATCTTAGATCCAATAGGAAGCGATCATGTCCCAATTAAACTCAGCCTCCAAGTATCCACTATCTCTATCACCAACACACCACCCCCTCCCAGACTCATCCCCCGCTATGATAAAGCAGATTGGTCGAAGTATCGAACTTACTTAAGTCACTCTCTTGAGAAATGCGTTCCTCCCACTACGGAAGATGAGTTATACTCTACCCTGGATCATATCACTAAACATATACAAGTTGCCTCCGAACAGTTCATTCCTAAATCTACATATTCACCCCATAAACCTAAACTACCCCCACACTATCTTACTCTCATACAGCGCTCCCGTCAGTTTTATAAAGAATATGTGCGATCTGGAAACCGTGAAGCTCTTAAACATCATCGAGCCCTCCACCGTACAGTCTCAAACTATGTTAAAGCTTATAAATTACGACAATGGATCAAGGCTTGCAATTCTCTTTCTGATACGTCCCACCCTACACAATATTGGAAGTGTTTCAACGCACTCACCGGAAAATTCACCAGAACATCCTATCCACTCATTCATCATGATCAAGCACTCCACTCAGACCAAGATAAAGCTAATGCCTTCGCTACCTATTTACAGGATATCTTTACGCCTTTATCAGCTACACGTCATTTTCGCCATCATTCTACAGAGCACTTTAACTTTTGGTCACCACATCTTCAATCCAACGTGAATTACACAGTCTCTTCTCACAAAGCTCTCACTGCCCCCATCACTCCTATCGAGATCAAGCATGTAGTTACCCGCAAACGCAACACTGCACCAGGCATCGATAACATCTCGTATCGCCATGTGAAAGAAAGCCCAACTGTTCTGATAAATATTCTTGCTCTGATCTATACTTTTATCCTTCGTATTGGCTATATACCCGCTCCGTGGAAAACGTCTAAAGTTCTTATGTTTCTTAAACCAGAGAAACCTCCCGACCAAGTATTCTCTTACCGTCCGACTCAGCTCACCCCGGTTTTCACTAAAATTCTGGAAAAAATCATAGTACAACGCCTTCATCTCCATCTTTCACGGTACAATCTCTTGCCAGTCCACCAAGCAGGATTCCGCTCACAGTTCAGTATTAACGATCAGCTCATGCTTCTTCTAAACTACATTACTAATCACTACAATACGACAAAACCATCCTGCCTGATCCTTTTTGATCTGGAAAAGGCATTTGATAAAGTTTGGCATCAAGGACTTCTCTCTAATTTACTCAATTTTCGCCTTCCCCTCGCATACATACGATTCATTTATAATTTCCTGTCTGGACGCCTCGCATACGTTTTCATCAATCAACAATCATCTCATCCTATCTTCCTACATTCCGGTGTACCACAGGGCTCTTCACTCTCTCCCCTACTCTACCTGCTATATGTTGCAGATATGCTTCCACTTCCTATCAACGTTCATTTATTTCAATACGCCGACGACACAGCCTTTCTTGCCGTAGGTCGCATTGTTCACCAACTTAACACAGCACTGCAGGAGGCGATAGATACATTTGTCCTCTGTTGTGATAAATGGAGGTTTAAGATCAATGCCAGTAAAACACAAACTACAGTATTCCTACCACCCAATAAACGCTCCAAAGTCCACCGCAATCCATCTCTATTAAATCTCACAGTTAACGACACTCGTCTTCAGCTTTCTAAAACAGTCAAATACCTTACATTGGACAGACATCTTTCTTGGAAGGCACACCTGCAGGATGTTACAGCAAAAGCTTACCGTCGACTTAACTTACTTAAACGCATAACTGGTACCACTTGGGGTCTTCATTCAGAACTTCTTTTAAACACCTACAAAGTATTTCTTCGCCCAGTGCTGACTTACGGCCATCCTGCCTGGATTGCAGCTCCCCCTTCCTATTATCACAAACTTGAAGTTCTCGAACGACACGCCCTTCGTATAGCATACCGCATCAAACTTCCAAGTCCAACTCAGATTCTATACGACCGACTGCCTTTTCCTCACATCTTATTCCATCTCGAACAACTTCGCCTTAAGTACTTTCAGACACATCTTAATCTTCATCACTCGCTCCTCCGAGATACTATTAACGCTCATACCAACTTCGATCTTCCACATCCCATCACACATTCTCCTCTTTCCCTCCTTTTCACACTGTATCATTACTCTCTACCACCCGACCACCCTGATCTTCCACTGACTCGTACTTTTCTCATCGACCATCCTCCACCTCATATCACACCGTCATAGTCCGCACAGTAGTCCTCTGTTACTAACAAGGCTTCCCTTTGTCTCTCATCAATGCTTGGAGCAGCCCCCAAGCGAGAAGATTAACTTGCACCTGTCCTGTAACAATCACCCTCGTGTTGTGTTGTCTAGTGCACCTCATCGCATAGTCATCTCATTCTTCTCTTCTCCCATATAGAAAATATTGTCCAATCTTACAATCAATCATGCAATACCGACATTCCCTTACCTCATGATTGCTATCGCAAAGATAGCAATATCCACCTGCTGAATAATAATAAATTTTATGAAATAAAGTGATAATAAAATAATGAAAATTCCCTTAGACCATCTCCCAGTCCTTTCCTGCCAATTCTCAAACTTCTCTTTCCCCATGGAGGGCGTAACCCTCGGGCGGGTAGCTAGCCTCGGCTAGCAAAAAAAAACGCATTGAAGTAGCTGATATGCCCCGACTGCCAGATAAGGTCCATCTTTTCCAATATGCGGATGACACGGCGCTTCTCGCACTTGGAACAACTATAACATTCTCTTACAAACAGCTATCGATCGCTTTTACACCTGGTGCGCTCAGTGGCGGCTTACTATTAACGCAGCTAAAACACAAGCCATCGTATTCTTACCACCTAGAAGAACTTCCAAAGTCCGCCGAAACCCATGCAATCTCTCTTTGTATGTTGATGGGGTGCCTATTCAAATCAGAAACACTGTCAGATATCCGGGAATTACCCATGATCACCACCTTAGTTGGTCGCAACACCTGAAAACCATTACCACTAAAGCTTATAATAGACTCAATCTTCTGAAACGATTGACTGGTACCACCTGGGGCCTTAAAGCGCATACCATCCTAAATACCTACAAGGTTTTCTTACGACCTGTCCTTACTTACGGGTTTACTGCTTGGATAGCTACCCCAACTAAGTTCTACAATAAACTTTTAATTCTAGAACGTCATGCTTTCCGTACAGCGTTCCACACCGCAAAATCACTTTTCCGACTTTACAATATTATTTGAAAAGCTGCGGCTAACATTTATCACCAAACGCTTCGAAACATGACATCTTTTACTACAGGATACAATGCGATATTTAGCACTTCATCCAACACCTCACCGTTATTATCATCCTCCACTTTCGCTTCTCTTCACACTATATCACTATACTCTACCACCGTTAGATCCCGCCTTACTTATCATCACAGATTACGTCATTCAGGAACATCTTCCTCTCCTTCATCCATCATTTCCAGCACAGTGATTATCATTATTTACTAACATGAGCCTCATTCGTCTTCATCATTGCCTAGAGTAGCCCCTAGGCTGAAGATAACCTCATTTGTCTAATTAATATCACCCATGTGTTGTCCTGTGAATGCACCTCACCACATCTCTCACGTTCATTGCTATACTTGTACAGATCATGAATGCTATACCTAACCACTGCTATCATTTTGTTATAATTTATTTCTTTAAAATATACCGTATTATTTTCTCCTTTGTGTTTATACCTGCACCTAATGTTAAGGATTAATATTCCTTAAGTCTCCACCTTCAAAATTATTTATTTATGTAAATGTTGCTGCTAATAAAGATTAAAATCACTTAGCCCATCCGACATACTCATTCCATTGTTAACCACCAATCTCGTTCCTAAAAGAGGACGTAGCCCTCTGAAAGGCAGCTAGTCCTTCAGGCTAGCCTGTAAAAAAATAAAAATAAAAATAAAAACGCGCATTGAATTGTTACTGTAGCATTTTAATAGATAGAAGATTAGCTCCAGTGGTGCTTCGCTTCCTCGGAAGTATACGAGAAAGAAAGACTGAGTGTGTAAATTATTACAGTAAATTTTGAGACAACCAATACAACATTTCATGATTTTCTTTAACAATGAAAACGTACTTACCTAATACAGAAGGGTCACTAAAAACTCTCAGATTGTCAACCAGCCAAGTAACCAAAACAATAGTGATGCTCACAATAAAATAGCAGAAATAGCCCCATGTAAAGGAAGCCAACCAGTATAAGAATTTGTTTGTACCGGTCATTAGTTGCAATTGCTTAACTTTTGAGACTCGCTCCATTAATGGGAAGATTGCATAATAAGCCATGAATATTAGCATTCCGAAAGGTATCATAAACATCCAAATCATTGAACGATGGAATGAATCCAAGTCCCACCAATCGTACGGTTCATTCTTTAAAAATAAAATAAAATAAAAATAATAAAAATAAAAACTACACAGAAGAGTAAAGAGTCACAAATTTTACCTCCCTTATAATCAATACTAAATACTAACACTATATTACTAAGTGCTACATTATTATACAGTTTATTATAATGGTAGCGGTAAGAGACTATTTCGGTTAGTGTATTGCACTTTTTTAATATACACTTGTAGTTAGAACTAGGGAGGCATCCAAACTTTCCCTTAGGATTCAAGATGGCGGCTATTTTCGAAAATGGCGTCCTCAGACCGAAATTTCGTTGATATTGCCTAATAATATGGTGTTTGGAATCGTTTACGTACGTTTTGACTCGTGGTGGAACATAAATCTAAGATCAAGTTAAGAATCATACATTCATGCAAACCAGAGTGTTATACAGGGTTTTCATAAAGTCTGGACGGATTTAATTCGCTTATAATTTACATAAAAATGCTCATATTGAAATCAAATAAAGTGCAAACGGTAGCGGAAGGATTAAATTTTTACCTGTAATCTGCACCAGCTCAGTTCATTCAACGCCACACCTCCAACTGGGCGCCATTTACGTCCACACATTCGCGTAGGCGGCGCTGGAATCCACTCACAGCGTTCCGCCGTGTTTGATCCGAAATGCCAGCCACAGACGCCCTGATTTTGTCCTTTAAGTTCTCCAAACCACTTGGTTTCTTTGCATAAACTTCCGTTTTCACATGACCCCAAAGCCAGAAGTCGCAGGGGGTAAGGTCGGGTGATCTTGGCGGCCAAGCGGTCGGGTCACCGCGGCCAATCCATCGGTTAGGGAATTTCTCGTCAAGGAACTGTCTCACCTTGATTGCATAGTGAGGGGGTGCCCCGTCCTGTTGGAACACGATGTCGTTCTGGATTCCACGTGCCTCCAGTTCCGGAATGAGGTATTTCTGCAACATATCCAGGTACGAATCTCCATTCACGGTCTCTTCTTCAAAAAAGAACGGTCCAATCAGATGATCATAAGACACAGCGCACCAAACGTTCACTTTAGGACTATCTCTCTCATGTGTCTCAAATTCCTTTGGGTTTTCCGTGCCCTGACAGTTGTGTCGGCTAACCTTCCCGGAGACATGGAAGGTTGCCTCATCTGAGAACATGATGGCTGAAAGGAGAATGTCGCCATGTTCCAACTGCTTGAGTTCCTAGAAGTTGAACCGGATGTCCAAATCTTCATCATGCAGATCCTGGACTATCTTGATTTTGTAACCTTTGGCCTTGATCGTCTTTTTTGCTTATCTTAAACACGGTTGTCTGTGGAATTCCGAGTTCCATGGACCGTCTAGGAATCGACTTCCGTGGGCTGTTGATGATGCTTTCCCTTACCCTGCTCACTGTTACAGGCGATGTTGGCGGCCTCCCACTTCGAGAACGGTCCAGGACGCTTCCTGTCTCCAAGAACTTAGCATGCCACTTTCGGACTGCACTCTCAGTCGGTGCCGGCTTTTTGAACTCTTTGGTGAACTTTCGACACACCAGAATTGGTGATTTTAGCTCTGCGTACCACAGAACACTGCGCTTTCTCTTTCACCGACGCCATCTTTGATATGGTAGAAAAAATAGTCTTCTCAGAGGAGTTTTTCATTTATTTATTTCTTTAAAAGACACACACACCAATACAGCTTACAACTTACTTTTAACAGTCAACATTGAAACAACAATGAAAACAACAATGGATGGAATTTGGTAAGAAACTGACCCTTGCCCTCCCTCTCCCTCTCTCAACGTGTTCAGAGTTGCCGTTATCTAACAGTGTTGCCAACTAAAAATTTAATCCTTCTGCTACCGTTTGCACTTTATTTGATTTCATTATGAGCATTTTTATGAAAATTACAAGCAAATTAAATCCGTCCAGACTTTATGAAAACCCTGTAATTTTCATATATATATATATATATATATATATATATATATATATATATATATATATATATATATTATATATATATATATAAAGTCCTGAGTGAGTCATTGATTGATCAAAACCAAGGCAAAGCCGTCTAAGCTAGCTAGAAACTTAAAGACTGGAGAGTGCGTAGGATTTGCGACGTGATGTACCACTAAGGAAAGACTTGGAAATTCGAAGAATAAGGGGAGAAACAGGGGTAGTAATTATTATATTAAAATGTCCAAATCTACGAATTCCTTACGGTTAATGACATGAAATTTGATATATGGACTTGTCATTTAAAATATCAGGAGACGTGTTTCATTTTTTTAAATATTTGATCTAGAAGGAAAGGAAAGAGGGTAAGATTTTTTTCTTTTTTAAAAAAGGAAAGTACTTATAATTGAATCAGTGAGTAGAAAAAGGAGAACATTCCAAAAATAAAGGATAACAATCCACGATAACAATTTCTCTATAACTAAATATCCAATCCGATTACGTTTTTGCAATTTTGGGAAATGAAAGGTCTTAACATATGCTACAAGTCTCCCATACAGATATTTTTACGTAAGCAATGGTATATCCGGTAAACAGATTTACTTTTCGTTTTTCAAAAGTAACCCGTTGGGGAATATTCTCCTTTTTCTACTCACCGATTCAATTATAATAAGAATCTATAACTCGGAATCTCTTAACCCTACAGTGCATGATTTTTTTTTGTATTTAAGTGAAATAATATACAGACACATGATAAGACACTTGTAATTAATATCCGAATAGAAAAATGTCCTAAAGTAATTTTTCGTGCTAAAATATAAAAATACTTTGCATCACTTATGATACATTATGCATCAACAATTCATATTCCTCTCTCGTACAAAATCAAATTATAGCATACGTAAAAACAATTAGGAAACTTACTTCATGAAGTTGGAATTTTTACAACTTCGAAACTATTCTTTGTCCTTCAGAGTAGACGACCCAAAAACTCTTCTATTTTTACCTTCGCTAAGCACGCGCACGACTTCTTTCTCTCTGTACTGAAGCAACATTTTCCTGACATCTACCGGATATATGGTGAACTATGTACTCAGGAGAAATATCAGATATGATACAATATGTATTTGTGATACAGCTCACGACCTGAACACTAAAACTAGCCGTATTTTTTGTATCAAATATGATACAATATGCATTGTAGGGTTAAGGTTAAAGACATGAAATTGTTATTTGGATTTCTCATTTAAAGTAATGAGTCACGTGTTTCAGTGATATGAAATTTTGTGTTTCGGACTTTTAATCTAAAATAACATATGTTTCAGCGTTTTTAGGCGTTTGATCTATAATGGAAGAAAAAGGGATGGAGGTGGCTCCTTAAGATATTATACGAAACTTCGAATTTGATACGAGACCTTAAGCTTAGAAGAACTTCATATGAAAAGTATAGAAGGAAGAATTGTAATGTTGCTGACAAGAACACGTGCAGACATTTGCTAGTTTTATAAAATGACAAGAAAAGCTAATGTAAAGTTAAAATATTCTTTCTCAATCATCAAATCAAGTATAAATTAATACTTTGTTGTTTTCATCTAGATTGTGACATTTTCTTTCTCTGCAGCTAGAGCATATCAGCGTGCATGGGATAGGTACCAGCAGATTTGCAGGAATGTTTGCTTGATAAACATACCTCCTTGCACACACACTTTAGCTATTCTCTGCAACTTTGTCAAACTAAGATCAACATGTTCTCTCGAGACACACAATCTATGGTGCGAAATTTGGCAACGTGAGATGTAATGTATGCTGAGCAATCTAAAATATTTTTCCACGAGTTTCACACCACACGCAGCAAAAATTTGTCTTGGACTATGAAAGAGATTATATAGTGGAAGAAGTATGGAAGTTGAAAAGTTTTGATTTGGAAGGAGACATAGCACAAAGATGCAATCAACTTTTAGTAGATGAGAGGTTTTCAGACAAAGGAAAGGAAGTATACGTAGTCTTCATTGATTTAGAAAAAGCTTTTAGATACTTGAACTAAGAAATCTCAAAATTCCTTGGGATGAGAAAAAAAAATTAGACTCAGAAGAAACTGAGGATAGTGAAGTAGGAAGAATTACGATCTAGAAGAGTAGCGAAGAAAAGTTACATTAAGGTACAGGTTAATTTGATAGAAACTAAAAGAACTCTTCTATATTTGTTTTTCAGATCACATTTGTTGCGGAATCTGAATCGAAAATTAACATGAAGGCAGAAAAGACACAAAAGGGTTGTGAAAATAATTCGAGATGAAAATAAACATGAAAACAATGAAACCATGGAGGCTAGGATGATCAAAACTGTGGCAATTATCAAAGTTTGAACAAAGACACTAGAGATGCAAAATTTATACGATAAACATAAAACAATGTTGAGAAATGGAAAAATATGTCACCGCTGTGGTGATGGAAATGGTAAGAATGATGATTGTGGTGTTAGTGATGAGAAACACACCATGTGAGTAACTGATTAAAGAGTTACAGAAATGACTCAGATGTAGAATATTGCGTTGTGGACGCCAAGCAACGGAGCCGAAACGTCAGTTACAAGAAGATGATTTAAAAAATATTGTACTTGAGTTTTTGGAAATCTGAATGTTGAAGAAACTGGAAACAGACGATTGGAATGATAAATGAATAAGGGGCGTTAGAAATAATAGGGATACAGGAACACACTGTTAAATAACTAAAAAGATATTGAGACATTGTTGGAGAAGAAGTAATGTTTTAAGTAACGTGGTAGAAGTTAGGTGGAAGAAAAACGAGAAAGGTGGAGCAATATAAAATTAATGGTATAATTGAGGGTGTGAGCGAAACAGTGGTCTAACCCACACTTTTAAAAATGGAGAAAAATCAAGTTAAACACATGTGGTTTTTCGTACAATATATGTATGTACAATGTATGACACATTCAACCACTTGTGCTTGCTTTTGTTATATTGTACAAAAAACCACATGTGTTTAAGTTTAACTTGATTTTTCTCCATTTTTAAAAATGTGGGTTAGACCACTGTTGCGCTCGCCCTCTCAATCCCTACATCACAACGAAACTCCCTAAGGATCATCATAGTATATGGAAACTTCTAAACATGTAGCAAGTCACCTACCGCTACTAGTGATGGAACAATATTATGATTAACTGCTCTGATAGAGGTAGAAACCAGATCCCTCTAACTCTTAATTCAAGTAGTTTCCTATTTACCTCACGATTTTCGTGTAAATTTAGTTGAGGTCTAGAAACATTCTTTAATCTAATCATCCTCCTCAATTTCTATATGCTAAAGATGCTCATGCACATTATATAACTTTATTAACTACACTAAATATACTATAGTACTAATAGTATTTAGGCTAATATAAATATATTAAGTCCTCTTCGTCTAGGCTAATATAATGATATTAAGTCTAGTGGCTAGCGCGTGTGCCTTTTCTGCACGTGGTCCAGAGTTCGATTCTGGTGGGAGAGTACAATAATTTAACGTCACCATCATTCACTTTCACTTATTTTTAATCTCCTTTAGCGCAAAGGGCATAACTCTGCGACGTAAAACTGAAATTTCATTTCATTCGTAAGTATATTAAATGCTATAGTATTTGCGTGAACAAATCTAGTATATTTTGACGTATATTGCCAAGAATTGAATCTTTTTAAAACACCCAAGGGATGACAATTGCCTACCTTGCTCCCCATGTTTATAGACATTCCTGTAAAATCCTCTAGCACATCCCCATGAAATTTTGGAGGTTTCTGTTGTTCAAACAAGCGTTAGACCTTCGACAGCGGAATGGAATAGGCTTGATCAAACTATGGTTCAATGCAATCCCCTTTAGTGGAAACCGAGGTATAGGACGACAGCTAAAGACAGGAAATGCACATCAAACACAATTGCTAATGACATTGCAGTATTTCTTGAGCTGACAAGGGTGCCAAATTAATTCCCATAACACTGAAGCGAAGTTTTGTACTATGCACAGGATTGTACTAGAGCCAATATTGCGTGGAGCTCAAGCACTTCTGGAATGGGAGAGCGTGAAATAATAGACGTTTTCGTAATTTAGAGTGTACGCAGGCAAACAGAAACTTTGAAACTTAAGGACAGACATTCCAGGGAGGTTCCTCTTAATCGTATAGATGTCTCGTTTACCGGGATTACTAAGAATACTCTTGAGATGGACATGGGACCATGATGTCCATAGTGTATCTTGTCAGCAACGGAAAACGTCTAATATCTTCACCGGCCGTCCCAATGTTGTGAGAATTTGTTTAATGAACTTAATATAAATTTAAGTGTATCAAATGTCCTTCAGAACACGGACTTGCCCATAACGTCACTAGATTTTATTTTTAATTTAATATCCTAGGTTTACATTTTATGGAGTAAAAAATTAAGGAAGGAGTTCACTGTACAGTATAGCCTATAATTGGGCTAGGAATACATAGATGTTAATCCGGTCTGCCTTTAATTGAGAAAAAAGGGCGAAGTCACATCCATACCTGTAACTATAGTTCGATCAAAACAATACATAAATAATTCAATATGTCATTAATGTGAGTTCATAAATTTTGTTATAGTTATATTTAGGTTGAATACTACCGTACTTACAAGTATATCTACACAATGCTCAGCCACTTTAATTGATGTATTTCTACTTCCAGTTGTATACTGAAGCATAGCATTTGTTAACAAATTCAGAGACAAAGTCACTGCGCTCTGCCATTTGTATGATGAAAACACAGCAACAACATTCTCTGGGTCAGTAAAGTTGGCAGCGACAATATGACGACGCCAAAATTCGTATTTATCCATTTCTGCTGCATTCAGAAGATCTTGCGTCACATTCTTAGTTAAGTAAACATTTGCAAGTGGCTCAAGCAACTGGCGATAGTATTTTCCTGGACCTTCCTTGCCATCATACTTATCCGCATAAAAAACGTTTGTATGGCCATATTTACTGATTGCTGCTGTTTGAGCACCTGGTCTATCATATCTCTCTGGATATTCAGTTACAACGAGAACCATCAGGATTATCCAAATAATAAGAATTGCAATCTAAATAAACAAGAAAAAAATAATAATGTCACTGTATGAAATAGCAGTGAAGTACAGTCAGCTGAATTTTTTTTAAAGAATATAAAAAAATGGTATATTTAGGATATTAATACAAAGGTATACTGAAGTATTTTACTCAACAAAATTAATTTTCCTCAGTTGAATAAAAGTGACCCTGAGTTGTTAAATGCTACAATATTAGTGAATTCATGTATAATGATTGCGAAACGCGTATTTTTTCGCGCTCGACTCTAGCCATAGGAACTAAATACACGTTTCTGATTGGTTGGAGTTATCTGTTGGCTGTCACTGTTGTAGACATATTAATCGAAGTTTCACCACCTGAGTGTGACGTAACGTCATGTGGTATTATCATGGGGGCAAAGGTGGAATACAACGAGCCCTACTTGGCTTCTAACCCCTTCACTCGCTGATGCTCGCTCAGCTATGTTTCGTAACGTAAATAAATAACTTTTCTTTTATCAATGAAGTTGTGTGTGCAAAGTGGACTAATTACCATGTGACATTACGTCACGACCAGATGGTGCAACTTCAATGTAAATTTAACTACATCCCAAGGAAGGCAAGGAAGTGTATGCGTATCTTTCCCCCTTCTAGTGTCTCCAGCACCTCCTCCTCTCTAACTCCCCTTTACCCCCTACAATCCCTCGCTTCGCAAGGGCCTCACTTCTCACTCTCCTATTCGTTTATAACGTAATTGTTTATAAGGGCTATCAGAAATCTGTAGGCAAATGATGGAAAAAGCACAAATTTATGCATTACATATTACGTACAAGGGCAAATAAGCATTATTTTGATCTTATTTTAATGATAAAAGTGTTGTGAAAATTTAAACAAAAAATAAAAAAAAAACTTTCCTCAATTTAAGCCTACGCCAAAAGCAATTTACATTACTAACTCGCTCGCTAGCACGCTCGGCTACGAGGACTGACAGCATCTGGTGTTTGATTTGTGCTATATGTATGCTACTCGAGCAGACGGATAACTCCAACCAATCAGAACCGTGTATTTAGCTCTTATGACTAGGGTCTAGCGTGATTAAAATATATGCTTGCGAGACAAATACTAAATGTCAATTATTTCTGAATTCGTTGATTTCTGAGAGATTGTAATTACTAAGTTCCTTCTAGAAACACATTCTTTTATAATGAATGAGAAGCTAACTTAACTTTGGAAAAATTGTTGTCACGAATTACTCTGAAGTACTCTTTCATGAAATAGAATAACATTTGGACGTGACTGTGTGTAAAATTTAAATATTAGTGCTTTTATTGTTTACATTTTATATTTTATTATTAGTATAAGAGCTAGCTCATGCCTCGTGTGCCTGAAAGGTCGCCTCGGTTTGACTTCAGATTCAATTGACGGATGGTTGGGAAATTTTAAAAAAAAGTTGTTCACATGGTGTGATGAGTGCTCGTTCTGTCCGTCATATTGGATTTTGAACAGGGATAATGACATTTTGAAAATGAAATGAAATGAAATCTTTGAGTTTTACGTCCCACGGTTATGCCGGTTAGGCTAAAGGAAACGGTGATGATGAGTAATGAATGAAATGGTGGAATGAAGAAAGTGGGAGGAAACGGGAAAACCCCGAGAAAACCCACGCACACGGTGTTTGTCCACCACAAGGTCCACTTGGCGGGGGCTGGGATCGAACCCGGGACCCCAAGCACCAGAGGTGAACGCTCTACCACTGAGCCACCGCGGCACCTTAATGAAATTTTGAGAAAACTCGTAGGTTACTAATTAAACAGTTCTAGCATAGGTTGTAATTATAATGCAGAATCGAGTTATACCTCGCTCGAATTGAAAATGTCCATGCTTTAAAACTGTGTATATGATATACGTGTATGTTGCAGGAGGGAGGCGTTACAGTGAGGAATTCCTGGAAAATTACACAAAAAATCGCTTTTATCTAGTTTGATCGATTATAAGCTGGCAACCATGAGAGCAAGAAGCAACGTAAAATTTACAGCAAAGTGACAATATATCTGCAGCACTTCTGGAAAGTTTGAGGAAGATAGTTAAAGTACAAACAGAGGGGGGAAGGGAATTATAAATGTTACTTACAAGCGTGGGTGACCAGGACATATTTTATCGAGTTTTCCTAAGACATCTATGAAGTCTAGCGCTCAAGTAGAGAGTATTTTAATTTGTTAAAAATGTGTAGTGTTAAAAATTATACACAGTGATAAGAATTCCTGAAATACAAGGAAAAAGCTGGTGCATTCATATGGATAAACGCAGCCTCGGGATGCGGAACATTTACAATAAGTACAACATTTTAAGAAGGCTTGCCTGCATACACAGGTATCTTCTCTGGCACACTTCTCGCATTTACAAGGTTGAATGAAATCACTAGGTAAGATAGATGTAAAGGTTGTATCTGGAATATAGTATTTACCATTATAGACATAACCAAAATCCATAGGGTCTAATTGTTCGACACGTCTAAGAGCATTCATCCACAGATAGCACTGAAAATATGACCGATTTATATGAAGCGCAATCGTACTTGAGGGGGGAACAAGATTTCTGAAATTTCCTTTCCACTGTTTCTGATGAAACTGCGTGAATCACAAGTCGTCAAATAATTCAGGTTTGACCTCAAACATTGCAAGAGGAATTTCTCTGCATCGCGCACATCATTTTCGTTTAGCACTCTTGTTCAAAAGTTCATAAGGCGTCCAGTTCCAATCAAATCGACAATCTTCATTGCTGCTGCTTTGCCTCTAACTTTGCTAGTTGAATCGCAACCAGTTAGTGTATGGATTGCAGAGAAAACAAAGATTGAAGTTTCTTTCATTTCGTTTCATAGTTTATGAATTGGAGTTGCCCGAGATGATCTACCAACACCACGTAGTATCCACAATTCCTAAAGCTGCTGCGATTACCATGTATTTTAGTAATGGTACAAAAAATTTACTAACACATCTGTATCTTGTGACACAACAACTACAACTGGAGTTATTTCCGTTTCTACCACATGGCTGATGTGAAGCAAAATTCGGTCGCCAGCTTCTTCATGTTCGGAATGAAGATTTTGTTCATCTGGCATAGACTTGTTGCGAATTAGTACATACTTGAATCTGTCACAAGTATGTGCACCACCAAGGTAGAGGTCTTGGCTTGTAGAGGTGTCCTCTTTCTCCAGTATCCATAATATGAAAAACTTTTGAAATTTCACTTTATTGTCAGAAGAGGCTCACTGACATTCCATCTGAACCGGAACTAGGGTCAGTGGACACGGAATATCATACTCTTACTTCTTCGCGTCCGTTCTGAGTGTTTGAAGCTTGTTTTTCTATAAATATCAAAAACAACATCCAAACGTTTCACTCGCAGCGAAATTGGCACCAAGGATTTAACCTTTTCCTACAAGTAATCAGCAAACTCTCCAAATGTCTTCACCTTCAATCGTTTAATTAGAATCTTCCGAGCTTGCGCCATTAAGTTCACAATAACATTAGACACTATGTTACCGTGTGACATCTGCGAAGGAGGTAGGGTAGTAAGATGCCTCTCTAGTTCATGCATGAGGTCTGACTTAACTGCTTTACTTAGGAACATCCCTTTCGTCATAAAGAATGACGTGAATGTGATCTCATACTTCGGTAACGTCTCAATACTGTAGCCTCGTACTCTGGCAAGTCAATGACTTACAATGCCTTTGAACTTTCCTGTTCAGTTTGGACTTCAGGTTTGCGTAGAACACTTCGCTTAATTTGATCCGTCAACTTTTTGCTTTTGTCAACAAAGCGTTCTTGGGTAAAGTCTTCATGAAGTCATTTACCGTGTTCTATGCAGTTCAGCAGGAAAGTTTGTTCATCAGAGTCCATCACTTTGTTTGTGGCAATATTATATAATATTGTGGTATAATCACCAGAATATACTTTGAAAGGATTTTTTCTTACTTGGATGAAATCAACACATCTGATATAGTCTTCATCCAGAATGGCGTAGATAGAAGAAAATTCGTGGTGTAGGGAATACTCATCATCATTCATGTCACAGAAAGTACGTAAAACCTGCCCTATAAGAGTTTTTTCGTGTTTGACGAGATCATACTGGACCACAGCTTCCTTCCTGCGGGTGAATCCTAGATGCCACCAGTGTCCTTTGCTGCTTTATTGTAGTTCTGCTCTAATCTTTGATCTATCGGTACACAACTAAATTTTCAAATGGTATTTTTTCTATAAAGGAGCTTTAAAAGAGAGCTACACATTAGGAAGTGTAGGTGGTAAGCCTAGACATTATTCTAGGAATACATAAGCCCAACGAGAATAATTTGTCTTATCAAAAGCAAAGAAAAGAAGAACTGATCAGGGAAACAGCACTCACAAATATCTCCCAGTTCGCTTCACGATGGGCACGAAGCAGGCCACGAATCATGGGAAATAATACATGGACAAAATGACTCCAGAAGGGAAAAGTATGACTTTTCTGCTTTCCATCAACTACAAAAGCTTGGAAATTTTCTTTACCTTCACGAACACATTCTTCATCTTTCATCTGGCAGGCTTTTTGTATTCTGTGCAGGTCCCTGATACATTGTCCATGTGTATTCAGATCATACTTGCGTGCGAAAGCCAACCAGCACAAGTGTTACATTCCCTCTGTCAGTATAGAAAGTTCCCTGATTCCCCTACCATAGTGAAAACCATTGAAAACGCTTTTGCAAGCTAAGCTTTAAAAACCTCTGTTGCTATAAGTATGTGATCTGCTCCACTGTCACACAGGTATTTCCCAACACAGGTCACAGTGGGAATTGCAATGAACTCCTTCATAAAATTAAATCCACTCAAGTCGATGAAAGTGTTGTCAAATTCACTTGGCCTTAAAAGTTGCATTTCTATCGCAACCCGGTACACACGTTCATCACACCACAAGGATCCACTTTCCATCTCTACTTGTTTTAAACAGTCTTGAAAGTTTACCATACAAGTATATATTGTATCAAATTCTGTTGCTGGATATGGAATGATTGGAGTGAATATGGTCTGGGTGATTGGTTGATTTTCATATGTTATCATACAATTGAATGCACTCCACGAGGGTACTTGTTGAATGTCTTCGCTTACATCTGGAAAGTATCTGTTTTGGAGAAACAGAGGAACCAATGAAAATCTTGTTCTCTACATCGACTATCAGATTGACTTGTGTCAGGTCTTGCGGACAGAACAAACGTGGAAGGTACATTTTCTTTCTCTAGTCGCCTATTACAAACAAGGCGTTCTTGGCACGGCAAAGTATGGGATAAACTCCGATTGGAAGTGCCAATATCTCCATATTCAACAGACATTCTTTGATCACGAGTTTTAAATGCCTCGGAATCCACGTCCAGAATCACTTTGTCCTCGAAGATTATCACGACAGTGTCATGCTTCCAGCATATTCCTGCTCTTCGTGGTCAAAATTGTCTACAGCTGCTCTGATGGGGACATTCTTTCTTATATTCTGCAGCAAAGGGACGAAGTATTACTCTTTTTGCAAGGAGCTGATTCTGTCACCCTACTGCTTAATAACTCATGCACAATCCAAGACAATAGCACATTTGTCTCAGTCTTCGATCTCGTCATGTCATGACCAACACAAGGCACTTCTAATGTTACAATTTTTCGCATGTCCCAAATGCTATATTCAAATGTGAAGTCAAAGTGAAGGATCCTTGCAGGAATATAAAACAAGAATGTCTATTTTCAAAACTCATGTTGCTAATATTTTCAAAAAGAGACAGTGTATTCGTAACACTGACATTTCAATTTCATCCGGGATTGAACTTACAACAGTGATTCTCGCGTTGAAAGCAAGTAGAAGGCCAAGGAAAGACAATGATTTGTCTAGTATGGTGATACTACTTGAGACTTTGGAAATAATAGAAAAAATCTGTCATTTTGATGGAATATTCTAATCCTAATAAAATTTCCAACTCCAACTCATCTCGTCTGTGAAAAAGCTTGTGGATTAGCGTTTCCAACGAGGGCGACTCGTTTCTTTAGTAATATTAAAAGCTAACGCTAGACCTCTTAGATATATTTGGAAACAGTAGATGTTTTAAACGATAACCTGATCATCTACGCGTGTAAATAACATATTCAGGAATTATTTTGTTCTCTGTACATCAACTATCTTCCTCAAACTTTTTAGAAGTCTTGCAGATATATTGTTACTTTCTTGCAAATTTTATGTTGTTTCTTGCTTTTACGGTTGCCAGCCTCCAAGCGAACGAATTAGATCAAAGGGAATTTTGTGTGTAAATTTCCGGGAATTTCCCACCGTAACGTGTGCATTCATCAATACGATTATGAGTTTATTTCAGTTTTAGAACATTTCTTGTGAGTAATTTTCTTCGCGTATATCATATTGTGAACCTTTTTTAAAAAATTAAAATTGTAGATGTAGCTATTAGAGACCTGTGGGCAAACTAGACTGTACTTGTTAGTATTTGAAATTAACGCACTTATAACGTATAAGCGAGAGATGTTGATAATTAGATGTTTACCACAATTTGTTTAATGGCTAAACAGAACTGTGATAAGAATGAAAAGTGAGTTATTTGATTATAAAATGTGTATTTATAATAAAGTTAATTTAGTGTGTATTGTGTTGTTTGTAGATATTATGTTTAACAGATATTATTTTAGATGTGAGCCGTGGCGTATTTAGGATTTTGTTTGGGGGGGTTATGCACATTCTTCTGAGTGGGTGTATATGTACTGGTTCTATGTAGGTATACAGTTATTATATATACTATATATAAATTTATCTATTTCGGGGGTGGGGCTTGAGCCCGATAGCCATCCCCATAAAAACGCCACTGGATGTGAGTGTTAGGTTTTTAAACTGTTGTAGGTAGGTTTTTGGTTGAAAGGTATACACTTTTACGCCGCGTAGATTTTTTGATGATGGAAATAACGTATACTGTTTTAGTTAATTTTAGAACTTTTTTTTTTTTTTTTTTTTTTTTTTTTACACAATGACGAGTACAGTGGATGTACGAGTTTGTAAACAATATAGTGTTTAATGTATTACTGGATAGATTTTTATTATCTTTAAGATCTTATAGATTTTTAATTCGTATATTTTGGTGTTTTGTATTTACACAATTTACTTTATACTTTTTTTTTTTTTCAATTTTAGGAAGTAACTTGAAGATTATATACTACTGAAAAGTGCTTAATTGCAGTAATACAGCTTTTACAGTTTGGATGAAATTTTGTAATTAGTTTGTTATGTTACTGCAAAACGTTATGCAATCTGTTTTGTAATATAGCTTTACAATATTAAAAAAAATTTTAAAAATTAGAAAAATAAAAACGAAAAATAGTTAAGATATTAAATGCATATTATGTATTCTAAAAGTACAACATACTTATACGCTTACCAAAGATCCAAATGTAAGTTTTGTCCTGTATGTATATTGCATCTTTTTGAGAAATATAGCTTTGAATTGCTGGATGTGCAACTTTATTCCTTTAACTTTATTTGTGCTTGCAGCTGGAAATAGGATTACACTTTAACGAAACAAAATTACATTTTAGAACAAATTATATCTTATTTCTACCAACATTTTTCTATAAGTTTTGTGCACTCGACATACTGTAACTGAATATTGTAAAAAGACATATATTGCATTTTAAATCGACCCTATCTTCTTTAATACCTAGGTACATACCATAATCCATTTTAAATAGTAATAATGTCCTAGTTAGTTTCATTATAATATATTCCCTTTGTTTCCTCCAATTACTAAAGACCATAAATCGATTACACTAAGATCACGGTAATGAACATATTGAAAATATCAATGATTGAGTATTATTCTTTATACTAATAAATTTAATATATGTTTTTAAATGATACTGCATTCCAATAGTGATGATCGAATACTCATTAACTTCTCACCGATATTTCAGGCACAATGCATGAATATCTTTCGTCGGGATCACTTGTAAACTAAATTCTGAAAGTTAGATTGTTCACATTTTAGAATATAACATTTCAGTACCAATAACCAACCACTCAGAGTCGAAGTAGTCCAGTATTTCACTGAATGATGAAAATAACCTATTACTGTATTTTGTATCTATTTCCTATATGCAATTTATATATATATATATATATATATATATATATATATATATATATATATATATATATAATTAAACAGTGAACTAATTCAGTATGTATACACACACAAATATTTTAAGGTTGTATTTCCCTGTCTTGTGGCCAATGTTGAGGTGTTTGTTGAACAATGCGTCCATTTTTTTCACACCAACGAATTCCTGAATAATTATATATATATATATATATATATTAAATGACTACCTTTTTAAGAGACTTTTTAAATTCAGTAACTTATACTAAATAAATTTCGTTTTTCTTCCAAATATTTTTTCTCTTTTTACTAATCCTGTACCTTTTTAATTATTAATATATATGTATTTCTAAAGATTGCAGTCCGGTAAGTTGTATAAGCTTTTCTGTGGATATAGACTTCTATTATAAGTAGTTTTATGTGTTTGAACATAAATAAAATGTTCTTAAACTGTACTTTAACTGTTAAAGTGTTCGTTTGCTGTAAGTATAATTTTTTTTTTTTTTGAGACTAAAACAACAACATATCAAAGTAAGTAAGTATTTCACCGTAAAGTAAGTATTCTTATAATCCTGATTTTCAATTTTAAATAGAATTGCATTTCTAGAACAATTTACGCAAAAGATAATTTTGTATGTCATTTCATAGTAAAACATACCAAAACAGAAAGTTCCTGCTGCTTGCTTGTCTAGAGTTTTTGTAACTATTTTTATGGCATAAAATAGTGAATTTAGTCCAATTGACGAATTTTAATTAATATTATTTATTTATTTGAATGTTTTGCATACAGTTCAGAATATTCCCAAGTACGCATACAGTTGCCACGATGATATACATACTTCGAACAAAAATCTTACAAGTGAGAAGTACCTCAATAGAAATTATTAGTTATATACACATACATACCATGACATAAATAATACAGAATTAAGTTTATGGATTGTCTTCACAAGACTTATTTACAAAATAGTAACATTTATTTACTTTCTCCATTCCTGTCAAGCAGATATAAAGTTGCGACTTAAACATAGAATGTTTTATTTATCTTTAGAATCTCAAGTTATATATTGAAAATTCTACTACAGTTTACATATGTGCCTTTCTGAAACAATCAAGAAATTTTGTGAAATAACATGTGAATTATTAAGGTATTCACTACTTTACTTATAAGCGTTACTGTTTTCAATATGAATACACACAATAAGCAATAATAAGGCAATTCCATATAAATACACACAAGGAAAAGGTATTTTTTTTTTTTGTGGTTGATAGATATGATTGAAAGAAACCTTTGGCAACAATCCAAACCATTCATGCCGTCTTTTGCAATTTAACGCATTTATTTGTGTAAAATCGTTTCTATGTAATTTAAACTTTTTTGAATTCTCCAAAAATAAAATAAATAAAAGAAATCCTTAATACGTTGTTCGTTTTTATCATTAAAATGGGAAACCTTACGCACGTTATAATCCAATTAATGTCTCCAAAGACGTTAGAACACGCTTTGAACTGAAAACCTAAATTCAAAACTATGGTAAAATTTTAATATAAATTTTAACTTACCGATATACTTTTTCTATTAATTAGTATTTTTGAGCTTTAAGAGTCATTATCACCATCAAAATATTCTAATATCATTGGTGACTCACCCACTAAGGACTTAAGATAACTTCTTCGAATTGATGTAACAATTAATTATTTTAAGTCGTCAATCGATTTGATATATTTCCCATTCCAGTTTTTCTTTCCCATTCAAAGTACAATTCCTCCTCAGACAAGATTCCGAATAGTTTCTCTTCGTCTTTTTAATTAAAAACCAATATTGTTCCTTTTTCCTTTAACTATTTTTAGTATTAGCAGATTAGTCTCTGTTCGAAGCAGATTTATTATCCACATCTACATTCAAAAGTCGCTCCTTGTTTCCCGTACCGCCCATATTTCCTGGCTTTGCAGCACAACATTGTACATGAAAGTTGATGAGGTTTTGTTTTGATAACTCTACTCAAAAATCTACAGAATGCCCTCTTCTTGTTCTAAATGCTTATTTCGCCATTGCCATCCAATCATTTATACCACGTTCGCGAATTTTACGTTTGCACTTCATGTCTTCACTAATAATATTATGTAGTGGAAACCACGTAAGAAGCATTCAGTTATTCTACCTTTCTTCTCCTACTTTTTATTTGACACACATCACTTCTTTCGAACCATTATTGTTTTGCAAACCAAAATTTAAAAAAAAGATAGATAAATGTAATCTGCATCACTTTCACTTTAATCATGGAAATTGTCGTAGTATCTTAGTATTATTTCTAAACTCAAATCCGAATCAAATGAAACTTTGTCTGAAACTACTTTAGTCATGAAATCAACGTAAACAAATATTTGATCAATCAGATCTAAGTAATTAAAGTTGTAAACAAACAAATGCCCTTCAAACATCATTGCACAATTACCAGAATTACTTTTATTCTACAGTATTTTGGAGAGGTTTTCTGAATTTCACGAATCTTTCTATTTTTACTTTATTTGCGTTAGTGGCATTGATTTAACATTTGTGATTAGCAACAAACAGATATTAATTTCGAAAATTATAACGAATGAATATAGACAAGTAAATTTTTAAATATGTTCCTTCTTTCAGTAGAGAGGTAGAGAAATAGAATTTTACATAATCTTCAGCGTCCAGCAAATGCATTTGCATTCAATGGACGTTTTCATTTGATTAATGCGAAAAAGAAAATTTTGTAACTGTATTACATGTAGTGTAGTGTTTCATGTATTTCAACAGTTCTGCTATTTACATTCTGTCACCAACATTTTTATTCCAGCGTACATTTCCCTAACTGGAAATTTTTCAACGTGATTTTAAAAGCTACAATACTTACACTTCCAATTCATCCCGTTTTGACAACACACATCCAAATTTTCTTCAAGAGAATGTGTTTCAATACTTTTATTTTGTTCTTCTGATCTGTAAAGAAAATGAACGCATTATTATTATTATTATTATTATTATTATTATTATTATTATTATTATTATTATTATTATTATTATTATTATTAATAATAATAATAATAATAATAATAATAATAATAATAATAATAATAATAATAATAATAATAATAATAATAATGTTTCTAAAACTTTGACAAACAAGATAAAATCTGTGTAAAAATATTTTATTCGATTGCTGTGCTTAAAGACGAAAATGAGATACTATATACATAGCTATGAATATTGGAATGTTTATTGGGGTTTAGAGAGTCTTACGAATTGAGGAAAAAAAAATTGACAAAGTATGCATGCAAAGAATACTAGATAATGTTTATATCAGTTAATACTGTTTACGAAACATAGGTTTTAAAGTATCAAATTATAGCAAAAGAAATAGCACAATTTTAGTTCCTCTGAATTGGAGATGTGAAATTTTGAAAAGATTGACAAATTCTTTAAAATTTAGACTTACTGTATTAAGCAAGTGAAAATTTTATGAGATGTGATCAGCGGCGCCGATTTTCCAAAATTTATGTGGGTGCATATCAATGGCAGGACGTTTTAGTCTATATGATTTCAGAGAAGTCTCGATGTTTGATTGATTTATTTTTAGTTAAAATCTTATGAACACTGTCACTGTAAACATATTAACATGAGTACTTTAAAGATCAAAAGTTAAAAAATTACTAATTTTGACACAATTTATATGTTCTGTTTAGTACAACACTGAATTAATATATTACAAATCATAGCAGCAAATATATGTGTTGTTTAAAATTTCTTGTTGTCGCGAATTCTGTCGAGGAATTTGAAGCTTAAAATAAATATAAAACGATAATCATGACTGTTGTTCTGTATGGTTGCGAAAAAATGGTCGCTTACTCTGAGGGAAGAACATAGACTGAAAGTACTTGAGAACAAGATCCTGAGACGAATATTCAGACCCAAGAGGAACGGGAATGGGAAATGGCGGAAACTTCATAACGAAGAACTACATAATTTATACGGTTTACCAAACATTCTTAGGGTCATCAAATTTAGGAGGCTCAGGTGGGCAGGTCATGTGGCCAGGATGAAAGAAAGTACAAACGCTTTCAGTCTTAACTGGGAGATCAATCGGAAAACGGCTATTAGGAAGACCTAGGCACAGATGGGAGGATAATACTAGGATGAATCTCGCAGAAATAGGAATACAAACTAAAAACTGGATCCAGTTGGCTAAGGATAGAAGTCAGTGCAGAGCTTTTGTGAACGCGGCTTTGAACCTTCAGGTTCCATAGGCCATGGAATTAGTTAGTTAGTTTAAAATTATGAAACTTTAACAAAATCTACTCTATAAAGATTTTTATTTCTCCCTTCTTAAGATCATTAGACGAAATAAAAATTAGGTCAAATGAGAGTTCTTATTTTACCCATAATGGCGCATACGATTTTAATCCGAAGTAACAGTTGTTATGTTAAGATAAATACGGATCAGGCGGATTAAGCAGTACATCAAAATTCTTTGTCTCGTTTTCGGTGGAGTATGATATCGCAAATATTTTGGTTTAAAAAATTCGGACTACTATCCTTTCCTACTAATTGTAAGAGTAACTTATGCTTTCCGTTACTGTATTGCAATGAGTCATTTGAAAGACAAATAGAATGTACCTTTAGAAGAAGACAACCAAATTTATCACCCGTCATTTCTTGAAAAAAGGAGGAGAAATTTAGTAAGATTTTTGTCCTAATTTTACCCTCGTCTAGCATTCTTTTATTACAAATTTTTCACTCAAGATCAAAAAAATTGTAAAGAGGATATACGGTTGCGTGAAAGTTACCCAGATCTGCTGAGGAAGGTGTCAAGAACCTCCGAAACAATATATTCAATATTAAACACAGAAAATAAAAGAGTTTTAAGACATACGTCAAGTTACAACAAGAATAAATAAAGAATGCGAAGAGAAGATTATTGTCTAAACAAACAACACTTATTAGAAAAATTTAAAATGTCATTTTATCCCACGTAAATACAATGATTTTGAGGATAGGCTGACGTCCAGCATTTATCCCCTCTGGGTACGGCTTTAGCCATATCTAGAGAGCATACATTCACCTAAAGGCATGATAAATATGAGTAGTGTCTGCAAGCAGAAAGTAAAATACTTATCTTTCATTTTTATTTTATTGTCTGAAGTGAAACTATTGCATTCTACATCTAGAAGACAGCATCAGAACGTTAAAATAAACATAGTCGATTTTACGTATACGAAAACATATTTACCTGAAAAACACTTCTTCCAAACTTGTCATTGAAATCCCGATTGTAGCAATTTCTAGACGTCCTTTATTATCTTCAAGATATTTAAGTAACTCGGGAAAGTGTTCCAACTGATCGGAAGGTAGGTAATAAGTCAACATAGCGCTGTCATCATCAAAGACTCTTTTGGATTCTGGGATTATTCTTTGAACACAGTTTGTAATACAGGCTATACAATCTGAATTAATCACCCTTGTAATATTTAAGTTGTAACCCATACCTGTAAAAGAGATGTTAATAAATGTTCTCTATCACAGATTTTATTACAATAAAGTATATTCTTCATCTAAGATACTAAGGATATGTGTTAATATAATATTTTATGCAATATTTCACTGAGTTCATTTATGTTGTTTCAAATATATAACAACTCTGAGAAAATATAGAACAAAATTGTATATAAACCACAAGAAACAGTGTAATAACAAATAATTCGCAGAAACAAGTTTCCTCAAACAAGGAAATTTTTCAGTCGAGTTGAAAACTGAAAAGCATTCACTATTAGAATCTGCAGATTAAGAAAATAAGTATGCACAATTAATCGACGGAGTACGGGACATGATTTTGGAAAAGCAGTTTACAGTATCAGGTTTAAAAGGCTCTCATGAAAATAGATGTGAAAAGAATTTGTATATGTACAGCAAAATATATAAAGGTAACCAAGAAAGTTCTGTCGCTTTTGTGGAGGTATGTGTTCAATTGGCCCTCACACCATGAGTTGAATGCGAATGGAGATAAGGTGAAGGTCAGTTGTTGGTGTGGGCATATCCAACATACTACCTGGTTGTGGCAGTTCAGTTACACCGTGAATTTTCGTAAGAACAGAGTGAACATGAGACCTCCACAGAGCATCATAAAAGGGTGTATGCTGTACGAGTTCAAACTGGGGTCAAACGCTGCTGCAGCGGGGCGGAACATATACTAGGGCTTTGGTGAGGATGTCGTGACTACGTATGCAGTGCAGCGGAGGTTTAACAAGTTTAAGGACGGTGACGAAACACTCGAAGACGCACCACAAGTCGGAAGACCAACACATGTACAAAATAAAGATTTTCAGGCACCAATTGAGGTGAGCAGTGGCCAGAGATGTGAGGAACTGAGACTACAATTCAGTGTGAGTGGAGAAACCATTCGACAGCACCTCCATCAACTTGGGAAGCACTACAAGTTGGGTCAATGAGTCCCACATGATTTGACTCCGGGCCAGAAGGCAACGCGAGCAGACACTTGCGTTTCTTTGCTGTCTCGTCAGAGGAAGAGCCATTTCTGGACAGGATGTTGACATGTGATGAGAAGTGGGTCTTCCACGGCAACGTCATCATTGGTTAGCATCCCACGAACCGGTTCCAAAGTAGCCGAAACCAGCATTGCACCAGAAGAAGGTCCTTCTGTGTGTTTGATGGACTGCTCGCGGCATCGTGTATCGGGAACTGCTACCACCTGGTCAGAGCATCAATGCAAATACAAATTGTATTGTCATACTCCCCGACATTGCACCGTCCGCTTATCACCTGTTCCATTCCTTGGGCAATCACCTTAGAGGACGCCAGTTGAAATCCCTAGTAGAGGTGCAAAATGCACTTGATACGTTCTAAGCTTCACGGCCCATTAAGTTCTACCGCGATGGAACCCATGGCCTTCGAGAACGTTGGCAGAAGGTCGTCGATGCTGATGGGGACTATTTTATCTTCCAGGTACGTCTTAGGTGATATATCGATGTTCGAAGGTGGTGGGTGAAAAAGCAACAGAACTTTCCTGATCACCTTTATAAGTAAGTATGTAGTATAGTGTTTTTATTGTGCTTCTATAGTGCATAAATTTCAATGTTTATTATATAGCAGTGAAGATTGCACATATTGTGCTACGACACGATAATGCTTCCTGTGTGTTTTTCAAAAAAATAATCTTTTTTTTTTCTTGGCATGGGAGATCTAAGGTTCTATATCCTCACGTGTGAGTAACGACTACAAACAGTCTTGAAACACGAACACGGTTATTGTATTCATAACATAATCAGCAGCAGACGATGGAAGGAGGATAGCAGGAAGACACGAAGTTGGTTCGGAAGAAAACCAAAGATGGCTAACCCTCTCCACACGGGCCTCCCCATCAGAAGACACCCATAAAAGAGAAAGGGTCATCAGTTTCAGTGCTGATCGCTAACCTTCTTAAACTATCTCCTGAGACTGCTTTGGGTTACAGAGATTTCCTTAAAGCCGATTTCCTTAAAGCCAACTTTTGAAGACGCCATGAGCAAAGGAGCATTCTTATATCTACCTACCCCAGAGGCTGCAATGAGCAAAGGGGTAATCCAGCTCCTGAAACTGCGATGAGTAAGGAAGATATCCTTTAAACCACTGTCCGACGCCGCTGTAGGCAAGGAGATTTTATCTCAAGCCTCTTTTTATGTGCTGAAGTTTTGTCTCCACACTGGAAAACCTATTATTTACAAGAACTTTGTATTATTTATAAGAACTTTATAAATTTTATAAGATACTAGTTTTATAATAAAACGATGGAGGGTTTCTCAGACTTTTATTATACTATCAAGCAAAATATTTTATATCTCATATTGGAAAAAGCCTGATTAGATCAAACAAAATATTATGTAGTAAATAAATAAAGTAAAACCTGTACTCAGCAGAAATGAAAAAGAATCTACGTTTTTGTGAATTTCCATATATAATTCCAACGATTGAAATCTGTATTAAGCAAAATCTGATCAATACGTATACGAAAAGTCAATTCAATCTTGAATAATGGAAAATAGTTTGACTTCTAAACTACAAGATATTCGTTTATTCGTACATTTTTTACTTTCCTTAAAAAATAAAAATAAAAAAAAATGTTAACTACCATAAAATACATATTAATTTAGAGTATTAAAGAACAATAAAATGTGTCTGATGAAGGCAAAGATATTTTAACGAAACTGTAACGATATTATTTATTAAATAGTACATGCTTTGATCAGAATTTGTCTTATTTTATTAAGGGACAATTTTAACGGAAAATAACAACATTAGCCTTATTTTCTTCAATATTTTGTGCCATTGTCTTCAAATAAGAGGGTCAAATTTGCAAGCTAACATTTCGCACTGGAAAATTGTTTTCTTTTTTCCTTTCATTATAGGATTACCATGTGAAATTTTGTTTTTGTCGCCTTGCACTAACGAATTATTATTTTCAGACTACGACGAAGCCCAAAGAACAGTAGTGCGTTTGGCATGTTTGAATGTGGGTATATTTCCATTAGTTCCACTGTAGAGCTCAACCGCCTGATCCCATTTCAATAAGTGAACTATCGTTTGAATCGTGGTGACAGTCCGGGTAAGATTGTACTTAATAGTACTGTATATGCATTGGAAGATTGCTCTGTAAGAACACAACATTTTCATGGAAGATTCCTTAACATTAATTGTTATTTTGGTATCCAGAAAAGTATTTAAAATCATATGAAATAGAAAGATGATAATAATAATCACACCATTATAACATCAATACTAGAATTCGATATTCAATCAAAATTTAATATGTTTATTCTAGGAATAGAATAGTAATACTAATTCTTGTGAACTTACCATAAGCTTTCTTTAGAAACATAGGTGATCCGTAACACAACAGTTGTCCATAAGACATAATGGCAATTTTATCTCCCAAAGTATCAGCTTCTTCCGTTGAATGGGTTGTTATTATGAAGGTTTTCTCTCCCCGCATTCTCTGATAAGAAAGAAGAAAACTATTAAGCACTTTAATTATAGTATTAATAATGATTGTACATTACTTATGAATCGTCACGCAAGCGATCAAAAGAAATTTCTGAGGTATTGTAGTTTGTTTAGAAAACTATAACTAAATAAATAAATCTGAAAATAGAATCGCTACTTTATATTTCCTTTCAATGCACATGAAAGAAATTAGAAAAGCAACTTACACAAAATGATTTATCAGCACCTCTAGTTGATTTAAGACAGAAAAAGTTATACCCAGTGGCATATTTAAAGAGGCTATCGGGCTCAAGCCTCCCCCCCCCCCCGGTTCCGCGAAATAAATTTATTAGTTTTTCGCATTCCACGTACAACAATAATCCTTTTTACAATTTCTAAGACTTTCATTTACTTTCCATTTTCTTATGCTCTTTGTTCAGAAATAATACTGTATTTGTTAAATTTCATTCCATGTAAGAACTGCGTTCTTTTTTTTCTTTCTTTCGTCCATTCTACTCTTCTGTTTCTTTTTTTTAGTTGTTACTTTCTCTCGTTTCTCTTATCATACTTTTGACCGTTGTTAGTTGTGATTCAAGTCGACCGTCGTCAGTAACACCAAAACTAAGAGGAGGTGATAAGTGAAACTGGTGTTCCACACCAACTTGCACGGATATCAACATAACGGGACTTCAGTTATTATAGCAAAGGAATATTTACATCGTTTAATTATATATATATATATATATATATATATATATATATAAAAGTAAATGTTTGAATTAAAGAAAATCAAGGGAAGGTGGGGGAGGTAGCCCGGGAAATTAGGTAGGCCAAGAGGATGTTTCCTTTTTCTTCTATGAATAGAATAAAAGGTAAGATTCACTGCTAAATTTTTGTGTGATCATATCACATAAGATTCACCAGTCTGTAATTCTTGCCATTAAAACTTCAATTTATGCATAAATTAAAATATATTTATTTTTCCAATTCAGGTGGATAATTGTTCCCCTGCTTTTCCATGTTGTGCATAGCACCCTCCGAAACCAAATTCTAAATACGCTACTGGTTATACCCAAAAGAATTCAGAATAGATAACATATATAAGTGTCGAAAGGAATGTTTGATGTTGGGCAATGTCTAAACAGATTACCCATAATTCTTAAAGTTCAGTGATAGCTTAATTCGTTTTCTTTGTCATTCTGAGTTTAGACATTGTTTTTCTTAATCATTGTGAGCTTAGACATGCACTTCTTAGAATAGCTATGTACTAATATTCTTGTACTTATAGGTGTGTAGCAGTTTCTAATGAGTGATATAAAGAGAGGGGGGAGGAACTTTTCATACTTTGCATTCTAGAAATCAAGATAAGAAAATACATTGAGAAAGAGGACAGCAATGGCTTGCAAACAGTGTATTGTAATATTTATTTCCATTGTGAAAAGTATGATTAGTTTTGTTTCACATCTATGTATTAAACATGTATCTTACAGCTTTTGTTTAAAAAATGTCCAAAAATCACCAGACTGAAATTTAGATCAAGTTATGGAGAAAATTCTATTAGTAATTGCTTAGTTCCACGTTTATGTCGGCTAGGCTAAAGCAGACGATGATGATGAGAAATGAATGAAATGATGGAATGAAAAAAGTGAGAGGAAACGGAAGAACCCCGAGAAAACCCAACGCACACGGTGTTTGTCCACCACAAAGTTCAGTTGGCGCGAGTTGGGATCGAACCAAGGACCCCAAGCACCAGAGGTGAACGCTGCATCACTGAGCCACCGCGGCCGCAGTGCTACATATTTGAGTATACTATCTTGAAAACGTCAAATTACAGATCACATCATCACGTCAAAACTACTGTCTGGATCGAAATAATTTTTAGTAGGGTCTACGATGACTAGTTATCACCTTTGATATACAAGCGTAATCCGTTTTTAAACTAACTCCAAAGGTGAACACAGAATGTCGAATAGAATTTCACTATTAAACCATATTTGTTTATAAACCACTGGATATGAAAACACTAAATTTGGTATATACGGTGATTAGAATACAGTTATTTATAAGTTTTACGAATTTACTATAACGAGCACGGTATGCGATTCTTTATTTTTATTTTTGGATCAAAAGATCCAATATATAATTCGATCAAAAAATTTCTTGTAGGCCTTATATCTGGAAAACTACATATAGTGTAGCCAAACCCAAACTATCACTTAATTCAGTATGGTGTGCTTATTCCGTGGAAAACACGAAAACTCGATTTAAAGGCTGTTCAAAAATTTTGTGGCCCCTGATCCAAAAACTAACTATTGGCCAAGATCGCAATCTTTTGATCCTCTTTTTTTTTTAATCATTCTTGAAATTCTTGTTATTTTTATTATTTTAATTGATAGATAAACGGGAATAAACTTTCGCATTTGCGGGCTTTTGGATAGGTGAATATAAATATCTCATTTACTTAACAAATTCTGGAAGCTCCGTCGTGAATAGGTGAAAAAAAAAAAAAAAAAAAGAAAAATTTTACTATTTACAATTTTCTTTGAACAGCTAGAAAAAAGATACGAAACATTTTGCATTACAAGATAAAACTCAATAATGTGTTTTTTATGTATTCAATACGGAGAACGCAAAGTGAGGGGAAGAAAAATATTGTCTGTATTATATTCAGACCAATCTCTAGGTAACATTAAAAGAAAATTCAAGTACTTACTAATAACGTATTCCAAACTCTTCGTCTTGCTTCAGGATCGAGTGCTGTCGTCGGTTCATCAAGAATCACAATCTTAATTAAATAAAATAAAAATAATGAATTAACTAAAATAATGAATAAACTAAATATTTTAATAACATACAAAGAGTGAAAAAGTGCCTGACTGGACCGATACTCAAACCCAGGACATCCGGCATACGCCACCCAGTCCGGTTCCAGAACAGCCAATCATCTCTCACTCTCGAGGTTAGTGCTCTCCACTCGGATCACATGGGTTGTACCACTGATCTCCGCTGTGACTGGATAATCCCAACCGTCTATAGGAAATCAGAACCGTCATAGGTGCTCAATAGATGGACACAGGGATTGTCCAATCACAGCAGGGGTCTGTGGTACAACCCACTTAGTCCGAGTGGAGAGCATTGACCTCGAGAGTGAGAGAGTGAGTGGCTGTTCTGGGAAGCAGACTGGATGGTGTAGTGATTAACGCATCGGCACAGTATGCCGGAGGCCCTGGGTTCGAGTCTCTGTCCAGTCAATCACTTTTTCACTCTTTGTATGTTACTGAATTTACATCTGTAGAGGATATGGTGTTTAAAAAATCGGTTATTGCCTCTTTCATTAATATCTATTTAAATATTTTAAGATGTTTAACAGAAGAAATAAATTGCTTAAAGAATTTGTACAAATTTTAACGCACACTTAAATTAAACTAAGTATGATGTAGAGCTTTAATTTTATAGTAAACGCTTGAGTCTTGGAAATAAACCCAAAAGAAGTGAGAATAAAATCAAATATACAATACGTTAATCAGACATAAGTACAATACACATCGCACATACATACAGAAACATATTATCAGACAATATTTTAACTTGAAAGGATACTCATTCACGAGAGTTAAAACTTATCAATTACAATTTACCTTTGATTCTCCAATGAGTGCCATTCCAATGCACAGCTTTCGTTTCATTCCTCCGGACAAATTAGATACTATACAGTTTGCCTTCTCTGTAAGGTCTAAGTCTTCCAAAAGAGTTTTAGCTTCATTTCTAGCAGCTCTGAAACTTCGACCTTTGAGCTGAGAAAAGTAATACATTTGAAAGCAATTAAAGATAACTTATAGAATATTGTAAAATCAACACATTTTCTGCTAAGTAACTAACAAGCAGATAATTACAGAAAAAGATATCAATATTCAATGTGTGGGTATGTGTATGTCTTTAATCAGAATTATGATAGACACAGGTACACAAGCATTAAAAGCAGGCACTCCACTTGCAACTTAGCACAGTGATTTTTTATTTATTTTATTTTATTTTCTATTTATTTTTTTTTTTTACCGGAAGCAATTGTAATTTGTTTTTCTGTTTTGAAGACAAAGAATGCAACAAAAATGCAACAATGTAAGATTCTTTGAGAAGCACTGCTAACATCAGCTTCTTAGAACTTAAGTTATTTTAAGACTAAGTGAAGGGAAAGGATGCGATCAGGAGACGTGACTGAACTTATAAAAGTGATTGAAATCTTATTTTTGGCTCTGGCTCTTTTGTCAGATGGATTATGCACTAACACCACGCAGGAAGACTATTACACGACTGTGAGCGCTTTGGTGCGCTTTTGTAACTGTTTCAGCTCCTTCTTCCTGATAGAGATAATTGCAGTTTATACAATGGACTAAGGATATCAAGCAATTTACCACTAGATTTCGCAAGTGCGAAAAGAAGAACCATCACCAGACTCAAGATTTTCGACTTCCTGGAGAAGCATCTCAAAGATCCTTTCGAGACCAGCTTCTTGAGCTCTAAGAGGACGTTATCCACTTTCAATGGAGCTAAAAATCTCAAGTAAGTAGTACAGAGATTTTGCTATTGAAGTTTGCGAGAAATTTCGCAAGATCACAATAAATCTTCATTTTTGTCTTTATGAAAAGGAATCTTACATGCGATCATTTTGAATACATCTTTGCCAATCATCGTGAATGTTTTATCTTCAGAAACACTGATCGCCTAGATAGATTTATTATCACATATGCATTCAGGTTGTGTTGTTAGTCCTGCGACCTATTTTGAAAGCTATCTATGTCTTGTTTATTCGTCCCCACTTGACATCGACATAGGCCCTACGCTCTCTTCTCGGTTTTTCTCTTCTCGATGAAAGAAGTGGTCATTCAAATGAATTGTATGACTTTTACAAACATGCGATAGAACGAAGGGGCATAACTATATATTATTTCAGTTGATAGGTTATATATATATATATATATATATATATATATATATATAAAAGCAACAATAACATATAGTGTACGGCTTTAATAATAAAAAATTAGAATATTACTGCTTTAAGAAAAATAATAATAATGAAAATTAAAAATAGGGGAATTTAGTAATTAAGGTACTGATATTAAACAATTAATATCATTATTAGGGGCACGAGTTTTTTGCGCTAAGAATTTAAAAATTTCGCGTTTTGTTTTTCATATTTCGCGTTTTGTCGCATTTTCTAAGAAGTTTCGCGCTTTGAAAAAAATATTCTCTGATTCACTGACATTTTTACAATTGTTCCTTTTATTCATAGATCACTACAGAAATAAACCATTAATTACCTAAAAACTAAATACACTGAATATTTCACTTGACATTGTACATTTCACATAAATATGTTACTAGTTTCCACATTTTCCTCCATCATTGTTGTACGTTTGTCACTTATCACCAGTCCATACTTGAAACAGAAAAACCTCTCACAATTGGCATTGCTTGTTGGAAGTCACACATATGTAAGTGCATTTACAAAAAACTTCAAACAATCATTACTTTGGAAATCTCAATCAGATGCGATGGTGATAGCTAACGTGCAACATGTTATCTATAGCAATGTCCGAATCACCTAAAATGCACAGTTCATGCCACGTTCTACCGTTCCGTTAGCAGAAAAGTGGCGTTTTTAAACTAACGAAAACGTATTTTTAAAATTTCGCGCATTGTTAGAAATTTCGCGAAAAACTGCCAATTTCGCGTTTTATCGCGCAACGGAAACCAATGAAAATACACATAGAATATCATAAAATGTCAAGAAACTGAAAATTACTTAATTCTGGCGCATTTCGTTTTATTGCGCATTGCGAAAAACTCGTGCCCTAATCATTATCTATTACTAAGGACATTACATCATTTAGACTTCTATTTCCTTCATGTTTTGTTTATTATTCGTAATTTCAAGATGAGCAATAAAAAGCAAATTCATATTGTCTATTATCGTATATCTTAGTAGAAAATAAACTTGCTATAATAGTATGAAACAAAATTATTATTATTATTATTATTATTATTATTACTATTATTATTATTATTATTATTATTATTATTATTATTATTATTATTATTATTATTATTATTATTATTATTATTATTATTATTATTATTATTGTTCAGAAAAAATTAAAGGAAATATGCTAAACTAAACTAAAATATCTAGTTTAAATTGGAAAATGAATGCATAGAACACTTAGTCACAATAGAAGCAAAACTCATTTATTAAAACACATTGTAAAGATTGAAGAGTGGCTATATTTAGATAGCAACTGAAGATCCCAGGGAAGAAAGTCAAATTTTAGTGGAAATTGAGTTGTGGATAATAATAAGTGCGTCTTGAGGCGTAGAATCTTTTATATTAATGTTGTAAAGAAGAACTACGTTATTTACAGTCAATAGTATTTTTGTTCCTATTTACTAACAAGGTTATGATTTCAAAGTTTAAAATTCAATTTTCTTAGAATGAAGAAAAATTTACATTTCGCCTTTTTTTCTCTGTGCTTCCTTTCTCAACTCTAAAAGCATATAATGAAGTTTCTAGTATTTCTGTCAAACTATTATGTTTAAAATGTTCTGACTTCTTCTATGTACAAAAAGACACTTCCAGCAAAAGATATGTACACCCGTACTGTAACATCAGACTTGAATTGTCCATAATGAGCATGTCGACTAGGTTTACTGTATGTGTGTGTGCGTGTGTGTGTACATATAATTTCGTTTTCTGTTTTTATTTGAGTGTAAATGGTATTAGTTAAAGAGGTATACGTTCACTGATATTTTAAAACGAAGTAATTTTTACGACTACAGTTACACTATGAAGTTTAGTGAAAACTGATAGCATGTCTACATTCTTATTATGAGCAATTCTGGGCCATGTTATAAGGGTGTTTCAAAAAGAATGACTTGATTTTAAAAGTCCATATGTATTGATAATAACGCATTACAAAATTGCAAAATACTCACAAAATCATAAAGTTTTGGCTATGCTATTACAAAGGAAAATCAAAGATAGCAACCAGGGCCTACAGTTGAACGGTATTCACTAGGTTATGGCATATGCTGATGATGTAAATTTAATAGGGAATGATAGGAGAACAATAGAAAGAAATGCAGAGATCTTATTAAACGCTTGCAGGGACATGGGTTTAGAAGTAAATGCAGAGAAAACTAAATACATGAAAGTGCGTCGGGACTGGAATATAGCAAATTATGGATGCGTTAAAATATTAAATAATACTTTTGATAAAGTGGATAGTTTCAAATATCTAGGATCAATATTAACAGAGGAAAATCATATTCACGGAGAAATTAAATGTCGACTAAAAGCAGGGAATTCGTGTTACTATTCGGTTCAAAATCTCTTGTCGTCGCGAATTCTGTCGAGGAATTTGAAGCTTAAAATATACAAAACGATAATCATGCCTGTTGTTCTGTATGGTTGCGAAACATGGTCACTTACTCTGAGGGAAGAATATAGACTGAAAATATTTGAGAACAAGATCCTGAGACGAATATTCGGAACCAAGAGGAACAGGAATGGAGAATGGCGGAAACTTCATAACGAGGAACTACATAATTTATATGGTTTACCCAACATTGTTAGGGTCGTGAAGTCTAGGAGCCTTAGGTGGGCGGGTCATGTAGCTAGGATGGAAGAAAATAGAAACGCTTTCAAAGTCTTGACTGGAAGACCAATCGGAAAACGACCATCAGGAAGACCTAGGCGCAGATGGAAGGACAATATTAAGATAGATCTCCCAGAGACTAGAATACAAAGTAGAAACTGGATGCAGCTAGCTAAGGATAGAAGACAGTGGAGAGCTTTTGTGAACGCGGCATTGAACTTCCGGGTTCCATAGGCCATAGAGTTAGTTAGTTAGTTAATTACAAATCCTCTATGTGTCTACCAGCAGCAGCACGAACAATACCTAGACGATAGCTAAATTCGTCATCAACTTTACACAATGTATCTGCGTTTACAGCAGTTATGGCGGCTGTTATTCTGTTCTTCACTTCTTCTATGTCACGAGGGAAAGGGAGATGTACACGTTACCCTTCAAATATATCCCCACAAGAAAAAAAATCGCATGGGGTCATGTCGGGCGATATTGGAGGAAAGAATATGGGATAGTCTCTCGGGGTCCCATGCACATTATCTAACGTTGAGGCAGTGTGATTGAGAAACTGACGTATGTTGTTATGCCAGTGTGGTGGAGCTCCATCTTCTTGAAAAATGGAGTCATCAGAGTCTTCCTGAAGTTGTGGAAATAGCCATATCTGCAGCATTTGAAGATAGTTGATTCCAGTTACTGTGTTTTTCTCAAGAAAAACGGCCCGTACTTTTTTTTTTTATCAGAAAGGGCACAAAAAACGTTCACTTTAGGCGAGTCTCTTTCGTGCTCAATAATGTCATGAGAGTTCTGCAGTTTCCAAATGCGCACGTTATGTCTGTTTGCTTTACCGCTAACATGAAATGTTGCTTCATCACTGAAAATTAACCGTGGTAAAAATGTATCGTCTTCCATATCCTCTAGCAGAGCATTGCAGAAACCAATTCGTTTCCTTTTATCACCAACCCGAAAAGCGCGCATTAATTGCAGTCTGTATGGTTTATAGACCAAACGACACAACACTCGCTAGACAGTCTATGAGGCATTGCCTGTTCTCTGCTTGCGGCAAGCTGACTTTCGCGGACTCCGCGCAAACGTCTACCGAATTGTTTCCACCATTTCATCGAAAGTACGCGGCCGACCTGGAGTCTCCGACCATTGCTCAATCATCCTGTCTCTTCAAATTGGCGATACTGCTGACGAAAACCACGCTGGACCGTAATCACTGACTCAGTCTTCTCAAACTGCAACACACAAAACGCCTTCTGTTGAGCGGACGTCATCTTACTTCTGACTGACTACAAACTGACATACTGACTTACACCTAACGGCGAGTTTTTGAAGATCTAGGCCACGTCCATTTAAACAACACTCATTTCCTTGCCAGCACGTCCGATTTTCCGTAATTATTACCGTCCTAAATCATGTCATTGTTTTTGAACTACGGTGTATATATATATATATTGCTAAATATTTTATGTATATAAAAAGCCAGAACCTTGTGAACATAACGCATAATGGTTTGAATATTTGTTTTTAGGCTTGACGAGAGAAGAAGTTGCTGTCGAAATATCTGCCATTCTTCAATTACCACAAAGTGTTTTCATAGACGAGTTTTGCTTTTATTTAACTTATATCTCTCGTTTATCTCAAATTCGTAAACACATCTGCAATAAAATCGAACAAACACTGCCCGAATAGTCGTCTACCAAGCATATAGTTCTTACTTTACCATAACAGCTCTACGAATGGTAGTACATTCTCACCATCTACACAGGAAGCAGCAAGGTCGTTTAGAACAAATTTTGCCTCATGATATCTCTATTGTCGATTGATAGTAAACGATAGATTGTTTATCAGATTTTGTAATTGTTATCAATGCTACAACTTGATGTTGATATTTAAATAACTGAGTGAGTTAAAAAAAGGATTAACATATTAAATTAATTCATTCAGAGGTTTTCTATTATAATGAAGTTAGGATTGAATGTGTATTTGAACTGCGCGATTCTAGCTCTACAGTCTTCGAAGGATTAGATTCAGTAGTTAACGATGCGAACCACTGAAGTCAGTGATAGTTTCCTAATTGAGCATCTTAGAGCGACGCAGCCTTGCCCTGGTATTGAAAAAAAATGTTTAGTAAACTAAATTAAAACATCTAATTTCAATCTATTATTTACATCAACTTCATAAGCTTATGTTAAAAAAAAAAGGGCTTAAAAATTTTTTCCTCATATTATGAAAGATAAATCCAGGACATCACAATCAGGCAAGCAAATGTTTACAATGAACTGACAAGCCTCGTTAAGTATTATTTCGTTTATTTGTTTAATATTTAATAGAAGTAATATAATTTAATTGTTTTGTTAAAATTTATATTGTTGGAATTACACAAGTCTATAAGGTGCAGGAAGTCTATAAGATGTAGATTAAGTTTATGTCGACACGAACATGAAAATTTTAGTATTACAATAAACTACTCCGGGAGACGGTAAATGTCTGAGAAGTTAATTTACACTTAGATTTCCCATAAAAAACAAAAAGAAAGAAATGAACATGTACAAAACGCTTTACAATGTAAAAGGCATTACACTAGAATTCTGTTTAACCGAATTTGATCAGAATGATGTGTCGATTAAACGTAAACTCGGTTAAAGCAAAATAAACGTTTTCTAATATACAGTAGTTCAGTACTGTATATTTGATATATTTTCAGCATGAAAAGACGTGGTTGGCAGCATATGATTCCCTCACAACTCAACACTAGAGCGAAGCATTGCTAAACTAAAGGCGGAGGACTAAAATGATGAAGTTTATTTCACCTTGTGAAGAAAAAATATTTTCTTTTGTCATTTCTTTGGAAGAGGCTTATTTTAGCGATTCTGTTAATCGGGACTTGGTCAAACAGACTGGAGTGCATATGTAATCTGACATAAGAAAAACTAGTTGAATGCATCTAGTCTACTGATACTGAAAGTGATTTAGAGGAGCATTCTAACTCTCCGTGTTACTTGTCTGACAAGGGAACATCTAATATTGATAGTGGCATTGCCCAATCAAACAATGTGCAATCGATAGAGGAGTAAAGAAAATTGAGAAATCCGAAGTTTTACGGGCTGACATCCAAAAACACAAAAGATACAGAGGACAGAAGGATCTAAAATCATGTGAAGATAGCAATGCAAAAGATACACTGACACAGAAAGAACTTCATTAAAGTAATCAAAATGGCATTTACACAACAGTATAGTAAGCAACTATTGTACCCACAGACATGTTCAAAAACATCATATGTAATTCAGTGTTGCCAACTGAGCACAAAATGAAGTTTTGTTAAATGGCACGGAACACAAATTATAACATGTTTAAAATCTAATTATGTGTAGAACCATACTTAGACCATGCTTATAGAACCATACCCAGTAAATTTTATACATGCTATAATTTGTGTTCCGTCCCATTTAACAAAACTTCATTTTGTGCTCAGTTGGCAACACTGAATTACATATGATGTTATTGAGCATGTCTGTGGGTACAATAGTTGCTTACTATACTGTTGTGTAAATGTCATTTTGATTACTTTAATGATTTTGAAGTTCTTTCTGTGTCAGTGTATTTTTTGCATTGCTATCTTCACATGATTCTAGAACCTTCTTTCCTCTGTATCTCCTGTGTTTTTGGGTGTCAGCCCGTAAAACTTCGGATTTCTCACTTTTCTTCACTCCTCTATCGATTGCACATTGTTTGATTGGGCAATGCTACTCTCAATATAAGATGTTCCTTGTGAGAAACACAATATTTAGAGTTACTATTTCCATGGTAATCTAAACTTGATCTATACAATCTTAAATTTTATTTTTCAAATAGGGGTTAAGGCAAACAGTAGCATAAGTTAAGAATTGATCTGTATTTCTACAAGTATTTATTTTACAATCTCACAGCTCATCTCGTAAAAAATAAGGGGAAAAATAGTTACTGACGCAATCCTTATTAGGGATCGAAGCAATTCGGTTTGGAATATTATATGTCACAAGTAGTGGTGCGCTAGAGAGGTTTTACCTGCTGAGCCCATGACGAAACTTTCAAACTTCAATGCGAACGATCTTAAATGAGAAATGAGAACTCACCAATGCAAATAACACAAGATGCTGTTCCACTGTAATTTCATCAAATAACATATTGTGCTGTGGGCAATATCCAATGTTTTCTCGTATGCAATCAATGTTTTCCTCAATATCATGTCCATTAATGGTAACAATTCCACTTGTTGGAGAACACGATCCTAAAAATGGATAAAAGTAAAATGGATTAAAACTTAGGCTTAATATTGATTCTGATGTCAGCTGTTGTGGAAGTAAGACGTTCTTTGAAAACGCTGAAGTAATCGTTATGTGTATTAACCATGTCTGCTTTGTGCGGTGCCTGTTCGAAAGTAATATCTCCTAACCATCTAAAGAAAGTGATTTATTGTACTGGTGGATGTGAAAATTATTTCCATGCAGAATGCACTACACTAAAATCAGCCGAAAACATTCGCAAATTGGAAGCCAGAAGAGAACAATGGAAAAGTGATACGTGTGAAGTAGGAAATAGTGACATGATACTAAACCAAGAAACAGACTGAAGGAAACTAGTTCAGCAAGTAAGTGAAATACATGCAAAACTTCCGAAAATTGAAAAACTTAGTGACATTCTTACTGAACTGAAGGAAAGAGTAACTTTTATGGTTACCAAATTTAATGAATTTCAAAAATAAATCACAGGTTTGGAGAATAATGTTAGTGGACTAATCAAAAATCTGAAGAACCTGAAATCGAAAATCGCCACCTAAAACAAATTGTTGAGGGTAAGATATTACTGAAGAAAAGTGAGTCATCTCGAGTAATACATGTTAAACGAGTAGATGATCTGCATACTCTCCAACATTAAGGATCCGGACCAACAAGAGAGAGCATACATATTTTATGTAATAGATTATCAGTGATATTCATCTTTATGAAGAAATAGAAACAAATATTTGTAGAGACGTAAGTACATGTAGCATTTAGAAACAAGTTAGGTTTCACAGTTATATATTTAAATATTAGAAGTGAAAGCTTATAATATTGCAAAATATAACCGTATGTGTGGATATAATATTTTGACGGATGTCTTTACTCTAACAGTCGAGCAGATGGAGTAATGATCTTTATAAACGAACATGTAAACGTACAGAACTTGAATTCGCTGTTTCAAGTGGAATTGACTTGCGTATATCCAATGGTTGTGAAAATTATAATGTAATAACTATCTACCGGTCTCCTAATAGTGACGAATGTATTTCTGAAATCTTTAGGTAACGAGCTTAAAAACTCGTAGATTTTTCTTTACTAGTCGGAGATATTAATTTTGATATACTAAAAGAAAAATATTGTGAAGATATAGATACTTATACTTAAATATGTTGTACTAATGATTATATCTCATGTATTAACAAACCTACACTAAATCTAAACCTACTACAAAATACACTAAATCTTGCATTGATCACATTTCTTAAACATACAATGTCACAAAAATGTATATTGCTATACTCCAAACATCATCACAGACCATTATTTTACCAGTATAAATCCTCCAACATCACTATCAAAGCAATATTATTTTGTCCAACTAGTATCGATTACTCACTTTTAAATAAATAATTAGAAAAATGTGACCGGGGAATTATATTTCAATGTACTTGTGTAAGTGCAGTGCTTAAAAATGTTTTTCATAATATTAAATCCTGCATACAAAAAAGTGTAAAAGTTTACGTAGAAAACATAAATAGTAAATTTTGAGAGTTAAAACCGTGGACAACAAAAGGGTTAATAACTTCAATACGAGAAAGAGATAGATTTAATCGATTAGTTATAAGTAACAAAATGTAATATAAAATTAAAAACTTTTACAAAAAAGTATAGAAATAAAGTAACACATTTGGTAAGAGAAGTTAAACTTTAGTATTATAGAAAGGAAGTTTTTTAATATGAAAATAATTGAACTAAACTGAGGAAAATTATTTTTGATATTATCGATAAGATTGATAGGAAAAAATAGAAATAAGTGAATTACATACAGAAAAAGGGTTGGTAAAATTTAAACAAAATCCCATGTTACTAGTAAATAAACTCCTTTCAAGTGTGGGTGAAAAAATAAATGGACAAAACACTAGGAAAACAAATCCAGACTTTAAAACTAAAATAAAGGTAAGTGATTCCATATTTTTTACTCCCATTACTGAACAAGAAATTGAGATCATTAACCAATTAAAATAAAAAATAGTACCTGAAATAGATGAAATAAATAAAGTAAATAACATATCCTTAAACCACTGAAAAACACATTTAACCTACGGGTAGGAACGGGAACGTGTCCGGATGAATTCAAAATTTCAGTCATAAAAGCTTTATATAAAAAAGGGTCAAAAACTGATGTAAATGACTATAAACCAATTTCAGTACTCAGTAACTGTGCCAAACTATTGGAAAAATGTATAAAATGTGTATGTTGCTTTTATGGAACAAAATAATGTTTTTGTTTTCAACGAATCAGTATAGTATCCGAAGTGTTAAAAATACATCTGTCGCTATATATAAATAACCGCAATTTATTAGTTGGACAATAAAAAAAGTAATTACAGTATTACAGTAAAGTAATTACAGACTTAGCTAAAGCATTTGATACAATATCACACAAAACTCTGCTATACAAGCTTGAGAAATGAGGAATACAAAGAATAGCGTTATCTTGGTTTGGTAGCTATTTAAGTTACTGAAGACAGACTGTTCAAATTAAAAACTTTCGACCTGAATGTAGAACTATACAGCATGGCGTGCCACAAGGTACAGTCCTGGGACCAGTTTTATTTTTAAATATATTAATTATTTATGTAACCTAGATATATGTAAATATATAATCTTTCGCTGATAATCCTTCCCTTAATGTTCTTGGCAAGACATGGGATGAAACATTCTTAAAAGCTGGATTAGAGTTGAGAAAAATATGGTTATGACTTCAGTAATAATCTATTAATACTAAATGCTCATAAAACTAGGTGTTTGACATTCTCACCTACTTTTATTAGATATGAATAGTCAACGAATAAATCACTAAAATTTTATAATTGTGAAAGTACTACAATGTGACAATGTAAAAATTTTATTACTGAAAAAAACATAAACATTTAGCAATAAACATTTAAAGTGGAATTACCATATTCAATACGTTACTAAAGGTATAAGAAAATTGTCATATAAATTTGGCCAACTGAGAAATGTTATTCTACTTACGGATTTCTGTAATTCCTGAATTTTCTTTATACTTCCAAGCCCCTGGAGTCTTGGTCATGGAGGTTAAAAACAGGAAGAAAAAGAATAAAACATCAAGGAATAAAAACGGAATGGACTTACCAAGGGAAGAGCTGTACGAAAACACGTCGAGTATGTCAGTGATCTCCAGATGAAGAATAAATATGGTGGAGTCAATTTGTGCGCCTTTTTTGTTCCTTGCTGGAAGGTTTCAAACTCATGTTATTATTTTTATTGTCATGCCAATGTTGTGAAAATTTAGTAATTATCATCTCCCATTCGTCACTCAACCATCCCGTGTCTAAATTTAATTTCGATTTTTTAAAATGAATAAATAAATTTTCATTTCTAGCTCCAAATAAATTTTTTGTATCTTCTACTCTGTGTTGGGTTTCTTTTAAATGCTTCAATAAACCTGACATCGGATTTTCAGCTTTGGAATCTCTAATATGCTCCTTTACTCGGATTTTTAGATTACGTTTCGTTTTGCCTACTATTTAACTCTCTTGGCAACTGCATTTTATTTCATAAATAAAATAGGGAATTTTTCATAGGGATCCGTGTAATAACTCTCAAATTGGGTAATGTTCTTTTCCACAGTTTTGGGAGGCTTTAAGGCTGTATGACAACCGTACTGTGTATAGATTCTATGTAATGCAGTTGTCAATCTGAGAAAAATATACAAGCCAACCCATTTCTTTCTTTCTTTTTTTTTTTATTTATGTCGGTTTCATATTTACTGGAACTTAAGTTGCTTTTAACTCGATTACACCAATTATTTAATAATGTATCCATTCAAACTATCCAGCTTTATCAGGTAATCAATCTCTGTAAATCTTTTTTTTAAGGAAGTAAGAGGTATAGCACGCAAAATGAAATTCTTCCAAATGTTAGCTTTGGTACCTGCTGAATGTGCAGATTTATAATGAATGTATTGTGTACTGGCTGTAGACTTTTGGTGGACACTGTGGTCAAGCTTCATTGTGACCAAGCCACGCCGTGATGTCTTCTTCGTAGATATTTAATATCTCACAAATAACAAGAACATTCGTTTCCCGAGGTGTCAAGTATTTCTCAAATTTTGAATTTTAATGGTAATATTACGATTGATTTCCTCACAAAGGAAATATCTGAAACGATAAGACTAAATGATTGACAACAATCAATCCCAATCTGATAGTAGACTTTTCAATACTTAATAGCTTCAGGATAGCTTTCAGTATTTACGTAAGGTCATAGAAAAGATCATTTTTTATTATATGAAAGTGTTGTTAGTAGGACGAATTATATTAAATTTAATATACTAAAATTACAAATACAAATATTTTTCTTGAAGAACTTACCAGTCAAAATGGATAAGATAGTGCTTTTCCCAGCTTCATTGTGGCCAAGTAACACCATGATTTCCCCTTCATAAATGTTTAATGATATTCCATTAATAGCACGAATATCCGCTTCCCGAGATGTTGTAAACCTTTTTCTCAAATTTTGAATTTTAATACTCACTTTACGATTGTTATCTTGTTGTTCAAAATATTTGGAATTGTCCGCTTCATTAGTGAAATGATGATAACTCTCTTGAGATTGCTCCCTCAAACGCGAAATATACTGTAAGAAAATATGAAAACAGTACTAACTTTTTTTTAAAAAAAAAAAAGTATATTAATAAGAAAAACGTACTGTAATGTTCAACTACTATATTGTAATTTCAGTATTTTAAATGTTATTTTACATATCAAGTAAATCGGGTATTATGATAAGTTGATTTAGCGTCCACCAGATTACAGAATATAGAAAAATATTGTACATACATAAGTACATATAATAAAAGCAAGAAGAGGTACAAAAAGATGTTTATTTGTTTCTTAAGTATACTTTTTGTTTTAAACAAAAAATATATAACAAAGTGCTCTTACTTCTAACAGTATTAGTATTGTGTTACGGTAATGTTTATGGTATGGATTAGTTTTATAGTAATGAATTTAGCACTCTTAACAGCATAGAAAATGCTGTAGAAAAAGGAAAACAAGTGCACAATATGCCTTTGACGTCAATTCTACAATCAGTCTCTGGTGATAGAGCATTTGGTCCATAGTGGATTGGTTTCGTTATCGACAACCCGAAAGGCATCTAAAAAGGAATGTCGGGTTTTCAAGGGAACATTTATCACTTAACTTATAATTATAAACTAAATAGAAAGAGAGGAGTTGTGTCATGAAAAGAAGATATTGATAATGTTTCTTATTGCAAATGTAGCTCAGTTTAGTAATAAATTAAGGTCACCGCATTTCTATGATTTTGAGAGCAAACTGCGATGGGATTGGTTTTAAAAAATATTGATAAATAAATGTTACAAGTCTACTAAATATAGATATGACCCTTACCTTGAGGAAAAAGTTCCATGGTTTCGCTACACCGTATTTGCCTGGCTTTATAGAATGAACATACCATGTCACAAAACTGTACAATATTATTTCTGTGACGAACAACAAAAACACGTGTCCCAAAGATAACGTATTTTTATCTTCGAATTCATCTTTCAATTGTAGTACGAACATTCCACCTAAAGTTAAAACACTTTTATTGTTTTAATAAATACTTCTTCACAAAATCATACAATGAAAATCAAGTGCAGTACTTTGTTATTCATGAAAATAATTACATTTAACGGTTGGCATAGAAATAATCCTTAACGTAATGAAAGTTGACGCTTGATAATTAATTGAAACTTATATAATCTAAAAATAATTACTAATGAGCCTTAAGGATAACAATAACAAATAGACCCCTTCCCCAATTTCAGAGATATTTTTTTTAAATATGATAAAACATTTCTCTCTTGTTGACTTTTAGTGATATTGCAATCTATAAAGTAGTTTTTCCTGAATATTGTTTACAAGTTTATAATCGCTCTCCTCTTCATTCATATTGAATTCGTTTAAGTGAAATAGATTTTTACACTTTATGTATCAAAAAGCTGTGACTTTTAATCAAAATTCATCCCAATATTGGCAGGACGTTAAACTAAAAACATAATTTGAATATGCTAGAATGTGTAAAGTCTAAGAAAAGCAGCCATATCGAATTTATGCCAATGAATGACATACTCGTATTCTGTTAATCCTCCTCGTCTCCATCCGTACATACTTATAAAATTTCGTATCATTATTTACATGTTTTAAAGAAATAACATTAAAATGACTGCAAAAAGTAATTCCGATCTGCAATGTACTTTTTGCATGATGAAAGGATTCATTTAAACTAGAGTATAGATTTGTTGGTTGCATTGGAGCTTAGTGTCTGAGATCGTGATACCTGGACTTACAGCTTAACTCTTTCGCTGCGAAAGTCGGCTTTTGTCGACCTGAGAATTTTTACCTTTCGCTGCGGAAATCGACTTTAGTCCACAACGTCTATTTTAGTTTATACTTCGCTGCGATAGTCGATTTCAGTCGCTCACTGTATACGGAACATGTGGTAGTGGTAATGCATTTGTATTGTGCTGCCACCTGGCGGTGCTTTCTTGGAACTCTGCACTTAAGCACGTATGAATAGGAAAGCTGTGCGTCATTCTGTTGTGGTGTGTTTGCGGATTTGAGGACAGCAGGAAATAATACCGGACAACAGTAAGACAATGAGTGACAGATAGCTGCATAATCATGTATGGATTTTATGTATTTTTCAAATATAACGTTTTAGCACTAATGTTACACAATATTGTATAATTTTGCACTTCGTTAATTTCAAACATTCACAATATGTTATTTTGCTATATGTCATGTGTTATATATCATTTATTGGAAAATACAATGACTGAATTTGACATGTTCAGCCGTTTTTACAATTTATGTATTTCTAGTAGATATTTTGATGTCTTTAAACCATATTTAACGGAAATATGACAATTTCATTTTTTTTGGGCTGTTTAGTTGTCCCTTTTCCAGGAACCACCTAAAAATTTAATTCCGCAGTGAAAGAGTTAACGTGAAATCCGGATCATATGAGTTCTAACTGGGAATTAAACCTGAATCTCCCATGCTAAAGACACGTATGCTAATCGTATAGCTATGAGTGAGCTCCTCTTAATACAGACGAGTTAAATACTATTAATGTACCGTTATTTTATACTCAGATTCAAACCTGTTCATAGCTTCCAATAACAAAATCAGTATTACTCACCTATTTTTTCTCTAAGTTCAACAGCCTGTAATCCCCAAACGACTGCCATATTGGGTAGTAATCCAAGGAATATCTTATCCGTAAACGTTAGTTTTTTGAAATTCAAGCAAAAAGCAGGAACAACAAACGTTAGGATCCAGAGTATTATTCCAGTTACCATTCCCAAGGTTCCTATAATTAATTTAGTAAATTAAATCCATGTTTTCAGTTTCCTATATATGTCTGTAGAAACTATGCATCATTAGAAAATGTAGCATAGTTTAAAGGAGTAAAATGTCACCCATATTTATTACTATACAATCCTATAGTAAGTAACATAAATAACATATATATTTGTTTAACTTTATTATAGAGCTTTATTATCTATACAGTATTCAGGGGCACCCGAATATTTTTTTTTAGGGAGGGGCCCATCTCTACGGTTGCTACATTACGTCTGGTATTTAATGTATGTGGTTTGCTATATTACGTACACATTTTCGTGAGCCAGAGGGGGGAACGGGCCCCACCCTGCCCTTCCCTTCGGGCGCCCATGAGTATATTAAAATGCTAGGTTTATATGTTTGTGGCCAATTCTTTTGACAATGATATCTCGGAAACCACAAGTTCTAGAAAGATGCCGTTTTCACTGATCGATTGCAAATTTTGTGTAGATTGTCCAGTTATTCAACCCCGCCGTGGCCGGTCCCAAGCCCGTGCTGAGAAAGGGGGAGGGACCCCCTTTGGTATGCCCGGGTCACATGCCTTGTGGTGGCTCGGTAACTCGGAGGGGGAGATAGGGTTTCGGGAGCAGCATGGGAACACGCTTAACTCCTGTCTATCCTGTGCTAGGAGCTGGCAACGATTATTTAGTTGTCGGTGCAAATCAGAATAACAACCTACCAGCGGAGGTGAGGCTTTGGCCATCCTCCAAAATGGGCGACTAACTCGTGCCATTGGATCTGGGAGAGTACGTGTGACCTCATCACATTCTCAGCGAGGTAGGTAGTCTTGACTGCCGCACCTACCGGCGGAGGTGAGCCTTCGGGTATCCTCCGAAATGGGCAACCAGGCCGTGCCCTTGGGTCCGGGAGATAAGGCTGCGTGGTACCCCAACACGCTAAAAAGAGTGGGTAGTTGGTGTGTCCTGGGTGGGCGGATCCAACGCCCTACCGGGAGGATGATGTAGGTACTGCCCTCAAAGAGAGTGTAATGCGTTCTCTTGGGTCCGGGATGGGATACTTAGTATCCTAACGCATACTCGTACCTCAGGAGTGCTGAGGAAGTGGGTCACTCCTTCGTCCCAGGTCTTCTGCGTTCAACTGGGTGCAGGAGCCACGACCCTACCAGGGGAGCCGCCGCTCCCAAATGGCCATTGTCTTTAAAGGTAGACAGTCTACATCAGCCATTAGGTCTGGTAATGTACGGTTCACCTCTCCCGTAAGAAGAGGTAGTTCCGGATTGTTTGAACGACCCTACCGGAGGAAGGGTGTGGGTGTCCCTTCTAATGGTGGCTTACACGTACCATTGGGATTCGGACAGGTAGCCTCGCTACAACGTGTACGTGGTACCTAAACACGTTAAAGATAGGTAGCCCCATATTGTTTGGGCGGGCCTACCAGGGGAGACACGGCTCCCAAATGACAATGTCTGCCTCGAGCAAACGGTCTACATCAGTCATTGGCTCTGGTAATGTACGGTGTACCTCTACCGTAATTAGAGGAAGTCCCGTATTGTTCTTACGACCCTACCGGGAGGGGAGTGTTGGACTCCTGCCTGCAGTGGGACCAAACGGAGGTGGGGGAGGGGCCAATCCCATGAATCTGGGTAACGGTTCTGATCCTGCCAAAGGGAGGAAACACTGTGGGATATGGGCCGGCACCAAACTCAAATGGTGACTCAACACGTACCATTGGGCTCGGGATGAGATACGGGAGTATCTTAACGTGTGTGTGGTACCTCTACACGACAAGGCGGTTGCCAGTTGAACGATAGAGGTAGGCAGGGCCGGGATTGAACAAGCCCCCTCGGGCATTGCCTGGGGCCCCGGAATTGGGTTGGACTCTGCCGGGCTGTGGTCATACCGTGGGATTCGGTAGCTTGTGGGAGCCAATCCCAGAAATCTGGGTAACGGTGAACACGGGCGGGAGGTGAGCTCGCCTTATAACGCTCGGGCGCCATGCCTGCAGAGCATGGTAGGATTGACTCGCTAGCAGTCTGCCTCAACCAGTAGGTTAACTGGTAGGCACTCAGGACTTCGGTCTGGCCGCGCAGTGGGCGTATCCCACTCCCTCAGTGAATGGGAGTTACACACTTAGGTGTCAAGGTTAAGGGACAAATCTTGACGGTGCACTTCGTGCACAAGCAACAATAGCGTATATTGTGGAACTACGGGCGGGGTGCATTACATTCTTGCGGAACCCGTCCATTAAATAGACCGAGCGGTCGCGGGCATGCTCTCCATGCATGCAACTAAGCGTGGCATAGTAGACCACTAGCTCACAATGTCCAATTATAATTGAATATTTTAAAAATGGCTGTTATTTCATTATTACATTTTTTAGGGGTACACTGGAAGTATTGGAATTTTTGAAAGTAAAGCATCGTATCCTATGAGTTATACATTCCAACACCACACATTTGTATACAGGGTTAGTATATCTCTCCCGCGTTTGTTTCATGGTCAAATGATAATGAAAAACAAAGGATAACTATTTCTCCAGTCTAACCAGGGAACCTATCCAACTGTAACTATGACTATTTCGAGTCGAGACTATGGCCGTTGGATATCTTGTCCCAAAAGAACATGAACAAAAACCCGATCGCAACCGTTGCGGAGATATAAGCGTGAAAAGTTAGAAATTGAGCTCCATACTATACATTATAAAGTCAGATTCCGGGTCAGATTTTTCGGAAACGGACGGGTAAGGAACCTCAGCGAATACATATCAAATTAGTGTAGGGAGCACAGCACCTTTTGAATGAGAAATTTGTGTCCCCGGTGCACTCGCAGGGTCCCAGGCGGGGTCCAACTCAAAACTTGCAAATGGAACCTGGGGTCAAGTAGCATATTGTATGAAAGCTATTGTTAAATAAAAGAAGATAGAACAAATCTCAACTCTCTACGATAACCCTGTGCAAACGGGCAACTGGTCAAAATGTCAATACAACCTACATCAGAAAATCTATGGCCACGCTTCTAAATCCGTTAAGTTACGACAATAACAAAACCGAAAAACACGTTTAAAAGTGCAAGGTGTTGAAGTAAAGCAAATTGCTGCAAAGTCTCTCTCTCAAAAGCACCCTCCAATATATTTTATTTCTGCACCATTATTCCAGTTTTTCCAACCCCACTTCTCTCCAAGTTACCTCACAGTTTCAACCCCACTCCTCCTCCCCACTCCTTTTCGTCTTTACCATCATGTTTCTCGTTCAGCAAATCCCCCGTTAGAAATTTCATAGTGTAATCTGTGAATTTCGAGTCCCGATGCGCGAAGCATATACCGTTGCCTTTTGACCTTCTCACCCTCCGAGACGATTGCGATTCACAATGTATCTTTTCTCTTCTAGGACATGAAGTCCAATGGTCATGGTTATTATATGGTCCATTGGTCATTCGAAGTCATACTTGTACTTGGATAAGGTACGTTGTGCGACTTCGAGAGAGACTCTGCAGCACTTTGCTTTACTGCAATATCTTGCACTTTCAAACGTGTTTTTCTGTTTTGTTATTGTCGCAACTTAACGGATTTAGAAGCGTGGCCATAGATTTTCTGATGTAGGTTTTATTGACATTTTGACCAGTTGCCCGTTGGCACAGGGTTATCGTAGAGAGTTGAAATTTGTTGAGATGTATCACTTTTCGTGTTATGTTCTTTTGGGACAAGGTATCCAACGGTCATAGTCTCGACTCGAAGTCAGAGTTACACTTGGATAGGTTCCCTCGTAAGACGAATCTTTATTGTTTGGAGTGTTTTCCCCAATGAATACCATATATATCACTGACATTATAATTAATTGTGTGTGTAATGTATTTGCTTATTACACACTGTATGCAAGAAGAAAGAAAACACTGATCAAACATGAATTAGAGACCCCAACCGGATGTAGGCTCAAATTTTGCAGACAAATGCGAGATATTGAAAAAATAATCGAAAATATCTCCCCTTTATGATACATGTCGCCGTTTTTTTTTTTTTTTTTTTTTTTTTTTTTTTTTTTTTTTTTTTAATCAAGACGTCTTTCACTTATGTCTGTAAAGGTATACGTACAGATGTTGTGAGGAATGACAAAGAGATTCATGCTCATTATGTGAGTGATGCGCTATGTAGAGAGCGCAGGTTCAGCTAGTGTTATTAAAATATTTTACTATTATTAGCATAGTATTCTTTTTCAGTAAACTACATTACAATGTAATGAAAACACATTGCCTTTTATATGAAAAATTAAATACGATAATTTCCCTAAGTTAGCCTTCAGCATTCTCAGCGATACGTATTGAATAAACGGCTCTCAGAGAGGCTGAATTAAAAATGCGTCATTTTATGTTTTGCCATTTAAATCTCCAAATATTTTTACTATCCTCTGATATGAATACCTTCCTGTGGTAGTGGAGATTTAGAAGACTTAATACCACATTCCTTAACGTCAATTATTTTTCACAGCGAGGAAGAGAAATTCATGAACACTCTAATGAAAGCTGTAATTTAAAATATTCTCGCCATCCTGTACTTCAACGTCATTCTAAATACGAACTGACCTATTCCAACATTTGTGCAAATTCAAAAGATTAATGTTTGTCTCTTTGTCCGCCCAGTTCAGAAACCAAAACACATTCAAGTAAATTGTAAAACCTTTGAAGAAATAACATCACCCACTCGTATTCGTTCACCAATCTTACCGTCCTTGTCTAGTAACATCACACACGAGGATGTTCTCACTGCTTTGTTACCGAAAATATGATGTACTATCCTTCGACATTTACGATTGATAATCACCGAAATATTAAACAAATGCTCTCTCGTGATCAATGAATGCGCACTCAGAAGTAATTTAAGTCCTTTTAAGTTTCTATCTATCAATTTTCTTACTACCTATTGTTTCAGCGCCGTAACTTCGATTTTTTTCTGGGGGAAAAAGCATTAATACGCGTTTTTAAGCACCCTAGAAAAGGTGCTTTTCCAATTCTTGAGCCCTTTTCTCCATCTTTCTCTTACTCTTTATGGGTTCCTGAAACCTGTGGGCCTTCCTGCACGGCAGGGTCTGCGGGACCGTTAGATACACCCCTGGGCCCGTTCCATACATGACAAATTAATTACGAGGACAATATTGACAAATCTCAAAGTCATACGAAGAAATATTATATCTAGGGTCCCTAATAACTGACTTTTTTTTTTTTTTTTTTTTTTACTAAAATGGGCTCACGACTAATTTTTGTTTTATTTACTTTTTGTGTGCTGTTTTATTTATGTAACATAGTGAACCTGTTTGATGTTTCATTTATAATTTCATGTTCGTATCGTATATGGAGTAAGAAAATTTTGTCTTAAAGTGGGCCCCCCTCGAACGGCCGGGAGCTTCCCTGGAGGGGCAGTTGCCCCTCCTGCCCCCCAAAAGTTACGGCCCTGGATCGTTTCCTAAATTCGAGCTATTCTCTTGGTTGGGCGAAACCTGTTTTCTAATCGACGCGTCAGTAATTTCATATGTAAATTGCAAAGAGAAGGCTTTCTTCTCTTCTTTTTCAACGCAGGAGTATCATCTATCTCTTCTCAAAAACTTTATCTCATTTCCGACATTTGCTATAAAGCTACACTATACTGTATTCTGCATTTACGTGTATCATTGCTTTTCATTTCGGCCGAGAAATCACAGAAAATGTGTCATATGATAGGAAATATACGTGTATATTGCTAATATTAAAAATAATAACTTTTGGCACGCACAGTGATGTAAATAACTGATATTTCATCACCCATCTGTAAATTTCGTCAAAGGAGTCTTTAGTTAGCAGCTTGTTAATAAGAATTTTCAAGTTGGAGACAGTAATGCCACCCTGAAACAATATGTAATCCCATGTCGAGAGGCAAAAAATCCCATTTTACGTGTGAATTTCCCATGTTATACTAATTAAAAGTATGCTGTAATATTAAAAATTAAATTTCTTTGTGTTAGTCACTTTTTGCAATATCTAAATGAATAAGCCGTAAATTTTGATCTTCTCGAAAAATCCCATATATGCCCTTTCCGAGAAAATAAGGTCAAAAACTCCCACGGTATGGGATTTTCCCCACAGGTTGGCATCACTGGTTGGAGGGTATAATGAAAATTTTGGGAAGTCCCTGAGAGAGAATGCAATCTAATCAAAGCATCATCTCCTTTGTGACCTAACGCTTGATATACCATATCTCACGTGTTTTAGCTCCTGAGACAAACCAGATATCCTGTGGAAGTTGAGGGTAGAAATTCGTTGTTAGCACTAGGACATCAGTATCAAAGACAAATATCTTTAGAGTTGTGCTCCATTTAAACTTGCAAAGAGTGCATGTAATATGATTTTTGTATCAGCACCTTCTTGTGTTGTTACTAGAGATTCAAACATTGTTTAGTAGCAAGAGCTACTTTCCGATAGGATCCTACAATATATTACCCATTATCCAAGCTGGTTTTCACTAGAGAAGTACTGGAAACCTCCGTTAATCTGTCCTTGTTATTATTATGAGAAAGAAGTTTTTTGAAAGGAATACTTTTTATGTTTATGTTGGATTATATCTTGTACGTATATGATAGGAACACTACCTTATTGTCCTCGATCTCTTACTGGATTTTTAAGAGAATTATCTACGTATCTGTCAAAGACAACATGAATCTCAGAAAAAAAAACACCATATTTTAAAAAAATGCAGAACTGATTTGTCAAATCAGAAATTGTACTTGTTACCTTTCCTGCTTTCAGTTTGCATACCTCTGTCATTCCACCAACAACTACGACTGAATAACTTTTTCCGTCATCTTAAGTTGAACTAGTCAGATTTATGCTGAAGCTCTAGTAACAACAAAAGAAGAGGCTGATACAAAAATCATATTACATGCACTCTTCGCAAGTGTAAATGAAGCACAACTCTAAGAATATTTTCTCCTGATACTGATATCCTAGTATACTGGCGTTGAATTTCTACCCTCAACTTCCACAGGATATCTGGTTTGTTGTCTCAGGAGCTAAAACACGTGAGATTTCTGTTCGTATGATATATCAAGCGTTAGGTCATAAACGAGCTGATGCTTTGATTAGATTGCATTCTCTCTCAGGGACTGATATCATCAGATCATTTTTATGGTAAAACGAAAACAAGTTCCTTTAATACATTTATGGACGCTGATGGGACAGTTGTTGACGCTTTGTCATTACTGGGAAAAGATACTTTTAATGAAGAAATATTCCGAGTTCTGGAAGCATTTATACGCTCTGTATACTTAAGAATCCCAAAGATAACACCCCTGAAAGAATTGCGGTGGTGGTTTTTCACTAAAAAGCAAGTCTATGGATCATGCATGTCTGCAATACAAGTGCGTCCGGCCATAAAAAGAGCACATTTTCAAGCAATAATATGGCGAATCCTGAACTACCTACAGTCACTGACTGGCATTGGACTGTTAATGACAAAGGGCAATACGAGCCAATAATGAGTGATAATCATTGTGGGCCTAAAGAGCTTCTCTCAGCGATGAACTTGAATCATGGTTATGAGATGAGTACCTTGCAGCGGACTACGCAGATAGGGAATCAGTTACTAGAATAATGCGAAGGAAATAATCTCTCGCGAAACAAGAAGGAACTGGGCACTGTCGTAACTGGATTAAGGGAATCCCTTTTTAAGTGATTTCCTATTTTATTCTTTCATGAACCAGTCCGGTCGTCTTTCGACCTGCTGCTGATCGGTTGAACGGCGTAAAATCCCTGTGACGTGAAGGAACGGAAATCAGGAAGTGTTTGTGTTTCCTTTGTCCCCCTTTTAACTATTTCTTGTTTTTTCTTAGTGCGTTCTGAATGTGGTGTCATAGTGTAGTGTAGTATATATTAAAATATTAAGAAGAATTAATGTTATGAAGATTGAAGTAAGAAGGACAACTTCGGGTTCTGGAAGCGTCCCTATGACTAACGTGTGGATTCACACCAGAAGAAGAGTATCCTTTATTTTTCAGTAAATGAATGTAATAAGAAAACAATGACTGGAATTCTTATTCCATGATAATGAAGACATATTTCTAAAATACTTATTAACATCTACAGAATTAAGATTAATATGGATCACATAATATAATAAATTGTAGGAATAGGTGTAATGATAATTTAAAAAATATTAATTGCTTATCTTGAGTAAAATATTAGATCTTGTATACTGTTTTTTGTCTTACGTTTTATATAACAACGATTTTGAAAACACAAATTTATTCCTATTTTATGCTCTTTTTATAAATTTAGCTATTTGGCATAAATAAATAATACAAAAATGATTATTTTGTCAAATGAAATATTTTTTCTTAGGAAAAATCCGTTTTTTTTTTTTTGAAAATTTAACCAAAACTGTTACATTTACATAAAAGATGCTAATAACATAATATGTAGAACGTACTTAGACCTTTCTTTTTTTTTAAAAAAAAGAAAAGAAAATTAAAATCGAATAATTAGGAGCGAAGTTATAAGGGGTTAAGTGAACGATGACTCATCATTTCCCCCACCCCTCCCCGTCGCGTGTCTGACATGTCCACCATCACTTTTCTCATTCCCTACCATACAAAAAACAAAATGATGCCACCCACAATACTCTACCATTAAATTGCACACGGGATACCACTTGAAAACCCACTAAGCATTAAATTTAAAATTTACATGTGTGACAAATATTATATTTTTAATAATTTCATCATATCTTCATGTTTAAAAAGTAGAATAAAAAACATCTGAGACCGAGTTTCGAACCCTCAATCTTCAAGCTTCACAAGTTCTTTACGAAGACTCCCCACTCCCCACTCTCGGCTACCGTCGGCACATTTGCGTTTCTTTCTTCTTTTTTTAAACAAGAATTTCATTTCCATCCGAGGATGTGCGGGCCGTAGAAGGAAATACCTCCTCTGTAGCCAGAGATATTTTCAAATTTATGAAGCGTTTAATGTGTAGAAAGGTTGTAGGCTGTATGATATTATGAGCTGAAGTAGGAAAACGTATAAGGGTGTACGTTTTCCACCTAGTGTTTATACAAAGAACTGAGGGAAAATGCAATTCCTTCGATACAGATCTGCGGGAATTATGGTGGATGTAGTCTGTTTTTTGGACTTTGTCTCTGAAAGGGTTTCTAGGTTTTTGTGAACAGGAGTGTATACTTTGACATTTTATTGTATCTGGAATAAAATGCCTCAATGGGCTTTCAAAATATAAGACCCAGCTTACTTTTTTGTAACTAGATCACTAGCAAAAACACGGTAGTTTAGCAGTATCCTTTTTTTTTCTGCATTCTGTCTTCTATGATGGTTGTTCCAAGCTCTGCTAAGGTTTCATAAATGACGTATCTAGTTATTTCATAGCTTTCGCAAAGAAATATTCCTTTGGTTACACATCCTTGTTTCTCATTGAAATAGTGAAACAAGGGTTCGGTATAGAACGTTCCAAAAATAATAAATAAATAGCGTTCCAAAAATAATAAATAAATAAATAAATAAATAAATAGAATTTGGTTACAACATGAGTTAGGAAATAAACATTTGTGTAAAATTATTTATTTTATTTTTGTTATAAAAATTAAACTTCACTCCGTGTACTGCGTAATTTCAACTAAGGACTGTTAATAGTATTACAGACTCAGTATACATATATACTCACAGTGTGTTCGGAAACAACACCGAAAGATTTTCAGAAGTAAGTTCTCACATGAAGCATTCAAATATAGGCGCACAAATGCGTCATATCCGAGTCACAGCCCGCCGAAAATTGATCGGAAAGATATAGAAATGTTCATAAATAGAGGGAAAATATCAGATTAAGATCGAGTAAGAGACTATAGTGGTTACTTTGTACCTAGAGACATTTAAGATACCATCAGACACGGAATGTGTTCCAGTTTCCAGTTCTTCTCATTTTAAGTTTCTAAAAAAATTCATGAATTTCTTTCTATACTTTGAGGCTATCCCTGTCTTCCCTTCCCATACACACGCTCTGGTAAGTATAATTGTATAATTGTATATTAAATAATTGTAATTACTTTCTTAACTGTTGCAAAATATTCAGAAAAGATCCACTGCAGCAGCAAATTCTTCTGTTTCCCTAAATTTCCAACGAACTTAAAAAGTTTGTTACTGAGTTCTCTATGTCTGTGTGTGTTTGTGTCTGTTATTTGCTATTTTTTTTTTAATTTTGAGCCCTTCATTCGATAAAGCGTCAAACATTATTTGAAAGAAGTGATGGACTTTTTCGCGTCACTCTTACCGTTCCCGAGATATTGGCCAAAAAAGTTCCGATTTCGGGAGATTTAAGGAGCCATATTTCGGAAACCGTAAGTCACACAGAGATGATATTGGTGTTGATCATACCTAAGAGGATGGTGAACATTTTGGTGCCAAATAGTAACCCGTGGCCAGGCCATTGTTCCTCAGATGTTGGCAAAAAAAAAAAAAAAAAATCAGATTTCGGGAGATTTAAGAAGCCATATCTCGAGAACAGTAAGGAAAGAGAGATGATATTTTGCGAATTTTTTCAATTTTGAGTCTTCCATTTTGAACACGTGTCTTCGTAAAACAACATATTGTAGAACGATTTAATAGAACTCTTAAACAAAACATATGGGGAAAAAATTAATACTCAAGGAAATTATAAATGGATAAAATTTTTCAATGAGTATAATAATAAAGTACATAGAACAATTGGTATAAAGCCAGTGGAAATTAATAAGAAAAATTAATTCTTTTTAAGTTCGTTCTGGCAATACTCTTGGAACATTCTCAGCTGGTTAATAACATCTTCCCTACAGAAACATCTAAGGAAAACTAATGAAAAGAAAAAAAAAATATTTATATGTGTCACTTTGGAACCTAAGATAATACACTACAATCCACTGCAAAACTAAAATTATAGTCATCATCCACTTACTGCTTGTAAAGAAACCGCCAACTGCGAAACAAAACGTTGCTCCAGCAATTGCGTAAAAGAGAAACAGCAGCCAAAGAACAAAACCATTTGTGAAAACGTAATAACTTCCATACTCTGTTCCTGGGAAATTCACTGACAACAGAATGACAATTATGGTAATAGCTACTAGAGGTGTTGCCAGGGCATTAAATAAGTAACCCAACCACAGCTGCCATGATTTAAAACCCATCCTTTTCATTAATTCCTACAAATAAAAGAAAATTTTAAAATATTAATATATTATTTTGATACAGAGAGACATAGATGGTTTATGGTAGCTACCAGAGAAGTGGGAGCACCTGAAAACAAAACAGTGCCACTTACCAAATTAATATCACGTTAGACCACCTCTCACCCAGGCCCGAAACCAGCCACAGAAGTTTGGGGGGACATGAATGTTAGGGAGGGGGCCAAGTCATCAAAAATTCTCTTACAAATATCTAAATTGTGCTTTTTGTATTGAGGTCTGGAGGGGCCACGTAAAGTTTAGGGGGGGCAGGCGCCCCTAGCCAACCTCTGGTTGTGGGCCTGCTCTCGCCCTCAAAACATGGACATGGAATATGGTTACTGTGGTCTTGAATGGTAGCAGGTGGAATCTTATCCCATTCTACGCTCAGTGCATAACTCAGTTTCATCTAGTGTTGCCAATTTAGGGATTTTGCCGCTAAATATACCGATTTGATAATGTGTTTTAGAGACAAGATTTGTTTCGTTTACCATTGTTAAACTAGAGATTTAGCGACTTTCGAAATGTCGTACAGCAAACTATCATTATTTCCATTACAATTAAGGTTTCTAGCGACTCTTCGCAGCAGGTTTAGTGACATTATTGTTAACGTTGTTCACAACACTGATTCCGTCTCTGTGAGAGCACATGGAGGCCAAAATCTGAGAAGGATTTGTGTTTCCAAAATGGCTAAAATATGTTTGACAATTTGACATATCTGTCCAGGGTCAGTCCACCTCTTTTTAGTTTTAAGTATTAAGTAAAGTATTTTAAGTACTTTAATTACTTTAGTTTAATTACTTAAGTACTTTAATTAAATTACTTTAGTTTTAAGTAAAGTATTTTGCTTAATTTTGTAACGATATATTTTATCCAATGTTTTCGAATTTATCTATACAGTTGAATGTAAAAAAAAAACAATGGTTTAAGATTATTTTATTTTAATTCAGTATACATGAATCTAGCAAGTTTTTATGAGGAAGGCACTTTTTAAAAAGTCAGTGACGAGAGAAATGCTTTAACATTAACGAATACTATGTATATAAATAGTTTGCCTTCATTTTAAATTCTGTGTATTTTTTCAATAGATAGTACGTAAAAAAACTGTCTTATTGGATCTATTCTATTATAAATACATGAACAACTTAAAGAAATGTTACGGAAAGTATGACACACAATTAATCAATAACACATTATTAAAATGCATAACTTCAGTACTATATAGTTAAAAGTATACTGTCCACCCACTTACTAAGGCAGTGCTTTACCCAGTCCAGTCGGGGAGGGAGAATCTAGAGCTCTAGGAGGTAAACCATACTCATCACCTATACGCTAGATCTATTTCTTCAAAAATTTGAGGGGATTCTAGAACTTTAGGGGAAAATTTTCCTCTCCTAGTAAGTCTGAATAAAACACCGAATTAAGGCATTCTGTATTCCTTATTAAAGTAGGAGCAGACACGACAGCATGGAAGAAATATACCATTTTATAGAGTGGCAAGCGACATGAATTTATTCATATGAGAATTGATGATCAGATCAACGTCAGTGGTTTTCCGCTAAATCTAGCAGCACAATTTTTCCAATTTCTATTTAATTTGTTGTGAACTTTAGATGTTTTATTTGTTCTATATAATATATGTGAATGTTTATTTATTACACAATATCATAAAACCTGTTTCGTTGTAATAGCTCTTTGCTTGTGTTTTATTTCGTAAATCAAAAAATTGATAGACACTTTTTAAAATTTCCTTTGTAATTTGTATTTTAACAAACATCTTAATTTATAATTATATAAGAGTTGTTCATTTAATTCCCGGACTGGTGGTGACTTACTATCTATTCATGCTTGTTCTGTTCAAAGTGCTTTCAGGGCCACAGTGACTAAGTGATAGAGCTTTCCCTCTGGTGTTTGGATTAGGATTTAGGATTTTAGATTTCTGGGCTTTCGGCATCTATGACCATTTAGCCCGTCACGTATGAGAGATGACGTCCCTCGGCGAGCACACTATCTGAGGAAAGGGAAGGAACAAAGGATTTTGGAAGGAAGGAAGCGGTTTGGGACCTATAAATTAGGTACCACCCCGGCATTTGCCTGGTGTGAATGAGAAAAACCCAGGAAAACCTCATTCAAGATAGCTGGCCTGAAAAAGCTTTTTACACTTTTTCGATCGAGTACCTCCACAGGGAATCGAACTCAGGACCACCGAAGATAAGAGAGTTAGCGATTACGCTACGCGGGTCCACTCTGGTGTTTGGAGGCCCCGGTTCGATCCCAGTTCGTACCAAGTGGGCTTTGAAGTGGATAAAAATCATGTGCGTGAAATTTGTATGTGTTCTTACGTTTCCTCCAACTTTCTTCATTTCACCATTTCATTAATTCTCATCACCACCGTCTCCTTTAGCATACACTGCATAATCATGGGACGTAAACCTGAAAAGTTTGATCTCAATTTTTCTTTCTCAATTTTTTCCTCGTTTGTGGACGGGCGACCAGGACAGGGATAGGTAATCTATCCTTCACGGGTATCTTTGCAGCTTGTAAACCTGAAAACCACTGATATATCGTTGCGCGAATCACTGATGCGTCACCAAGTGCTACTTGCAATATTTCGTACGTCTCTATAATCGTTTTCCCAGGTTTAAAACAAAATTTAAAACAGATTCTCTCTTCCTTTCGATCATCCTTATCACAATCCGACACGGATCATACAATTATACCGCCCGCAATCACGTTTCACTCTAAACTGCCTGGGCTCATCAAGTGAACAATAACTCTGTAATGTAATCTTAAGATGTTGCAACATGTACTTGCGGTGAGGATTCCGAACTTCAACTATTACTTTTTTGAGAAGTAAAATGGAAATTAAATGAACATTCCTTATATATGTGCATGTACGAAGTCAAATAAGATAGTCTGCTTTCGAGTGTATCTTGAACTGAATGTGAAATTACCTTAACACCGGTTTCCTTTTCCACTATAATTCTTTTGGTCACTGGTACCAATAGCAAAAGCATGCTGATTATAATTAAAATAGACGTAAAAGGTACCATTTCTGATGTATAGTACCAATTTTCCACGTAAGGAGGCTGTGGAAATTCTTGGATGTGTAGCTAAAAATAAATAAATACAATAATAAATAAACAAAGCATAAAACATGTTAATAAAACTGCAAAATAATTGTTCCAAAATCTTTGATGAATAAATCATTTGTTACCTTTTAAGTTCAAGAAGTTAGTAAAACAGCCATTTATATTATTTACATTTTGTTATAGACAAGTAAGATGTGTTGTGGGTCGCCATTAAATCATCCTTCAATCGTGATCACTTTTCTATTAATAATACAGTTACAATTCTCTATCATGAAACATTAATAACAAGGTAATTTTTAAGAAAGAAAATTTTATGAACGAAACTATTTTATATTTAATTATAACTTACGTAAGCTGAGAACCTTCTTAATGGCACGAAATTTTTAACGAACATCTTGTATTCCCTCGTGTTTTAATTTCAAAACCACCGATACCATGTTCGTATGTTAAAATAATATTTGTTCGTACTGGGATATCCCAGACTTAATATTTTTGTTATATAACTGTGACTGTTCAATTCAGCCACCCAAAAGTTAGCAGTTTTTAATTCGCCCTCGTATATGATAAGTCTTCGAATAGCATTTTAGTCATTGTTACAATTAACCAATCAGATTTGAGGAACAATAATTTTTTAGAGCAATCAGAATTCAGGAAAGACTAAATACTAGCAAATGGATGGCATAACAAACAGTTCATGTGACGTCATGATACAATTAAGGTTATAGTAAACCTTAACGTATCCTTTTCCGATTATCAACTTTCAAAAATTGTCAAATTTCTAGACTCTACCAAGTATATCCATAGGATCATAAAATATTATCATAAAGGATAAAATTCTACGAAATTCGTATATTTTGACATTTTATATTCAACCAAGGTAAAAAAAGGGGATCAAACGTACACATACCAGACTTTAGACGGGTTGATCCTGGATCATTGCACCAAACCAAATTTTTACCTACATTCAGAGAACGAGACAACAATGTTTTGTTAGCAGCAAAACACTGTGAACAATTTGAGCGATTTTTAACACTCAACGTTCAATTGTGTCAAGTATATGCTTAGTTCAGTCCTTTAAGCGCTTAGTTGACGTAAAACTTATGTTTCATGTAGAGTGTTGTCAGATTTTTAAATCTAAATTGTTCCGACTCTTTAAAAACGGTGCTTTAGGCTAAATTTGAAATATTTGCAAAAAGAATTGAAAATATTTGTTTTAGTGAGTGCAAGAATATTCAAACGAAAATAAATCAAACAAAAATTTTCAAATAAAAATTTTCGAACAAAGTCTTTAAACAAATTTTTAGTGAGTGCAAAAATACTTCAATGTTCGAAATTTTCAAAGAATTTTAAACAAAATGGAAATTAAACTTTTTAGGAGAAAAAATTTCAAATTAAAAAAATTAAACGAATGCAAAGATTTTTAAACAAAAATATTTAGTTAGTGCAAAAAATTCACAACAAATATTTCATTAAGTGCAAAACATTTTGAAACAAAATTTTCAATCAAAATTTCTCAAACTAAATATTCATTTTCACAAAAATTCAAATTAAAAATTTATAAAAAGATTAAGTTAAAAATTTCACTGAGTGCAAAACTTTTCAAACCCGAACTTTTCAAACTAAAACTTTCAAACGTGCAAATACGTAAATTTTCGGTAACTTTTTACCCATGGAAAAGACAAGCAAGAGCAACGAAATGTACAAAATTATATATTCGAATCCTAGAGAACATTTACCAAAATTTTATTTTTAACAATTGCCAAATTTAAGGATGGGACAATGTAATCATCCCGAAATTTAAGAGAAACGCATCAATGTACTCACGCCTTAACAAAGACAATGAATCCCTGTATATAGTTATATGTTGTGATAAAACGTTACCAAAGAAGATAAATTAGGTCAATAGACAACTATATGGCGAGCACATGGCAAATATTTATATTTTTGGTAATTCGTTACCCATAGAAGGGAACAATCAGGAAGAACCAAATTTACAATATAGGCTATATTTGAATCCTAGACAACATTTACCAATTTTTTGACAATCACTAAATTTAATGGGTCATCTTATGTAGGTCAAAAATCTCTCAAATTTCAAGTTTTGGCATGTTTCAACCATTAAGGGGAACGAAATAAACCAAGCAGTATATAATTAAATAAATACATACTCTAGTTCTGTATTAATACCAATATCTTTAAATTTGGCAATTTCCAGAATTTAAGATTCGGTCTTATGCACCCCACCTGAAATTTAAGAGTTATGGAAATGGTCCAACTGCCAATATTAAAGAGGGTTCTCGTACGTACCACTAAGATGATTAAGTTCTATATCCTGTTCAAAATAAATCTCCTAACAGTAAGACATACGTTGTAAGTCTATCAATTTGATGTTTTATGAGCAGATGTCAGTGCTTTCTATTCTTGTGAATTAATTGATGAACGTTCGAAAGCATATATACCAATCCTACCATTATCAGTGTAATTAGTTAGGTTTTTCAATATCTACCGATGTTACCAGAAATGTTTGCTCCTATAAATTTTCCTTTTTGTTGGTTTTATATAATTTCAAAGATATAACTTGATTGACTGTTAAAAGGATATATTTGAGAAGTTCTGTGTTACTAAAGAGAGTTATTATGATTATACCCACTAACTCGGTATGTTTGTTGATACTTACTTGGAAATTTGTATTGTTTGTTCTCATATGGATATACGTCTTGTCTATTAATACTTGTAATCCAGGAAGACGATAATTCACTATAAAACCTAAGCATAGAAAAGAAAGAAAAGCTATATCACAATAGTTGTTTATTCATACCTAAGCTATATTACATAATGAAAGAGTATTATTTTTCTAATATTATTATTCTATTCCAATAACACCTTAAATAGTATGAGTAAATTCTCGCCCAAATACAAATATTTTTCATTATTTTATGTCATACCACATTCTTTCTGTGTATTTTTACTTTTTACCAGTTCGATTTACTTCTATTTATCTGATCATAATTATTTGCTGTAATTATTGATTTGTTTTATACATTTTTCATTTAGAGCTTATTTACAATTTTCTGACAAAGTTTTAATTTGTCAACTGAAAGAAAACTTTACTATCAGATGTTTATATCAGATAATATGATTTATTAAATTACTAGAACATATATGACTACATGTCACTTTACTAAGGCCTGATATACGCTATAGGATAGATCCTAGAAAAAATCTTACAATTTTCCTAGAGTTAAAATCTCAACATGTATGGTATCAGATCGCATGTAATTTCCTATGTTCTCAGCAATCCCAGAGCACGCTCAATTTCGGAAAGAAAATTCATAAGATTTTGATTTAAGCGACATCAGGTGAGAGAAAGGGAAAACAAATTTGCTGGCCGAGGATGGGTTGTGAGACCTGGCACCTCTTCCGAGGATGTGAAACAGAGGTTTAATCATCTGCGATCATATGTGAGTGAAAGAGCAAATATAGCATTTTTAAAATACTCGACAAAATAAAGAGTGGTGCAGGGAGTGATGAGGTATGAAACAGCCACGGTTTTGTCCAATAACGTCTATTTTTAATTTTTGCTGTCATAATTAATAGTGATGTTAATGTTAACAATATTCCCACATTACTAATTGTCTGTTCAACTGTAGGCGCCATTTTTACTGCAGTGCACTATGGATCAACATCTCGCAATGTCATTCGGTCAGACAGGAAAAATCTTCACGTGTATGCCACAAAAGGGGTAGGATTTCCTACGAGATATGTAGGATTTCCGAACATTTTTCGGAAGATAAATCTTAAGATATTTCCAAGGATTTATCTCTTAGCGTATAGCAAGCCTAAGATTAAGTTACAATAATATTATGGAACTGAAACTTCATAACGCATTTACGTTTATTTATGCATCTTTTTACATTACTATACTATTTTAATTACATTCGTTAGAGTTGCACTTATTTGCTTTAAAACCATTTTATCTTGTTCTGTATTTTGGATTCGATGATAGAAACGTTGACATACTAAATAGTTTGGTAGGTACCTTTTCTGTTTAAGTGATAAAAGCCATATTTTAAATTGATTTGTTTGTGTCTAAATGCAGATGAACTAGTTTCAGGTTCGGTTGCCTTCTCGAGCTATCACAGAGCTGCGAGAATCGAATTTTACAAACCAGTACGATGATTTATCAAACACTACCTGAAGTTTTGGACTGCTATAAAATTCCCATAACTGCAGTATGTGTGCGACCGTTTTATACTTACAAGGAAGGGTCACTCAGTGGCTCCGCTGAGATCCGAACGAGACAATTGTGTTTCCATTGATATGTTATAACTAGATGAATTCCCAAGTTATACGTGCCACGGAGCGGAATATCGTGAGTTACTACATATTTTGTAATGTAAGAACTACAAAAAATTTACCTGACATAATAGTTTGAACCGAGTCATTTCTTCGAAAACGGTTGAGTAAGTGGAAAACTCGGACAATACGTATCCCATCATTTTCAACGACAAACATTTTTGGGGTAAAAACTTTGTCCTAGGGTCCCCCGCAGGGTCCCAGACGGGGTCCAACTCAAAATTTTCAAATGGCAAGGGGGGTTAAGTAGCACATCATTTGAAAGCTGTTGTAAAATGAAAGAAAATGCAGCAAGTCTCGACTCTCTACAACAACCCTGTGCAAAATGGCGATGTGTCAAAGTGTAAACGAAAACTTAATTGAAAAGTCCATGCTCACCCCTATAAATCGGAAACGGTAAGACAAATGTGAAAACAGGAAAGGATGTGTGGCATTATTTTCAAAGTACAACGATTAAAGTGAAAACGTCTTGTCCCAGAGTCCCCACATGGTCCCAGGTGGGGTCCAACTAAAACGTTTCAAATGGCAAGAGAGGTAAGACATCGTTTGAAAGCTGTTGTTAAGTGAAAGAAGACGGAGCGCATCTCGACTTTCTACGACAACCCTGTCCAAAATTGCGGTGGGTCAAAATGTAAACAAAAGCTTAATTGAAAATCTATTGCCACCTTGAATCCAAGAGGGCCGCTTCAAACCTATATCGAAAGGATAAGCGTACCAAACTGCTGATGCTACGAAAACAAATTTGGCATTAATGTTGATTAGTAAGTGACTAAAATATGCAAAATGTTCAAAAACGCAACATCCTGAGTTCAAAATGCCGCACTATGTATCGAACGCATATCCACCTCACAGCACTGGTGTTGGAGAAGCGAACGTTTATGGTTAATAGTAGATATCCATAAAATATCAAAGAGTATAATCTGTAATCCAATGTGGCTGCCAGCGTGAAAAATGAGTTTGTATATAAATATGTTATTTCTTGGAATACTGTGACCAAACCAACAAAGTTTGACGCAGCTCGATGTACTGAAATGACTTACACATGTTTGGTACTACTCGCCAATCTTGCAAATGATTTTTTTTTTGTATATTTGGTATTGCTTGAAGTATTGCGATCAAACCAACGAATGACATACAAATGTAACCATCACGAATACGTTACAATAGAGCCCCCGACTTACTGGTGCACCAAGTTCTTTCTGTATGAATTACGTATGACAAAATTAGAAAAATACCCGAAGGTATTCAACTTTTGTTTAGCAGCATGAGTAGGAAATCAGAGTTGTGTTTTCATCGCATATTCGTTATATTCAAGTAAATAATGTCCAGAGAACCGTGAGGAACGTGCATTAAGAACAAAATATATATGTGTTGTTACCGAATGAAATAATAGTTGAAGTGAATCGAAATTCAATTGTTCTTTAGTCTTCCTATTATTTCTAAATACATAATAGAGAAAAATAGAGATTTAGATTACTACTATGAATAACATAGGTTTGAAGCGGCCCTCTTGGATTCAAGGTGGCAATAGATTTTCAATCAAGCTTTTGTTTACATTTTGACTCACCGCAATTTTGGACAGGGTTATCGTAGAAAGTCGAGATGCACTCCGTCTTCTTTCACTTAACAACAGCTTTCAAACGATGTCCTACCTCTCTTGCCATTTGAAACTTTTTAGTTGGATCCCACCTGGGACCATGTGGGGACCCTGGGACAAGACGTTTTCACTTTAATTGTTGTACTTTGAAAATAATGCCACACATTCTTTCCTGTTTTCACATTTGTCTTACCGTTTCCGATTTATAGGGGTGAGCATGGACTTTTCAATTAAGTTTTCGTTTACACTTTGACACATCGCCATTTTGCACAGGGTTGTTGTAGAGAGTCGAGACTTGCTGCATTTTTTTTTTCATTTTACAACAGCTTTCAAATGATGTGTCACTTAACTCCCCTTGTCATTTGAAAATTTTGAGTTGGACCCCGTCTGGGACCCTGCGGGGGACCCTTGGACAAAGTTTTTACCCCAAAAATGTTTGTCGTTGAAAATGATGGGATACGTATTGTTCGAGTTTTCCATTTACCCAACTGTTTCCGAACAAATGACTCGGTTCAAACTATTCTGCCAGCTTTGTAGCTTCTATATTACAAAATATGTAGTAACTCACGACATTCCGCCCGGTGGCACGTATAACTTTGGGATTCGTCTAATTACAACATATCAAATGCAAACACAATTGTCTCGTTCGGATCTGAGCGGAGCCACTGCGTGACCCTTCCTTGTTAGATCGGATAAAAACTAAATGATCTTTTCTCTAATAAAATGAATTTAGGTACTTCGAATTTAAGCCTTTAAATCAACATAACCCACAATTTGTACGTTATTGCGATAGTTATTACAGTAAGAATCAAAAGTATCACGTTATCAGTTCATATGTGAATTCCCGTTGGAGGTTTTAGTTCTTTAAAGTTTCAGTGCTCCTTCAGACATTTTCAAATATTCACACTTCAACGAGAGGTGTCTTTCGCGAAAGAAGACCAAGGTTTCCTAACCTGCATTCAATCTATCTATCATTAGCAAAGGCATCACGGATACATTACTCTTCAATCTTCAGTATCTTCATTCAGCTTGAGGACATCAGTTTTCTACCTTCCTGTGCAAATGAAATGTACTTTAGCTTTCATCAAACTTTGAGTAGCACTGCATCTCTATAGTGTAGTAATCCTGGTATAGAACACTGTACTCGCTGACTGGTAATCTCAAAGTCCTCTGCATTTATACTCTTATATTAGTGTAATTTTCTTATCGATCTGTTTTCTTTTTAACATAGTTGTGATAAAGAAATTCAAACAATTTCCGAGGCGAAATGCACAGGTAGTATCTCCGTGTGCAATCTACTTGAAACTGCGACTTTTGTCTCTCAGAACAAAACCTTTATAACTCTTTTTTGTTGTTTTAATAGTACCGTTTCCTATATCCTTGTTGTTGTTTCTCGATGGTATGCAGGGGTTGGACAAAAAATCTAAAACGTTTGCAAAAGTATAAAAATCATACCTAGTATGGTGTGGGGCCTCCTTTTGCGTCCAAAACAGCTTGGATCCGACGTGGAATGGACGTATACAGATCCTGAATCGTGGTGTGTGGAATTTTGTACCATTGTTTCTCCAAAACATGCTCCATTTCCTTAAGGATGCTGGTGGAGGGTAATGAGACCGAACACTCCTTTCTAACTCAGACCACAATGGCTCAATGATGTTCAGATCTGGTGATTGTGGGACCCAGGGGAGGTGTGATAGCTCCTGGTCATGCTCCTAAACCATGATTTCACCGTTTTTGCAGCGTGACAGGGAGCAAAATCATCTTGGTAGATGCCATCACCATCAGGGAATAATATTTGGGCCATGGGTAGAACCTAGTCCCCCCAAAATAGCCTCATACGCCTTAGTATTCATCATTCCATGCAGGGCTATGATGGGATATGCAGAAAACCACGATATCACTGCCCATACTGTAACAGAACCACCCCCATGCTTTACAGTTGGGAGCAGACAGTCTGTATCATAGGCCTACGGCGGTGTTCTCCATACGTAAACACGACCGGTTGTTGGAAACAAAGTGAAGGTCGATTCATCGGGCCACATTACGTGTTTTCACTGCTCATGAGATCACGCCTTGTGGTCCTTGCACCACTGGATACGCCTCTTCGCATTTACTGCTGTGACGAGGGGTTTAGCGATAGGGGCCCTGCCACGAATTTTTATTTTATGAAGTTCCCGTCTCACTGTTTTCAATGAAACTGGGTTCTGTAGGTCGGAATTGAGTTCAGTCGTAACTTTCAATGCAGTGGTCTTCTTCTTAGCTGCTACAATCCGTTTTAATGCCCTCCGGTCCCTAACTGACAGGATTGTCTTTCGACTACTGTTGTGCTTTGCAGACGTCGTTTGCCCATGAATTGTGTATGCCCTCGTGACATTGGACACAGTGCCTTTCGATACCCCCACAATGTTCGCCACTGTTGCCACTGAAGCTCCAACCAGACAGGCACCGACGATCATGCCTCTTTGGAAGTCTGTTAGGTCGCCCATTTTACCGCACCACTTTCACACCACGACACTCACAGGTGAAAACTGGTTACTGCTGACAGAAGAGGAAGGTCCACATGACACATTGAAAACAAAAAAACAATCGGCAACCACAACACGTATTGTACAGTGGAGGGCCAAACTTTCTTGTCCTGTATAAAATGTATTTAGATTTTTTTGTCTACCAGTATCTTCACTATTTCGAGAAATCTATACGGTTATGCGGTACTGGAATTTATAGATTGACTTCTAGCGATCAAATAACACAAGTTGTTGAGTTTGAATTGCTTTTTGGATATTAAACGCAAATTAAGGCCAAATAAGCACATAGACAAAATTTAACCTTGATATTCTATTTAAATCAGCGAATTTCATTTTAATCTGGTTAAGTTATTTCTGTGCATATTTATTCTCTGAATCAAAGAAAAGGCCGCAGTGGCTCAGTGGTAGAGCCTTCACCTCTTGTGCATGGGGTCCTTGGTTCGATCCCAGCTCGCGCTCAGTGAGCTTTGTGATGGGCAAACACCGAATGCGTGGGATTTCTCAGAGATCTCCCGTTTCCTTCCACTTTCTTTATTCCACCATTCCATTCATTTCTCATCACCGTCTTTTTTAGCCTAGCTGGCATATTCGCGGGACATAAAACTTAAATATTTCATTTCATTTCTCGGACTAAAAGAGAGAAAATTATAAAAGTGCACACATACATTATATGAAGGATTGCATAACATGCTTACTTGGCTATGTCTGGTCTTTTGATTTTATTCCATTTTATTAGGGAAAAAACCTTTTTATAATTTGAGTATAAAATCAGGTGTAAAAGTGAGGGGGCACGCGGAGAACACCGTTCCGTCACTTCCAAAAATATCTATGGTATCTCTCCACTTCCTAAAACTTACAATGGGCAAAGATAGGCACGGGAGACGGCGTGACGTCATGCGTCACCCTACCTTTTCAGATCCATCTTTACCTCTGTACAAAGTACAGTTACAGGAAAACAATAAAAGGAAGAAAATATAAGAAATAAAGATTATGATCTATATATAAAGACTGTAACTCATCTCAGCTTCCAAAAACACTATTTATAACTTTTGTAATGCTCTCGATCTTATGTCATGTTTACAGATTCTATGAGGCCATGAATATTGAATCAGTTATATTAATTTGCTGAGTGTACTATAACTTTCCCTCATGTCAATCTGAAATTATCGGCCATTTTCGATCATTTTTAAATATCTCCCCCTTCCCTCTCCCCTACGTTGTACCGTCAAAGTGAAATGATAAAATCCATCCAAGACCGAGCCTCATCTATGTTGAAAATTTGATCGAGATCGGTCGGGTACTTCAAGAGTTATTAAATCACAAACGTAGTCACTTTTATTTTTATGTATATATAGATTATAAAATATATAATTTAAAACCCGGAATTTTGAGTCTGTGATATCTTTCTTTTAGCTCGTTTAGTCGATATGTTACGTCCTTTTCCCAGGTTATGTCTCCTCCTCAAACAATTATACTTAATATGCATTCCAGAGAACGTTTAAGTCAAGTAGAGGGTCGATTAGTTTATTTCACGTACATTTTGATAATAATAAAAACATCTTTATTTACTTACTGCAATTGGTTGGTCCGTCCTTAGTCCTTGGTTCACAGAAATAATTGACAGTAGACCATCTGGAAAAGCTATGGTGAACCGTGTAAGATAGTTGATTAGGTATATGTCCATCTGTGAAATTTCCTTCAAACATTATACCAACGAAACCATTCCAAACTATTTGTTTCTTGAACACAGAAAGCTTTTCCTGGAATTCTTCTTTATTCTTGCAAGGCAGTAGCTCTAAAAATATAATTTATAAATACATGTATATAATATAAATCAAGCTAATTAGAGTATTTAAAAAGAAAGTATGAAACTATAGACAGTTTGTATTTATGTCCATCGGTTCCTCTAAATACAGAAAATATGATATAATATTCGTAATTGTTGATACTGATTCACAGACACCTCAGCCATCGTACTGGAACAATCAAAAAGTGAGAATATGTGGCGTGTACGGCGTATACTTACATTTTTAGATAACGTAATCAGCATCATCAACAACATATTATTATTACTAGCAAACCCGCACGTCCTGCGCAAGCGCAGGACACTATTGTTGTCTGGATGATTGAATATAATACAAAATTTCCCCTCCCCTCCCCTAGATTCTACCGTCAAAATGAATACATACATATATGTGTCGGGTGGGGAGGATGGCGTGCTACAGTGAAATTTAGAGCTGTGTCGGTGGTAGTTCACTACCAGAAGGGCCACCCCTACCGAATTGGTCTAAATGGAGTAGCCAGACGAAGAGTGTTCTGGGAGAAGGCAGCAGTTCTCTAGTAGCCAAGTTGGCGGAAATCATAGTGATTGGTACGGCAACTTAGACATTAGTCCCAGGCGTGGTCAGAGTGACTTTAACGGCTGGGATACTGCGGGGTGGAAGGCAACGGAAAACCACCACTCTATTTTCCCTAGTTTGCTGGCAGCAAAAAGAGAACATATGAACAATGGTCTTTCGCAGGTCAAAATGTAGTTCCGGAGGTAAAATATCCCCCCATTCGGATCTCCGGGAGGGGGATGGCTTGGGAAGGACTATTGGACGAGAAAGTAATAATGGGGGGAAGACAAACAGAGAAAGAAAGACAAGGAAGAGCAAAAGGTTTAGGATAGGGACATGGAACGTACGTACTATGTTACAGGGAGGAAAATTAGAAAATCTTAAAGAAGAAATGAAACAAAATAATTTAGATTTGGTAGGAGTTTGTGAAGTTAGATGGGAAGGTAATGGGGTATTGAACAGCGAAGGATATAGAATGTTTTACTCAGATAATGAAAAGGGCGGTCATAATGGCGTAGGAATAATTCTTGGAAAGCGCTTAAAGGAGAAGGTAGTGAAAGTAGAATTTATTGATGATAGAGTTATGATGTTAAGACTTAAAGGGAAAACGAAGGATCTAGTGGTGATACAGACATATGCACCGACGACTTCGCATGCAAATGAAGAAGTAGAGGAAAATTATGAGAAAATAGAAGAAATTATAGATAGGGAGAAGAAGAATGCATGCATAATTCTAATGGGAAATTTCAATGCAGTTGTGGGAGAAAAACAGGAAGGTAGTATCGTAGGCAAATATGGTAGACAGGAAGGTAGGCACCAATAGACGGCGGAAGATATCAGATAGACTATGTTATGATTCAGGACAGGTATCGGAATAGCTTAAAGAACGCGAAGACCCTTCCCGGGGCTGATATTTTCTCTGATCATAATCTTGTGCTGGCCGAAGTAGATATTCAACTGAAAAATGTAGGCAGAAGAAAAGTAGGTAACAAAGTGTTGAATACTGAAAAGTTGAAAAACGAGGAAATAAGAAATCTTTTCGCTGAAAAAATCGAAGAAAAATGTTCAAACGAGGAAAGGATAGGCGCAGGTAGTAGCGCACGGTGGGAACATATTAAACGTTGCTTACAGCAGGCTGCAGAAGAAGCAGTAGGTTACCGCGAACACAAAACTGCTAAGAAACCATGGGTTACGGAGCAGATGTTGCAGAAAATGAGGGAGAGGAAGATGTGGAAACAGGTTGATACAGAAGAGGGCAGAAAGATGTACAGAAAATTAAATAATGAATTACGAAGAGAAACAGACAAAGCGAGGGAAGAGTTTTACAAAAGAAAATGCGAGGACATAGAAGAATTAGAAAGAGTTGGGAAATATGAGGAAATGTACAAGGAGGTGAAATCTATGGAATTTCGGAGGAAACAAGGGAGTATTATGATGGCAGTAGAAAATAAGAATGGGAAGATAGTCAGCGAGAGAAATGAGGTCATAGGAAGGTGGAAAGAATACGTTGAAGACTTATATGAGAGTAGGGATAGACCGTGTAGCCTAAATGTTGAAGTGGAAAATTAAGTAGGCGAGGATGATAAAGGATTTAGTATTCTTCGGGATGAGTTTGAAAAGGCTATATCCGAGATTAGGAATGGAAAGGCAACAGGAATAGATAACATACCAATTGAATTCATTAAAAATATAGGAGACAAGGGAAAGAAAGAATTGTGGCGACTATGCAATGAAATATATGAAACAGGAGAATGGCCAAGAGACTTTCTGAAAACTATCATGATACCGATGGCTAAGAAATCGAACCCAAAGAGATGTGAGGATTATAGAACTATTAGTCTCATATCTCATGCAGCTAAAATTCTGCTCCGAATACTGAACAGAAGGTTATATGGAAAAACAAATAAAGATGTTGAGGAAGAGCAGTTCGGGTTCAGAAGAGGCAAGGGCACAAGAGATGCTATTGGATTATTAAGGGTGATCGGTGAAAGGTTTATAGAAAAAGGGAAAGAGGTGTATGTTGTATTTATTGATCTAGAAAAGGCTTTTGACCGCGTGAATTGGGAATTGTTGTTGGGAGTTCTAACAAAGATAGGGTTGGAATGGAAAGATAGAAGACTCATAAGAAACTTATACATGAACCAACAAGTAAGTGTTAGGATAGGGGAAGAACTGACGGAAGAGAGTGCAATTGGAAGGGGAGTTCGACAAGGATGCTGCCTCTCGCCAACACTATTTAATGTCTATCTAGAAGAAATAGTGAAAAAGAGCCTACATGATGATGATGGCATTTCGGTAGGAGGTAGAATGATTAGATGTATAAGATTTGCAGACGATATGGCGCTTGTTGCAGAATCTGAAAAGAAAATCAATAAAATGTTAGAAAAAATGAGAAAGGGCTTTGAGGAATATGGGATGAAAATAAATGTTAGAAAGACAAAAGCCATGGTGATTGGAACGAAGGAGTCTGTGTCAAATATAAAAGTAGGAGGGGAGAAAATAGAACAAGTGAATAGTTTTCGATACCTGGGTAGTGTTCTTAGTAATGACATGAAATGCGAACGTGAAATAAAAGCAAGGATAGGAATGGCGAAAGAAGCCTTTAAAAGAAAGAAAAGTCTTTTTTGTGGGACCTTGAACAAAGAGTTGAGAAAAAGACTCATAAAATGCTTCGTGTGGAGTGTTGTACTGTATGGGGCGGAAACGTGGACATTACGTAAAGGTGACGAAAATCGACTGGAAGCCTTCGAAATGTGGGTGTGGAGAAGAATGGAAAGAATTAGTTGGGTCGAGCGGAAAACGAATGAGAGAGTGTTAGAAATGGTGGGTGAGAAAAGAACACTTTTAGATATTAGTAGGAAGAGGAAGAAAAACTGGTTGGGTCATTGCCTAAGAAGAGATTGTATCATGAGGGACGTCCTAGAGGGTATGGTGGCGGGAAAGAGAGGGAGGGGGCGAAAGAGACTACAATTAATGGATGATATTAAAACAGAAAGATCATACACGAAGACGAAAAGGTTAGCGGAGGACCGTGGAGCATGGAAGCTTCTCAGCTGCAGCAAGTGACCTGCCAATAAAGGCAGAATACCTACGATGATATATATATATATATATATATATATATATATATATATATATATATATATATATATATATAACTTCCCAGGCTCGAACATCATCTATGTTGAAAATTTGATCGAGATCGGTCAGGTGGTTCAAGAGTTATTAAGTTTTATTCATTTTTATATATCTCTCTCCTACCCTAAGTTCTACCGTCAAAGGAATGTAATAAAAATCACCCCAGGTCCGAACGTCATCTATGTTGATAATTTGATTAAGATCGGTTCGGTTATTTAAGCGCAATGAAGTCACAAAGAGTCACTTTGTCTCTCTTCCCCACTCTTCATTGTGCCGTCAAAGTAAAATGATGAAAACATCCCAGGTCCGAACCTTATCTATGTTGAAAGTTTGATCGAGATCGGTCGGGTGGTTCAAGAGTTATTCAGTTTTATTCATTTTCATATATTTACACTCCTCCCCTCCTCTCCCCTAAGAACTATCATCAAAGTGAAATAAAACAAAATCCCCAGGTTCGAACTTCATCTATGTTGAAAATTTGATCGAGATCGGTCAGGTGGTTCAAGAGTTATTCAGTTTTATTCATTTTCATATATTTACACTCCTCCCCTCCCCTCCCCTAAGTTCTATCATCAAAGTGAAATAAAATCCCCAGGTTCGAACTTCATCTATGTTGAAAATTTGATTGAGGTCAATCCGGTGATTCAAGAATTATTAACTCACGAACATGGCCACTTTTATTTTTATATTTATTGATTTTTGTATATCTCCCCTCCTCCCCAACCCCTACGTTTTTCCGTCAAAGTGAAATGGTAAAATCCATTCCAAGTACGAATGTCATCTATGTTGAAAATTTGATCGAAATTGGTCATTTGGTTCAAGAGTTATTAAGTTTTATTTATTTTTTATAATTACCCCTCCTCTTCCTCCCCTAAGTTCTACCGTCAAAGTGAACAGCTTAAAACACTCCCAGGCCAGAACTGCATTTACGTCAAAAATTTGATCGAGATCGGTCGGGTGGTTCAAGAGAGTAAGAGTCACAAACATAGTCACTTTCAATTTCGATCTGAAGTTTTTTGTTCACAGATACCATTCTTAATATACAGATATGGCTAAAAGAAACGAACGTACATATATTGCTCAATTATCTAATAAGCATAATGTAATTAGGAAGGACATAAATTTGTCTGTAGAAAACAAATCTAAACGAGGTGGGTATATTCAGTGATGCTAACCTGAGACGTTATAAAATCCCATTTCGAGAGGCAGAAATTTCCAATTTGCTCTTAAATTTCCCACGGTATGCTAAAAACATGAACAGTGAAATTAGTGTATATCACTTATTTTCTTCAATATATGGGTGTATTATTCAAAACTTCCGGTCGTTTACGTTTATCAAACAATTTATGGACAAGTATTTTCGTTAATTGAAAGAGACAATTTAAAATACTGATGAAAATAAGCACGTTTGTTTGTGAGTTTGGTATTTCCATCAGGCTTTTGTGCCATAATATCCTACTGAATGTAACAAAACCAAGGATGGAAAATGAAATGGTTCTTGTGTAAACGCTCCGAACCGGTTCCTGAAGCGGTTCTGAGTTGTAACTGTTGTTCAGGAACCATTCTGCTTTTTTTTTTTTTTTTTTTTTTTTTCGGGAAGTGGTTTTCGAACAGGTTTTTGGATATTAAAGGCAGAGAGAAGCGGTTCTTGAACTGGTTCTGAGACCTCAAGAAAATGCAGAACCGTGTTCTGAGATGTTAGGAAAAAGGTCGGACCGGTTCTGAGTTTCGGTTGTTGTTCAAGAACCGGTTCACGAACCGTTTTCATACGAAGTGGCTCTCGGCCCAACTTTTGAGAGTTAAGACAGGAGCGTTTTTTGTACCGGTTATGATATGGTAGAAAAATGTCAAACCGGTTCTGACAGCGGTTCTTACATATTTGTGAAATATATATCGAAAAAGAATATGAGTCCAGTGATACTGATACTAGATTTCGGTACCGTATGTATATATTTTTATATATTGAATGTATTTCTTTAATATTCCACTGAATGTAATTTGTCGTATATTGATATTATGCATCTGAAAATCAATTTTTTGCTTTATTACATTTTCCTTCTTTATTTCCCTTTTTTTATTTTTGTACTATATATTCATATATTACCTCGACATCATCTTAGAGCTTTATCGCAAATTTACCTTTCTCAAGTTACTGTACTTTCCTTTTTCGATAGTATTATGAATCTAATATTTGATTATTATTTCATCTATTTTCCGCTAATCTTAGTTTGTTCTATTCTATAACATTAATTTTATATTATCACATATAACAATATATAGTTAATTAATGTACGTGTTTTAATTACATCCATGGGGGCGCGGTGGCTGAGTAGTAGAGCGTTCACCTCCGGTGCTTGGGTTCCCTGGTTCGATCCCAACTCGCGCCGTGTGGACTTTGTGGTGGACAAATACCGTGCTCGTGGGTTTGCTCGGGGTTCTCTCGTTTCCTCCCACTTTCTTCATTCCACCATTTCATTCATTTCTCATCATCACCGTCTCCTTTAGCCTAACCGGCATAACCATGGGACGTAAAAAAATTGAACCATTATATTATCCCATTGCACACAAATATATATATTTATTTGTATGTAAACGTAAGTTGTACGCCTTCTTTAACTGAAGTTATATGGTCGACTGAGGGAATTATTAAGAAACTAAATAATGGAATAAATAAATAAATCAGCCCATCATTGTCTACAGAGGAAACAACATCTAGTTGAAAAAGCAACGCAAGGTAGCATTGACTCTGATTACCTCTGATGACAAGCATGTTTGAAAAATATGTGCGGTCAATTGATCAACCTGTTCGATGAAACAAATATCGTGACAGATTTTGCCACCCTGTGCAAATGCATATGTTCAACATATGGCAGAGCCGGCCCTGTTTTATATATATTTTTGTAAATGATGCCAGATTGTCAAATAACCTTTCTGCACTAATTTAAAGACCTGCATGCTACCTTCATTAATTTAATAACTTATTATAACTGTATTCATGTTTACAGCTCATGAATCATGTACTAAAAACACATTATTCTATCAGGAACGACAATGAAATAAATTGGTAGATAGAGCATTTTATATATTCAATTGCAGTTTAAATACGTTTGAATGCGACTTATACTTCTATTTGTACTTGTGTAGTTTATATTCTTATCTAGTGCCGATGTTATAAGGGATGTACTACATAAAGTAGGATCCAATAAACCCACAGTTTCGGTTTCCTACCATCTCATAGTCGAACCCTGAACTGAAGTATAGTATAAAGGGGGCATTGTCTTTTTAGACAATATAGCATACCCAGCTGAAGGTTTATATTGTAAAGATTGTATTAATAAAAGAAATTGTACAGGGTGTCCATAAAGTCTGAGTACATGGAAAAAGCACATTTTAGTCAATTTAATATTAATAAATAATATTTTCAACATGATGTCCGTGATGTTCAATGCATAATTTGGTCCGCTTTGCAAGATTAAGGTGAACTCGATGGCATAGGTTTGAATTGCCGTCGATTTCAGCACACTGATTGATAATGCGTTCTGTCAGGTGGTTTAAATTTCTAATCTTCATCGAATAAATTTTTTCTTTCAGCATACACTAGAAAAAGAAATCAAGAAGAGAAAGGTCTGGCGAACGAGAAGACCACTCCATATGACCTTTTCTCACAATTTACTGAGGAAAATTGTCATTCAATCCATCTCTAATAGCTGCAGCAAAATGGGCAGAGGCCCAATTATGCTGAAACCAGTCTGGAAGTCCCTCACTCAAACGCTCAATTTGAGACATCAATTTGTCTCTCAGCATATAAGTCTAACCCATAACATGTTCGTGAAAGAGGAAAGGTCCTAGCACATCAGCATTCCACAAACTAAACCACACCATCACTATTTGGTAGCCCTGCTGTTTGGATTGACTCATCCAATGTGGCTTGCCTTGAGACCAGTATCAAAGATTTTGTCTGTTTACTTCACCATTGACATAAAACACAGCTTCATCACTGAACAACGCACAGTCTTTAGTAAAATTGATAGTTTCTTCCAATTTATCTGCAAAACATTCACTTCTGCATGCGTCTATCGGTGTCATCGGTGTATCGGATTTTGTGGATGGTTGACCTTGGAACACCCAATTCCGTGAATGTCCGACGAATCAATTTCTTTGGCATAAACCTTAGTCAAGACAGGCTCTTTCATTTCGTGTGAAGTCTTTTGTCGTCCGGAACCGGATTTGTCCAACCCACTGCCTGTTTCTTTAAACTTGGTAATTAATTTCCCGACGGCAGTAAAACAAATAAGTTGACGATGGGTGTCGAAGGTTAAATTCTTCCGTAATTTTGCGATACGACATCCTCGTCCACTTAAAAAGTACCAAGTCGACTCGTTCTTCTTTAGACAGACCCATCATTCAATCTGGAAAAACAAATACAAATTATTATAATTTCCTATGTACGCAGACTTTATGAACACACTGTATTTCATTATACAAGTGCAATTTTAGAACTCAATATACCTACAAAGTATAAGTAAATATTGAGCTCTCTTTGGTTATATGATTATAGTACGCGTCTTTGATGCAGGCAACCAGCATTCGATTCTCGCTGGAAGCTCACGTGATTCAGATTCTACGTTAATATGTAGGTCAATGTCTCATTTAGCCTTGCTCTTGAAGAGGACACTAAACTATTCCAATTTAATATTAGAACTACTAAATATTAAAAAATAAGGACTTACCAAGATGATGTGAAGTTGGTCATCAAATCCGTCTTATATTTTCGCTTATTTCTAACACGTTACTTCCAGGTATACTTTCAGGGGTTCCCAGGGTCCAATCTATCACCCAGAGGGCTAAGATAAATTAATATTAGATATACATGATGGGCGCAAAATAACTCCCTTTTATATTTTTCCTTCCTAAAATATTGTACGTATAAACTCACTTTTTGCACATGTGTAGTATATTATATACTGTAAGGTTCTACGTGTTTTCGCACCACATTGGATGTAACCACGTGTTTTTACGACACGTGATTGATGTAAACTCTTATTAGATAACATCAATGAAGAAGAACGTCATCCACCATCGCCAACGGTCGGCAAATGACGGAAATCAAAGAAGGTAGCCAACATTTTAGAATAAAAGAGGAGAGCATACCACAGAAGACATCAATGTCACCCGGTTGATCAAAGCACAAACACTCTTAAACGCCTTGTCATTGAGAGGCACCCATCCTATACGCCCTGAGACTCATGGTCATTGGGCTCCTCAAAACTTCACCAATAAATCTCCGAAGATTAGAGGAAACTAGTACTATTTGTGATAAAAACAAGAAGAAAACTTTTGTAATGAAAGGTGATGAGAAAGTCCAAACTCCCGTGTATCATCTTTGCTCTTCCCTATAGACAAGAAAACGTTACATGGTAGAAGCATCGGCGTCTATCCGACAGACATTCTTGAGGACGTTCCAACGGAACACTATTTTAATGAACAAATACCCAACTTAAAATTTTTCTTCTTTCCACTAATACAGTAAAAGTGCAGTGTTAGTATATTGGTGATAATAAGACAGAATATTATAAGAAGAGTATCTGTGTTGTTGCCACGTTTTGATAATACTCCTTTAGATCGGTATAAATTGTTTCTTTTAGCTGGCAGGTATTTATACCGATAACTTGATCAGGAAAAAATAAATGCATGGACAACAAAAGTAACATAGCAGAAGGAGGCTCCCGAATACCTTTTAACATTCTCCATTTAACTAAATACTCAGGTCACAGTACAGACGACCTGGATCGATTTTTCATGCTATTTGACTAGTTTGCCTTACTCCAGTCGTGGACTCCCGAAAAGAAAAAGGAAAAACTACCAATGTATTTACAAGATGTAGCCCTCGATTTTGTACTGGAATTAGAAGTAGGCTACAAGATCAGTTTATTAATCTTAATTACGACCAATTAAAAACCAAATCAATTTCATTATCTCGTCCAAACCTACCAGCCTACAAGATAGAATTAGAAATCTTTCAAATTCGACAGAACGAAGATGAACCAGTCGACGTATATTTTATTAGAAAATTAAGAGCAATTAGACAACTCATGTCAGGGGCCACGGAGGAACAGAAGATTCACTTCCTATCATTAGGATTGCAAAGGATTTTTTTTTTTTTTTTTTTTTTTTACAGAAAATAGCTCTAGAATCTTTTCAAGCAGCTGCAGAAGTGACTTCATGATTTAGAAAAGGCTCAGAACCTCATGAAGAAGAGGAATTACGTGGCATTGTCGCAGGCGATTCATTCTTTTAACGGCTAACCCCACCGCCCAACATTTCCTTTACATGAACTTAACAACCAAGCGATTCCGAATTCTTTAATGCCAAGTTATACGCATAATCCCACTTCTACTGTACACAACCTTCACCTGTACCTAATTATTCGCCAATACAATACTCGCAACCTTTACCTTCTGCACCGCCACTGCAGAACGTTCCCCCTCCACGGTCAACTTCCAGTCAACCTGAAGTTTTAAATCCTAATTCTCACCAAAATCAAAATCCTCCCTCACAACCTCCTCATACCGACTTATCCAAGCAAATGGCTGAACTTTCGTTATTAATTACACAGAACGCCATGCGCAATAACTTTAGGCGCAATAATGGAGGAAGAAATTGGCAGAGAAACGGGCATCAAAAAGGAAGGCGCGAAGAATAACGGAAAAGGAAATTACAGAAATAAACATAATAAAAATTTTAACAAGGGCGATAAAATATCTGTATATGCCATCTGTTACAAGAAAAATCATGATGCATCTTCCTGCTGGAATAACCCTAAAAAATCAAATTCGGGAAACGCGTAAGTGGACTCGTAGGGCATAGTCAAGCCTTGCGGGCCATTCCAGAACAGTGAGCGCGAGCCATACAATAAGCACACAACCAGTGGTGGAAACACGGCATTTCATAAGTAGCACACTCAAATTCGTCTTAATATAAATAAGCCATGCTCTGTACTATTATCATTATTTTAAATTTTACTAAGTTTCTACTTACCTGTACTATTTATGAAGGAATATTGTTGTAGTCTTGATATCACGCGATCCATCAATTCATTAGTAAAGCTGTTGTTTGGAGCGTACATTAATTTTGGATTCTTCATTAAACCTTTTATCATATCACTTTCTGTAGCAGCTGGCATAACCATTGCTTCCTTGTAATAAGTAACGTAACTCCATTTTGGAACAACGTAAAAGAGACACAAACCTATAGTAATTAGAATTTCAATCAGGTTTAAAAACCAATGTCTCCGTCGAATTAACAGGTCTTTCCACACAATAACCATAAACTTTCTCAAAATTCCAGCCATTTTTGAAGGCGAAGTATTGGCTTTAAAATGTATTACAGCATCTTCAACTCCTTTTGCTCTGGATTTGATTATAAGCTACAGTCTATAAATACCTAGAAATATATGAATGTTATAATAAACAAATGTTATTACTGTTTTGAAATTGTTAACATAAGTTCATTTTGTGACACACCACTATTTCCCATTATCAAATAGAGAAATAAGCTAACTTTAAGTAGCAATTTCAAGAATATTGGAAACACATGTGTAAGCCTATATTCCTCAATATCCCATATCTAAATGAATAAATAAATAAGAATAGTTTGTTCAATATTGAATAATTTATTTCTTAATAATCAATAACAAAATTAAAATAACTGAACTACGTCTATTCTACATACAGAGTATAACACAAGGGTAGCATTTATAAGACCTAAACGGCGTAAGACATAAAACTATAGCCACTAGATCTAAATTTTAGGTATTGTGCCGTTTAGGTATTGTGCAGTGTCCCCTAACAATACGTCTTACAACGCTTGGATTATGATACTACACATAAATACAAAACAAAAAAGTGCATGATGTGACTCATAGTGAAATGCGGTGTCTTAACCGTGTTATGAACTGTCGCAAATGTTGGAAAATGACATATGGTATCTGATTGCGGATAAACGAGAGATGCGAGAAGAAGCGGTTCCAAACTTTTTGAAGGAAGTAGTATCTGAGTGACAAAAGCAGAGTAGTAGGGGAGTGGTGGGAACGCGGTGCAAGGATTTGCACAAAGGAAAGACAGGGATCTGGTGTCTTGTACAGAGGTGTTAATTTTACTCCGACCTCACTTATCCTCGCCCTCGCGAAGTAGTTGCCCATCGCCCTCGCAGTGACAGTTGTCCCTCGCTCTCGTACACTCTCACCCTCACGAAGGAAGTTGTCCATGGCCCTCGCCCTCGTGCTGGAAACTTGTCCACGCTCTCAAGCATCCTCGCCCTCGCAGTAATAGTTGGTCCTTGCCTTCGTCCCCCTGGCACTCGCGAAAGAAATTGTCTAGCGCCCACGGCCTTGTGTTGGAAATTTGTCCTTGTTCTCGTGCATCCTCAATCTTACAGTGACAGTTGGCCCTCGCCCTCATTCACCCACACCCTCGCGAAGGAAGTTGTTCATCTCCCTTGCACTGCCAGTTGACCCTTGCCTTCGTTCACCCTCGCGCTCGTGAAGGAAGTTGTCCATCGCCCTCGGCCTTGTGTTGGAAATTTGTCCTCGTTCTCGTGCATCCTTAACCTCACAGTGACAGTTGTTCCTCGCCCTCGCGAATGAAGTTTTCCATCGCCCTCGTGATGGAAACTTATACCCGCCATCGCAGTTGCAGTTGACAATTGTTCTCGTGAAGGGAGTTGTCCGTGGTCGTCGCGTCATTGTCGGCGAGGAAATTTGAGGGTGAGGATGCCCTTGAGAGGGTCGCCCTCACGAGGATGAACAATTAAGAGCCGTATAGGACATTAGGTTCGTCAATTATGCACAATCAAAAATTATCCGCGACCGAAACGAACATCGGAAAAAGTAGCGATGGCCGCTACAGATGTGTTCAAGTACGGGCGCTAAACAACATTGTAAGGATCCCCACATCATGACAAAAGCACATGTCAACACAACACGTGTTATTGATTGTAAACAGCGTAGCAAACGAGAAGCCTACACGAAATACACATAAAAATTGATACCTGTTATCTACACAATATTCCGCGTCAAAGGTCGTTTAAATTGTGTTTAGATCATTTCCGGTTGTCCCTGTAGAGCGTCCGGAAGTTACCCCTAACTCCAACCTTCGAAAAGCCGACGTAGGTCCGTGAGAAACGGATTTTCGTGGAAAGCGCCATGATGGCAAAATTCTTAATAATGTTTTGTTCTGCTGATATAGGCACATAAAATAACCAAATAGCAAGACCACAGGTTGATTTGTTACATCATGAGAGCAATTTGGTTAGGAAAAAACGTGTTCGGTCAACCTGTATTTCGCTATCAATATTCGTTTTCGGAGTTGTAGTAACAATAGAGCGGATACTCAGAACAACACCAAAAATTGCCAAACTGTAGTCTGATATGTCTACTTGAACATACTAAAGACTAAGACTGTTCTTGAAGTCCGCTATATATAAAACAAAACGTTGCACTTGAAATCGCATGTATGATATGACTCCACAGTAAAGCACAAAAAATCAATGATGCAAACAATAAACTATCAAAGGAAAATATGTGAAGACTTTTTTGTTAAATATCGTCCTGAAGAATGCTTGATCGTATTCTGCATCGTCAGTTCAGTCATCATTCACTTAACCCTTTGCATCTTCAACGTAATCCTCCTAAGATGCTGGGCCATGGAATGGGGTTGGGTCATGCGTGCGAAACCGTAGATACCACAAGACCGATGCTACGTGAGCACAGCAGCCTATCACCCCGGCACCGGTCTTACACGGGGAGTACGATTCCAGAATATCAACAACATCGTACTTTATTCAGAGAGTGTAGGTGCGGGAAGCTGTGTGGCGAGACTGGATTTTAACACAACTGACATAATCCTTTTGCTGATTAAGAAACAATTCATGGGCGAATCCCTTCACGAATCATGGGCGGGATCACTTCAGAATTGATCCTCAAGTAATAACCGTCGAATATGAATCACCTTTTAATAATTATTCAAGTTTCTTTACCACATTTCTATAATTATCCAGTAATCCTTTATCTCTATTCCCTTTTCCCTTTCTCCTTTTCTGCCTTTCTCCTACCTCCTTCTCTTCTTTCTCACTCTTTCTTTTCTTCCTTCTAATAAAACTGAAGATAGGTCGCGACTGAGAGTTGTCGCTACAGATACGCTCATTAAATTGCTTTGATGTTCCTCTTTGGAAGTCCGATATGAATTAGTTATCCTAAAACATACAAACAATTCCAAAACTCATCCAGTTATTTTTGATTTCATATTTGGCTAAATTATCAAATTACAAGATTTCAGTTTAAAAAATAGCGACTATCCCACTCACAACCTACGTTCTTCTACAGCGTGAGCACAGAAACAGTATCTGATTTTAAAGTGCCATATAATTAATATTTAACTGAATATTTACATGAAATTTTGTACAGAGCTCAGTAAACTCAAAGTATTTTCCCATCTATCTTTTCAGAATCCTAGTTCTGACCAGGGCAGCTAGAGGGCAGTAACATCGAAAATGGCGTTCACACCACAGCAACGAAGCTGGTGCGTTTTACAATTTGCAAAAACAAGCAGTTTTGTGAGAGTGCAGCGTGATTTCAAATGACAATTTAATGCTGATCCACTCACACACAAATCCATTGTGAAGTGGCATAGAACGTTTATTGAGACGGGGTGCATTTGTTATCAAAGAAAAGAACATTCAGGGCGACGTCCAGTCTCCGAAGAAACTGTGGAGCGCGTAAGACCAGCCTTCGTACACAGCCCACAGAATTTTACACGTAAAGCTAGCAGAGAGTTGCAGATGCCACAAACAACAGTAAACAAGATCTTACGCGAGCGTTTGCGGTGTTACCCGTACCGATTGCAGTTGGTTCAGAAGTTATACCCACAAGACAAGGTAAAGCGCCGTGAGTTCTGTGAGACTATGCAAACTTTCATGAAGGACGACGAAAACTTTCTGACGAAGATCATTTTCAGCGATGAGGCGACATTTCACTTAAGTGGAAAGGTGAATAGACACAATGTAAGGATATGGGGAACCCAGAATCCTCATGCAACTGTAAATGTGGAACGTGACTCACCGAAAATCAATGTCTTTTGTGCAGTATCAGAGCGTCGGGTGCACGGTCCGTTCTTCTTTCAGGAACAAACAATTACGGGTGAAAGTTACTTAGCATTGCTACGTAACTGGTTCATTCCGCAACTTAGTAATGCAGAGATCGACGACTTCGTTCTACAACAAGATGGAGCACCGCCACACTGGCATCGTGCTGTACGCAGGTTTCTAAACGAGAACCTTCCAAACCGATGGATAGGGCGCTCTGGAGTCAATGATCAAGTTCTTTGCAAGTGGCCTCCAAGATCACCTGACCTCACTGTTTGTGACTTCTTTCTGTGGGGATTTGTGAAGGACAAAGTGTATGCAACTCCACTACCCGCAACTCTGAACGATCTCCAAGAACGCATCAGTGATGCTGTCAACCCCATCACACCGGATATGCTTCACAACGTGTGGTTGGAGCTAGATTACCGCCTTGATATTTCCCGCGTTACAGGTGGCGCGCACATCGAGTGTTTGTGATTTCAATTATTGCTACAAAAACTTTTTGAGTTTATGTATCACTGTTCAAAATTTCAGCAAAATATTCCTTCCCATATTAAATTTACACTAATATGAAACCTGGGACTGTTTCTGTGCTCACCCTGTATATTTCATTGGGTTTAACGTCACGTTCAGCAGCGAGGCTATATGAGACGTGGGCCTACTGATTGACGTGGAATCGGAACAACATGACCTCCCGCCGGGGATCGAACCCAGGTCTCCCACGCCAAAGGCGCGCACGCTAACTGCTTAGCCACGAAGGAGCTCTGAAACGATGATATATCAAGGGGAGTTTTTTTGGGGGATCGTTTCAATATCCTACGAGTAGATTCCATCTCATCCAATAATTCTCTATTCATACCGAAAGTGGTAGAAATTAACCATTTCCGATTTAAATTTTGATGCCATACAACAGAAACAATAATAACGTCAATTGGCTTTTTAGAACTAATTCAGAATCTAAAGAAAGTATAGTAACTTCACTCACATCTCTGTACTAAAATCGAAGTGTATAACAGAAGCCGGGTTTCAGCCTTGTATGTCCCTGTTCGGGATAAGCCATTTTATGAGTGTTTTGGGTTCAATTCTTCCCTATCCCAGTTCAGATAAGTCATATATCGTAATCCTGGGTTCGTTTCTACGTCCTATGAGGAAAAATCATGTAATGATGAGATCGAGTTCCAATTATCATAAGGAAGAATACACACTCACGGTTATCAGGTTCAGGTGCATTAAATAACCACAAGAAGGTTGAGTTGTGTGCCCACCGTCACTGGTGAGTCAAACACATTACGGCTATATCGATAATACATCTCTCATCGATAATTTCAAAAAGAACACTTGTGGGTGAAAAATAAAAGACAATGCTGACACCGGATGGTTGCAGAGGGAGAGAGAGAGAAATATACCTTTGCACTGCGCCACTTTCAATGTACTTTACCTGTAACCTAATAAAATATTAAATTATGCATGTACTACGTACTAATACTTATCCTCTTACACAATAGACAATAACACGAGAAAATACGCACAATAACACTATTTAGTAGCTGTTGCCAGATTTCAAATAATTACACAATACGAATATTTTTGATATATATATTTTTAAATTTTAGGCAATTAGAAACACATTTGTACACCTCACATAAAATAGATTTTGTTGAGAAAATTATGGTAGACCACAGGAAACGAACCCAAACACCCTCTTATATATGGCTTATCTCGATTAGGGACATCCGAGAACAGAACCCTGATTTACTCTTATAAGTAGTTGAAATTTGCTACTACTACTTCCGCTTTCAGTATTGATCTCCATAGAGCATAAACGGAAATATATATAGCGATAAACAATATTTACGAATACATTCAGCGTTCCACGAGCAGATCTCATTTCCTCAGGTAATTCTCCACTCACACCGGAAGTAATAGAAATTTACAATTTCCGGTTTTAACGTTGATCGCCATAGAATAAACATCGTAATGTCGGTAGAAAGGAACAAACAATTTTTGCAATCGATTCAACGTCTGAACCTGAAGAAAATATACTATGTTCACCAGCAGCTCTCTACTAAAACCGTAAGAGGTAGAAATTTACTTCAACTTCTGGTTTCTTTATTGATCTTCATAGAGCAAAAAAACTGTAAGAGTTGGTAAGTAATGTGTTTTGATATGGATTCAGCATCCGAAGAACATATTCTATGTTTGTCTTATTCCTCTTTTGCAACCAGTAGTTATACACGTGTAGTATTTACAATTTCGGTATTAAATTCATATAGTTACGACGTCTACAGTAGTTTCACTGCGAAACGAAACTCATTTGTTTAGCCTATTACTTTGTTTGAAGTATTTTTTTGTATGTTTTCTTGGAAATAAACTGAAATTTGGATGTGATTTTAATGATTTTTCTTCAAACCTCGTTAAATTTTCCTTGCGTTCCAAAATGAATATATACACCTGTAAATTTAACACTACTTCAATTATATTTGATTATTAAATGTTAGGAACCAGGAATTATACTTCTGCTATGGCTATTGTAACTCGTCATGCTTGAAGGATCGCATTACCCGGGAAAATGAGGAAAAAGGGAAGCAAGCAGCCTGGTATCTCAATGTTAGGTACCATCCAGCATATGCCTCGTGTGAATTAGGAAAACCAAAGGAAAAGCCTCACTCAGAATGATTGGCCTGGAAATGATTTTTCCAACTTTCCGACCGAGTGCCCACACCGGGAACCGAACTCGGGACCGTCAATGCCAAAGGCGAGAGCCGTAGAGCCTATGCCATGCGAGGCCACCCATTATTGAATATTAAAATTATGTGGCCGCAAGGCAAAATCTGAAACGTCACATTGAGCTCAAATTAATTTTATATATCAACCGGTTTTGAATGTTGTTTCCAATCTTAAGGCAAAATGACATATATTAATGTCGTTTTCTCTTTCATAAAAATCAGCGGTAAAATCTGTCAACAACACTGTTCAAATTTCAACTTTTTGTTACTTACAAAGACAAAAGCAGATTTCCTCTGTAGATTTTTGGACGTTGAGGACGAAAATAACAGTAAAAGAGTCTCCTAGCTCAAGTTTCTGAGTAAATCGACTGTTATGTTTTACATATAACGGAATGTGACCTTATATTAACAATATGCACATATAGCGTTGTAAAAATTAAATTATTGTTTACAATTGATTTGTGTACCCAGGCACGATTTCGTAATAGGGGGGGAAGGGTGTCCGTGACATGAAATATTGTGGTTATCACACCAGGGGCTCGATCATTCTAAACTATTTTACTGGCAACATATATTGGTTCCTTTAGCCAGGATTTCGTAATGAGGGGGAGGGGGTCGTGACTTGAAATGGCTTGTTATACACAAGGGCGCCGATTTCTCTGAAACTTTTGGGGGCCCATTCATAAAAGAAATACATATAACAAGAGGAATACATATAAAAATGCATATCCATAAAATACAGGGATGCCCACATGAGCTTTTGGGGGAGCGGCCCCCCAGGATTGTCGCCCTTGGTTACACACCAAGGGTTCGATCAATCTAAACTATTTTACTGGCAACATACCCATATTAGTTTGTTAGGACCATAAAATGAGGATATGTTAATATTTTAATAACAAACTATAAAGAAATCTCGAGTAAAAGAATATTTAAAAAATATTGAAAAAGATTTAGTCTTCCGAGGTCATTCGAATTCGGTTCTAGTTGTCTTCTTCCTTCTTCTTTTTCTTATCTTCGATTAATGCCGTCAAAGATAGCAACGAGATCTCTTTCGGCGGTAAACACATCCTATAAAATGGATTAGTGTTACCCTGAAATTCAAAATTACTTTAACAAGTATAACTGGAATTTATGTTGCCAGGTTCATATTATTGGTGATTGTGGGCATTTCTTAAGTTCTACCTCAGAATCAATTTGATAGAACAGGTTTATCGATTGCCATTTGTAGTCCATAGGATTAGCATGGAGCTAAATGAAATTCGGAATGGTCCGTTACAATAATATCAATTTCTAGATTGAACCCCTTCCGTTTCCTCCACACAAAGTTTCTCATAAGAAAGAGAACCAAATGTTTGCTGTAGTTTTATACTTTTAACGCTGATTCTTCTTTTTCTCGTTTCTTTTTGTTTCATCCTTCCATAATTTTTTCATTTATGGTTTCGAAAGGGGGTACGGACCCCTCGGACCCACCCCTTGGCTACGTGCAAGATGTACCTCTGATTAGAGGTCTATAGAGGCTCGGGCTGAGCCCGCGGGCTTGAACTCCAAGCAGCCAGCGTGCCGGACGCGGGCCTACAAAGCATATATCATTTCGAGCCCGGGCCGGGCTCGGACCGTAAATTTTTAAATATACAACCACATTTCTAGGGCCTTTTCGGGCCTAACTTTATAAATGTACTGTACAACGATATCTATTGGACGTTTGGACAGTTCTTTCTGGAGAACTCTTAAAGCACAACTACAAAATCAAACTTCTATCAGGTTGTAAAGAAAGTTCTTGCGGTTTCCAACCTTCAATTTCAAACGAGCATATCTCAATTCAAACAAACTTTTATTAATCGAAATAAAAAGCATGACAATCAATACACTTTTGCCAACGAGAAACAAATGTGTTAATGCCGATAGCACAGAATTCTGGAGTTCTGGACGCGACGAAGTCGTTGAAGGTCGCTTCGGTATGGTCTCTGCTATTGAAGTATTTCTCTCGGAGGAAGTTGTCGAGATGCCTGAAAAAGTGGTAGTCGATGGGCGAAAGGTCCGGCGAGTATGTTGGATGAGGCAGAGTTTCGTAGCCCAATGCGTTCAACCTTCCCAGCGTCTGTTGTGCAACATGGGGACAAGCGTAGTCGTGGAGCATGATTGGTCCCTGTAATGTACCATTACAGTTGAAAGTAATGGCAACTTTTTTTTTTACGCACCCTGTACCTAGTAATTTTTTTTTATTCAATTTCGGTTTAGTTACACAATTTATTTACTCTCTTTACTTCGAATTAAATATAATGAATCGAAAGGTTTCATTAGTAACCATATTCCCACTGAATAATATATTTTATTTATATTTTGATTAGGTGTAAATCCCATTTTCGCATATACAAGTTGAATAGTTACAAGGTTTACCATTCTGACGTCATACCGAAACATAGTTCCGTCATTGGATATAAATTTTCTTAATTTCAGACCAATGTAGAATTTAGTCAGGTACCTAATCTTTCCCTCACCCCCTCTCACTAGTCCATAGTCACTTTCAGATCCGGTTATATCTGGATTTGCCAAATTTCTATTTGTTTTGTAATTTCCGCGGCTAAAGTTTTCGTTCTGATTGGAGGAATTCTCCTACCTCTGGCTTTTTCGGCGCAATGTTATCATAATAATAAAAGACGATTCTACGAGCACAGCCGTGAACAGCATCTACTCTATATTTGCTGGCAAGGACTTAAATTTTTAGTGAAAATCCATTAAAAATCAGATTAAATGCCGTAGTAAACGCCATAAGATTATATAGGAGCCTGTAAACCTATACTTTAGCTGAAAGAACTGCAAAACCAAGGAGAAATAACAAATTCCGGATTTCTGTTTACTAGGAAGCCATGTTTGCTGCCCAGCTAGAATAGACAGAGTGAAATAGTGACTTTATTTTTTTCTTTCAAACCATAGATTCAGTTAGGGATTAGGGGAAATACGACCTGGTTTCGTATATTCTATAGTGTATAGTTTAAATGTGATTTTTTTTAGTAAGTGTCTGTATGTAGTAGGTTTTGTAATACTAACTATCAAAATGGCAGCTTAAGCTAGCGTAAAAGGGCTCCTATCCCCTTTTCCAAATTGAACCAATTCTAGCGGGGAAATGGGTTAGTTATTATTTGTTTTAGGGCCTTTTCCCCTTTCAGGGGAAGGGTCCCTCCATAAACCTCGTTAAGGTGCCCCCAGGGCATCACTCTTTAGTAATTATTTTGTAAACCTGTTTCAAGTAATTGGCCAGGTCAATTGGACCTAGGGTTACCCTCCTCATTTTGCCCTAAAGTTTAATAGAACCAACTCTATATACCAAAAAGGAGTACTTTTCTTCAATATGCATGTAATTCAATGGTGTTTGTTTAGTTAATAGTATTTATGTGTAGTATTTATAGTGGTGTGTAGTTCGTAGTTCTGTATGAGTGCGTGATTTTACCATAAGGACAGTGTATAAATATGCGTTAATTTAGTACCATTTGTCTAACTCGAAGTATACTAAACCAGAGTAAATATTATAGATTTGATTAGCAAGTGTAAGGCTATATTTTAGTACACGGTAAATTATGCCTCCACTACAGCGCCATTGCGTCCGGTTTCGCTAATCAGTTGTTTGTTGACATTACGACATCGCATGACTTAGTGATCTAGATTGATTGATTTTGGCCATTTATTCTCAAATTACATCCCGTGGACATGGTTTTCGGTTCAGATGAGTATACCTTCATATAAGATAGCATGAGATCTTACTGTACTGAAAATTTCAGCTTGCTAGGTCCAGTAGTAATTGAAATATCCACTGAAATAAAGAATACCTATTTTCTTAATAGAAGTAAAGCCCATATGCTGTTACTATTTGTTTCAAAATGTAGTATTAAATTCTCTTTTCCCGTGGCTATAGAAAAATTCCATTGTTGCTTTAGTTTTATCAACAAATCAGAAATAGATTAATCGTTGACAATTTAACTTTCAGTGAATACACGTATGATTTTTTTTTAACTGTGAAGTAAATACAATTTGGGTGCTTCGAAACAAAGAGTACGTGGTTCGATGAATGTTATCGTGTAGTGGTTTAAGCGTGACAGATTGTGATAATTATATATTTATTAGTGTGTAATATAAATATGTGTATGGCCTGCGTGTAAAATGTATGAAATAGGGTGTCTATAAAATATTACTTCGCGCGAAAATTAGTAGATAATGAATGAATGTAATGATATATTAATAATATGATATAAAATAATATGAATGAGATGATATGACACCTATATTTAAATGGATAGGCCTAGTGTATGTTATATAGTGAAAATATGAATACGTTTACTAAAAAGAAATCTCTCGCGTTTTGACTTCTACACCAGTACATTCATCCAACCGAGTTTGCTACTTGGATAGTAAATTGTAGTTGGGAATTGTGTGTTACTTCGCATTTAAGTACCTCATAATAACAGCCCCGGATCTTAAGCCTTTCAATAGATAGGGTAGCATCATGTGGGAATTACTCCTAAAGGTTGACAAAAATGATAACTAAGAAAAGATAACTGCTATATCCTGTGATCATCGAAAAGTACAGGTATCGGTCATTTGTACCTTTAACATTCATTGCCTCTCCGAGATTTTTTTTTCGTTGCTTACCTTATTTATTTATTATGCAGTGCTAATATAACTCAGTTCGGACTATCCGATTAAATCAACTGCTACTAAATTAATATTTATGTCATTACCGTACCCGGGCATCGACCCCTCCCCCCTTGAATATTTTCGTCTTCTTTTCTCAGTTTCCAAACTAGATAGTGATGGAAATTAATCGATGCCTCAGAATTTAGCGCATTCTGCGAAGGGGAGCTATCGGTGAGGTTTGGCAATAGAAATCACCGATCCAAAATTCAGTTTATTTAATTTTTTTTATTTTGGCAAATTCTAATTAGGGATATCTTAGCTATTACTCTAATTTCATTACTATTCTGGAATCTTCTAGTTTCTTAGAGGTCGGATGATTTTTTTTCCTTTTGAAATTCTAAATTAACGCCGTCTCTAACCTTCCGGAGGATTCTGGGATCTGCAAGGGTGTTGACCGGATACGGTGAGTGGTGGGATTTCCCTAAAGCCTTTGTCTTTCCGAAAATCCCATCGTGGACACAGACTTGTCTCATTTTTGCAGAGATCTTTTTCGGCTATTTATTTGGTAAGCCGAACCCTTTTTGGCATAAAAGAGAATATTTGGTTCTAGTATGTTGTATACGTAAATTCGACCACTTATCTTTCGTATTTGTAGTGTTCTGTCTTCTCTCTCTTTACCTATTCTTCTTCTACTTCTCCTCTAGAGTTATTTTTTTAATTTTTCAACCTCCCCCCCCGGTTTCTGAAACACATGAAAACATATAATATTTCATATCACTTATTTCGATCGTATGTACTAACTGAGACATCGAGGGATGCAATTCGTGGAGGTATTGCAGCACAACTCAGGACCATTTTCGCGATATTCAATCCACCACGGGAGAAACTGACGAGAAGGTACACTATGCTTTAAGATTCCTAGAAACTTATTTGTTATTCATTGATCGTACAAATTATACCCATTGACGACTGATTTCTGGTTTTCTTTCTATTGATTGGTCATATAGTGTGTATGTATTAGTAGTTTGGGCCCACTAGTTTCGAATAACCTTGATTTTTTCTTTCTCTGTATATACATATATATATATGTACTTACATAGTTTGAAAAGTTACGTGCCTGCTCTATTTGTTGTATTTCCACCTCTTATGTCAACTTATTAAATAACACCAACTATTTCTTTATACGCGGATCTTTAGTAAATTGAGAATGATTATTGATTATCGGGTTTACATATAAAGTACAATGTTGCAACCTTATGAGGGAAAAAAGTGAATTTTGATAGTCAGGGTTTTTGTTTATTTTGAGCCAAGCAAGCGTGAATACTTGTTGAATATAAACGGTTATGTAGAATTTAAATGTCGACGAAATACTATGATGGATATTAAAATGAAATTTATTATATTGAGTAATATGAATATATATATATGCGAGTATGTATGTAAAGGGCTCGGTATTTACCCTGGTTGTTTTTAGGTTGCCATAGATTTTTGACACCCGATATTGACCAACTATTTGTGATATACAGTATTACCGCGTAAATTGTAATAAATTACATTTTGTTGAGTTGTTATTGATGTTTGTGACTATTAAAGTTGAATATCATGTTAAATACTGCATGTAAATAAAACAAGTAGCAGGTCGTAAGAAAAGTAAAAATAACCCTAATCCTTATCCAAATTTATTTTGCGAGATCATAGTGAAATTAGTAAGCTACGAAACAGTGCGCCCCACCAACGAATCTTCTATCAGAAAACTATGAAACAAATCCTTCCCCTACGATCGGAAACCTAACTATTCAGTGACTAGAATCTTTTGACTACACGATCTATACTAAAAAAAATAGTGATCTTAAATTTAATGAACTGAAATTTGGTTAATAATTTAATGTGAATACAGGAATATGGAAATATGTTCCCAATGTTTGGGACTGGACTCGATATTTTAAATCTTGATAAACTTTGAAATTTTATATCAAGTGCGTCAAGTGACGAAATGAGAAATTTATATATATATAATATGAAGCAACTATTTGTCTATAGTTAAAACCAAAACGACTAAATACTCTCATGGACACAAATCATAGTGCGTAAAGAGAGTTGAAAAAGGAGTTATTATCGACGTGAGAACAAAGACTCATAAAATTGTCGAAATGTCTCCTCTTGGGACAGAGACTCAATAAAATGCTACTAAAGTGCTTTTTTTTAAAGAATGATTAACCAATTATATTTTTTTCTTTCTTTTTCCCGCAATGATATGTATTCATTGCACTGAATCTTAAATATATTGACCTTTGAATTTCTTTTTTTTCCTTTATTTTTCTTTTGTCTTTCGTCTGTTGTCGAATTTTTTTTATGTAATCCAACTTTTAATATCTCTAGAAAGAGAAATGTGTTATTTGATATTGCTGAAAGTAGCAGATTTCTGTGCATGCTTATGAAACATTCTTTTCATGTATTAAATTTTTTCTGTTATGTCAAACTAAGTTTTCTTTTATTGAAATGTAATAAATGTCTATAGAAATGTAGTTAGGTTAGTTTAATTCAACTAAATACAACCTGAAGTATACATTGTCCTGTATGAATATGTGTGTGAGTGAAATGTAGGTTTAGTATTAAGTGCACCAATTATTTTGACATATATGTGTGACTTATTATAATTAATGGTAGTTGGCAATTAAAGTCATTGAATGTCAATACTAACTTAATTTAAGTTGGCTCTATGAAGGAAGTAAAAAGGACCGAAGTAGCCTGAACGAATGATCATCATGGGAAAACTGTGAAAGTCAAAATCTTCGACAAATATGTGATACTCTGATTTTTTTTCTTTTCTTTTTCTGTGGTCGATTCTAGCATGCCATCAACTTCGTCGTTTATTTTTCAAATATTGGATATTAGTCTAGAACTCCTGGAAATATTGAATAAACGGTTAAATTAAACTTTCTCATCTATCTCAGAGCTAGATTGGGATAATTCGGTAGTTGGGGTTAAATGGATCTAGGTCTGGGATGTATGGGTTAACATGTGTCTACCTTTGATCACCTTAATACCAAACATTCACCCAATAGCTATTGGAAATGATCCCAATTCGATAATTATTCACTTTTCCTTTACCATATTTCTCAAAATATCCAGTAACAGTTTCCTCTTTATCACCTTCTTACTTTACCTTTTTCCTCTTCTATCTTCCTTTTCCTTTCTTCATCTTCTTCTTCTTCTATTTTTAATAAAACTGAAAAGAGGGTCGAGACTGGGAATTCTATATGTAATAAACACGGTCATGTATTTATTTGATTTTATTTTCTTCAGAAGTCCGATAAAAAAGTTTTCTCATTTCGATCGAACCTAGTATGTTCGAAATTAAGAAATGGATATTATATTCCAATATAATTAGACATAAGCTGATAGCTTCATGAATATCCCCACCAGGGGTGAAAGGTTCCCACTCACGACTTATTCCATGCATCACATTTGTTACAGAGCTTTCTTTCTTTTCTTCTTTCATGCCCCTTATCAGTTTTAGATTGACGAGCGGTGACAGGATTCGTTGTTATGGAAACGGTGGTTTCTATGGCAACGGCCTTTTTTCAGTTTTAGAGTGGCGACACGTGACAAGACTGTTGCCATGGTAACGCATGTTTGCTGTGGTAACGGATCTGAAAATGCTTATTGAATAATACCAGTTATCATGCCAATCAGTTTTAGATTGGTGAGCCGCGACAAGAATGGTTGTCATGGCAACGTTTGTTCCCATGGCAACGGATCTCAGTTTAAATGGCGACCGATAGATCTGAATTTTTTTTAAGAATGTCAAAGAGTGAGGTTGAAGGCATGTTGAGTACTCTGATTTTTTTCTTTTCTTTTTCTGTGGTCGATTCTAGCATGCCATGAACTTCGTCGTTTATTTTTCAAATATTGGATATTAGTCTAGAACTCCTGGAAATATTGAATAAACGGTTAAATTAAACTTTCTCATCTATCTCAGAGCTAGATTGGGATAATTCGGTAGTTGGGGTTAAATGGATCTAGGTCTGGGATGTATGGGTTAACATGTGTCTACCTTTGATCACCTTAATACCAAACATTCACCCAATAGCTATTGGAAATGATCCCAATTCGATAATTATTCACTTTTCCTTTACCATATTTCTCAAAATATCCAGTAACAGTTTCCTCTTTATCACCTTCTTACTTTACCTTTTTCCTCTTCTATCTTCCTTTTCCTTTCTTCATCTTCTTCTTCTTCTATTTTTAATAAAACTGAAAAGAGGGTCGAGACTGGGAATTCTATATGTAATAAACACGGTCATGTATTTATTTGATTTTATTTTCTTCAGAAGTCCGATAAAAAAGTTTTCTCATTTCGATCGAACCTAGTATGTTCGAAATTAAGAAATGGATATTATATTCCAATATAATTAGACATAAGCTGATAGCTTCATGAATATCCCCACCAGGGGTGAAAGGTTCCCACTCACGACTTATTCCATGCATCACATTTGTTACAGAGCTTTCTTTCTTTTCTTCTTTCATGCCCCTTATCAGTTTTAGATTGACGAGCGGTGACAGGATTCGTTGTTATGGAAACGGTGGTTTCTATGGCAACGGCCTTTTTTCAGTTTTAGAGTGGCGACACGTGACAAGACTGTTGCCATGGTAACGCATGTTTGCTGTGGTAACGGATCTGAAAATGCTTATTGAATAATACCAGTTATCATGCCAATCAGTTTTAGATTGGTGAGCCGCGACAAGAATGGTTGTCATGGCAACGTTTGTTCCCATGGCAACGGATCTCAGTTTAAATGGCGACCGATAGATCTGAATTTTTTTAAGAATGTCAAAGAGTGAGGTTGAAGGCATGTTGAGTTGATTACAACATTGAAATTAATAAGAGAAATTTTATAGTCAAGTGAAACAACTAGAGTCGTTGGCTACTTTGTCATTTTTGTTTCCTTTTCTAAGGGGGAAAAAGAGAAGGAGTGTCAAAATTTTTTCTAAATTAGAACTAAACGCTAGAAGGGTTTCAAGGAAGGAAAGAGAATGGGAGTCCTTTAATTCATAAATAATACTTGTCTGGATAGCGAATAAGTATTTTATAGTATATGTGTATTTTTCATATATATCTTGTCTTTTGTAAAGTGTATAGTGTGTCAAAGCTATGGCAACAAATAAAAAAGTTGTTTTGTCACAGGACGAATGTGAAGTCACGTGCACTCAATGCACATTAGATGAAAAAGAGAAAAGATCTCGCGCCCCGCGGAGATTAATAAGATGCACCGGTTGTGGACTAAAATGGATCCACTTTGCTTGTACCAATTCAGATGATACTGCTGAAAATGCAAAAAAAGTTCAAACCGGCGAAATAATAAAATACTGTAAGGATTGTGAAAAGGACCGAGGCCAAATATCTCCAGCGGAGATATCTGACCTCGATGATGAGGAAAAGAATGGAAATCACAGTGATTCTCGGGATCAGACGGCAAACCCGAATTAAGGAATGTCATCTGGAGGGTCTGACATGTCTGCATTAATTCGCCAAATGATGCAAATGATGAACAACAAATTTGATGAATTGAAACAGAACGGTGCAGAAATGAGGCGTGAGAATGCAGAAATGAGACGTGAAATAAATGAAAAGTTTGATACCTCGAAACGAGAGACCGACGCTCGATTCGAGGTACTAAACAATAAATTTGACCAGATCTGTTTAGACTTTGCTTCTTCGATTAGCAAATTGAAGGAGCAAACGTCTACTGAACTAGAGCAGGTTAGATACCAGGCCCAACATTCTACCGAGCAGCTCAGAGAAGAAACAAATGAAAAATTAAATGAAATAGATGTAAGGTTTGAGAGCACAAACAAAAGATTTTGTGACATCGAACAAAAGGTTGAACAGCAGCAGGCTGAAATAAGTAAATTAAATGTTGTAATATCTAACCTATCAATAGAAAACAAACTAGAGTCGGTTGATCAAAGGATTGGTCAAATTCAAACCGAAGTAGACAGTCTTAAGGGGAATATTACTAAATTGGAACTCGTCAAGTCTGATATCTCCTATCCTTTTCCTGATGGCGATTCTCCAGGGAAAATTTTCCCAGAAACAAGTAACGTCCAACCGGGAAAGAGTCAAGTGTTGCCTGATGCACGGGACACAGCAATGTATTGTCCCCCGCATCAGCCAACCTCGAAATCATGGTTGAGTAATTTCGATGTACCGATGCAGTCGAGTGTTGTGACTACAACAGTCACTAGCGTAAATGCTCACTCTACCTTTGGAATGGTACAATCTTACAGCGTGCTGCCAGGAGGGGAAAGGAGATGTGCCGGACCGTCGGTTACTGCCGTGGTGGGTCCTAAGTTCGAACCTCACATGGTCAACACTAATTATAAAACCTCTCTTGGTCATATGGGAGCGTTCAGTTCGGTGACCACTCCGTCGGTGGCAAATCCGGTGACAACCCCAACCGCTCAGGATAACGCGTTGATTCCAATAGATTCTTTTCCTGCCCCGTATAGTATGAGCTCTAAAGTTTCCCTCCGGGATATTGAACGTTTTCCCACTTTCGATGGGAACATTGCTAACGGGTTACCTCGAGTTTTCCTGCGAAGATTGCAGCAATATCTAGATATGTACAAACTTACTGATGGGGAACGCCTACAAATAGTCGAAAAATGTTTGATCGCCGCTTCGGGCGCATGGTTTGCCTCTGTTAAATACCAAATCCGGACGTTCAGTGATTTTTTGATTCTTTTCAAGGAAGAGTATTGTAATGAGCACATCGAGCGGCTCTAAAAGAGAAACTTACAATCACTCGGGTATGATCGCTTCAAGTATGGGTCCCTTTTGGACTATGCTTGGAAAATCATTGAACTATATTATCAGATAGCTGAACATCCCTCTCAGGCCGAACTGGTAGATATTATAGTTAACGCTCTTCCACCCGATGAGTCCCGGGCCATAGCCTCCCACTTGTGCCAAACGGTGCGAGAAGTCACCTCACGTTTAGCTGCCTTGTGCGGCAAGGAAGTTGGTGGTCCACCAAAACGATACTTCGCCCGACAGGCAAAGATTCTAAAACCGACGAAGACGAAGGTAACGGCAAGTTGCCAGACAGATTTCCTGAGTTATACCCAAGCTGGATCTCGTTATCCTAGTGGGTATGGCTCAGAAAACAACAATAATGGCCGGCGACTATTCAGGAATCGGCCCATGTTCAACAATCGCCGGAGTTATCGTCCCTATGACCGTACCAACATGGAATCGAACCCGGATAGGGGCGATAACACCAGGAGGAATTTTAACAGGACGTACGGAAGAAGGGAGAACGGTAATAGTCAGGGTAATAACAATAATAGTAACAATAATGTAAATCGACCCCAGAATTCAGTCCCTTCGCAAGTGCGTGGTAACGGTGAGCCTAGAACAATATTAAATAAAAGTGATAGTCGAGAAACTGCGGGCTAATGTCATCAGATATACTAGTCGACGGCTGAAGCCTTACGAATTGTCTCTGTTGATGTCACAGTTAGAACTTCTATCCGTTCTATTGCTATGTGAACACTACAAAAAAAAAGTATCGGAACTCACAATTTTCGAAATTTAAAGATTTTCAATTGTACAGAAGATAAACGTAGTGAATTACTCGCGCAATACCCCAAGTAGATATAATATACTGTCATAGTGTGACTGGTATTGTTTGAATGGGATGAATGAGTGTGTTAACTTAACAAGCATCAGTAGTTAGTATTCCCAATTTGCAAAATTTTGTTATTCTAACAAAATTTTGTTAATGGGCCGGGGAAAGCTGTAATGTACCATTACAGTTGAAAGTAATGGCAACTTTTTTTTTACGCACCCTGTACCTAGTAATTTTTTTAATTCAATTTCGGTTTAGTTACACAATTTATTTACTCTCTTTACTTCGAATTAAATATAATGAATCGAAAGGTTTCATTAGTAACCATATTCCCACTGAATAATATATTTTATTTATATTTTGATTAAGTGTAAATCCCATTTTCGCATATACAAGTTGAATAGTTACAAGGTTTACCATTCTGACGTCATACCGAAACATAGTTCCGTCATTGGATATAAATTTTCTTAATTTCAGACCAATGTAGAATTTAGTCAGGCACCTAATCTTTCCCTCACCCCCTCTCACTAGTCCATAGTCACTTTCAGATCCGGTTATATCTGGATTTGCCAAATTTCTATTTGTTTTGTAATTTCCGCGGCTAAAGTTTTCGTTCTGATTGGAGGAATTCTCCTACCTCTGGCTTTTTCGGCGCAATGTTATCATAATAATAAAAGACGATTCTACGAGCACAGCCGTGAACAGCATCTACTCTATATTTGCTGGCAAGGACTTAAATTTTTAGTGAAAATCCATTAAAAATCAGATTAAATGCCGTAGTAAACGCCATAAGATTATATAGGAGCCTGTAAACCTATACTTTAGCTGAAAGAACTGCAAAACCAAGGAGAAATAACAAATTCCGGATTTCTGTTTACTAGGAAGCCATGTTTGCTGCCCAGCTAGAATAGACAGAGTGAAATAGTGACTTTATTTTTTTTCTTTCAAACCATAGATTCAGTTAGGGATTAGGGGAAATACGACCTGGTTTCGTATATTCTATAGTGTATAGTTTAAATGTGATTTTTTTTAGTAAGTGTCTGTATGTAGTAGGTTTTGTAATACTAACTATCAAAATGGCAGCTTAAGCTAGCGTAAAAGGGCTCCTATCCCCTTTTCCAAATTGAACCAATTCTAGCGGGGAAATGGGTTAGTTATTATTTGTTTTAGGGCCTTTTCCCCTTTCAGGGGAAGGGTCCCTCCATAAACCTCGTTAAGGTGCCCCCAGGGCATCACTCTTTAGTAATTATTTTGTAAACCTGTTTCAAGTAATTGGCCAGGTCAATTGGACCTAGGGTTACCCTCCTCATTTTGCCCCTAAAGTTTAATAGAACCAACTCTATATACCAAAAAGGAGTACTTTTCTTCAATATGCATGTAATTCAATGGTGTTTGTTTAGTTAATAGTATTTATGTGTAGTATTTATAGTGGTGTGTAGTTCGTAGTTCTGTATGAGTGCGTGATTTTACCATAAGGACAGTGTATAAATATGCGTTAATTTAGTACCATTTGTCTAACTCGAAGTATACTAAACCAGAGTAAATATTATAGATTTGATTAGCAAGTGTAAGGCTATATTTTAGTACACGGTAAATTATGCCTCCACTACAGCGCCATTGCGTCCGGTTTCGCTAATCAGTTGTTTGTTGACATTACGACATCGCATGACTTAGTGATCTAGATTGATTGATTTTGGCCATTTATTCTCAAATTACATCCCGTGGACATGGTTTTCGGTTCAGATGAGTATACCTTCATATAAGATAGCATGAGATCTTACTGTACTGAAAATTTCAGCTTGCTAGGTCCAGTAGTAATTGAAATATCCACTGAAATTAAGAATACCTATTTTCTTAATAGAAGTAAAGCCCATATTTTGTTAACTTTCAGTGAATACACGTATGATTTTTTTTTTAAACTGTGAAGTAAATACAATTTGGGTGCTTCGAAACAAAGAGTACGTGGTTCGATGAATGTTATCGTGTAGTGGTTTAAGCGTGACAGATTGTGATAATTATATATTTATTAGTGTGTAATATAAATATGTGTATGGCCTGCGTGTAAAATGTATGAAATAGGGTGTCTATAAAATATTACTTCGCGCGAAAATTAGTAGATAATGAATGAATGTAATGATATATTAATAATATGATATAAAATAATATGAATGAGATGATATGACACCTATATTTAAATGGATAGGCCTAGTGTATGTTATATAGTGAAAATATGAATACGTTTACTAAAAAGAAATCTCTCGCGTTTTGACTTCTACACCAGTACATTCATCCAACCGAGTTTGCTACTTGGATAGTAAATTGTAGTTGGGAATTGTGTGTTACTTCGCATTTAAGTACCTCATAATAACAGCCCCGGATCTTAAGCCTTTCAATAGATAGGGTAGCATCATGTGGGAATTACTCCTAAAGGTTGACAAAAATGATAACTAAGAAAAGATAACTGCTATATCCTGTGATCATCGAAAAGTACAGGTTTCGGTCATTTGTACCTTTAACATTCATTGCCTCTCCGAGATTTTTTTCGTTGCTTACCTTATTTATTTATTATGCAGTGCTCATATAACTCAGTTCGGACTATCCGATTAAATCAACTGCTACTAAATTAATATTTATGTCATTACCGTACCCGGGCATCGACCCCTCCCCCCTTGAATATTTTCGTCTTCTTTTCTCAGTTTCCAAATTAGATAGTGATGGAAATTAATCGATGCCTCAGAATTTAGCGCATTCTGCGAAGGGGAGCTATCGGTGAGGTTTGGCAATAGAAATCACCGATCCAAAATTCAGTTTATTTAATTTTTTTTTATTTTGGCAAATTCTAATTAGGGATATCTTAGCTATTACTCTAATTTCATTTCTATTCTGGAATCTTCTAGTTTCTTAGAGGTCGGATGATTTTTTTTCCTTTTGAAATTCTAAATTAACGCCGTCTCTAACCTTCCGGAGGATTCTGGGATCTGCAAGGGTGTTGACCGGATACGGTGAGTGGTGGGATTTCCCTAAAGCCTTTGTCTTTCCGAAAATCCCATCGTGGACACAGACTTGTCTCATTTTTGCAGAGATCTTTTTCGGCTATTTATTTGGTAAGCCGAACCCTTTTTGGCATAAAAGAGAATATTTGGTTCTAGTATGTTGTATACGTAAATTCGACCACTTATCTTTCGTAGTTGTAGTGTTCTGTCTTCTCTCTCTTTACCTATTCTTCTTCTACTTCTCCTCTAGAGTTATTTTTTTAATTTTTCAACCTCCCCCCCCCCCCGGTTTCTGAAACACATGAAAACATATAATATTTCATATCACTTATTTCGATCGTATGTACTAACTGAGACATCGAGGGATGCAATTCGTGGAGGTATTGCAGCACAACTCAGGACCATTTTCGCGATATTCAATCCACCACGGGAGAAACTGACGAGAAGGTACACTATGCTTTAAGATTCCTAGAAACTTATTTGTTATTCATTGATCGTACAAATTATACCCATTGACGACTGATTTCTGGTTTTCTTTCTATTGATTGGTCATATAGTGTGTATGTATTAGTAGTTTGGGCCCACTAGTTTCGAATAACCTTGATTTTTTCTTTCTCTCTATATACATATATATATATATATGTACTTACATAGTTTGAAAAGTTACGTGCCTGCTCTATTTGTTGTATTTCCACCTCTTATGTCAACTTATTAAATAACACCAACTATTTCTTTATACGCGGATCTTTAGTAAATTGAGAATGATTATTGATTATCGGGTTTACATATAAAGTACAATGTTGCAACCTTATGAGGGAAAAAAGTGAATTTTGATAGTCAGGGTTTTTGTTTATTTTGAGCCAAGCAAGCGTGAATACTTGTTGAATATAAACGGTTATGTAGAATTTAAATGTCGACGAAATACTATGATGGATATTAAAATGAAATTTATTATATTGAGTAATATGAATATATATATATGCGAGTATGTATGTAAAGGGCTCGGTATTTACCCTGGTTGTTTTTAGGTTGCCATAGATTTTTGACACCCGATATTGACCAACTATTTGTGATATACAGCATTACCGCGTAAATTGTAATAAATTACATTTTGTTGAGTTGTTATTGATGTTTGTGACTATTAAAGTTGAATATCATGTTAAATACTGCATGTAAATAAAACAAGTAGCAGGTCGTAAGAAAAGTAAAAATAACCCTAATCCTTATCCAAATTTATTTTGCGAGATCATAGTGAAATTAGTAAGCTACGAAACAGTGCGCCCCACCAACGAATCTTCTATCAGAAAACTATGAAACAAATCCTTCCCCTACGATCGGAAACCTAACTATTCAGTGACTAGAATCTTTTGACTACACGATCTATACTAAAAAAAAAAATTAGTGATCTTAAATTCAATGAACTGAAATTTGGTTAATAATTTAATGTGAATACAGGAATATGGAAATATGTTCCCAATGTTTGGGACTGGACTCGATATTTTAAATCTTGATAAACTTTGAAATTTTATATCAAGTGCGTCAAGTGACGAAATGAGAAATTTATATATATATAATATGAAGCAACTATTTGTCTATAGTTAAAACCAAAACGACTAAATACTCTCATGGACACAAATCATAGTGCGTAAAGAGAGTTGAAAAAGGAGTTATTATCGACGTGAGAACAAAGACTCATAAAATTGTCGAAATGTCTCCTCTTGGGACAGAGACTCAATAAAATGCTACTAAAGTGCTTTTTTTTAAAGAATGATTAACCAATTATATTTTTTTTCTTTCTTTTTCCCGCAATGATATGTATTCATTGCACTGAATCTTAAATATATTGACCTTTGAATTTCTTTTTTTCCCTTTATTTTTCTTTTGTCTTTCGTCTGTTGTCGATTTTTTTTTATGTAATCCAACTTTTAATATCTCTAGAAAGAGAAATGTGTTATTTGATATTGCTGAAAGTAGCAGATTTCTGTGCATGCTTATGAAACATTCTTTTCATGTATTAAATTTTTTCTGTTATGTCAAACTAAGTTTTCTTTTATTGAAATGTAATAAATGTCTATAGAAATGTAGTTAGGTTAGTTTAATTCAACTAAATACAACCTGAAGTATACATTGTCCTGTATGAATGTGTGTGTGAGTGAAATGTAGGTTTAGTATTAAGTGCACCAATTATTTTGACATATATGTGTGACTTATTATAATTAATGGTAGTTGGCAATTAAAGTCATTGAATGTCAATACTAACTTAATTTAAGTTGGCTCTATGAAGGAAGTAAAAAGGACCGAAGTAGCCTGAACGAATGATCATCATGGGAAAACTGTGAAAGTCAAAATCTTCGACAAATATGTGATACTCTGATTTTTTTCTTTTCTTTCTCTGTGGTCGATTCTAGCATGCCATCAACTTCGTCGTTTATTTTTCAAATATTGAATATTAGTCTAGAACTTCTGGAAATATTGAATAAACGGTTAAATTAAACTTTCTCATCTATCTCAGAGCTAGATTGGGATAATTCGGTAGTTGGGGTTAAATGGATCTAGGTCTGGGATGTATGGGTTAACATGTGTCTACCTTTGATCACCTTAATACCAAACATTCACCCAATAGCTATTGGAAATGATCCCAATTCGATAATTATTCACTTTTCCTTTACCATATTTCTCAAAATATCCAGTAACAGTTTCCTCTTTATCACCTCCTTACTTTACCTTTTTCCTCTTCTATCTTCCTTTTCCTTTCTTCATCTTCTTCTTCTTCTATTTTTAATAAAACTGAAAAGGGGGTCGTGACTGGGTATTCTATATGTAATAAACACGGTCATGTATTTATTTGATTTTATTTTCTTCAGAAGTCCGATAAAAAAGTTTTCTCATTTCGATCGAACCTAGTATGTTCGAAATTAAGAAATGGATATTATATTCCAATATAATTAGACATAAGCTGATAGCTTCATGAATATCCCCACCAGGGGTGAAAGGTTCCCACTCACGACTTATTCCATGCATCACATTTGTTACAGAGCTTTCTTTCTTTTCTTCTTTCATGCCCCTTATCAGTTTTAGATTGACGAGCGGTGACAGGATTCGTTGTTATGGAAACGGTGGTTTCTATGGCAATGGCCCTTTTTCAGTTTTATCCCTTTCTGTTGACCAAAGCCGCGCACATACTTCGAAACTTCTGGTCATTTCGTCGATTTGTTGGCAGTGCTTCTTCGCCGTAATCGTTTAGCCCAGATTCAGGAAGCTGTGATGGATGAGACCGGCTGCAGACCACCAAACAGTCACCATGATCTTTTGTGGGTGGAGTTTTGGCTTCGGGAACTAATGAGGAGCTTCGCCGACGTCCAGCCACTGCGCCGAACGTCGCCGATTATTGTAAAGGATCCACATCTCATCACACGTCACAATCCTGTCGAGAAACGGGTCGTTTTTGTTCCGCAGAAGAAGAGAAGATGGCACCTCAAAACGACGATTTCGATGATTTTTGGTCAATTCATGCGTCACTCATTTATCGTGTTTTTTGACTTCCTAATCTCTTGCAGGTGGTTGGAAATTATCATAGGCATTACACCCAGGTCTTTAGCACGCTCTCGAACAGTTGTGCGTAGATTGGCTTCGACTAAGGCTCTCAGTTGGTTGTTGTCAACAGCAGATGGCCGATCACTGTGCTCGTCATCTTCCAGGTTCTCGTCACCGCTGCGAAAGTTCTTGAACCACCATTGTGCCGTACGTACGTTAGTGGTTCCTGGGCCAAACGCATCGTTGATATCACGAGCTGTCTGGGCAGCTTTTCGGCCTTTGAACTGGAACAAGAAAATCGTGCGAATTCGCCTCTTGTCCATACTATTTTTGAAGTTCAGAAAAAAGTTAAAAAATAGTATTTCAAAACAAAATCAATACCAGGGGCGATCGCCCCCCCCCAGAAGAGGAAACTTTCTTATTTTACATACATAAATAAACCCACCCCAAAGTTTGGAGCCCTTAAAAGTAGCAGTATGACAACCTACCGCCCCCCCCCAGAAGTCGGTTCTGGATCCGCCCCTGACCAATACAACGAATAGATAGAGCTAAAAACGCGCTTTAATCATATATATATAGGCACAATATTATAACGACACTTGACTTGAAAATACATCACTGAAAATGGAAGTAAAAAAAAAAACCGCAATAACTTTCTTTACAACCTAATAATTGCTGTAAATAAGAATATAATTTTGCGATGCTAAAACATATTTCGGACTCGGGTCGGGCCTAACATTATAAATGCACAGGCCGGGTTTAAAATTTCCGGCCCATGCAGACCTCTAATTCTGATGCAATCTAGCAACACTGCTCATATCAGTGACACATGATGTCAAATCATGACCTGTCATATGATAATAGCCATCCTATCCATTTCATTTGCTCTGTTAAGAAGAACACGTGTCATGAACATAATTCGGTTTTAATTTTTAGCGTGTAATTGTCGTTGAAGGTACTGTATTTTAAATGAATTTTATTTTATTAACTTGTTGTCTGCGATGCTTTTCAGGTGTTTATATTTAAGTGTATTATAATGTCCCGCACCTATAGTAACAATCGAGATAACTTCTGTCACACATGTGAGGATGTGGTTTGTGCATCGAGGAAGCGACCATTACTCCAGTAGGAAACAAATTTTTAAAAAAGAAGAAGAAGAGAGAAAGAATAAATACTTTCGTACTTCGCATGTCATGTTGGAGACCTACTGTAGATAAAATTTAAGCTCCATGTGTGTGTTGTACGGCATGCTCAACAACGCTGAATGCTTGGCTACATGGAAAGAGTCTCAATGTGTTTTGCTGTTTTCGTTATTTATTGTGAACCCACCAACCGCGTTCCCGATTGCTTCTTCTGTATAATAACTTCTTTAAAAAAATATGTAAATATGAACAGGGAAAGGGACAATAAATACACTGTAATATCATCTGTCATTTGTACAGTGGCTCATGGAGAGAGGGATTGAATTGTCCCTCATCCTCCAGTTAAGGTTTCGAGAACTATTGATAAAGATAATGATGATAAATTCCTAGGAACAGGTGGTATACCGGCTTATTCATCAATCAATAATGCAGATACTGCATATATAGTATGCGAACATCTTCCTCATGTGAACCACACAGAACCAGATAATCTGATCTTGTTAGAATTTGAAACTATAGTGACCGAGAAGACTCGTGAAGCCTGGGCTCTACATCAATCATAGAACTGCTTTCTCTCACGTGTGATGGATCGGAAGAATTCGGTACGGTGGACTGCATTGACGGTCTGCCCTGGAAAAATGTAATGCGTTAGGATAACACTATCACAGTCGTACACGAGAATCACCACAATTTTCACTACACTGGGGCTCTGACGCACTTTCGACTTTCGCGGTGACCCATAATGACGCCATTCGTTGGATTGGCGTTTCAATGTTGGCTCGTAAGATCTGGCCCATGTCTCATCTAGTGTTGCGATACGGCGTAATAAAGCCTCGCCTTCGCGCTCATAGCGCTCCAAATGCGTCTGAGCAGCGTCGTAACGCATCCATTTCTGTATTTCCGTCAACTCATGCGGAACCTATCGTGATGCAATTTTGCGCATGTCCAGGCGTTCCTTCAGAATGAAAAGCACATTCGTATGCGCTAATCCGGTTTGGTGAGCGAGCTCACGAATCGTCAGGCGTCGATCACTGCCCACTAACGCGGCAACAGCTTGCACTTCTTCTTCAGAGACGATAGGACGACCTGCCCGATGCAAGTTTACCACAGTTTGCCAATCTTCGTTGAAGGCTTTTACCCATCGTGCCACTGTTCTGTACGGCAATGCCGATTCTCCACACGCCTCTTGAAGCCCTTGATGACACTCTCGTGCTGTACGACATCTGGCACATTCAATCCTGATCCAACTCCGTTGTTCCTGTTTTGAAAACATAGTGACACCTTTACGTTAGACCGCTCGCTCACAAGTTACTGTGCTTCCCTCGCTTGTGCGCCTGCCGGTGATGTGGGACGGGTGAGTCTATTTGCTCAGAGGTTAGGTAGGTATGTCAACAACGTGCGCTACAAGCGCCACTAGTACATTTCATTGCATAGTGTCTCCATAGCAGTGTTGACACTAAGTTCCAACCCTCGTATATCTGTTAAATTGGATAGGCGCGAAAGACAATTACATTACAAGAAGGAGTAGCTGCGACGACCAGCTGATACAACACAATGTTGCACACGGGCCTCTAGGGAATTCTAGCAAGATTGTACTACCACCATTACACATAAAGCTGGGGTTCATTAAGACTATAACCAAAAACAAACGTGCATTTCAATATTTGTGTCACAAGTTCCCGCGTCTAAGAAAATAAGATAAAGAACATTCATTGGTCCGCAGGTACGCCTGCTTTCCGGAGATCCAGCAGTCTGAGTCCATTCTTACTTCTGATGAACAATACGCTTCGTATTGTTTTCACCTGGACCTTTTAGAAGAACTCATTCTTGTTTATGAGGAATTTAACTGCAACATGACACTGAAGATGGATTTTCTAGATTTCCCATATAGATGACCTCTGAGAACTGTAGTGTGTTTAGTGATGGACATGGGGAGAGATTTCATCAGAACATTGCAGTAGTTGAACAGCAATAAAGAGGAAAGTGGAATATTGCTTTGAAGACTTCTGGATGCTTTACAGAGAAGCATCAGATGTTTCCCACTAACGAGAAGAGGACAATTTCTTTCCTACTATTTAAACATCCTATTTTGTAATCTAATGCAAAGCATAAATTGTCTCTTTACTCGGAAACTTAATAGGAGACTATTTTTTTCTTCTTTTTACTGTTATTTTCGTGTTCAGCGCCCAAAAATCTATTAAGAACAGCTATTTTCTCTTTGTATAAAGATTTCATTGTAGAGTAGTGTACTTTTATGATTATTTGACCACATTTTGGCTCAAGGTGCTGAACCAAATGATATATAAATTATTTTTCGCTAAATGACGTATCAGCTTTTGCCTTGTGGCCACAGAATTGTCACTATAATAATAAAATAGTGTGTCTGTCGGTCATTAGCTTTTTGCATGGAAATGAGTGACCTAGAATTACGAAAATTTACAGACAGATATATCTTCATCAGATCTAAGCCTCTTCGATTTCTTTTTTCTTTTATTTTCGGCTCGAGGAGTCAGATTTGGGGCTGAAAATGTTTCACGTGCTTTCTCATAACGACTTGACGTGTATGCAACCCCCATTACGTCATGGTTGTGAGGATTTATATAACAGCAGAGGATGAATACCATGAACTATGTAGAGTTAAAGGCCTTTCCCCTCTCTTTTAATTGATGGTCTAAACAGCCAGCAAGAATGGGTGCTGTCTCTTCTTTATTCAGGTTCTGAATTAAGACCCGACATTGACACGTGCTTTCAGCTTTAAATAAATAAAATTGAATTTTCATGAAGTAAGGATCATCTAAACAGATTTAAAGAAGAAATCAGTGAAGTCAAACCATTAAAATTCCAGCTTATTTGAAAGAAAACGGAAAATGAATTAATGGGTAAGAATTATATATGTTCCAAGTATTGAACACTGTTAATTAAAATACATGAATTTCGGTTACATCTGGAACGCAGTTTTCAGTGCACAAGTACGTTTTATTCTATCATGCTTTCAAACGCAAATATATTACAATAAAAATTAGAAAACCCTTTTTTTTTTAATGTGAGCAAAACGTAATAGCGATATTTGTTTTTAGAATTTAGGTCTTTAGTTTTTGGTTTTTAGAGCTTTAATGTTCGTTTTCGGTACCAAGCTACGTTGAATACAAACCTAAAGTGCTTCATCAAGAACCAAACTTACGCATGCCACACAACAGGTGAAGGCGTAAAACTATTCACTCACAAGGGCACTCCAAAATACATTTATAAGTTTAATTCATACAAATGTATATTTCTACGTCTATCCATACTGAAAACTATACAGTGATTTTTGAACATACACTATAGAAGAAGATTTAAGGGCCGCGATAGCTGAGTGGTAGACTGTTCATCGCTGGTGCATGGGGTACTTGATTCGATCCCAGCTCGCGCCAAGTGAGCTTTGTGGTGGACCATGTGCGTGGTTTTCCTCAGGATCTCCCGTTTCCTCCCACTTTCTTCATTCCACCATTTCAATCATTTCTCATCATCATTGTCTTGTTTAGTCTACATGGTATAAAGCTAAAAGCTTCCATTTCATTTTTACAAGAAGATTTAAAGAGCTCCTTCATGGCTAAACGGTTAGCGTACGCGTCTTTGGCGTAGGAGAACCGGGTTCGATTCCTGGCGGGAGCTCGGATTCTACGTTAATCAGTAGGTCCACGTCTCATATATCCTCGCTGCTAAAAAGTACGCTAAACTCAAAATCAACTCACAAGTGAGTTTTCTGGTGGATAAACACCATGTTCGCGAGTTTTCTCGGAATTGTCCCGTTTCCTCCCACTTTCTTCATTCCACCATTTTATTCATTCCTCATCATCACCGTCTCCTTTAGCCTAGCCAGCATAACCGCCAGACGTAAAGATTTCATTTCATTTTAAAATCAACTCAATCAAGAAGATTTAACAAACCATTGTTTGGGCTCAGTACCATCTTGACAAGATATACAGTTCTGCTCGATTAAATTTTGATGATTTCTTATGTATCTTATGTTTTATGTGATTCTCAAACGCTTATAGATAATAGATCTTGTACTTATCTCTCAGTGCAATGCTCTTCCACATAAAGACACATAGAAAATACACAAAAACACGCGTTTACGGATCGCAATGCAAAATATGGTATAAGCAGGTATGCTGATTTTTGCAAACTATAACGCAAATTTTGCGTTGTGTTGATCTAAATCGCTACAAAGTGAGACTCATATTTTATTATTTTTAAAACTGTTTTTCTTTTGGAAATGAAAATGAAAATGAAATATTTCACGAAAAGTCCCACGATTCTGACTTTTGAGCTGAAGGAGATGATGATTAAAGCAAGTAAATAATGATGGTGAAATTGGTGCAATGAGAAAATAGTAAAAATATAGAGTACCCCGAAAAAACCCACGGACACGATGTTGTCCACAACAAACTTACTTGTCGGGGGATCGAACCAAGATCCCCATGTATCACAGGTAAGCATTCTATCACTAAATCACCGTGCCTTATGTTTTTTTTTTTTTTTTTTTTTTTTACCATAAGCAAACTTTTTTCATTTCCTGAAAGTATTCAACAAGATTTATAAACTACTAACAGGCGGACCACCATTTCGGGGACCATTATATCACTTGGTGGCAGTAGCGGCAATTGGCAGTTAAAAGTGGAAGGGCAAGACATGATCTGAATATTCGCGAAAGGTTGTATAACTAGAAGGATACTATATTTTCCAGTTAACATATCGTATATCGTATTTCATATTTTATTAAGTACATTGACAAGAGCAATGCAAGTAGGTACTAGCCCTGTGTACTCTTAAATAACAGAAGTGTAAGAAGAGATTCGATTCCTTGCTCATGACAGGGGCGGATCCAGGTCCGACTTCTGGGGGGGGGGGCGGTAGGTTGTCATACTGCTACTTTGAAGGGCTCCAAACTTTTTGGATGGGTTTTATTTGTATATATAAAATAAGAAAGTTTCCTCTTCTGGGGGGGGCGATTGCCCCGATCGCCCCCCCCCCCCTGGATCCGCCCCTGGCTCATGAACATCTTAAAATTCAGTATGGAAAATTGTGTGATAGATTATTTAATAACAAATTTGTAAAACAATAAATAAAAAGGATAATATTAATCATAGTAATGAATGAGGCTTGTTTTGTAGACGTTATATTGAAACTGGGGATTAATGAACACGTTATATTTATAATTCCACACATGCTATTAAATGCATGTTATTACTTTGAAAATGAGACAGTAAATACTACAAGCATATGTTAACTAGCATTTAAAGAAATACATAATGCAATATTAATTGATTTCAATTGCAATTAAAACGCAATTCCTGTAGCTATCTTAACTCCACGAGAAAACAAATAACCAATACGTACTCACAAAATGAAATGAAATCTGTGAGTTTTACGTCCCACGGTTATGCCGGTTAGGCGAAAGGAGACGGTGATTATGAGAAATGAATGAAATGGTGGAATGAAGAAAGTGGGAGGAAATGGGAGAACCCCGAGAAAACCCACGCACACGGTGTTTGTCCACCACAAAGTTCACTTGGCGGGAGCAGGGTTTGAACCCGGGACCCCATGTTCGTACTCACATAATAGCAAATATTATATGGGATCATTTTTCTATGAACCAGTAATACATAGAAAAACTTTACATTTCCAAATGGAACTATATACATTAAGGGGTCACTTTAAAGAATGGTGGAAACTGCCCCCTCTTGTCCCCCCTAATCGCTGCCCATGCTTGGTGGGACGGATCCCAATATTGCCACCTCTTTATAGCTACATCGATGTCAGCGGCATAATTAACAGGGTTCCAATGAGGAGCACGGCAAAAGAGGGCCGTTTAAGTTTCGAATATTAACTTTATGATGTTACAATGTTAAAAGTTAATTTTTCACGTATCATATTATTACAAACTTTCCCCTCAATATTGTATTGTATTCTTCTAATATTTGTAGGTCAATGCTATAAAAATCATTCAATTTACTGCAAACACTCTGTATAGAGGCTAGAATAATAAACCCGGCCGAAGCTTATGTGGTTCGGATTCCCCGTTAATCAGTAGGTCCCGTCTCATATAGCCTCGCTGCTGAAAGGGACGTTAAACTAAAACAATTAATTATCAATTAAAACTAATTGAATTTAATTATTTAAAAATGGACAGTGATGATTACTGATTATAAACGTGATTTGCTGTTTATTACTAAGATGAGGGCTATAATCATTTGTGTAACCACATATTGCTTGATGGACAAACTAAATAATAGAGGCGAACCTAGTTCGGAGCCAGGAGCCCTAGCCCCCCCCCCTTACCTTTTAGAATGACAAAAATAATTGAAGCTAGGCCTATAACTTATATATTTTTGAAAGTCTATAGGAAAACCCATGATATACCAATCGTATTCTGATTTCTGGTTTCCCCGTCAGTTTTTACCTTCTAGATCCGCCTCTGATAATAAATTTGTTAAGCGTAAATCGCTACAACTTTTAATTATACACGATTTTAACCTAGGGTGACCAGCCGTCCCGTAAAAACGGGATTGTCCCGTTTTTTCACTACCATTTCCGGTGTCCCGAAAACTTCTCCCGGGACGCCAAAATGTCCCGTATTTACGTATATACATTGGGTACAAAAAAAACTTTCGAATCGCTAAAATTTCCTAATTTATATTATTTTCTAAGCTATGTGATTATATTAGAATATGTCTAATTAGGGCCTACTCAGCAACGTCATTATGACGTTTGCAATATTGGATGTGGCGGCTGCAGTGTTTTCCCTCCTAGGCCTCCCCACTCCGCAGACGGCAGTGCAAGGGGCTGAAAGTCTTATGGAGAACAAATGTAATCTTTTTTACTCTCTTTTCCGGGCGGCGGAAGATTAAGGCACTGTCATCAGTACAGTGCGTTCACCTCTGGTGCTTGGGGTTCCGGGTTCGATCTCAGCCCCCGCCAAGTGAACTTTGTGGTGGACAAACACCGTGTGCGTGGGTTTTCTCGGGGCTCTCCCGTTTCCTCCCACTTTCTTCATTCCACCATTTCATCCATTACTCATCATCACCGTCTCTTTTAGCCTAACCGGCATAACCGTGGGACGTAAAACTCAAAGATTTCATTTCATTTTCATTTTCATCAATAGGCCCTACAGTACAGTGTTTCCGTGATTTGACTAAGATGTAACATACTTTCATTTAGGAAGGGGAACAAAAGTATAGAGCTATAAAAGTGAAAGTAAAAGGAACCCTAGTTGTAAATGAAATAATGTCTAAAAGTAAGAGAATACAAATAAAAGGAGTTGGAATCCGATGCTGACAGTTATAATAAATCCTGTCGGTGATAGATTAGAGCACTCATATGTTTTTAGTAATGTTTTCAAATTCTTCATTTTTTTGTTAGCTGCTGATAGTTACTTATTATCTAATTAATTCCACAACCGTTTCAATAGGTTTTAAAAGGAAAAGTGTAAATTTGCCCTTTTTTGTGAGAGATACAAAGAGAGAGAGAGAGAACGGAGAGGCTAAAAAATATATTTAGGGGAGCAACCTATCCAGAAATAAAAGATGTCCGTTTTTTCTAGTTTACTATTTGGTCACCCTATTTTAACCTATAGCGTAGATCTACAGTAGTCTGAAGGCTCGGGCGCAGCAACTCGTACTGACAAGCGATGGAATGTGCATTAAAAAAAGAAAAAAAGAATGTGCACCTAATGTCATGGAGAGTAAGCATGCTTTCAAGTACACAAAACACCTTCACTTGCACACAGAAACTAGCGGCCATTGGCACGAAATCAAGGACTTACCTTGACATTGCGAACGGTGATTGCTGGGAAAGATGCTGTTTAGTAAGATGGTCACTCTTTCATCTCAAAACAGTCATCAAAGAAAGTGAACACAAAAACAAGATGTACGGTGCGTCATTGTTTCTGTCGAGCCTAGTTTCCACTAACACATGTTGGACTCATCGGAGGAAAATGAACAACACCGAAACGTGTTTCATTCAAGTGAATGCAACGAGGAAAACATTTTGTTTCTGCGCATTGATAATGATTGCAGACAACAACTTCCTTCTAATAATGACGTCATCATTGAAACAGCTTCGACGTCATAGCCCTGTTTATATGGGCCTCCTTTAATTTTGTTGTAAATTACAGTGTTGCCAACGAAACACTTTGTACCTAAACTCATATGTATTACTGGTATCATAAGATGTGCTTTGTTGGATAATTTAAAATGTGTGTCCTTGGCATCTGATATTTTCCCCCGAGGGCGGCTTATCTGAATAGAGAATATTAGCTTTTCCACGAATAATTTTATTTTGTTTACTTGTAATAGTGCTAAGCTGTTGATGTTGTTCAAAATTACATTAATTACTAATTTTTGCGCCGGAAGGAGGAAGAGATCATCAAAAGTGCTTCACACAACCTTTTAAATAGACATATCTGGATTCAATATCATAAACTGCAAATGAGATTTATATAGGTGCTTCAATTTTGGGACTACCGGTACATAAAGTTGCTCTAATGATTTTGTGCACATTTCACATATATTACTTTTCGCATTAAATTGTAAGAGGGGATATATGTTAGAATCTGTTATGTGCTATTTTCCAGCTTTAGTCTGCCAAATGCTCTCAACTTCGGTGCGAGCGGTGTCGGGTTCGATTCCCGGTGGGGGCACTCGGTCAAAAAACTGTAAAAAAGCTTTTTCAGGCCGGCCATCCTGAATGAGGTTTTCCTTATTCACACCAGGCAAATGCCGGGATAATACCTAACTTATAGGTCCCAAGCTGCTTCCTTCCTTCCCCAATCCTTTCTTCCTTCCCTGTCATCGGGTAATATGCTTGCCGAGGGACGTCATCTCTGATGCGTGACGAGCTAAATGGCCATAGATGTAGAAAGTCTGGAAATCTAAATCGTAAATCCTTCAGTTTGCCGAGAGTGCCACAAAATTTTATTCAAATAAACTTTATTTGCAAGTAAAGTTTCCTCAAAAAAAAAAAAAAAAAAAAAAAAGTATGAACTTTTGACAAATATTTAGCTCAAGAACAATAATTACCACATGTGCATTCATAATATATAAAAGTCTAGAAAGAACCCAATGCAAATTTTTCTTTAGGAACTTACCAATTTTTAATGTATATTTATCAGTTGATGAATTGTTCTACCATAGATCGACCTCATGTGGTTTGAATTCCATGTACCAAAGTTACCGTAAGTGGCGTGATCTCGACAAATATCAGGAAGATCGAAAAAAGATATTTTTTTTAAATGAATTTTCTTTTTTAAATTGTGATTTTTTTATTTCAAGTTCGAAATTCCCGTCTGTGGTCTGGGCGATATATAGATCTATTTTGCCAGGGATGCGCCCCACAAAAGAATTTATCCCTTTCAGCAGCGAGGTTATTTGAGACGTACATTTATCAAGGGCGCCGATTTCTCGGTAAATTTGGGGGGGGGGGCATTCAGATGCAGAAGGTATATACAAGAGGATTTTAAAGACAAATTGCACTCAAATTATGCCAAATATTATATATTTATAAATACAATAGGGAGGGTCATATGAGTTTGGGGGCGCCCGGGCCCCCCGCTCCCCGATCGCTGCCCTTAACATTTATAGCTTAAAATGAGATTCGAATGATATGTGCAATCATGAGGAATCGAACCCGGGTCTTCCACGCCAAAGCTATTCATATGGCTCGAACCGTTCCAACGTAAACTCTTTGTGACACTTGTCGTTCTCGTAACTTCACGTACTCACCCACTTAGTTGCAATGGCCATAATCCTAGGCCTCTCAGCAAGGGCGCCGATTTCTCTGTAACTTAGAGGGGGTCATTCAGATGTGTGTTTGGTTGCAGACAAGAGTATAAGAAGGCATATATGAGAATTTTAAGACAAATTAAATTCAAATTATGACAAATATTGTACCGTATATTCATAAAAATACATATCACAATAAAAGTACATATTCATAAAAATACACGCGGGCCCACATGAGCATTGGGAGGCCCCCTCAGGATTGGTGCCCTTGGCTTTCAGACGTTCTCCCTTACCTGAACAATTTCTCTTTCTCAGGCCTTAAAATTGGTCCGGTTAGGGTTTTGGAAAATGAGAATGTATCGTATTGTTTGGGAGCACAGTCAACTGCTTTAACTTGAAGATTTGTGTATGTATATTTGTAAATAATTTTAGTATTATATTCGCGGTGTTCAGTTTCTAAAGAAACAATATATTCAGGAGTAAGCAATAAGGCAACAGGAGAGTACCGCTGGTGCTCAGTGGTAGAGCGCTCGCCTGTTGTATGTGGAGTCCTTGGCTCGATTCCAACTTCGTAGTGAACAAACAGTATGTGTGTAGGTTTTTTTCTGAGATTCTCCTTTTTCTTCCACTTTTTAAATTCCATCACTATCATTCATTTCAATTATCATCGCCTCCCTTAGCCTCGATGCATAAAACTGGAACGTTAAACTTTAAAAAAAAAAAAAAAAAAATGGATACTCAAACTAACATACACTGGATATTTAGATGAAGGTAGCAACGGTAAAATATTTATTCATGGTACTCATGTGTTTGTGTTCGGCAGATAAGCTGTGATTAATGGTAATGCAATCGATTTAACTTTAGTAGGATTTTGTGAACTTCAGAACGCCATTGAATGACGAAAAATTTGTTCTCCATAAATGTTTTAAAAATAAAGAGTAGTACTCTGGAGAGGGGGACACGGGTAGCTGCCCGGTTCGCCATATACGTAAAAGCCGCCACTACACATATGCACAGACATATACAGAGTAAGGTCAGTTCTTATCACAATTGTTATGCATACATGTGCATATATATTACAAGACATTAAATGTCCAAACAAGTATAGGCCTATTAACGAATGAAATAAATTGAAGTAATCAGAAACATGCGCTGCTTCTTGGAACCATGTATGTTCTATAGTTCATAGAAATAACGACAACTATTTACTTGAGGAAAAGAGTTTTAATATTTCGCAAAGATTCCTTGACCTCGATGGAAGCCTCACATGTTTTCCGCATCGAGGCTCTGGCACTGATATTGACACTGGCGTTAGATAGACTTATTTTGTCTCACTCTCTGTTTTCCACAAAACATATTGTATTTTTAACGAATTTAAAAACTTCGTTACTGAAATCTCTATGACTGTCTGTGCGTCCGTTATTTGCGAATTTTTCAATTTTAAGCCCTCCATTCGATAGAACATTAAAAAAAAAAAAAAAAAAAACTATCTGAGAAAGTCATGCAATTTTTGCGTTACCCTTACCGTTCCCGAGATATTGGCCAAAATTGTTCCGATTTCGGGAGATTTAAGGAGCCATATCTCCGGAACCGTAAGTCATAGAGAGATCATATTGATATTGATCAATACCTGAGAGGATGGTGAACATTTTGGTAGCAAATAGTAGCCAGTGGCTACTGGAAAACTGACGACCGTTCCCCAGGTATTGGCTAAAAAAAGGTGGGATTTTAGGAGATTTAAGGAGCCATATCTTCTTCATGTGACATGTTTCTACACTGGATTCCACATCTAAAGTTGTTTTCATGTTTGTTGCAGCAGCGAACGGGTTTGGTGCGTTAGCTTCATTAATCTACACATATTCGTCTTCCATTGTCGTTTGCGGTCCGCGGTCTACTCCAGTTTTCCTTTAGTTTGTAATCCCTGTTCCCCTTCTGCTTCGAATCGTTCAATTCAATATCTGATTGTTTCAATATGCAGGCTCATGGCTCGAGCAACTTGCTTTTTAGGCATTCCAGCTTTCTATATGCAATTATTCTTCCTCTAGTTATAAGAGAAAAATAGCCTACCATCTTTGATTTGTTTCTTATAAAAGCAATTTACCGTTGACAACAAAACAGTTATTTTTAAAGTTCGTTTGGTCAATGCTCTTGGAGCATTCGCAAAAATTGGGTTAATCCTGCATTTTAATGTAGTCCATCAATGGTGCCAGATGGCGCAACAGACCTTTACGAAACTTTTAGAAAATTAACATTTTTTTTTCAAGTGAAAGTGGATGAAGAGTGAGTAAAAAGCAGAAAGTCAAAAATGCAATCTTAAATGCAAAATAGATAGTCAAAAATTCAATCTTACCCGAACATTTCTTATCGCATCATATACAGTAAGTAAAGAAAGGCAAAATGTGATTAAATATATCCTCGAATTAGTCCTTTGGTTCGCTCTTTGTTCCTTCCCAAACAATTAACTTCTGAAGGTAGAACGAAAAGACATACTAAAATGAAATCAAATCTTTCAGTCTAACGTCTCACAATTATGCCTTTTTAGGCTAAAGGAGACGTATGATTAAGGTAAGTGAATGATAATGGAAGAATTGGTGGAATGAGAATGTAGAAGGATACGAAAGCACCCGAGAAAATCCACGGACACGATATTGTTCATCACAAATTAGGAAAGATATTCATAAAAGTAGAGAGTTTCTTTCGAAGTCGTACTAAATAACGTGTGAGCAAGAGGAAAGACTTTATTTTATCTCGTTCAGCAAAAAGAATGAGGTTTGCGAAGTGTTTTCGTTTAATGAAAAGAAAAAACCTCCTAATAGATAACGGAAATTAATCTTACGGCTTTAAATAACGGAAACGTCAGTTCACATTATATAACATCCGCATCCGTGAGGAAGTACGATTTCTTCTTCAGATAAAAGTCTTTGGTGCACCAGAATACATCGTCATTTCTCCAACACCTAAGCAGCTAACAGCCATTTAAATGCACAACTTATCACGTTCCAGTAGAGACATTACAAAAATATTTACTTCTTTTTAGCCAGTTGCCTCACCGTCTTCACTGCCCAAACTGATCTCTAATCAATCACTAATTTTCTCCGGTCAACGATTGTTATATGATAGTTACAGTGGTTAGCGTACGCACCTTTGGCGTGGGAGACGAGTGTTCGATTCCCAGAGAGAGTTCATGTGGTTCGGATTCCACGGTAAGCTGTAGGCCACGTTTCATATAGCCTCGCTGCTGAAAGTGACGATAAACTAAATATCAAATCATGAAGACAAACAAAATGAATTTTATGAACCTAGGAACTTTTTTAGGAAAGAAGGAGCCAATGGAGTGCTAGTATATTTCGAAAGGTAGCATACCTTAGATTTATGTACTAACTTAAATACAGAATATTAAATATATTGATGCGATATTGAGCTAGGGGTCTTATTACTGGTCATTAGTGTTATGGTTATTTTAGTGACCATTCCAAGCAACGTGCCCGCGTTTAAGTATTTGAGGAGAGGGCTTAGCATTTTGGATCTTTTTTGCACTCAACTCTGATATTAACGACAAAATTGTATGAATACATTAAAGAACGGATTTTTTTTAAAAAATTGGAGAAAGAAACAAGACGAAATGGTATAGCTTAGGTCAGTGTTGCCACTCTTGGTACAATTGTACCAGATTCAGCCCTTTTTGTCATTCATCGGCCTGTTGGTACCACGCTGGCATTTTCAGCCCTTCTTGTGAGAAAGTTGGTACAATTCTACCTAATTCAGTACCATTTAACAAGTACTTGTTACATTTTAGAAAGTGTCAGTAAGACTCCTCCCATATCTCTCGTTACTCATACTGTGTGTTAGACTCTTAAAAAATGCAGTTGAGCATTCATTCTGTGATGTTCTAGTTAGAAATAATAGATACCATTGTGACTTAAAATTATTAATAACATGTTATGATGTCTTTTAGGGAAGGTTCTAGGGCCCAGGACCGGTTTTACATTTTTTACAAATGTCGGTTTACTTACCTTATATTCTTCTTACAGTCCATTATCCTTGTTCGGTCGTGAAACAAGCGCGAATAAGGTGCAACTGTTTACACAAGAACTCGGAGATGATTGATTTGTTCCTCACTTTATATATTTTTTCATATATGGCCATAATACCGTTTCGGTTTATTGGCCACTTTGAAATAGAGGCGCGTTTGGTTTCTTTGCAATACATACCGGCAGGCCCGTATCCAGAGGGAGTCTAGGGGGCCGGGCCCTCCTAAATTTTTACTGACCCCCTAAAATGTTCACGGTAGGCTTGCAAATGAACTATATATAATATTGTTGGATCGGGCCCCCCTAACTTCTACCGGGCCCCCCTACAGTTTTGGTCTGGCTACCGGCCTACATACCGGAGATGATAACTGTTTTTCCTTTCAATTTGCGGCCTCTGTTATACTTCCTACGTGCGAGAAAAGTTTCATCTACTTCCACGGTTGTTCGAGGTCTTCCAATTTAGATGTTTTTAAAAAGTAATTTTTAAAAAGAGCATTTTCTTGATTTGGAGTCTTGGAAGAGAGGGTAGGAATGTACTAGAACTTTACCTCTTTTAGTTTCGTGTCATAGAGCCATGTAGAATATTACACTGATATGATATTCAGCCCTTTTCGTTTCAATTTGGTACTATTTTTCAAGCTACTCCAGAGCTAGGACTGTGGCAACACTGACTTTAGTAGTAGTGGAGTTCGAGGTGAGAGGACACCCCCTCGAACGTCAAGCAACAAGAAATACCGGTATCCTAAACTTCACTTTTGATAATAAAAAATATTATTTAGAGAGTAATAATGGCGATTAGTTCTAAAAGTATTTCAATATATTTTTTTAAATATAATTTTCCAGAAAGTGACTATAATCTTTGTGGAATGATGAGTGTTTGTGGGGAAAAAATCTTTAATATTCTATCCGATAGGAAATTTTTAGAACTTTCAAATATGTTCAGTTTATTTTCTTTGTAAAATTAACCCTTCTGAGAAGTTAGCCAAAAATCGAATGAAGACGTCTTCGTCTCCCATTTTTTTTCCTAAGAAAGAAGTGTTAGCACAAGTAGAATCAGTAAGGACTTTTACTATGTTGTTGAGGAACACAATTACAATAACCCTACACTGAGAAAAAAAATTGTAGGTGGCGTACTTAAAAAGATAGGTTACATGCGTAATTCCTGTAGTTTTTGGACTTAACGTACAACAGACGTATAACTGAAAACGCATGTTTTATAATACTTTCTGTATAAGTGTTCCATCTATACGTACTTTCCGTATGAAACAATATAGGCGGTCAGGGTCTCACATACATATGGACATATATAACATATAGCTGACGAAGGTAACATAAGTATATGCATGTGATATACGGAAAACTGTTAGATGTCAGACATCCTGCAACGGCATGATGTAACGCCTAAGGGCAGTGTCTATCTAGCATACGGATAACGTATGCTCCCTACTGATTTCTATAGTAAGCAAGATGATACCGTATATTTGTACAATATACCGCTGTCCGGAGAACGGATTTTTCTCTGTGTACAAAGAAAACAAGTGAGTATCATTTCGCAATGTGAAACTAAGGCGCCCAAACTATGCGAATTCAGTTCTATTCAGTACTTCTCAAATTTGAAGTAGTACATCTATAGCTACTGGTTACAAAAAGATTAATAGCGTCAAAGATAGAATATGCTCCTCGGCCGCTGAATTGATATCAGAAATCATTAATGCCACTCCGTTACTGTTTCTGTTCTATCGCGATAAAGATTGAAACCAAATATCGTTAATTTGAACCACTTCCGGTTTGAAGAGAGGGTTAACGGAGAAGATAGAACCTATTCTTGGGACACTGAATCGATTGCAGAAAGCCCCTTCTTGATATCTTTTACCGTTTTTGCTCTACGAAAATCAATATTGAAACCGGAAGTAATAGTAAATTTGAACTACTTCCGATTTTGATAGAGTGTTGTGAATAATCATAATATGCTGTCTTAAGACGTTGAATCGTATGCAATGAAGTGCTTCTTGCTATCTATTATAGCTTCGTTCTGTGGTGATAAACCGGAAATTGTTAATTTTAACTAATTCCAATTTGATTAGAGCTTCAACGGAGGAAATGGAATATATTCTTGAAACGCTGAATCGACCTCATCTTGATAGCATTTATTGTTTATCCTTCACGAAAATCAGTATTAAAACCGGAAGTAATAATAAACTTGAACAACTTTTGGTTCCGGTACAGTGTTGTGGATAATCATGATATGTTGTCTTCAGACGCTGAATTGTTTGCAAAAAAACCGATTCTCGGTATCTATTACCGTTTTCATTTTATAGCGACAAACGTTGAAACCGGTATTGAAAACGGAAATGATAGTAAATTTGAACTACTTCTGGTTTTAGTAGAGCGTTATGGATACTCATATGTTATCTTTAGGCGCTCATATTTTATCTTTAGAAAAAAAGCGTTATCTCGCAATCTGCTACCGTTTTCATTCTATAGCGATAAATGTTAGAATCGGCGCAATCTGCTACCGTTTTCATTCTATAGCGATAAATGTTAGAATCGGAATGGCTAATTTACACTTTCTATTTAAATAGAGGGTTAATGGAGGAGATGGGACTGCGTGCAGTATTCTTTAGAAGCTGAACCGATTGCAAGAAACAGCTTCTCGGATCGTTTTTGCTCTGAAACCTGTCCACAGACGGACGGACGGACAAGCTTAAGTACTATACTCATATTTCTAAATGACAAGTGAGTGAACTCCGAAATTTTTAATACGAGGGGGAGTCCGAAAATAAATTTCCCTTCTCGTTTTCCCGAGGAAAGCAAACAGCCTTGACCATTCGCCATACAGTCGTGATCTCGTATCCAGTGATTTCTATCTGTTTCCGGCTTTGAAGAAGACTCTCGGCAGGAGGCGCTTTGGAAGCAATGCTGGCAGAAGTCACAAAAGCTGTTCGACGGTGTTTCCGTATACAGAGACCTGAATTTTTCCTAGAAGGTTTCTTGAAGCTTATAGACCGGTATGGCAAATGACTCAATGTACGTGGTACTTATGTGGAAAAATAAAGGTATGTACACGGGCAAAAGTGCATTCATACTTCAAATTTTCATATCCTGCAACGTTAGACAACCAACAATACTGTTAATGTTGGTTCGTTGAGAACAACAGAAGGCTTTCCACAAGTGTTCTAGTTTGTCTGAAATATGCCAGTGTAGCAAACAGTAAAAAATAGAAAAAATATCCATGTCTCTCCAATGAATAATAACTGAGGTAGAATACGTCACTTAGCATTTACAGAGCTCTATTGATATCATGAGAAAGTTACAAGGAAAACTAATCTAACCTTAGGCATACCTAGGAAAAATCAATGTTTGTCAAACAATCATTTTATTTCACAGGTTACAGTATTTTGTAAAATCTCTAAATGTTTTACTTTATTCGTTTCAACGTTACCTTTACTTTTGTTACTTATCAGTTTTAATAGCTCTAGTAAAATTACATGAAAAAAATATCAAGTCGATGTGATATGAGACATCTTTGTTTTGCGATAATATTTTTATCAGCAAAACCATTGTAGTTTTTATTTTAAAATGTTTTATTATTATTATTTTTCATTTACACATTAAAGCTAACAAGAATATTTTCTGAAGTGAAATTACTAGTTTCGAGTGTGTTCGGAAAATGAAATAAAAAAACGAAAAAGAAAAAGAAAGAGAAATACAACCTAAGAAAGTAAAAACAAGATATGCAGTGTGTGTCAGTTCAATTTGAGAAAACCATTATATCAGTATAAAACATGTCATATGTTTCAAATACGAGAAATAGTTATATTTTATGTGCACATAACATGAGTTTGTGTAATTTAATACCCAATTAACGATACAAGTGTGTTTTTATTAGAAGCATATACGTTATCGAAATAATACGAATTCTCTCTTGTAATACGCCGTAACATCATTCACTATCCCTTCTTACATTCTAAATAATCGAGAACTGTAATTTCGTAAAGAAGAATAAACAAAATTGAACCAAAGTATAATCAAATATGAATATCGATGAATGTTCCGAATAATGTTTCAACTGGAGATACCTCCACTCTCTCTTTCTCTCGGTCAACATGCCCATGATTGTTGCGTCTCATCTCTAGTTAGAGAACTTTGAGCAAAGTCATCACACACATTGCAAGAACAAATTAAATTTAAATGTGTGAAATTGATTCACAATGGATTTGAACCCACGACCCCACAATTTCTAACCTAGTGCCTATAACACCTCGACTATTCTTCCACTACTTCCGATGTCTAACAACTTGAGAGTTGTGTCATGAAATGATGGTAGGAGGAAGAAAAAACGGAAACAACAGTTTGATTTTTTTTAAAAAAAAGAAATAAACACAGAAACTTTCGGTTTGCCGAAGGAAGGCTTAAGTAGCCAACTCTCGGTTAGGACAACCCTTTTATAGAAACTTTGAGTGTGGTACTATTTCGTTTCTACCATAGAATCCTGTGTGTCTTGGTAGGTATTCAATTAATTATGCTGAAATCTAAAAGGAGGGTCGTGAGTGGTAAAATAATATATTACTATCTGTCAAAAAGACTTTTGTCGCGGATCTACATTGTTTAACCCTTCTTGAAGTCGATGTTATGAATGATGGTAGACATAATTTCTTGAGCAGGTAATAGCGTTACTTTGGAACCAAATGCGAGTATAATTAAATCTGTCATATCTGTAGTTTCGTGTGGAAAAGAAACTAAATTGTGAACCAAAGGACTAAGAACAACTCAAGTTATTAATATAAACTTTGCCAAATATTATTGACTTATAATAAAATAAATACGAAAGACGTTTTGAAACGAAGAAAAATAACGTATTAGTTTGTAACTGAAGGGAAAGAAACCTAAATTAAACACACTAAAGACGAACCACTCATCGCGTAGTGATCGTGTTTTAGTGGTCAAGGCGTTCGGTCAATAATCTGATGGCACTCGGGTCGGATCCCGAGCTGGTAATTTTTTTAGTTATAATTTTTCCTGGCAATTGATCGGCGATGACACGTTTTATTATCTTCAGATATTTGAATGCTTGGATGTTTCAATACTTGATCTATCAAATCTTCAGGAATAATAATAATAATCTCGTAGAAGATTAAAAGTTAGGAGCACATTATCGCTCAGGTCATACAATTATAAGCAGGAACGTGACATTTGGCAAGAATATTGCGGTTTTGTGTAGTGTTGCCCAAGAAAAGAGGAATTTCTCTTCTCGTTACTAAAAAAAAAAACAAAATCGAGACGAGAAATGTTCTTTGGACCAATTGTCTTTTGGACGAAATATCCTTTGGACCAAATGTCTTCTAGATGAAATGTCCTTTGGATCAATTGTGTTTTGGACGAAATGTCCTTTGGACGAAATATCTTTGGACGAAATGTCCTTTGACAAAATGTCTTTCGGGCGAAATGTCCGTTGGACCAATTGTCTCTTGGTCGAAATGTTCTTTGGACCAAATGTCTTTTGGACGAAATGTCCTTTGGACCAATTGTCTTTTGGACAAAATGTTCTTTGGACGAATTGCCCTTTGGACCAAATGCCCCTAGACCAAATGTGTTTGGACTAAATGTCTCTGGACGAAATGTCCTTTGGACGAAATATCTTTGGACGAAAGGACCCCCAACTACCCACCGACCCATTCTGTTTTAGTGCATTGTAGACAGCATCTTCTGAATACTGGTGAGCTTATCTACGTTTTACTTTCAAGATCTCCATTTTTCTTCTTTTTCCACTTGTTTCTAATGAAAAAAGTTCAGGCACTTTTGAATTTTGATATTTGCAATTGTAAGAGTGCCAATAGCAATAGGAGTTCGATTTTGAGATACAGTTTGAAAGGTCTTACAGGAGCTAACTGCTGGAAGAAATGTTTTGAATCACCTGTAATATATGGATTATTATACCTAGTATAAAAAATTGAAAGTAACTATGTCTGCGTGATCATCACGGTTAAATTGCAAAGTCAAATGAAATGATGTTTGATATATAATCAGGCCCCAATCCCAACTGGGAAGTTATCATACGCGAATCACTTTCATTATAACACATATCCTTAGGGGGGAGTAGGGGTCCGAATTTTTGGAAAAAATTGAGTATCTTACAAGCCGTTCAACTTAGAGAGCTGAAATTCAGTACATAACTCTTTATTAAATATAAACAGAACGTGTCCTGTCATTTTTAAAAACGTCTTTTATGAGCGGGGGGATTTTCTATATATTGGAAATTGGTAGTGGGATGATTTGTAAAAGTAATCGAAAACGATTGATATTAGTGAGAAACAAATTGAGGAATGAAAACTACAGTCCTTCGCATTTTATACCCACCGCTTTCTATTATAATAATTGCTGAAGCTGGTGTTTAATACATGGAGCGTTCAGAACATAAGGCAATCAAGCCATAAAGTTGTGAGAAAAATGGACATAAAATTTGTATTCCAAGCTTAATTACATGGGCATTTTAAATTAGTACGGCATGCTTAATTATATGGAAAACTAGTTTTTTACGTTGGTCTACTTTATCTTGATTTGATACTTTCAAATTTCATCCTATTTTCTACTGAAATGTATATGTAAACCAAGAAAGAAATAATTATATATGATAAATATAAATTCATCTTAATTTGGATGATGAGAAACATTTTAACATTGTATATCGTAAAGGTGAGATTCACCGGTATTGTAACAGAGCAGAGTTTGAGCGATTGACGGTAGGAATTCAAACTCCGATAAGTGATAATTTCACAATCTTGTTTTATTTCAAGTGTAACCTCATTAGTCAATGGAGAGAAGGACGTGGGTCATGGGTCAGAGTTGATGACGATGAGATTTGGTGGGTCGGAGTTGTCACAATGGTTCAGAGTGGTTCATAGTTGGTGGTGGGTCCATTCTGTATTCTACCATTAATTTCATAATTCACGATCACCCTGTCCTTTAGCTTAAAGACACAATCGTGGAACGTAGAATTTAATATCAGTGATGTAATAAACCCATAATGGGGCACTTTTTGTTTTACCTTGGTGATTATACTTTTGCAATGATAAGACAAGTGGTTACCTCTTCTGGTTAGTTTCACAGTTTCACACTTCTAGAGGTGGTCACGGAGTTTTCAATGAGGGATTTATTACCATCTTGAACGCTCGCTATTTTGCACAAGTTAGCATAAAGACTCGAGATTCTTACCATTTTTTTAAATTTTAGCAATACTTTTAAATGACATACTACTTGATTTCCTTTGCAATTTTCCAATTTTGAGTTTTACCCCTCCTGAGACCCTCCGGGGGACCTTGGGGTAAATCTTTTTCCTCGACATGTTGTACCTTTGAAATTATAAAATACATGTTTTCCAGTTTTGACATCTGTTTCATCGTTTCAGACTTTTATTAGTGCCAACGGGCTTCATGGATACCATGCTTCTTTATTCTCTTAGTTTTCAGATACAAGCCTCCATGCCGTAAGCGTCAGTGGACCACCGATGCGCAACTGGCGACCTTTCGCCAAAAGTTCGTGATCCCGCAGATACGATCCGTGGTGGCACCACTTCCATTTTGAAAATTATACCACCAGCGGGAGAGACTCGACGAAACGCCAACGAACCACTAAATTCCTCCCCCAAAATATGTTAAATCGCGCATATGCCTGATTTGTTTATATTCAGGTGAGTGTAAAAAATACTAGGAAAAATGCAAGTATGCCGAGGTGGGTGCTAACCTTCAACGTTAAGTTTACTTGCAGCATATTCTTCTGACTTCGCCACGGAAACGATGAAGAAAATCTCGCTTGTAGAAGGATAAATTATTGAGGTCTTAATTTATCCAATCAAACAAATCCCTCTATCTCGAGTTCTATGAGATGGTACTGTGAACCGTTTCGAGATTTATTGCTTTCTGGTGGGGTACTATCTATATGCAAAATTTGAGAAAGTCGCCGACGCGCACCTTTGGAGCCTCTCCTCTTTAGTGCAATGTTGACCAGAGATGGTGTAGGTCAATGAAACCTTGATCCACAACATACTGACCCACCACACATCGTGACCCACGAGCCACCGTTACCCACAATGACTCAACGCCCAACGTGACCCATTCACCCACCATTGCCCACTCTGACCCATCACCAACTATAAACAACTCTGAATCATTGTGACCAACTCCGACCCACTAAAATACATCGTCATCAACTTTGATCCATAATCCACGCCATCCTCTCTACTGACTAAAGAGGTTATATTTGTAATAAATCAATTTTTTCCAGTAATTAGCTCTCTAAAAACTCACAGTCTGTATCTCTAAAGCCAAGTAGTAAGTCCTATTGCCATTGTTACAATTGGAAATATCAAAATCCAAAAGAGCCTGAACTTCTTTCTTCATTACAACCAAATGAAAAAAGAAGAAAAATGGAGGTCTTGAAAGTAAAACGTAGACAAACTTGCGAGTGTTCATAAAATGCTATCTAGAAGGCACTGAGCAGAATGGGTTGGTGGGTAAACGGGTCAGTGCGAGTCACGGTGATGGCATTTTGGAATGGGTCACGTCTTGTTGACCTACGATCCGCTGACCCACTCACAAATCTTGACCCGTTTGACCCACCGACCCACTCAATCTCTGATTTTACATTTAGTATATCATTTAAAAGACGAAACATACATCCACACAATTTTTTCTCGATTGCGAAGGCTAGCTTGATACATATACTAGTTGAGATGGTAATTTCTACTTAAGGTGAGAAATTGACACGATTAAAAAGCCCATCTTGAAGTGGGTACAAACTAGATTACAAAGTTATTAGAAGCGCTTTCGCGACCCCAGAAAACTATTTCTTCGACAAATATTTAAGTAAGTTTTTATATTTTATTAATCATATCTACAAGCCCCTCATCCTGTGAAGATGGGGATGAATTTGGGTATAACGCCATTGAGTGCCTCACTACTTATCTCAACGACCCAGTAAACAATGGATAACACTCTACAATCAGTCGTTTTACACTATTTTTACATGTTACTCCTCCCAACTTCCATCCCTTGAGGTATCTGACTTCCACAATATTTTTTTCTTAGATTGAAAGTAAGATGTCTTCCATGTTAGGTAAAAGTTGCTCCAGACATTCCGGAGTTTCGCTGGAATATACACGTATACATACATCAAAACATTTAGAGCTGTGTGAGCAACGCATTCGATGTTGCTTCTGTAAATTCAAAATCCACTTGGCATAGTCGCTCATGCCAAAACGTGGCATTAAATGACATTTTGTTTGTAATAGCGTCACGAACTCAAACTATGGATTTGACACTAATCTCAGTCACTTGAGACATTTTATTTTTCATTCTTTATCGCCCGCCACGATGATAAGTTTTGAATCGATTAAGTTGATTTTGAGTTTAACGTCCTGTTCAGCTGTGAGGCTATATGAGACGTAGACTTACTAATTAACGCAGAATTCGAATTACATGAGCTCTCGCTGGGGGCCGAATCTGGGTCTCCCACACCGAAAGCGTGTACGCTATACGCTTAACCACAAAGGAGGTTTACGATGAGATTAAAATTTGGATTTTAACGCTTTCGCAGTTGTAATTATTAATATCTGCAACAACGAAAATTATGGATTCGACACTAATATCGATTGCTTTTACTTTATATATATATCCCCCTCCAACTCCCAATAGCTTACCCCGAGAATACTCTTTTTTAGACTGTAAGCACTATATGTAGGAAGTTTCTTTACATGATGGAAGATACACACACAATATATATATATATATATATATATATATATATATATATATATATATATATATATATATAGTTAAAAGTGGTCATTCAGTACCCATTTAGCGACTAAATGACCATTTTGCATGTATGTGCATAGTTGCCAATGGTCATAACACCCCTGAATGGTCATTTCACCCCTAGAAAATGGTCATTTTGTACCCCAAGAAATATTGTTAATGGTCATTTTATAACAATAATGGTCATGTTGTCCCATTCAGTCGTACCAACCTATTTTTGACAAGTTACTGTTGTATCATTTCATATGCAACCATTCATCAGTTGTTGTGCCAATTATTAAAAAAATACACTTGCATTTAGAGTGCTTCTTGCTATACGCGTTAGGATATCAAAATCGATACTTATTGAAATAGTCGGCACTTATTTCACTTTTTTTAATGGTGGTTGGCTAGCTACTTTTGCAAAGTTAGTGTCTTTTTTAAGAGTTAGATGCGAATGAAAAAATGTAGCCTTTGAAATATACTTTCCACAATACTGAAATATCCTTTGCAAACTCAGATCTTTCATAGAAGTCCAACGTTGCCATATGGTTAGCACTCGCATACCATTGCCTTTTTGTACCTACACAAACACCAATGGGGGGGGAGGTCAGTGACTGACCTCTAACTATATGCTAAATGTATACAGAAATTAGTGCTTCTCTGTGGTTAATTTTAGTTAACAATATGTTTTCTAGACCTCCGAACTATGCAATTCTTAAGTACTGGAAGTGTTGTCGGACGACTACGTCCGTCCGTTAGTCTGTCTGTCCGTCCATATGTAAAGATGTATCACAGCAAAATGGTAAGAACTATCGATTAGTGGGTTTTGAATTCGATTGAGCGTCCCAAGAATAGCTTCAGCCTCTTTCAACAACCTCCTACTTAAACCGAAAGTGAAAGACATACACCACTTCCGGTTCCAATGATAATGGTCATAAATCAAAAACGGTAATAGATAGCGACAAACAGTTTTCGGATAACTTTGGGTCTCAAATCAACATATTATCTTTACCCCTATAATTTCACAAACCGGAGTGGTCGACTTCACCATTACTTCCTGTTCCAATATTGATGTCCACAGAGCCAGAACGGTAAAAGATATCGAGAAGCTGTTTTCGGGATTCGACTCACGGTCCTAAAAATACTTTCGGTCTCACTGGACATCCTTCTATCTAAGCCAGAAATGGTAAATATCGACCAATTCCGGTTTCAACAAGAACTGTCGTAAATCAAATATAGTAAAAACTTGCGACAAAAGGTTTCAGGAATCGATTTACGGTCTCAAGTAAATATAAAATCTTTACCCTTATATCTTTACAAACTGGAAGTGGTATAAATTCACCACTACTTCCGGTTCCAACATTAATGTCTATAGATCAAATCGGTAAGAGATATCGAGGAGCGGATTTTTGTACTCGGCTCAGCATCTAAACAAACGATTTCTTTTAATCAGTTAAACTTCTATTCATACCGGAAGAGGAAGAAAACCATTTTGATTTTGAACATTGATTGGAGTAAAAACGGTAATAGATAGCGACATATTGTTTTGATGAATGGATTTAATTTTCAAAAAATATAAGCTCCACTAATATCTCTCTCTTCTAAAAGTTGTAAACAAATACTAAGTCCGGTTTCAATATTGAAATCCATATTGCAATAACGGTAAGAAATATTCAGAAATGTTTTTCTTTCTGTTGGATTCATTTCAGCGTCCTAATGGTAGATCTGTTTTAGTCCGTTAATCCTCTTTCAAACTGGAAGTGCTAGAAATTAACTGTATGCGGTTTCAGTATTTATGGACATGCAACATATATTGCAATGGCAATAGCTATTTTTGAGGATCGATTCAAATTCCAAAGCAAGGCATAATTTCCATCCCATCTCGCTACTAAGACTGGAAGTGGTAGAAATTTACTTACTTCTGGTTTCAGTGTATAAATATCAAGAACATAAACGCTAAGAAATTGTTCCGGAAAGAGAGACAATGAGATGGGACTAATTTTTCAGGGTCAATAACCTCTCAAGAATAAGTTCCATCTCAGTTATCTTTTTCATCTACTGAAACTAGACTACCACTTCTTTTGGTTTCAATATTAGTTCCTACATCGTAATAATGGTAAGGAATAGCAAGAACCTATTTTTCATGCAATTGGAATTCAGTTGTGTAGCACAAGAGCTATCTCAAATCACAATGCAAGAAAACACAAGCAGCGATAATTTTATGGGGGAAATTTGCTTCCAGAAGAAAAAGTAAATTGCACTTTTAGACACGAACCACCCCAAGAAATGTCTTAGGAGCTGATCTCGTAATTTGAAATAACATGGGGACCATAGGCAAAAAACCGCGTTGGGGTCAGTCGCATTGGTATGCGAGTGTTAGAGTACGGGATTTTGGTGTGGAATACCCAAGTTCGGTTTCCGTAAGTGGTTAGTGTGGGCGCTTAGTATTCGAGTGGTCCCGGGTTCAAATCCCGAAGCCGGCCTTCCTGAGTGAGTTTTTTTCTGGTTTTCCCTCACTCCCACCAGGCAAATGCCGGAATAGTACATAACATACAGTTCCCAGGCCGCTTCTTTCCCTTCCCATTCCATTTATTCCAACCCTTTTTTCTGGATTATGTGCTCGCTGAGGGACGTCATCCCTCAAGATGTGACGGGCTTAAAGCCGTAGCTGCCGGTAGTACCCACAAAATGTATCAATAAATAAATAACCCGAGTTCGGTTTTCGTGGGAGCTCATGTGGTTCTGATCACACGTTAATCTTTCGGTTCACGTCTCATATAGTCTTGCTGCCGAAACGCTGAACTCTAAATCAAACATCCAACTACATACATTGTAACAAAATGTTAAAAGACGCGAAACGCTAGAAAATTCGAGTTAAGGGCATTTTTTAAAATGGAGAGATTCAGTCTAAGACTTACTTTTTGTTCAGCGTCCTACAACGTGAGAAGCCTGTACCCCTGGTATGGTTATTAGTTGAGTGTCTTCCTAAATGTTACTCGTCCCTCCTAAACTTTATGGATAGTGTTATTACGGATGAGGTCTAAAGTCAGTGAGTCCGAATTTTAGTGAGTGCGAGCTCACCAATATTAGTGAGTTCAAGCCCAAGTGAGCCCTAGCCCGATTGAGCACGGGCCCTATCAAGATTAGTGCACCCAAGCCCGAGTGAACATGAGCCCCAGCAATATTAGTGCTCTTGAACCCGAAGGTGCCGATACCAAGAGAGCGCGTGCTTCACCAAGATCAGTGAGCTCAAATCCGAGTGAGCACGAGCCCCATTGAAATCAATGACCGTTAGCTCAATTGAGGAAAGTAAGCCAAAGCCCGAGTAAGTGGAAGCCCAACTTAGAAAAGTGAATTAGCCCGAGCGCGAAGATTTAGGAGCGTCATTCACGGATGTGTACCCTTTCAAAAATTTGCTCTAACCAATATGGCTGGTTTCAGTGAATAACCGGTAAAGCGGGAAAGTATGTTTTACAGGATGATAGGTTGAAGTTCTGATGGTATGTGTAATATAATGGACATAACTTGTCATACACATGCTTATAACTTTCCTAATTTTAGGAATTCAATTTAGCTGCTTCTGCTTAATGTAAAACTCACCAGGAGAAGCTTAGCTTTACCTGTAAAATATCAATTAGCAATAATCAAAAGAAAATTAAGTAGACTTACACGGTTATTTCACTGAAAGCAGCCAGTTAATTACACGAGGAATCAATAACGTATGTCTTAAGAAACAACAGGGTGAAAGAGCAGATTTGTAAAGTTAATGTAAAAGACTTTTAATTTTATATATTTAAAATAATACATGATTTTTTTCATTGAAAATAATAATAGATAAAACGGCACGTATGGCAAGTATGAAACTCGAAGTGTCAGACAAAAACTTACCAAACCTACCTGCAATAAGAACTACCAAACCAACAAATAAAATCATTCACTAAACAAAAAATAATACAAAATTATTGTTTCATGTAAATGAAAGTAATGTTTAAAAAATCATGAAAAGTTTCATTTCGCCAGGGGTAGAAAGTACAAATTGAGCCTGAGACAACTTTAAAAGTAATGTGATGCATATAAAAAATAATAATACATTTAAAAAAGACAAACGAACTGGTCCACCCGCATATGAGCAGTTCTTATCAGCGTTTTATCTTGAATTGTAGTAGAAACCAACTATTACAATTAGTGCCTGTGAAGATTTGTTTTCTAAAACCAACATTAGAACTTTTTTCAGTATTTGTAATTGAGTAATACTCAAAGGCTTTTACATTCAATACTGAGTTAATTATTCCACATTCCCACACTCCCTGTTATCTAAAAATTTGATGTTTTATTCCTCGGAGATAACTTACTTTCAACTGGTAGGGGTTTAAGATTTTCTATTAACAACACATTGATTATTTTTTATGTTACATTTTAAAATAATGAACTATTAAATATATTTTTGCCTTAGGGACTTTTATTATAGTTGTTTCCCTGAAATGTCCTAAGCGTTCACGGAAATGGAACTTGCATTATTACCTACTATTCAAACCCTTTACATGGACTAGTGTGAGGAAGAAGCCCTCAGCTGGCTCAGCTTACCCTGGCCACCCCCTAACTACGGGCCTGCTCAAAGAGAAAAACATCTTATATGATTATTTTTCTGGGTATATGGCATGTTGACTTCTTTATTCATATTTTGTTATAGGCTGAGAAACTGACTTTCAGACTAAATATCTATCAGATAAGATCTACAGTGTGATGTATGAAATTAACTACGACGTACTTTTCATACAAAATCCCCAACGAACCCTTATCCCAGAATCCTCCCAACAGCATCACACTAATAAATCTTATAAATAAGGATGAAAGAACTTCACTGTACAGATAAACTTTTAGTACAAACTGTTTGTCAGCCACTGGTGGTTTAACATGGACTATTAAAAAGTGGTCATTCAGTGACAAAAATGGGGCGAAATGACCATTTTTAAGTAGTTTAAATTGTGTACTTACCACCTAGTTGAGAATGTCTTGCTTAGTTGAGGCAAACAGGAGTTTTTTTTTCCTTTTTAATATTTGAATAATTTTAGTATCGATTCAGGGACCTTACCAATAGTAATCTAGGTTATAGACAAGACTGTAAAGCTACGTATCTCAAGATAACTGTGCTATATAGTTGGATGAGTGGTATTAGAGCTAAGGTTCCTTTCAACAGCGAAGCTATGAGATATGTATGTACACCTTATTCTATTGTAAAAGAGAGAGAACAAAGCAAATTTCTATCCACGAATAAATTTAGTTTATTTACTCAAACTATCCTTCTCTAGGTTGAAATTATTTTCGTTATACCTAGATAGATTAGTTTGAGAATGGAGTGTTTCATTCTTTTTAAAATAGTCCTTAAATAGATTTTTTTAAAAAACTTTTAGTGTAAGTACTGTTTGAAACAACCTTTTATAGAAACACCTTTATCAGTGGTGTTGATGTGACATATCGTTTACAGTGGCATAACTAAAAATTAATCGGTCTCCCCCATAAAATATCTAATGATCATGTTTCTCTCTCTCTCTCTCTCTGTCTCTCTCCCCTATGTAATTGTCAGCATGGCCCCTTAAACCAATATTTATTATAGTATTTTGATAACCCTTAAATTGCTTGGCCTCATAAACCCAAAAACGGGCACCATGAACTGTGTGAGCTCCATACTAGGAACTCGTATGTTATGTCACTAGCATTTCACCAGAAGGCCTTTTATCAAAACGCTGAAAATGGCATCAATTTGATTCAGTTTCTCAGCACATTACTCGGAATCATTAACTGAACAAATAGCGTGATTTATCTTTCGAAATTTTATAGCAGAAAAATAAAAATATAACAACTGAATCAGTCACTGTTAAAAGTTGATATATGACAAAATCAACATTTCGAGATAAACGCATAAAGAAAACTCTAAATTGTCGTATGGACTTTTTTGCTAATATTTATAGTTGGAGGTCTATAGGAAGTATTTTTGTAAGTACTTATCTCTGAAGCAAAAGTATTTGTGCTTAATCACTGCAAATTAATGCGTCTTTGTTCTGTTCTGACTTGTTTTATATGATTTATTTTTAGATATGACTAAATGTTGACACACCTGAAACTGTTGACATTATCGTAACTAGAATATCTTCCTCGGGGCAGGGAGGCATGACCCCTTAATTACAAGAATTTAAAGAATTTTTCAACGACCACATGGTATTCCAACAGTACTCTAGGGGTTCAACAGTGTTCTGGGTGTGGGGTGGCCACCCCAGGCCTCATCTAGTTATGACTTGATAACACAAATAACATTAAGTTATGTAGAACACTTCACCAAATAAACCATTACAAAAAAAAAAATCACCAAGAAGTGAAGCACTTTATTTTTTTTAATATTCATGTTAATTTTCATACAAATCAAACCAAGTTGTAAAAAAAAAAAAAAAATACATTTCGGACAACTTTTCATAGCAGAAGTTATTCCAATATAGAGTACACAAATACTCATATTAAAAATCTTAAAAGAAGTCTGGTCTCTACTTTTATTTGCTTCTTGTCTATTCTTATGAAGTGAACCATTGTTATAAACAAAATCAAAGAAACAGAAAAAGTTCATACAAACATATGACAATAGACTTACTTTCATACAGTGTCGGATGCACGAGGGGGACAGACGGGGCGCCTCCTCAAAGATTATTTTGCTATGTTATTCAGTATTAACTAGTTAGTAAATAAAAATATGACATTTTTTCAGCGATCCAGACTTTGCGACACAATATATGATAATGATACCACACAAAAAAATATCGAAGGCACAAAAAGTATGTAAAATCTTCACTGCTATGTATTTTATAAAGGAATGGGAACACAGTATTCAGGACCGTCCCGTTCGATTTGTGGTTTCTGGGACGAACGTAAATTGTAAGGAATGATAAGGAATGATGTGAGAATTCCATATCCAGATGAACAAATTATTTTGCACCAACTTTGACTTCAATGATAGGAAAATAAAACGAAATTTCAATTTAATGTCTCATGGTTTGGCCTTTAGGCTAAAAAACACACAACTGAATGATTATGAAAAACGGCTGAAAATGTGAGATGAAACGGGAGAGCCCCGAGAAAACCACGGACACGATGCTGTTTAACAAAACTCAGTTGACCTAGGATCGAATCAGGGAACTCTCAGTAGAGGTGAGTACCCTACCACTGAGTCACCTTACTCCTTATCAATGATAGGGATATCCCTATGAGTGAACTTTATAGTATACAGTCAAACAATTCTTACAAAATGATGGTCCATGTATTCCCTTATTTAATGCATCTGTAAATATTTTGAATCTCAAGGTTAAATTACAGAGAATAAACATGTTACTTTCCCTGATGTGTCCCACAGTTTCCTGTTTTGCCGAGGAGTAGTATTAAGTTCTACCTCCATATAGCATGCCCATGCTACTCCTATTCCCTCCAGACGGCTATCCTATCTGGATAATTAAAAGTATATAATTGGTTAGAACTAAGAAGATAATAACAAGAGGATTATCATATTTGGTCTAGTACTTCCTGTGCAATATTTTTAACATGATGCAAAAACAACTATTGCTCTAAGTTAATAAATGTAAAAATTACGTCAATTCATATGTCGCATATGACCTCTTCCTGCCTCCATTATAGGAGCCGTGTGCATGCCCATGCCATTCACAGTTCGTTTCTGGAGGATTCTCTTCGTATGTCTACTTCTACCTGTTTCTCCGCAGTGGCCCGGAGCCAGATTTTTTTCCTCGTGTTTATATGTGTACAGTCGGGACCACCGATAAACGGCCCTTACCCATACCCTTCGTAAGAAAGAGGCCCTTCCGCGAGCATAACCACAAGTGACCACAAAAGTCTTTTCCGCAAAAGGAAAGGGTTGTCACATTTTTTTCTTGAAAATGTCTGGACACCCTTCTCTTCTAGAGAAAGCCATAGAGAAAGGCGTAGTAGAAACGTATTGACGCGTGAATTGTCTAAAAAAATGATCTAAGAAAAATTTTATATGATGCATTGCCTACAACATAATTCACATCGGGCGAAAATATCAAAACTCAAAACGAATCATTCTTTTTACTTAAAAAAAAAGAAAAGAAAGACATACACTATTATATAATAAAGATTAAAATGACTTACATATCAATAACTAAGTCAAATTATAATAGATAGAAACATGAATTTGTAAGTATGTTCCTTTGTCACAAAATCAAGGACTGAGAATAGATTGTCTAGACGTATGTCTTATAGGGGAGTAAAAGAGGGTTCAAATACCTTTCGCTAAGAATAGAGTATATCACGAATCCTTGAAGTTATTTTATTTTAAAAATTCCGTTGCTAAGAAGGGGAAGTAGTCATTTTCTATAATATTATACCTATAATTTTAGTTTTATTGAAGAAAAAGTCCCAGGTAATTAAAAACAAACATTACTAGGGATGATTCCATTCCGGGACCAAGTACCTGGAGAAAACCTATATATCGTCTGAAAGCTCTTGCCATGAGAAGTACGAAACAGTTTTCAAATCACCGGCAAACCCTCAAACTGACCCTATATGAAGACAGTTTGTTGGTATTTGTGACCCTATGTATAATACATTCGACAGAAATAAAAATGAATATTATGATGCATCACACATAAGCCCCTGAGCCCATCATATACCTGTTTAGTTCACTGCTAGAACGTGATTCGAGTAAGGATTTGATAATATCACTTTGCACCCAAACGTACCCATTTCCTCAGTGTTGCCAACGAATTGTAAATACAACGTGGCAGATGGTTTCTGTACCACTCGATGTATATCCATGAAACGTGGCATAAACATCATTCGTCACTAGAGAAAATATATGTCGGACATATTTCTCTCCCAAGGACCCCAGTTTGTCAGTGTTGCCAACCAAGTATAAAAATAAGAAATTGTAAAACATATTGCGTACGATGAGATGTTTATACACCAAGCTTGGCAGAAAAATCACACAAACTATAACAAAAAGATGTTGAGTGTGGCCATCTCCCAAATATTCTAGGTTGTCAGTGTTGCCAAAAAGTGTAAACATCACAATGTTGAAAATGGCGTAAATGTCATTGAACGAATATATGACAAAAGTGATAGAAGCAGCATTGGACAATGGAAAACATAGTGTGAGTGTCCTCGTCTCCCAGGCACCTCAGTGTCGCGGGTATAATTAGACTGTGGTCCATAGTAGGTTTGTAGTATGTTAGTGAACCCACAAGCACCCATGTTGTCAGTTATGTCCGCCAATGGGGTAAACTTCATGCGAAAATCTTGAATGTTCGCATTGATTGGCAACACTGACACACTGGGGTGCTTGTGAGACGGGGACATACACTATGTTTCCCACTGTCCAATGCTGCTTCTGTCACATTTGTCATATATTCTTTCAATGGCATTCATACCATTTTCAACAATACTATATATTTACACTTGTTAGCAACACTGACAACCTAGAATGGTTGGGAGATGGCCACATCAACATCTTTTTGCTATAGTTTGTGTGATGTTTCTGCCAAGCTTTGTGTATAAACGTCCCATCGTACGGAACCTCTTTTACAATTTCTTATTTTTATACTTGGTTGGCAACACTGACAAACTGGGGTCCTTGGGAGAGACATATGTCCGACATATATTTTCTCTAGTGACGAATGATGTTTATGTCACGTTTCATGGATATACATCGAGTGGTACAGAAACCATCTGCCACGTTTTTACAATTCGTTGGCAACACTGACGAAATGGGTACGTTTGGGTCAAAGTGATATTATCAAACCCTTAACCGAGTCACGTTCTATCAGTGAGCCAAAAAGGAACAAGATGGGCTCAGGGGCTTATGTGTGATGCATCGTAATATTCATTTTTATTTCTGTCGAATATACCATACATAGGGTCACAAACACCAACAAACAGGCCCCATATGGGGCCAGTTTGCGGGTTTGCCCGTGATTTGAAAACTGTTTCGTATTTCTCATGGCAAGAACTTTCAAACGATATATAGATTTCCCTCAGGTACTTAGTCCCGGTATGGTTTCATCCCTAGTTAGTGCAAAATATGAGAAAATTGCAATTTGATTAGCACTTGGTTGATAAAGCTCTCAGTAAACTAAACTTAAAATAAAATTTAAAACAGGCTATTGTGAAAATGATGACTTGTATGTAAATATTTTACTATTGTATTGAAATCAATATAATCCAGTTGCTTGCAAATGTCTTACATGAAAACGTATCCTAAGGTTAGTGGCTTGGGCTGGGTTTATGGTTCTTATCATTGAAGCCAATAAATAGGCGATATTAACGAAATTTTGTTTAGATTTATTTTATATTATCCCAATTGGGATGCGCGAAAACGATTTAACTCGATATTGACTAGTGTTGCCCACGAGAAGAGACGTCTTGTTAAGTTTGAAGAAGTCTTGTCTCAATTCTGAAAGAATTCTTTTTCACCTCATCTTAAAAAAAAAAAAAAAAAAAAAAAAAAAAAATCTTGTTCAGTAATTTTATATTCTTGACTTTTGAAAGTAATCTTGGTAAATTATTACATTTAGCAATAAGAAATGTATATGCTTTATTGGGATAGGTGTTAAATAACTAGCATTAATTAAATATACATATCGATCAGGTTTCTTAACCAATGTTTATATCGAAATCAGATCTGTAGCTAGGGTTAGTTCGTCTTCGACTACTTTCAGCCCTCCTGAAATTTCCACTACTTTGTTGGTTGTATATCAGATAAATTTGCTCCTATGTTATTTCCGGTCTTCGGGTAATGAACCATAAAGGATAAAAGAAATATATTGTATTACCAGTGGTAATAAAATAAAACTTGCCACGTATTACTCTAACTGTATGTGAATTCTTCAACAAGAGCAAGCGTTATCATATTACAAAATAAAAATTTGCTATAAAATATATCAATATTTTAATTAACGCAAAAACAAATAGGGAAATTATTTTTAAATAGGAAATTCTGTAAAGACATGCAATTATATGTTCGCCCATTCGTGAATACAAATATTTTGAACAAGAAAAAAAATAATTGAACAGTAACCAACCACAAATTTTATAAGGTGCATGATCTACGAAAATAAGAGAATATTAAAAACTATGGAGTACCGTCTTCCCTGGAAAAGTTCTACTCCTGATCTAAGTCAGGATCGTCTGTTGACAAATCTGTTATTTCCATTAGAACTCTACTTGCGTTGACTGAAGATTTATGTAACTGTCTTCAATATCCTCCACTTGTCTTATGTAATTTCTCCAATTGTCAACTCTAATTCTGTTGAATGCACTATTTAATAAAGACACCAATTTTGGTAGGGGTTCCCTTTCATCTTTTGAGATGCTACCGTCCGTTTTAATTGTGACCACATTATTTCAATTGGGTTAAATACGCAATGATATAGAGATAATCTTAGAACATGTCCATATGATGCTGCCAGTTCATCTAATTGAGCACCTTTTTCTTTTTCCGTTCACAGGCAGTTGTTCATCAATACTTTGGAGAACAGGTATTATAGGGCAAGGACTAGATATGGCACTATTGTAGATTCGCATGTAATTAAGAATAGTTTCTTTTCTCCACGAAGTATTAGGCTTCGGATTAATTACACTACTATGGGAAGGGGCATTATCCAAAACTATAACTGATATCTCCTCTAAGCGTTTCAGTATGGAGTTTTCAAAACCAATATTCGAAAATTTCTGCGTTTATTGTCCCATGATAATCGACAGGGGGACCATCAGACATTTTCTTGTGAGTTATAAATAAAAAACAATCCACAAAAGCAAATCGGCCACCAAAGTGCATAATAACGATCCTTTCCCCTTTTTTGTCCGAAGTTTCAACTGTGCAATTGTCAAGAGTCGTCGGACCAATTTTTGATTTGGCACGTATTGCTATCGTACCAAGTTTCGTCTAGGTATATGTCACAGAATTCCTCGGAACGGTAAGCTTTAATTTCTTCGAGATAACGCTATCTCTAAGTAATAACTTCATTGGACTCACATTTCGAGCTTTTTTTACTTTTCTTTTTCTTTCTCTTGATTTTTTCTTTGCTAAAAATAATTCATTTTTCTAGATTCAACCAACTGATGTTATCATCTTGCGGTTCCGAAACCTAAATATCGAGGTGCAAGTAAAGCAATATAATGTGTACACTCATGTCCAAAATTATTGTCCCATGTCTATAAATATGTTGTTCTACGAATAAAATTTGATAACGAATTCGCCCGGTATTTCTTATAATGTTAGTATGTGTATAATCGGGAAAGACATGTATGTGGCAAATTTCATGTCAAAAGAGCAGTAAATAAGGACAATAAAACAAAAATCAAATTTTCTTGTCGATTTAGCAACATTTTGTTTTACTCATTCTAATTTTCGTATTTGTAATGACTTTCCTATGAAATTTATCACAAATAGACATTTCCCGATTATACAGATAGTATCAGTATTAAAAGTGCGGCGTGGTAATTTTGGCACCGGAAATTTTGGCACCAGTAGTTTTGACACTGTAATTTTGGCACCGGTAATTTTGGCACCATAAAACGAAGCAAACGGAAATTTTGGCACCATTTATAATTGAAGTACAGAAAATGTGAGAAAATACTCTGATGTAATAGATATTTAAATTCACATGTTATTAACTAGGACTGTTCCAGCGCGACGAATCAAATCAGTGACGACTGTACAGTCAGCAACAAAATTTCTTTCTCTTCGGTAAAATTTATTTGCCTATAACTTTGGAATTGATGGACTGATTTGAGAAGTTTTCTGTAATTTATGGAAAACTGTATCTTCTTTGAGTTGCTGAAGACTGCACTGTGTTCACTGCACTGTGTTCACTGCACTGGGTTTGTATTTTACTTTCAAGTGCAAACAGTAACAGCTGATTCGAACCATGGAAATTGAAGTACAGAGAAAAAAATAGAAAATACTCTGGATATAATAGATGTTAATGTACCAATTTATTTTGCATCGAAACTTCCGGCTCCCCTCTCACGCATATCCCAAAGCCTCATTAAAAGTTTAAGATTGAAATTGAAACAAATCCCTGAACGTGATTGGCTTGTCACACGGCGGTGCTGAAATCCGATTGGCCGGTCAACGGAAAGAATTCGGTGTAATCTCCTCTGCAAAATAAATGGGTACATTAACATCTATTATATCCAGAGTATTTTCTAATTTTCTTTCTCTGTATTTCAATTTCCATGGTTCCAATTAGCTTTTACTGTTTGCACTTGAAAGTAAAATACAAACTCATTAGAGGGGAATTTTAACTTGCTTTGAATATATAATGAAACTGCCAATAGTATATTTACCGGTGTCTGTACTGTCAGTAACAAAAGTCATTTTCCTATGTTAAAATTTCTTCCGCGAATATCTCTCGAATGGACGCACAGATTTGAGTGCAATATTCAGGAACTTAAAGCAGATATAGTTTTCGGTAAATTTCAGAAAACTACTCAAATCAGTCCATCAATTCCAAAGTTATAAAGAAAATAAATTTTAAAGAAGAGAAAGAAATTTTTTCGCTGACTGTACATTCGTCACTGGTTTGATTCGTCGCGCTGAAGCAGTTCTAGTTAATAACATGTAAATTTAAGTATCTATTACATTCAGAATATTTTCTCACATTTTCTGTACTTCTATTATAAATGGTGCCAAAATTTCCGTTTGCTTCGTTTCTTGGTGCCAAAATTACCGGTGCCAAAATTACTGTGTCAAAACTACTGGTGCCAAAATTTCCGCCTTTCATTAAAAGTACCTTGCAAAATCATTATTAAATTATATTCTTACAAGAAGACAGTTATAGATATGCGACAATCATTTTGGACATGAGTGTACATACTACTAACATAATTTTAGTCATATGCATTTTTCTTTTAGCATTCAAGAAAGAAAGAAAACAAGAACATTAAAAAATGAAAACCTACATACTTGCTACTACCTGTAATTTTTTTTTTTATTTTTATTTATTTATTTTTAAACTTTTAATCAACAAATTATAAACAACATATTTCAAACTTACAAATAAGGCAAGCGTTGCTCCTTCTGAGTCTGTATTGATGGCAACAACGAGGGTAGGACAAAAGCCCACTCTACATTTTCAAAGCTAGGACTAAAGCCCACCTAAAGTATTCTCGACTGTGACAAAAGCCTAGTATGTAATGGCTATGTACTGTATATTTAATGACTATGTATTGGTTTGTGCATACGTATTGTTTTCTACATCACATTAGTAATCTACCGTTATTTGTTGAATTTTTTTGATATACATATCAATTCTATTACATTATACTGTATAAGTAGTAATTACAAAGAATAAATTAGGTGCTCTTTGAATTCTAAGTATAATTTGCTTTTAATGTGTCTATACACTTTTTTCCTTGTACAGCACCACGGCCGTTTTAAGGGTGGCTGCAGTCCCTGGGTCCCGAAACTGAGGGGGTCTCCGTGTAATTGGAAACTTTACGCAACATTCTCCATTTATTGTGTTCGGCCTAGTTCTTTGATCATACATTGTTACTCTTGAATAAAATGAAAACATGTGCATTCCAAGGCGAGATGCGAAAATACCGCACGTTTTTAACTTGCGACGATTGATTCAGAAGTAGTCATTTTAGAAAAGAAATTTGGGGGTAGGTGCCCCTTTCGCTGAGTGCAATAGTAGTCTAAGCAAACCTCGCCACTATTTTTTAGATTCTTATAGATTTTGAATGACAGTGTGTCCCTTTAAGTAATGGTTGTCTTACTTTTCTAAGAATTCATGAATATATATCTATTGTGTGTTAATAATGATACAATAATATGAAAAATAAAGAGAGCTATGGGTTGCGTTTTCAATACAGAGTGCATATTTAGTGCTTATTCGTAAAATATCTAGTGAACATTTTGTCCTAGCCAAGAAAACTTTGGGTGGGCTTTTGTCCTACCTTTGAAAATTTGGAGTGGGCTTTTGCCCGGGTGGAGATTTGCCGGTGGGCTTTTGTCTGGGTGGCACTTGCTGTATTTTCTCCTCTCTTACTTTTATATTTGACATTGACTGCTTCGTCCCAATTACCATGCCTTTTGTCTTGCTAACGTTTATTTTCATCCCATATTCTTCGCAAGCCTTTTTCAAGTTTTGTAACAACTTATTCCTTTTCTTTTCAAATTCTGCAACAAGCGCCATATCATCTGCAAACCGTATACTAGAGACCTGCACGGGCCGGGCTTGGGCGGGCCGACTCTGTTATTTCTTTGGGCCGGGCCGGGCTTGGGCTGGCCGACACTGGTTTCTCTTCAGGTCGGGCCGGGCTGGATCCGATCAATTGCAATTCTTTAATAATTATTGACTTTCGTTAAACGATAATTGGAATAAAGCCAAACGTTGAAGAAGTGTGTCCGTGAAAAATGTTACAAAGAATGCAATAGCTATTTACAGTTTGTGTTGCTTAGCGGCTCCACTTTCACTATAGAGGATTGCAGGCATTATGCGGTAAACTGAGCTCTGACCTTGACCTTCACTGAACGCAAAATATAAAAAGGAGGAGTGGGAATGTTTTGCCTGTCGCTAAACAATATTGCCATCTTCATTTATGCTAAAAATCAATTAAGTTAGATTTTTGTTACAGGGAATGGAGCTTTTGTTCTCTCGATGACAGGCAAAGTTCTAAGAAGCAATGGTACTATTCGGGAGGCAAGCGTCAGGTTGTGAACTAGAGTTTAGAAAATGTTTCTGAGGGTTAGGTGAAATTTAGTACTAAATTTTGAGAAAGATTCGGGCTCGAGCTATTTTTTTTTAAAAAAAAATATCGGGCCGGGATCGGACCAAAAATTTTTAAACTTTATCGGGCCCGGGCCGGGCTTGGGCCGAAAATCTCAAAACTTTTCGGGCCCAGGCTGGGCCGGGCCTAGGTACGTTCGGGCTGGATTGAGCTCGGGCCGAAAAATTCGGCCCGTGCAGGTCTCTACCGTATACACCTAACCATTCTACCTTGTCACAGAATTATTTCTAAATGCCAGTAACTCATTCCCTATTTGATCTAGAGACGTGAAACGAAAAGTATAATACTCACAACAGATCAAAAGGGAGCAAAAAGTAATGGAGTACTGTAAGAAAGGGCATAGTTTTATTAGGATTACACAGTGGTTTATAATAATGTAATATTAGAACGTCTGTTCGTCCGTTACTCTGTACGATAACTATTGAACGAAAGCGAATTTTTGAATGTTTTCTGTTATCGATAGGTAGAGTAAATATATTCAAGGAGTTCGTTAATCGGGGTGATTGACAAAACGGAAGGGGTACAACTCAATCATTCCGGAGGCGATTGATTAAGCGTCTCAAGGATACATTTCATCTTCATCCTTACGTCTCTACTGAAACCAGAAGTGATAGAAATTCATTGCAACATCTGATTTCAATATTGATCAATATAAGCAGGAATAGGGAGACCCTTTCGTTCGAAATTGATTTAGCGTTTTAAAAATGGGCATTATCTTCCCTTTTAACCCACTATTCAAACCGGAAGTGGCAGAAATGAACAACTTTGTTTTAGCGTTTATTCCTATTGTGTAAAACCGGTAATAAATAGAAGTTATTTTTTTAGAATCAACTAGGCATCCCAATAATATATTTCATCTTCACTCCAATCATTCTACTAAAACCGAAAGAGGTACATGTTTTAATTGAAGAAAATATCACGTGATTATCTTTACTATCTTTACATTTTTTTTTTTATCTTAGAAAATATGTGTGCTTCCTGTTCATTTTAGACATATTTTGCCTGTATCAATTAGAATCATAAATAACGTCTTGTAAAGAGAGTATAGAGGTTTAAGAAATATTTTTTCAATTATAATGAAAAGCGGACTTCTAATGCTTCCGCTTATAAGTAGAGATATTAGAGTTTAGATGAAATGTATTCTTTGGGCACCTAATTGATTACAGAAATACACTTCTCTCGCTATCTATTACGATTTATACTCTATAACAATCAACGTTAAAACCGAAGGTTGTTGATTTTTGTCACTTCCGGTTTGGTTTGAGGGTTAAGAAGGAAGATAGCACCTATTGTTAGAACGCTAAATCGATTCGAAAAAAAAACGTTTATCATTATATCTTATCGCTTTTGTTCTATTTAAATCAATATTAAAGCCGGAAATTGTAGTGGATTTCTATCACTTTAGATTCTAGCAGAATGTCAAGAATGGATTGAAAAGTATTCGTGGGACGCTTAATCGATGCTGAAACCACTTTTTGGTATCTGTTGCCGTTTTTGCTCTATAGCGATCAACGTTAAAACATAAATTGCTTGATTTCTACAACTTCCGGTGAATGGATCACTTCAATTAACCAAGTCCTCTGAGATAATTAATTTACCTATCGCTTGCAAATGACAGAATTCAAAAATTCGCTTCGTTTCAAGAGATATCGTGAGGACGGACGGATGGAGGGAGTAACTACGGGCGGACGGACATGATAATATTACAATAATATAAGTCCCACTTACATGATCCTAATAAAACTGTTATTGAACAAGACATACGGAAGTTTAATAGGATACCGCTACCGGGACTTATAAAATTGGAAGTTTAGTACTTCCGTCCGTCCGTTACTCCGCACGGTAACTCTTGGGCGGAAGCGAATTTTTTCTGCAATTGATAGAAAGAGTAAATATCTCGGAGTTAGTTCATGGAGGAACTCTGATAAGACAGAAGTTTTAAAAATCAACAAATTCCGGTTTTAACGTAGATCACTATAGAGCAAAAATGGTAACAGATAGCGAGAAGTGGTTTTCGGCAATCGATTAAGCGTCCCAAAATATCTTTTATGGTGTCCTCCCATATCGCCTAATCCAATCTCACCTAACGACGTATCAGCCACTGATATCTCCAAGATAAGAATGTCCGCCATTTTAGGCAAGATGAGAGTTCCCATTTCTCCTAATCCCATTTCGCCTAAAATTGTGGCAAGATGCAAGGAAGGAATTTCTGCACTAAAGAGGGAAATCCTGCATGAGCATTTTAACCACCAACACTAAGAAATCATGAATCATATGCACCCAGAAAAGAAATACTCTATGTATTAATCTTTCGTACATAAGAAAACCAATAACCTTTTCAATATATTTCAATCAATATTGGAAATCTCTTTTTCTATTCCTTTAAATTCTTACCCCCTATACTCTGGAAATAAGCCACAGCCATCACATAAAGAGAATCTGCTACTTTCATATATCAGCAGCACAATTCATTAAAATTATATAGGGTGTTTTAAAACAATACCGACAATGTTTAGGAAATGGTCCCTGACACTAAGATAAGACAAAAAGTATAGATCAACCTGGGTGCACAAATGCTTGCTTTTGGCGCTATGACCAGCCGAACAGCTGTCGGAAAAATGCAAAAATAGCCATAACTCGAGAACAAAATGTCGGATCGAAGTCTGCTAAAAGGAAATATTCATTATTTTTAGTCATAGGTTCCATTAATGCACAAATCGATGTGGTGCAGGGGCGGCGCAAGGGTGATCCCCAATGAAACTGAAGAATTCCTGGGATATTTTATCAGAAGTTGACTGAGGAAAATTGGCCAAAATCAAGTACCTTACGTCAATGAACAAAAATCATGCTACATTGTCCAAGTTAGAAAAACACTAAGAAAAGATACCCATTTTCATTAACATAGTTTGCCTCAGAGCAGAATAAATTTTCCGACGGGGAAGTGCCCTTGCGATAGACATATTCCCTGAGTTTATAACTTATTGTTTTTGGAAGATACTGAAATATGTATGTTACATGTGAGAGCACAGCTTTCGTAAGGGTATTAATGCGTTGTATTTTATAACCAATCTGTTACTTTCATCTCTCTCCTAACTTTATTTTTTCTTTTTCAGTCATTTTTTTTTTTTAAATTTCAGAATATAGCTTAGTGTGTTTACATCCCTGAACTAATTCACTATTGAACTTACTATCATACGAACTTCTAACTTTATTATATACAGTATGTTACCTCACTGTCTTTCCCGTCTTACTCTTCTAAGTTCTCCTAGTAGAAGTTTCATTCGTGGTGTCCTTCCACTTTTCATGGCCTAATAAGTTTGGGATACCCCAAATTATGTAAAAGTTAAGAATCACTGACAACACCAGAGGGAAATAGGAGGAAGAGCGTCCATCCTCGGAGTCGACGCCTGCCCTCTGCAGATAAATTGTATTATGATACAGGTGAAGTAATATAAAGTTACCGTTTTCGTATACAAAAATTTGCTGTCTCATAGTTTTTTTCTGTCCCTTAGCTTACACCAACAAATTAATTAAAACTTGCGTCGTCACTGTTAAGAATCTTTCAGTGAGTTTTTGTGTCAATTTCATCCGAATTTAAAATACTTTTCACTGAGATTTTTATAGGTTAAGAAATAGTTACTGAATCAATGAATCAATCGATGCAATTTAGCTCACTATTGTTGACTACGTAGGTCTTGTAGAAATTACCTTGAAACGTCTATTTAACCGTAAATCCTAATATGAAGAGTGCTCAATATATATCCTCGCATATTAATGTTTAGACCTTATCAAATTATGAATTGAAGTAACCGGTGCTATTTTTCGACGCACTATCCTGCCACTACTTTTTTTTTTTTTTTTTTTTTTACCTGGCTATGAACCACTTTACTCAGTGATTGTAGAATTATTTTCCCCGTTCCTCCTTCAATAAAAAATTCTCTGAACTATTTCTTGTCCATAATACAACTAATAATGCTAATACTCACAAATCGAATTCAGTTCATACCTGTAGCATTTCTTACAATCAACCTATAACTGTAGTCTTTCGAAAATTACGAGCCCCATAGACTCTTTCTTCCTTACAAATAATAGCAATACTGATACAACGCATTAAAAACTCTCTTAACGTTGAACCATCGGCAAAGGGTAAGCAACCTCTGAAAAATGAAATAAAATATTTCAGTTTAACGATCTACGATTATGTTCTTTAGGCTAAAGGAGGCAATGATTAAGGCAAGTGAATGATGAAGGAAGATAGGATGGTAAAAGAATGTGGAAGGAAATTGGAGTATCCCAAGAAAACCCACAGACACGATACGAGGGTGTCCATCACAAAGTTACTTCGCTCGCGATCGAACCAGGGACCCCACGTACCAGAGAAAAGCTGTTTACCACTGAGTCACTCTGCCCCCAGCCCCTGAGAGATGCGGGCAACGAGTTAAGAATAACTGACTTAGAGAAACGTACTTACCTTTCCCGAACGAATGAAACTCTACGAATTAAACATTTTGACCATTTTTACTTCTTGTTAAGTTATATTGGTTTATCACATACAATATTTTCTAGACCAAATACTTCTGTCAGAATCATAGTGCTTTCTCCAAAGTAGGAGCACGGTGGCTTAGTGATAGAGCGCTTACTTCTGATGCAAGATGAACCTCGTTCAATTATAGACTATAAAAGTTCGTGGTGGATACTATCGTACCCGTGAATCTTCTCGGGATTATATGTTTTCACCTATATTCTCATTTCATGAATTATTTCCCAATAATTAGCTTCCATCTGTTATCTGTCTCTATTATTGGATTAAATTTGAGTTTAGCATTACTTCTGTAGCATAGTTGTATGAGACATGGAGCTACGGATTAACGTAAAGTCGAACCGCTTGCGCTCCCGCCGGGAATCGGAGCCGGGTCTCCTATGACAAAATCCCGTACGCTACCCACATAGCCATGAGTGATTTCTCTGTCTTTATTAGGCTAGAAGGCATAACATTTAAACGTTATGGATTTCATATAATTTCAGTTCTTCCTCGATTGCCAATTCGATACTGGGACAAAGTAGATCAATCAAATATACTTATCTATCTTTTTTCGAATTATAACGATGATTTTATAACTTGGACCATGGTCTAAGACTTTTGTTAGTTGAAATATAGTCTTTAATTGTAGTTAATTTAATCGTATATGACTGTAGTCAACATTTAATAAAATATCCAAGAATTTCCTGAATTTTTAGGATTGACTCTTGCGCCGCCCCTGTACCACATCGAGTTGTGCATTAATGGAAGCTACGACTAAAAATAATAAACATTCCCTTTTTTTTTAATTTTTCCGACAGATTTTCGTCTGGTCATAGTACCGAAAGAAAGCATTTGTCCACCCAGGTGGATCTACACTTTTTGTCTTATCTTGGTGTCAGAAATCTGTTCCCAAACGTTGTCGGTATTGTTTTGAAACACCTGTATGTTTCTATCCTGTTTCTCATAAGCTCCTGTCTGCTAAGCACCTTCCAGTTTTCCCAAAACAAACCAAAACTTAACTACATTCACTACGTCGCCTTCCCCCTATGCTTTCTTATTGTATAGTACTTATTAAACATTTATGTATTTTGTAGTTGACAGGGATTGAAAATATTGATTGAAACATTCGGTTAAAATGCTAGTAGAGGAATTCCCTCTTTAGTGCAGAAATTCCCTCCTTGTATCTTAACGCCATATTAGGCGAGATATGATTAGGCAAGATGGGAATTCCCATCTTGCCTAAAATGGTTGCCATTCTTATCTTGGAGACATCAGTGACTGATAAATCGTTAGGCGAGGTGGGATTAGGCGAGATGGAATGGAATCATCTTTTATATCCATCCTTAACACTCCACTAAAACCAAATTTAAAAAGAATCACTACAACCTTCGGTTTTAGTTTAAATAACATACAAGAAAAACTATTACAGATAGCGAGAAGCGTTTTTTTTTTTTTTTGGTAATCGATTAATCGTCCTTAGAATATAGTCTATTTGCACTATAATATCTCTACTAAAGCAATAAGTGGTAGAAATCAACAACTTCCTGTTTCAGTATTAATTGAGAAAATATTTCGGGATCCTCTTTACCGTCTTTACCAGACCTTTTTTTTCTCAGTATTTCTATGGTTTATTTATTTACCTTTGCATACATCTACTTTCGTTTTGCATACCCGTCTTTAAAGGAAAATTAAGCAAACTTGTTCTTTTCCGCTAAAGACAAGTTTCACTGTATTTCAATAATAAGCCTATGGTGTTGCGTAAATCAATTATCATTTAAAAATCCACAAAGGGTAGTTTACTATTGGGGGTGAGTTTTCTTCGGGAGGTTTTTCAAAAAAGCCGGCTCCTTAAGTCCTTGGTGACTATATGGTAAGCGTACGCGTCTTCGGCATCAGAGATCGAGGTTCGATTCGCGGTGGGTGCTCATGTGATTCGGATCCCAGGTTAACATCTAGGTCCATGACTCAAGGCCTCGGTCCTGAACGGGACGAAAATACAATATCTACCAACCAACTATCTAGTTGCCCCCACTCATAATCCCTAATAGCTATTGCATAAGCATTAACGTTAGTTTTGGAGCACAAACGTGCACTGTAATAATTAACAAATAATAATAATAATAATAATAATAATAATAATAATAATAATAATAATAATAATAATAATAATAATAATAATAATAATAATGGTTCACCGAAGAAAAATCTGCTGCCTTCTCTGTTAGGTTGAAAATTTTCCTTTAATCTAAGCATTGGTCTTTTTTTGACCCTCTAGGAATGAGCAAACCTTATTTCCCTTTTCTTTCTTGTCGTAATCCCTCAGGTGACACAGCTGTGATGCTTATCTACATCGGTTATCTTTTGCGCACTCGTTTGGAAGTATTGAACTGTCATACGTAAGCCATCTTCTGTTTAATTCGCGCGGAATGTGAAGTGTAATTAGCTTTTACGCGTTTATGTTGAAATGCTATAGATATTTTCTTTGTTTCAAAATTTGGTGACAGACGACAGTTTTTACGATTCGAGAAGAAAAACCAGTCATCTTTCTTACTTAGGTAAATCATTCTTTTCTCATCATTGTGTTTACTACAAAGAGGTAATCTGTTCAGTAATCTGCATTCTGGAAAACTAATTGAAGCACTACAAAAGCCTTGCGACCTTTCGGAATTTTCTATGCTCTTCCGACACACCTTATAGCCTACAAAGTACCTTTGCCTCCAAGCGGAAAGGTTCCATGAAACATTGACATTGAAGAGTAATCAAGGTCGTTGTTTCGAATACTTGAACCTTGTCGCGCGCATTGATGAATGGACTAAAAGCAGGTGCAGCTGCAGACTGTAGAGCACAATACATGTGAAACTGTTTAGGATTAAAATGATTCTATGATAAAATGGAAAGGTGTTTTGCTCAAATCCAGGAGTGGAAAGATCGAGACAATCAACCAGTACATGCGGTAGATCAGTATCTTTGCCAGATGAATGTTTCGAACTTCCAGTACCATTGTAAGACAAAAGCTCATCGGACAAAAGCCCACTCCAAAATTCCAATGCTGGGATAAAGACTTACCAAAAGTACTCGTATTGAGTCGACATGTATAAGGGAAGAAAAATACAAAATAATAATAATAATAATAATAATAATAATAATAATAATAATAATAATAATAATAATAATAATAATAATAATAATAATAATAATAATAACGCTAGACTACAAATGTGATGCACAACTCAGTACATATGTAGAAACCAATACATAATCATTCAGGATGTAGTCAGCAAGTGTTCTAGGGGGTGGGGGAGAAGGCATGACTTTTTTTTAGGGGAGCAGGTTTTTTAGATACTAGAAAAAGCAGACCAAACTTTTTTCCAGCTTATGGAATTATTACAGTAATAACACAATAAATACATACATATTACAGTATGCATACTTAAAAATAATATTTACTACTGATGCAGCACATTATTGATACTTTCCTCTAACTAATATCAATCCCAAAGTAAGTCTCTAATATCGAACAAAATACACATTTTGTTTCATAAAAACTACACTTTTTACGATATTTTCTGAGAATATTTTATTTATAATCGGAGAGGAAGTTAGGGATATAAATTCCCCCATTATTGAGCCATGTCAACTCCAAGCGTGAAAGTCTATTAGAAATCCTTAAAAAAAAAAAAAAAAAAAAAAAAAAAATCAAATTGTTTTATTTTACAAAAGCTCTTATGCACAATTTTGTTTGGAAATCATATAGTGGGACTACGAGTAGGTTAAATCACTCCTCATTTTTGCCAACTTAAAATCCAAGCATTAAAGACATTGCCTAATTTCTGGAGGAGCAGAGTGGGCAACTGCCCTCCCATTTATGCTACCCGCCTTATGAACGGGCGGCGGTAATTTTGTCACCGGAAATTTCATCACCAAAATATTAGCATGTAGGTAATTTCGTCACGGAAATTTTTACACAGTAATTTCGTCAGTAGAAGAACATAATGTCAGCTTCAGCAAATGTTAAAAGCACAGGCAAAATGGGCCTATAACGGGTTTGTATATCATTATTTACAAATATTAGGATTTGCCAATATCAGAATTTTACGAAAATTTTCATCGTTCTTGTATTGTTCTGTGAGTCTAAGCTCTTGGACCTTCCTCCATGTTGACTACGTCAGGTGAAAAGAGGCCATTGAAAGAATATTTCAACTCTGAGTAAACATTGGTAAATAGTTATTGGAAATCTGTTAAGAAAACAAATTTATATAAAGGAAGAAAAAAACAAATATGTCTGGAAGTCGACCAATCAGAGACAAGGATTTGTTTACGTTTCCCAGTTATAGCCAATTACACGTCTTCAGGTGTGTTTGCTCTAGTGGTACACAGAAATGCTCACAGTGTAGAGTGAAGTTCTATACAGAGTGTAGTTCATTGTGATCGTTTTATTAGATTGAAGTTATTGTGAGGCATGGAGATTATATCTACTACACGAGGAGGAGAAAAAATGTGCTTTGATGGTCATATGTACATAGGTTCAAGAATTTGGACCATAGGTTCAAGAATGGCCATAGGCTTTGATGGCCATAGGTTCAAGAATTTGGATTCACAGAACGATACAAGAACGATGAAAATGTTCGTATGTTTTGCGGGAAAATGAACGGATTAGCATTTCTCCCTATAGCGGATGTGCATCGAGGAATACAAATACTAAGGGAGGAGGCTTCGGAGGAAGAGCTGGAACTTCTAGACTATTTTGATAGTACTTACGTGTCCGGCACATATCGCCGTGTTAAAACTCGATCTGGAAATATTCGTTTACGCAATTTGCCCCCTCCTTATCCTCCAGACACCTGGAATGTTCACCAAGCCACCCTGAACAAGAATCCTAGGACAAATAATATTTGTGAATCGTGGAACCAGAAGTTTCATCAACTGGTAGGAATATCCCACCCAACTATTTGGAGGTTTATTCGTGGAATTCAACAAGATGAAGCAACAGTTTCAACTATGCTTCATCAAGATGCTGTGGGCCAACCACCAAAAAAGAAAACTAAAAGAGCGTTTCAGACTTTGCAGAAACGGCTCCAGTCTTTGTGTTTAGCGTACAATGCTGGAACTAAAAGTTTGACAGATTTTTTGCTTAATGTTTCATTTAATGTGATGCACAGTAGAAAATGAACATGTAAAACACTTATGGTATTATAACGACTTACATTTTCTTTACTGTTTTCTGTTTGGAAATTTTGATATTGGAAAAACATAAAATTTGTAAATAGTAATATACAAACTCATTAGGGGCCCATTTTGCCTGTGCTTTTAACATTTACTGAAGCTGGCATTATGATCTTCTACTGGTGTTTGTTCTTGCGTCGAGTATCCGAAACTTCGATTTTGCAGAGTACAATACCAACTGAATTGCTTTCCAAGTTTGATTAAGATCAGGTAAGCTTTTTGGTCACTTAGTTTGTCTCTACTTAGTTCAAGAAAGATGAAAGGATAACCGTGACAAAATTTCCATGCTAATTAATATTTCTGTGATAGAATTACCGAAAATTTTCTCTCTTACCTCAGACATAATATTTAAAATATGTAACTATTTATTTAATAATCTAAGCAATTTCAAAAACTTTTTCGAGTTTATTCATTGTGCCATGTTCAATAAGACACTGGTCATTTTCGGTGGCAAAATTACCGGTGGCGAATTTACTACGTCAAAATTTTCGGTGACGAAATTACCTACATGCTAATATTTTGGTGACGAAAATTCCGGTGACGAAATTACCGTGACGAAAATTCCGGTGGCGAAATTTCCGGTGACGAAATTACCTAAGTTCGATATGAACATGTATGTATAAATGAAACACGAAATAGGTTTACCACATCCCAGAAAGAACTTTCACAGATATAGATTTTTAAGTTACGCAGCAGATATATATACCTAGGTAAAATCAGGAATGAAACGAAAGTGGTGCTCTGAGCACATTTCAGTATAATGTTCACTACTGTTAACATAGTTGATTGTTGAGGCAATGGATCCTCTCCCTTCATCTTCACTTGGGGGTTCATATATGAACTTGAACTATGGATGGTCAAAAATTTTTGGACCCGGATATCCCGGACCCAATGAGATCCGGATCTTGCCAGATCCGGATCTTAGATAAGGATCTCGGATCAAAACCTCAGATCCGGATCTCGGACCTGGATCTGGATCCGAAATTCGGATTTCGGATCTGGAACCGGATCTCGGATCCGAAATTCGAATCTCAGATCTTGATTCGTATCCAAACCTATATCTGAAATTGTGATGATAAAATTGAATATCTAAAATTCGTCAAAACTTTTTTCAGATTCACTAAACTGCAGTTTTTTTTTTTTTTTTTTTTTTTTTTTTTTTTAATGTTTCCATAACACGTTTGTGCTACATTTGCTCTTTATTTTAACCTTGCAATATTTACATGTTGCACTTTCTGTCGAAGTCCCTTTAGTAAAATGTTTCCAAGTTTGACTTCTTTCCATTTCAGAGTATAGTGAACTGTCTGAAAACTGATGTAAATGGTAACAAATTTTCCTGTTTAGCTCCTCTTCAAAATTTAATATTAGCTTCACATTGAAAATATTTATTTTATTTTTAGAAATAAACTTTACTATTTTCTCATATACAAATGAAATATCTTTTAGATAAGGCTCTTCTAATCTCACGGATACTAGACAAAACAAACTCTTAATTAATTGTAGTTTCTGACTCACTAGAGTCCAACAAACGTAATAATGAATATGTTTCACTTCGAAGGGGGTCTAGGGTGTTTCGGTGTAGGACGTTTCGGTGTAGGATGTTTTGGTGCAGGATGTTTCGGTGTAGGACGTTTCGGTGTACGGATGTTTCGGTATACGGACGTTACGGTGTACGGACGTATTAGTGTAAGGACGCTTGGCTGCAAAGCAGTGACGACGCCAGCTTTAAGTTCTTAGGGGGGCAAAGGAGGGGCAGATACATTTTCGGGGGGGCGGCTATTTGCCATACCAAAAATGACATATTTATTACGTTTGACTTATTTTACATTACATTGTGTAATTTCGTTGCTGATTTTTTATATTAGACCTATATGATTATAAATTAAAATAAGTAACGTCTGCACATGAAATATTTTTCAATTAAACTTTTGAAGCCTAAACATAAATTGAATTACTTTCGTGTATGCTACAAGTAACACATTCGTCTAGTACTATATGCTACGTCTCTCTCTCTCTCTCTCTCTCTCTCTCTATATATATATATATATATATATATATATATATATATATATATATATATAGAGAGAGAGAGAGAGAGAGAGAGAGAATTTACGAGGAGCTGCTGAAAGTGTCCTAGTCCAATCCAGAAGGAATGTAGGTACTAGGTAGAAAAATGAAACCGTAGTTTAGAAAAATATAGACCCTATCTCTGTATGTACAAATACAAATTTTCATATTAATAATGAAATTCTTATTGTTTCTCAGGCCTCTGAAGTGAGTATTATTTGCGCCCAAACAGATAATTTCACGAACATCCAGATCCTAACTGTTATAACATTTTTGTTCCACCAAGGAAAGTCACCGAAGTATATTAATGAGGAAATCAGTGAAACACCACGGGACTCTCCTCCGTTATATACGGTGGTGAAGAAGTAAATGGCTTAGCATAAACGCTGCGATTTCTCAACAAATTATGCTTTACATCCAGGATAATTAAAAGCAATGACTCTTCCCGAAATCACGGATGCAATTTGTGACATTATTCTTGAAAACTGCAGCATTTCAGCCAGTGGTGGATATAGCCCGGGGCCGGAGGACCTAGGCCACTCCAGTTTTTCAGTGACAAAAATAATTTAAGCTATTATTTATATACTTTTTAAAGTGTATAGTAAACTCACGATATACATATTATAGTCTGAGGTCTGGCTGCATCCCCATTTCTCAGTTTTTACCTTCAAGCAAAACTTGTGTCAGAGATTCTGGGCATTTCTTTGGAACTCGTCGGTGGCATAATTGAGAATGGCTTGGATATGCTCAAGTTCTCGACATAATGGGTTCCCAAAAAAGAGTGACGACATTAAGAGAAGTCTTCTTCCAATTTGACCGTAATGCTGATCAATTTCGCTGACGAATAGTAACCATAGATGAAATATGGTTGTACTACTATGATCCGTAATCGAAACAACAGTCAATGGAGTAGTAGCACTCATTTCTCCATCGCCCCAAGAAGTTCAAGACACAGAAATAGGTTGAGAAACTGTTTGCAACATTCTTCTGGAATAAGTATGGAGTACTCATAGACTACCTCCGCAACGGTCAGATATTGGATCCAGAATCTCTACATTACTTACAAAACTGAAAGAAAAATTCAAAGTTCAACGCCGCGGATAATGAAAAGAAAGGAATTCTGTTCCTTCAGGAAAATACACCTATCCATCAAGCCCCTGCGAACACAACTGACATTGCATAATCTAGGATTTCAATGTCTATATCATCATTCTTATTCCGCAGATTTAGCTCCGTCTAACTATTACGTGTACTTATTTCCCAAACTTAAATAACACTTGAAAGGACGCCATTTTAGATCTGATAGGGGTAGTGCTACGAACAGTGGTGCGAGGAAATCTTCAGATTTTTTTAACTTTTCTGCAAAAACTGGAGCACTGTACAAGGTATTATATTGACTCTCGGGGGAAGTGTAGAAGTAAAACTTCATCATTCCACGTGCAGTCCTTCTGGGTTGGGCTACGAATTTTTCAGCAGTTCCTAGTCAATATGGTAGACATCTTGTCAGTACTTTGAAACAAAATAAGTAAGGGAGCACTAGTATAAACCAATTACTAACTAAAGATCAGCACTCTGACAATACGTTTTATTGGGAATCAATTTAATTCCATAAATTTATTATTATCACTTGCAGGAAGGGAAAACACAACTCTTTTTATCCCCTTCAAAAAAATTAACCCTTGTAGTTGCAAACTAAGCTGTTATAACCACATCCTCTGAATATTGAAAGTCGAGAATAATGTTTCAGAAAAAAGAAGTATAGAACCTTTAAATAAAACAAAATATGAAACTGAAAACTTCAAACCTGGATAAATACAAACAAGTTACGTAACTAGTTTCACTTTTCTGTTGTTTCCAATCGAAGTTGATCCAATGAGAAGAATACAAGTCGACCAAATCTACTGTTCTTCGCTAGGCACAATAATTAAAAATCATAAGAAAGAAGTATAACTAAAATTTACCTCAAAAGGCGCTAAATTAGAAAACAGAAATATGCGTGCATACGCAGATGCTCAAAGAAGAAAGCTTGAGGACTAATTTCCCACATAGTAAATGCATGGAAAGTAGACTACAATTTGACAATGAGATTGGTTATGATACTGATATAAAATACTACATATAGAATGTTTAAAGATTATAGGAGTCTGGGGGGGCAGTCTAGGTGGCAGTCAGGGGGGCAGAAGTAGCTACTAGGGGGGCGCTCGCCCCCCTTGCCCCCCCTCTGGCGTCGTCACTGCTGCAAAGGATGTTTCGGTGTATAGCCTAATATTTGATTGCATTAATCATATGCTTGTAATGAACAGTCATGAAGTGTCATAGTGTAGCCACTCTGCAATAGTGTAAACTGATTAACATTGTTATTGATTCTCATTGTTATTGAGAAAGGATGGTAATACAACACAATCCATTCGTAACAATAATTTCAATTCAGATGTGTCCATAGTCGAGTTTTATAGAATAATAATCAAATCTAATTCAAAAATCAAATTTACTGCAAAGTATTCAGCATCATTTCTAAATAGAAATAAATATATTGCACAAAGTTCCTGAGACACAGTAATAATATATACAAACTGAATAATATCTCAAAGGAATTTTGTTGAAAAAATTAAAATTACATAGAACCACTCAACTCAGAATCTAAAATTGTACTAAATTCCTTTTAAGACTGTAATTACGTCATCAAATTTGTAATTTTCACAAACGTTGCTCAGTCTCTTCGTAATATCGGCGTATTTTTTCTTTGTTCTGACTTCATGTCCGCCAATTAACTTATTTGTTCCATTTGAACAGCACTAACAAGGAGAATTACGGAAGTGTAATTTACTGATTTGAATGAAACTTTGCATACTTGTAGAATATCAAAAAATAATCGTCACGTCTTTTTTTTTTTAATTTTGGCAATGGTGCGGGTTTAAGGGTAGAAACCACCCTTTGAACGTTAGAGTTGGCCTCCAAGCATAAACAGAAAATAATCATTAAAATAGAAGATTAAATGATGCGGCTAGCTTACTGCCAAGGAGGTTTTACGACGGGTGATTCAGAACCTGACATTAAAATTACAAAATTCAAATTGGTGGATCCAACATGATTACAATTACAAATAGTCTTCTGGTTTGAAATGTTCTGCAGTTAGCCAAGAACAATTATAATTGGCAGGGGCTACTGAGAGAAGATACAGACTGATTTGAAACCCCTTTCTGTACTTATTTTAACAGGACGTTTGATTAAATCTATAGCCAAAAAAGTTAGAAGCCAGTGCCAATGCATTTGTTGTGAATGTGAAGCAACACATGTTATTGGAAAAGAAAATATTTATAACTCTGATCAATACGGTTTAATTTGGAAGTGCAGACGGGACGTACTCTAGTGTTTGCAGGGACACAAACAGTAGAAAGTGTGGCACAGTCAGTAAATTCTATAACTCGTAGCTACATCATACAGCCTTTAATTTCTGCAAATAGTGTTTTGTTATCACCACTGTTAATTGTTTTGTAGGAAAACAATGGAACATTTGGTCTTATAGTCCAACATAACCTCTTTAAATTTGAAAATGTTGTGAAGGCATCAAATCCGCAAAAGTTAACATCAAGTCTTGTGAGATATGGTTCCAAGAGATTTTTCTTCAAGCGTCTAATGCAAAGTCCATTTTGTTATTAGCTTCATGGAGTGGTCACAATTCAACAACTTTGAACCTATTTTAAGAACAAAAGAGTAACTCATAATAGAAACCATTTCTGCAGGAACAACTCGTAGGATTCAGCCTCTTGTTGTGTTCTTTAGGCCGTTAAAAATTTTCCTTGAGACATTTTTCTGACACTGTCCTTCTCTACAACTATAACCTGAATTTACATCTTCGTAATAATATAATTAAGATCCCATCACTGATTCATAGTCAGGTTTTTTCTCCTAGATTTGCTAATCTTATTGGGTATGTATGATATTAAAGCGGTTATTTGGAAGAAAAACCACATGTGTTTGAAAATTTCCTTTCAAAGATCGTGCAGCATTTTGCGATTTGTGCATAGTTATTGCCGTAAAAAGGTGTGTGTGGTGTACACAATGTTTATGCATCACACACTTTTTTACAATATATCATTACCGTAAAACGTTTTCCCAATCAATTCATATTATAACATTTGAGGATATAAGAAGTTCTGACATAGAGTGAAGCGAAGGGACTCACTATAAATAAGTAAAACCTGCCATTTACAGCAGCATTTAATTTTCATTTTATTTATTAATTTGTATTTTCTACTTCATGAATTTATTTCTCCCTAACGAATAATTTCCGTTTTGAAGAGTGGACGTTTCGGTGTAAACATTGGAACTTTTACACCGAACCAGCCTCACACCTAAACGTCCTTACACCGTGACATCCGTACATCGAAACGTCCTACACCGAAACGCCCTGCAGCAAAACATCCTACACCGAAACAGCCGTATCCCCTTCGAAGGTAGACTGGTTGGCGTGGTACAACAGTAGATTTTTAAACATACACACGAGAAATTCAGGAGAGCGATATAGTTGTATAGTATTATTAGTACAGTGAAACCTCCCTTAACGGCAGGGTTGATATGTTTAAAACAAAATGTTTAAAACAAGTGTTTAAAACATGTTTTAAACGAGGACTCTTGTTTTATTCAGTTTGTTTTAAACGTTTTAAACACATTGTTTTAAACGTGTTTTTTTTTTTTTTTTTTTTTATCGATGGTGGTTGGACATGTTTAAAATAACAAAAATATCAGATTGAAGAAGCTAATTTAATTTTCCATCCTCCGCAGGATTTGTGCATGAAGTAAATTACAAGCAGTTATATTCTTATTATAACAGCAATTACTGAACGAAATTTTGTACCTCAATGTGCGTATAACTAAACCAACAGAAATTCAAGTGACGTATTTGAACATTTCTTAATTTCCAAGAATAATTGAGATTAAACACACTATACACTATTCTAAGATCCAAATTCACAAATTCAAAACTTGAGTATTTTTTTGGTCACTATCATTTCCATAATAATGAACAGTTCTCACATCATAAGCTAGAAGAAATACTCTGACAAATACAATACAACTCATAGAAAAAAGCAGTGACTAGCCTACAAGGAGCAAATAACATCTTTTAACTAAACAGTTTTTAAGATACATCTCTATCTGCAACATGGATAGCTACCAATGATTGGTGTCTATGGAATAACAACACAATTAACATTTAGACGCCCGCCAGGAATTTTAACAAAATGATAGACTCTCACGTTCGGGACTCTCGTGACCCTCCTAATTATCACATAGTCATGATTTATACACAGTTGGAAAGCTTATAGACCACAGATTCTAATGAGGTAACATTCGTGAAATTCCCGCCGTATTTGTAGAAACGAACAGACACAAAAATCGTTTAAAAAATATGAAAATATTGACTTTACGGGGCCCTGGCAACTCTTGCAGTCACCGCAAAATGCTGTGACAAAATGCTGCTGAAAATGTGCAAAATGTGTGCTTTTGCGCTGACAAAATGATGCTAATGTGTAGGCCACATACTTGTGACAATAATATAAGAAATGGTAGCCAGTGCTGCCATTGCGTAACGAATTCGTTTTATGTAGGAATTTTTAAAAAATGAACAGAAAAACATTCATTGAATGAGACATTCTCTCCCCTCCCCCACGACAGTACCACGTCCATATGCAAATCATTTTTGCTGCACACTTCATGTATACGAACAAAAATTTTGCTTCTAGACCACTTCAGTAAAATATATCTTACCTTATATGGAACCGTTCTGAAACTAAATGTTAATGAGCCAAATTTGACCCCCTCTTCCTCTATAAACAAAACTACATATACAGGTTACTATCATGTAGGGGACTACTTCATTGTTTCATATACTAATTTTTGTGGATGTACCACAAAGGGGGAGGAATGGCCTCCAAAATTTGATAAAAAAAATTATGAAAAATTTAAAAAACGAACTTCATCCTCCCTCTCTCGGCCGTACATAAATACCCCTACATACGGTACATAAAATGTAGGGATGTGCACGAGCGAGTTCGAGGGAGTTTTCATTGAAGCTCGACTCGACTCGAAACCGACATCATTGAGCTTGACTCGAGAACTCGGCACGAAAAATTTCCTCCAACTCGACTCCAGTTCCGAGTCGAGCCAAGCCAAATCGAGCCAAATGCTGTGTGTAGTTTCAAGTACTTTCTTCAAGTATCCTACATAGACAATATAATTATTATCAATGATACTTTCTATTACTACAATTATTATTATTATTATTATTATTATTATTATTATTATTATTATTATTATTATTATTATTATTATTATTATTATTGTGGTTGTTGTTATTATTATTATTATTATTATTATTATTATTATTATTAAACATGAATGATAGGCGGTTTGTATTTGAATACTAAAAATAAGTTTACAGCTGACCTCGGAAAAGGTGAAGTCAAGGAGGCAAGGACATCGCTCACGAGGTTCTGTAAACTCTTTAGTCGGTAAAGAGGCCGTGGATCATGTCAGAGTTGATGACGATGTGTTTTGGTGCGTCAGTGGTTCATGGTGGATGGTGGGTCGGAGTGGCTCATAGTGGGTGGTGAGCCATAGTGGGTCACGGTGGGTCAATGGTCAGACTGGGTCACAGTGGGTCATGGGTCAATGGGTTGTGGGTCAAGTTTTCATTGACGCATGCCATCTCTGGGTTAACTGGTTTGGGTTCGGTTTAAACTTGAAACAGAATGTATCCGTTTATTTCAGAAAACGAACCGTAATTTGGTTCAGTTTTGTTTGAAAATATACACTATATTGCCACTTTTCATAACATCCGTATATATTTTGGAAAAGTTTCAAACGAAATGTAATGCTTACGTTTTAGGTTAAGGTATTATGAGTGCTGCTTCACTTTTGAATGGAATTACGATTCCCCATGTTTTTTTTACATATTTTTTTGTAAAAAAAAAAGTTAATGATCAATAGAAAATACAACTGGTTTTCGATTTAAGGAAGACCATGATTGAAGCAAGTGAATTATTAAAGACGGAAGGGTGGAATGAGAAAGTGGGAGTGTCCCGAGAAAACCTACGAACACGATGTTGTTCGTCTCAAGCTTACTTGCCTTGGAAACGAACCAGGTACCCCACCCATCAGATAGTTTAGTAGGCGGGGTCTCAGTTTCGGTTTCCGGTGGGAGAGCCTTTGAAATATTACATGTCCTCGATGTATCTGTGTTCGAGTCCCTATCGTTCAAGGTTACTGGAAATAACTGTAAAACGAGAATAACCGAATATAATAGAGATAAGTTACGGAGATACTTTCGGTCTTTTTTTTTTTTTTAAATTTAAACTTGAGTTCTCTGGACCTGTGGGTTTCAGTTCCGGAGGAGCAAGTATCCGGGCTCGAACCAAAAATCGTTAAAAGTTAGACTGGGTCGGCCAAACATGTTCAAATCTGCTCGGCTCGGGTTTTCAACGGCTCTAGCGGCTCGGCTCACAGCTCATTCACTATCGAACCGAGCCAACAGGTCACCCAACCGAGCCGGCTCGAACGGATGGCTCACCTGAGCCGAGTCGGTGCCTCATCTCAACCGAGCCGGCCCGAGCTGCTCCTCAGTTGAACCGAACTGGGCCAGTTAACATCACTACCTGGGTTGGGCTTCTGCTTCGGCTCAAATGTTAGATCGTGCAGGTCTCAGCTTTGGTGGTAAAAACTACAGTATATACCGGTGTTTACATTGGTGCTCACATTTGAAGCTGTCTCGTTATAAAAATCCATAGCCGTCCTGTTAATCGAGACGAGACAAGATGCGAGCAGTGTCCCATCTTCTGAGCAACACTAAAAATGTTCCATATTACTGCTTACATTTCTTATGACTCGCTTTCCAGTCTAATCAGGCCATGATTTCAAAACGAGTTAAAACGAGCTAAACGAGCGAGCCGTTTATCAAACTCAACTCGACTCGAAACTCGACCTTAAAACAGTGACTTGGCTCGAAACTCGACTCGTGAAAATTACCTTTGACTCGATTCGAAATTGCTTCGAGTTTCAAGTCAAATCGAGCTTTAGCTCGACTCGTGCCCATCCCTAATGAAAATGCATACTAGTGAAAGGCTTCAATCCTCAGGAATACTTTGGTACCAAATCATCTTTCTAGCTTAATTAGGGGCTGAGCTATTGATGTTTGTTGTAAAAATAAATGTAATTTACGCCAAAAAACTGAAGCTCCAAAAATTATCTAACTTTGCCCCCTTCCCCATATAAGCAAGAAGTACAAATAAACGATATTACCATGTAGTGGCCTACTTCATTGCTTCAAGTACCAAATTTTATGAATCTATCCCCCAAGAGGGGAATGGCTCCGAAAAAACCGTTTAAAAAGAAACAAAAGAACACGACCCTCCTCCCACCGCCACATGGTACCCTCACATAGATAAGATGCACACCAGCGGAAAGCTGCAACCTTCAGGAATAAATTGGTTCCAAAACCATCTTCCAGCCGTAATTAGGGACTGAGCCATTGAGGTTGAAAGCCCTGATACAGCAGCACTAGCGGATCCAGAAGTATCGTTTGGAGGGGGCGGTTCGCTTCCTGGAAGATTAGTGTAGCCTCAAGGTGACCAGATTTTTACTTTACAAAAATGAGACACAGATGAATCCGGGGCTGGAGGGGGGATTGTAAACCTGATTCCCAGAGTATATATTTTGTAACCCGATTTTTTTTTTTTTTTTTTAAGAAAGTATGTTCTTTCTCTAGATTTAAATTAAATACGTACTTCCGTTTCGGAGGTGTGGTGGTGTCATGATTCACTTCACACTTAGTCACCGCGATTTTATATCAGATGCGCTGTCTTGCACAGTACTTACACAAAAGAAAGTACTATATTGACGATTGCATTTATCTGTCATCTGTTATCTGCCACGAAGCGTCTTCCATTTCTCCTCTGTATGTATAAATATTGCTTCCCTTTGTTTCACTAAAGTGATAGCAAGAAAACATGAATCTTGACTATCAATTTCATTATTCAAATGAATGCGAGGGTATGTTCCGGTCGTCGACCCCTATTCATGACATTTTTTTAGTGTCTCTCTGAGAGGGACATTATCTTTTATCTCTGGCGCTATGCGAAGAACATTTCCTGAGGGCAAGATGTTGGATTTCCGTTACGTTTCGTTTTGCAAAACTCAATATTTCACCATGATTTCAGTTTCTCAACATTGTTGACATTTTCTTAAGTGCGCGTTAAGATTGCGGCTACATAAATCGTACCAAAATCTTCTGATGTATCAAAAGTGAAGAAAACATTTCTATGATTGGTATAGAACCTAGGATTCACGAGGAGTTGGGGAGTCACTGATAAACCTTGACGTTAAGTGTCCATGGAATTGTTTTTTTTTTTTTTCTTAAGAAAAGCTCCCAGCTGTACTCAATTGCATTTAAAGATGAATGTGTAAGGAACTCGATTTCTGGGATTTTCAGGATCTTTTCACTTAAACAGGAGAGAACAAAAAGATAAATATAGGACACTATTACAAAAGTGTAGACCTCTATACACAGGGTATTTTGATTTGTTGCTTGAGCTTAATGTTCCACGGTAATGACATGTCCGCTTAAGCAGACGTGCACTTATTGATTATAGTGGAATCCGAACCACCTTTTTCGTTCAAACGTGCGCGCACCGGGAATTGAACTTGGGACCATGAGCACCGTATAGGATATTTTGTCCTAATACTCCACTTTTGCAGTGGTATAATTGAGTATATGTAAAGAAGAAAAAGCATTAGACCAGATTAGGAGCAGGGAGTTGGAAATTGGCTCTATTAGGTAATTTCTTAAAAGCAGCATTTAGAAACATGTATAATTATAGTTATGCTTACAACAACAATAAAATTATATTATAGTAGCCTTCGCCTAGGTGGGATTTCGCTCCCAGATCCCCAATTTGTACTGAATACGGCTTCGCAGAATATAGCAAATGCTTTTAAGTGCTACTGTGGCACAATATTTCGCGTTCTTCCTTCTGTGTCTTTCATATAGAACTGGATTGAGCTAAACGCTGTCACGAAATTCAAACACCTCGCAAGGCATTTTAATGAACCTTCCACATCTTGTTTTGCCCTTCTACGTAAAGTGGCAAAAAATGCTCAAATACATGTTTCATAATTTTAAATGAATAATCAAACTAGCAACTTTCATGTTTCTAGCCGTAAGAGATCCCGAGATATGGCCATCTTATAATAATAATAATAATAATAATAATAATAATAATAATAATAATAATAATAATAATAATAATAATAATAATAATAATAATAATACAAAAACGCTGAAATATATTATTTTTCTAACCTTCAAAGATTCTTAGATAACTTATTATAATGATTGCAATCCCCGCACTCTTTTCTTTCCACCTCTTTTCCCCATTTTACTAAAGTATAAAAAAATGTTGAAAAGCGTGTCAAATTATTTTAAATGAGAAATCCAAATCCAAATTTCAAGTCTCTAATCTTAACGGATTCGGAGAGATGACCATCTTATTAAAATAATTTTCACCCCATTCCCCCTTCCTTTCTTTGAATTTCCCCAAAAATCCTTCCTTAGTGATACCCTAGATAACAAATCTTATCTACTTTCCGAACTTCAAGTTTCTAGCTTAAGCGGTTTCACCTGTGCGAAGATCAGGACGACTTCTTTTATATATGATTACAATAACAGCTTGTATTATTTCCCAAGAAAAAATGAAATGCCATTAAGAGTCACAATGAAAGTTTCCGTGTTGAACCCCAAAAGTCACAGTTCTTTGTTGATGTAGTAGCTAGCGAACGTATCTTTGACCTTTCATGCATGAGGTTCTGTAGTTTGATACCCGGTGAGTGAACATCGAACGCACTACAGTGGTTCAGATCCAACTTTAAACTCTAGTTCTCCTTCTGTAAAGCACAGCTTTTGACAAACGACGTAAGTAGATATCAATCAATAAACCAACCGAAAAGTCTCATCTCAGATTCAGAGAACTTTACGGTAAGGAGCGCTGAATATTCTATATTTATCTTTATTCAAGGTAAAGGTAATTGAAGCTTCAGGTTATGAATTCCATCCCCACATCTTATTTTTTTATAGGAAACAATTTTAAAATATACGTTTTTAGTTCAAAAAGTGAGCCGTATTTACTTCTTCTTACAGCTGTTCGTTCAACGAATGAATCATCTTTGCTCGTTTGCGGCTTATGGTGACCGTCTCAAGGAACTAGGGACAGAAGTATTCACATGATTCGGCTCTGCTAAGCTTGTCACACTGATTGCATTGGCAGGGAAAAGACAATATTTGTATTTCCGAACGATAAAGGCTGGAATTAAAAGACCTTTGGAGGGGGCGGTCGCCCCCTCCGCCCCCCACGTGGATCCGCCAGTGTACAGCAGTTGCATCAATGGGCGTTTAAAGATTAAGAATGCAGACGACTAGTAGAACGTAACACAAAGAAACTACATATTCAGTGAACCGAAATTGGGAAAATCCCGATTTCTTTCTCCGGAATTGAACATTTAGACGGATCGAGATTAGGGAAGTTCCAGAAATTTGATCTAACGGTTGAATATAGATGGCAAGCAATACCTGTGAGCGTGTAAAAATGGAATATATATATGCCTATTTAGATTATTGTTTTAAACAAAATAAACATTTTAAACGTGTTTTTTTTGTCTAAAACAAAATACTTTGTTTTAAACGTTAAGAACGTTTTAAACAAAAAAAAAAGTTTTAAACATAAAAAAACATTCTTTTTTAAAACGTGTTTTTTTCAACCCTGCTTAACGGACTCCTCTCAATAACGGACACCTCTACAATACGGATAGATTTTTATGTCCCGGCAAAAATATATGTTCTCCTACGGAACAAAACCCTCCCTTTTACGGACACTCTCCAATACGGACGCAGACAGTCCTTCCCCCCCCCCCAAACGTTTCAATACCTCTCCATAACGGGCAGGAATTATTCTCGGTTCTGCGATATATTACAGTAGACAGAAAAGTATTTTCCCTACAAGTGTATCTATCATGAGTCTAGACCTGGTGAACCATCAAACAGAACAGCTTCAAGCTGAACTTGATTTTTTTTTTTTTATCTGCCCACAATAAACCGTTTTCTTCTGGAAATCATAGAAAACCTTCAACAAGCAATAACACTCATACAGGGTCAGTTGTATAACCAAGAATTCTATGCGAAAGATCTTCCCTTCCCTATTAGTCCTTTTTCCTCTGGGCCTTGCATCTTTCCCGACAATTTCATAGGTAACAAAACAAACATTGATTGTTTTACAATAAGATTCTCAACGAGGAATGTTTCTTCTAGTACTTTATTTATTTTATTTTATTTATCTATTTATTTATTTTTTTGAAAAGCAACACTTTTCTTTTACTTATGATACTGGAACAAGTCTGGGTTGGAGTTTTTCCGGCTTCCTTTTAGGTCAATAAACATATACACTTCCAATAACTTATCTTTTCATCGATTCCGTCAACGAATATACCGCACCAATGCACAAACACACATACTCACACACACATTTCTACTGAGGATTCTCAGAGGACACTTGCTAATGAGTTTTGTTACCCTTGTAGAGGAAAAAGTATGCCTTTTTCGCTAAACAAAGGAGTTTAGCCGGTTAGTTGGTTCCTAACACATCTTTTGAGGTTCTGAGAATTTGAAATGAATGAAAAACTACCCCCCCCCCACACACACTTTCCCTCCTATGCATCTTTTGCAGTATACAAATATATTAACACATCCCCCAGCAATAATATTATTTAACAGAAATGATCTCTCCTCCATTCCTCCCAGTAATTCAAATACGCACTAAATACAATATTTTCATGTTGAATTTTACGTATTTACGCTCACACATAATATATTTACTGTATATTACTGCATACAATTACTGTTGTGAAATATTAAATTTTTGTAACCTCTCTGTAACGGACACCTCTCAGTAACGGACAAAAGTTCATGTCCCATTGGTGCCCGTTATTCAGAGGTTTCACTGTATTAATAAAAGTGTTTGTTGTATGACTTTATCACCTAACTTATCGCTTGCCCTTCTGAGGTCGGGGTTTGTTGAAGGAGTAAATAAAAGAAAAGAGATTTTTGTTATTCTATTCTTCACCCTCCAGGTTTCTTTAATCATACATTGCAGGACGTAATCAAAACACATTCATGCATCGTATCATTGAAGTGTTTCGTATTTTGCATATTAAAGTGTTCAAAAATAGTTAACATATTCTCATATGTTCATGTGATCTCAGGTTCAATTTTCGGTGGAACATACATGAGAAAATTGAAGGCTAAAACAATGTGAAAATAGTATTTTAAAGTCAGGAAATTGATATTAAAATTTTAGCTATGTGTTGGGACGTAAGGCTGTAGTTAAATTAACCCACACGTTTCATGAAGATTATTATGTCATTATTGTTTATTTACTACAAGCTACCAGATACGCCCTGAAAGGTCACTTTACACTGTAGTAATCAACAGATGAAAACAACATTGGAAAAGGAATGGAAGCAAGGTCTTCAGAGCCTTAGATTAAGGTACTAACCTAGCATTTGCCCAGTATAACTGAGGAACAACCCTGGAAAGTCCTCAGTCAGGATGGCTGGTCTCCGAATTCGAACCCGGTATTACCCAATTGCGAAGCTAGAATGCTAACCACTAGCCTAAGCACGCTCCGTATTATTATTATTATTTAGCTAATAATTAACGTAATGTTCTAAAACTAGTGTAAATTAAACCCTACTTTCTTTATTGCTGATGTTATAGTTAAGAGGCTTACATGAAACATTAGTCCCCCATTAAATAGGCCTTGCTCAAGAAAGAATACCATAACTGGAATTCAGGAAGCGGGGGTGAAGAGATTATTGAGGATGAGGAAACTATGTACGATGCAAAAACTAAGTAATTATGACTTCATTGCAGATATATTCACTTACATACGTCAATTAATATTTTTCTAATACAGGGCACTCTCACTTTCTATAGTGGTAGAAAAGAGACCCGCTTTTGTAAACGAACACACTAAGCACGTGCCTATAGATGCAATGTTCGTGCAAAGAAACATAGGTAAAACAAAAAAAAAAAAAAAAAAAAAAGGAAATAAGGGGAAAATGATAAAACGCCCTTCAACAAAAAAAAAAAAAAAAAAAAAGAGCTAAAGTAACTAAACTTAGAGTTACGAAAGACGCGAGACGAATTTTATTGAGAAGATTGCTTTTCCTTAGTAATTAGTTGTGCTGCTTATGAAGATGAATTAAAAAAGAAAACAAGTAGCTAGCTCTGAGTTTCGCAAACCAGTTGAAAAGAAAATATTGGATATTGGAAAACCCTAATGCCGGCTTTTTAGACTGAAGTCCGCTACCTCTTACTTCAGATAACTCCCCAATTGCCCTCACGATGCTGGGTCAACACCGAAATTGTTTAGTGCCTCTCCGGAAATTGAATCCATGACCACGGGCACCGAACGCACGCGCTAACCACTGTTTTTTATATGAAAAGATAACAGCTTTTTATCAAATTATTTAACCTGCTGAACGCTTTGCAGGGATTACACTGTAACCATTATGACACCACACAGACATAGAAGTAAACGAGGACAGTTAAGAACACCTATGCCCGAAGCGGGATTCGAATCCAAGACATTCACAGCAAACGATCCACAGCTTAATGCCGTAGATCACTTGACTATGACTGTCGGGTATTCTCGGCTAAGCAGTAGCACATTTAAGGTAACTGATTATTTTAAAAGTTGCTCCTAAATACTGACAATCTAAGTCTTATGTATCAAATATTTCCTGCGATAATACCATACACTCTCCGTCTTCTATAGACAAAAAGCTATAGTTACCCATATTATCTAGTACGGAAATAAGTTATAATTCTTTAATAGCTGCTGATGGTGATAGTCAAGGTTCACCGAAGCATGATCCCCAAACCCAAACTGAGATATTGATGTTACTGGAACGGCTGAAAAGTCATCGTGGGCAGATGAATTGCCCACTTGTCAGGATGAAGGGCAAAATGAAAATGAAATGAAATCTTCAAGTTTTACGTCCCGCGGTTATGCCGGTTAGGCTAAAGGAGACGGTGATGATGAGGAATGAATGAAATGGTGGAATGAAGAAAGTGGGAGGAATAGGGAGAACCCCGAGAAAATCCACGCACACGGTGTTTGTCCACCACAAAGTTCACTTGGCGGAGTCTGGGATCGAACCAGGGAACCCCAAGCACCAGAAGTGAACGCTCTACCACTGAGCCACCGCGGCCCCAGGATGAAGGGCGCATGTGATGTGAAATGCGGGGCAGTCAGAGGTACTACTTATAATAATTGGATTTATAATTTTCTATGCTGCCGTAAACCCTCTTGAAGAAGATAACTGTTAATCTTAGCTTTGAGTATTGGTTGAGTATTCGGGTCGAGCCAAACATTGTTAAAAGTTACAGGGCACTGGCCAAATATCTTCAAAACTGCTCGACCCGTGTTTAGAATTGTCAACGACTCGCGCAGCTTGGCTCACAGCTCATTCAATATCGACCCGAACCGAGAAGTGAGCCGAGCCAACAGCTCACCCAACAGACTCGGCTAGAGCCCTCGGCTCGGTTGAGCCGAACCGAGCAGATGGCTTATCCCAACCAAGCCAGCTCGAGCCGATGGTTCACTCCAAGAGAGCCGGCTCGAGCCAACGGCTCAGTTGAGCCGAGCCGAGCTGAATTTGTTATAAAATATTTCTTGGAATCTCACTATCGAGACGAGACGAGATGCGACCAGTGTACCCTCTCGTGAGCGACACTAAAAGTATTCCATATTACTGCTTATGTTACATTTCTCATGGCTTTCGCTTTCCAGTTTAATCAGGCCACGATTTCAAAACGAGTTAAAACGAGCGAGCTATTTATCAAACTCGACTCGACTCGAAACTTGACGCCAGAAACAGTGAATCGGATCGGAACTCGACTTGAGAATATTACCTTTAACTCGACTCGAAACTAGACTTGAATTCGAGTCGAGTTTTAGCTTGACTCGTGCCCATAACTATGCGTTAGAAAAAATGGTTGCTTATTATTATTTTGCTGCACTAATAACAATGTTGTTATGTAAAATTAAAAATACAGAATATAGAGAAACATTACACTACAACTAATAAAATGAGAACTCATGAACTGGGGGCGAATCAAAACTTGCCAGTAACTCTAAAATCGATACGTGCTTTTTAAAGCTCTAAAAAAAAAAAAACGGGACTTAAAGATACGCAAACTGATCTCAAAGAACCAGGGGCGGATCCAGGACGGACTTCTGGGGGGGGGGGTGGCTGTGGGTTGTAATACTGCTACTTAGAGCTACTTTTAAGAGCGCCAAACTCTGGGATGGGTTTTATTTATATATAAAATAAGAAAGTTTCCTCTTCTGGGGCGGGGGCAATCGCCCCGATCGCCCCCCTGGAAAGAACTCTAATATTACATACCATCAACAAACTATTTTCTAGTAATGGAGTAGCCTACTCAACAGAACACAGTTTATTCGTATTAACTCGTTACTGTATGTCGTTGATTATGACACCCTAGTTGCTGATAAATATTTCCCCCCGGGGCACCACTTTACTTTTAAATCCTGTCCATGATCATCTTCAGCTTTTAAGAAAATTATTCTTTGAAATGTTTTACGTGGTTTATATTGGAAATTTACCTTGCATGTATATGTCGAAATTTACAGCATAAGGGTAGATTTTACCTGTTTTATTCCCTACTTATATTGTAACTCCAGACAAGAGGGTTACATCTGCAAGTCCAAGGAAGGCGCATAACCAAATTTCATTTAAATCCCGTAAGTTTTACACAAGATACCATGGCACAGATGGATGGACAGATGGAGAAACGGAAAGACGGATAGACAGGCAGATGGACAAATGGACAAATGGACAAAACGGTCACTCACACAAATGCCAATCGAGTCGAATGGCAGGGAGGGGGATTATTATTTTGTTATGGATTCATTTGAAATCCAAGTATTTGTGATTATTATGACGTCAAAAAATGCGCCATAAAATTTCATATTTTACATTTTGATTTCTTTTAATTAGGGAAATGGGTATTTGACCAAGAGTAAGGATTTTAGTTCATTGTTCATTCTAGACATATATTACAAGCAATGGGACTGTGAAAGAGCCTTGATGGGCTCCCAGACAGAGATTCCCATTCATTGCTGTAGCATGGAGCCCCGAGCAGAGAAGACACTGAAGAATCAAATCGGGTAACCATATATGTAAATCAGTTTGGGATTTCCTTTGTTATGGCTTCTGGCCAGGGAATGGTGTGAAGTTGATTTTGCGGTGGGCATTCAATTAAATAATATAGAGGTGATAAGGAATTAAAGCATTTGACGTCATTTAACAAGAGCAGCCAATCACAGAATGGAAAGTTAAAGATGAGGTGGATTCGAAAAATCTCGCCTCCGATACCTCTATCAATTGCAAAAAAAAAAAAAAAAAAAAAAAAAAAAGTTTTCGTTAAAGTTTTGTCATGCGTTGAAACGGACGTAATTGCTTAAAAACTGGACTGATGATGATAAGAGGCATAATCTATTTCTGAAAACCGCTTGTCACTATTACGGTTTCCATTTTATGGTCATTCATGTTGAAACAGGAAATGATCAATTTCTACCTTTTCCGGTTTAAGAAGGAAGCTATCAGAGGAAATGAAACCTATTCTTGGGACGCTGAGTCGATTTTCGAAAAGCACTTCTCGATATCTCATAACACTTTTGCTTTCCTACCCTTTTGAATCTCCACTGAAACCGGAAGTGGTAGAAATCTTCTACCATTTCCTGTTTCAATATTAATATCGCTCAAATATACCAAAGTCCTTCATGTAGTGTACACGTGGCAATACTACTTGTTTTATATTTATATTGTACATATTGATTACATTACAACATATTGTATAATGTAAGCATGCTGAATAAAATAAGTGTTCAAATTTTAAATTTACTGCGTTCTCTACGTATACACTATTTTCCTACGTACAGAGCGTATTATTGTTTACTCGTAAAATATCAAATGAGTTTTTGCAGGGGGTAGCGGAGGATTTAGACTTCCCTCTTAATAAAAGAAAAAAGTGAAAATTCAACAAGGCTAAGCAACTTAAGACGTTTTATGGAATAAAAAATATAGAAAATGTTGCATATTCTGGGACTACAGTGCTGGTGTATACAACTAAATTTTCGGGAAAAAGAGAAAGAAGAAGTCAAGTGATGATCTGGAAAATAAAATATTTGAGTTTTTACTTCCTACGGTTATGCCGGGTAGGCTAAATGAGGCGGTGATGATGAGAATGAGTACAATGTTGGAATAAAGAAAGAGGCAGAAAACGGGAGAACCCCGGGGACCCACGAACACGGTGTTTGTCCACCACAAAGCTCACTTGGCGCGAGCTGGGATCGAGTAAGGTACCCCAAGCACTTGAGGTGAACGCTCTACCACTGAGCCACAGTGCTCGAAGTCAAGTAATGCTGATGGTTGTCGCTTTCTTTCGCGCCCCTGCGAATTTTATACTTGGCAAGAATTATCAGAAGCTCGATTAATATGACAAAATGGTCGTTATACCTATCATTAAATAGAGCCCCGATACGCTTAGGGCCCCCGCACTCGGGGGCTACGGGTTCTTCGCTACGCCTATGGGTTCTTGCCATAGTCAGGAAAACTTTTGGTAAGATTTGTCTTATCTTCGGAAATTTAGAATGCGCTTCTGTGCAGCTTTCTTTTGTCCTCGCCCCTATCATTCACCCCTATGCATGCTCGATTATTATAAATTATTCCTAAATGCCACAATTGTAATAAGAAATACACTGATTTTCCTTCACGTACAATCGCCCGTTAACAAAATGCTGCTGAAAATACTAGCAATAAATTTCCCACAGCGTATATTCCTACCCTGATGTTTCTTTTAGAAAAATAACATTTAATATATTCACGCGCACAAAAACACAATAGCAAGGCTTTTGTAACCACGATTTTTTGTCTCATTGTTCGCCGCGTTCTTCTTTCAGCATAAAATTCCTGCCTTTCTCTCTCGCTCTCCCTCCTTCTTCTATCGACGCGTCACCTTCCCGCGCGAGCATGTGAACAGCTTGATGATTGGTTGAGTACTACTTAGGAAAGTTGGTAATCCTGACTGTAGATAGAACAATTCCAATATTTCCATATACATAGTAGAATATTCTTAAACGCACTTAGAGTCACATGACACAAAATAATTTTCTGATTGGCTGAAAGCTGTATGGTAAACTCAGTGAGTATGGCAACACTAAGGACGGAACAAAATGACCACTTGAAATTTTTAAAAAATGTATTTTTTAAAAAAATATTTTCGTCTAAGTTATAATTACTTTGCAGAGAAATGAATTATATTAGTTGATAGCCAAAGTATTTACATTTCACAGCTTTAAGATAAGAAGGTATGAATATTATACATATAACAAAAAAAGATGGGGTGTACTGACCATTTTTTATTTTTTAAATTCGTAGTTTATATAAAATAACTTATATATATTACTATGAAACAAAACACCATTTTTTCCTAAAAATCTTTGCAAATAATTCCACCACTTTCAAGAAATTTCATTACAAAATATTGAATAGTTTCTTCTCAAAAAATTTTTAAACTGTCTGTTTTCATTTTCTGACTTTGGAGAAAATGTCACTATGAGGTATAAGAAACAACATAGACTTTCAGCGCTAAAAAATTCAAACTTTTTTACTTACAATTTTATATCATAGTAGATAATCGTTAATAGCATCATTGCAATGCGAGAGCAATATACCATAGCGCAGAAAGAGTAAACATTAAATAATAATGAATTTTTGAAACCATATTTGCAAGAGGTCGAGCATGCAAAAACATTGCAGATAAGCAAATTCCTTTAATTTATTTGATAACAGCATATTAATAAACAGTCAGAATGAACACATAAACAGTTAGAAAATGTTAAAAATCACATCCTAAAATAAAGAATAATATATACTGCCTGGGTAGGAAATGACCACTTTACGCCATATATATATATATATATATATATATATATATATATATATATATATATATATATATATATAAGAGGCAGAGAGAAAGAGATCACATCCATATACAAAAGCATCGCAGATTATTGAACTGAAATGCTTTGGAAAGGAATCCTTTTCTGCCTTCTTTCTAAAGTATAAATAAGTATCTTAGACATGACTTCGTGCTCGTAGAGTTCCTGTTTACATGGTTTTGGGGATCGTGAGTTTTGTGTCTGTAACCAGGATTGGAGTTTGTATAATAATTTCTGTTTATACCCGCATAGTCTGTTTACCTTTCAGGAAGCGTAAATCACTTGCTGTAATGAGAAAATTGAAAAGTTACTTCCGTATGACAAATAGCTGCAAATAAATACACAACATAGTTTATTTATTGCGATGATATTATTTTCTTAATTTGTATTTAACATTCACATATAGAATACCAATGTACTGTGAACACCTGTTATATTTTAAACATAATAGTCACTGTGTTCTGCAATGATTATATGTTATATATATACAACTGATGTATTTTAATGTAATTATTTTATATATTTTTTCATGCATTGCGGAAAATAGAATTTCATAAAAAGCATTGACCCGGACGGGAATCGAACTCACAATCTTACGATTTGAAATCCAATGGCTTACTACTGAGCTAACACAAACGCTTTTCGGAAAATACTTCTAGCGATGTATAGCGGCATTTAAGATAATAATGACATTAATATCCACTGCAAATACTGTTTTTGTTCTACTTTGACTTTCATTGTAGTACTCAGGCGAGAATTATGTTCTGTCTTAACTTTCTGCATTCTTTTACATACGGAAATATTCGTTTACGTATCTAAATGTTCCATTAAGTATGGAGAGCAAAATGACAAACAAGCATGTGCTGACATTAATACAAAGTTTCGAAATACTGTATCATTATGTATTTCAATCAATGTTACTTTTTATATATATATAATAGGTAACAAGTCTTATTATATTTAAATGAAGAAAAACACATCTGCAAGATTTTTCCCGATTCCAAAGGTTGGCTTCGAGGTTCGAACCTGGTTTACTTTTTTCCGAAGATACCCGAAGTTGGGCTTAGAAAATGTTTGCCTCGAAACAGGAATAAAGAATGCGGTCAACCTTTCTGAGACAAGGTGTACATGTCTGCATTTTCATACGATGACCTCTACACTAGATTTAAACCATGCACTTCAAACAAATTCTTTATTTCAAAATCATTTCGTTGGTATATTTGCAGCGAATGAATTAGCAACGCATGTTCCACTACCTGCAGCTATCATCATAAATGCCGATCCAACTAGTAAAATCGGTACCCATTAGGTATCCGTATATATTAATACTGATGGACGTGCCCACTATTTCGATACATTTGGATTTCCTCCATATGTAATTCAACATATTCAATTTCTACGTAGAAATTCACTTTCTTACACATTTAATAATAAACAAATTCAAAGTGTGAAATCTTCCCTATGTGGACATTATTCATACCTATTCTTTTGTTTTAAAGCTAAAGGAAAATCCTCAAACGATTTTCATCATACCATCTCATCAACTCCCGAAAAAGATTTTCCATTATTCTATTTATTCCTACAGGTAATCATTTCTCCTGTACACATATTATCATGTCTTTTTATTAAGACTTATTTCTTCTTCATTTGTTTTGAATACTTTTTGTTATAGATAAAATAAACCTTAAATTCTATCTATTACTGCAGGTAGTCATTTCTTCTTTTTTTATTATAACTTGTTTTCTCTACATATTATCATGTCTTCGTTTGTTTTATTTTTTCATGATTATAGTTAGAATAAATTTTAAGTTATGTGTTTCAATTTTTTTCATTTCAGAGAATAAAAGATCGTGAGCGTGTGTATGGGCAGCATCATTGTACAGTATGAGTTCTATCTACGTTCCATCATCATCTTCAGCATCATCATATGAAAGTTTATAGAAGGTTATAGAAGTATTTTTGTGGACGCTCTGTATATTTCTTAAAGACAGTGATCATTTTTTCGATTTATACCTTATTCCGCGACGCAAATAAGTTCGTTCTTTGGTGGGAATTGCTTCCTTCCCACGCAACTGGACAAAGAAGTCTCTTATTGTTTTCTCATATATATATATATATATTCAAAACATTGCTTTTTGGTGAGAACATTTCAGTAAGCGACGAACCTTCTCAGTGTTTCTCCCTGACTTATTATATGCACAGTATATATTCTGCAGTTATTTGCAATTGAATTAAGTGCTTTCTTTAATCATTTATGGAAGTACTAGCTGCCCAGATGTTCAAGTGACCAAAGTGACGCCAGTCACATAGCTTTTGCAGTTCCTTATCTGTACTTTCACACGCCCGAGTTACCGCAATCTCGTGCATCGTGGCCAGTGGATTAAAATTATCATAAATTCTTTTCCGTATTCTGTTTTCATATGCATACAGGTGATTTAACTGAGTGGTTTTTAGAATGTACTGCCAAACACTTCAGTCAACCATTGCAGCTGATATCTCGAACCTTTGTGCTCGGGGAGTTTGACTCCGGAATTGTGTGCAGCCACCACGCACGTTGCGTCGGGAATTAAATATGACTTTTGTGTTAAGGGGCACAAGCTATTAGCCGGCGAAGGACGTTTTCTTACGGCTTGCCCCAACTAGTGAAGTCCCAGGTTCACATACCTTGTGCGTACATGTAAGTTATAAACGCTCTTCCAACATTAGCATTCCAGTTTGGAGACTTATTTTGCCGAAGACTCATCTTAATTCTTGAGGATTGTTTGGCGCAGCAACTAGATTGCTACGTGGAATTGTCCCGGCAACTTTTCCCCCAGTGCTCTTCCCCCAAGTGCGTCAATGGTGTGAGAAATTTATAGTGAAATTTCAGTTATAATTTTCTATATATATATAAAAATCAAAGTGATAAAAAGCTACAGCGCATTGAAAAGTAAAGTGCAATTGTGATATTGGAAATAATTTTATAAATATATATACTTTGTTTCAAAATTGATATATATACGTAGTATTAAGTGTTGTGATCATTTCTCTTCGTTCTTCTTTTAATAGTATTTTAATTAATAAATATAGTGTCATTTCACCCAATGTGTTTTCGTTATATGTGTGAATGATATTTGTGCGCGGTATGGTCTGGATGACTGTCTGATCGTCCGTAAGGTTTTCGAGAAGAGATATCTGAACCTCTTGGCGCCTAATGCTCATCTCATCATTGAGACCGACAAGCGATTTGGAAACAATTTGTAATCCCTTCTTGGAGAGGTCCTTCATCGTCCTATCCAGGTAAGTTCAGGTCTCAAGAGAATACTTATTGGCAGGACCACGGAGGACAGAACCACGAACAGTGACACGATACACGATTGGTTACAAAATAAATGGCCGCCTGAACAGAGACCACGAATTGGTTATAAATAAATGGCAGCCCGAACAGCGACCCGATACCCCGGTTGGTTATAAGTTAGTGTGGAGTCATCATCATCAACATTTAAAGACTATTATTATTATACTGTGTGCATTTTTTAAAAATAATTCACACAGTTAACATAAAGAACCAAAAACTGTTTAAACACGTTTTTTTTAAAAAAGGATGTGCCATACTTACCATCGTTTTTCTTATCTAAATATTATCATCAATAAATACTTTGTATTCTTCTTTTTTGTCTTTGAAAACAAATGTTTCTTTATTATTTTCTTTCATTTCCTAAGAAATATGTTTTATGATGAATTATGTAATTAAATAAATAATATGATAAAACATATTTTGTACCTTTTTAAAATTCAATGAATGAAAGAATTTCCTACTATGTTTTAAAAAACTGATTTTTTAATTCAATGGTGTAATCATATAATATAAATAATAATAATGAATTCAAATACTTAAAAAGTTATTCTTCCATAAAATTAAATAAAGTATGTGAATTCAATATGATGATGATGATGATAGGACTTTGTTTCAAAATTGACTATTAATTATTTTAAAGTTTTTTTTTAAATTAAAAAGGTCTATCATACTTAGGAAAGGGTTCTATAATAATAATGAATTCAAATACGAACTTTTTTCTTTTCTATCAAACATTTCAAGTATGTGAATTCATTATTATTATTATACATAATACTTATAGTATAGAAGAAAAAATATGTTAGGATTTTCTTATTATAAACATGGTTCGTGTCCTGTGGTCCCAAGGTGGACTTATGCGTTTACTATGGTCCGGGATTCGATCCTCTATACTTTGGATGTCTCCTTTAGACTTGGATAACAGTTTGGATCGTCCACCAAAGCCGACCATATAGCCACTGGACAACACGGTTCAGAATTCGAGTCAGAACGTTCTGGCAAATTGACACAAAAGTTGAGAATAATTGTATTCTCAATGCCGATACGATTTAATAATGTGAAAATTATTACGTCGCATAGGCATTGGTTACGTGTGATGAAAAGAAAAGTAAATTAAATTATTTCTTAAAGCTAAAAACATAAATTTAGATCATGATAATTATTTTGGTAAAGAATACTCAAGATTTCACTTTCACTTTAATTAACAACTCTAAAACAGCACAAACACATATTACTTTACATTTTGGCACTTTGATTTGCATAACTGAATATGATAATAAGATTTAATAGTCGGCCCATTAATTATTGCTGTAAACGCGGATGACGCGGTTGTCGCGGGTTACCGGTTATATTTTGTTACATCGTTATTTTCCACAATCTCGTACTGTCACTGTTCACTCAATTTGATGCTGAAGAAGGATCATTTTTGGTGATTCCAGGGGGGATGTCCTGAAGGTTGCGGGTTGCTTTCCTTTCATCTTCTTTGCGATGAACAGGTTGCTTTTCACTGCTTTGCTGATCCTCGCCGTTAGGACGATTTTGAATTTAACAATCATGTATAGGTGATATGAGACTTCGAGTTTTCTTCTTACAACAACATTTTTAATAGTTTCGACCATGGGCGTCTCTGGCGGGGGGGACGGGGGGGACGCGTCCCCCCCAATATTTTGAAGTGACATAATCTAAAATTCCGCTGAGATACTAGCAGTTAGATCATTTCCTTTGATGTCCCCCCCAAATTTTACATGTCAGAGACGCCAATGGTTTCGACGCACCTTTAAAATGTACTGTAGTATTGCACTTACAATGTACAAGATGTATAGTACTATATGCAGTATTGTGTCTTTACTTGTCTGGAACAGCCTCCATCGTAATTATTAGCTGTTGTCATATTCGTTGAACCAGTCAGACTAACTAGTTTTTCTCCCCGTCTCCTCGCGTTGCTACGCAGTGGATCGGCTCACGATGCAATTTGGTGATGTCAAAGTTAAAAATAGCTATGACAACCCATAGGCAGGAATTCTTAGAGACGACGTTTGCTTCCTGAGCTGAATTTTAACACCTTATTTGGAGAGACGAGAGGATCACCAAGATCTCCGTCGCAGACGCGACGCACACACACATATACATATTCATTTGTTGGCTGAGAGAAAAATTCTTGAGAGCGCTTTTATACGAGGTTCATTGAAAAATTTTAAATTTTCTTCATTAATAGTCGATCAGCTAGACCGTATAGTTACAAGTACATTAATAAAAAATCATATTATATTGAAGAGTATGAAACGAACACAAAACACAAATAAAACATTTCAATTTCACTATATTTTTATTATTGAATTTATAACTACTCTGTTCAGTATAAATCAATTTTCTTATTTATGAACAGAAGTCTACTTCGTCGATTTCCCCCCATCATTGCTGTGTCTCTACACTATCAAATAAATCACCCATAATTGAATCTATGAGTTTTTGTTCGATTCCAATTTCATTTCCAATTTTAATCTTTCAACATCAATGTTCACATAACTGTTCGTATCAAGAAATACACATGGAAAACTGATGTTCATTCCTTTAATAATACTCTGCTCACCCACACATTTATGAATTCCGGTAAGCCCTCTGCATGCAGGGGAGCATGAGGTGTTTCTTTCTTCTCTAACATACTCATCTTTCACCCATTAGTTTTCGCACCACCAGTTCGTTTTTTCGGCCAAGAGATTTTATAAATGTAATTTTCACTTGAGAATTTAAATAGTCCGAAACAAATGGAGTCAAATATACAAGTTTTTCCCACTCTGTGAAATTTAAGTTCACTCCAAACACAAGGCCTTTAGCAACGCGAATCACTGGTTCAAATGTATCAATATCCAGTCCAATACAAATTAATTTGGGTTTCATAGAATTAAGTCCGTATTTCACATTTAACAAGTACTTTCTTAGTATCCATAGTTGATGCAAGAGCACTCAAAGACATGTTACTCCAGTAGCTGATGAACACAGAATAACGGCACTATGCATACAGATAACTGCGAATGCATGAAGGGGAGGACGAAGAGGAAAATTCGTGTTTCTTCTTGTTTATACATGCCATCATACTCTTACGATGAAGATACCAATTCAGTGAATTCAAGATCGTGCATGTTACATCCATATACATTAATCTTAATTCCTTTATATGTTAAACATACATTTCCACTTTGTAAATACGTTAATAATACACCATTATCTGCTTCCAATTTTTCAGTACAGCTTCCTAGTAAAATCACTTTTTCGCCTCCTTCAAATGTTACACATGCCTTCCTGCCATATATCGTTGTCATTATCTCATAGTTTACAATACGAAATGGCACATCAATCTCCAAATCTCGAATTTTCGTAAAGGGTACTAATGATGGCATATTAAGGTTATCTAATAAATTCATTGACGAAGCCACCTTTAATTTGACGTTCTTCCTTCACAACAACAGCTAATGGAATGATCTACACACACACACATATGTGTGTACACACCATGTTCCGTTTCCGACGTCATCATCCTTTCATTCGCTACTTTTCATCTCGTGATCCTCAGCTATTCACTCAAGACCTGGGAAATGACCATTGCACATAGCAACGACCATAAGTCATGGTAACCCAGCGCCCAGGGAACGTTTCCAGGGAGAAAATTTTCCCATGGGGTGTCCTAATACTTAGCAACACTGACCCAATACGTGTCTTAGTTCCCAGGGCGAAAATGTTCCCTTACATACAGAAGAGGAAGAGGAAAATGCATGTTTTATCTTGTTTCTACAGCCGGTAGGCGTCCAAGATCATACTACCTATTCCAGCATAGCACCATACTAGTTTAGGGCGGTTTAGCCTCCCTGGGAACTTTCCCAGGCCAAGCCTAAAGGTCAAAGGTCAAATCCAGCTATCCGCCAAGACCTCTACTGTCCCGTTCCGATTTTTCTTAAGAAAAGTTGTCACTCAACTTTCCAGCAGGGTTACCAACAATACAAAGCCTTATTGCTATATACAATAATGACCTTGCGATAATACGCGAATATACGATAATTTTAGAACGCACACTTTTTTTGCAGTTCTTGAATATGCAAATAAATTGTAGGTATATATTAAAGAATAATAAAACACACACACACATCGAGGTTTTTAACAGTTATTCACGCTAAAATAAATAAATAAATAAATAACGATTTGAGAATTGGCAAGTGGCAACTCTGCATTAATTCATTAAATTAAAATACGTTCACGTGGGGGTGGGAATATTGTTCATGCGGGATAGAAGGTTCTGTTATTATCGCGTGTCAATATATATAAAATAAGAAAGTTTGCCCTTCTGGCGGGGCGATCGGCTCGATCGCCCTCCTGGATCCGCCACTGGTGTCAATGTTAGTGCCTTTAGAAGTGAAAAACAGAGAATAAACACGTCGATGTGTGGATCCGGTTGTGGGAAGATAATTACGTACAGTAATTTGTTTTATTAATTACATAAACGTGAACGCGTAAAATAGCTATGGAAAGTATGGAAATCCTGGAGAGTCATCCACTCCACAGTAGAAACTGAAGGTACGTACGAGCTGAGTTCCCCATGCCGTAAACGTCGCCAACACCTAGTGGCCCACTTGCTGGTAAATGTCGATCGTCGCTATAGCGACGCGTCGAAGGAGATATCTAGTCGAAAAAGATCAGTCGAGTCGAAAGAGATATCTAGAGTCGGAGTATTGATGTTACTACCGCGTAGCAGCGAGGACTTCATTTTGCTCCACGCTTCTTCGATTCATCGCGGAGAATCGCGAAGGGACCAACACGAACTATCGCCAGTCATGTGCTATTATTATATATTATTTTTCCTTGACGAATTATTCCTAAAGTGAGCTCCGAGGATCAAGAATAACCTCTGCCTCAACATAATGTAGTGAAAAATCTTGAGATGAGTGAGTATAATTGTATGAATTTAGATGATAACTGTAGCCGATCATTTGAAAGTGAATATGGGAGAACCATAAAATAAAATAAATAGACGCGCGTCATTTTGTTATAGAATTACATGCCGAACGGATTTTTATCTAATCTCAAACGGTTATCGTCGAATATACACGGTTACAGGAGCACTCTGATTTGCTAAATTACAAATACCTCAATGATTTATGCCTCTACAAGCGACGTTTCCTCCATCGCCTCCGCGGCCAGGTCGGAAGAGCACGCGCCTACCCTGGGGCACATATTTTCTTTTTACTTTTTAAAAGTGTTTTTTTAGATTCTCCTTAGTTAACGAACTAAGCATATAGGCAATTTAAGATATTTTGGGAGAGTAATTTTGTTGTTGATCGTGTTTCGTCGCGTCTCTGCCGCTGGTGGTGTAATTTTCAAAACGGAAGTGGGGCCAACGCGGATCGTCGCTGCGGGGCCGCTAATTTTTGGCGAGATATCTCTAGTTGCCCATCGATGGTCCTCCGACGCCTACGGCATGGGGTTGGAACTTAAACATTTAAAAAAATCAGGAATGAGTAGTGGTTAAGTGATGCGGCACTCAAGAACTGGCCAGAGCCTGTTTTTCATCATGTGTATAAAAGCTCGGTGTAAAGTTTGCAGAACCGAATTTTGCAAACCGAATTATGCACCTCCCCTCAAAAAAAGACACTTAAGTGCAGTGAAAATAGCATAGGATTTGCCCAAACTAGTGATGAGCAAATGCATGACCAAGACCAAGACCCGAGGTGCTCTTGGTCTTGGTCTTGGTCTTGCACACTCAGTCTTGGTCTTGCTTGCAAGAGTCTTGCAAGTCTTGCTTTTAACTAATCTTATGTTTTTCATAGGCAAATTATACTCTGGAAATAAGGGATAATAAATTCTGCAATGTGCCAATAGTAACGGAAATACAATGTATGTTTCTAAATGTAATATAGTTTACCTTTGTGTAAGTATGATGATAGTGTACAACATAGGCGATGACCTTTATTTTTTCAATGGATGCCCACGCTTCACTATTTATAAGGTAAATCACAACGTTTCGTAATCTTTTTAATTTTTTTTAAGCAGATTCAATACTACACTGGTTCTCAAACTAGGCTGGCTACCCTTGAGACACATGAAAGAAAATCAAGACGGAACAGATTACTTCACTCTAAAGGCGTCTGATTTTTTTCAACCTCAATTAGCTAATCTTTGTATTGAACAAACTTCCAATTGTTTTACTGATTCCAATATATATTGTATGGGACAGAAACATGGACATTACGCAAAAGCAATGAAAAAAAAAATGAAGGCTTTCGAAACGTGGGCATGGAGAAAAAAGGAGAGAATTAGCTGGGTTGAACGGAAAATGAATGAGAAGGATTTAGAAATAGAAGTAGGGGAGAACGGAAGAATTTTAGATATAATTAAGAGCAGGAAGAGGAACTGGTTAGTACATTGGCTGACGAGGACCTGTATTAGAGGGACGTGCTAGATGGTATGGTGGAAGGAAAAAGAGGGAGGGGAGAAGGAGACTGTAATTGAAGAAAGGTATTAAAGAAGAAAGTTGCTACGTCAAGACGAAGAGACTAGCTTAGGACCACCGTACATCGAAGCATCGCAGTTGCAGCAAGTCAACTGCCAATAATGGCAGAATAGCTATGATGATGATCATGATATTTTTTAACGATATTGGCTAAAAAGAGAGAAAAATTAAAATAATAATGATTATAATCAAAACTCTTAATATTTTAGAATAATTTGAATGAAAACTGAAAACGACTCAACTGTATGTCTTTTGTGTAAACTCAATTTATACAAATACTTTTTACTTATGTTAGAAATAGAAAATAACGGCATTAAACTCCCAGTTATTTGAAATAATTGTACAAAATCACTCTCACTTGCGAATATGAATTATTTATAGTTGTATAATGTTATATCACTCAATCCTCGATGTGCCGTATACCTAAGGAGGCTAAAAACTATACGGATAAACAAGGGCGCCCATTAGGGGGCAAGGGAGGGCGCTCGCCAATTCCTAGAGGAAATTCTACTTCGGAAGATCGAAAACCTAATAGAATTTTTAGAATAGTTACCGCAAAATTTGAAACTATATTTGAAATGTCGATTATACTTGCCCCCTCCTGGAAACTTCAACAGGGGCCCCCTTGCTGATAAACAATTATTCAACGTACAAGCATCCGCCTATGAAATCAAACTTGCGGTCACATGCACTAAGTTTTCGTCAATGTCATGAAAATGTTATTCCAATATTAAGCACACATTACAAATTTCCAACGGATGCTTGAGCTGCGGAGCCAAGGCCATACCCAGTGGCATATTTACGGGGGGGAGCTTCCGGGCTTAAGCCCCCCGAAATCTTAATTACTATAGTAAAGTATATGAAATTCCTTGCTGAATTTTCACATTTTCAGGCAAAGCCCCCCCGAAAGTTAGCAACGCCCTCTCCGAAACAAAATCGTAAATACGTCACTGGCCATACCCATGTAGTGGCACCTATGGTGTACGAAATTACCGATGCTCAATACTACATTTCTCTATAGTTTGGAAGAACACCACTAAGATGTTTTGAAATGAAGCAAAATATCTAGTTAAAGTCCCACGATTCTGCACCGAGGCTAAGGGAGACGGTAATGATAAGAAATGTATAAAATAGTGGAATGAAGAAATTAGGATGAAACGGGAAAACCCTAGAAAACCCTCGCGCACCACCAAAACAGCTCACATGCGCAATCTGGCATCGAACCAGGGACCTCGTGCACTAGAGGTAAACACTCTACCACTTACCCGCCGCGGCCATAACAAGTTTTAGTTTACTTTTCGCTTATCCGCTTCTTATGGACACAACTATTCTTCGTATGATTTCTCAAAATCCAAGCATGGGCTGCCGTAAATGAATTAAATGATAACCAAAGTAAATCAGACACTGAAGTTCTTATACCTTGTAACCACAGGCGTCGTTAGCGAGGGGGTCGGTGAGACGCGTCCCCCCAGATTTTAGTCAAATATATTTAAAGAAACTATACTACTTTGTATGTATAACTTTTGTCGGAAAAAGGATTTTGATTTTGATTCATCCGACCCTCCCCCCCCCAGATTAAAAAAAGCCAACGACGCCAATGCTTGTAACAATCCATATTATGCTCTCGGTTGTCTTCCAATACAAAGAATGCATTGTAATTCAGCACCAATGACACATTTCTTTGTGTGTAACAAGCTTTAATTTCAATGATAACTGTGTGGCTTGAAAACGACTAATAACTACAGAAAACAGGAACAACCGACTCAGAAAACGACATACTGTAGCTATATGCTACAGGAGCAGATCGATTCACATAGATAGCATAGCTACTAGCAACACATTCACTCCAGCGACATTTTTATTGAAGCCAAGAAATTCAAGTGAAAGATGTAATGATTTTTCCCTTTCCTTTTTACATTCTATGTAAAAGTTAAGTAGTACCGGTACTTGTGCAAGACTCTTGCACAAGAGTCTTGGTCTTGGTCTTGATCTTGCATACAAGAGTTGCAACAAAAACTGCAAGACCAAGACTCTTGCGCTCATCACTATGCCAAACAAAACTCACTCTTTCATCATCCATATCTACTTCTGACACTTTGGATACGCCTGGTAAGCGAGCCGAAATAATACTATGTGTGTGTATATTTTTAGGCGAACACAATATTTCTATTAACACGGCAAATAGATCATTTAACACACGTAATTAAATGTTCGTACCCTGATTCTAAAATTGCTAACAAGATTCAATTAGGTAATAAATTCAATTAAGGAACTGGCGTAATAAAAATGTTATTAATAAGTACTGTTTGGAGGAATTGAATATTAATATATTAATAGTTTAATAATTGCCAAGTTTACAGATATTTCGACTACAAAAAATATGTGTGTTTGCGTAAGATAATTCCATGAAAATAGTTCGGAAATAAAAACAAAATTTTGGCAGCTATTTCAAATTGATTGTAATATAAAATGTAGAAGCTTCACATGAAGGGGCCACTACAAATCGTCTCTATGAGCCCCTATGTAATGCTTTAACAAATAGTATTATTCCACTTGAAAATGTAATAGGCTTCGCATCTGATGGGTACAACACAATGATGGGAAGAAACAATTCTGTTGTAAGTAAGGCACGTACGGACTTTCCTGGCATCTTTTAATACGAAAATGTATATGTGATTCATTGCGTCTGTGTGTAAGCGAGGTTTGGAAACAATTGCCAAGAATCTGCGAAGACAACAAGGGGCAAAATAATTCTTATGGACGTAGTTCGTAGGGACGTAGTTCGAAAAGAATTGCTCAGTTTGTTGAATTCCAAGAGTCCTGTGACATCGAACCGCACAAGTGTTACCCCGAGAAATTATAATGATACACAAGTGATAGATGATCAGTGAAGACGTTACACGGTGTTTCCCAATGATTTGCAATCTAATGGGGCGTTTACACTTGGTCGATTTAGTCGCACGACTAAATCGACTCGCTGCATTTGCCACTAAATCGAAGCAACTATGCCGAATCAGATCGATGGATGTGTTCAATTATTTCAACCACAGAAAATAGAACGTCTTTCAATTTAGTTGCCAGTCGTTTAGTCGCCTTCGATCAACAAGCGATTAAGTTGAAGTCCCGTTTACACGGTCGATTAAGTTGAAAGTGACGTCAATTCAACTGAATCGAACGCAAATCGACTAAGTGTAAACGCCCCATAAGAAACTCGACAAAGTTTGAGATTTTATCAAAAAAACACTAAAGATGCCCATGGAAACCACGAATTTTTGCAATTGGGAAAAGTTGTGTGAAATTTGTTGGTTTTGCCATATAATAGTGCTGATTGACAGAGTGTATTTTCAAAAATGAGCTTAATAAAGATACCGTTAAGAAGCAAATTGCAGTCAAGTACAGTTAGTGGTATAATGTTCGCTACCCAGTGTGTACGGAAATTTGAACCCAATGAAATAATGATTGGTTTAATGAATAAGTTAAACAAAATATGCGGCATAAAGGACAAAAAAGATTAGAACAGTGACACAGATTTGGAGTTCGAAACTGAAAATTACTATGTAAGTTTATTATATATTATCACCATTATTATTTCACGAACATACGATATTTCTATAACAAAAATCGATAATTTTGTTCTCAGAGGGTTGGTAGCACTGCTTCCAAGAAACGAGACGCTATTACTTTACTGTCACAGCAGTTCCGTTCGTGATTTGTGATCAATTGAGACGCAACAACAGTTGAGACTAACACGTCCACTAGCAGCAATTTCAGGTAACTGTCACATCGTATACCGATGTTTCATGTCTTACTTGCATCTTCATTTTCCAAAGAGGGAAGGGTAATAGCTTGCTTTTTAATGGGTTTTTTTTTTTTTTTTTTTTTTTTACAAATTTCCTTTCCGAGTCTTCTTTGTTACCTTTTACTTTCTTTTGTAAGCTTCATTCAAATATTTTCGTTTAACAGACATTATTCTATTTAACGTTCATCTGTGCTAAAAACAGCTTACAACGGTAAATGCCTTTCAAAGCAGTGTTACCATGCACACTTTTAGCATAACTTCTAGTTATATCTTTAAAAATTGCTGAACTTTTTGTTTTTATATATAAAAAAAACTTATGTACTAAATTTAACCTGTAATGTCAGCATTTTAATATTATTTAATGTGTGACTACACGTGATGTTACTTCATTCTGTACTAAATATTTTACTAAAAACTTAGTTAACTTTTTTTTTTTTTTTTTTTGACGATTTTGGGGCCCTTGATCGCTTGTGCCCGCATTGTGGAATCAGCGCTGAGACCGTTATTTACGTTTGTAAGTAGCCTCAATTTGATTTATCAATGATTATCGGTATTATTATTATTATTATTATTATTATTATTATTATTATTATTATTATTATTATTATTATTATTTATTTATTTATTTATTTATTTATTTATTTATTGAACAAATTCCCAGATACAGCATTATTGTGCCATTTTACACAGGGAAATGTCAACAAGCAGGAAAAAAAAAGAATTTAAAAAAATAAACAACAATAGTAACATAAATAGTATTAACAAAGAGTGCACAAGTAATATTATTTAGCCAGCACGCGTTTTATTGCTCTTTCAAACACCGGGTAGCTCGAAAAAATGTCCACCTCACTTGTTAGATTATTATAATAGTTGGGTACTCGGTGAAAAAGAGACCTCTGTATAATTGTCAACCTAGGGCGTGCAAGATGGAATAGGTGGGTTAGTGCTCTCAACGGGTCGGGTCGGGTCGGGTTGAAGACCGACCCGACCCGACCCGATGACCCGACCCGACCCGACTGACCCGAACCGTGATCCGACCTGATTGACCCGACCCGACAACCCGACCCGATCTGACCCGACTGACCCGACCCGATAACCCGACCCGATAACCCGACCCGAGTTGACCCGATTGACCCGACCCGTTAACCCAACCCTAATAACCCGACCCGACAACCCGACCCGAGCTGACCCGATTGACCCGACCCGACAACCCGACCCGAATAACCCGACCCGACAACCCGACCCGACCTGACCCGACTGACCCGACCCGACAACCCGACCCGAGTTGACCTGACCCGACCCGAGTCGGGTCGGGTCGGGTCACGGGTCGGGTCGAGTCAACCCGATCCGTTTGAGAGCACTATGGTCACAACACTGGTGAACACCAAAATGCACTCCCATTGGGAATTGAACCCGGACCACGTGTACCGAAGTCTTACACGTTAACCACTAGCTAGATCAAGCGGGGATTTGTATATGCACCTTAATGAATATTTGGCACTTTTGAGGTTTGGTTATTTCATTTTATAACTGATACCAATGTCCGACGTGGGAGAAATTTATTTTTATTTTTATTTTTATTTTTATTTTATTTATTTATTTTTATTTTATTTTTTTCTTTAGTTCTATGTGACGAAATTTTTCTTCAAGGTCAGTGTTCTCACCTGCTGGGACGGCAGGGCGTCTTCTCGGAAAGCAGTAGCAAGAGTCTCTTGGCGGAGACAAAAGGAAATCGTTTAACTACAATGATAAGGGTTGAGGAAACAGGAGAACACCTGTGATTTTTTCCAACCCTTCAACTTTCATTCCAAAATAGGTTCTTATGATTCCGGAACCCGTACCACTTTGATTTTTCTTTCTCGGTAATTAAAACGTATTTACAGTATATATAGTTGCACGTAAGAAGATACATAATATGAATTTAAAAATACAGGTTGATATTTAATTATAAAGTACTAATTTTATTTCATCACTTTCAGCCCAACAAATGAAATTCAAACAATTCGCTCCCTAGGTCTTGGTCATCAATACTGCGTCTTACTCTTTGTCTTGCAGTCAAGTCTTGGTCCTGCATTTCGTAGTCTTGGTGATCTTTCATGCTATACAAGAGCCAAGAATGCTCACCTCATCGGTACAAATGAAGACCAAGTGTGATTTTGATTATGGTATTTCATACTATACGGAAAGCTAGAAAATACGCTCATCGCTACTTGGTGATCACCAAAACAAGGCCAAGAGCAAGATTACTATGCAATTCGTCTTGCATATCCAATCTTTATCTTGTTCTTGTATCGATGTCCTTGGGCTTGGTGAAATAAAATGAAATATTCACTTTAAGCAGGGGTGTAGCCAGCAGGTTCGTGTAGGAAGGGCCCGTCGTTTTTGAGGGGGGGCGGCTACAATGTACAAAGCAAAAAATGTGTTGCTGCTAGTGTTTTTCAGGCCTAAAAGAAAGGAAAATTTTGGTTTCCTTCTGGAAAACTAAAAACACTATTTTATTTATTATTATTATTATTATTATTATTATTATTATTATTATTATTATTATCCATAAATTATATTCAAGATAGTTTTTATTATGCTTAATCAAGAACTACTGCCCGGGACCAAACGCTATACTTTTGTGCATAACTATAAAAATAACCAGAAAGTTCTGTCCCTTTTCGTGGAGGTCTGTGTTCAATTGGACCTCACACCGTGAGTTGAATGCGAGTGGAGATAAGGCGAACGTCAGTTGTTGGTGTGGGTATATCCAACATACTACCTGGTTGTGGCAATTCAGATACACAGTGAACTTGCGTAAAGACAGAGGGAACATGGGACATCCATAGAGCGTCATAAGAGCATATATGCTGAACGAGTTCAAATGGAGGTCAAACGCCGTTGTAGCGGGACAGAAAATATGCCAGGCCTTTGTTGAGGGTGTCGTGACGACGTGGACAGTGCAGCGATGGTTTAACAAGTTTAAGGACGATGACCAAACACCCGAAAACACCACATGCCAGAAGACCAACACATGTACGTACAAAGAGGAACTGGGACTACAATTCAGTGTGTGGAGAAACCATTCGGTAGCACATCCATCAAGTTGGGAAGCACTACAAGTTGGGTCTCACATGTTTTGACTCCGGGCCGGAAGGCAACGCGGCAGTTGCCTGTGTTTATTTACTGTTTCGGAGCCATTTCTGGACAGGGCGTTGACACGTGATAAAAAGTGGGTCCTATACGAAGCTCCACGGCGCCGTCATCATTGGTTAGCATCCCATGAACCGATTTCAAAACAGCCGAAACCAGCACTGTACCAGAAGAAGGTCCTTCTGTGTGTTTGGTGTATCGTGCATCGGGAACTGCTACCAGCTGGTCAGAGTATCAATGCAACTGTGTAGTGTCAGCAGTTGAGCTGTGCTCAACAAAAACTCAAAACTCTGGAGCCATCACTTCTGAATTGCAAATGGGTCCTCGTTTACGGGACAACGCTAAGTCCCACGTGGCTAGGTATATTCCCCGGGTACTGCACCGTCCGATTATTACCTGTTCCATTCTTTGAACAATCACCTTAGAGGACGCCAATTCAAATCCCTAGTAAAAGTCCGAAATGCACCTGATACCTTCTTCGTTTCACGGCCCACCAACTTCTACCGCGATGAATTCCATGGCCTTCAGGAACGTTTTCAGAAGGTCGTCGATGTTGATGGGGACTATTTTTGATCTTCCAGGTTAGGTGACGTATCGATGTTCGAAGGTGGTGGGTGAAAAAGCAACAAAACTTTTCTTGGTTACCTTTTTATTTAAATTTAAGACCTTGTATACAGAACCTATGTACAGAAGATTGATTTTCTTTAAATTTCGCTTAATTTCTTTATAGTTTCCTGACAAAAATATTTATTTATTATTCGTGACTAAAAAAAAAAAAAACAATTATTTTATTACACTGACAGTGAGTAGAAATAAAAGAGAGCGAATGAAATCCAAACTGAATAAAAACATTGTTTCTCACCAAATTTTCCATTCTCTGTCTTTTAAAATACTTGTTAAAGCATATAAAAATATAATGTACTTACAAATCAGTTTAGTAGCCTGCCTTTGTTTTATGGCTGTATTTATAATATCTTGTTAAAATGTTTGTCTTTAAACTGTCAAATATAAATCGCAGTAAATTGTGTAATCTGCTGTCACAAAAATGTATCCTATTTTTCGATCGGTATGGAAAAACAATATTTCTCCATATCTACTATTTTACCGTATATTATTAATTGTCAATAACTTTGTTACTTTTAAATGAATGAAGCGAGATAATTTTACTATGATGTTTTTAAAGCTGGTCATTTGGGGAGGGGCAGGAAACCATTTGAGGGGCCTGGACTCGATGGCCCCCCCTTAGCTACACCCCTGAGTTTGAGGTCCCTCGATTCTGCTTCGAGGCTAAGGGATATGGTGACCATGAGAAATGAATGAAATGGTGGAATGAAGAAAGTGGGAGGAAACAGGAGAACCCCGAGAAAACCCACTACACGGCGTTTCTCCACCACAAAGCCTACTTAACACAAGCTGGGATCGAACCATGGACACCATGCACCAGAGATGAATTCTCTACCACTGAGCTACCGCGGCCCTGCTTGGGCTTAGTCGTCCATATCCAATCTTTCTTTTGGCCTTGCTTAAACAACTTCTAGTTTTGTTCTAAATCCACACTCCATACTGGCGTAGATATTAATATTACAGTCGATTGGTAAAATCAATCTTCCACATTTAAAAATTAAAGTACACACAAGTACAAAAATAAGCATTTACCATAAAAACACTAGCTGCAAGTGTTCAAAATACATTTATGGCTTCTATAAAATCAATTGAAAATTGCTATTTTTAATTACGCAGGTAGTGTAAAACAGCAGTTTTCGACTCCAGCCGAGTTTAAGCTCAACCTATACTTAGTTGACCAGTGAACTGACCCGACTGACCCGACCCGACAACCCGACCCGACTGACCCGACAACCCGACCCGATAACCCGACCCGAGTGACCCGACCCGAGTTGACCCGACCCGACAACCCGACCCGAATAACCCGACCCGACAACCCGACCCGAGCTGACCCGACTGACCCGACCCGACAACCCGACCCGATAACCCGACCCGAGCTGACCCGACTGACCCGACCCGACAACCCGACCCGAGTGACCCGACCCGATAACCCGACCCGAGCTGACCCGACTGACCCGACCCGACAACCCGACCCGAGCTGACCTGACCCAACCCGACCCGTAACCCGACCCGAGCTGACCCGACCCGTTTGAGAGCACTAAGGTGGGTATTCCGGGTTTTGCGGGAAGGGACATGTAAGGATAGTTGTTGAATTAGGGTTTCTGATCTTAGGTTCCCATTTACAATCTTATGAAGAAACTTCAAATCAGAGTTATTTCTGCGTACTTCCGGCGGCTGGATATTAAGATATCGCAAAATTTCCTCCTTAGGTAATATTCGAAGTGCGGGAACACGAAAACGTACTATTGCAATAAAGAAGTTGAGAACAGACTCAAGTCTAGAGAGATGTGTAGGTGCGGCCATAGCCCATATGGGAGAGCAGTATTCGATCTTGGGTGCTATTAGAGTTTTATAGAATGTTGTTAATGATGCCACAGTACGTAGTTCAGTGAATCGGTAAAGAAGCCCCAGCATACGCATTGATTTCTTAACTATTGAGGAGATGTGGTCAGAGAACGAGAGTTTCGAATCAAAGATAACACCAAGATCATTATGACTGGCAGAATGTGTTATAGGGGAATCGTTAATATAGTATTTGGAGGGAACAGGAGACTTTTTTAGAGTAATTGTAATACCGTCACATTTCTTACTGTTAAGTTTCAATTGCCACATTTCACACCAGTCTACAAGATAATTTATGTCTTCCTGTAGGGCAATTGTGTCATGGAAACATGATATTTCTCTATATAATTTGCAATCGTCAGCAAAAAGCAAAAGACCACTAGGATTAACTGATAGGTGAGAGTAGAGATCGTCCATATACAGGACAAATAGCAGGGGCCCTAGTACGCTTCCCTGAGGCACCCCCGAGATCACAGGTTGGGGGTTAGAAGTCGCCCCTGAAAGAACAACTTTCTGTTTACGGCCCTTTAAATAACTGGTGATTAAAGAGAGAAATTTACCATGTACATTAAACCTATTGGAAAGCTTATGGAGAAGAAGAATGTGACTGACAGAATCAAAAGCCTTTGAGAGATCAAAATAAATGACATCTAATTGAGTATTGTTATTTATACATTGAACTGCACAGGAAAGAAGAGTACTTAAGTTTGTGAGACTTGAGCTTTTTGGTAGAAAGCCATGCTGGGAGGTGTGAATGTAAGGCGACGTGAATTTGAGAAGCCTGTCTTTGATTATTTTTTCGCAGATAATAGATATTACAGAAAGAAGAGATATTGGCCTATAGGAGGATACTTGATCTTTAAGTCCTGATTTATATATTGGGGTCACATGAGCTAGTTTCCAGCTGGTGGGATAATATCCTTCTCTGAAGCATCTATTGAATAGGATGGATAAATCACTTTTTACTTAAAAATAAAAATAATAAAGTGCCTAATGCGCATATCCTCGGTGAACGAGGTTCTGATTTCAGTTCCTTTCGGTATAATTGAAGTTAAGCGTCTTTTTCAGAAGCAAGGGTATAGGAGATGTGGATCTACAACGTACGAGGTGATCCGAATCACACGAACTTGTGTCGGGAATCGAACTCAAGTTTCCAATAACAGAGTCGCGTACGCTAAACATATACCAACGCGAAAGCTCAGCGGGAGACCGTCAAACGCATTACACTGCTTCAGATCTCTCCTTAAGCTGTAATTCTCATTCTACCACATAGCATCTCTGCTCACTGCTAAATACGATCATGTGGTTTGGATTCCACGTTAATCAGTAGGTCTCGTCTCATAAAGCCTCGCTTGGCGTACACGCCATTAGCTAGGGGACCCGGGTTCGATTTCCGGCGGGAGCTCATGTGGTTCGGATTCCACGTTAATCAGTAGGTCCCGTCTCATGTAGCCTCGCTGCTGAAAGGGACGTTAAACTGAAAAACAACTGAGTTAACTCAACTAAATATGAATCAACTAATCAAGTTTGAAAGAGGAATAAGAGTGAAAAATTCTCGCTGACATTATATACTTCTAGTGAGCTTCCTCGTAAGTATATGGTTAGTGTACGTGTCTTTAGCGTGGAGGGCCAGAGTTCGATTCTCGGTAGGAGCACATGTATTTCCGATCCCAAGTAGGATCCTGTATCATATAACCTCGCTGCTACAAGAGACGCTAAAATTAATCAACAAACCAACCATTGTCAACTCCTAAATCGCTTAATTCAAACATCGAAACCTGAATATTGAACTAAACGAGCTTCAAGATTGAGTGGAAGCATGGGCGGAGTTAGAAATTGTCTGCTGAGAGGGGCAGTGGGGGGCAGATCTGTTGGTCGGTCTCAGAGGTCTTGGCATATGGTCATCTTATAGGTGGTATTTTTATGTTTTGTCAAAAAGTTGGGGGGTGATGCCCCCTGCTCCCCCATAACTCCGCCCATGAGTAGAAGTAAATTAAGACTCAAAAATTTTGATATAGACCACCTCTGATTTGTCACTTTTATTATTATTATTTACTTACTAATAATATTCCAGAGACGAGACTAGTGTTTCCACGAGACGAAACTTCAAGTTGTCTCGTCTCGTGCAAAGCATGTCTCGTCTCGAAAATATATGCTCGTCTCGTCTCGAAGGGTTCTGTCTCGTCTCGTCTCGTTTCTCTCGTTTTGTCTCGTCAAATGTTGTAACATAACATGCGAACGAAAGTAAAATGTAGTAGACTGCACCATGCTGATCAAGATACAACAAAGTTATTATTCAGAACATACAAGACAAGAAATGTCACGGTAGCTATACCGCGAAGCATTCACCTCTGGTGCGTGTGGTAGTCGGTTCGATCTCGGTTAGTGCCATGTGAGCTTTGTGGTGAAAAACGAGTGTGTGTGTTTTTTAGGAGTTGCCTCGTATCCTACCACTTTCTTCATTCTACTAAGTTTCTCATTATCATCCATTCAGCGTGAGCCAAAGTTGTCTAAAGGTCTTAAAATAAATTGAAAAAAGCTCACAAAGCAAGGACAAATAGTTTACAAAATAATATTTCTCTGCTGTTAGTTGTCTGATTCTCCTCGACCCTGACTTCTTTTTTCTTACATTCTGAAACATTGAAATTTATTTCACGAGTTTCAATACAGGAATATACAGTAAATTTCTCATAATTACATCGAAGACGAAAACACTTGATTCCATATATTCCAGAAAGATATTCTTTGATTTAATATATTCCAGCCTTTAGGTTTTGCAGTGTTAACCCAGACCAATCCAAAAACTACTTTCCATTTTAGCATGTTTAGATGTGTTGCAATTATTAAAAAAAATGGCTTGGAACAAAATAATTTTATTGAGTAATAAAAAGTATTTAATTGAAATTTTGTAGGTTATTGCACAATAAGCTCTATTTAAAGTGCCATAGTACTAAAAGCTGAACGACACATCGGAGGAAAGAATGCTTGGGGAAATTCTACACCCATTTTACAAATCTGTCTCCATACCCACGGGGTCTGTGCCCCCATATGGTGTTTGCCCCGTTTGTGTAACATACTCATGACGGTACACCCAGATTAGCTAGTGGTGTAAAAATGATTTTTGGGTGGCCATTTTCGATTAAAGATGGCGACTTTTTAAAACATTTTCTTATATTTTCGTGATCTATTTGTGATCGTACAACGTACACCTTCATACCAAGCCAAGCATTTGCGGCGATATACCATCGGTTCGAAGGCCCCGGGTTGAGTTCCGGAAGGGTCATATGTATGGATTTTAACAGCACGTGTCTTTTCGTATCAGTGTCAGAGCAAAAATCGTGCGGGATAAGAGGATTTCAGTCTGAAAAATTTGGGGAGAATATCCTTTCCAGGTTACTTTCATGGAGGTAAGAAATTAGTAAAAATATAGGATATACATTTTATAGCAGGATTAAAAATATGGTTTGGTATCCTATTTCTTTTTTGTTAATTATGTTCTTCAGTGTTCGAATTTTGCCCGTTCTCATGATATTTTCTGCTTTCAACGGACTTCCATGAATATTATACCAAATGTTCTTTACACTTATCAAGTTCGAAAGGTTTTATGTGCTTGTATGAAACCGTTTCTGAAGATAATTCAGGTTCTAATTAATATTATTCACTAGGACAGGGAAGTATTCCCCTCCTCTCAACATGGTAGCAGAGGGCAATTTCGCACTCTGGTCAGATCCAGCATTTCCGCGTAACAAAACCAAGACAACCTCTTCACTTCCAGTGTTATCGTCAGTATCAAATTTACTGAATGCAAACAACAATTTGAAGGGTTCGTCGACAATATCTTGGCTTTCTTTGTCCTTCGCCCGGCTTCCAAACGAAGAGCTGAATTTTACAACATGACTACTGTATATTGAAGATGCCCCTAAGCTAGCGATTGGTAAAATGGTAAAAGTATGTGTGTAAGTGTGTGTGTGCACGCGCGCGCGCGCGCGAGAGAGAGAGAGAGACAGAGAGAGGAGACAAAATTTTAGTTGCAAGATGACGTGCTTCAATTGCCGTTTTCGGTGCATTTAGCAAAAAGAATACCACCACGAGAGAATAAAGACCACTGTAGTCTATTCTCTTCCGCCACCTCAGCCAGAACTTTCAACTACAGCTTGTGAAGTGTGTACCCAGTTTTTAAATTGAATGGATGGTGGTGGTAGTTCGGTTTCTTGAGCTTGTAAAAATCTTCCCTGCCTTTGTTTTGTTTTCATCATTCCAGCCAGAAATGGAAAAAATAGAGAATTCCTCAGTTTACAGCAAGGGAAATTTGGTACAAAAAACTAAGGATGATATTCCTGGAAGCTCATGTATCACGATTGTTTCATTCAATAGACAGAGGACTCTTTTCTATGAAGTCTTTTCAACATGTTTCTCACAAAGAGGATTTTCCTTATGCAATCTATATGACAACTGGCAACTTCAGTCTTGGCCTTTCCCGCCAGCGTTTACATTTTCGAGACACGAGACGAGACGAGACATTTCACGAGACGTTTGTCTCTTCTCGTGTCTCGTCAAAAAGGGTTCCGTCTCGTTTCGTGGCAACACTATTCCAGACAGAACTGATACTATTTAATGCGGACAGAATCTCGGAAAGGAACTTCAATGGTTAGTTTAACTGTAAGTTTCATCAACTATGGTATGAAAATTATGGGTTTGATTCTATACATATTTAGGTATACATCACACATGTAAACAGAGTCGTAGCTAGAGATTTCGGCGCCCGGGGCGAAGTAGAGTTCAGCGGCCCCTACAATCACCTTACGGTTTTTTTCTTTTTTTTATGTATAAGAGAAGCAGCTTTCATTATTATGCTACGCTGAATTTTTATCAAGCTGCTTGGACAGAACTGCAACAACTAAAAGCGATCATTATGCATTCTTTTCAAATAAGAGCTGTTTTCGAGAATCTTATGTTGGACTTTTTGTTAAACTTGACAAAACTACCTTTAGTTATATACAAATCCACTTGGAGAATAGTTATGGAAATTTACAACTATTTACGTTTCATAGGATCAATAAGAAATGAAATTTCAATACGTTAGAAACTATGTACTATTAAAATGTTCAAAATGTGACAGAATTAATTTCTAATAATTGTAAACTTCTGTAATTTTATTCTGTATGTGACCACATAAATAGCATTTTAATTTCGATTCTTTTACCGTAAAAATATTTTGTGAAATGGAACGGAAATTCAGAAGGAGTCTTCTTTGCGAATTTCTCAAAGCCTTCATTCTCATCGTCGTGATTAATCCGATTGGGTAGAAAAGCGTGATTATCTAAACAAACTCATCACCATCCAAACGCCGGATACGTGTTTCAGACTTTGACTGCTTCTGATTTTGAAACTGCTCCTGCGTGAACCATAAGTAATTACTCGGCACCTTGTATTTCACATCGTCATTAACAAATCATATGCAATAAGTTTTTAAGGTACTAAGTAAAAACTTGTTGTGACATTTACTGAAACACTTGGCTTACGAGCGCAGAGAGCAAGAAAAATTTTAACAAATTTATTTCTTTACAAACCGACAACAATATTGATTTATTAGCGCGCCAATACGTTTTCCGGGCGACGCGTCCTTTTCATTTCCAACACTTTCCTCTTCCTCGTTCGGCGCCCTCTTCCTTTCAGCGCCCGCGGCGACCACCCCGCTTCCCCCCTCCTTAGCTACGGCTCTGCATGTGAACGTTTTACTGGTCAGTTGCTATAGCCTGAACTTTCTGTGCGTGTAGGTTCACGTTTGATTACAATTACTGATTGCTATTTGCTAGGTAGATCCCTCTTTCCGTTTCGTACAACCTCGTGCTGAAAGAGGGAGGAGGAAGTTAAATGCTAACCCGGCAATCAATACGTTCATGTTTGATGCAGTTTCCGTGATGATTTTCTTTTAAAGTATAAACACTTGAAATGCATATTTTGAAGAGAAGTCGGGTCAAGGTCTACATAGTGTAGGTATCACCTCATCACATTACTTATGAAACTGAGGCAGAAGGTGGAAAAATAGTAATCAGAATATAATCAGAATGACAAGCCACGGGATTTAAGCAAAATATATTTCGTTAATGAGGCGAGGTTCAACTGTTTCCTTAAATATTTTTTTTTTCGAAAGTGTAGTTTAAAATAATGCCGTGTCTACTGTTGTGATCCAATGTGTGTTCTTTAATTCGCTTATTTTGGTTGATTGGTTCGAGTTCAGCGTACCTTTTCAGCTCCAAGATTACATAAGTAAATCTACAATTTGTGGAATTTGAATATGCAATGCGTTAAAATCTCATAACTGTCCCATCGGAAATTGAACCCGGAAACCCATGAACCGAAGACGTGCATCCATGTCACTAGACTAGTAAGGTTAGCCACATCTCGCACACTGACGCCAGCACTGGAAGCTGTTGCACGGGGCCCAATATTCCTACGATCAGTTCTACGTCGACCGACAGAGCGGAGCATATTTGTACGGCCTTCATTGTTGGAGTTTCCGATTTCCTTGACATCAGATGTGGAACTTATAAAATGTTTAGAAAAAAGAACGTCATTTTTTGAAAGGCACGATAAATGAACTTGAGGATTATATTAAAAACAAAAACATTCGGGACATGTAGAGAGCACCAATGAATTTAAGAAAGGTTATCAACCACGCACTTATGTATTAAAGATGACGATGGAACAATTCTTGCTGATACAGGTAGCATCTTAAATAGATGAAAATATTTTTCACGATTTGCTTAACAAGCAGCCAAAGACTCATGTTTCTAGAGAAAGTGAAATACATAGAGGAGCATAACGGAACGGAAATGGAAATCGCTATAAAGAAGTTAAAGAAACACAAATCTCCAGGTGTACACGAAATTCCAGCTGAACTAATTTTAGCTGGAGAGGGAAATTAAAACAAGACATAAAAACTGATTCTCCTTATCTGGAACAAGGAGGAATTGCCACAAGAATGGAAAGAATCAATCATTGTTCCAATTCACAAAGGCGACAAAACTGATTCGAATAATTATCGAGCCATCTCTTTTCTGTCAACATCCTATAAAATCCTCTCAAACATTATATTAGCAAGACTGATACCACACACATTTGAAATTATTGGAGATTATCAGAGTAGATTTAGGCGAAATCGATCAATTGTTGATCAAATATTTACCATTCGACAAATATTCGAAAAGAAATTGGAATACAATAACCCGGTACATCACTTATTTATTAATTTTAGAAAAGCTTACGGCTCGATTCGAAGGGAAACATTGTACGACATTCTTACAGAATCTAAAATTCCGATAAAGCTAGTTAGATTAATTAAAAATGTGTTTAAATGAATCCCAAATGAGTCCGAGTAGGAGAATTCCTGTTCATGAGCTTTCAAGTCGAGAATGGCCTGAAACTAGGAGATGTGTTGTCGCCATTATTATTCAACTTTATTCTCGAGTACGCTATAAGGAACAGTGGCGAAGCGTAATCCAACAAGTAGGGTAGGCCCTATAAACTAATAACACAAATAACATTTAATGTGTCATAAAATGTTTAAAATTATAGTGAGAATTATATTTTCCTTATTGAGTTAAACAAAAGAAAATATCAAATCTATTTATTTTAAAGAACTTTCTTAGCTGTATTTCTAACACTGTTTAGAGTTAAATTTATTTGCATGAATTTGTATACGTAGTTTTTCGTTAATGTTTAACTTAACAAGAAAGAATGAATATTTATATATACAAAAGTAGATGGAAAAATCTATTATTATTATTGCCATTATTATTATTATTATTATTATTAGCCTATTATTATTATTATTATTATTATTATTATTATTATTATTATTATTATTATTATTATTATTATTATTATTATTATTATTATTATTATTATTATTATTATTTAATAAATATTTACATGGAGGAAAACACGCAATGTGTATTAATGGAATATTCCCCTTCAGCTCCACTACAAATATTTTAAAGAGCAGTTCATATTTTCTTCCGTCTGGGATTTGCAAAGGGGATGAGGGGAATTTCCTCCTCACTTGCTGTTTTCATTTCATGTATATTTAAAAATGGAGGGAGAGAAAAAGGAAATACATTCTTACAGTTAACTGTCAAATTTCTTGCATAAAGGTTTATTACTTGCATGTCCCACTTTAAAGTAAGTACAACACTGCATTTGATTAATGAATCACGTGATAATGACTTCACTAAAAATGTTAATGCTCAGAAGGAACTTCATTTGAATCAACGCACGATATTTAATATTGTATTCTATGCTGTGACATATTTAAGGGGGTGGCTTCCGGGCTTAAACACTCGCCGAAATTTTATCGCAAGTTTTTATCGTTTTATATATATTGCAGAATTTTCACATTTCCAGGAATAAAGTTACCAAAGCCTCTCCCGAAACAAGCAAAGTCCCCAGAAACAAAATCGTAAATACCTCACTGATTCTATGAAATGGAAAATTCACTAAAATTACACAGAAATATTATTTTATCCTGTACGGTAGCGTTTGGTAAATCTATATACTGTATATGTTTAATGTATCAAACTTTTATTTGTTGCACATACCTCATGTCCAAGTGATTCGTTTGGAAATTGGTAATAGTCAAACAGACCCTGTCTAATATATAACGACCATAAACCAGACCCAGGCCAATTACTCCTATCAACCCCCAAACCAATCACAAGTACATGTATACTGGAAGGGAACCACGTTTTCTTCCTCGGTAGCAGAGAAGCCAAAACTTAATATTCTTTTTTTTTCTTGTAGCAATCAAGCTTATTTGTAATTCGAGGAAATATATGGAAAAACACCTTTTCAACTGTAACAAATTTATTACAACCCCAAAATTATTCAACAACAATAACATGGAAAATATAAACTAACAAATAATGGAAATAGTGTAAACTAGATTTCAAAGAAGTGTTATTCCAAACAATTATGCAAGTAGTAATTTCCAGCTTCTAATAAATATCAAACATTAATTCCAAAATTTATTATTTATTTTTTTTTTCTGACACCGAAAATAACCTAATTTCCCTTCAACATAAGAATCAAGGCTGAAACTACGGTCAACAAACTTTTTAAAATTTATATCAAGGATTTTACTTTTCGTCATCAACATTTAATTCAATCCTAATTTTTATTACCTTTAACAGAACTTCAAAACAGTTTATTTAATTCACGCCAAAAATTATTAATGCAAGAAGTTACGTAAAAATCCTCTACTAAATATTCCCTTCGCACCAATTCAATCTTATCGGTTTTTGTCAAATAGATTTGCGCTCAATATGACTAACGAGGGCTACCATTACTTTCATATACCAAATCTATTCTTTGGGATCCGAACCACATGGGGATCCGAACCCAGGAAAATGGGGGGTAACCCAGTACTATACAGGAAATGAAGAGAGGGCGAAATTAATTTAAAAATCTCCTTCCACAATCCAAAAAGAGGTTATATATTTCGACCTCCCGTCATTCCCCATACGCACCAAAGTACTGCCCAATTTCTGTTTTGTCATTTTCACTCTACTTAGGGTCTACCAATAATCACACACAGTGGCGTCGGAAGTATTTTTCAGCTAGGGGGGCAAACTCTGTCTTGAAAATAGACACGAGAATGTAACATAGGTAATATATTACGAATATATGTTTTAATGTAACAATAATTTGATTTGATTGGTTAATAATAATAATAATAATAATAATAATAATAATAATAATAATAATAATAATAATAATAATAATAATAATAATAATAATAATAATAATATAATGAAGCTGTAAACAGTTTCGCGAGAGTGAAATTTCCATCGATGAGAAGCATCTTAGTTTACATCTTTAGATTAATTAATCCCGTGTCAGTTTTGTGCTGGATTTTGGTCTGGTGCAGAAATTTTCAATCATTGAGATCAGAGTTAAAAACATATAAAATTGTAAAATTTGTACTGCTCACAATGACTATTTGCAAGTACAATTTTTACCATTTTATATACTGGTACATATTTTTAATTGTATTGGACGTGGTCACACAGACACTATTAAAGAATCTTAAAACTACTTAAATCCTTGGAAACGAGGAAATTAAAATTATATTTTTAAAAATCCAGTTCTAGTGTTGCAGTACACTGTAATATTAGAAATTGCTATTTAGAACTACAAACTTTGTAGCACTTTGTAGTAGAAAGTAACTTGAACATTATAAAACAGGCTACATAATCAAGTAAAAAATAAGAAAATATATTTTTCTACTTGACTTCGTGCCAGAAATGGAAAAATGGAATTTTCACTAAAGACTTCATAAAATTTATATAGAAAATTCAATAACACAAAATATCCAGAGTTATTTGTATTTTTTACAACACTTATTTCAGTATATCCAGTTTGTTATTACATTCACCTCTCTTCCTAATCTCATTATATTTACTTCACTTCACACTAATAAAGTACGACACAATTAATAAGGAATAATTCAAATTTCTATTGAATTTTAAGTGCTATTTTGTAATTTAAATAATTGGTTATATAACGCATAACATTTTCACTTACGTAATTCTACATTTATTTCTTTTCAAAATTGACCAAAAGTATATCTTCTTTCGCTTGTCTTTGATTTGAATTCTCTTGCATTGGTGTTTAAGTCTGGTCGCTACACATATGCAACAACAGCAGATGAGCCAATCTTTCCTGCGTCATGGACGTCCTCAAATATGTCTTTAGACGACGCAAATAGCTAAATGATCTTTCGAAAATGCTCAAGAAGCTGGCATAGTGAGAGTAAAAGTCCCTAGACGACCAACTTGGTCGAGAAGGCTGCGAACAGTTGGGGCTTTAGCACTAATAGTTTTAATATTCTGGTGGTCGTTAGCGACTCAGTCGTCATTAAAGTAGGTGGAAGCAGCCTAAGCTGAGCTCATAATCTATACAGGTTAAAATCCGACGCGTGAACTCCCAATTCCGGCTTCAAATAATCTCTTCAGAGAGGCCCACCAGCACACATAGCTTCTTCACAAAGTATCTTCTAGAGTTTTATGAGTTGTTTGAGGGCTGGCTGATTGAAACGACGCTGCACTTCATTCAACAAACAGTCAATGATTTTGGAGTACATTTTTGGAAGATCTAATACAGGTTCTAGGGTAGCTGCTATAGAAGGATTATCAGTCTGCTCCAACCTAATTGGTGTTCTGTTTGATTTTTGATGAAGTGGGCAATTTTAAGTGTAGTCTGTCTGCATTTTCCTTTACTTTCTTATAGATGTTTCCAAATGCACTGTTCGTTCGTAGGTTTCTCAGAGTATCCTCTAGATAGAATTGTTGCTGCTATTTTAGCTCCAGAAGCAGAAGCTTCAGAATTTTGAATCACTTTCGCCAGTTGTCCGCAAGGTACAAAAGCACGTATACTATCAGAAAAAATATCATTCCGAATTTGTTCATTCTTTTCAAATACCCTTTCAGAATTACTTTTTGATCATCATTTGGACCACTTGTATTACTAATGATTCTTTTCCAACGTGATTTGAATTCGTTTGTAGTAGATTGAAATCTGATTAGAAATTTTCGTCTAACACACCAGCAAGTAGGACAAAGAGGCAGCAAATATTTAGGATTACTTTCGTTGATAGTTTTACAGGGTTCAAGAACAATGTCGGCGTATGTTATCTATCGTTTTGCAGAATCCAGGTTGATGTTTCAAACGTCTTTCACTATGGCCCATACATCACACAAAGATTCGCATTTTCGTGCTACTTCCTGCAATGGAAGATCTAATGCATGATTATTGCAATGAATGCATACAGCTTTCGGATGTTGAGTCGAAATTATCTTCTGCACACCATTCACTTGTTCTGATATAATAGCTGCACCATCATGACACTATTCGCGTATATTTTCTGCATTCAGGTTAAGTTTAGTTACAATATCTTTGATCGTGAATTCTGTTTCCGATTTTGTGCCATGTGGGGTGATCATTCCCATAAATATTTTGTTGGGTTTGATGAATCAGAGTCAAAACAGCGCACACAGAGACAACTGTTCTTTCTTTGATATATCAGTCGTGGAGTCAGCTATGATTGCATAAAATGGAGACTCTTTAACTTCTGCTACCGAGTTTCTCTATATTGCATATCCCATAATCTTTAAAATTTCATTCTTTCAATAAGCACTAATTCAGTTATTCCGTCAATTAATCCATTGATTGAGAACAGGCACATCCATTTTTCTTTCAGCCAGGAATGACATCAAATTATGCGTACTATGCAAATGTTCACTGATTGCTTGACCACTGCGTGCTGAATATCTAAGACTATTGATTATTACAAGTAGCGACTGTCTTGCTTGTTCTTGTTGTTTACGAACTTGGCCTGAAAGGAGAGTTGAAACAGGTGTTGTGTTTCTGCACTCATATCTTAACCCTTTCACTACCACTGGGACATATGTGTCCCACGATACATTCTCATAGGATCCGTGGTAATTTACCGCATGTTATTGCTATGAATCGATGTTCCACTAGTAAAGAGAAGCCTGCTAATGGTTCACAGAATTCTTATGAAAATTATCAAATAGACAGTAGTGAAAGTGTACGTGAACAATGAAAGTGAGAAACAATGTGCCAGTGATAAAGCAGTGGTCACATGTACTGTCATTTGGAAAAGGATGCCGAAATGTAAAATATTTGTAATCATAAACACTATCCAATTGTTTTTCTGACAATATACGTATCATAATTGAAAATATAAGATGATCATTCATGTCACTACCACTGGGACATATAGGTCGCACGTAAAAATATCAGTGGGATACATAATGTCCCATCCTTCCCACGTCGAAAAACGAAACGGCGGAAAATGTTTTATATATATATTTATATGTTTGAAAACAACTTAAAGTAGCCATATATTAATGTTTCTCACTCCGAAAAAAAAATGGTAGTGAAAGGGAACGACAATGGAGTTCGCATTTTTCATGTGCTTTGAATTATTAATCCTACCTTATACGTTTTTCTTCCTCACTATAAAACTTACTGCACTTTGCATATTGTTTGTAAGAACATTAATTTAACTTTATGGAAAATGTATTTAGGCCCTAGATGTCCTGTCACCAGGGGCGGATCCAGGGGGCGATCGGGGCAATCTCCCCCCCCCCAGAAGAGGAAGCTTTCTTATTTTATATATATAAATAAAACGCATCGCAAAGTTTGGATCCTTAAAAGTAGCAGTATGACAACTCACCGCCCCCCCAGAAGTCGGTCCTGGATCCGCCCCTGCCTGTTACTCATTTAAACTGTTATATTTTTCAAACTTTAAAATCTCGCTAGACGACTCGTTTCATATTGCAGACTTAAGATTACTTAAACAACAATTTTTAAAGAATTTACAGTGTTTTGGGAATGTACACCAATGGAAATAAAGAGAATTTTCAATTCTTTCTCCTAACTCTTTCTGTCTAACATGGGGGCAGAAAAAGCGCCGGGCCCTTGATTCAAAGAGAAAGATGAATCTGGAATAGAGAATTTTTTCACATTACCATAAAAAGCAAAATTTAATTCTTATAATCAGTGTTGTGTGATGTTCTTACAGTCTGAAAGTGAGGGGGCAAAACGAGTATCTTGCCCCCTCTGAAAATTTCAGGAGGGGCAACTGCCCCCTTGCCCCCCGGTTCCGGCGCCCCTGATCACACATATAAGTCACAATTATTCAAAAATACCGATTAATTTTTCCACCATTCAATTGCTATTTCACTAGTCTTCATCAGCCGTGGTAATTTTCCAAACACAAATATCCAAACTAGAATTCAGTAGGTTGCATTTCCGAAACCATTTTTCACAAATTTAGAGCTATTTGATTCCTATCTCTAACCATACACGTACCGGGTCTTGAATGACGTGGCTACCAGGCTACAGACCACAGCTAGCTGCTCATCAGCTGACGCCATCTCTTGACTCTAGAGAGAACTTTTCATGGCTATCAAACCATTCAAGACTGTGGTGACCTCTACCGAGTAGAAGCGTAATTACGTAACCACTTACTCACAAGAATATTACAATATCATTTCCAAAATTCTCTTTTATCTTCTTCAAACGCATATTACGTTACATATTCTACAAGCTATTATGGTCCAGTCCAGACCCCATGTAGGGAGGAAAACAGCTACTCTGAATAACTCCTGAGAGTATAACCTATACCTAAATTAAACAAATTATCATTAATAGAAACACATAATTGTACACGGAAACTTCTTACTCTTGTGTTAAGGAAATCATAACATATTAGCATTGACAAATGCCTTCAACGCTAGAACTAAACTCCCAGAGGCGAGCCTTCGCACCTTCCCAACAATGCGTGCAATCCCCAGCGATAATGGCTTCGCTCCCTGAGCAGCATAATCCGTAAACCTGTCTAGCGAGCTGATGAGGCTCAGACTTAAGGGTCTCCAAGTGTTTCCAACCTACTATTTTGAGTTGAGTTGATTTTGAGTTTTACGTCCCTTTCAGCAGCGAGGCTATATGAGACGTGGACCTACTGATTAACGTGGAATCCGAACCACATGAGCTCCCGCCGGGAATCGAACCCGGGTCTCCTACGCCAAAGGCGCGTATGCTAACCGCTTAGCCACGAAGGAGCTCAACCTACTATTTTGTTACCGAGAAAACCATAATGTTGAAGTATTGACTATTTTCTAAGAAACCACAGGTAAAGAAAATATACGGTAGAAAACAGGGTAGGCACGGCCTCAAAGCCTCATAGTATGCTTCACCACTGATAAGGAAAATCAAAGAGAGCAACCAGATCTAAAGCTGAATAGTTTACCAGGTTGTGGCGTATGTTGATGGGATAAATCCGATAGAGGAGATAGAGAAACAATAGAAAGAAATGCAGAGGTCTTGTTAAACGCTTCCAGGGACGTGGGTTTACAAATAAATGCAGAGAAAATTAAATACATGGGATCTTGCCGGGATCATAATATAGCGAATTATGGATGCGTTAAAATATCAAATAATATTTTTGATAATGTGCATACTTTCAAATATCTAGGATCAAAGTTAACAGACCAAAACGATATCCACAAAGAAATTTAATATTGATTGAAAGCAGGGAATTTGCTATTATTCAGTTCAAAATCTTTTGTCGTCGCTAATTATGTCGAGGAATGTGAATATATAAAACGATAATCATGCCTGTTGTGCTGTATGGTTGCGAAACATGGTCGCTTACTCTGAGGGAAGAATGCAGTCTTAAAGTATTTGAGAATAAAATCCGAATACAATCCTGTGACGAATATTCCAAACGGAATGGGACTTGGGAATGGCGAAAACTTCGTAACGAGAAACTGCCTGCATAATTTGCACTGTTTACAGAACATTGTTAAAATAAGGAAGTTTAAGAACCTCAGGTGGGAAGGTCATGTACCTAATATGGAAGAAAGTTGGAACGCTTTGAAAGTTTTAACTGAAAATCCAATCGGAAAACGACCACTAGGAAAACTTAGGCGTAGATGGGAGAACAATATTAAGGATGGATGGATTTCACATAAAAACAAATACAAAGCAGAAAATTGATCCAGCGAGCTAAGGACAGAAGTCAGTGGAGAGCTTTTGTGAACACGGCATTGAACCTTCGGGTTCAATAGACCGTAGAGTTAGTTACAACCTCTTTCGAAAATCCAAGGGGAGCGATTGTCCCCTTTTATCTCTTGCTACGGGAATGTAATGTAAACACACAGAGAAAAAGAACTCTTCGTGATCATCTCACTTTTAATTTTCACTCTCGCGAAATGCACAATAGTGGTAGAGTTGCCAATGGAACATATGAACTTTCCGGTACTTTTTTTTTTCAACGATGTTAAACACAAAACGACAAAATGTGTTTAGAAAATCATTCTAGACACGTTATAACAATTTAACGTTTTAAAGAGGGAGCTTGAAACATGATTGAAAATAAACAACAGCAAGAAAGGAGCAATGTTTCTGGCACTTACAAATCTAACTTAAACTAGACTAATAACCTGTAATAGAGTGCGAACGTGTTTTGTGAATTCTATGTATACATTGAGTGTTTGCCCTTTCATTTCGCATACGGCGAGCATTTCTACGCAGACAATGCTCCAGATTCCGCTAAGCACCGACAGTCTGCGTACATAAAAGATAACCAAGTTTTAGAAAAGGATCTAGTTTTAACTTTAAAAGAAATAGAAAAACAGAAAATAAATTTTAGGAAATATTGTTAGGAATAAGGGTAGGCACGAGCGAGTTCAAGCGAGTTTTCTTTGAAACTCGAATCGACTCGAAACAGACATCTTTCAGTTCGACTCGAGAACTCGGCGCGAAAGTTTTCTCCAACTCGACTCGAATTTGGGTCGAGTTTCGAGTTGATTCGAGCCAAAACGAGTCAAATCCTGTGTATAGTTTCAAGTACTCTCTTCAAATATCGTACAGAGACAATATAATTATCAATGATGCTACTATACTAGAAAATTATTATTATTATTATTATTATAACAATACAGTGTACAAACATAAAAAATAGGTAGTTTGTTTCTGAATACTAAAAGCTAGTTGATTGACGACCTCGGTAGTCGTGAAGTCTACGAGGCAAGGACACCGTTCATGAGGTTATGGGTTTGAGTTCCGGGTGAACAAGTATTCGCCCTCGAGCCATAAATTGTTAAAAGTCATAGGGCGTCGGCCAAACATGTTAAAAACTGCTCGGCCTGGGTTAAGAATTGTCAACTGCTCGAGTCCTCGTCTCACAGCTCATTCACTATCGAGCCAAACTGAGAAGTGAGCTCACCCAATCGAGCCGGTGTCACGTGAAAACCTGCATCGTGAAAAACGTACCGGGGGGTACAAAATCACCGGAGAATTTTTATCCCCCGGTAAGATTTCACCGGAGAATTTGTACCCCCCCCCTGTTGTTTTAAAATACACCCTCCATTCCAAAAGAAACCGAACGTTTTAAAAAAACAAAAATGCAATGTACATTTCGGAACAAATCATTTTTATTAATCAATGTATTCCCCTTCTGCATCGATACACATATTTGCACGCTCCAACAAGTTGTCAAACGACTTCTCCATGTCCTTTATTGGAATGGTCTTTAGGACGGCGGTCGTCGCCTTCTCAATGGCATCAATCGATGCGTGCCACTTTCCTTTCATCGCCAAATGCAGTTTCGGGAACAGATAGAAATCGCACGGAACGAGATCTGGTGAATAGGGCGGATGATGCAACCGAATAATGTGATTTTTGACCAAAATTTCAGTTACAAGTCGCGAACGATGTGATGGTGCATTATCGTCCAAAAGAGTCCAACTGCCGATTTCGCGATATTCGGGCCGAATACGACGAATTCTTGCCAGCAAACGCTTCATGACGCCCAAGTAAAACTCTCCAGTGACTGGCCGGGCTGAACAAATTCTTTGTGGATAATTCCTTTTGAATCGTAAAAACAAATCAGCATCACCTTAACTTTTGACTTCACCAAGCGACTTTTTTTGGGTGTTCCTTCATCCGGCGCTCTCCATTCAGCACTTTGCCGCTTTGTTTCGGGCTCATATTCAAAACACCACGTCTCGTCACCAGTTACAATCGATTTCAAGAAGTTTCGATCCTGCCGAGCACTTTTAACGATGTCTTTGCAATGCGCAATTCGATCAACTTTTTGGTCTTCGGTGAGTTTGTGTGGTACAAACCGCGAATTAACCTTCTTAAGGCCCAAAATTTCGGTCAAAATGCGGTATGCGGTTCTTTGAGGAATGCCTAATTCCATTTCAATAACTTTCACCGACGATTTTTTGTTATGTTTGATGAATTCACGCACTTTCTCGATGTTTTCTTCCGATAATCCGGTTCTGGGACGGCCTGATCTTTCGTCATCATCCAGCGTCTCTCTACCCGATTTGAATCGCCTGAACTACACGTAAACTTGCGTACGGGATAGACACTCATCACCATATGCAGTTTGTAGCATTTGGTGCGTTTCACTAAAAGTTTTACCCAGTTTAACACAAAACTCAATTGCAGCTCGTTGTTTGAAACTCATTTTCCGACCGATGTACACAACACACTGACAGTTGAAACTCAATAACTTTGTTGCCGTGCATTAAAATGTCATGACATTTATACCAGTTGTCAATGAGGGACTACGCCATCTACCGGTAAAATATTACAACAGATGGCACTAGTGGTACTATTTGTTTTCAAAAGTTCGGTTTCTTTTGGAATGGAGGGTGTATGTAAGTGGAAAGTGAAGTTCAATGGTATCAATCGGCTGGACATTGCCAAAGGACTCGATTAAGATAGTTCGGACACTATTGTTATAACTTCCCTTTAATCTAGCCGAGAGGGGTAAGATTTTACCGGGGAATTTGTGCCCCCCCCCCTGCTGTTTTAAAATCTAGAAGTAGAAAGTGAACTTCAATGTATCAATCGACTGGGCATTGCCAAATGACTCGATTAAGATAGTTCGACATTATTGTTATAACTTCCCTTTGATCTAATCGGGGAGGGGGGTAAGATTTCACCGGGAAATTTGTACCCCCTCTGCTGTTTTAAAATCTATAAGTGGAAAGTGAAGTTCAGTGGTATCAAGCAACTGGGCATTGCCAAAGGACTCGATTAAGATAGTTGCGACACAATTGTTTGATCTGCTCGTACATCGAGAGCAGAACACGAGGAGAATCGCCTTTTTTGTGCCCGCCAGTTTCTTCAGAAGTGCCAAAAAGATACGGAAGGATTGTTTGATTGCATTGTAAGGGGAAATGAAACGGGTTTGTTGCATTTCTTCTTCGAAACGAAACAAAAGTTTAAACAAAATCTTCACTCGGGGTCACCACTCACAAAGAAGTTTATAGAAAGAAACTCCTTCTGTTGGCTGTCCTGGCTGGTGTGTTTGGCATTGTAAGTGGACAGTACTGATCGATTTGATGGAAGCTGGGGCAACAATCAAGTCAGACAGTTATTGTGCAACACTTAGAAAGCTCAGGCGAGCTACCCAAAACCGCTGATGAGGACCACTGACAGCTGGTGTAAAGCTGCTGCACGAGAACGCCCGAGTGGACATCTCTCGTCAAACCGAGGACCTGTTAACAAACTTTTGGTGGACTGTCATGCCCCACCCATCGTACAGTCCGGATCTCGCGCCTGGCGATTATCAAGTTTCTCCCCAAGTTAAAGTAACACTTGAGTGGCCAACGCTTCTGGAGCGACAATGAAGTCAAAGACAATATGAAACACTTCCCCTGCGAGTTGGCGGCGGAGTTGTGCGACATTGGGGGACAGAAATTGTAGCACGGTGTAAAATTGATGGGAACCCTATTTCTGGATCAACTCTTGTAGAATACACACTTTCTGAGCCTAACTATATACTAAAACTTGTATTAAACTTTCTAAAACAATTGAAGGGGTTAGCGCAACAGTGGTCTAACCCACAGTTTTAAAAATGGAGAAAAATCAAGTGAAACTTAAACATATGTGGTGTTTTGTATATACAATATATGTATGTGCAATTTATGACACATTCAACCATTTGTGTTTGCTTTTGTTATATTGTACAAAAAACCAAATGTGTTTAAGTTTAATTTGATTTTTCTCCATTTTTAAAAATATGGGTTAGACCACTGTTGCGCTAACTCCCTCAATTCCTGATTGAGGATGGAGAAATGAAGTGTGTGTTTTTAACTTTTTCAAATATATCAGAAAACTTACCGAAAAGAAAAGAACATTCACAATTACATAGAACAAAACGTAGCTGCAGATATACGAGACAAAAGTATGCAACAAAATCTTATATGTTATATATATTGAATGTTGAATTTGTAAATTCTGAACGTTATACAGTATGTTGAACGATGGACGTTGAGGTTTGGATGTAGGACATTAAGTTTATGTTCAGACATTTGAAGGTTGAACTTAATTAAGAAGTATATGAAAATTTCTATAAGAATAAGAATTATATGAACATTCACACCATATATTGAGTGTTTGAAGTTTTTACTTTGGATTTTATCATTATGTTCAAGGTTTATAAAATTTTGATATTGTTCCTGTAGATTGTTCATTTTTTTTGTGATATCTATTGCTTAAAAACATAATCATCTTTCCAATACATATTTCTTCAAATTTATGGTAGTTAAAATCAGATTTCATTTAATTTTTTTTTAAACATCGTAAGACACATATCCTCTAAAGGACACATTACATTATAGATACGAGATTTCTATCATCTTGACGAAATATACGTATAAAATTAAAATTATCATTTATTAAGAATTTTGATATTTTGTAATATGTTCGTGCAAGATGAAAACAATCTAAATGTTTATCTCGTCCTAATAAAAATAATATTTATAGTTGTTTTCATCTTCTAGAATAAAATACATAATTGATAAGTTTTACATTAATTAATAGGTACGTATAATTGAATCATTACTGGATAAAATGTTGCTATTTAATGTTTAATAAAGAGAAAATGTTTTAATTATAAATTTAATCCTTTCACAGTATCTTTAATATACTCTACGTCCTTATTTCAATTTAATGTTATGAACAATTGTAATTTTACTTCAAAGGAGCTTATACAATTAATAATTAATTTTTGTGTCCTTATTTCTTGTAGTTAATATTTATTTTTGATAGCTCGCGCCGTGTGGACTTTGTGGTGGACAAACACCGTGTGCGTGGGTTTTCTCGGGGTTCTCTCGTTTCCTCCCACTTTCTTCATTCCACCATTTCACTCATCTCTCATCATCACCGTCTCCTTTAGCTTAACCGGCATAACCGTGGGACGTAAAACTTAAAGATTTCATTTCATTTTTTAATTTTCGATCATAAATATTTTAATATAAGCAGTTGCTGCAGATAATAATATTGTTCCAAGAGATTAAGATATAATAACTATATGTAATATGCCGTAAATGCCTCTTGTTTTATTTTATAAATTGTATTCTAAATTTCCAATCATGTCAAATAATTTAATACCTTTAATCTTGGTATAACTTTCAACATACAAGGTGTACAACTTTGCTTCCGCCGTTTTCCCCCCAAAATATGACGCTTTAATGAAACAAATTGCTTACCCAGGCATTATTCAAAGTATTGTCCATCGCTGGCCACTACTTTCTCCCATATTTCGGGCAGCATACGAATGCCGCGTCGAAAAAATGTTTCATCTTTGGAGGCGATCCACGAATCGATCAACTTTTTGTCTTCTTCATAAGATCGGAAGTGTTGGTCAGCCAGGTCATGCGCCATTGATCGAAACAGGTGATAATCAGAGGGAGCGATGTCTGGAGAGTACGGCGGGTGGGGTAGGACTTCCCATCTTAAAGTTTCCAAGTACGTTTTGACCACTTTTGCAACGTGGGGTCGAGCGTTGTCGTGCTGCACAATCACTTTGTCGTGCCTCTCGCTGTATTGCGGCCGTTTGTCCTTTAATTCTCTGCTCAAACGCATCAATTGCGTTCGATAATGATCACCTGTGATTGTTTCACTTGGTTTTAATAGCTCATAGTACACGACGCCGAGCTGGTCCCACAAAATGCAGAGCATGATCTTAGAGCCATGAATATTCGGTTTAGCCGTCGACGTGGAAGCATGGCCGGGATATCTCCATGATTTTTTGCGTTTAGGGTTATCGTAATAAACCCATTTTTCGTCCCCGGCCACAATGCGATGCAGAAATCTCTTCGGTTTTTGCCTCCGAAGCAATGTTCACAAACACACAAACGCCGTTCAACGTCTCTTGGTTTCAACTCATACAGGATCCAAGTTCCTTCTTTCTGAATCATACCCATGGCTTTGAGCCGTTTTCAAATAGCTTGCCGTGTCACTCCCAATGATCGTGCCAATTCTTCTTGAGTTTGACGCAAGTCTTCACTCAGCAATGTCTCCAATTCTGCATCTTCGAAAACTTTCTGTTTTCCACCACTATGCCGGTCTTCGACGTTAAAGTCACCGTTCTTGAAGCGTTGAAACCACTCAAGACACGTTCTTTCACTAATAGCGTCCTCACCATAAGTACTTGAGAGCATTCGATGAGACTCCGCCGCAATTTTCTTCAAATTAAAACAAGAAAAGTAGACCCTCCTGCAAATGGCGAGAATTTGGCTCATAAACTGACATTTTCAATCGAGAACAACTTTACGATGCACACACAAATCGACTAATGCTTGAATGGGGTTATGTTGACAAATGTCCAAGCTAACTGTGATCTGTAAACGATCTGTTTATTTCGACCGCTACTTACCGTTGTAACCATCTATCGGAAAACGGCGGAAGCAAAGTTGTACACCTTGTACCAAATTCATTCCTTTGCTATATAATAGATGAGTGAGATTTTTATATTGATTGGTAATAACCTAGTTTAAGAGCAAATACGTTTCTATATGTAATCCCTTTTCTATGTCGATATACGATTTTTACATATTAATTCTGATTCTGATTGCGTTGTGTTAAGATGCACACATATAGTAATTACATCTAATTTTATTGACTCTCCTAGTCTGATAAAGAATTGATTGTATTTAGATCATTAACTGTAACATGTGATATTTTTATTTTAATTTTGATAAGTCAACAGATCCATCGAGAAAACGATCGAAGTCTTCAGTCCCATAGTCCCACTGATTTAACGGAAAGACAAGTTGAGTTCGTGTGTCTGTACGTTCCGTTGTGTGTTTCCGTGTTTGTGTGCATAACATAATACCAGCGCAGTACCTTGGTACATCTTAGTTTTGTCAGTTGTCTTCCTTTCTGCTACCGTATAACACAGAATGTTGTGCTTTGCACTGGACCACATTCAGATGAACAGTCTGCACCGAAAGCTGGGCCGAGTGGGAAGAAAAGGAAAACATATGGGCGAGTTTCGGATGCACCTAAACGGATTTGAACCATGAGTCACATCACTAAAGATGATTGCATGAAATTTGATGATGAAGTCCGGAGAAGTCTGCTTCATGTTGTGGCATTACTGCGTTCTGCACTATAAAAAACTGTTAGTGACTTGCACATATTCTTCAAATCCTACCCAGGAAAAAAAGGAATTATACAATATTCCAATTCTTTACTTTCTACTAACCACAGCGGAATGGTTTCAGTACATTCAGATCACATCTCATGTAAGGGTTCACTTATACTCAGAATGCGACGGAAACATGGGCATAATACATGATCGATCCCAACGTGAAACACGTAATTACTAGCGTAAGGTCACTGAAAACACCAAAAAAATGCAGATATGTCCATTGTGATAGATTGTAAGCTGGAATTTTTCCGGCAATGGACAACATTTCTTGACAACATATACATATACCCCTTCGCACAAAGGACAATATCAAGGTTCCTTGTGAGAAATATGCATACACTGGGGGGGTAGCATGGGAGATACAAATTCCTCGCTGAAATCTTACCCGCCGGGTAGATAAAAGGGAAGTTACAACAATAGTGTCGGAACTATCTTAATCGAGTCCTTTGGCAATGTTCAGTGGATTGATACCATTGAAGTTCACTTTCCACTTATAGATTTTAAAACAGCAGGAGGGGGTACACATTCCCAGGTAAATCTTACCCTCCTCGGCTTGTTCAATGGGAACTTATAGCAGTAATATCGGAACTATCATAATCGAGTCCTTTGGCAATGTCAAGTCGAATGATACCATTGAAGTTCACTTTCCACTTATAAATTTTAAAACAGCAGGAGGGGGGTACAAATTCGCCGGTAAATCTTACCCCCCTCGGCTAGTTCAAAGGGAACTTATAGCAGTAGTGTCGGAACTATCTTAATTGAGTCCTTTGGCAATGTCCAGTCGATTGATATCATTGAACTTCACTTTCCACTTATATATTTTAAAATAGCAGGGGGGTACAAACTATCTGGTGAAATCTTACCGGGGGGTAAGAAATCTCCGGTAATTTTATACCCCCCGGTACGTTTTTCGCGATACAGGTTTTCACCGTGACAGCGGCTCGAGTAATCAGTTCAGTCCAACAGAGCTGATGGCTCATGTTAATCGAGTTGGCTCGAGCCGACTGCTTACCTGAGCCGTACTGAACTGAGCTGATGGCTCACCCCAACCTAGCCGGCTCATGCCATCGACTCAGTTGAGCCGAGTCGACCCGAACCGATGGACTCGTTTTAACCGAGCTATCTGGAGCCAATGGTTCACCTGAGCCGAGTCGAACCGAGTCGGTGGCTCATTCCAACCGAGTCCGCTCGAGCCATCTGCACAATTTAGCCGAGTCAGTGGCTCATTCCCACCGATCCGAGCCGATGGTCCATCCCAATTGAACAAAACAGTTGAACAGAACTGAGCCGGTCGACATCACTACCCGGGTTGTTCTTCTGCTTGGGTTCAAAAATTAGATTGTGAGATTGTGCAGTTGAACTTTAGTAGACTATATACATATATTGTTGCTCACGACATTGGAGGCTGTCTCGTTATAAAACTCTATTGTCGTCTCGTTATCAAGAGCTGAAGGGCCGCGGTGCCTCAGTGGTAGAGCGTTCAGCCCTGGTGCTTGGGGTCCCGGGTTCGTTCCCAGCCCCCGCCAAGTGAACTTTGTGGTGGACAAACATCGTGTGCGTGGGTTATCTCGGGGTTCTCCCGTTTCCTCTCACTTTCTTCATTCTACCATTTCATTCATCACCGTCTCCTAACCGGCATAAACGTGGGACGTAAAACTCAAAGAATTCATTTCATTTTTCAAGAGCTGAACGAGCGAGCCATTTATCAAACTCGACTCGACTTGAAACTCGACCTCAAACACCGTAACTCGGCTTGGATCTCGACTCGAGGAAATTACATTTGACTCGACTCGTAGCTCGACTCGTGCCCATCCCTAGTTAGAGAAAGAGCAGCTTTGCGAAGTAACGTAACGAAACTAACGTGTTGCAAATTTTTAAGTAACGTACCTAACTTGAGTTACTTTTTTGCGTTACATTTTGGATGAGTAACTACAATGTATGTATAAACAAACGTTTTTTTTCTTTAGCTGTCAAGGAAGAATTAGTTCTTGTATCTACTGTACAGAGTCTTCCAAAAGTCCTGCAAAAAATTAAAAAGCTGTAGCTTTGAAAGTACTACTTACAATTTTGTATTTTATTTGTAATGTTTAGTGGAAATGTTAAAATTTTTGTTGTCAACAATGAGTGGATGTAAACGTTGACGTCATAACCGCAAATCACGTGACAAAGATGGCGTCTACTCAAGAGAAAGCGCAGAGTGTGGTGTGGTTTTGTGAGTTAAAATCTATTGTTTTGGTGAGAAGAAAATTCCGACAAAAGTATCAGAAACAACCACCTGCAGGTATCAAGAGATGGTACGTTAAGTTCCTAGCTACCGGAAGTGTCTTGACTTGCCTCGTAGCAGAAGGCCAACAACCAGTGTTGATGTGATTCAGTCCGTGCAGGAAAGCGTGTTGGGAAGTCCAAAGAAATCGTTGAAACGCAGATCCTTGGAACTGCGAGTGCCAATGACAACGCTACACAATATCGTTCGTAAGAAAATGATACAGAAGTTTACAAGCAAAAACCGAAAGATGTTCACGACCTCCGGAAGAAGATACGTGATGTGATTGGGAGTATTACGGATGAAGCACGTCGAAATGCCATTCTTGGATTCCCGAAAAGACTTCAGCAATGTTTGTACTAAATGGTGCTCCAGCTGGAGGTTTGGCATTTGAAAAATGCTTCGAAACAAAATTTGAGACTTTCTTACAACTCCACTAAAAGTTTTGTACAAATACAATAAATGGTTACAAAGTTACAGGTTTTTACTGTTTTGCAGGACATTTGGAAGACACTGTATATAAAACGATTCAGAACGTGTAATATTGCGTTTATAAAGTCATCGAAGCGAGATTTCCCATAAAGTAACTGTCTGCATGAAAGGATATAGCAGTGTTACTATCCTCAACCTACAGTTCTAAATATTTACGATGATTGGGGAAAATCAGAATGTGCAATAATAATAATAATAATAATAATAATAATAATAATAATAATAATAATAATAATAATAATAATAATAATAATAATAATAATAAAAATAGTAATAATGGTAGTAGTAGAACGGAAAATTTAAATAGTAAGGATATGTTTTTCTTTCTTTCTTTTTTCTTTTTCTTTTTTCTACATATTCAAATTTCAGACCTAAAAGTAAACGCGTTACTTTCGAAGTAGGATAAGTTATTTTTCTGGGGAAAGTAACGCGTTACATTTTAAGGGAAAGTAAAGTAACTCGTAACGCGTTACATTTTTACAAGTAACTTACCCAAGATTGGAAAAGACGTAACTTAATGCATATAAAATTCTAAAGGATAGATTCTGTGTGCCTTGTGTCACCTCAAGGCTCTCCACTGATGTTAAATATCATCCCGGCATTTACCTGGTGTGAATGAGGAAAATTCAGGAAAAAAATCATTCAGGATAACTGGCCTGAAAAAGCTGTTACACTTTTTCGACCGAATATCCCAACCGAAATATTTACAAAAAGAAAAAAAAATCATAACTCTTAATAAAATAGAAATATACAGATGGTGATCAGAAAAATGGAAACACCTGTAGTTGGCAACACGTCAGATGTGTGGGTTGGCAGTGGTGTCGTGGCGCCCGCAGCGCCGGACCGCTGGTGGTGGTATGTTAGGTCAGTCTCCATACTACGTCAGGCGCAGTGGAACAGCAGTGTCCAGTGGCTGCAGCAGACGGAGGTAGTGTAAAATGGGAGACCTCTCAGATTTTCAAAGAGGGCAAATTGTTGGTGCGCGGTTATGTGGAGTGAGTGTGACGGCAGTGGTTACTGTGTTAGGTGTGTAGCGTGGTACAGTGTCGAAGGTGATGACGGCCTACATAACACACGGGAAAACCACATCGGGGAAGAAGAACAGTGGGCGGAAAAAAATTATGAGTGACAGGTCACGCCGAGTATTAAACCACATTGTCACGCAGAACCGTCGTGCCACTGCGGATCAAGTGACGTAGGTACTCAATCAGCATCTCCCCCACCCTGTTTCGACAATCACAGTCCGCCGCGAATTACATGACATGAACTTACGGGGTCGTGTTGCACGGGCCAAACCGCTCATCAGGGACCATAACGCTTTCGCACGCCGCAAATGGTGCCGCGACCATGCAACTTGGACCGTTGAGGACTGGAAACGTGTGATATGGTCGGATGAGACATCCTTCACCCTATTCCCAACCACGGGCCGTGTTTATGTGTGGAGAACGCCCAAAGAAGCTTATGATCTGCAGTGTCTCCGCCCAACTGTGAAACATGGTGGCGGCTCGGTGATGCTGTGGGCCGCAATATCATGGTTTTCATTGGGTCATGTGGTCACACTTAGAGGACGAATCACTGCCAACGATTATGTCGCAATTTTAGGAGACCACTTGCATCCTGTGGTCCGGATGTTGTTCCCGGACAATGACGCCATCTTCCAGGATGATAATGCACCCATTCACACAGCTGGCGTTGTTGCAGCGTGGTTTGAGGAACATCGGGATGAAGTTCAACACCTCCCCTGGCCCGCCCAATCCCCAGATCTCAACATAATTGAACATCTGTGGTCCGTCTTGGAAACACGACTCCGGCGACGATTTCCACCTCCATCCTCTCTCACAGAAGTGGCCGATGCCCTGCACGAGGAATGGTGTAAAATTCCACTTGCTACCATTCACGACCTCTATGCCTCCATCCCACGTCGCATCAAGGCTGTTCTGAAGGCGAAAGGTGGCCCGACACCATATTAATCTGGTAAGTTGCAATTTCGTTCAGGTGTTTCCATTTTTCTGATCACCATCAGTATATGAGTGGTTCACTGGGCATGTGCAGTAACTGTTCACTCATAAATACTGCTCTGCTGAGGAACTCGTTTTTGAAATAAAATTTTAGTTTAACGTCCTTCGGTTATGCCCTTTAGACTAAAGGTGAAGGAAGAATAATGGATGTGAATGACTGTAAAAGAATTGGTGAAATGACAATGTGGAAGGAAATAGAAGAGAAACTAAAAACCCAAAGGACACGGGTTTCTTCATCACAATCTCCAACGGTCTGAGATCGAAACAGGATCCTCTGTTATCAGAGATTGGTACTCTACCACTGAGTCACCGTGCATCTTGATATTGGTTCTTGTTTCATAAATGAGTATGCATGTCTCTTTTAACATGTAAGTATCTGAATATCTCAATTCTATATTGTTCATCATAATAAGGCTCTCTTCAGTTTTATGGTCGCTTAAATGTAAACAAATGTGTCGCCTATTTCGTATGCCTTTACAGATCTTTTATAGACTTTTGTGTAAAGTTCTTTTCTGCTCCATACTCACTTTTGTTTATTTCGGTACGATTATGAGTTTGCGGTGAATATTTGGACGTTACAGCTCTTGCAATGTATAAAAATATTTTTCGAATAAATCACATTCGATTTTACGTCCTAATAACTCATATAAAACAGGTTACATCCTTGAAATGATTGGGGTTAGAGTGATCTAAGCTTGTTTCAAGTATGGTACCTCTGAGAGTCAGCTCAGTTAGATTCCCATTATTGGGAAACAACATTATAAGAAAATTATCTAATTGGCGTAGAAAATCCGAATTATTTTCATAATCACAGGTTAACACAAAGTTTTGGTAACAATAATATACTTTCAGTTATCCAAACGAGCTGTGGAACTTAAATTTAACAACAGTAAAAAAAAAAAAAACGAAACGATATATTCACTTTAAGATGAATTATGAAACAAATGGCACTAAATTTAAATAATGAAAGCATTAAATATGTTGATTGGAGAATCTGAAACATTCCTATTTCTCATGTTGTTCCAAAAGTAAAATATCTTTCTGTACCTTTAAATAAGAATGGTTTGAATTTAATGATAATATCACAATTTCTGTAATTTCTTAACATAAGTAGCAAACAATATTTACTTTTCTTTGGTAAAGATGAAGATTCCAGATATTCAGGTAGAAGTTAAATGTACACTCCGCATCAAAAAATTGCGACAACTAACGCCGTGCAGTTAGTCCACCCAATATACACCTTCTTATCCCATAATCGTGTCAGGTACTGTTCGCCCATTCGGCAGAGACCTCCAGTTGGCAGAGTGCCAAGGAGAGTCTATGTTAATGAAAGGAGAGAAGTGTAAAAGAAGAAGAGGAAGGAAGGCATTGGTTATTGGCGAGGGTGGTTTGTTTGAACAGTGTTACCAACCCGGCACCAAAACTATAGCTGATAAGATTTTATGAATAAAAAAATGAAATCTTAAATTTTACGTCCCACGGTTATGCCGGCTAGGCTAAAGGAGACTGATGATGAGAAATGAATGAAATGGTGGAATGAAGAAAGTGGGAGGAAACAGGAGAACTCCGAGAAAACCCACGAGCACGATGTTTGTTCACACAAGGTCCACACGTCGCGAGCTGGGATCGAACCAGGGACCCCAAGCAACGGAGGTGAACGCTCTACTACCGCGCCCCCATTTATGAATAATAATATGAGAATGAAATCGAAGTGGGCCTGCATCACTGAAAGCACGATAATCGGTGGTTATTACCCGTAGTAGTGAAATGTGTGGTAGAATGATTTTTGTTCGAGTGCATCAATGGGGGGGGGATATAATGGTTTCTAACAACTAATTCGCGCATTAAATTGCTAAAAGAGAGCCCAAGAGCCATGATAAGAAGAACTGATGCTAGTTTGTTGTTCATGTCTATGTGCTGGCGATGTCCTCTCAAGATGAAATTTCACAGTTTAACGTGGGACCGAGCCACCTGAGTCTCCAACGGGAATCGAACCTGAGACCCCTTAATTGCAAGGTAACGAGCGTAACAATTCATCCACCGGTGATAGTACTTTAATAATAGGATATAGCAGATTCCTTTAGCTATCATTGTCCCACATTCCAGTGCGCAGTAGTAACAACTGAAGGCAATAAAATAAGTAAACTAAATAAATAAATAAGTAATAAAATGTTAAACAACAAAATAAAGAAATAGCATTTTAAACAAAATAAGTAAATAAAACTAAACAGCTCACCTTAGGTTAGATCCGTTCATTCATCACTGTCATCAGAATAATCACTGTCATCATCAGCATCACTCGCACTTACACTAATCACTATAGGATCACATACTTCTTCAATGATTCCATCTCTCTCCCAATACGTATTTTCCAATGACACCACATGAGAGTAATGCTTTTTCCACTCTTCCACGGTAACACTGTTAATCGCCTGCTCAGTGTACTTAAACAGAGTCATCATATCTAGATCTTGTAACGGATGAACGATACACATATAATCTTTAAATAGCCCCCACTACCCACAGTCCTGCGAGAACGGACGTCACCCCACTTCCCCCTTTAGAATATAAGAATTTTAAAAGGAGAGAGAAAGGAGAATTCCACTCCCCCACGGCTGAGAATAATGACGACGTGAAGAGTGAGGTTCAATACTGGAAAAGGCTTATACTGTATGCTAAATGTCACTATTAAGATAATCAGGAATATGTCTATAACTACTTGAATATGTAAAAAGTTTTCTAACAAAATGGAAAATTTTATTATAACAAATCCGAAACGTGTTATATAAATAGTAATATAGAAAACATTCAACAATTTTAAACAAGTAATAATATCATTAATCGAAATCGCCGTTAGCAAGTAACATTTTTCCTAAAAAGGATTTTTTTTTCCAAGTGACAAAATTTTCTGAAATATTATAGCCAATCGTAAATCCAAATATAGAATTTAGAAACATATACAATAATTTCATTAAAAATGTATGGAACTCGAAGTTACTGCAAAGTGGCTTTCTTTGGAATGAAAATGTGGGAGGAAAAGATTCCTTAAATATGGGTCAAAATACATGAGTTACGAGCAACAGCTCATCTGTAACTCTATAGATTCCTCTTTTTTTTCTTTCCTTTTCAAAAGCGGACCAAAGACATAAATCATTCATTTGAAGTCTCCACTAGCCTTAATATTTTCCGTAATTTCAATATATTAAACTTCCTGACTAGCGACTTTACTTTAGTTTTATCAAGGAAAAACAAGTATCAACATGTTTTAACTCAAGGCATAATTCTGCCTACACAAAACCAGTAACATGAACTATTCAATTAACTATTTTTACTTTCTTACTTTTCCTTTCGCAATATTTTAGAAATAAGTGCTTCCAAAATATATTGAATAATAATAATGTCTTCTAAATAATAACCATAGTCAGGAATTGTTATAGATTTCAAAAGAAGTTAACTAAACCATACGATTATACGGAAAGAATATTAATTTTTAACGACCCATTTTTTTTTCCTTCAGAGGACCTATCACTCTTACCTCATTTTATACACTGCGAAGCGCTTCAGTTTTAAAGCCAGAACCTCGGCTGCAACGTGACGTCATCCCGATCGACGACTCGCGCAAATCCAACCGAAGGTTAAGCAGTGCTTCCAACTCCAAGAGAAAGAACCAACTTAACAGTAAACTGGAGTTTCATCTCACAAAAATTTTCCTTTACAACGTTTCATTTTATTATGAAACTTGGGTGGGTTACATAATATCCGAGGGTCGGTCAAAAAAAAAATTCCTAACCATAACAAATCCCAAGTTGAATAATAAAATAATTTCAATACATTACCAAATCTTCCATAAATATTCAAATGCTAACGCCTTCTTTACAAACTTCTACAGTAAATTTTCCAATTCCTTACATAACATATACAAAGGATGATGATGAGGTATTTACAAAATGAAATGGGTTGACCTCTCACTTTCTCGGACGAGGCATTCCTGCAGGAATAAAAAAAATATACAAAACACAAAATTTGTTCGAACAAACATCCTAAAACATATAAATAAGTACAATATTAATAATTTACTTAACCTCATTCTCAAATCAAATCTTTTTTTTCCTGTGTTACCTTATGGGTTAGATTGATTAACTTGTCTCGGTGGAAAATATTTCTTACAAAAACGAACATGGCGTTTTATATGAACATATGGTCTTTCAATATTTTCTAGCCAAACTGTATTTGGTGTAGGTTTAGAAATAAGGCGATATGGGCCTTCCCACTGAGGGGCGATTTTTGGATTGAAATGTTTCTCTGCTGAAATTTTCATGAACCTTTTAACCAATACTAAATCATCAATATTTAAATTAACAGGATTATGTTTTTGACTATATACCTTCGCACTATGTTTCCAAGCGCGTTCAATGTTATTATTTATATTGACTAATTTTTGCTCTTTATTCTGGTCGTCGTCTAAAAGATCTAAATCCATCAACCATTTAACATCTAATGGATGGTAAAATTTCCGTCCCATATAAAGTTCACATGGACTGGTCCCAGTAGTTTCATTCATACTTATGTTAATAGTAAAAGCAATTTTAGATAGTAATTGGGCCCAATTCTGTTGAGACTTATCAACATAAATACGAATTAAATTTTTAACCGATCTCACCGTACGTTCGGCTCTGTTCGATTGTGGGTTATATGGGGAGAATTTTACACTCTGTATGCCATAGCTATACAAGAATTTCAAGAAGTAATCACTCACGAAATAAGAAGCGCCATCACTTAGGACTTTACCAGGAAAGCCGTATCGAAGAAATAATTCCTGCAACTTATTACAGATGATTTTTGAGGTTAGTCGTCTTAAAGGTTCTAAAAAGACAAAACGACTATAGGCGTCAGTGACAATTAAAATATATTCAAATCCAGAACTACTAGGCAATTTCCCTGCAATATCAATAAACCAGGTATAATTTGGGTGCATTACCTTTTTTGTAAAATATTGACCCATAGGTTTTCGATTAGAATCTTTACAGGTTTGGCACAAATGACAAGATTGTATAAAATTCTTAATGTCAGAATATAAAGTAGGCCAGGTATATTTTTCAGCAACCTTAGCAATGGTTTTTCGATATCCCATATGCCCACCATGAATTATTGGACAATGAGAATACTCAATGATCGACTGAATTAAAGAATTAGGTATTACAATTCTAAATCCATCATTCCCTTTACCTTTTGTCTTTTTAAACAAGATCTTATTTCTTAATACATACGGAGGAACTTCTTCCTTTCGCTCTAACCTATTGATAATCTCTCTTAATTCAGGATCCTTCCTCTGGTGATCTGTAAGAGGCACATTAAACACAGGATTTTGCCAAAAATTAATGAAAGACAAATTTACTGTTTTATTATGATCTTTTACGACTTCCATTGTATTATCGTCTTTTGTATAGAATTCTAGATGGTTTCCAACCCTTGAAAGGAAATCGGCTATACTATTTATTTTTGATCTTACATGGACTATACGAAATTTAAACCTCGAGATTTTCTCTAACATAGTTCCATATCTCCTTTGTCTTTTATGGTTATTAAGTAACCAAGTTAAACTCTTACTATCAGTATATACTACAAAGGGATTTGCTAAGTAATACTCGAATTTTTCCAAAGATAAAGAAAGAGCCTTAAGTTCTAATTCGTATATATTTTTACTCCAATCAGATTGTGGAATTGCCCGACTAAACATAGATACAGGTCTAAGATTCCCTTCCGAATCATATTGGCTGAGAACCCCAGAAAAATGACGCAAAGAGCTATCACAATGTATTACGAAGTTGGAATTCATATCTGGGACTTTTAAAATAACCTGACTACAAAAGGCATCTTTTAATTTTTGTAGGGCTTCATCATGAACTTTAGTCCATTTAAAAGGCTTTTTTACAGATCTTAATTCTTGAAGAGGAGCAATTAACTCTGAATACCCATAAATAAATTTAGAATAGAACGAGAAAAATGAACATATTCTGTTCACTCCTTTTCTATTCTTTGGTTTTGGTATCTCCTGGATAGCTTTAATTCTCTCAGGGTCTATTGACATGTTGCCATTTTCAAAACGAAACCCTAAATATTTAATACTAGTTTGAAATAGACAGGACTTCTTTTCTGAAATAGTAATTCCCCAATTTCTTAGTCGAGATAATACCTCCTCTAATAGAGCTTTATGACTCTCAATATCTTTGCTAAATAAAATTAAGTCATCAAAATATATCTCTAAATTCTTACCAATTAACCCTTCAAAGACTTTTGACATCAAATTACTTAAAACAAAAGGTGATAATACTAATCCCATTGGTACCGATTTATATCGATAGATTTTGTTTTTTGTCACAAAAGCAGTAATATTTCTACCCTCTTCAGACAGAGGAATTTGATGAAAACAGGATTTACAATCAAGTTTTGAAAAGATATTATTGTCCGAAATACTAGATATTACATTCTCCATGTTAGGAGAAGGATAGCTGTTTACCATAACCTTTTTGTTCACTTCTCCGTATGAAATTACAAGCCGCCTGCTTCCGTCTGAATTTGTTACTAGAAAGCAGGGTGACGTGTAGGGAGAATAATCTACTTCCTCTATAATATCGTCTTTTAAAAGCTGGGCAATAAAAGAATCTAATTCCTTTTGCTTATGCGTTGGAAGTTGATAAGGTTGCAATCGAATGGGAGTTTTATCGGCAAGTTCTATTTTGTAAGTGAAATTTTTTACTCTACCAATTTTGTTTCCAATAACATCAGAATATGAAGTTAACAAGTTATTAACATATTCCTGTAAATTAGAATCACATTTTAATAATTGATCAGGAACCGTATAATTACCTTGAGATTCCTCCGGTTTAGTCTCCGGTGGATGCAATATGGACTGATCAAAAACGAATTCCACTCCTGGGTCAAACGTGGTATTAACTCCGCTGTCTCTGGTTACTGATGTCGATGGAGTCAAACTCTGATTGAAATTACCAAAAGATCTAGGCTGAGGTGTAGCTTTCGGACAACCAAGGTCGCATAGCGGCTGCTTTCCACTCACCCCATTCCTAGAAGTATATGCAGAAGCGAGAGAAGTCTGGGCACACAAAAGTTCATCAGCTCGGATCATAGGAACCACTAACTTCCGAGCTTTTATATTATATAAATTACCAGCAATGTCTATTACGGAATTGTATTTTGTATGAAAGTCATTTCCAAGCAGAAGATCAAACTCATTAGAGTCCACGATGAAGAAAATTTCACTAAATTGGTGTCTTCCAATTTTAAAATATAGTCTTACTCTCATATCCACTGTTACTTGTACATTTCCTAAGCCAATCGTCTGAACGTTCACCTTTTCTGCTCTTATTTTACATTTTTTTCTAAGTTCATCATAAAGATGTCGAGCCAAATAAGAGTTCGTACTCCCAGTATCAATTAAGCACTTAAAACGCATGCCCGTAATGTAAACAGGAATCGCTAATAAATTTTCCAATTTACTACCATTTTGTTTTAAGTCTAAGTTATTTTGAGTTAAGTACTGAGATTCTAAATTATGGTTATGAGAAAATTCCGCCTTATCAAAATTTTTATAGTTAGATGGTAAAGATTTCATAGCTGGAGAAACTATATTTTTATGCAAATTTATTGGTTCACGAGATTGCAACACTACTTGCTGTTTAGTGTTCTTCGCTCCGATAAAGGAAGATGATTTACGGGGTGGTACCAAGTCCCGTACGCTACTACCTTGATTACGTAATCGATAATAATCTTTCCTATATCTATGCAAAGCGTCATAGTGTTCTGCAGCTAAATACAATTGATTTAAATCGATAGGCATACCTCTTTCAGCTAGAAATTGATGGGCAGAAGGCGTTACCATATTAGTGATTAAACTACAAATGGTGGCTTCATCAAAGGACATATCAAGTACGTGAATAATCGATAATTTATTATCTACGAACTCATATAATGAATGATCCTCCCGCATGGGAACGTAGAAAAATAATCGCATGAATTGTGTTCTACCAATAGTGGAAATAAATCGCACCACTAAATGTCTACAAACTGTTTGCCAAGGGGAAGTGTCCCCAATGAACGATTGTATAACTTCTTGCATTTCTCCTTTTGTACGAGAAAGACAAGCTACTAACACAAGATCTAAAGGCAAACCCTTACCTCTGACAATACTATCAAGTTTTAATAAAAACTGAAATGTAGACTCAGTATTGGTACCATCTATTATAGGTAGACTATTAATATCATGCAACAAAGATTTATAGATTCCTTCCGAAGCAAATTTCTCAAAATTTAAATTTAACGAAGCTGCCATATTAAATGGTCGATCTCTATATTTATTTTGAAAGCTCTGACTCCCTCCTGCTCTTAAATTAGGCGAGGAATTCGCAAACCGTGTACTGTGTCCCACATTACTTTGTGGATCCACGTTAAAATTTTGATTCTGAAATGGTCTACTTTGACCACCTAGTAAAGGTTCGTGAGGATTCACTTGAATATGGGCTGAAGGCCTTAAATGATCAAACATAGGATTACTAAATTCATAAGAATATCCAAGAAATTCATCCCCACTAGAACTTGAAGAATCCGAAAATCTATACTTTACATGCGTCTCCTTTGATTGTGCCATCCTTACAAGCACACCACAAAATATTAAGCTCAAAGAAACCAAAAGAATAATTACTACTATTTTTACAACCTTATCAATAATTATCTGCTTATTACACAATGACCTACTAAACCATAAATTTTGTATCCGACCCCGGCAACACTGTATTAAGTATTTTACATTAACATTCATATACAACTTTCATATTAACTCAACAAGAAAGGCATAGTATAATGAAAATATGTTATTTAATTTAGAGGTTAATTTGACCAAAGAAAATATACATAAATTTTAGTTTATAAAGGGGAACACTTTTGCTGGACCTCCCCGAACCGGACCTCGAAGCCAGCATAAATTTGCCTTTCCAGCGCAGTGTATAAAATTTATTTTTATTTAAAAATTATATATGTAACGGATGAACGATACACATATAATCTTTAAATAGCCCCCACTACCCACAGTCCTGCGAGAACGGACGTCACCCCACTTCCCCCTTTAGAATATAAGAATTTTAAAAGGAGAGAGAAAGGAGAATTCCACTCCCCCACGGCTGAGAATAATGACGACGTGAAGAGTGAGGTTCAATACTGGAAAAGGCTTATACTGTATGCTAAATGTCACTATTAAGATAATCAGGAATATGTCTATAACTACTTGAAAATGTAAAAAGTTTTCTAACAAAATGGAAAATTTTATTATAACAGATCCGAAACGTGTTATATAAATAGTAATATAGAAAACATTCAACAATTTTAAACAAGTAATAATATCATTAATCGAAATCGCCGTTAGCAAGTAACATTTTTCCTAAAAAGGATTTTTTTTCCAAGTGACAAAATTTTCTGAAATATTATAGCCAATCGTAAATCCAAATATAGAATTTAGAAACATATACAATAATTTCATTAAAAATGTATGGAACTCGAAGTTACTGCAAAGTGGCTTTCTTTGGAATGAAAATGTGGGAGGAAAAGATTCCTTAAATATGGGTCAAAATACATGAGTTACGAGCAACAGCTCATCTGTAACTCTATAGATTCCTCTTTTTTTCTTTCCTTTTCAAAAGCGGACCAAAGACATAAATCATTCATTTGAAGTCTCCACTAGCCTTAATATTTTCCGTAATTTCAATATATTAAACTTCCTGACTAGCGACTTTACTTTAGTTTTATCAAGGAAAAACAAGTATCAACATGTTTTAACTCAAGGCATAATTCTGCCTACACAAAACCAGTAACATGAACTATTCAATTAACTATTTTTACTTTCTTACTTTTCCTTTCGCAATATTTTAGAAATAAGTGCTTCCAAAATATATTGAATAATAATAATGTCTTCTAAATAATAACCATAGTCAGGAATTGTTATAGATTTCAAAAGAAGTTAACTAAACCATACGATTATACGGAAAGAATATTAATTTTTAACGACCCATTTTTTTTTCCTTCAGAGGACCTATCACTCTTACCTCATTTTATACACTGCGAAGCGCTTCAGTTTTAAAGCCAGAACCTCGGCTGCAACGTGACGTCATCCCGATCGACGACTCGCGCAAATCCAACCGAAGGTTAAGCAGTGCTTCCAACTCCAAGAGAAAGAACCAACTTAACAGTAAACTGGAGTTTCATCTCACAAAAATTTTCCTTTACAACGTTTCATTTTATTATGAAACTTGGGTGGGTTACATAATATCCGAGGGTCGGTCAAAAAAAAAATTCCTAACCATAACAAATCCCAAGTTGAATAATAAAATAATTTCAATACATTACCAAATCTTCCATAAATATTCAAATGCTAACGCCTTCTTTACAAACTTCTACAGTAAATTTTCCAATTCCTTACATAACATATACAAAGGATGATGATGAGGTATTTACAAAATGAAAAGGGTTGACCTCTCACTTTCTCGGACGAGGCATTCCTGCAGGAATAAAAAAAAATATACAAAACACAAAATTTGTTCGAACAAACATCCTAAAACATATAAATAAGTACAATATTAATAATTTACTTAACCTCATTCTCAAATCAAATCTTTTTTTTCCTGTGTTACCTTATGGGTTAGATTGATTAACTTGTCTCGGTGGAAAATATTTCTTACAAAAACGAACATGGCGTTTTATATGAACATATGGTCTTTCAATATTTTCTAGCCAAACTGTATTTGGTGTAGGTTTAGAAATAAGGCGATATGGGCCTTCCCACTGAGGGGCGATTTTTGGATTGAAATGTTTCTCTGCTGAAATTTTCATGAACCTTTTAACCAATACTAAATCATCAATATTTAAATTAACAGGATTATGTTTTTGACTATATACCTTCGCACTATGTTTCCAAGCGCGTTCAATGTTATTATTTATATTGACTAATTTATGCTCTTTATTCTGGTCGTCGTCTAAAAGATCTAAATCCATCAACCATTTAACATCTAATGGATGGTAAAATTTCCGTCCCATATAAAGTTCACATGGACTGGTCCCAGTAGTTTCATTCATACTTATGTTAATAGTAAAAGCAATTTTAGATAGTAATTGGGCCCAATTCTGTTGAGACTTATCAACATAAATACGAATTAAATTTTTAACCGATCTCACCGTACGTTCGGCTCTGTTCGATTGTGGGTTATATGGGGAGAATTTTACACTCTGTATGCCATAGCTATACAAGAATTTCAAGAAGTAATCACTCACGAAATAAGAAGCGCCATCACTTAGGACTTTACCAGGAAAGCCGTATCGAAGAAATAATTCCTGCAACTTATTACAGATGATTTTTGAGGTTAGTCGTCTTAAAGGTTCTAAAAAGACAAAACGACTATAGGCGTCAGTGACAATTAAAATATATTCAAATCCAGAACTACTAGGCAATTTCCCTGCAATATCAATAAACCAGGTATAATTTGGGTGCATTACCTTTTTTGTAAAATATTGACCCATAGGTTTTCGATTAGAATCTTTACAGGTTTGGCACAAATGACAAGATTGTATAAAATTCTTAATGTCAGAATATAAAGTAGGCCAGGTATATTTTTCAGCAACCTTAGCAATGGTTTTTCGATATCCCATATGCCCACCATGAATTATTGGACAATGAGAATACTCAATGATCGACTGAATTAAAGAATTAGGTATTACAATTCTAAATCCATCATTCCCTTTACCTTTTGTCTTTTTAAACAAGATCTTATTTCTTAATACATACGGAGGAACTTCTTCCTTTCGCTCTAACCTATTGATAATCTCTCTTAATTCAGGATCCTTCCTCTGGTGATCTGTAAGAGGCACATTAAACACAGGATTTTGCCAAAAATTAATGAAAGACAAATTTACTGTTTTATTATGATCTTTTACGACTTCCATTGTATTATCGTCTTTTGTATAGAATTCTAGATGGTTTCCAACCCTTGAAAGGAAATCGGCTATACTATTTATTTTTGATCTTACATGGACTATACGAAATTTAAACCTCGAGATTTTCTCTAACATAGTTCCATATCTCCTTTGTCTTTTATGGTTATTAAGTAACCAAGTTAAACTCTTACTATCAGTATATACTACAAAGGGATTTGCTAAGTAATACTCGAATTTTTCCAAAGATAAAGAAAGAGCCTTAAGTTCTAATTCGTATATATTTTTACTCCAATCAGATTGTGGAATTGCCCGACTAAACATAGATACAGGTCTAAGATTCCCTTCCGAATCATATTGGCTGAGAACCCCAGAAAAATGACGCAAAGAGCTATCACAATGTATTACGAAGTTGGAATTCATATCTGGGACTTTTAAAATAACCTGACTACAAAAGGCATCTTTTAATTTTTGTAGGGCTTCATCATGAACTTTAGTCCATTTAAAAGGCTTTTTTACAGATCTTAATTCTTGAAGAGGAGCAATTAACTCTGAATACCCATAAATAAATTTAGAATAGAACGAGAAAAATGAACATATTCTGTTCACTCCTTTTCTATTCTTTGGTTTTGGTATCTCCTGGATAGCTTTAATTCTCTCAGGGTCTATTGACATGTTGCCATTTTCAAAACGAAACCCTAAATATTTAATACTAGTTTGAAATAGACAGGACTTCTTTTCTGAAATAGTAATTCCCCAATTTCTTAGTCGAGATAATACCTCCTCTAATAGAGCTTTATGACTCTCAATATCTTTGCTAAATAAAATTAAGTCATCAAAATATATCTCTAAATTCTTACCAATTAACCCTTCAAAGACTTTTGACATCAAATTACTTAAAACAAAAGGTGATAATACTAATTCCATTGGTACCGATTTATATCGATAGATTTTGTTTTTTGTCACAAAAGCAGTAATATTTCTACCCTCTTCAGACAGAGGAATTTGATGAAAACAGGATTTACAATCAAGTTTTGAAAAGATATTATTGTCCGAAATACTAGATATTACATTCTCCATGTTAGGAGAAGGATAGCTGTTTACCATAACCTTTTTGTTCACTTCTCCGTATGAAATTACAAGCCGCCTGCTTCCGTCTGAATTTGTTACTAGAAAGCAGGGTGACGTGTAGGGAGAATAATCTACTTCCTCTATAATATCGTCTTTTAAAAGCTGGGCAATAAAAGAATCTAATTCCTTTTGCTTATGCGTTGGAAGTTGATAAGGTTGCAATCGAATGGGAGTTTTATCGGCAAGTTCTATTTTGTAAGTGAAATTTTTTACTCTACCAATTTTGTTTCCAATAACATCAGAATATGAAGTTAACAAGTTATTAACATATTCCTGTAAATTAGAATCACATTTTAATAATTGATCAGGAACCGTATAATTACCTTGAGATTCCTCCGGTTTAGTCTCCGGTGGATGCAATATGGACTGATCAAAAACGAATTCCACTCCTGGGTCAAACGTGGTATTAACTCCGCTGTCTCTGGTTACTGATGTCGATGGAGTCAAACTCTGATTGAAATTACCAAAAGATCTAGGCTGAGGTGTAGCTTTCGGACAACCAAGGTCGCATAGCGGCTGCTTTCCACTCACCCCATTCCTAGAAGTATATGCAGAAGCGAGAGAAGTCTGGGCACACAAAAGTTCATCAGCTCGGATCATAGGAACCACTAACTTCCGAGCTTTTATATTATATAAATTACCAGCAATGTCTATTACGGAATTGTATTTTGTATGAAAGTCATTTCCAAGCAGAAGATCAAACTCATTAGAGTCCACGATGAAGAAAATTTCACTAAATTGGTGTCTTCCAATTTTAAAATATAGTCTTACTCTCATATCCACTGTTACTTGTACATTTCCTAAGCCAATCGTCTGAACGTTCACCTTTTCTGCTCTTATTTTACATTTTTTTCTAAGTTCATCATAAAGATGTCGAGCCAAATAAGAGTTCGTACTCCCAGTATCAATTAAGCACTTAAAACGCATGCCCGTAATGTAAACAGGAATCGCTAATAAATTTTCCAATTTACTACCATTTTGTTTTAAGTCTAAGTTATTTTGAGTTAAGTACTGAGATTCTAAATTATGGTTATGAGAAAATTCCGCCTTATCAAAATTTTTATAGTTAGATGGTAAAGATTTCATAGCTGGAGAAACTATATTTTTATGCAAATTTATTGGTTCACGAGATTGCAACACTACTTGCTGTTTAGTGTTCTTCGCTCCGATAAAGGAAGATGATTTACGGGGTGGTACCAAGTCCCGTACGCTACTACCTTGATTACGTAATCGATAATAATCTTTCCTATATCTATGCAAAGCGTCATAGTGTTCTGCAGCTAAATACAATTGATTTAAATCGATAGGCATACCTCTTTCAGCTAGAAATTGATGGGCAGAAGGCGTTACCATATTAGTGATTAAACTACAAATGGTGGCTTCATCAAAGGACATATCAAGTACGTGAATAATCGATAATTTATTATCTACGAACTCATATAATGAATGATCCTCCCGCATGGGAACGTAGAAAAATAATCGCATGAATTGTGTTCTACCAATAGTGGAAATAAATCGCACCACTAAATGTCTACAAACTGTTTGCCAAGGGGAAGTGTCCCCAATGAACGATTGTATAACTTCTTGCATTTCTCCTTTTGTACGAGAAAGACAAGCTACTAACACAAGATCTAAAGGCAAACCCTTACCTCTGACAATACTATCAAGTTTTAATAAAAACTGAAATGTAGACTCAGTATTGGTACCATCTATTATAGGTAGACTATTAATATCATGCAACAAAGATTTATAGATTCCTTCCGAAGCAAATTTCTCAAAATTTAAATTTAACGAAGCTGCCATATTAAATGGTCGATCTCTATAGTTATTTTGAAAGCTCTGACTCCCTCCTGCTCTTAAATTAGGCGAGGAATTCGCAAACCGTGTACTGTGTCCCACATTACTTTGTGGATCCACGTTAAAATTTTGATTCTGAAATGGTCTACTTTGACCACCTAGTAAAGGTTCGTGAGGATTCACTTGAATATGGGCTGAAGGCCTTAAATGATCAAACATAGGATTACTAAATTCATAAGAATATCCAAGAAATTCATCCCCACTAGAACTTGAAGAATCCGAAAATCTATACTTTACATGCGTCTCCTTTGATTGTGCCATCCTTACAAGCACACCACAAAATATTAAGCTCAAAGAAACCAAAAGAATAATTACTACTATTTTTACAACCTTATCAATAATTATCTGCTTATTACACAATGACCTACTAAACCATAAATTTTGTATCCGACCCCGGCAACACTGTATTAAGTATTTTACATTAACATTCATATACAACTTTCATATTAACTCAACAAGAAAGGCATAGTATAATGAAAATATGTTATTTAATTTAGAGGTTAATTTGACCAAAGAAAATATACATAAATTTTAGTTTATAAAGGGGAACACTTTTGCTGGACCTCCCCGAACCGGACCTCAAAGCCAGCATAAATTTGCCTTTCCAGCGCAGTGTATAAAATTTATTTTTATTTAAAAATTATATATGTAACGGATGAACGATACACATATAATCTTTAAATAGCCCCCACTACCCACAGTCCTGCGAGAACGGACGTCACCCCACTTCCCCCTTTAGAATATAAGAATTTTAAAAGGAGAGAGAAAGGAGAATTCCACTCCCCCACGGCTGAGAATAATGACGACGTGAAGAGTGAGGTTCAATACTGGAAAAGGCTTATACTGTATGCTAAATGTCACTATTAAGATAATCAGGAATATGTCTATAACTACTTGAAAATGTAAAAAGTTTTCTAACAAAATGGAAAATTTTATTATAACAAATCCGAAACGTGTTATATAAATAGTAATATAGAAAACATTCAACAATTTTAAACAAGTAATAATATCATTAATCGAAATAGCCGTTAGCAAGTAACATTTTTCCTAAAAAGGATTTTTTTTTTCCAAGTGACAAAATTTTCTGAAATATTATAGCCAATCGTAAATCCAAATATAGAATTTAGAAACATATACAATAATTTCATTAAAAATGTATGGAACTCGAAGTTACTGCAAAGTGGCTTTCTTTGGAATGAAAATGTGGGAGGAAAAGATTCCTTAAATATGGGTCAAAATACATGAGTTACGAGCAACAGCTCATCTGTAACTCTATAGATTCCTCTTTTTTTTCTTTCCTTTTCAAAAGCGGACCAAAGACATAAATCATTCATTTGAAGTCTCCACTAGCCTTAATATTTTCCGTAATTTCAATATATTAAACTTCCTGACTAGCGACTTTACTTTAGTTTTATCAAGGAAAAACAAGTATCAACATGTTTTAACTCAAGGCATAATTCTGCCTACACAAAACCAGTAACATGAACTATTCAATTAACTATTTTTACTTTCTTACTTTTCCTTTCGCAATATTTTAGAAATAAGTGCTTCCAAAATATATTGAATAATAATAATGTCTTCTAAATAATAACCATAGTCAGGAATTGTTATAGATTTCAAAAGAAGTTAACTAAACCATACGATTATACGGAAAGAATATTAATTTTTAACGACCCATTTTTTTTTCCTTCAGAGGACCTATCACTCTTACCTCATTTTATACACTGCGAAGCGCTTCAGTCTTAAAGCCAGAACCTCGGCTGCAACGTGACGTCATCCCGATCGACGACTCGCGCAAATCCAACCGAAGGTTAAGCAGTGCTTCCAACTCCAAGAGAAAGAACCAACTTAACAGTAAACTGGAGTTTCATCTCACAAAAATTTTCCTTTACAACGTTTCATTTTATTATGAAACTTGGGTGGGTTACAATCTCCAGTTACATTTCGGTCACGGATAAACCTTTTCACATCTGCCCAAAAGTACTCAATGGCATTAATGTCGCAATGGTATGGGGGTAATCTCAAAGCCATGAATCCATGCTCTTGGAGCATCATGTCGAATTTGAATATCTTCGTTGTGGGTGCGTTCTTTTTCACCAGGTCTAGCAGTTCAATTTTACGCATGTCTGGGGAATGAGGAACGTTGTTTACAGAAAGCCAATCCATGATCTCTTGCTTTTTGTTAGATGATGTTGGGGGTTTGTTTAATTGTATTGAGTGATATGGCGCATTGTCAATAACGACCACAGCATGTTCAGGAAGGTTTGGAATAAGTTTTTCTCTTGTCCACTTTTCGAAGATTGTGGAATTCATCTGACCATGATAATCGCCAGATGTCGAATTGGCTTTGTACATTAAATTGGCATTCTGTATAAAACCCATTTCTTCCCCCGCGCATAAAATAATTATGCGTCGCGAGGCATTTCCGGTTTCCACAACTCCATGTTCTTCACCACTTCGCCAACGTTTGCTGAAGGTTAAGTTGCTGTCTATCCACGATTCATCCAAAAATACGATCGGTCTTTTTTCGTTCCTGTAACGTCGTACTGTTCTCAAATATTGAGTTCTAGCTAACACTATATCACTCCGCTCCATTATAATCTTTCGCTTGTTCTGACACTTCTTGAAACTAAAACCGATTTCATGTAAAACTCTCCTTAAAGTTTCGCGTTGCCAACGAAAATTAATACGTGTTTGCAACACAGGAAGCAATTTGGGGATAGTAGGAACTTTTTTCTCGTTCGCATAAAATTCATGTATAACTCTCCTTATAACGTCTCTATCAAAATCGTCCAAAGTTATGTTCTCGATAGTGGCCTTTTTCTGGCGCTTTTTTGGCGATTGAAATTTCGGCACATCTTCACCTTTCGCTTCTCTACGAATTCTTTTCACAGTTGACTCTGAAACTTTCGCAATTACACTTGCACGTTTGGTAGCCTGAGAAAGGGGAATTAGAAGACGGTCTTCTAGCGCTTCTTTGTCACAAAATGTCACCACATTATGGATTAGTCTTTTCTCGGCACTACGTAAGTGTTTCTTCACGCCAGCACTGGTTGACGGTATTGGCTCCATCGTATTAAAATATACACAAAACAACGCACGTACACACACACACACACAACACACAAGCGCACGAATAAGCACGAAACAGGTGAGAGAAAGAACTAGAAAAAACAGTAAACTGCACAACCACAAACGTGTGTCTACTGTAGAGAAAGACAATAGCTTATGTCCTCGCGCGAGTCTTTGGCGCAATCAACCGAATATCGAAACCCCTAGAAACACAAAGCTAGGCTGCATTTAAAATGCGCGCGCTCTATTCACTGCGTGACATCATCGCCTGACTAGAATGTACTGCTGATCTGGATCCAATTTATGTAGCTTGGCAACTATGTTTAAACTTCCAGCCTTCTTTCTCTCGCCCCCAGAGTCGCTCCCAGAGGAGAAAACGAACACTTGTTGCCCGTACCTAAACATACCTATTTTTTGTAGTGGACTGTTCTACTTCTTTCATGCGCAGAAGTGTCGAGAGACCTAATATCCGCGGGTAAACAGTAAAGAGACCCCCTCTCTCTCTTCCTTTCTTCTCTCCCATACTAAAATTAGCTAACAACATGAGCGCAATTCTAATTTCAAACTACACATGCATTAACTTCGATAAAATGAAATAAGAAACCCGAGACGTAACAAGATTCATAAGTTGATGTATGGAGAAACTGAAACACACACAATGAACAGTTGAAATCAATGGATCAGGAAGGAAAGGGTTTAAACTACTTCTACTGATAAAACTTGCTGATGGCAGGGAAACTATGATTCAACTAACACAAAAGGAGAAGGCCTCAAAATCTCAGACACATATCAAACACACACACAGAGATTAAAAAATGAGGCAGAGAGAGAGAGAGAAGAACAAGAAAAGGGAGAACAGATAAAACTGTGGAATTCAAACGTAGTAAGAAATGAACCTATCATTATAAAGTTCCGTTTCCAGAAATCCAACAGTAATATAGAAATAACGTTTGTTTTCACATATTTTTTCAGAACTATTCGAATATATAGAGGATGCTTTAAACATCCATTCTGTCACTTTCATAATGGATAGAATACTCAATTTCAAGTAGAACTGTATAACTCCGAGACATATCTAGGAAAATGTCAAAAGTTTAACACACATGCTTTGTTTCCGCGTGGTTCAATTGTAAATTCGGTAGTGTTCTTTGAACGTACTGATGTAAAACTCATTCTAATATACCCAGTAGATAGCGTTAGTCATTTCCTCCATATCAGACTACTAATGCACACTGAACAAAAAGAAAATGAAACCAAAAAAGAAAGGAAGAGAAAATTGAAGAGTGCTATTTTACTTCTAAATTTCTGAGAAATACCCCATGTTAAAAGTCCAAACTATCGTAATGAAAAGTTACAAATGTTCGAAAGCAAAAGTTTATGTTCCTCATAGATGTAGCATGTTTCAAATTTCAACGTGAATAAAAGACATTGAATTTTAGGATGGAAACAAATTTTGTGTCGAACTAGTATAAATAAAATTCTGTTTTCAAATAACCAAAGAGGTTACCATTTTCTAGTCTTTTCCAAAGATTCATCTGTTCCGAACATCCAGCATTGATTTAATCTCTTCCAGATATAACGTAATTTGCACAGATAGAATGAACACATTAAGAGATCAAACGGATGATCGTGTCAGTCGGATGATGTAGATCACCGCTAGGTCGAGGATTCAAATCCGTAGTGACCCGGTAATTCGACTGAGACTCGGTAGCCCATTGGATAAGAAAGAGATTTTGCTTATTTCCGTGTGTTAAAACAGTATTTCTGTCAGAGATGACCAGGACAGGGGATGTTATTCCCAGAGCACGAAAAACACGACGCCGAAGTTCCCAGTTAAATAGATTCTTCAGACCAGATATATCGAGCTTTTGCTCCGTTTTAACTTTGAAACATGAAGTGTGTGTTCGTGTGAGAGAGAGAGAGGGGGGAAGTGAAAGATGCAAAGGCAAGATAGGGAAACGTCAAGAAATAGAGAGAGGGGGGACGAATATAAATATGAAACATACTTATCATTGCAGTGTATGATGTAGAACGCACACACTGTTTACTCGAATTATCGCCAGTGATGCTTTGTAAGTTCTCCACCAGAATATGAATCTCTGTTTGGAGCCATTATTTTATGCGAAAAAATCATACTACCTGATGGGGAATCGAACCAGGATTTTCCATTTGAAAATCTAGCACGCTACCACTATACCACCGATTGCTTTAGCAAAACTTTGTTTAACAAATGGCGTAGTGTTTCTTTCTGAGAACGATAACACGAAAAGTGTATACTGCAGATCAATGATGTAACGTTTGTGTAACGCTCTCCCTCTTCACTGAAGTACCAGTTGTCGATTGCAGTTTTCGAATCAAAGTCCTTAAGTGAATGGCTATTGATGGAAATTGTCAGCAAATCATCCAGTGTGTCAGTCTGCAGGGAATTCCTGTAGCCAGTCTTAACTCTGTTGAAACTCCTGAAGCCTCTCTCACATGAAGCAGTACACACAACTAAAACTGCATAATAAAGTGACAATTGGAAGTAAATTTGGGAATCTGGTAAGATAGTTTTCACTGTAAATCTTTTTCAGTGTCTGATTCAACATCAAGGAAGAAAACAAAAGTTTATATTTTGCCCAATTTGCTAAGATAAGGTTCACTTTCTCACTGTGTAAATCTGGTTGCAAGTACTTGAAAAGCAGTTTTATTTTTTCCACACCAAATTCAAGGGCTTTTCCTTTAGGAGGCCAGCACAAAATGTTAAATACATGAAGGGACAGAATTGCCCATGAATATAGAGATTGCAACTGTTCTGTTATGTGCATTTTTGTATTCTTGACTAATTTTCGTCTTATACTCTGGAACTCTTGCTCTTCACATTGAACATTTGTGGGCTGCACATACATCAGTTTACGTAAACCAGATACTAAGTCCAAAATTGTTATTGACTTTAACCAACTCTATTTTCTAGGTCTTCTAGTCCTGAGATGATGTGTTCAGTTTTCATTTTTAGAGATGAAAGTAGTTCTTTATTCTGCAGTGCTCAAAGGGTAAAATTTCTTGAACTGCATACAGAGATGGTGTGGGTGAATTAAAATTATCCACTGACCTACCACCTACCATGAAGCACTGACCCACCAAAACACATCGTCATCAACTTTGACACATGATCCACGGCCTTTTCTCTACCGACTGAAGAGTTAACACTTGTAATAAAACCAGGTTGTGAAATTCTAATTAATCTGAGTTTGAATTTCTATGGTCAATCGCTCAAGCACCGCTCTGTTACAATAACGATGGATCTGACCTTTACGATATAAAATGGCAATGTGTTTGTCAGGGGAAAAATTACGATGAATTTCAATTAAATTATTATGGTCTAATTATTTTCTTGTTGAATTACTTTTCGGTACTTTTCAGTGGAAAAACCGATAAAATTTGAAAGTCCCAAATCAAGGTAAGTAGACTAACATACAGAAGCTTACATTACAAATTTTATATCTATTTTTCTCACAACTTTATGGGTTTATTGACCAGTTCTCTAAGCGCTCGATATAATAAACAAGCTTCAACAATTATTATAGTAGAAAGCGCGTGGTGAGCATATATGGATATGTGATGCGAAGCACTTATTTTTTATTTCTCAACTATTATCGATAGTTTTCGATTATTTTTACAAACTAATCCACTATCAATTTATCATATATAGAAAGTGCCGCCCCTCCCCATAAAGAACAATTTTTAAAAATGGTAGGAGACGTTCGGTTCATTTTCAATAAAGAGTTAATATACTGAATTTCAGCTCAGTGAGTTTAACGGCTTGTGAGATACTCATTTTTTTCCGCAAAAATTCGGATCCCCACTACCCCCTTAAGATATTATTATAATGAAAGCAATATGATAACATCCCAGTTTGTATTAAGGCCTAACTATATACCAAAAGCCATTTCATTTGACTGCAATTTGACCGCGATGATTAGACTCACACAGTTACATTCAATTTTTTTGTATAATAATTTATATATTACAGTGATTCAAAATGCATTTTTTCTAGTAGTTAGCTCCTCTAAAAACTTATAGGCTGTGTGTCTCGAAAGCCAAGTAGTAGTATGAGTCCCATTGCTATTATTACAATTACAAATATCAATATCCAAAAATGTCTCAAGTTCTTTTTCCAGATATACTCATCTCAGGTAAGTAAAGAGAAACAAATGAAAAAGGGAAATGGATCCCTTGAAAGTAAAACGTAAACAAATTGACCAGTGTTCAGAAGCATATTTTTAAATCACGCTCGAAACTACTCTTAGGAGCTAAATACGCGGTTCTGGTTAGTTGGAGTTATCCGCTTCTCGCCGCGTAGCATAAATATAGCAGGGGCTGTGGTGGCTCAATGGTAGAGCGTTCACTTCTGGTTCTTGGGGTCCCGGGTTCGACCCCAGCCCCCACCAAGTGAACTTCGTGGTGGTCAAACACCGTGTGCGTGGGTTTTCTCGGGGTTCTCCCGTTTCCTCCTACTTTCTTTATTTCACTCATTATTTCATCATCACCGTCTCCTTTAGCCTAACCGGCATAACCGTGGGACGTAAAACTCAAAGATTTCATTTCATTTTTTCATAAATACAGCAAACATCAAGTGTCTGTTACTGGGGGTCTTCGTGGCCGAGTGTACTAGCGCACTGGGCTAGTAATTATAATTGCTTTTGGTGTGGATTCACATCCGGGCCAGGAAAGATTTTTATTTTTATATTTTATTTTTTCAATTGTCATAACACTTTTTTCATTAAAATAAGATAAAATAATACTTAAAAAAGTGATTTACTTACGTTACGTGTGCAGTTTTGCTATACGAATCCACAGTATAAGTAGTAGTAGTAGTAGTAGTAGTAGGAACGGGTTAGAACAGTGTTTCTTAAGATGTGGGACGCAGCGTGTTTGCTAGTAGGCAACGGCATATGTGGTTTAAATTAACTTCATTTATTAACCATGAGTACGTAATAATGCAAAAAATAAACATTACGTTTTTCTGAACCATTCGACCGCTGTTTATGTCTAGTGAATTCGTGTTATTGGGACATTATGAACATATTTCGTACAGTATCCTTTTCATCAGGAACGTAGCTACAGTTCTGATTTTGGGGGAACATATCTGCAAGTGGAAGTGACTTGGCCCCCAAATACGGTGATTTTGCAAATTGATATATAGTAAACGCACGATATTTGGGGTGACCAAGACAAGTTTTTGGAGAGGGCATGCTCCCTTAGCTACGTAGCTGCACTCCATATTTGTGGTGGATCAATGGGGCTGAAAACGATCTTATTTTTTAACTGATACTGAGACAAATTAACTGTATTTGTTGCTTCCATACAAACATATGCAGGCAATAAACTTTAGGAAATGCGTAGAAACATTCTAACAGTCTTGGGCGGGATTCGAACCACGCACCTCCTGAGGTGCGTGGTAATCAGGAGGTGCGTGGTTCGAAACCCGCTCAATACTGTGAGAATTTATCTATGCATTTTCTCAAATGTATTTGAACAACATTTTGCTATAACGTTTTAAGCATCATAAGAAACTCAGTTACAAGAAAGCGGTGTTTCCTTTCATAATTTGTTTCAACTATAACGATGGAACTTAAATAATTTTTAGGATTTCCACGAGCTCTTCTGCTACTCCATAATTTTGTCTTCTCCATTTCTTTCTGTCTCTCTTGTTTTAAGATCTAAAAAATAATCATATTACCAATATATAACGCTTGACAACATTGCCTTCAAACGAAATGGGCAACATCAAAGCCCACAGGACCTTCAAAAACCCTTCATGACCATCATAGACATTGGGAACTTCAGATTTCTTTTGTGTGCTATGGGATAAAGAATTCAAGTAACAAATAAACATATAGTATTTCTACGGAAGGGACAATTCAACATGTGTGCGCAAAATGTCAATCGCCACGCCGGCGTTGAATACGTCTGTGTTTCCTTGTCTGTTAAATCGCGGCATCAAATTTTGAGAGGAAAATTTCGTGTGTGTTTTATTTCGGTAAATAGATGACCAAAGATCAGTTCATTGTTAGCCTCCGTGTTGAGAAAGACCATTCGTTTCGCGAGTCGTGGCTTTGCGTGCGCAACATTTGGGTTAACAAGTTTCGTATGGAGTTATTGTTTAAAACTGGAACTTCAATGCTGTTTTCCATATTGAGTAAGAGACAAGGAACTTTGTTTAGTTTTGGAAATAAAAAAAATCCCTTACTATTCATAGTGTTCCTAGTGTGACTGCATGTAATCAAAATTTTTCGAAAAATATGGTCAACAGTGACAGTGAAACTGAAGATGACGTACAGGAGTACGGAAGTGCATCCAACACAGCGAAGAAAAAAGATGCTCCTTGTCGTAAGTACAAAGAAAGCTATTTGAAGCATGGTTTTATTCAGTTTCCCGGGTCAGACAATTTGCCGAAGTCTCAATGTGTTATTTGTGCTTTTGTTCTAGGTAACGATGCTATGAAGCCTTCTCGTCTTATAAGACACTTAAACACAAAACATTCGCACTTAAACCGGTTGAGTTTTTTATGCGTAAGAAAGATGCTCTGAAAACTGAAAAATGGCAAAGCTTCAACTACAGGTACGGCACTTTTAAAAGCATATTATTTAGTTGCTCTGCAGATTGCTAAGTGCAAGAAACCCTATTCTATTGAAAAAGAACTCGTTAAACCTTCTTTAATAGCAGCATGTAATTCAATTTTAGGTCAGTCTGCAGCTTACAAAATTAAGGAAATGCATCCATCAAATGATACGATTGAAAGACGAATTCCCGATATGACAGAGAATACAGAAGCCCAACTAATTGAAAATATTTTTAAAAAATCAAATTTTTTGCCATACAACTTGACGAATCAAAGACGTCCTATGTACGATATATTGATTATACCGTTGATGACATCAAGGAGAACTTACTAAATGGATGTGAGTTACCAGGTCAGACTACTAGTTCGGAAATTTTCAATGCATTGGATGAGTTTGTTCGTATGAAACGGTTTGAGCACGCCAATTTGATTGATTGAGAGAAATTAAATTATTCAATCAATAAAATCGGATAAACATAAACCCTGAAAAATAAAACGAGTTTATCATCGTTCTCGGTAGCAACAGCAGTTATACACAATCTTGAGGGAGATGGTTAACATAGAAACAAGGGTCGTGAAGCGGCAGCACAGACAAACAGCACACTGTATTAATAATCAAACAAGATGATTGTTTGGGTATGTTAATTCTTTATTTGAGCTAAGTTGATTTAACAAGATTTTAAGCTAAAAATCCGCCAATCAAGCTTACGTCTACTGACTGACTAATTATTAATTAGGACGGATTGCAAAATGAAATGTGGGTGCTAAATATTATGAGTGAAACTTTAAATAATTCTCAAATTTTCGTCCAAATGTCCCCAGAAAAAGTTGTACTTAGCTTTTCGAAGTAGCGTCACTTGCTAGAAGTCTCTTGAAGTTCTGCGTCGAAAGTCATCTTATGTGAAAACGTGGTTGGCTCTTCCTTCACTTTGTTTGCTGCTGATGCCTCCCTGGAGATTCCAACGCAGGTCACTGGGTTCCTTTATGCTCTCCTTGGAAAAGCTACTTCCGTCGAATCGGTTTCCCTCACCAAGAGTTGTACGTCGAACAAGTGATCTTCCCCGAATGAGAATGAGAAGCCTTTGTCTTTCCTTTTTCTTGCTTTCGGTCAACTCACTCTCTTGTTGCGTCTCGCGCTAGACCACAACCATCTCAATCTGAGTTCCGATGGTCGTGGCTAAACTCTCTGACCTCCAACTAGCCCTCCTCTTGTTATCCACGTGGTTGGGATGGGGTTGTGACGTCATCTAAACTCCAGCTATCCTCTGGTTGCCTCTGTGGTTGAGATGAGGTCGTGACGTTGTCCAAATCCTTCTGAGAGCAGGAACGTTCACAGATTGGTGCTCCGAGAGGACGAACTCATGATGAAGGTGAAGAAACTAAATTTGACTGTAGACCTGAAAAAGCTGTGGATGAAGGTTTCTGATGTGGACGACGTTTTCTGGGTTAATTGAACTATGTTAAAATTGATGAATATTAAAATTACATAATAACCGATTTGAATATAAAAAGAAACTATTTACATAGGTCACCCTCTTACGAATTTAATTTTGGTTGTTTGGGTACCACCCGTAGGGGAGACCGGGGCACGTTTTCTATAGGGGCACGTTTTCCAACTGGTTTTAGTTCTGAAAGGATCTAGTATATTGCCCCTGCGGGTGGACTGGCTGAAGCAGCAATGCTTGGCACGCCATCTACGGAAGTTTCAGTTGAGTAGCTGTGTTGACGTAGGCAGGAGATCTTGTGAAATCATCTTTTCGAAAATGAGTAAAGTAGCAGGTCTGCATTAAAACTTAAAATAAATGTACTAGTGTTAAACGTACTGCTTTGACATTGCATGTACTAAAGATGGTGTTCTTCCTTTACGTAATGATGTGTTTGTTCTGCAAATAATATACACCATTACTCGTCAGGGTTATGTTGAAGTTCAAAAGTAGCTATGGGCAGGTTTTCCAACAGCATACGGGGCACGTATTTTAATATTTTTCCGGTCTCAGTCAGTTTCTCTAATTTTAGTAGAACTGTAACACATTGCATGTAGGACCTACTGTATAAAGAAATCTCCGAAATAACAATGGAATGATTCAGCAGTATGACTATTTGAGACACAAAAATCGTCCAGTCTTGATGCTTCTGCGAACAGAATAGTCGAAAAAGGCTTGACATGTCTTGGTGGATGCGTTCTACCGGGAAAGAGGCACGGTGGTAGGGAGTTGTTCGCAGATGTATAATATTATAGCAGGACAGGAAGCTCTCGAAATGATGCCAGACAAATTGTGGCCCATTATCCGTTAACACTTCCACTGGCACGTCTAAATGTTGGAAATGTCTGCTCTCTAACACTTCACTATGCTCTGTGTGGTTGCACTCTTCAGACAATATGCCTGGACTAGTCGTGAGTAGTAATCCATGGCAGTGAGCAGAAATGTTTCGCCTTGCCTGCCTCGTGGGAGAGGACCATATAAATCTAATTCGCCTTTTAAGATTAATTCGCCTTTTGAATTAGGAATAATGGATCCCATGGAAGGTGCAGTGGAGATCTTTTGTGCGCATGCACGTAACGCAATCATGGACATATTTTGCAATTTCCTTGCGCATTTGTGGCCAGTGAAACGCTCCTGAAATGCTGGAAAGAACTTTATCCCTGCCGGTGTCTCATGTTGTGATACGACTCAATGACTTTGGATCGTAACTGGTGCGAGAGACAGATGCGAAAACGATCTGGGAAAGGAAAATATTTTATTGTGAGACCATTTTGCAATTTGTATAGGCTGTCCCATGATTTTTTACCATGAGGTGCCCCTGCGTTCGAGAGTGCGTCATTTGAAACAGAAGGCGTGTCTGACGCAGTTGATGCAGACTTTGCCTCAATATGCTGAATGATGGGAAGGTAATCAGATTCACTACGTTGCATGTCAATAAGTTCCTGTTTGGTGACACATGTGACATCGTCATTCAGCATATTAAGAGCATGAGTTCTCACAATTTTATGCTCCAATGAAGCATGTAAATGCGTCTATACATTCATTTTGTTTCCCAGGGACGTATTCAATGGAAAAAGAGAACCTCTGTAGTTGGATGAACCAGGGTGTCAGTCTTGGATTCCATGAACCGACATTATTCAGAGACGTGAGTGACTTGTGGTCTGAAAGGACTGCGAAATGTGTGCCAAGGAGGTAGGCTTCCGACTTCTTTACCGCGCACCCGATGGCATATGCCTTAATCTCTGTAATGGTGAACTTGGACTGAGCAGTTTATAACATTTTTGAAAAATATTCAATGACACACTTACTACCGTTCTCGTCAAATTGAATAAGGACTTTGAACGAAAAACGGTCTGTTATAGTCTGGGAAAGACAGCATCACGTCCTCAATGACGAGGTCGACGAGCTTATTGAAAGCAATCTCACATGCGTCGGTCCACTGCCAACTTGACTCCTTTTTCAACAAATTGAAAAGGGGAGCTGGTTTGACCGAAAAGCTAGGAATGTAGCGGCGGTGCCTTCCCATAATACCCAGCCATCTTCTCAAAGATTTAACATTGTGCGGCTTTGAAAGGCGCTTAATGGCGTCCGCGGCCTGAGGGTTCTTTTTGTAGCCGTGAGGGGCAATGTTAAAGCTCAAAATCTGCGTTTCAAATTTAAAGAAATAGCACTTTGTTAAGTTCAGCGTCATCCCTGAACATTTGATCTTGCTTAATTCTTTGTCTAGCAATGAAAGGTGGTCGGTGGGACTAGAATTTGCTAGACAGACATCATCAATGCATCTGATGGTATGATGCACCAGTCCGTTACTCAGTACATGATTCTAACAGATTTTCAGGGAAGTGGAGCCATTCTTCTGACCTTTAGATACGACACAGTACTGGTACTGCGTTCCGGCATATAGAAATGCTGTGTACGGTCGGGACTGGGGGGGGGGTTGAAATTTCGCATTGCAGATACGATTGTTAAAAATCTAGAATGCTGAACAGATTTTTACCACTCAATTTAGCAAGGAGCTCGTCAATTTTTTCTGGCCTTTGATGCTGTAACGGTGTAACGGCGTTAGCGCCCCTTAGATCTGTAACTAAACGAACGGATGGCAGCCCATCTTTCTCCGTGGATTTTTTCGGAACCATGTGAAGCGGATTTAAATGTGGGGAAGATGCCTTTTCAATTCCACCAAGGAAAAGCAATTTATCTAACTCACGGCTAACTGCCTCTCGATATTTGTGAGCAATGGGATAGGGTTTTAGTACAACTGGTTCTGTATGGGTGATGCCAAAGACATATTGATAGTCTCGACACAAACCGGGGAACTTGGCAAAAACATGTCGGTGTTTGACTAGTATGTCTGTGAGATCCTGCTTATACTCAGGTGGGACATGAGAAGCTTCAACTGTTTGAAGAATTTCGGCATCCGAAGCAAATAAATCAGGATGCTGTTCTGGGGATATGCCCCGTCCATTAAGAATTCTGCTACGCTCTTCTACACGAGCACGACCTAATGCTACTAACTTCTCCTGATAGTTTACATCTATGACAGTTTCGTCATTTTCAAGCATGACATCATCTGGACCGTAGTGCAACTCGTAGCTTTGGTCAGAACGGTATTCGTGGTTAGGATTTCACGAAGAGTCTACAGGCGTACTAATAGAGATATTATTGCTATGGACCTATCATTGCTATGTTTATGTTGCTCACTGGCCACCGGCAAAAGATTTAAAATAGCGTAGAAATCTGAATGATGGAAAGTAGCCGTGCAATACCCATAATCTAGTATAGTACGTAATTGTGTGAGTACATCTAAACCGAGAATAATCTGCTCGTTAATGTTAGGCCCCACAAGAAATTGTATAATAATTTCCAGTTCATCAAGCTTTACAGGAATGGAAGTTTTACCTTTTAAATGAGCGCGCTTGCCCTCGTGGAATCCAGCAAGTGATGGTTAAGGGACTGGTTCAAATCGTGGTGACGAGACAATAGTGCTGATTTTTGACCACATGTCAGTGCTTATAAGGGAATATTCGCTTCCTCCGTCCAACAAGCACGTATATTCTTTACCCAGAATATATACATTGACATTCGAACTGCACGTGCATTAGAGAAAATTTAACTGGTTATTAGAAAGGACCTGTATTTCGTCCTCGCTTTCATTGTCGTCGTCACCAAGATTGACAAACTGGGACGTATCACTTCGTCGTTTTACACAGAGCAATGATTGTCTGACGTAAAACGTCTTACATTCTGTTTCACCCTGGGAACTATTCTCTTCACTGGAGGGCTCACTATTAACGTTCACAGCGTCCAAGCTATTCTTGACCTCCGAACGAAGAAAGCTGCAAGTCAGTTTAAATGCTGCTCTTGTCTGAAATACATTTCATCGTCACTCAGTGGACGGCATGGGGAAGACCTACGATTCTCGTACTGAAATTCAATTTCCGGTTCCGGGGCAGGGGACTGAAATCGAACTTGCGACTCTCGGGAATGAGAAGCTTCACGTGTACTACGTGGCTGTAAGCTGCGGTTACAGTTCTGGTGTGTATTACGTGGAACACGGGCTGAATGTGTATGTGAAGTACGAGAAGGCTGTGACTCTACAAACTGATTACTGTTACTACGTGAAGTGCCGTAGTCCTCAAAAGCAACGCGATTAACTTAACCCTGGAACGTTCGAGGAGGACCGTGACTATTAGATACTATAGAATTCTGCATATTATTAGAGGAACTTGAGACGAATAATGAGTGTTATTGTTGAGGCGAGGTGCAGAATATCTATCAGAGCTGAGTGAAGCAGAACGGGTGTCAGTCATTGATTCCTGTACGGATTCAAGCCTCTGAACACACGAAACGAAGTCATGAAACCTCTCGTGGTGTGTCGCCACCAGGAATGTCTGAAATCGTGTTGGCAAGAAAGGAATCAGAGTGGTAATAATCTTTGTGTCGGAAATAGACGGACACAGTACTCTGATGTTCTGGAAGCAACTCACCACGAACGATTCGACAGACGTATGTCGAGATGGCGTAAAGCGTTCAGTTCGCAATGATGTAAGTTTCTTGGCAACTATGAAACTATTCTGATAGTGTGATCTCAGCTTAGCCCGGAATTCCTGGTAGTTAAGGATATTGGTTCGGTTTAACTGGAACCGTGAGAGGGCGTCACCTTCGAGACAATTGTAACAATTCGAAATATTCTGAGCGAGGTACGCGCAGGAATGACATCTCGCTCTCAAATTTGGCCAAAAACGTGTCTGGTAAAACAGAAGCCATGGTTCCCGAAAACTTCGTGAGGTTTGCCAAGTCAGAAAAACGGACATTGACACGAGGTGCAGGGTGACGGTGACTTTCATTATCAGGTGCACGGTGACGGTAACTTTCATTGTCTGAACCTGAAGATTCGCTCTCAAATGCCACATCGTGAAATTTTGAACTTGCGTTATTTTCGCATGCTGATGACGGCTGTGAAAGATTCGAAAGGGTGTCGCTAAAATTCTGGGCGAAACTTGTAAGAGAATGATCGACTTCACTGACCCTGGAAGAAACGTGCCGGTAGGCGTTAGCGTAATCAGATTGCACTGACTGTGTAGCCTTAAAAATGGGGTCTGTTTTGTACTCCCAGTCAAGAATACTACTTTTATTGGTATCAACCTCAGTCTCTATGCTAGTGCACCGGTTATTAAGGGACTGAATATTCTTTCGCGTCTCATCTAGAGCTTGCTCAATGTGCTGCATAATTGAAATGACGACATCGCACATCACGGAAAATTCGCTTCTTTTAATTTCCTTATTCGGATCACTAAGTTCTGAGCGTAAATGGTTTTCAATTGTTGTCATTGTTCCGGAAAGTTTTTCTTCTGTAGCGTGTAGCTGATCGGTGAGCTCTTTCTTGTTCTCATGCAGCTGTTCCGTGAGTTCCTGTTTGTTGGCTGTGAGCTGATCAGCGAGCTCTTTTTTACTGGTTTGCAGTTTTTCCGTCAGCTCTTTTGACTGATTGTTCATAAGGGATTTCATTGCTTCTTTTAAAGCTTCCATGTTCTTCGCCACTTTCCCGCAACGTAATATCATACACTATTTAATGAAAATACCGTCAAAATTTTTCCAAAGCATAAAAAAATGCTGATAAAAGCTTACTTGGCGGGGGGGGGGTTGACACGTAGAATTACAAATGGAATTTGCAATATAACGAAAACAAGACCTTTGAGTAATGTAAATAGGGAATGTATTGAATTTATGAACGTGGTGTGTGCGGAAACAAAGATGGCGACAACGCAAACCAGTGGTCGAGCAAAACTTCCCTTAGCAAAGACTTACTTTAGCGCCTAAATCAACGGACATAGAATACATTTCACTCGCGACTCTAAACTTCTACACATATATATGTACTACATTCATAAATAGAACACTATACCATGAGAATAATACACTAGAAATACTATAATCAATGGGAAAATGGACGAACGTGAACAAATAATACTGGAATATGAGGACAAAAATTCAGAAAAATAACGTAAAAATATTGGAATGTTTACAGTAGAGATCGAAGGAAAATGGAAAAATATAAAAACTGCTCTCTATCCGGTTTCTCCCTCTCTGTGGCAAAGCGTTCGTCGTTGTCTTTCTATAGTGGGTCCTTGCAAATACTCGTACTGTGTGCGAACTAAAAACTTTATTTATCAAGCCCAGCCCTAAGCTTCTTTCTGTTCTGCAAGACTACTCTTGAGTCTCATAATCTTATAATTTGTACACGCCGATTTGATTGATTGAGAAAAATTAAATTATTCAATCAATAAAATCGGGGGAAACACAAACCCTGACCAATGAAACGAATTTATTGTCGGTCTCGGTAGCAACAGCAGTTATACACAATCTTGAGAGAGATGGTTAATATAGCAATAACGGCCGTGAAGCGGCAGCACAGACATACAACACACTGTATTAATAATCAAACAAGATGATTGTTTGGGTATGTTAACTCTTTATTTGAGTTAAGTTGATTTAATAAGATTTTAAGCTAAAAATTCGCCTATCAAGCTGACGTCTACTGACTGACTAATTATTAATTAGGACAGATTGCAAAATGAAATGAGGGTGCTAAATATTATGAATGAAAGTAAATAATTCTCAAATTTTCGTCCAAATGCCCCCAGAGAAACTTGTACTTAGTTTTAGAAGTAGCTCCACTTTCTAGAAGTCTCTTGAAGTTCTGCGGCGAAAGTCATCTTATGTGAAAACGTGGTTGGCTCTTCCTTCACTTTGTCTGCTGATGCCTCCCTGGAGATTCCAACGCAGCTCACTGCGTTCTTTTATGCTCTCCTTGGAAAAGCTGCTTCCGTCGAATCGGCTTGCCTCACGAAGAGTTGTACGTTGAACAAGTGATCTTCCCCGAATGAGGATGAGAAGCCCTTGTCTTTCCTTTTTCTCGCTGTCGGTCAACTCGCTCTCTTGCTGCGTCTCGCGCAAGGCCACAACCATCTCAATCTGAGTTCCGATGGTCGTGGCTAGGCTCTTTGACCTCCAGCTAGCCATCCTCTCGTTATCCATGTGGTTGGGATGAGGTTGTGACGTCATCTAAACTCCAGCTATCATCTGCTTGCCTCTATGGTTGAGATGAGGTCATGACGTCGTTCAAATCCTTCTGTGAGCAGGAACGTTCACAGTTTGGAGTGGGAAAATTGTGTTTGGGTGTGTGCCACTTTTCTGACCGGAAAACATTCAGGGGTGACATTCAGAATATAGGAAGTAGCAAATCATGACATCATACTAACCCATTGTTTCATATATAGAGAACATTTAGCTTCGAAGAAAATTACACCTGAACTGAATGAAGTTCTTTCGCAAGCTGTGAAAATAACTAATTTTATTAAAATAGCCCTTTGAGCACACGATTGTTGAAACTATTGTGCGAGGAACTGGGATCTAATCATCAGCATCTTCTTTTCCATACAGAAGTTGATGGTTATCAGGGGGAGGGTTCTCAGAAGGTTGTACGAATTGAGAAATGAAGTTACTTCTTATCAATAAGAAAATGACTCATAGTTAATACCTTGAGGACAACCAATGCGTAACCAGCTTGCTTATTTAAGTGGTATTTTTCCATAATCAAGGAACTGAATTTGAGTCTTCAAGGTTCACAAACAACAATATTCTGTGCCTGCAACAAAATAGAAGCGTTCAAAAAGAGAATTGAACTTTGGCTCAATAAGGTTTCTGAAGGAAATTTTGAAATTTTTGAATGGTTCTCCAGTTTTATTACTGAAGCCGATGTTGTTGACATGTCTGAACTAATAACCAGCCATCTTAAGATGTTCTCTTCATCATTTGAAAAGTATTAACCTAACGATAAAGGTCCTCGGGAGAGCAATATGTGGATTATAAATCCTTTTGTTGAACATACGCGTTCACCCCTTTCATAAAAAGAAAGAGTAAAGTTAGCCGAATTATCATCGGACAGAGACCTTGAATGTCTTTACAAATCTACGAGTATTTACAAATTCTGCATAAAAATGAGGACAGAATACAAAGAAATACATGAAAAAACAGTAATTTCTTCTTTGCTTTTCCTCGACATATTTGTGTGAAATACCATTTTCGACAATTACTGTTTTCAAAACAAAGCAAAGGAATCGGCTACAACTTTCTCACTGTTTACGTTTGACTGTTCATCCAAGAGGGAATCAATTGGCAAAAAAGCAACAGCAGAGGTCCCATTAACTTAAATTCATTGCTAATCCATTAACTTCCTCACCTTTAGTTTGAATTGTATACATAAATGGTTTATTGTTTTAGTTAACACTTATCACGTATGAATATTATTTGTGTTTAGTGACTGAAACTAAGAATGTAAAAGTTATTAGTTTTCAATTCAAAGTTGGACAGGTTAACAGTGGCTTGTGCAACAATGCTTAAAAGTGTAATGTGTGTGGATTGTGAGTGTGTATTGAATGGTGCTGAGAATATGCGTTTGGACGTCTTTACTCCAGCTTCTTTCAAACAGTGGAGATGGCGAGTCAAAAGTAATTTTATTCTTTCATTAGTTTATTACAATACATTTTCATTGTATTCATCCATTGCAGTGCAGATGAACGAATCTTTTCAAGGGATCAAAACAACATCATTTTAATTGTGCAGCAATCTGAGATTAGCAATTACTTCTAATGAGTATTCACGTACGCAGCATTATATTTTACCTTAGTTGCTAAATATGGCAAATTAATGGAAACTAATAATTGTAATTTTTGTGGTGGGCCGCACATATTATTTTGGAGACGTTGGTGTGCCGCAGTCTCACAAAGGTTGAGAAACACTGGGTTAGAAACCCCGCAGGACTCCTTTTGTTCCACCTTGACTGCCATGATATAAATTTAACCTCAACTGCTTTTTTCAATTTTCTTCTTCTTCAATTCCAACAAAATGACAATTTTCTTCTATTACCAGGGTTGATATGTTTAAAACAAAATGTTTAAAACAAGTGTTTAAAACATGTTTAAAACGGAGGCTGTTGTTTTATTCAGTCTGTTTTAAACGTTTTAAACAAATTGTTTTAAACGTGTTTTTTTTTCGATGCTGGTTGGACATGTTTTAAACAACTAAAATATCATATTTAAGAAGCTAATTTAATTTTCTAACAAACAACCCATCCTCCGCAGGATTTGTGCATGGAGTAAATTACAAGCAGAGTTATATTCTTATTATAACAGCAATTACTGAACGAAATTCTGCACATCAGTGTGCGTATAACTAAACCAACAGAAATTCAAGTGAAGTATTTGAACATTTCTTAATTTCCAAGAATAACGGAGGTTAAACACACTATACACAATTCTAAGATCCAAATTCACAAATTCAAAACTTGGATATTTTTTGATCACTATCATTTCCATAATAATAACAGTTCTCACGTCATAAGCTAGAAGAAATGCTCTGACAAATACAGTACAACTCATAGAAAAGAGCAGTGACTAGCCTACAAGGAGCAAATGACATTTTAACAAAACAGTTTTCAAGATACATCTCTATCATCAACATGGGTAGCTAATAATGATTAGTGTCTACGGCATAACAACACAATTAACTCTAGACACCCGCCAGGAATTTTAACAAAATGGTAGACTGTCACGTTCGGGGCTCTGGTGACCCCCCCTAATTATCACAGAGTCATGAGTTATACACCATTGGAAAGCTTATAGACCACAAATTCCAACGAAGTAACATTCGTGAAATTCCCGTCGTATTCGTACAAAAAGAACAGACATAAAAAAATCATTAAAAATATGAAAATATTGACTTTGCGGGGCCCTGGCAACCCTTGCAGCCACCCTACGCTGACAAAATGATGCTAATGTGTAGGCCACATACTTGTGACAATAATATAAGAAATGGTAGCCATTGCTGCCATTGCGTAATGAATTCGTTTTATGTAGGAAATATATTTAAAAAAATATATGCGCAGAAAAACATTCATTGAATTAGACATTCTCTCTCCTCCCCCACTATAGTACCATGTCCATATGCAAATCATTTTTGCTGCACACATCACGTATACGAACAATAATTATGCTTCTAGACCACTTCAGTGAAATATATCTTGTGTTATATGGGACCGTCCCGAAAATAAATGTAAATTAACCAAATTTGACCCCCTCTTCCTCTATAAACAACAAGTACACATACAGGTTACTATCATGTAGGGGGCTACTTCATTGCTTCACATACCAATTTTTATGGATGTACCACAAAGGGGGGAGGAATACCCGCCAAAACCTGATAAAAAAAAATTGATGAAAAAAAAAACTTCATCCTCCCTCTCTCGGCCGTACATACGTACCCACAATATACATAAAATGCAACTGACGGAAAGCTTTATCCCTCAAAAATACTTTGGTACCAAATCATCTTTCTAGCTTAATTAAGGACTGAGCTAATGATGATTGTTGTAAAAATAAATGTAATTTACGTCAAAAAACTTAAACTCCAAAAATTGGCTATCTTTGGCCCCTCCCTGCTCCCCCATATAAGCAAGAAGTACAAATACACGATATTACCATGTAGTGGCCTACTTCATTGCTTCACGTAACAATTTTTATGAATCTATCCCCCAAGAGGGGGAATGGCCCCCAAAAACTGTTGAAAAAACAAAACAAAACAAAAAAAACACGATATTTACCCTCCGCCCACATACATAAAATGCACACCAGCAAAGCTGCATCTTTCAGGAATAAATTGGTACCAAAACCATCTTCCAGGCTTAATTTGAGGTTTAAGACTGAGCCATTGAGGTTTAAAGCCCTGACACAGCAGTTGCGTCAATGGGAGTTTAAAGATTAAGAATGCAGACGACCAGTAGAACGTAACACAAAAAAACTAAACTACATATTCTGTGAACGGAGATCGGGAAAATCCCGATTTCTTTCTCCGGAATTGAACATTTGGGCGGATCGAGATTAGCGAAATTTGATCTAGCGGTTGAATATAGATGGCAAGCAGTACCTAAGAGTGTAAAAATGTTATATATATACCTATTTAGATTATTGTTTTAAACAAAATAAACATTTTAAACATGTTTTTTTTGTTTAAAACAAAGTACTTTGTTTTAAACGTTTAAAACGTTTTAAACAAAAAAAAAACATGTTTTAAACATAAAAAAACGTTTTTTTGTTCTTTTTTAAAAAAACATGTTTTTTTTCAACCCTGTCTATTACTACTATAATACACAATACATACACTAGAAGGTTTGAACAATGGCAAACTGCAACCAATCAGAAACGTGTTTTTCGTTTCTATGGCTAGGATCGAGGGTTAAAAAACATGCTGTTCAGAAGATGCTGTCTACAGTGCAGTGAGCAGAGTGGGTCGGTGGGTCATAGTGGGTGGTGGGTCGCAGTGGTCATGGTGGGTAGTGGGTTGTAGTGGGTCATGGTGGGTAGTGGGTCGCGGTAGGTAGTGAGTAGCAGTGGGTCATGGTGGGTGTTTGGTCTCAGTGGGTCACATGCTGTTGACGCACGACTCACTGACCCACTCAGAAAACTTAACCTACTTGACCCACTGATCCACTCCAACTCTGCTGCATATCAAAAACTGCGCAGCCCTATGAGTTTAGGCAGAAACCATTCCTACTGAACACTGGTCAACAGCTCTAAATTTCTAGTCGCATCGACGACTTTCTCCCAACATTCTGGAAGACCATTGATTCCATCGCAGTAGAACTTGGTGGGCCGTGAAGCGAAGAAGGTATCAAGTGCATTTGCACCTCTACTATTGATTTGAACTGGCGTCCTCTAAGGTGATTGTCCAAGGAATGGAACAGGGAATAATCGGACGGTGAAATGTCCGAGGAGTATGGCGGATGCAATAGTTTCCTATCCAAGACGTAGAATGGTGTCCAGGTCATCCTATCCATGTGGGGATTAGCGTTGTCCTGTAACAGGAGGACCCATTTTGGATTCAGAAGTGCTGGCTCCAGAGTTTTGAGTTTTTCTTGAACACGGCTCAACTGATGACAGTACACAGTTGCATTGATGCTCTAACCAGCTGATAGCAGTTCCCGATGCATGATGCCACGAACAGGCAACCACACACATAGGAAGGCCTTCTTTTCGTGCAGTGCTGGTTTCGGCTATTTTAGAACCGGTTCATGGGATTTTAACCAATGATGGTGGCGCCATAGAGCGTTGTGCAACACCCACTTCTCATCACATGTCAACATCCTGTCCAGAAATGGCTCCTTCCTCAGACGAGACAGCAAAGAAACACAGGTGTCTGCTCGCGTTGCCTTCTGGCCCGGAGTCAAACCATGTAGCATCCATCGACCCAACTTGTAGTGCTTTCTAAGTTGATGGAGGTGCCGCCGAATGGTTTCTCCACTGACACTGAATTATAGTCCCAGTTCTTTACATATCTCGCCATTGTTCGCCTCAATTGCAGCCTGAAGATCTTCATTTTGTACATGTGTTACTTTTCCGGCACGTGATGCGTCTTCGAATGTTTCGTCACCGTCCTTTAACTTGTTAAACCACCGCTGCACTGCCCGCGTAGTCACGACGCTCTTACCAAAGGCCTGACATATGTTCCACCCAGCTACAGTGGCGTTTGACTTCAGTTTGAACTCGTACAGCATACACGCCCTTATGACTCACTGTGGAGATCCCATGTTTACTCTGTCCTTAGGCAGGTTCATGTGTAACTGAACTGCCACAGCCAGGTAGTATGTTCGATATATTCACACCAACAACTGACCTTTGCCTTATCTCCATTCGCATTCAACTCACGTGTGAGGGCCAATGAAACACAGACCTCCACAAAAAGCGACAGAACTTTCTTGGTTACCTTTATAGTTGCATATACACAATTATTATCAGAACACATATAGTCATATATAAAAATAATAACTAGCTTAGCAAATATTCACTTATAAAGTCTGGTACCTTGTATTGTTCTGTTATTTTGCACAGTTTTTCTTCATAATTATGAAGATTTGTCTGTGCGGCGTTTGGGCAGACAGATGTTTCTATACAATTTACGAGGTTACAGATTAGATTAGTTCGTTTTGCCCTTATAATATTTTTTTCTCTGTTTATGTACTTCAGGCAAGAACGAATATTTTATCTCTTTTAATTTGACATATTCCTCAATACGAATACAAGAAAATGAATGAGATACCCCAGAAATAAAATGGCATTCGTCTTTTGACTTACGATTGGAGAGTTCTTGCATATGTAAATAGTTAACGCATATTTTTATTTATTTTCTTTTTTGAGCATACAATGAAATAATTGCTACGGACGTGATAAACGCAAAAGCTGCACAATCGTTCTGTTTCATTTGAAGCTCTTTATCTTACTACGGCTGGAACACAAATTGACGAGAAACAGGAATTGTCCTTTTACGAGTGACTCAGTACTCCCCCTCATACATACCCCACACTCACCCATACACACATGCAAACATCATGGCACTCTTTGGTTCGTTTAGGAGAAAGACTAATTTTCTGAAGTAGTTCGCATACTCTCCGAAAGATGTCAATCTCTGTTGACCTGATGCAAGAGATATCTTCTACTTTGTATCATCAAGTGTAAATAGTAAATCTCTCTCTTGCATATGATAATGAACCTCCACCCCTGATGATATATCATCATGTTTAAAAAGGCCTTAAGGGAAATACAGTGGCTCAACGGCAGAACGTGCACCTGTGGCGCGTAGGGTAGCCCTACCTGTTTTGGTCTCCCGTTGCCGCGAAATAGTTTTGTGGAGAGCAAATGCTGTGTGTGTTTGTATGTGTTTTCTAGGGGATATCCCAGTTCTTTCCACTTTCGTTATTCCGCCCACTGGCGCAAATCCCAGGGGGGACGAGGGGGACATGTCCCCCCAACGTTGGACCTGGGAGGGACAGTCCCCCCCAATAATCTGACTTACAAAGTACTTTTTGGGATAAGCTTGATGATTTGTGTCCGACTGCCACAAAGGAATGTAAGATGAAATCGATTTCTCTTGGCTTTTCCATTTTTAAAAAAGAATCGTAATCTGTAGTATTTCAAACTGAACTTCATGCTGTAGTGCGTTTAGTAGTCTCATCAATATGTATTAATTACACTTCCACTACTTGGGCACAAATTGCGATAAATGCTAGAGAAGGATATATCCCTCTCCTCATGCTGGAAAGTTGTCTCAGCTGTAGGTACGGGCACAAATTCCGGGGAAATGGGGAGACATGTCCCCCCCAACATTGGAACTGGAGGCTCTCCCAACAATCCGATTTGAAAAGTGCTTTTTGCAGAAAAGTGTGGTGATTTGTGTCCGACTGCCACAAAGGAAAGTGAGATGAAATTTGTTTCTCTTGGCTTTTTCATTTTTGATGAAAATGAAGGCGTGCGACTGTGCGTGACGTAACCTGATATGAAATCTTATCTCCTTTTCTCCCCTAGGCCTTAGCACACGAAGAATATACAGACTATCCAATGTCAGTAGAATCCATCTTTTCAGTAAATGGGAAATTAATCTATTTGTAGTATCAGCCTAGGCATCTACTCATGCTTCGTAAGCTAACTCTATAGCCTATGGAACCCGGAGGTTCAATGCCGCATTCACGAAAGCTCTTCACTGACTTCTATCCTTAGCCAACTGGATCCAGTTTCTACTTTGTATTCCTATTTTTGCGAGATCCATCTTAATATTGTCTTCCCATCTGCACCTAGGTCTTCCTAATGGTCGTTTTCCGATTCGTCTTACGGCTAACACTTTGAAAGCGTTCCTACTTTCTTCCATCCTGGCTATATGTCCTGCCCACCTAAGCCTCCTAGGCTTGATGACCCTAACAATGTTTGGTAAACCGTATAAATTATGTAGTTTCTCGTTATGAAATTCCGCCATTCTCCATTCCCGTTCCTCTTGGGTCCGAATACTCGTCTGAGGATCTTGTTCTCAAATACTTTCAGTCTATGTTCTTCCTTTAGAGTAAGCGACCATGTTTCGTAACCATACAGAACAACAGGTATGATTATCGTTTTATATATTTTAGGCTTCAAATTCCTCGACAGAATTTGCGACAACATGAGATTTGAACCGAATAGTAACATGAATTCCCTGCTTTTAGTCGACATTTAATTTCTTCGTGAATATGATTTTCGTCTGTTAATATTGATCCTAGATATTTGAAAGTATCCACTTTATCAAAAGAATTATTTAATATTTTAACGCATCCCTAATTTACCGTATTACGGTCCCGACGCACTTCCATATATTTAGTTTTCCTTTCATTTGCTTCTAAACCCATGCCCCTGCAAGCGTTTAATAAGATCTGTGCATTTCTTTCTATTGTTCTCCTGTCATCCCCTATTAAATTTACATCATCAGCGTACGCATAACCTGGTGAATACCGTTCAATTCTAGGCCCTGGTTGCTATCTTTGATTTTCCTTATAGCGTATTCCAACACAAAATTAAATAATAATGGCGACAACGCATCTCCTTGTTTCAGGCCATTCTCGACGTGAAAGCTCGTGGTCAAAAATTTTCCTACCCGGACTTTACTTTGGGATTCATTTAAGCATGCCTTAATTGATCTAATTAGCCTTTTCGGTATTCCAAATTCTGTAAGAACGTTGTACAATGTTTCTCCCCTAACCGAGTCGCAAGCCTTTCTAAAATCAATAAATAGTTGATGTACCGGGCTACTGTATTCCCACTTCTTTTCGAGTATTTGACGAATGGTAAATATTTGGTCGATAGTTGATCGATTTCGTCTAAATCCACACTGATAATCTCCAATCATTTCATTTGCGTATGGGGTCAATCTTGCTAATAGAATATTTGAAAGGATTTTATAGGATGTTGACAGAAGAAAGATGCCTCGATAATTATTACAGTCAGTTTTGTCGCTTTTCTTGTGGATTGGTACAATGTTTGATTCTTTTCACTCTTGTGGCAATTCTTCCTTGTTCCAGATAAGGAGGATGAGATTGTGTATCTTGTTCCACAATTTTTCGCCTTCAGCTAAAATTAACTCAGCCGGAATTTCGTTTACACCCGGATATTTGTGTTTCCTTAATTTCTTTATAGCGATTTCTACTTCTATTCGGTTGGGTTCGGGAATATAGATTTCTGCGGTATGTATCTCCCTTTCTCCACGCACATTAGTTTTTGCTGCGTGTTAAGCAAATCGTTAAAGAAATCTTTCAATTTTTTTAAAATGCTGTCTGTATCAGTGAGAACTGTTCCGTCAGCCTTCTTTAATATAAGCACGAGGTTGATAGCCTTTCTTAAATTCGTTGATCCCTTTATACATGTCCCGAATGTTTTTATTTTTAATATTATCTTCAAGTTCCTAAATTTTTGTTCCTTTGTTCCAAAAGTTTGGGAAGTTTCCCCCCTGATGTCTACGAAATTTTGTGTGGTTATTTCATTCGGATTTTGTAGCCAACGTAATTTTGCTTGTTTTCTCTTTTCTGCTCGTTCGAACCGTGGTTTGTTGCTACGTATTTCCGCGTGTCCCAATTTTTGTTTTGAGAGAGAATGCTTCGTAAGCAAAGAAAAGAATTCAATTGCTGGAATATTTTTCTCCATAATCTTAAGGTTACATCTGTTAACTAAAGAGTATATGACATGCGTTAGATTTCTGTAACGATTCCTTTAATGTTATTGAGATCAAGGGGGCCGATCTTGGGAGGTCGGAGGCCTCCCCAAAAGGTCACGTGGACCCTCTGTATTTTTTATGAATATGTATTTGTATATGTATTTTCTCTTGTTATATGTATTGTTTTATGCATTTTTATGAATTCCCCCCCCCCCAAAGTTACGGAGAAATCGGCGTCCTTGATTGAGATTATCATCATTTTGCTCAAAGAGTATTGTTGCGTCATACATAATTGATATTCTTTCTTCATAGTTTTGGGGAAGTCATTATTTATATTATTATATTATAAAACAATTTTAACGTGGATCTTTGTGGATGCCTAATTAGAAACATACCAATTATAAATATGCATGTATTCAGATTTCAGCATGTGTTCATGGCAGTGGTTTGTAATACTGATATGTACTACTACTTCATCTACACCGCCTACAACAGTTGAGTAGATTCATCTACTGTAAATTGAGTTTCATCTCCCTTCTCTAGAATAAGCCTCAAATCTGCCCACCTCCCAATGTTGAAGACAACCAATGGCGTATTTAGGATTTTGTTTCGAGGGGCTATGCCCAACACAAGGAACTAAGTGGGCAATTGCCCACCTGATTTTGAGAATTAAATATATTTTAATTTATGCATAAATTGAAGTTAAAATGGCAAGAATTGCAGACCGATAAATCCTATATGATATGATACAAAAATTTAGGAGTGAATCTAACCCTTTATTCTATTCATACAAGAAAAAGGAAGCATCCTCTTGGCCTTCCTAATTTCCCGGGATAATTATTCCCCCGTTCTGATTTTTTTAAATTCAAACATTTCCTTCTTTTAAAAATAACTAAACGATATAATTTTTCCTTTCTTTATAATAACTCAAGTCCTGTCATGTTGATATCCGCGCAAGTTGGTGTGGAATACCAGTTTCGCTTATCAACTCCTCTTAGTTTTGGTGTTACTGATGACGGCCGACTTGAATCACAACTAACCATGGTCGATAAAGTACGATAGACGAAATGAAAGAAAGTAACGTCAAGAAAAAGAAACAGAAAAGTAGAAAGGACGAAAGAAAGAACAAAAGGACGCAGTTCTTACATGGAATGAAATTTGGCAAACACAGTATTATTTCTGAACAAATAGCATAAGAAAATGGAAAGTCAATGACATTCTTAGAAATGGTTAGAAGGATTATTGTTGTACGTGGAATGCGAAAAACTAACAAATTTATTTCGGGGGGAGCTTGAGCCTGATAGCCTCCTAAATACGCCACTGAAGACAATTGTCCCCTGATTCTTCACAGCAGTGTTCTTCAACTTAATAAATATTTTGAACATCGCTTATATATATATATATATATATATATATATATATATATATATATATATATATATATATATATATATAGAGTGTTCAAAGTGAAAAAAGCAGAGGCGGTATGTTTCATTATGATTTTGACTCAACATACCGGCTATTTAAATATTGTCTTGATCACTGAAAAACCAGAGACGGTATGTCCTCATTACTGAAAAACCAGAGGCGGTATGGCATACCACCGCATACCATCTCACTTCGACCACTATATATATATATATATATATATATATATATATATATATATATATATATATATATATATATATATATATATATATACACAGTACAACCCCTCAAATCCGAACTAATTGGGGCTGAAGCCTGTTCGGATTTCGGGGAGTTCGGATTACCCGGGAAATAATATTACGTACTTATTTCGTCACTGAATATGCGGTAAAACAACGACTGAGGTTAGACAGGGTGGCCAGTGGTCGAAAGGGCAGTGACCTTGACTGGCGGGTGTACACTCATGTCCAAAATGATTGGAACAATGCCCGTCAGCCACTCCAAACGGCGTGATGTTCATGCGACGCTGGCTTGGAATTGCCTCCGCGGGAAGATTTTCTAATCTTCGACAGTTAAAGATACCTGGTAACTGACTTCAAGTAAAAATGAGTGTTTGTTTAATCTTGTATTGTTATTTTTCGTGTGAATCGTAATCCAGTTAAGCTAAAATGATTTCATTGTTTTGGATTTTTTGAAATACGTAAGTAAATCTAAACTATTTCCTATTTTATCTAAACTTCACTGTATTTTATAACGTTTTGAATAAGCATTAAGTCTAAATATGTTAAAACTAAAAAAAAAAAAAAAAAAAAAAAACTAAATTTGTGTGATTAAATCTATTTTTTTTTTCATTTTCCAGCTGTAGTTAATTTTTTTTCCTGAGAACGTGTTCGGATTTGCCGGGTTTTCGGATTTCCGGGGTTCGGATTTGAGGGGTTGTACTGTATATATATATATATATATATATATATATATATATATATATATATAATATGGGAACGGTCTTACCCGTCCCCCCCAATGTTGAAGACAGATTTGCGCCGATGATTCCTCCATATTTATCTTCAATGTCTCCCATTGGTTCTGTGCATAATTATGGATCTTTAAACTCAAATAAGAATAAGTTTAAAGCTAAATTGGTACTTCTAGTTCTATTTGTAATATAGTTATTTATTGCACCGCAAATATTAATTTTCTTAAAGATAAACGTAACATGTGTTATAAAAGATTTCTTGTATTGAAATAAGTTTTTAAACTCTTTTGTGATAAGAGAGCTCCGAGTTGGCATCACAAACTCTTTTACATTTAAAATACTGGTTCTCAATTCCCAGTATAAATTACATTAAGGATATCCTATCTTTTTACTAGTTGAAAGAATGACTCGCGTCTTCTACTTCAAAGAGAAAAATCAGAAAGAATATAATGAATTTTGATCAGGCTGTGGTGATAAAAACATAATATTTGGACCTTTATGTGTTCTCTTTTGAACTTATTGCGATTCTGAAAGACATAGAGTTGGTTATTCGATGACCTTATCAGAAGGAAGAGAGTCTCCCTTGGGCGTGGTTCTTTTCCACGATCAATTACGTGAAAGAAATATCATGCCAGATATGGGTTGTTTCTATGTCACGTCACGAGACAGGGAATTACAAACCCACCAACATGGAAGCGTGTGTCTTCGCTAACGACACAGCAAGTATACTATTTAAAACAGCTTTTATAACAGTTATTAAGCAAATATGGTGACTTTTAATTCCACGCAATTTATGTTATTATTATTGTAGTAGTAGAAGTGAATTCGAAATTTTTTTGAAAATATTTACTTTTTAACTACAGTATTTATAACGTTTCTGAATACTTTAACAGGAGACTACGGTCTGATAAACGTAGCGTAGGGCAGTAGCGTAGCTAGATTTTTTTTCAGGGGGGGATATGAAGGGCCCAAGAAAATTTTGAGTGGGCCATCTCCAATGAATGAAAACTTTTATTCATACACACACACACACATTATATATATACATATACGAGGGCCATCCGGAAAGTGGTACCCGGTTTGTGCAATAGCCACAGTAGTACATATTAACAAATATACACACTTTTATTGGAAAGAGCATACTTTTCACTATTTCTCCACATAATCACCAAGCAAATTGAGGCATTTGTCATACCGTGTGACGAGTTTTTGTATTCCAGCGTCATAGTCCTCCGCCGCCAGCGTATTGAGATACGTAGTCACGCCTCGTTTAAGTTCTTCATAGCTGTCAAATCTTTTTCCCTCCAGAAAGTCTTTAAGCTTCGTAAAGAGATGAAAATCCGAAGGGGCCAAGTCCGGGCTATACGGTGGATGGTCGAAGGTTTCCCACTTGAATTGCTGCAGAAGTTGTTGTGTTTTCGCAGCTGCATGGGGCCTGGCATTGTCATGAAGGAGAATGACGCCTGTAGACAACAGACCTCACCGTCGATTTTGTATTGCCCGCCGTAATTTATTTAATGTTTCACAATACGCATTAGCATTAATTGTGTCTCCACGGGGCATAAAATCAATGAGCAGTACACCTCGTCGATCCCAGAATATGGTTGCCATGAGTTTCCTGGTGGATGGAACTGTCTTGAATTTTTTTGGTTTGGTTGGTGAATGAGCGTGATGCCACTCCATGGACTGTCGTTTACTCTCAGGTGATGCATAACTAACCCATATTTCGTCCCATATTTCCTCGTCGTGTGTACTCCCCCTCCCCAGGTTGAAGTTGCGACACCAGCGCCGAACAGACGACTCGTCCATCACATTGTCTCCATACACCTCCTTTAATTGGGGATGAATTTCACAAGGGCGAACGTTTCGTGCATTAAGAAATTTAATCACGGCCCTCACTTCACAACTGGCGGGGTTCTCAATTCGTTTATTCATTATAAACGAGCACAGACACAACATAGGAACTGCTAGCGTCACGCAACCTCGCACCGAGCAGGTAGACAAGCCACTGATGCGGTCTGACCTTGCCCAGCGGCTCCCCGAGTCGTCAGCGCTTCATGCGGCGCAAACGGGTACCACTTTCGGGACGGCCCTCGTGTATATATATATATATATATATATATATATATATATATATATATATATATATATATATATATATATATATATAATGTGTGCGTGTATTCAAGGTGAATGTTTTTATCTTTTTTGTTCATGATTTTACTCTTTTACAGTGAAAATATAAGAATTTTCTGCCTCAAACAATTAGGACATATTAATACAATTGATTTCTAATATAAGTAAGTAGTTATTTAATCACTGCGTTCAAAATATGTGTGGTTGGTTGATTTAAGTGGAAGCAGAGAAATAAACTTTTATAGAAAAAGAAAATAACTTATAGGTTCATAACTTTATTTAAAAGAGGATCTTTCTATTCTTGTGGGCAGCAGCAAACTTATCAACAACTTCAAGATCTAACGATTTAGCAATTTTCTTCTCAATATAAAGTAATCCTAAGTTTTTCAGCCTATCATCAGTCATTGAATTACGTACGTCTTTAATCTTTTCAAATATGAGAATGGCCTTTCACATGTAGCACTAGAAACTGGTATAGTCACAGAGATGATACCTAGCTTGTAGGTTTCTAGGAATGCGTTTTTGTAGACGCAAAGATCAACGAAATTCATCAAGGAATTTTCTTTGGTTTTCTCTCGTCTTAATACAACTTAATTTTGTTTGGGAGTATTTTGAGTTCACATTTGACTATTTCTAGATCACTTCCATAATATTGGGCCATAGGCTCCACAATGTTGTAATTTAGAAAGTTTTTACTTTTTGGATGTAGAGTGGTGATTGATTTAATGATTTTGCTACATGATCCAAAGCGTTTTTCCGTCTCAGTCATTGACTTATCAATAGTAGGCAAAAAAAAATCTCTTAGTACATTATCTTTAGAAAATTCCTTTTCTACCTCCAATGAGGGAAGAGATTCATCCAAAATAAATTTGCGATATTTCGATGGCGAATGTCGAGTTCGTTTCCACGAGGAACCCCTATAGTCTATCTGTTTCCGGCTCTGGAATTTCAAGACCATTTTCTTTGCATATCTCCAAACATTCTTGATAAATTTATTCGAATATTGTTCGTTAAGAGTCATATCCTCCAGACCTCATCTTCTGAAACGTTTGAACTAGTGAATCTACAAACCTTCCGATATGTCTGCATCTACTTGAGATAAGGCAAAACTCAAAGTTATAACATGGCAGCAGTTATCTCGAATTTTAGCAGCCCGAAAACATTCCTTTTTGTACAGATTACACTAATTTGCCGGATGGAATGATGGAAGTAAATAAATATCACAAGTTCCAGATTTGGTTTAATATCGCATAATAATATAAATAGTTCTTTGGTAGATAAACTGTATTATTATTATTATTATTATTATTATTATTATTATTATTATTATTATTATTATTATTATTATTATTATTATTATTATTATTAATAATAATAATAATAATAATAATAATAATAATAATAATAATAATAACAAAGTAAAAAGTGATGGACAAAGACAAATGTTCTTAAGAGACAAACGTCGCACAGAAACAGGAGCTGAACTCTAACAGTACACTGATTTGCCGCCCCAGCCCATTTAAATTTTAAGCCTTGCTCTTGAAGCTAAGTTTCACTTTAAAATAAACTGCCAACAATTATCATATATTCTTAATATTTCAGAAAAATGTCTCGATTTCACTCTAAAAATATGGTAGCCTAATCAGTGACGAAACTAGATATTTGGTGCCCAGGACAAATTTTGCGATTAGCATCCCCTTCATTTACACCTACAACAATAAACACACAGATTAGTTTGCTGGCGCCCGGGCCAACTGCCTCGGTTGCAGCATCTTGTTTTGATCTGGTCGTAGTTCAATTATGTTTGGTTACTTTTACCCTTGAGCTCTAAAACTGAGTAATGAATGTACCTTTACTTTATTAAAATGATGAAGTGAACACTTTTTGAAGGAAAAAGGGGAAACGTGTTTTTTTTTTCGCTAATATCAAACAGTGTTAGGACAGACATTTCCATCAGGACTCCTTGCAGCAAAAGAGTGTACACGTTTTTTCTTCTTTCTTTCGTTTCTTTACCTTCACTAGTTTTTAGAATTTGACGTGAATTCAAATTCACAAACATTTCACACCCACACCGAACGGCTTAAGCTCAGCGATAGAATATCAACTTTAGATTCGGAAGATGGTGTAATCGATCCCTCGTGGATAAATATTTCGACTGAGAAGATTACCAATATTCTTCCTCGATGTCACTAGGGAAATTTTTATAGCCCTATTGACTCATTTCCCTCATTTCTATCCTCTGAGTCTCGGATGTTTCAAAGCCTTAAAAATAAATTCAAATGTAGTTGAAATAACTTAACGCTCTTATCCTGCAGTCGATGCTAAATTAATATTGTTAGTTTTGAGATTAGATTTGAAGGAGGGGCATTACTTAGTACAGATAGTGACCAGAAAAATGGAAACAGCTGTAGTTGGCAACACGTCAAATGTATGGGTTGGCAGTGGTGTCGTGGCACCCGCAGCGCCGGACCGCTGGTGGTGGTGTGTTAGGTCGGTCTCCATACTACGTCTGGCGCAGTGGAACAGCAGTGTTCAGTGGCTGCAACAGACGGAGGTAGTGTAAAATGGGAGACCTCTCAGATTTTCAAAGAGGGCAAATTGTTGTTGCGCTGGAGTGAGTGTGACGGCAGTGGCTACTGTGTTAGGTGGGAAAGTGTCGAAGGTGATGACGGCCTACACAACACACGGGAAAACCACATCGAGGAAGCGGAACAGTGGGCGGAAGAAAATCATGAGTGACAGGTCACGCCGGGTATTAAAGCGCATTGTCACGCAGAACCGTCGTGCCACTGCGGAGCAAGTGACGGAGGAACTCAATCAGCACCTCCCCCACCCTGTTTCAACAATCACAGTCCGCCGCGAATTACATGACATGAATTTACGGTGTCGTATTGCACGTGCCAAACCGCTCATCAGTGACCATAACGCTTTCGCACGCCGCAAATGGTGCCGCGACCATGCAACTTGGACCGTTGAGGACTGGAAACGTGTGATATGGTCGGATGAGTCATCCTTCACCCTATTCCCAACCACGGGCCGTGTTTATGTGTGGAGAACGCCCAAACAAGTTTATGATCTGCAGTGTCTCCCCCTAACTGTGAAACATGGCGGCGGCTCGGTGATGCTGTGGGCCGCAATATCATGGTTTTCATTGGGTCCTGTGGTCAACTTAGCGGACAAATCACTGCCAACGATTATGTCGCAATTTTAGGAGACCACTTGCATCCTATGGTCCGGATGTTTGAGGAACATCGGGATGAAGTTCAACACCTCCCCTGGCCCGCCCAATCCCCAGATCTCAACATAATTGAACATCTGTGGTCCGTCTTGGAAACACGACTCCGGAAACGATTTCCACCTCCATCCTCTCTCACAGAACTGGCCGATGCCCTGCACGAGGAATGGTGTAAAATTCCACTTGCTACCATTCACGACCTCTATGCCTCCATCCCACGTCGCATCAAGGCTGTTCTGAAGGCGAAAGGTGGCCCGACACCATATTAATCTTGTAAGTTGCAATTTCATTCAGGTGTTTCTATTTTTCTGATCACCATCTGTATATCCTGTTGAAAATTCATATCACCACTGATGTACTGTTCTGCATAATTCTACAATGTAATTTTCTTAGAAATGCTTAATGCTTAATTTTCTCAGAAATTCATATTTTGACGAAGAACATATATAAACCTGTGATAAGAATGGGAATTCATTCACTGAATTTACTGAATGGAATATCTGTGGACCAGTCCCACAAACTCTTGATATATTTCTGATTACTAAACATCAGATGACGGGATGATATAACCTGGTCACGGGAGTAGCTACCACTTTTACACAAAATAGCATTACTGCCTCATTATTAACCTAACCGAACCTAATTGTATTATCTCGGTATCTTACTTGATGGTTAGTAATCAGGATATTGTAGCACTGGCTCTGTGATAAACTTCGGAATTTCTCTAGTAGTAGCAGTTTGGGGTTAAACTACAGTTAAAATCGTTTAAAAGAAAATACTTCCGAAAGATTTATTTATAAAGAATCGCTGATTTTTATAGCCTCATTTCCCTAGGCTTTAGTTAGTAGTGTAGGTTCACAAGCACTGACTCAGTTTTTTCCTCGGAGATCGCTAGCATCGTTTGTTAATATCACAGCAGAAGATTTCTACTGAGTTGCCAACGGCCAAGAGCGTTAAGAAACTAGACGTACTAGAGACAAGATCAGAAGGTAGTCGAGAAGGAGAACCAGTATCACGAGCAAATATTAGGTGTTGGTAGTATTCAGTATCTTAATTTTTTCGAATGATTGGTATACGAACAACAGAATGAGAGAAATAATAAAAACTTCTGCTCTCTTCTTTTACTGTATATTAAACAAGACGGCTCGATATTATTGGAAAATAATAATAACAATACCAAATTATTTAATGGATGCTATGCATTTGTTCTATGCCACCATAATCAATAGAAATTAATTACTTAGTGCACGAACACTTCTTTCGTCCAATACAAGTGTAATGTTTTACTGCAGTGCATGATATTTGTAAGAAGCACCTTTAATTTAGTATGACTTTCAACATTGGAGCAAATGAGAATGCCGACTGATTTTGCTTTTTTCTGGTTCTTTGTCGAAAATAAAGAAGATAACTAGATAAGGACAGAGGTTAAAAGGAATGTTCAGATGGTGGGGTCAATGCATGCACCTTACAGATTTCGATGAATTAGATCTTGCTGTACTAGAAACAAAAACGAGCTTGGAGCTTTTTACTCGGAACGCAGACTATTGCAACATACGGTATTCTGCATTTGGTAACTCTGTTGTCGAGAGATGTTTCGGTAGTAGTTTCACGTGTGGCCACTATGAACTCATCGTTTGTCGACTTATAGCAGTATCACTCTGTGTGTGGGGGCCACTACGGGGTCCAAGAATTTGAGCAAGGGGGCCTGGCCCCCAGGCCCTCCCTTGGCTTCGCCATTGGATGAGGGGTCGATAAATTGATCGCGCATTGTATGTTTGCACGCAAAAAAAGAAAGGTTACTAGTAAACAAGAAAATGGTGGACAGTAACCAAGTTAGTTTGTCAATATATCGACAACAAAGTCGTGTGTCCCAGCAACCAAGCCAAAAAGATTAACGAGAGAAGGTGATTGCAACCTTGCGTTACAATTTAATATTGCTATGTTACAGTGTAATAACTCACAGGAGTATGCTAACCGAACACATAGCTACTACTAACGACCATACTCTGTAACCCGGTAACCTAGTTAGCATGTTGGTACAACCGACTACTCTGCTAATGAAACACAGTGCGTCAACTATAGTAATAGAGTATTCTGGTTATTATAACATATTCAATTGATTAAAATAGTTGGTATTGTTCCTTGAAACACAACTTTCACAGTTGTGAATACACATAAAAAAATGCAATATTAAAATAAATAACAACTTCTTAAGATTATCATTCAATTGTACTTTTTTTAGTGCTAGCCATAGGCTAGCTTCCTTTTAGAGGGCTACACCCTCAGTGGGGTGACAGAAGTGAAAGAATAGTAGTAGAGGAGTAATAGAGTAGTATCATAACTAAATTTAGAAAATATTGCTAGCGCCCTTAACCATGTTTCAACAAGTTGTTCATTCGGTTGTTTTTCAGAGAGAGCCCGTGGTCCCCTTGCTTCCCTTTGCGGACATCCATGATTATATGTGAAAATAGAGTGATTGGGGGCAAGTGATCAAAGGGGTGAAGTGAACAGAATTAAGGTTAATGATATGTGGCAAAAAAGCATTTTAAACACTCACCCCTTTGTGTGCAGTATTGAGTCTGGGGTGACAAAGAAGGTAGTATACAGAAGAAAGAAGCGAACTATCTCCACAGCAGGGAAGGTGAATAGATTTGTACCCTTTTTTGTTGCTATTGTAGTCTAACAGTAAGAAACTAGGGCAATTCGTTCCTGAAGTAATCGTCTTGTACCCAATACTTCCACAGCAGCATGAGGCAGTTATTAGGTACACACGTGTATAGATTTACCTCAATATTATTGTGTACCACAATGTAAAGAAACATAATATTTAATTGGATTTTAAAATTTGTATAAAACAGGCAATGTATGAAGTGGAGGCAGTTTGAATATTCTTTAGGATTCATAATCCAATGGAAAATTTAGAGTGCCTTGACTTCTACAATGCAAATGACCGGCGATGACTTCTAGAACTAGGAAGACTCAGAAAGAATGTGCAAGAATGTTGACATGACGGAAAAATCATATAAATACTACCGGATTCTCTTCCGGGTAGGAGAAGTTCTATTTTGACGCCGAAACTCTGCGAGTCAAATTATTCATAATTAGTTTCTGTCACTCCGTCATTCTGTCCATCAGAGGTTCTGCTCGTCATCGTTACCAAAAGTAAGTGATTATGCATTGTCTTCTCTAGTCTTTAAGTCATACCAGTCCACATCATGCTCTGTAGTTTTTCAGTCATTCAAGATCAGTTCATTAAATTCTTGTTCTAAATTATTTCTGTGTTGTCGAATTTTATCTTTGAAATTCTACTCCCATGTTTCTAATTCTGAGCTACGCTATCTACGCCCCCAAGACTTGCATTAGTTTAAATTACTTCTTGGAGGAACTGGGTGGATGTTAAGGCCATTCAGTAGTTTTCATGTATGAGAATTGTTTGGGGTTTGCGACCCAGACAAGAGGTCTCCGTTCGACATGCCTCCAGAAGTTTCTAACTGCCTTTTACGTCACAAAACCAGTCACGTTTGAGGTAGATTGCAAACCTATTTTTAAGGTTTTAGCATGGTGGAGTGCGCGGTCTTTTGGACAGTGTTACAAGCTATTTTTGTATGTTGAAATTCACTGTTCAAATTGATTTCGGTATTGTAATGTTTCTCCAAACGCGGGAGTGTGCAATCATATTTCAAAGTGTATTTAAACGTTTTAGAATTTAAGTGCTAAGGTTGTATTTAAGGTGGTTTAGGAATTTAAGGTTATATTACATAGAGTACAATGTTATATTAGTTATTTAAGTTAAAAGATTATTTTTCTTGCCTTATTTTGCTCATGCCCATTGATGAATTAACAGAATTGTTAGATGACATACATTTACATGTAGTGAAATTAAAGAAAAAGTCAGCGCAAACGCAAACAAGATTTCCACATAAATATAATACTAGGCTAAACAGCAAAATGAATCAGGGAACGAATACAGAAACTCCGGCAAACAATTCGGTTAAGGTTGAGATTGCTCGAGATTTGTTGCCTATTCCGAGGTTCGATGTCAAAAGTGGTGATGATATACGTTTATTTATGGAAGAATATGATGACGTATGTAGGATCAATGGTTGGGACGAAACTAAGAAAAAGGAAATGTTACCGTTAGCATTTACAGGGCAATTTAGAAAAAGGTTACGGGTATTTTTACAGAGACAAAGTGAAGAGCCACAATCTTATGACAATTTAAAAACACTTATTTTTAAGGAATTTGGTAGATCTACACTAGGTTTAGACATAGAAGATCAATTGCGAGAAAGAATACAAAAACCTGATGAACCAGTCACGAACTTTGTGTATGACATGCTTTTGCTGATTCAGAGATTTGATGACAAGTTGTCAGAGGAAAGGGTGATTGCTCTTATAGCCTCTGCATTACAACCTTATTATTTAGAGCGCATTGGAGTATATGAATTTACAACTGTAGAAGAAATGTTAGGTGTTTTAGTTAAGCTTGAGAAAAATAAAGCCCGTGTACAGAGAAGGGAAAAACGCGAACGTAATACTTCCGTTACGAAACAATCTTGGAAGTCCGTACTTCCAAAGTTGAAAACTTCATTAACAGCAGATTCTTCCGAGGTCGAGTCAGATAGTGAAGTAGAGGTGAAACCGCTGAACAATCAGGAAAAAAGGAAGAAAAAGAAAAAGTTAGTTAAGCAGGAGGCTAGTGATCCGAAAGTGCAGAGTCAATCAAGTAATCAGGCACAAAGTCCAGTTAGCTCCGATCAATTGCAGTCGTTAGAGAAAAAGTTAGAGAAATTAACTTTACAGATTAGTCAGCAACAATCTGATCAGAATAACAGTAATAGTAGTAATAAAAACAATGGTAATAAAAACAGACAAAATAGAGGAAATCAGAATCATAACTCTAGTCAAAGAGGAAATTTTAGAGGTCGATTCCGTGGTAACTATAGAAATTTTAGAGGCCAGTCGAGAAATCAATTTTATCCTAGAGGTAATTTTCATAATTACCAGTTCCAAACACCTATGTATGGTAGTAATTATCAACATTATCCGACTCAGGCACAAACACATCCCATTTGTTCTGTTTGTGGTCATGGTTTTCACACAGAGGATACATGTTTATTGCGGAAGCAGTCTTTAAACGCGTAATGTCTGTAAATGTGGGAGGTACATTTACAGATAACGCAGTATTCGGGAAAAAGGGTCATGTTGTAAAAGCCTCCATTACCACTCAAAACAATATGATTTTAATGCCAATACTGATAGAAGATAAGAATGCTCATGCTGTGTTAGATTCTGCTTCACAGATATCAATAATTAGAGAAGATTTAGTTTCACCAAAGGCTAAGATTTTGAATATTGATACACGCATAAAAGGAATTACTCAAAATTCTCTTTTGATAAATAAAATAGCAATTGTTCGTTTTAAGATTAATGGGAGAACATTTCATCATGCTTTTCGCGTGCTAAACAATTTTTCCCAAGACATGTTGTTAGGGAATGATTTTTTAGTATCCCAGAGAGCACAAATAGACTTGAATAGAAATGTTTTGTTGCTACGTAGATTTGGAAAACCTCCTAGGTTTGTTATAAGTGATAACAGGGATATTTCAAAGGAATTATCACCACAGGCTAATAATTTAGTTTGTAATAGTATGAACCCTGCGTTTGTTTTGGTTAATGATGTTACTATTCCGCCTCGAACGAAACAATTTGTTGAAGTAAACTTAGCGAATTCAAAGACAGGAAAAGAATGGTTACTTGAACCAAACAAATCATTACAAGACAAGACAGGAATTTTGATTCCTAGGACAGTTTTATCTCCCAAACAACACTTTGTACAAGTTATTAATCCTTTTGTGTCTTCAATTTCGTTAACGAAAAATGAGATTTTAGGGTATGCCGAAGATCTAGCATATTTAAGTGATTTTCAATGTTTCAATGTACAGTCAGAGGATGTAGATTCAGAGCAGTTGTTGAAAGATCAGAAATTGTTTGATAGTACAAAACTAGATGTTGGTACAGAGGTTAAACCTGAGATTAGAGAACAATTGATTGATTTATGCTATAGATATGCCGACGTTTTTGCTTGGTCAGAGGATTCTATAGGGAGAATTAAGAATTATGAGCATGTAATAGAGTTAAAAACACAGGTTCCTTTCTATAGAAGACAGTATCCCATTCCTGCGGCCCTTAGACCACAAATTAGAGAACAAATCAATCTTCTTTTAGACCAAAAAGTTATTGAATATAGTGAAAGCCCATATAACTCGCCCGTGCTGTTTGTAAAGAAGAAAAATGGAGATTTACGTCTATGTTTGGACTCGCGTCTCCTTAACTCTCACGCAGTGTTACAATCCGTCTCTTTACCACCAATACATGACATTTTATCTACTATAGGAGGAAGACTGTACTATTGTTCGTTAGATATCAAGAATGCATTTCATTGTGTTCCTTTGGCAGAACAATCTAGACCTTATACAGCTTTTAATTTGCCTCAAATCGGGTCATTTCGTTATCGTTCAATTCCCCAAGGTTTCTTAAATTCTCCAGCAATATTTAGTAGAATTATGTCCATGTGTTTAGCGAACGTTTATCCTGAACATGTGATGTGTTATATGGATGATGTCCTGATTTCAACGAATTCTCAGGAGCAAATGGTTGAAATTTTAGAAAAAGTGTTTCAAAGATTACGTAATGTAGGTCTGAAGCTTTCTGTTGAGAAATTTAAGTTTATCCACGATAAAGTAATAGCGTTAGGACATGAATTATCCAGGTTTGGTTACAAAATTTCGGACAAGATCATTAATTCAATCAAAACATTTCAGACACCAACATCAACTAAAAAATTAAAATCATTTTTGGGACTTACGAATTATGTTAGGAAATTCGTCAAGGACTATGCAGAAATAGTGGACCCTCTTCAAAAACTGACGAGGAAAAATGTGAAATTTCATTGGACAGACGAACACCAGAGAAGTTTTGATAGATTAAAATCGGAATTGATGAAGACACCCATATTGAAGCCGTACGATGCGAAGAAACCTCTAGCTTTGTACACAGATGCTTCCCGAAAATCTGTGAGTGGAATTTTGATGCAATGCGATGAAGATAAGAAGTGGTATCCAATAGCCTACTACAGCAGGAATTTGCGAGACAGTGAGAAGAATTTGGACATTTATTCTTTAGAGTTACTCGCAGTGCTAAGTGCATTCAAAGCGCTTAGAGTATTCTTAATTGGTCGAGAGTTCAAGTTGCTTTGTGACAATAGGTCAATTACCTACTTGAAAAATACTCCTAACCTACCATCGAAGTTAGCGAGATGGCAACTACAGCTAGCAGAATATCAGTATATTCCTATTCATGTTAAGTCTTCAGACAATGTGGCAGATGTACTTTCCAGGGAAACAAATAATCAACCAACAAAAGAGGACTTTGATGTTGAAGACCTGAATACATTCATTTCATTCAAGGAGGACGTTGATGTCGGCAAACTTCAGAGGGAGGACTCTTTTTGCGGTCCAATCATCCGAGTTTTGGAAGGAGAAGAACCGAAGGACGCGAAGACGGAAAGACAATCGTACTACTTTGAGATCAAGGACGGACGCCTTTTTCGTAAACAAAAACATCCTGGAGGAATTAATTATTTATTATGTATTCCTTCTTCTTTAAGAGACTATGTTTTTGACTGTGTTCATTCTTCTAATCTAGGAGGGGGACATCTAAGTTTTTCAAAAACGTATTCAGCCGCAGTTAAGAAAGTTTACATGCCAGCCTTAAAGCAGTACGTACAGAAACGTTGTCAGCAGTGTATATCTTGTCAGGTGAACAAACGAAGATCTGGTCGAACACCTCTACATCCACAAACCTATCCAGCATACTCTGCTATGAGTACAATAGTGATTGACGAGTGCGGGCCTTTTCCCTTATCGGCTACACACAGACATAAATACATTTTAACAATGGTGGATGCTTGTACAAGATATTTGGTGACTAAAAGTCTTCCTGACATTACGGCAGAAACGATAACTAATGCCATTTATGAGGAAATAATTCTCAAGTTTGGTATTCCTCAATTAATTTACTTAGATAGATTGACATCTCACAAATCGAAGATCATGGAAGAAATGGCAGAACGATTCAACATCAAGTTGAAATTTGCGAATACAGCTAGTAGCTATACCATTGGATTAGCTGAGAAATTTAACGACAAAATACAAACATGCCTTCGGCATTTTGTAAACAAGAAATCAAATGACTGGGACACGGCTTTGGCAAATATAACATTTTGTATTAATACCCACAAACATGAAGGTACCCGTTTTTCGCCCTTTTACCTTCTTTTTGGGTTTGAAGCGAGAACGATGTTGGATGCGAAGTTAGATCTTCCATGCAAGTTCGTGGAGAACGAAGTCCGAATCAAGAATGTACAGGATGCGAGGGAGATTGCAGCGAAAAATCTTTCTAAGAGATTTGAGTCGCAGAAACAATACTTTCAGAGAAAGTACTCCGATCAAAAATTTCATTTAGGACAGAAAGTCCTAATCCAAGATGTTAACCCGCAGAAAGGAGTTCCGGCTTGCTTTGGAAACAAATTTAGGACGCAAGGGACAATTGTTGAAAAATTGAATGAAAATTCGTATCGAATTCGCTATCGAAATTCGAAAAATGAAGAAGTCGAGGATTCATTTGACATTAGAAGACTACGTCCGTTTTACGAAGATTCCAATTGCCAAATGGGAACGTTAGTGTAAAAAAAAAAAAGAGTTTATGAAATATAACATTATCTAGTATAGGTATTAACTGGTGGTGGACTATCTTATTACTTTGCGTTTTGATATGCTTCAGCGAATTCTGGACGCTGAACCTCAACCAAGTCCAGACAATCGACGGAAGTTGACATAGAAATATGTTAACATTTTCTAAATTTCAATATCAAAACGTAATTTAATAATCTTCAATTGTGTTGTTTTCTATTCTATCCTTTTGGGTTAGATTAGGAATTATGGATTTTTCTTACACACTTAGAGAAACGAATCAACATTAGAGAAAAAAAATGATCCTGTAAAGTAAACATTAGATTAGAGAACATCCTATAAATAAATTTTAAATCTGAGATTTCATTTTCAACAAGCCGCTTAGTGGAAATTTTTATTCATTTCAGATGAATTGGATTTCCATGACTCTGATTCTTGTATGGTCCATGAGTAGCTACTGTGAGCTAAATCTTGACCCTCAGCAACAAATTACTTTAGCAGAACTAGGCATTGCTATTTCGCAAGCAGGCTTTGCAGTTCATGATGCAGAGAACATCTATACTACGCTTCGGATTCATTTGGATATTAATTTCACGATTACCACACAATGATAGTTGTACAGATTGGACTCAATTCAGGCAAGAATTATTGGAGCATGAAAGAGAATTTTTTGCAGAAATTAGAGACGTTATACCATGTGCTTTCCAATTTTCGAACAATTCAGTTCATTGTGTACCTAAACAACGTAATCGGAGATCAATTGTATCTTGGATACTTGGTCTTACATCTTTAGGTCTTTCAGGTTATAATTTTTATCAAACCAGTCAATTAAAGGCATCTGTAAATGCGTTACAGGAACATGATCATTTGTTAACAACTGAAGTTCAAAATCTCAAGAAAGCTTTTAATCATGAAGTTAAAATTGTACAGAATGTAGCCTTAACAGTCAAACACACTATGCTGAAAATGAAATCACAGATAGAAGAAGGATTTTGTAAAGTAGTTAGCATAGAAAACTATTTGCTTGCAATGTTTACGTACTATCAATCACAGCAAAGGATTATGAAAATGGTATCTGATATTCTTCAAAATAGAGTGACTCACGAAATATTAAATTCAAAGCAAGTTTTAAGTTTAGTTAAAAACCATGCAATTTTAAAAGATACTTTGTATGTCCATGATATAGGTTTATTTTATTCAATTTCATCTGTATTTTTGGTTAATTTCAATTTTGAAACACTGAATGTTGATTTAGTTTTGAAAACACCAGTAGTAACACCAAACAAAATTTCAAAATTGTTTCAAGTTTCCAATTTAGGAATGTTACATTCTGATAAGCTTGTGAAATATAATATTCCAGAACAGGTATATGAAAGCGACAACAAATTCATGGAAATCAATAAGTTGTTATGTAAATGGCATTCATTTTTATTCTTATGCGAGACGTCTAGTTTACGAGTCACTTCCCCATCGAAATGTTTAACGAACATGGTTTTCAATAAATCATTTACTAATTGCGAAGTTCAAACTATTTCACATAAGTTTGAGTATAGTCATCTTTATACTCCTGCAGGATTATTAGTTAATTCTCTAATACCAGGACACATTACAAAAAGAACATCTCATAATGTTCTTCATACTGAACCATTAGTCTATGGTAACAACAAAACACAATTCATTTTGTATGAAAACTTTGAAAACATCTTTATAAAACACACTGTATTACCCTCAAGGCAAACTATTAATGTGGTCAACACGAATGTTGTTCTGACAATAAATATCTCAGCCCCACATTTAAATGTAACGTATGCAATCAAATCTTTAGATCAAATCAGTGCTGAATTAGAATCACTCAAACTCAATGAAAATAGTTTGCATATGCTACATTTTGACAACTTGCATAGCATTTTTTCAATTGTAATCCCGATTATGTTAGTTTTGTTTCTTGCTCTATTGTTGTATTTATTTTTTAAATTGAGAAAACTAGAGAAAAATTACGCTAACTCACATGCAAACAATCTTGAAGGTAGTAATCATTGAACTACTTACCGAACTATGTGTATTTATTTTATCCTTATCAATATATTTATGTATTTAAGTTTATTATGTATATCAGTAACAGCATACATACCTGGAAAATATATTTATAAAAAAAAAAAAAGAAAAGAGAAACAAAATATTAGTTTTCTTTTTACTTAAATATTTCCAATTATTAGTAGAAATAAGTTAGTAGTGTAAGTTAATAGAGATAGTTCATAGGAATGTGGGCACTGTACCTTGCATGACGCACAAGTACACTTCCACATCTCATTCCAATGTTCAGTATTGATTTTGAGAATTTTTTTAAGTTTTCTCTAAATAATTTAAGATAGAATGACTATGATAATAATTCATATATGTAATTAATTTTTATTTGAATTAACTCAATTCATGATCTAAGGCTACCAAGGTGTGAGACGTCATACTAAATGTGTTAGTCTTATTTTCATGCAATCATGTTAAGAGTATGTTATTTTTGGTCTGCGTATTAAAGCGCAGGGAACATTTAGTTTTTATTGGAATATTTTATTAAGGATATACGATATTAATAGTAAGACTAGTGTATTGAGGCACGAGATTCAACCTCTCTCCCTATTTTACAGGCTTGAGACTGTTCAGGACTTACATTATCCTGAGCTAGGTTAAGATTGAATAACGTACCTTTTGTTTATGATGTTTATAGAAACTTATAGTTGATCTCTTAGGTTCAGACAGACGAAGAGAACACAAAAGAAAGTAGTTGAGAAATAGGAAATAAGTTTTATTATTGCTTGTAGTTGTTATAGATATTATGTTATTTTATTTCGTTATGGTCAAAATATTTAGTAGTCCCTTCACTCTCTTTCTTTTACAGAGAATGGACGGACAAATTATTTTTATCATCGAAGCCACGACATTAGTTTGTATAATTATTGCAGTTATATTATTTATAAGACTGTTGTTCAAATATGATTGCACCTTCTCGAAATGTTGTATGCGAAACTTGGCAACACCGCAACCCACTGGCCCTCACGTATCTCATTATGTTTCTAGTCTGTCATTCGAGTCACGTGACAATCAATTTGTAATTGCATCTACGTCAAGTTCACTACACTTATATGACGATGTCAATATTTCTATTCCTAGTAATTATGTTTCTAATATTCCTCTATCCAGTAATAACTTTACTTCAATTTCTTTGAATAAAACTCGCTTAGCCGTTTGCGATATGCAAATGACTATTATCTAAAACAGAGCATTCCTTTACCCTATATATCCTTCCCAGGCAATGCAGGTCACGAATTTTTTTTTAACAACTAAAAGCAACATGACTGATTGATTAGAGGATAATTTCTACAAGATAATTATAGCAGGACTAGCTATGAAAAGAAGTGAGGATGGAAAAAGAAAAGGGAAACAGTGGTTTCACTTTGATGCACAACACTTCTGAACTGTAATTGAATTCACGATTTTTTTTTTCACTTTTGTTCACAATCCACTAGAACTTTAAAAAAAAAAACACAAAGGACCTATCACTATATTGTGTAGGAAGCACCAAGAACACAATAAAATAAGAAACACCGAAAACAGAAACTATTATTTTAACAAACTTTGTACTATTAACTAACTTCACACACAGACAAATAAAGACAAGATGCATTCAGCACCAGCTCTGTAGCATCTTACGAGGGGATTCTACTAATCAGTGTCATTCTACGCATCTCCAGTTTTCCCCCCCTGCTACCGCTGTCATTGAATACTACTACGCTGCATTTCCGCTATCCACTGTGAATATTCAAGAGTGTTGCTAACTCTAAATATCCTAGAGTTACTGAGTGAAGTGATTCAATTTATTTTTTTTTCGTATTATTTATACATACTTAGTGATGAAATAAGTGAGTGAGTGTATGTTCCTAAACAATATATTTTTAGTGTTGTGTGCAAGCGCTTATTCCAGTGATTATATACTTCTTAAGTTGTGTATATCCACATACTTTGAGTGATTAAACCTTGGTGAATTTAAATACAGTTGGCAACGCGCTGTGAACATTCTTGAGAACTTGGTCTCTGAGCCAACAACAGAGAATGGTTGTTTGTTCCCACAGACATAAAGTGATAACTCGACAGAAACATAATCTGTTATCTAACATGACTTCATACCATCTTTGCTTATTCTACGTTCCTGAACTGTTATGTGTCTGCTTTTAACATACTTTAACTAACAATATTGCAAAGACTTATTTACCATTACAATAAAATATTCTTTTTATATATACAGGATAGTCCAATGTGGACAATATTTCAGAACATTTTTTTTTAATTTCAATCAAGCATTATTTTTCTTTTATTCATTTTGATGTTCATTTTATACATCATGTATTACGTATAGGATACTTTATATAACATATAGGGTGTTTCATAATTTATGGGTCAATATTTTAAGAAGAATTGATTATTATTACTATTATCATTTTATGTAATTTTTGGTTTTGGTTTAACTTTTTATTATTTTTTTTCTCACGCTTTTGTTTCAACCACCAAAGAAACAAAATATTTAATTAAAGCACAGGGAATATTGTGTACCACAATGTAAAGAAACATAATATTTAATTGGATTTTAAAATTTGTATAAAACAGGCAATGTATGAAGTGGAGGCAGTTTGAATATTCTTTAGGATTCATAATCCAATGGAAAATTTAGAGTGCCTTGACTTCTACAATGCAAATGACCGGCGATGACTTCTAGAACTAGGAAGACTCAGAAAGAATGTGCAAGAATGTTGACATGACGGAAAAATCATATAAATACTACCGGATTCTCTTCCGGGTAGGAGAAGTTCTATTTTGACGCCGAAACTCTGCGAGTCAAATTATTCATAATTAGTTTCTGTCACTCCGTCATTCTGTCCATCAGAGGTTCTGCTCGTCATCGTTACCAAAAGTAAGTGATTATGCATTGTCTTCTCTAGTCTTTAAGTCATACCAGTCCACATCATGCTCTGTAGTTTTTCAGTCATTCAAGATCAGTTCATTAAATTCTTGTTCTAAATTATTTCTGTGTTGTCGAATTTTATCTTTGAAATTCTACTCCCATGTTTCTAATTCTGAGCTACGCTATCTACGCCCCCAAGACTTGCATTAGTTTAAATTACTTCTTGGAGGAACTGGGTGGATGTTAAGGCCATTCAGTAGTTTTCATGTATGAGAATTGTTTGGGGTTTGCGACCCAGACAAGAGGTCTCCGTTCGACATGCCTCCAGAAGTTTCTAACTGCCTTTTACGTCACAAAACCAGTCACGTTTGAGGTAGATTGCAAACCTATTTTTAAGGTTTTAGCAATATATTGCGAACATAAAGCTGCAGAACATGTTTTGAAAAAAGATGATAATGTGGGGTGAAATGACTAACATATTTTGGGGTGATGTGAATAGTTCTGTTAATTATTCCATATTGTGTGTACGTATGCCCCTCCGAATATTAACACATAGCGAACACTGTCCCCCGGGAACACTTTTCTTTCCTTTGGTTAAAAAATATGAGAGTGTTCTCTAAAATTACACCTTCTATTACACTAATCTCCTTTTTCTATTTTAAGTATTTGTCTGTTGAACATACTCATCTGGCTGTGTACAAACCAAAGATATGGTTCATTTAGCGGATTTTTAAAAAGGGTTCTTAAAACTTTTGATGCATTTTCTTCAGAGAGGAAAAAATATTTAACTGCATCATAAAGTCTGAATACCCCCTCCGCTGCAGGAAACAAAGATTTTGCGTGTGAGAATATACGGTATTCTACGTCTACAAACTCGCAAAACTCTAATACGCTCCGTGCATACAGTATATATATATATAGAGAAGTGAAAAGCTTAATATAACTGTCTCCACATCTTCGGGCAAAACATTAGCTGCTATCTTCGCCGCATTATGAAGTATATGAGCTGGGCATCCGACATCCAAAAGATTTGTATTCAATTCACTCTTCAATTTTGCGAACACATTGTTTGTACCTGTAAGTCGAACACCACCAAAGTTTGTATTTGCAGTTTCACCATACAACGTAATGCATTTACTCTTATCAATATTATTTTCTTCTAATGTATTAACGCAGTAATTGCTTACTTCAAAGGCTGTTTCTTTTTTAACGAATCTAGTTTAAGCAGGTTTACAGTGATGCCATTTTTTGGTATAATGGAATCAACGAGAAGATTTTTTCTGCGTCATAGTTACCAGCAACGGTGGCAATACCAAAATAGTGGACATTTTCTACATTACATATTTGTATATCATCACATCAAATATTTGTTTCGTCGTGTCAGGAGTCAAAATGGGTTATACTATCGCTGTTGCTTAATTATCCCGAAAGCGAGTTTATTGCTGTTTTGGAATCACTAAAAAAAATTAGTTTAATACACTACTGCAATCAATCGATTTAAATGACATATGATGTTTCTTTGTATGAAAGCACATTGTTAATTCAGCCGTTTGTATCAATTTTTCCTGTTTGGAAGATTTGGGAACAAAATAACTGTCCAGTCTTTTTGAAGTTCGAGCAGAATACATGTTTGATTTAAGCTTTTCGCATGCTATGTAGTCTTTGATATCCGTTCTTTCCCCATGCGCTATATTAATGTAATACATATTTGACCTTTCACTTCATGATTATTTCTTCTTCGTTTTATAAATGACCATTCCACTGAATATTTCTCCTGAAAAGAGCAATTGCGCTTGGACATGGTGGAAACACTTTATACACCAGATCAGCAATATGAAAGAACGTTCACTTCACTCTACACCGACAAAGAATTTCAATTCAATTCTTTTACAAAAGTATGTATAGTATACCACCTGGACTGGATAAAACGCTTGATTGTAAAATTGTGCCTCAGAAGACGACAGATATGACGAAATAGTTTAAATGCGGTTAACATGCAGCAACTGAGAGCAGTATCGCCATCGTTGATTCAAATTCCAAAGCAATTCTACGCTGTCGATTGAAGTATAAAATAACTAATAGTTAAAGCCCGTCACCGGGGAAAAAGTTCTATTCTATTGAAAGTGATATTCAAGAAATTATTGTCATAACATATGACTCCTCTTGAATACTTTTTAAATCTTTTTTTTTTTCTTCTGAAAATAAACTACCATAGGACAGATGAATGGGTGTGATTTTCGATCTCCTTGTTTGTTTAGTAAAATTAATTGGCTACAGAAATCTTCGGAAAACATCCAGTTGTTGTGAGATATGTTAGTTCTTGCAAGTTGAATTTTTTCAATCTGAAAAACGAAGAACGGGACAAACAGGCGTCCCGAAAGCCTTTTTCGGGACACTTAATTCTTTCATTGAAAACCGGGACGTCTGGCAACCCTATTCAAGATCGATTAGGAATTCAAACATTATGTTCTTTCTTGTAAGGTCAAAAAACTCAATGACCCCAAGACGCAGGGTTGCCATACGTTCCGATTCTGTCGGGACTTACCGATTTCTGACTTACTTGTCCCGCGTCCCGACCGGACACTCGTCGGAACGCATATTGTTCCGGTTTATCGATTTTCAAAGTTGATTAATATTTTACTGCGCCATTTTTCCATAGGAATAACCTATTCTTTTACAAGCACAGTTCTGTATAGAATCAATTTAACGTATCTGTATTTTAATTTGACTTATGAAAAAATAGTTAGCAGCTCGTCTTTAATTTATAATTATTCCCTAATTGTTTTGAGTTGATAATCCAGTCGATTATGATGACAGTATATTCCATGTAGGAAAATAGAAAACAAGATGCTGCATTAATTCAGGCTTCTGTTATTCATATAATTATTTACATTGCTTGCTATGACTCGCCGTACATGTAGTCGTCTCCGGAGGTTGGGGGGGGGGAGAAGCACAAACACCGAATGTCCCAATTTTTCCTTAAGAAACGTTGGCAACCCTGCCGAGACGGTACTTTGGACACGAAATCGCTTGGTATATTTATTTGCTTCCTAAGCATTTCTACAACAGTAGCTTATGTGTCTTTACATCTTGTAGGTGTTCTTTAGTTGTATACTCATGGGCCTGACCTGATCTCACTTTTGATTATCCAATTTGGGGCCTTATGGACCATAGCGAATGAATCAGGGATGCTTTGGCCCGGGATTGCGTCACCTATTGAAATTCAGGCGCCATGCACGCTGGTGCCAATGAGTCAGAGGTACCTTGGCTCTGCTATGACGTCATTGAATTGGGAGTTTTGGATCAGATGTTATGATGATTCTTTAAAATTACTAAAAATATGGTCCTGATGATTTATTACGTTATGAAATAGTACAGATTTACGAATACTTTTTATTTTTCGTTCCCTTTTATGGCATAAGATTTGGAGATTGTTATCCCTTTGATGAGATGGACTAACACTGGTGCAAATGAAATCTTTAGTTTTAGGCCTACGTCCCACGGTTATGCCGGTTAGGCTAAAGGAGACGGTGACAATGAGAAATGAATGAAAGTGTGGGAGAAAATTGGAGTATCCCGAGCATAATGTTTTGCACCACAAAACTACTTTCGCGGGGTATGAACCAGGGACCCAATACAGCAGAGGTGAACGCTCTACCAATAAGCCACTGCGCTCTCTACTGGTGCGAATGAATTAGAGGTATTAGCTTCGAGCAAATGTGTTTGTATGACGTCACTGAACTGGGATTTTTAGCTTGGAGGTTATGATTTTTAGTTTCGTTCCGTTTTATGGGTATAAAATTACTAAAACAAGGTTTGATCTCTTTCTTGATGATCTATTACATTAAGAATTAGTAGACCCCAGTAATAGTATAAATTAGTATTAGTATTAATATGAAACTCGAAAACTTTGGAGTTCCTCCGTGGCTAACCGGTTAGCGTATGCGCCTTTAACGTGGGAGACCAGGGTTCCATTCCCGGAAGGAGCTCATGCGGTTTGGATTTCACGTTAATTAGTTGGTTCTATTCTCGCTGCTGAACGGGACGTTAAACTCAAAATCAACTTAACTCAAAAACTTTGGCAGGTATACTTGACTTTTGGTTAAGGTATAGTTCTCATTCATGTGACTTATGGGACTCGAACCACGATAATCAATGTCAAAAAGTGTGTCCAGGAAAGCATACATTTATTTGAGACGCATAAAAGAGGGGTAGGAGCGATCCCAGACTTGGTTAACAATAATAATTTATATTGTATTCGTTTGTGGATTAAATAAAAGTGTTGGAAAGATTTAAAAATCTTCTTTGTGTATTGAATTATAATCATATTGAAAAAGAATCGTCAACTATATCGTGTTACATATGCTTACGTATTCGTTGTTACAGTATTGTTGGCATTGTTTGTTTGAACAAGTACGGTGTTTGATTGTCAAATAGTGTGTAATGGTTTACTTTGAAAAGATATATTCATTCTTTGAGAAGGAGAAAAGAGATGAGATGATGTTATTTTGGATCTAGTTAGTACCTCTTGTTTTCGTCTGTGACGTCACATTTACGTTTTGCTTAAAACAGATTGGTTCATTGTAATAACGATTAATCATACTCATGTAACGAGATAACATTGAGGAGTTACAAAACAAGAACATATATGTGTAATTGTTTACTTTGAAAGAATACATTCATTCCTAGAGAAGGTAAAAGAGGGAAGTGATGAGCTGAACCTAGTTACTACCTTTCGTTTCCATTCGTGGATAAATAATAATGACGTCATGAGTATAGGCTTTTATAGGGCATGGGTACATGAACGAACACTAAAATTTCATGATTGGTGGGTTAATTTGGCAGAACCAAAGTCATGGTCTCCAGAACTAATGTTAGTATTTGATCATCTAAAATTGCTAAAGATATAATTTGGGAAGGTTTCTAACCTCATGTATTCTCTTTATTACGTTATAGGCATGCACAGGCTAGATTTAGTTTCCGAAGGTCATGAGTTTGATTCTCGATGGTGGCTTATATGACTGATATTAACAAATTTTTGTGCTGTTTTGGATTTATGCTCTACATAGACGTTGTGTGAGCTCTTCAAAGTAGAGTTTACTCTCACTTTATTTACATATAATAAGGATATACGTACCTTAACGCACTCCTCTTAAGCTTTTTGATAAGAGAGAACCACAATACTTTAAGGTTACCTTCTTGGTCTTGGTGTTAGTTCGTGTAATTTATATCTTAAATAACATTGACGGTTTAGTTAAAATCATCATCTCAAAATATTTTAGCCAAATTTTTCAGTGAGTGCAAAGAGGGAATTGTTTCACGGTTAACCATCAAACCTTATCCGGTTTTTAACTATTCGATTAACAAATAAACGGTTTTAACTATTCGATTAACAAATAAACGTTTTTTAACTATTCGATTAAATTTTGAGTCTTCACTAATTTCCAGTTATTACAAAAGTTCAAGTGAAAATTGAAACTAAAATTTCTATAACTTAAAAGTTTAAAATCGAAAAAGTTAAACTGAAATTTTCGAATTAAAATTTTCAACCTGTCAAACTAAAAATTTTATAACTTGCAATTTTCAAATCACAATTTTCGAACTAAAAAAGTTGAAACCAAATTATAGAACTAGAAAGTTGAAACTAAAATTTTCGAACAAAAACGAAATAAAATTTTTCGAATTCGAAATTTCAAATCAGAAAAAATTCAAACTGAAATTGTAGAATTAAAAGTTTTCGAAACAAATTTTGGAAAACTACAAATTTTCGAACAAAAAAAGGTGAAATAAAAAATTTCGATTTCAAATTTTTCAAATCAAAATTTCACACTGAAATTTTGGAACTAGAAATGTAAACTAAAATTTTCGAAACATGAAATCAAAATTTTCGAACCAAAAGAAGTTGAAACCAATTTTTAGAACTAGAAAGTTGAAACTAAAATTGTCGAACAAAAAAAATGAAATCAAGATTTTTCAAAATAAAAAATCAAACTGAAAATTTCGAATTAAAAGTTTCAACCTGTGTCAAACTAAAAATTATAACGAAATTTACAAATCATATTTTTGAACCTAAAATTTCAAACCAAAATTTTCGAACTGAATGTTTAAAGTTTCGAACAAAAAATAATTCGAAATTTTCATACAAACTTTTTGAAAAAATTAAGCAGAGGTTTGAAAGTGATCACACCTTAGAAATGATGATTTAGATTACACCTTAGAAGTAAACGGTTTACAACAAATGAACGTTTTCGACTATATTTGCAATCTTAAAATTCAAAGTGTAAAATTAATGAATGGATTTCAAGGTCGAACTAAAAGTTAGAGGTAGGAATAAACCAATTTTGGGCAAAGGTAACTTTTTATCAATAACTATCTTCTATTCAAGTTTTATAGTCATAAAAGTTTATCATTTCAGATGACGAGAAAACTCCATAAAATTAAAAAAAATAGCAATGATCTGTTTGGTCATAACTCATTTCACAAGGCATATCCATCCATAGCCGTTTACTGATTTTAAAATTTTAATTGTCTTGAAGAAATATTTGGGACTAAGTTTTTGAGACGATGAACTGTTTCGTAATCCATAGCCGAATCGAGACATTGATATTGCTTGAAATGAAATTTAATCAAGCTTTATCTCATCAGCAGCTCTAACTTACGAACCGTTTTAGTGAACTGTAACCTTTTATTTGTTTCAGATCAACGTCGACGTGATGAGCTAGTTGGCCAGTCATAGTCGGACTTTTTTTGTATCATCTTGAAAGCACGCAAAGCTTCTTAGAACGGTTATAGGCGTTACGCTACGTAAAAACCCGAATCCCTACCACAGAACAAACATAAACGCATATTTTCAGACCTTGAATCGAACCTGGGACCATTTTAAGAGAAGGTTACTTACCACAGCGCTTCCCAACCAGATGTGTTCAATCGATCCGGCCAAGCTCTTGAAACGAACGTGTTAGCAAAATGCTAAGATGTGCAAATTCTTTCAGGTTGACATTAATCATCTACTGCTCTCTCTCTTTCTCTCTCTCTCTCTCTCTCTCTCTCTCTCCTGTGATATCAAAGTACAACTCAAGATAGGTTGAATGCTTGGATTTCGAAATGGAAACAAATGCGATTTCCTTTGGCAAGGTCGATTAAGATAATTTCTGCAAGTGTCAGCATCAGCTGTACTTCCTTGAGAACGACAACGTTTCATGGAAAGACTGACGAAAGAAATTTACGCACTGTTGTGAAACAGCGATCCTTAATAGCAGACACTTATCGCGAACCATAATTTAGAACCCTGGTGAGGGAAGGAATCAAACTGAGAATCTCTACATCACTCGCTATTGAAAACACGATTTTAAGGATTTCCTATTGCAGTGCAGGAAGCACACTACCAAGATGACTGAGCTAACAAAAATGCAAATGCTACATTCTTTATCTATGACGAAATTAAGTGATTTCAAGTGCAGAATCAAGATATCGTTGAATGGAAAATCAATCAGTTTACAGTATAATGCCGTTTCAAAAAGCTTGGCTTGGTCGATTAAACCCGGTCCCAGGTTCGATTCAAGGTTTGATAATATGCGTTTATGTTTGTTCTGTGGTAGGGATTCGGGTTTTCACGTAGCGTAACGCCTATAACCGTTCTAAGAAGCTTTGCGTGCTTTCAAGATAATACGAAAAAAGTCCAATTATGGCTGGCCAACTAGCTCATCACGTCGACGTTGATCTGAAACAAATAAAAGGTTACAGTTCACTAAAAACCGTTCGTAAGTTAGAGCTGCTGATGAGATAAAGCTTGATTAAACTTCATTTCAAGCAATATCAATGTGTTGATTCGGCTATGGATTACGAAACGGTTGATCATCTCAAAAACGTAGTCCCAAATATTTCTTCAAGACAATTAAAATTTTAAAATCAGTAAACGGCTATGGATGTGCCTTATGAAATGAGTTATGACCAAACAGATCATTGCTATTTTTTAATTTTATGGAGTTTTCTCGTCATCTGAAATGATAAACTTTTATGACTATAAAACTTGAATAGAAGATTAGAGATGCAAAAACGCCGGCTTTTTTCAATCGATTGTTTTTTCACATAAAAAGCCGGCTTTTTTGGGAAAAAACGAGAATTTTGGTAATTTTGGCTTTTTTTCATTTTCATGATTTTTCTATCCAAATAGCTTTCTTATAGTATATTCTATAGTTAGATAAGAATTCCACGACCTAAATGCCATATTTAGCTCTGTAATTCACCATCAACATGGATGGAGCACGTGTTTTACGAATTAAAGCTAACATGAAGAATGAAGTATTTGAGGCCAATTTTACAGGCTATTTAACTTTATTTTAACTTTTGAGTTATAGACATTTTTTTCTTCTCTAGATCATTTTAGTTTGTCATCCGTGTTTCATTTCTAAGAGCTTAGTACTCTAGCTTCTAGCGCAAAAGTTAAACTTACATTTTTCTATATATCCATCAAAGCATACGTTTTTCAATATATCCGTCAAACCGTACTTCCACATTTCTGTTATACTGTAGTTGTGCAATGATTTAGCAATAATTTCCCGGATACAACCTTGAATACCAATTTATACAAATAATCAGTAGCGGATTTAGAAAAGTACTTTGGGAGGGGTTTCTCTGATTGTTTCGTTTTTTAAAAAGTCCTAATTTTCTTTGGGAGGTGCTTGAAGTTTATGAGTACAGGCATAACTAATATTTCGTTTCGTTTATATGTTTAGCAATAATCTTCCGGATACAACCTTGAAGATCATTTTATACTGAGAATCCGTGGCGAATTTAGAAAAGTATTTTGGGAGGGGTTTTCTTACTACTAATGTTTAGTTCTTCTAAACATTTGTAATTTTTATTTGAGGGGAGCTTAAAGTTTATGAGTAAAGGCATAACTAATAGATATTTCGTTAGTTTTAGACATTAAGCAACTTTGGGGAACAGGCTTCAGTTCGAAAGACCGACCCCCTAACCTTCGCAAAACCGTCACTGCTGGTAATTAGTAATAATAACGATTTAAAAACAATAAGAAAGGAAGTCGGCCAACTCCTACACTCCTAGTCGGCCAGTACACGCACTATTTCTACATTCACAGATCGAATGAAAGAAAGCTTGGTCAGAATGGTCGAATGGTGTGTTGAATCCCGGACTTCCCAATAGAAGCGCAAAAGCCAACCACTCAGTCATGTTTGTTGTGTAGTTGTATTTACCTTAACTTAAATATATTCCGTAGATCTTTTTTTTTTTTTTTTTTGAGTTACATAATGATATGTTGAATCCCTCTTGTTAAAAATTCAGAAAACTTGAGGACTGGGTAAACCGTGATGGTGGTCAAGGGCGCCCATGTTGGGTCCAAGGGGGGGCAAGTATAAGCGATGTTTCAAAAATAGTTTCAAATTTTGCTGTAACTAATGCAAAAATTCTATTGGATTTTCAATATTCTGAAATACATTTTCTTCTGCGGATCGAACGCCCCCCTGGTCCCCCCTGATGGGCGCCCTTGATGGTGGTTATAAAAAACTTAACTGTAGAATTTCAAGAATATACAGAACCAAAAGTTCCAGATGTGCAACCTTTAATTGTATCATATAAATCTAAGTATTTCTCTTATGTTTTATTTTAATTTTATTTTGTTTCAAAAAGAGGGTATGGAATATTTCGAAGTAAAAATACTACATACAATTTTGCTAGTTATTTGTATCACTATTTCTAAGGTGTGATCACTTTCAAACCTCTGCTTATTTTTTTCAAAAAGTTTGTATGAAAATTTCGAATTATTTTTTGTTCGAAACTTTAAACTTTCAGTTCGAAAATTTTGGATTGAAATTTTAGGTTGTAAATTTTAGGTTTGTAAATTCTGTAATAATTTTTAGTTTGACAGGTTGAAAATTTTAATTCGAAAATTTCAGTTTGATTTTTTCCTTTGAAAAATCTTGATTTCATTTTTTTTGTTCAAAAATATTAATTTCAACTTTCTAGTTCTAAAATTTGGTATCAACTTTTTAGGTTCGAAAAATTGTGATTTGAAAATTTTTAGTTTGACACATGTCGAACTAACTTTTAATTCGAACTTTAAAACTTTTAATTCGAACTTTAATTAAAACTTTTAATTGGAACATTTCAGTTCGAATTTTTCGTTTGAAAAATCTTCAATTCATTTTTTTTTGTTCGAAAATTTTAGTTCGAACTTTCTAGTTCTAAAAATTGATTTCAACTTCTTTCGGTTCGAAAATTTTGATTTCATGTTTCGAAAATTTTAGTTTACATTTCTAGTTCCGAAATTTCAGTGAGAAATTTTTTGATTCGAAAAATTTGAAATCGAAATTATTTATTTCACCTTTTTTTGTTCGAAGATTTGTAGTTTTCCAAAATTTGTTTCGAAAACTTTTAATTCTAAAATTTCAGTTTGATTTTTTCTGATTTGAAATTTCGAATTCGAAAAATTTTATTTGGTTTTTTGTTCGAAAATTTTAGTTTCAACTTTCTAGTTCTATAATTTGGTTTCAACTTTTTAGTTCGAAAATTGATTTGAAAATTTCAAGTTATAAAATTTTTAGTTTGACACAGGTTGAAACATTTAATTCGAAAATTTCAGTTCAAATTTTTTGATTTTAAACTTTTAAGTTCTAGAAATTTTAGTTTCACATTTTCACTTGAACTTTTGTAATTACTGGAAATTAGTGAAGACTCAAAATTTAATCGAATAGTTAAAAACCCTTTATTTGTTAATAGAATAGTTAAAAACAGTTTATTTGTCAATTGAATAGTTAAAAACCGTTTATTTGTTAATCGAATAGTTAAAAACCGGATAAGGTTTGACGGTTAACCGTGAAACAATTCCCTCTTTGCACTCACTGAAAAATTTGGCTAAAATATTTTGAGATGATGATTTTAACTAAACCGTCAATGTTATTTAAGATATAAATTACACGAACTAACACCAAGACCAAGAAGATACCGTAAATGCGGGCTACTTGGACCCTTAAGGGGCTACTTGGACCCATACCAAAAACTCGTTTAAAGTCTCATATGCAATGCAATAATGAGTGAGTTCAGAGTTAGATCCGTTAGATGGGATCATAATGCAGGCGTACACACATTGAAACTAGTTCTGTGGTAGGCTACGATTGAGCAGCATTGGTGAGAAAGGTCGTTGACGAAAAGAGTGTATTTATTGAGCGCCAAACTTTTATGTGTGGACACTATTTGCAAGGAAGTGGAACCAATGCTAGGTAAACACATAAGTAGTTACATATAGGTTAATGAAATTGACATGGTAAACTTTCTCATATACAATAAGATGTGTGCGTAATTGCATTATACAGTATATGAAGTGTGTACATATGACCTGGAAAACATGGATATTTTGTCCCACATCTTTTGTTATCTTTATCCCACCCCATCCTTTGTTATCTTTATCAATAAAAAATAAAGGTCTGTTGTCACGTGTCACACAAGTATGGACTATTCATTGTTTCCTTAAGGATACCGGTACAAAATGGTACATCAAAATAAAAGATTGCCTGCAGGTCGAAAATATGCTGATTTTTCATAACAGCTTGAAGAATGTTTACCAGCAATTCAGTCGGGGAAAATGTCGCGAAAAGAAACAGAAGCTCACTTCAAGACAAGTCGTTCCACCATAGAAAGAAGATTAAAAAATAGGTCAAGGCAGAATTCGGGCCATCTGAAAGTGTTCACTGAAGAAGAAGAAATAGCCTTCGCTAGTCATCTTGATAGAGTTTGTGATTTCAGACTCCTCGTTAATTAACTTGATTTCAGATTTATTGTGAAGTCCTATTTTGCCATGCATGGGAGAACTGTCATTGCTTTCTAAGACAATCTTCCCAGTCGAGATTGAGTGAAGTTATTTTAGAAAATGCACCTCCAGTCAACGACTAGATTCGCTGCTAATATAGATAGGGCTCGTGCATCTGCAGAAGAAAACGTAATCAGCTATTACAATCATTATATTTGATAGTACCTCTTAATATGTTCTCTTTGTGGTTTGCAGTAAATAAAAAGTGTTGTTCTTGGAACACCTACGTCCTACTTAGTCTCAGAGCAGATTTCAATGGTTTTCTGTAGGAAAATATGGGGGTGGGTTCAAGTAGCCCGAACGCGAGTCTTACTTGGACCCATTTTTCACAATAATCGCCTGTGCTTTGTTTTCAATATATGTAACTAAAACTGTCCTCGATATGTGCAATAAAGCCTGTAGTTTCACTTAATATGGGTAATGACAATAACTTTCGAGTTTTCGTGGATGAAAATAGTCCGAAAGAACGAATTTGTTGCAAAATTGGGTCCAAGTAGCCCGCATCTACGGTAACCTTAAAGTATTGTGGTTCTCTCTTATCAAAAAGCTTAAGAGGAGTGCATTAAGGTACGCATATCCTCATTATATCTAAATAAAGTGAGAGTAAACTCTACTATGAAGAGCTCACACAATGTCTATGTAGAGCATAAATCCTAAACAGCACAAAAATTTGTTAATATCAGTCATATAAGCCATCATCGAGAATCAAACTCATGACCTTCGGAAACTAAATCTAGCCTGTGCATGCCTATAACGTAATAAAGAGAATACATAAGGTTAGAAACCTTCCCAAATTATATCTTTATCAATTTTAGATGATCAAATACTAACATTAGTTCTGAAGACCATGACTTTGGTTCTGCCAAATTAACCCACCAATCATGAAATTTTAGTGTTCGTTCATGTACCCATGCCCTATAAAAGCCTATACTCATGACGTCATTATTATTTATCCACGAATGGAAACGAAAGGTAGTAACTAGGTTCAGCTCATCACTTCCCTCTTTTACCTTCTCTAGGAATGAATGTATTCTTTCAAAGTAAACCATTACACATATATGTTCTTGTTTTGTCATAAGAAATAACTCCTCAATGTTGTCTCGTTACATGAGTATGATTAATCGTTATTACAATGAACCAATCAGTTTTAAACAAAACGTAAATGTGACGTCACAGACGAAAACAAGAGGTACTAACTAGGTCCAAAATAACATCATCTCATCTCTTTTCTCCTTCTCAAAGAATGAATATATCTTTTCAAAGTAAACCATTACACACTATTTGACAATTAAACACCGTACTTGTTCAAACAAACAATGCCAACAATACTGTGACAACGAATACGTAAGCATATGTAACACGATATAGTTGACGATTCTTTTTCAACATGATTATAAGTCAATACACAAAGAAGATTTTTAAATCTTTCCAACAGTTTTATTTAATCCACAAACGAATACAATATAAATTATTATTGTTAACCAAGTCCGGGATCGCTCCTACCCCTCTTTTATGCGTCTCAAATAAATGTATGCTTTCCTGGACACACTTTTTGACATTGAATATCGTGGTTCGAGTCCCATAAGTCACGTGAATGAGAACTATACCTTAACCAAAAGTCAAGTATACCTCCCAAAGTTTTTGAGTTAAGTTGATTTTGAGTTTAACGTCCCGTTCAGCAGCGAGAATAAAACCTACTAATTAACGTGAAATCCAAACCGCATGAGCTCCTTCCGGGAATGGAACCCTGGTGTCCCACGTTAAAGGCGCATACGCTAACCGGTTAGCCACGGAGGAACTCCAAAGTTTTCGAGTTTCATATTAATACTAATACTAATTTATACTATTACTGGGGTCTACTGATTCTTAATGTAATAGATCATCAAGAAAGAGATCAAACCTTGTTTTAGTAATTTTATACCCATAAAACGGAACGAAACTAAAAATCATAACCTCCAAGCTAAAAATCCCAGTTCAGTGATGTCATACGAACACATTTGCTTGAACCAAATACCTCTAATTCATTCGCACCAGTAGAGAGCGCAGTGGCTGAATGGTAGGGCGTTCACCTCTGCTGTATTGGGTCCCTAGTTCAAACCCCGCGAAAGTAGTTTTGTGGTGCAAAACATTATGCTCGGGATACTCCAATTTTCGCCCACACTTTCATTCATTTCTCATTGTCACCGTCTCAAAGGGATAACAATCTCCAAATCTTATGCCATAAAAAGGAACGAAAAATAAAAAGCATTCGTAATCCTGTACTATTTCATAACGTAATGAATCATCAAGACCATATTTTTTGTAATTTTAAAGAATCTTCATAACATCTGTTCCAATTCAATGACGTCATGGCAGGGCCAAGGTACCTCTGACTCATTGGCACCAGCGTGCATGGCCCCTGAATAAGCATAAGCAAAATTTCAATAGGTGACGCACATCCGGGCCAAAGCATCCCTGATTCATTCGCTATGGTCCAGGAGTCTCCAAATTGGATAATCAAAAGTGAGACCAGGTCAGGCCCATACTACTTACATTATGTCTAGGACAATTCTTCTTAGCACTCCACCTCATATGTATATTCATTTCTTTCTGTGCACGTTACTTCAAACACGATATGAACCATATTTGTAATTTCAGAATGCAGAAGATCTGTCCTATTGATATATAATTGTTAATCAGCCGTGCTACCAATTCTGTGTAAGATATTTTTGACTTTCATGCTTACTATGTTCACTTCCTCCCGAGTTACTCTATCCATTGTTAAGCAGCAGATAACATCTATGTTTATTTCATTTCTTCTAACAGTGACAGTCCTAGCCAAGGGTAAAAGTGGATCTGAAAAGGTAGTGGGACGCATGACGTCACGCCGTCCCCCTTGCCTATCTTTACCCATTGTATTTTTTAGGAAGTTGGGGGACGACATAGTTTTTTTTTTCGGAAGTGGGCGGACGACGTTCTCCCGCATTCCCCCTCACTTTTACCCCTGGTCCTAGCAGTAATGTACATACTCGTAGCACTGACGCATATAGCTTACTATTTGTAAAAAGTCTTTCTTTGGTAAGTTTACTTTTGTTTTTTGGTGGGAAATTTTGTGTGTGTATGACTTTTTTCAATTATAATAAAGAAACAATATTTTGTTTCGTATTTCCAGTCCCATTAGAACATGAAGAAGAAATGCTGAGCCGCTGGTGTGTGTCCTATAATCCACTGCTTTGCGAGTGAGGTAGTGTGGTGAGAGACGGCTTAACCTGTGTGATGATCTCTAAACTTACCAACTGCACTGGATTCAAGCCTAGTTGAGGTTTGGAGCACGGGTCGGGGGTCGCGTCCCGCAGACTTTAGTCAAATATTTTTAAAGCAACTATACTACTTTGTGTATATATAACTTTTGTCAAAAAGAGGATTTTGATTTTGATTCATCCAACCTCCCGCCCCCATATTTGGAAAGCTAACGACGCCAGTGTTTGGAGTCCACTTGAAGAATAGGTTCTGTCCTTTATAACCTCATTCTTGCGTAACAGCACTAACTTAAATTTAAAAGAACATTCTATTGTAATATTGTGTAAGAATAAAAGCTTTTACAAATATAAAATACGCTTCCATTCCAAAGAATGATTTGTGGTTTCATAGTACAAACACCTAGAATAAAGTTCAATTGCTTTAAATTGAGAAGAATCACGAGATGAGACGAGACGAGACGAAACAGAATTTTCTTCATAAGACATAACTCTTCAAATAGAGACAAATACACTTTTCGAGACAAGACAGCTCTTTCATGACATCTTTTCGAACAGTCTTAGCTCTTAACTCATAGGCAACCCTAACAAGGGAACATCTTATATTGATAGTAGCGTTGCCCAATCAAACAATGCGCAATCGATAGAGGAGTGAAGAAAAGTGAGAAATCCAAAATTTTACGGGCCGATACCCAGAAGCACACGAGATACAGAGGAAAGAAGGATCGAGAATCATGTGAAGATAGCAATGCAAAAGATACATTGACACAGAAAGAACTTCAATAATGATTAAAGTAATTAAAAGGACATTTACACAACAGTATAGTAAGCAAACATTGTACGCACAGACATGCTCAATAACATCATATGTAATGCAGTGTTGCCAACTTAACACAAAATGAAGTTTTGTTAAATTTCACGCAACACAAATTATAACAAAACCAACAATGTGTGAGGTGATACAATATTACGTGCATTAGAAAACTGAGCCTGCTAATCAATTGTCAATCCAAGCGCATGCATCATTTCAGTTTTGTGTGTTGTGTTTGATACTATTCCGATTTTCCACTTGGACAAAACTGCTTTGACACTGTGCTTCTTCCCTTATTTTGCGTACTTCAGTGATTATATTCTTGTTTGTGGTCTCATATTTTGATATTAACTAGTTCGAATCGTGTACCGTATATATTCTTCTACATCCAAGATTCATATAAGAATTAACATAGGCCTATCCGCAAACGTTGTCAACACTGTACATCAAGATTTCACAGGTATAGTTCTACTCATAATTAGATTTGCTAGATGTTATAATTTGTGTTTCCTGCCATTTAACAAAACTTCATTGTTCCACTTTGTGCTCCGTTGGCAACACTGCATTACATATGATGTTATTGAGCATGTCTGTGGGTACAATGTTTGGTTCCTATACTGTTTTGGAAATGTCCTTTTGATTACTTTAATCATTATTGAAGTTCTTTCTGCGTCAATGTATCTTTCGCATTCCTATCTTCACATGATTATAGATCATTCTTTCCTCTATCTCCTGTGTTTCTGGGTGTCTGCCCGTAAAACTTTGGATTTCTCACTTTTCTTCACTCTATCGATTGCGCATTGTTTGATTAGGCAATTCTACTATCAATATAAGATGTTCCCTTGTACGTGTTAATAGTAACTGCTGTTTATCTACTTTCTCCTTCGGAATTAGCATTCAAATAGCTCCGTCAATAACATATTTTCAGAACTAAAATCAGATTTTCTGATTTAGTTATATCTTGTCCTTCTTATTTCGTATCCCAACAAATTTTGATTGCTAATCATTATATTTGGTATCCTAACCTCTGCTATAATGTCACTTCGTACCCTATGCAGTCTACTCAATACGTTCCGGGACTACGTCGAATACACTTAACGATGTCAGAGGAAGTTACCAGTACTCGGTGTTATTATTATTGTTATTAGTTTTTGCATACATCCCTTTCCTGACCGCATACTCATAGGACTGGTCGTAGAGGCTCTGGAACGCCCTAGAAGAGTCGTTCACTGGAATGCTATCCAGCACTGACGTCGCGTTCGCTTTAATCGGCTCAACATATTTAAACCACTGCCCCTTGAGGATGGATTTAAGCTTAGGGAGAGCATGAAGACCACTGTGCTCAAATGAGATGAATATCGGGTGTGTTCAAAGATTGTGACCCTTCTTTCGACCAAAAATTAACACACAATAAAACTGGTGAGGGCCAACGGCTTTTCTACAATGCTCTACTGGGTATCAAGTCTGGGATCACTTGGCTGTTAGAAATATGCAAAAGAAACTGTCTGTTTATATCATCCTATGATTATTGTCATACAGTACGTTTTTACGCGATCCACATTTTGTATAAAGCAGCCTGATACTCATACAGCGTTTTTTTACTTCTTGTGTGTGTGTGTGTGTCAAATTAAAAAGACCACACCACAAACATATTTACAAAGATGTTTGAATGCAATTGTAACGTTTGAGGGCACCGGAAAATTGAAGCAGTAATTTCGAGATGGTAACACTTCTTCTAGCGCCAATTGTCGTATGGGTACACAGCAATTAACTACTCTTTGCCTACACTCAAAAGGCAATTAATTCATCTTCAGACATTCCAGGGCTGTCTCAACATGCGATAGCTGAAACTGGACTGTCAGAAACACATTACAAGACTTTCTAGTTACGTGTGCTTAGTGTGTGGTGTTCCATTGGTAGCTGAAAAGGTGATTTTCAACTAATCTTTTGCAGCAGGTTGTTCGCTGTGTCAAGTTGAGCCCTTAATTCTGTGCCGAAATCTATTTTACTCCATTTGCAAGCGAGTTGCAGAGTTTTCGTATACGCTTACTCTCAACAATGTTAGACCCAGTGGCGGCTGCAGAGTTCTATAAGAGGGAAGTCACATCCGGTTTGACAGTGAAGTCGGATTTTCGTCCTCCTTCCGCAAAACCAGGCTTTGGGGCCTGCAGTGATTTTTTTTACTTTCAAGCCATTCTTTATAATCTGATGTCAGTTACAAATACTACACAAAAAATGAAATCTTTCAGTTTTACGTCCCATGGTTATGCTCTGTGAGCATAAAGGAAACAGTGATGATGAGAATGAATAAAATGATGAAATGATGAAAGTAAAAGGAAACGAGAGAACTTTGATAATGTCCACGTACACAGTGTTTGTCTACCCATAGTCAACTTCACAGGAAAAAATAAACGAATTTTTTATTGCATAATTATGTATTTGTTGTACATATGGAATCATTGAACTTAATATTAAATATTTGCTCAGTACAAACAATTCAAGCCGTTGAAGAAGTGAGAAATAATTGTTGCCAACACTGCTTTACCTATTTTTTTTTTTTTTACTTTGAATTTTTAACCTATTTTGTAAAAATAATTTGGTTGCATACCTACTAGTATACATACTTGTTTACAGTTAATTTGAAACAAATACAAAAACTAAGTATTAGTGAAAAGTTAAGTAGCCTCATTTCTCTTACATTTATAATATTTAGTAACCTGTAAAGTAGGGACATGATTATACTTTCATAAGTCAATGAAAAGCAAGTGTGCGTTTCCCTTCGATCGTTTCGAAAGCAAATGAATAACCATTTATTCGACCATTCTTTCGACCCAAGTCCTATCTAGACTTGGGCGGTGGCAGCATAATTGGAAATATCGAATTCCGATTTATTTCTTATTTATCAAAATATTCTTGAAAAATGTTTCAGAATATAACAAATGTTTTAAACTGTAGTCATGACCTTCGTGTCAAAAAATATTTAAAATATGCCTAAAAATTCTGGGAGTCTACTAATCATATATACACGAGGAACCTCCAAAATATGCAAGAAGTTCCGTAAGTCCAGAAGGGAAGAAATTTACTGAATCTCTGTGAGTGTTTCCCGCCTTAAACTTACCCTATATCAGTTCATGATTGACAAAAGATCACGATAACGCTGATATTTCGGTTCATAAAAGTAACGTCTATACAGCTCATTTCTGTGTAAAGTTAGAAATATTATTTCTCGACGCTTTGTTATTCTCTACTTATTTGTATTCTATAGCTATTTATTTGAATTAGGAGTGTAACAATTATATATTTTGTCTGTGGCTTCGCATGCATGCTTTCACTGTAATAGTTCAGAGGTCCAGAAGTGTACCCAGTAAGTTTTTCTTTGAGGAGCCAAGATTTTTCCAGGGGGGGGGGGGGAGGCGGACTATTACATACTAAAAGTGAACTGAAAATCCTGTTTCAGAATATGAAAGCATTAATAATGTACTGTGCATAGACTACACATACGTATATATGTACACATATTATTATTATTATTTGCAGTTGAAACATGCGCTTTCACATTGTATAACATTACAATAAGAGGTTTGTAGAAAATGTGCCCATAAACTACACATAGCAAAAAAAAAAAAAAAAAAAGTTTATTTGTTTGACTTCGCCTTTATGTATCAGTATGTAAGAAAATTCGGACTTCCGCTCTAATTTCTTAAAGTAAATCAGCAATTATAACTGAAACATTTATTTATGAAATATGAACAAATTTATTCGTCGTTCGAAGAAAACTCCATCTAAAAGTAAATATTAGGGTTATTTATAAAATATTTATTTACGACATATCAACAAAATTGCATGAGTTGTAGTAAATAATAATAATAATAATAATAATAATAATAATAATAATAATAATAATAATAATAATAATAATAATAATAATAATAATAATAATAATAATAATACCAATAATATTAATAAAGGAAACTACTCTTGTAAATATTTTCTTGATAAATGATTTATGCAACATTATAAATTTATTGAACAGAATTGTCTGTTTTTTTTTTAACTCACTTCCAAAAATAAACACTGGTTACTGTAATTTTTTTAGAGCAATGGGTTATGGTATATTATTACATTATTAATTAATTACTTATTTACGAAATATGAACAAATTCGCTCATTTTGTTTTTGAGAAAAAAAAATCCGGAAAACTTACAGTACCCCTTCTGGATATTTCCTTGAAAAACAACATATGCCATATTATAGGGTTATTGCTGGAACATTTATTTATGAAATATGAGTGAAATCCTTAGAGCTGTTTTTGAGAAAATAGCATATTTAAATATTCGCTCTACTCTTATGTTTAAAGGTAGGAACAAAATTCATTTTTTAAAGAAAAACTCACCTCCAAGAACAACTTACCCCTTGTGAAGTTCTTCAAGGCAAATGAATTACGCCATAATGTTAGATTTTTAATGAAACATCTAATGATGAAACATGAGCAAAATCACCATAGTCGTTTTTGAAAATCGTCCGGGAAAAAGCACATCAAAGGATAAGTATCCCTTCTATTTTTTTTTCGAGAGAAATGAATTATGCTATAGTGTCAGGTTAATTAAATATTTATTTACGAAATCTGAACAAAATTGCCTGTGTTGATTAAGTGAAAATAGTTCGAAAAACTCATTTTCCAAGGATAAATTATCAGTTCTGGATTATACCTACAAATAATGACCTATTCCATATTATGGTTAATAATAGAACATTAGTTTATGGAATATGAGCGAAAACATTAGAGCTGTTTTTGAGAAAACTGCAAATTTTAATTTTCACCATTCAGTAAACTACCCTTTATTTTTAGGGATAGGAAGAAAATTCAAAAAGTATCCCTAGGGAATCTAATAAAAAATTTTAAGTTTTAAATTTGGTTTCGATACATTGATCGGCATGGGCTCTGGGCCAGTGAACATGTTTATATCAGAACGAACGAACAGACATCCAAAAATTCATTTTTCGACATTTAGAGGCCAAGAAATGTGTAAATCCGCTGAAATCTCGAATTCAATTTTATTTCATAATTACCATTTTTTTCTCCTATCGTCACTCGAAAGTTAAAAATGGTAAAAATAGAGAAAAATTAAAGAAAAAGAAATAAGATCATTCTCAGACATTTATATAAAACCAAAATGTAGCAGGCTAATAAAATAACAACTGTACACATTCGGTTAGGCAAATGAGACTAACAGAGTAGCAAGATGATTAATCAATATCAATAGCTGAAGCAGACACTGACTAGGTCCAATATTTTCCCTTTTAGTACAGTGATACCACCTGCTTTTACGTAGTATATTCCATTCGTGACTTTCATGTAGACATGTTGCCGACTGAAAGAAAAAAAAGTAGGTTCTCAGTTGACCTGTATATGTGTATGTTCGTATTGATGTGTGGCTGTAGCGATTATCTCGAGAACCGTTGGTTATATTCGCCAATCCAATAAGCTAATACATATAAAAAAATGCAAAAGTTATAATTAAATAATTACCATGTTTAGTCACGTAATAGTCGCACTTTTTATACCAGTTTTTAATGTGAAAATCCAACTGCGACTATTATGCTAGGAAAGCTGCCATTCGTTATCGCTACGATCAAAACAATTTGGAATTTTCATACATACAACATTGTGTGAACATAAATAAAATATAACCTACATAGGCCTACGGTAAAGTATTAAAACTTGTAAAAATTAAATTCGTAACTTACCGATTCGTGGGGGACAAAAAAAAATTGTTCTTGGCATTGGCACAAAGAAACGATACATTTACATAATCGGAAAACACATGAATAACAACTACGTAACACCAAAAAGAAGAAATAAACACGTAGGTACTCGCACAAGATAATCCATTTTGAAGAAAGTCTCATTCACGAAGACAAAAATCCCGTAGACTGAGACTTTCATGCGGGGAATTTGTTTGGCGAATGTTTTTAGTTCGAACTTAAAATGCGAGTATTATGCGAGGGCGATTATGACGCGAGTAAACACGGTATTTTGAAACAAATTAAATAATACCTGAAACGGCGGAGAAAAATCTATTCTAAAATATGATGTAGCCGGAAATTCAACAAAACATGGCATGTTGGTATAAACAAGAGGTACGGTCACTTTTCAGCTATCTTTCTCCGAATAATTTAACACTGATGATAGATGTTTAGGTCACTTGCGATGTCATGCACAAATATTAACACAAAGAGTTAACTGTATAGGCCTACAAAATATTTTTATTCTTATGTAGAAAACAATGTACTAATTGCGAAATATGTTCCCTATGGAAATAAATTTCTTCATAAGTGCAAGCATCATTATTTGTGAGACTGATGTGTTCAGAGTCTATTTTTTTTACCGCACTTTCTTGTTCGATTTTAGCCCTCATATAATTTAATTTAGTGGTGTCTATTTGTCTTTAATTGGGAATAATTTTAATTTTATCTTATATTCTTCATGACAAAAAAAACTACTTAAAAATATACCAAATAAAAGCAGTATCATGTTTATCTGGTTTTGAAGCAGGTTAATTATATATACACATTAATTTTAATCAGAAGAATTATTTCGGTTCATGAACAGCGTTACAGAATGGATTAAATTCGTGACCACTTATGGGTCCACTGTAATGTTTATTCTTCGAATACTATAACGATTTGATGCATGGTTAATTTAAGTGTCATAAATTACAAAATTATCTAATAATTTTGATACATATTAAAAATTATAAGTATAATATTTTTATATTTCCAGTTAAACAAAGTCCAGAGACGTTCCAGAGACTCCAGAGACGTTCCAGAGAAGAAGATAGTTTTAACTAGAAATGGCTGGAACTATGAGAAAAATTTTTGTTCTTTTCTGGAAAGACTTGTTAATTCGACGAAGATGTTGGTTTTCTAATCTGATTGTAATTCTAATTGGTATTGGGCTATTTGTCTTCTTGGCTTTTCCAGAAGAAAATGACATTGTTTACTACAAAGAAGCAACAGTTAGACCTCTTGCTACAGAAGTTGAGATTATAAGAAGTTTCAATCAGTATAGCCCAATGCAATTCCTTTATGCTCCAAATAACAGCTTTACTACTGAACTGGTTAATGGTTTCAAATCAAGGCTGATGAATCGTAAACAATATCCCTTTATATATAGTCCAGGTAAGTAGTTTTTTAAATAAATAAATATATAAATAATAAACTTGAATTGTATTCATAAGAATCTTTGAAAATTGAAACAACATTACTGGCACCGTTATTTTGCTTTTCTTTTATGAGATAGTATGTTTTTATTTTAGTGTGGTAATGTATAGTAAAATACTCAGGGACCTCGCTGGTGAGGTCTGTGAAACCATTGTTTAATCTCTTATGTAGAATAACAAAGATGAATAGAATTTGTTCCTTTGAAATCACCGAAATATACTAAATCTTTTTATTTCAAAAATTCCCAACACAGTACAATAATATTCTCGGGTAAATTTTACAATACACTATCTAGCTCAGGGGCGAATCCAGGGGGGGGGGGCGATCGGGGCAATCGCCCGCCTCCCAGGGGAGAGAACTTTCTTATTTTATATATATAAATAAAACCCATCCCAAAGTTTGGAGCCCTTAAAAGTAGCAGTATGACAACACCCCCCCCCCAGAAGTCGGTCCTGGATCCGCCCCTGATCTAGCTAGGCATTGATAACTTAAGCTGCTTTAAAAGATTATAATAGAGCCGGGTAGGGTATTGTAGAGTATAGTAGAGAGGGTAGAGTCGGGTTGGCTTAGGATCAGGGACGTTTGGTTTGGACCCATCTTCTTAAAATTAATCGAGTGTAATTTCTTGTGTATGAGTACGGATACCAGCTGGAGCGGGAATTGTAAACTTCACCCGTATTCTCTAACAATCTACAATATCTATAATAAATTAATTGTGTCATAACTAATGCATAAGTTTCATTTTGGTATTGTACTATTTCTTATAAGGATAACAATGACAAGAAAAATAATGTTTAATGAGAAGTGAAAAATAAAACTGTAGTCACCATCAGCACACATCCACACCAGCACAAACCAGAATCTAGTATATATATTCGTACCAGCATTTATGCTTTGACCCAGAAGACCTACACAGAGAAATACGGAACAGATGCTCCAAACAAATCCTTCATCAAGCGACTGTACGAGAAACTCCAGAAAACATATATTGTAGTGAACACATCGAGAATCAGTGGATCAAGGTTGTTAATAGAAAAAATGTCGATGGATGTGCAAGCTGTATGTGACTGTGAAAAATAATCAGTGTGACGTTGGTCCGAGCTCTCCATTTGGCAATATACACACAGCATTACGCAAATGTTTAAAATTGTAGCTTAGCCCTATAAAGTTAGAGTGGTACAGCAACTGCTGCCTGAAGACATGGATGTCCGAAAAGACTTCATGAAATAGTCGTTTGCTCATGGAATCTGTGACACCGGGTCAGTGACAACCCACATGTGCTGAAGGAGTTACCTCTGCACTTACAGAAAATTAGCGTTTGGTGCACCATATAACCAGTGTTGGGTAAGTTACTTGTAAAAATGTAACGCGTTACAAGTTACTTTACTTTCTATTAAAATGTAACGCGTTAGTAACGCGCTACTTGACCCAAAAAAGTAACTGTTACTTTACTTCGAAAGTAACGCGTTACTAATGCGTTACTTTTAGGTCTGAAACTTTAAAAATGTGAAAAAAATATGACTTCAATTTTCCGTACTACTATTACTACCGCTATTATTATTATTATTATTATTATTATTATTATTATTATTATTATTATTATTATTATTATTATTATTGCACGTTCTGAATCGCTTTATGTAAATGCAAGGGCAAATTTTTTGTTGATATATGAACATTTCAATATAATGTAACATTGATAAGATGCCATACTGCGTTACTCGTAGGGAATGACACGTGCGAATTTTCTTTGAAACTTGATTCGACTAGAAACAGACATCTTTGAGCTCGAACCGAGAACTAGGCTCGAAAAATTTCCTCTAACTCGACTCGAATTGGGGTCGAGTTTCGAGTCGACTCGAGCCAAGTCCGATGTATAGTTTCGAGTACTTCTTCAAGTATATTACATAGACAGTATAATTATTATCAATGACACTACTACTACTACAACTTATATTATTATTAATTAATTAATTAATTAATTATAACAACACTGTATATAAAAATGAAAGATGGGCGGTTTAGAATTGTCAACGACTCGAGCAACTCGGCTCACAGCTCATTCACTATCGACCCGAACCAAGAAGTGAGCCGAGCCAACAGCTCACCCAACCGACTCGGCTAGAGCCCTTGGCTCAGTTGAGCCGAACCGAGCAGATGGCTCATCCCTACCAAGCCAGCTCGAGCCGATGGTTCACCCCAAGTGAGCTGGCTCGAGCCATCTTCTCAGTTGAGTCGAGCCGAGCTGAGCTTGTTATAAAAAAGCTCTTGTGGTCTCGCTATCGAGACGAGACGAGATGCGAGCAGTGTCCCTAAAAGTATTCCATATTACTGTTTAGCTTATATTTCTCATAGCTTTCGTTTTCCAGTGTAATCAGGCCATGATTTCAAGACGACTTAAAACGAACGAGCCATTTATCAAACTCGACTGGACTCGAAACTCGACGGGAAAAACTGAATCGGCTCGGAACTCGACTCGAGGATATTACCCTTGATTTGACTCGAAACTCGACTTGACTCGACTCGACTTGAAACTGATCTGAAAGAACTCCAATATTACATACCATCAGCAAACTATTTTCCAGTAATAAAGTAGGCCTGCTCATCAGAACACAGTTTATTCATATTAACCCCTTACTGTAAATCGTTAATTATGGCACCCTAGTTGTTGACAAATATTTTCCGTCGGGGCACTTCAGACACTTTACTTTTAAATTCTGTCCACCATCATCCTCAGCTCTTAAGAAAAAGTATTCTTTCAAATGTTCGAACAGTAAAATATTTTCGTTCTCCATATTTATAAAAACAATACTAATCAAAGTAAAATAGACTACCAGTATAATTGCACTCCTAGTTCACTCACTGAATGTATTGATTTGGTGCTGTCAAAACTTACGGCAAAATCTTCCAGGTGCTTGCAATTAGTACACGTGATTTCCCTAAGGCTGTCCTCATCTTCAAAAAACAGCAAGTGGCACTACGAACTTATCTGTTTCTATGTGTGTCTGTGACTGTCGGTCACTGACATAGCTACGTAGTTCATGCTCGATTGTTTCATTCTAAGAAATTCATTTACAGGAATAGGGATGTACACGAGACGAGTCGAGACGGGATTTTCCTGACAAACTTCGAGTCGAGACACGGCTCTTCCAATGGAGAAATATACATTTTTCGAGTCGAGACATCACTTTTACGGCACATTTTGGAGTCGAGACACCCACAAATCTTGTCTCGTGCGCATCCCTATACAGGAAAGAAACATTTGTTTCCGAAAAAAATATACATATATTGTAGTTACTCATCCGAAATGTAACGCGGAAAAAGTAACGCAAACTAGGTACGTTACTTAAAAATTTGTAACGCGTTACCCTTACAGTTACTTTGGAAAAGATGTAACGCGTTACTAGGAAACGTTACTTAAAAAGTACTTGTAACGCGTTACTTGCGTTACGTTACTTCCCAACACTACATATAACTAGTTGCGTGTTCATAACATTCTTTGAACAAACTTAACCTCTGTACGGAATAATAATGACAGTAAGTACTAGTAAGAAGTGTTTATTCTGTAAGATTGCTTAATTTACACCCTGTACTACATTTATAAGAAACACTTAAAAAAGCAGTTACTGTCATATTAGCGTTACCCATTTTACTGGAATTTATTTTAGCCTGGCTGTAGACTACATATTGTTACAAGTGAGCATACACTGTGTATATTTTGTACAGAAAAAGCGTGGCTTTAACATATCACACTTTCTTTAGAAAACTGTTAGAGAGGATAAAATCTAAAGTAATCAAAGGACTTGCCATTCACCTTATATAGTAAAGATATCTGATCTTTCTGACGTTAAAATTAAGGGATGTAGAAAATAAATAATGAATGGTAAGTTAACAGCTATTAAAGTCAACGCAAATAAAGGCAAATAATTTAGTGGTGCATATTTTAAAATTTCAAGATGTCATTGCGTATATGAGATTAATCATGGACGTAACGAAAACGAAAATATAGTGGCCATATACCGATTATGTCATAGAGTGTCCGGTCTACCCTAAAATTTACGACTCCATATTATTCAATGTTACGTCACACAAACTAAACAATTTTAAATTGACGAAAATGCGGAATTTCTTCAAATCCTAAAATCATTTGTAAGATAGAAAAGGTTTTACCTTAATGTCAGAAGTAACTGTTACAAAAAGCTCATACTGTGCGTATAACTTTCTTTGGCAATCTCAGAAGCTTTACATGCACGAAAGGGAATTTCTTCTCCAGACGTAAGTCCTCAGCAACCCAATACGGAATTTATGGCCTCAACATTAATACAAGTCTCCAATAAATACGCTATACAATATAGCTAACATCTTCGGATTTCCTTATAATTTTTAAATCCATCAAAATGTAGAACCTTTTGGGAAATAGCTTTAGTCAAAAAGAAACAAACTGCTGACGTTAATAAAATTATGGTGACGATAATCCTCCTCTCAACAAGGGATTCAAGACTGGCATCAACGTCGAAACAGCTTGAAAGTGATCAATGTGTAACCGAGAGGTGTGGACAATTCTTCAGAATTCACTATTTCAGCACAGTCTCCAGCAGAAATCTAACGTGGAATATCAATTTGGAGCACGTATCTGAAGTAACCTAGGCTTCAAGTACTGATTTTTTAATAAAGTAAATATCGCAATTCAAGACGTTCCTTTTATTTTTCTAGAGGATTAACTGTCTGTTATTCATTTCGTCTCAGATTTTATTTAATAACGCCAAAACACAATGTTGCTTCTAAAATCAAAATTTTAATATTAAGATGTTGAAATTATATTACAGGTTTAGTATGTCTATTCTCAATAATTTGGATTTTGATCACTTTAAGCAGAATGGCTGTACAGTGATACCTGTCTATGTTTGCCACTATCGGTTCCATTGAAGAGTGGCCAATTTAGTCAGGTGGCTAACTTACAGAAAGTGAGTGTGATTAGTGTATTTTTAGAATAGCTTTCCTCTAGACCTTAATAATTGAGTCCCCGTGTTTATTAATGTTCCCTACCGTAATTTTGATACCTCAAATTCTACAGATATTCAGCGTTGACTCAAACCTTTATCTATCAAACCTAACACTTCCTTTTCTTCTTTATGCAAAATTCGTTCAACTTTCTACGTTTTGAATCCCTTATGAATTCATGAACTCAACACGTCCCCTTTCACTGAATATAGAGATCACTGAACGCATAAACACCGATATCGGAAATCGCTCTTTCACTGTCTGTATAAAAAGAAACTTTCATCTGAACCAATTCGAAAAATAGCGAATCAGTAATTAATAACAATTTTATTCATGGTGGGTCATTCTATGTAGAAGTATTTCTTTCGTTCTTTTTATCACATATGCAGATTCTAATTTTGTAGTTAAGTATCTCTTGTTAATGAACTACAAGTGTTTTCCTCGGAGCAAAAGATGTTTTGAGAAAGTCTTGAGGAAATTCATATATTAAAAGCATATCTACCTTTCGACAAGTCGTTAGGTACCAATAGTTGACAATTGAGATGGTTAGCTTAAACCTTGAGATTTCTTTCTGCATTACTAAACCTCCCCATTGATGAAAGGAGCCGATATAGTTAATGGTTTTAGCAAAACAGACAAGATAAACAAATACATACAACCATTTCCTGAATTCTTGTATGTACTTTTTCTTATTCACATCTTCCTTCACCACCCCTTTATCAGGGCAGTGTTCGCCCATCGCCCATTGATCTCCAAGAACAAATCGTAGGAATCCATGCTTCTTTGTATCAGTCATAAATACAGAACATCTGCCTGTGATATGTAGTGTCGAACTGCCCAAGTTGAGGGCCCTTGGGACGGATCCTTAAAAGCCCCCATATATATATATATATATATATATATATATATATATATATATATATATATATATATATATATATATATATATATATATATATATATATATCGGGTGTTGCAAAATAACTGTTACAACTCTTGGGAGGTGATTCCTGCCACTGAGACAAGAAAAGGAGTTCTCTTGAACTTTCGGCCTTTCTACAAGGTGCCCAAAGCGTGGAAAAATGACTTTCGGATTCCAATAGTTCGGAAACTATCTAACGTAAAGAGGGCGGGTAAAAAATTCACTGAAGAAGTCATACTTGCTGCATGGAATTTTGCATGTTTCACAATTCTACCATGCATGCGCAAGGGATTCCCCAAAGGAACGTAGGAAGTCCCGGATAATCTGCCAAATGAAAATTGGTCTAAATGGATATGAATTGAAAGGGTTTCTACCAGGTAACAATAATTCGTTTGTATTAAGTCGATATCTAGAACAACTACAAAATGGCGGACACCTTTATGCCCGTTGTGTGGTTGCATAATCGCCAGGTACGGATGCTGGCCAACAGTGACGTTCTGAATATTAAGTGTAGCGAATTTGTACTCAAATGCACTAGAAAGACATCTGGAGTGTCGGTAGAGCACAACAGATGAAGCAGGGTGATTCACATGTGTGAAAACACGTAACGAAAAATGCCCAGAAATGCACTCACACTAAGTAAACGTGAGTTCAAAGCGTCGGAAATGTAAGGAATAGCATCAAGAACATGAAAGCCATTGCCTATTCACCAATAACATTCCATCAATCCCATGGAATATGATGTGCACGGTTGCATACCAATAAGGATTCAACAACTGAGACCAAGTTGAAATTGCGCAAGGGGACTAACAAAGAAACTGGATAAACTAAATGAATGTCACTAGTGGGATCGCATGATCGATATTGAAATGTGGCCAATGTGTGTGTTCATATCAACATGTAGCTAATAGACAAATGTCAACATGTTCCACTACTGCTGGGACACCGTCCCAAGTGCGAAAACTAGGAAAATAACGTTGTACATTCTGCTATTACATCTGGTGCACTTTTTGGTAGAACGAAACTTAAACACGATTGTATCAATGTCCCTCTTTGTTTGGGACATTGTCCCACAGTAGACATATATGAAAAAGAAATCTCTTAATCCATGGTTCAAATTCTGATAGAGCGTCAAAATAACAAACTTGTATCATGTCTCATCTCTTCTGGGACGTATGACGTACTTGAAATATAGGACAATACATCAGAAATTCGTATCTTACACACAGTGGACATGCCAAGACAAAGACGAAAATGAACCAATTTGGCACATGTAACACTACTGCTGGAACACCATACATATGGAAAATAAAACGATATGAGAAGTAGGAAGAAACGTTTTAAAGCTCTGATTGTTTACAACTGTGCAGTAGGAGTAATAAAATGAAACACACAAGCATGTCGGGAGGCTGTACAAGAGCGCTTGCGAAACAAAGTGGGTACTCCTCAAAGAACAGAGAAAGTGAAGCTCCCTCGAAGGCGCAGTGCTAGAGCGCTTGCTTTCGCTCGCGTCGTTGCAGTTTCCAGTCCTGCTGGGAGCCCACGGCCTCAGATTCAAAACCCGAGTAGTTATTTTCCTATTTTTCGCACGTGGAACGGTGTCCCAGCAGTAGTGGAACATGTTGATATTTGTCCATTAGCTACATGTCGATATCAACACACACATCGGCAACAATTCAATATCGATCATGCTATCCCACTAGTGACATTCATTTAGTTTACCCAGTTTCTTTGTGAGTTCCCTTGCGCAATTTCAACTTGGTCTCAGTTGTTGAATCCTTATTGGTATGCAACCGTGCACATCATATTGCATCGAGTTGAGGGAATATTTTTGGTCAACTGACAATGGATTTCATGTTTTTGACGCTAATCCTTACATTTCCAACGCTTTGAACTCACGTTTACTTAGTATGAGTGCATTTCTGGGCATTTTTCGTTACGTGTTTCCACACATGTGAATCACCCTGCTTCATCTGTTGTGCTCTACCGACACTCCAGATGTCTTTCTAGTGCATTTGAGTACAAATTCGCTACACTTAATATTCAGAACGTCACTGTTGGCCAGCATCCGTACCTGGCGATTATGCAACCACACAACGGGCATAAAGGTGTCCGCCATTTTGTAGTTGTTCTAGATATCGACTTAATACAAACGAATTATTGTTACCTGGTAGAAACCCTATCAATTCCTATCCATTTAGACCAATTTTCATTTGGCAGATTATCCGGGACTTCCTACGTTCCTTTGGGGAATCCCTTGCGCATGCATGGTAGGATTGTGAAACATGCAAAATTCAATACAGCAGGTACGATTTCTTCAGTGAATTTTTTACCCGCCCTCTTTACGCTGGATAGTTTCCGAACTATTGGCGTCCGAAAGTCATTTTCCCACGCTTTCGGCACCTTGTAGATCCGAAACTATGTCCGATAGCCGAAAGCTCAAGAGAACGTTTTTCTTGTTTCAGTGGCAGGAGTCACCTCCCAAGAGTTGTAACAGTTAGTTTGTAACACCCGATATATATATATATATATATATATATATATATATATATATATATATATATATATATACATATATATATATATATATATATATATATATATATATATATTGAGGGTGTCTTACGTAACTTTGCGACCTTAAATATTTCCGAAATAACAAAAAATTTGACAAATCTGGTTAGGCAAGAATGTACTCATGCCTGGGGCTATAAGATTCTGTAAACAACAGGTGCCCCCAGGATCCCATAATAGGGGCCCAGGGGCCAACTCGAAAATTTCAAATAGAAATCCCCTATTTTTATTGCAGATCCTGATTCTACGATCAAAACTAAGCAACTTTTACTTGAAAAACTTTTTCGTTATTCTAATAGATGGCGCTGTAATCGTAAAAAATGAATATCATCGTACGTACGTCCCCTAACTTTGCGACCTCAAATATTTCTGAAATAATAAAAAATGTAACAAATCTAGTTACGTAAGAATATACACATGTCAGGGGTCTATAAAATTGTGTAAACTACAACTGCCTCCAGGGGTCCCATCGTGCGGCCTCAGGGGACAACTTGAAAGTTTTAAATAGAAACTCCCTATTTTTGTTGGAGACTCGAATTTGGGATCGAAAATACTCAAATTTTAATTGAAGTACTTTTCGTTACCCGCTAGATGACGCTGTAATCACAAAAAAGAAATATCATCGTACGCTACCTGGGGTTGATAATAAACTAAATAACTCGAGAAATACATGTGCAATTAAAAAGCACGAAATATGTGACCAATATTTTAAAAAGGCTTAGCATAAAACAAAATTGCTTTCATTTACATTTCAATGTGACCATGGTAGACAAGTACGATGTGGAAAAGAAAGATTTTGTGTTTTGCAACAAGAAATGTCTTCCCTAGAATCGCAAAGTTCAAGTAGACCAATATGTTTATTAAATATCACGTGATATGGACAGATTGAATAAAATCATTATTTCACACTAGTACGTAAAAGCGCAAATGACAAAGGAGATTTCACAGGAGAACAAATTTACAAAACCTGGATAAAGCACAAAGAAACTTAATTGATATACAGGGCTATTTAAATGATCTTCACGATTTCAAAAGTTAGTAACTCAACTTTGTTTAGTCACAATGACATGCAGCTTATGTTGAATTAGAGAAAACTCAAAATTATTTTATGTTTATAAACACATGCGTGTTATGTTCGTTGTCAAAGCTGCTCAAGATGAGTGCAGTTTGTAATTCAACATACATCAGTTTGATAGTATAATTCTTGGCACACTTTTTTTTACATTACAGAGGCAGGAAATCCACCTGCTTCTTAAATACGTTCTCGAAGTTCAGTTAAATTGTTAGGGAGGGGTGGCTGATTCACTTGGATTTAACATAACCCTAACTTCGTTGAAAATTCCCTTTCACATGAAAGTAGAGAAGTAAAAGAACGTTGTCCTGTCTTCGTTTCCTGCTATCTAAAATTACTATTACCCTCGTTACGGAATGCGTAACTACACATCAGCTTTACCAGCCACGTAGTGTCTTCCCGTTTTTTTTTCTTCTTCGAAGAACTTGATTATCATGAGTCCCCTTGCCTCTCTCGACTTGGTTGTCTAAAATTGGCAGATGAACAGTGTAACTGATATTTCACAACATACGCTCAAACTGCACACCATTCTTAGTCTGGCAGTGAGCAATTCGATGGTAAAACACAAATACTGCATTCCTGGTGATGTTCAGTTCAATAAGTGCAACTTCATCAACAACCCTTTGACGAAGATTATCCAAAGTGGTTGGTTTTGTTTGGTATAGAAAAAATACTTGGAGTTTTAGATAAACCCAGAACAAGTAGTATAGTGGCGATAAATCAGGCGAACAGAGAATGAACGGGCCACCCAATCTCACCTCTTTTGCAAATCCGTTATTTAGGAAATTCCGTGTTAAGAATTTGCCGCATATTTACACCGTTGTGCGGTCTTGTACATCTTGCTGAAACCATCTGTAGGCAAAATTGTCTTCTGCAGTATCTCTCATTGCTGGAACTATTTGATTTTGAAGCATCTCCTCACACAATTCAGAAGTCAAATTGTTATTAATAATAAAAGGGCCCAATTATTGTATATTTAGCACTGCCGTCCAGATATTCAACTCTTCAGGATGTAGAGTGTGTTTGAAAGGACCAATGAGATTGTTGTCAAATTAAAACCTGGTATTACGTGTGTTAATGTAACCGGTTAGGTGAAACGTGCCTTCATCAGAGAACACAATGCTAGTAAGAAACGTAGGATCATCATTGGTTTGTTTCATCATATCTTTACAAAATTCTACACGGCGATCAAAGACATCTTCATTCAGTTGGTGTATCACATGAATTTTGTATGGGTAGAACTTCATTTTCTTTTACATTCTTCTCGCAGACATGGACTAATGTCATATTGTTCCGCAGCTTTATGAATGCTAAGTTGAGTATTTTCAACAAATGACTGCAACATCAAGCTGTTTGTCGCCGATTTCGGTCGACCAGGAATGTTACAATCCTTTATAGTTACCGTTTTCTCGACGCGTCTTACGATACACTCGATAGTCTCGCAATGGGATTGTGTGGAACGCGAATTTTTTCGTCAAATATTACCCTTACTTCAGTACATGACCTTTGGTTATTGTCCATCCTCGTATCGTCGAGAGCGTTAGAACTTTACTTTGAGAGCAGTTGAAATACAGTAGAAATACAGCTTGAGTGTTGAGAGGTTCTCTGTAATAATGCCTACTGATACTAATATCTAATCATGGCTTCTACTTTGCTGAACCGTAATTTACAATCAACCATAAGTATTTACAGAACATGACATATGGGTGACACATATGTGTCTTCTGGTCAAATGTAATTTGTTCCAGTAAATTTATAAGAGCCCATTTGCTCTCTTAGATCTGCCGATCAACTTTACATGTTTATATTTACTTTCACTTCTCAAATGGAATTATATGCAGTTTCAAATCAAATCGTAATTATGCACATCTACATAAAATAACAACAAAATAATGATGTCCTTTTAAACTTTAGTAGATCCATCGATCAACCTTACGTGTTCACTTTCAATTTTACCTCTCAGATAAAATCACATGGTCTATATTGAAATCAAATCGCATTATACATATCTACATAAACATGGCAAAAATGGATAACTTAATTCTCTTTTTACACTATGCCCGATTATTAATTGAAACTTCGTGACCCAACGGAGAGCTAAAGTAAATCAACCTTCATAGTATCCACAAGCTCACAGAAAAAATATGTTTTTGAAGAATATTATTATCATAAACTTGTGTTCTAACCCCTTTGTTTGCAAGTTTTAGCAACAACATCACACAGCATGTACAGTTCTTGAACCAGCTTTTCATTTATCAACCTCAGGTACAACGATATTATTATTTTTGCGATTTATGTGTTATCTAGGAGGGCAACGAAAAAAATACTTAAACAAAAAATTGTGTATTTTTGGTCGCAGTATCCAAATCTGCATTAATGGAGAGGATTTCTATTTGGAATTTTGGGAAGATGAAGATAACTTCATTTTATGTTAGTTGAATCGATCTTTGAAAATGATTCGACACGATTCGACACGACACGATTGCAAGTGTATTTCTCGAGGTATTTAGATTATCAATAGCCTTGAATGACGTACAAGCGTACGATGATATCCAATTATATTTGCTCCAGCTCCAGCTAGTAGAATAACGCAAATATGCTTCAACTAAAAGTTCTTTATTTTCGATCGCAGAATCAGCATATGCAATAAAAATAGGGGGTTTCCATTTAAAACTTTCAAGTTGGCTTTCTGGGCTCTATGATGGGACCCCTAGAGGCACTTGTTGTTTACAGGATTTTAAAAGCTTCTGGCATGAGTACATTTTTGCCTAAACAGATTTGTCAATTTTTTTGTTATTTCGGAAATATTTAAAGTCGCAAAGTTAGGTGAGACACCCTGTATATATAGGGTCGGATCCAGGATTTTCTAAGTTGGGTGCACCAATCACTAACAAAATAACCAATCAGATTGAAACCCTCCAAAATGACATGCTACAATATTCTTTACCTCTACAGTGCTGATATATAGAACGTAAGGGTGGGGGTAGTATTTTAAAGAGGGTCGCAAGTGATAGCAGGAGAAAATATTTTATCTCCTCTGGCTTGTGTTTTCTTCTCTACTTGACAAATGTTATATTGTTTTACTTGGTGAATACTTTTCCTTGAACCTTCACAAAATCGACTTAAACTACTGCTTTTGCAAAGCACTGCTTTCTCGCAAGCCCTAAACAAAGAAAGAAAAAAAACGCCAGAAAATTTCGGAAAGTGTTTCTATTTTTACTGCCAGCTTCTCATTTTAGATAGTATATATTTACAACGATAGGGGGTGTTCGTGCATCGGTATACCCCATAAATCCGGCCCTGTATATATATATATATATATATATATATATATATATATATATATATATAAACTTAACACGTCAGTTGCTGAACATGATAAGTGACAGTCATATTTTGTGTATATTGTCCACATGGGTATTTAGGCTTATTTGTATGTAACTGTATGCTGAGTATTATTCAATAAAATTAATTGGACGGATGATACCATACATACCTTTCATATATTATTATGTGAAGCTAATACTAAATTCAAAACCTTGGCAATGTTTACATCACACTAATTTTGAGTTCTTGAACAATGTACGCCACTGTTCATATGCTATTGATGTAAGTAACTTTGTAGTGCGGAACTTTTCACGGAGTATTCAATCGGAGTTTTCAGTGTCAAGCTCACAATTCTCGCAAATGTTTACTTTCTCACTATGTTTCCCACAAACAAATCTGCTGCATTTGGTACGCACGATTGTTGTTTTAGGAAGCTTGTTTTGTTTTTCACGTTTCGTTCTCGCCTGGGAGTTGCATACATGACACCTACCTTTGACTGTTGTTGCAAACCGTGCATTGTCCTGATGATGTGTGGTGATTTTTCTCTTCAGTACGCTTTCCATTGAGGAAACAATATTACGCTGCATACCCATAACATTTTTGGTGCGTTCTTCAATGTTTGGCTTGATGAGTTCAATTCCCAGTTTTTGTAGAAACACGCGCCTTCTATTACTTTTTGTTTTATTCCAATCAGGAAAGTTCATTGTGTACAAGGTATATACGTTTATACAAGCGATGTCAATAAGCATAAAAAAGACGGATAGTGGCCATCTCCGTGTACTTCTGTTGGTGCTGTATTTACGTGCCATTTGGTCGATTGTGTCGACACCACCTTTTGTTGCGTTATAGAATAAATTTATGTATGATTTGTTCTTTCCCTCAGTATATGATATCTTGTCATCATTATGTTGAGTTGACAGTAGTAATAGAAGTTTCTTCGGTTTTTCCTTAGCTACATAGGACACTATTGTTACCGGAGGCTTTCCACTGTTGGGATCAGTGAATGCAAACATATTAGAATGTTGTTCCCTTTTGTTGATGGATTTAAGTTCCTCAGGAATGTGTTTCCTATTGCTTTGTAATGTTCCTACTAATGTAAGACCATAGTCAGTGTACAAATCTTCAGCCAATTCTACTGACGTATAGTACCTGTCTGTAGTGACATTCCTACCTGTATTCTTTATAGGAGTGACAAGTCGTTTCACTACTTCTTTTGGTCCTCTTGAGACAGTTGTTGTGCCCTCTTCCTTACCGGCATACACTTCCATATTATAAACGTATCGGTGATCACAGTCAGCCAACATCGTGATGAGTATATCGTATTTGCCAGGTTTCTCTTTCATAAAAACTTTGAACTTACAATTTCCGCGGAAAAGGGAAAGCATTTATTCAATAACTTCTATTACTTTTTGTTTTATTCCAATCAGGAAAGTTCATTGTGTACAAGGTATATACGTTTATACAAGCGATGTCAATAAGCATAAAAAAGACGGATAGTGGATAGACGGATAGTTCCAAGTTTACAATACTTTGGAAACGTGTCGTTCAGAAGGTTGAACACTTTGCGTAAAGGTGCAAATTTGTCCTTAGCTTTCCTTTGCTCTCTCGTAGCCTTGTCATCAAACCGAAGAATTTTGAGGAGAGAACGAAATCTGTTCCGACTCATGCTTGCAATGTATACAGATCGTCCTAAATCCTCAGACCGCAAATCGTGATAGTCTAAGTTAGTGTCATCAATTGCTCCCATTAGAATAAGCACTCCTATAAGTGCAAGCGCTTCACTTTCATTGGTGGGGTCAATATTTTCTCTAGATGCTTCTTCATTGGTATGTTTCACGATTTCTGATAGAATTTCGTCTGTGAAAAATTTCAGAAAAGATTCACGAATATTGTTTACAACACCGTCTGACTTTAGTCCTGGTCGTTCACGTATAATATTTTGCTTTGTTCTTCGTAGACAAGGTGGTGGTTTATCAACGTACACTCTACCAGATTTGCTTATGTACCTAGTAGAAACATACGTTCCCTTACTATCGTCCACATTCGGATTATCACTATAGTTTGATGTTACCGATTCCGAGTCACTGGAATGGTAAACTTCATTGTCACAATCATAAATGTTTTCGATGTCACTTACATGGTTCTAGGTCTCACTTACATCTTCTTCTAAACCACTTAACTCAGTTTCACTCACATCAGAAGAAAGTTCCTCCGCTATTTCTTTTTCCGACAAATATCTACTTATTATTATCTTGTAAAAGAAACACAACGCACTGAAAACTATACAAAGACAGTTCACAGACTGTACAACTGTTCTCAAAGGAGTATCACCCTTGTGCTGCTAATGACGAAGATGTAGACAGTCATTTGTCTACTATATGAACATAGTAGCCAGCTAAAAGTAGACACTAAAAACAAAAAATATTCCAAAATTCAAAGTACTTAATTGGACCAAAGGGGGGGGGTCAATTTGTGTCCACCGTCGAATTTTCCTTTTATTATTAACCAACGAAACAGAGGAGAAAGATTTGCCCCATCGAAACAATTATTTTAGGTACTTACTCACACAAAAATATTGAGAAGGGGCTCACAAATATTCAACATCAAAACAACGATATTCAAAAGTGTGGACATTTTATAGCCCCCCCTTGGTCTTTTGAGGGTTAAATAAATATGTATTACAAAACAAATGTCTAAAAAGAAAGAAAAAAACTTACAATAATACTGAGACAATCAAACGTATTGGTGAAGTTACTTCAGTTACTTTGGTAGTTTTTTACGCAGTTCTCCACTTGAGATAATCAAATCAATTACTTTTTTGTTTACATTCTAGAATAAATCTTTTTCTGTAAGCGTAAAAAGTAAACAAGACAAATGGTTTTGACTTACAGTAGATCTTGGTCTAGTTTTAACGATTTTCAATTTAGAAGATGCCCTCTCACATGTGAAAAGCGCAAGGGGCTGTTACAAACTATGGGGCCTTTGCTAAGTACGAAGTTTAACTGGCACACTGGGTCCTACTGATATGAGCAACGGGGTCCCGAGAAAACTTCTTTTGAAAAGACGAACTTAGGCTTCGTCAGCCTTTTTGGTAGGAAGACTCAAGAAAGCACTTGCGATCGCGAAAATTCAACTAAGGCCTAAAGGTCCTGCGCCTCGTGATAACTGCGGGGCCTCTCGGGACTCGGGCCGCCAAGTAGACATCGTGGCCAGTCTGGCACTGCTGATATGGGAATACGAAAGAGTTAAGGAAAATAATAAAAAAAAAGTATTTTGCGTGGCAAAGATATGTAGGTAAATTTATCATTATCTTCAGAGGGTAATCATTGGTTCAATGCGGCCAACTTCCAAGATAAACAGACGGCCAACTTACAGTGTAATAAGTAGCGAATGTCTTATGGGAAAATGCAGGTTCAATACAAACCAGGTCAAGATAAGCAGGTGGCCAGGTTGACAGATTTTACTGTATTTTACTGAAGCCAAAAAACAACCGAGCATCGTCTGAGCCCTTACGTTTGATTGGCTACTTTCGTTTCCATCATGATTGTTGGCTCGAAACATAACGATCTTAGTAGCGCGGAGTGGGCATAGCAAGTGTGGCGAAACTGTGACGTATGGCTTCACGATTTTGTTGTGTGGGCAGATCCTCTATTTTATAACAGCCTTGATGCTAATATACAAGCGCAATCTCACATTCTTAATTCTGCTCATAATCTCCAGTGTTCCTGCCTATCACGCTCTTGTAAAAATTTTCCTCTATCAGCTCCTACCATTCTCATTCCATAATGTTCCAGCCCTATTCGTGATCATCCTGCTTGATAGTTTGCACTTTCCTTCAGTCCCACGATGCAAATGACAGAATAATACCTTGAATAAATAACTCGTTTACTCTAAAGTCATTGGTCTGTCAGGTGCTTCTCGTTCAAGTAGGATGTCCTGTGATCAACGTAACGACTCCCATCGCTGTTTTATCTGACTCCCATGGCTAATTTCTCTACCCTTGAATTCCATTTGTTTACCATGTAGCGTCATGTTGATGAGTCAACACCAAAACATGTTACCTCCCACCGATATCGAACTCGAAACCGCTCGCTCAAGAAGTCAAAGTTTTAACTACTTGACTAACGAGGAAGGTCCATAAACCGTGATAGTTGAATTTTGACTAAAATTAGTGATAAGATTCAGTTCGAGTTCCTAAGTAACGTAGTAATAGTCACTCGATGCGCAAATGCTTCGTTAAGCTGCTACACTGACACCATCTTGAAATCCATTAGGCAATGTCCAAGAATACCCTTTTGGCACAAAAATGAGAAAGCTCTTGGTAGATCTGACTTCACTACTGTAAAGTGAGCGAGACCATCTATATGCGGGAGTACTTCCAGTGCATAATCACCATCTTGAATCGCGTTCAAATATGATAAATGGCAAGGGGGTCATGTGGGGTATCAAATAGCACTGGAATTTACTCCTGAATTCATTTCCGTAACCAAAGTTTAAATATCTGTTTTCACTTCAGAGTTAAGAGCTCTTTCACCCACAGGAACATATAAAAACTGTGCGAGTTAAATTTGTGTTATGAAACTCTGTCGTGCGAGCAGTTGCAGGTTTTTAACTAATGCAGTAGTAATCACTTGATGCAGTAAGATTATTACAAGATTCAATACCAAGTTGCAGTCCATAAAACAAGCTTCTTTCTTGCTTTTTCCTTCAATATTAAATAAATATCTGCATCTTTCCACCTTTAACATTAAAAAAATCGCTGATAATAAGGGCGAGATTAGTTTTTATATGAAAACTGTGATAAATAACTAATTGTAGCAAGTGTGCCTTAAAGTCCAAGGATTTATGTATTATTTAAATCACGTATTTGACAACTGAAGAAATTCATTATTCGTTTGTTTTAACGAAGATAGGTTAAAAAGGAAAATATTTATTTTAAAGAATAAATTTTATGATATATTGCAATTGTGAGTACTTTATTCCAGTCTTTTCCACCCCGTGGAAATGCATGATTTGCACATACCTTAGAGTCGGCCTGTATTTGTAAATATTTTTGTAATACATCACTTTTGGATCTTGAATAGAAGTAAATATCTCGATTGTGTGCAAACTTGGTCCATACGATTTGTTTTGAACGAATCTCTACATGTTGGCAAGTTACAAGCATTTAAAATGATATGTATGGCTGTTTTTGTGTTTGAAATATTTATGGGAATGTTATGAATTTCCAATATTACGAGTACTGCGTATTATTAAGAACTGACAAAATAAACGTGTTAGTTCTCTTGACTTTAGACTATTGTTTAGGGTTTTAAGACATAGCATATGGAATTTAGAGTGCTTTCCTACAGACAATTGCAACATGGGTGTGCAGTGAGGTGTGTAGTGTCTGTCTTCGAATAACAAACCGTAGTAGTACAGCAAGTTTGGTGCGGGCAGGCATGTGATGTTCAGTACGAACGCATTTGTTGGACCTGTGAAACATTCGTTCCGTGCATAAAATGCGAACAATTAATTCGATAAACGTAGTCAACATTTTAAATCAAGCAGTGGTGGAATAATATAGTGTCGTGAGTGAGAATCGGATAGAAGATAAGACATTTTCAGGTACATTGCTTGTAATGATAGCAAGCAAATACGATGGTAACGATTCTCTAACAGTAAGTTACACATTCGACGTAAACACTGACACAGAGAGTGAGCATGAAGATTCGACAAACGAAATGGATTTGGAACAGATAACTAGTCCATTAATTAATGACAGTGAGCATTCTACGAGCGAGTATAAGATGTCATCTTCAACCTGGACTAAATCTGTACGTGTAATATAAGCTGTCGTCAACAAATACGAACAAATTAAGGAGCATGTTGCATTATTGAAAAGGAATGGGAAACGCAACACTGTTGCAGCTGCAGCGAAGAAATTCAAATTCGATAGGGCGTTTGTGTATAAGGCTTTGAAGTTCCATAACAAACCTCCTCGCTCTCATGTCGTATCACAATTTAAATACGAAGTACTAAAGACATTCAATATTTATCGCACTAAAAGGCTTACTATCCATGATTATGATTTGAAAGCGTGGATGTTACTGACAACGAGGAAATTGAGCTTTCCATTCCTCGCTTCTCGTGGTTTCATTAACCAATTTAAAAAAAAGCACAGGATTCCCTCAAGAAGGCTTACTCAATCTGTAACGAAGAAATATGTTGAAAACGAAGGTTAATTACTTGATAATGCCCAAAATTTTGTGATTAAAATGAATAAATTAATACATGAGAAACCGTACAACAATGAATGCATCTTTAATACTGATCAGTCTACCAAATGACCTCTGGTAGAACTCTGTCAGAAATAGGTGACAAACATAATACAGCAGTCGTTCACTCTTTAGCATCAGTGTCCTACGTATACACCATCCAAATTCACATTTCCCCAGTAGGTACACACACACACACACACACACACACACACACACACACACACACACATATATATATATATATATATATATATATATATATATATATATATATATATATATATATATATATATATATATATATATATATATATATAGCGTACTTCGAAATAGGTATAATTTGTTACAGTGCTGATATTCCATTTTCACTGTAGGGATTTAAGGATTTAATTAACGATTTCTCTCACTAGGCTCAAGATCTGATTGGTATAGTGGCTATTGCACATAACTACTAATGCACTAGTTAAAGGACGTGCAACTGCTCCCACGACAGCATTTTATAACAAATTTAACTCGCACAGTTTTTATATGTTCCTGTGGGTGAAAGAGGTCTTAACTCCGAAGTGAAAAAGATATGTAAACTTTTTTTTTTACGGAAATGAATTTAGGAGTAAATCCCAGTGTCATTTGATACCCCACATGACCCCCTTGCCATTTATTATATTTGAACGCGATTCAAGATGGCGCCTTTCAAGATGGCGATCATGTACTGGAAGTACTCCCACATATAGATGCCCTATCCCGGTTTACAATGGTGAAGTCAGATCTACCAAATGATTTTTCATTTTTGTGCCAAAAGAGTATTCTTAAACATTGCCTACTGGATTTCAAGATGGCGTCTGTATAGCAGCTCAACGAAGCAATTGCGCATCGAGTGACTATTACTACGTTACTTAGCAACTAGAACTGAATCTTATCACTAATTTTCATCAAAATTCAACTTACGGTTTATGGACCTTCCTCGTAAGCAGGAGTTCAATGTAGGGATACTTTGAATACTGTAATTCAAAACTTTACTGGCTAAGAAATTAGGAAACTTGAATTAAAGTTTTAGATAAAACGGAGCTGGTATTGTTCTAAGCCTCTGTATTAGATAAGAAAGTACACGAAGAAGATGAGAAAAATTCAAAAAGGTTAGTTTAAAAGATGAACTGACCTTGTTTTCATATTAAACGCCAGGGGCTGCTAAATATGCGATTCGAACTGGCATTGGTCGCTGGAAGTGTGACGTCACGCGGAAGAGAGGAAATCGCGTCTTCTGATTTTAGCATATACTTTTTGTATACTCCGAGCATATTCTAATTTCATTTGATTGTTGAAACTACATAAGACAAAAAAAAATTACTAATTCTAACACTACAAATACGCAGGATAAATTGCTATATTATAATAAATTTATATTAATGTTATCATACACTCGTTGTTTTATGAATATTGATAGGAAATGTTAGTGATAATTCTAATTGCAGCCCTCAGAAATCACAGAACCCGGAATGCATTGATTGTTTTTCCTTGCACTGTGTTTCTTCATTGTTTGGGCTTTATTTTTTAGGTTGAGATTGCTCCAATAAATGTTCTTGTTTTTACGTGTTTCTACTATATTTTGGGTTTAGTTCGCGGAAAATGTGCCTAAACAAAATTCGTAAGTGCAAGTGCCACGAGGCCACGAGGCTAATAACTGCAAGTCTCATTAAAGGATCTGAGCCAGAACCTGACTAAGCACAAGCCTGAATGAAGGATGTGAGTCGAAGCAAAAATGAGTACAAGCAATACTAGCGCCAGTGAGCTCGAGTCCCACTGAGAGTTGAAGTCTGAGCCCAAGTAAGCGCTTGCCCGAAAGAGATCAGAGAGCACGAGCTCCAGGGGACCTAGTTAGTGCAAGCCTCATTGAAAGATATGAGCCCGGGGCCAAATAAGCACGAGCACACTAAAGGTAATGAACCCGAGCTCACATTAGTGAAAACCGCGCTGGTATCAGAGAGCTCGAGTTATATTGATGGTACTGAGATCGAGCCCAGCTGACGGAAGTGAGCCAACACAAGTGAACATGAGTCCAATCCAGATTAGTGTGCCCGAATCCAAGCTAGTGCGTGACCGAAGGAGACTAGAGAGCGCGAGTTCTAAGGAGCCTAGTGAGTTCGAACCTCATTAAAGAATGTGAGTCCTAGACCGAAAAAGCTCAAGCCTCAACGAGAATAAATAGCGCGAGCTCCACTGAAAATATGGAACCCGAGCCCGCATTACACATTTCTGTCAGTGAGTTTGAGCTCCATTGATGAGTGAGCTCGAGCCCAGTTGACGGAAGATAGCACGCGCGAGTGAGCAAGAGTCTACCCGAACCTAACTAATCGTGTGCTCGCTCGAAATACATTAGGGTGCGCGATCTCCAAGGAGCCTAGTGAGAGTGAGCCTACTCGAAGATGTGACCGAGACCGAGTAAACCCGAGCCTCATTGAAGGATATGAGCCCGAACTTGAGTAAGAGCGAGCCTTAACGAGAATAGTGAACGCTTTTCCGACTGAAAGTAATAAATTTATTGCAAGCCCCACTGATGTCATTGAGCACGAGGTCATTAATGGTAGTGACCCTTACTCTAGTTCAGATTAGTAAGCCCGAGCTTTATTGAGTGTAGTGAGCCCAAACCCAATAAACGTGTACCCCAATGAAATTAAAATGAAAATGAAATGAAATGAAATGAATCTTTAACTTTTACGTCCCACAGTTATGCCGGTTAGGCTAAAGGAGACGTTAATTATGAGAAATGAATGAAATGGTGATATGAAGAAAGTGGGAATAATTGGGAGAACCCCGAGAAACCCACGAGCCCGGTGTTTGTCCACCACAAAGTCCATACGGCGCGAGCTGGGATCGAACCAGGGACCCCAAGCACCGGAGGTGAATGCTCTACCACTGATCCACCGCGCCTTCACCCCGAATGAAATTAGTGAGCACGAGCTCCCAGCAGTCTAGTGAGTGTGATCAGGGTCGGATTTAGGGGGTGCACCGGTGCACGTGCACCCTTTCGTTGTAAATATACACTATCTAAAATGAGACGCTAGCAGTGAAAATAGCAAAACTTTCCGAAACTTTCTGCCATTATTTTTCGGTTTATGGCTTAAGAGAAAGCACAGCTTTGCAAAAGCAATACATTAAGTCGATTTTTTGAAGGTTGAAGGAAAAGAATTCACCAAGTAAAAACAATAAAACATTTGTCAAGTAGGACAAAAAACATGTGACCTTCTTTAAAATACCCCCCCCCCCAGTTCTATGTATCAGTGTTGTCAAGGGTAAAGAATATTGTTCCATGTCACTTTGAAGAGTTTCAATGTGATTGGTTAGTTTGGTAATTATTGGTGCACCCCCGCTCAGAAAATCCTGGATCCCACCCTGAGTGTGATCCTTATTGGAGGATGAGTCCTAGCCCAAGTGAGCACGAGCCTCAACGGAAATAAGAACGCGAGCCCCATTGAAGGTAACGAACACGAATCCATAAGCTGCACATGTAACCGTTTTAAACGTTAAAGTGAATATTTAAATAAGAATAAACGCAATAAACACTGCATGTTGGCATACGGAAAACCTAGTTTTGAGCGAGCATTTCTGGCGGAAAAGGGAGCAGCCAATCAGGTTTATCTCGATTATGTTTTTGGCTTCACCGAGTTATGGGGAAAAATGGGCAAATCCTCTTTTCTAACATTTTACTCGTCCTATAGGATCTGCATCCATGACTCTAGTTATTTAAATTTCTACAAGTTCTTCAACTTTATATGTTTGAAAAATAAATTGTTTTCTCCTAATCTTTTACTTCTGTTCGTTCTTAACAATTCCATGCCAATTCGATATATGCAGAGAAGAAATTGCATGAGGGCGGAACTTTTTTTTCTTACAGGTAGTTTATTAAGTTCGTGTTGTAAGTCTGCCTCATAATCTTTCGGTAAGAAATAAATAGAATAAATATTAGCATTGTTTACATCGATTCTGTCTGCGCGTTTACACCGAGAAACTCACTGACGTTGTACCAACAACATTTTAGGAAAGGGGTGCTATGTTATACATGGAGTCTTCCTTTCTCAATTCGGACATTGAGCAACAACAAAGTTATTTTTATTCATTTTTGTCTCAATAATTACCCATTCTTTATAAATTTCACGCATCGACACCCTTACTGTATTCCCTACAATATGTTTGTTTCGTGCTCTCTTGCACGTGACGTCACGTCCCGCAAGAATACTGGGTATTTTTTTCTCTCGATAGCAGAAAACGTGCTACCTGTAATACTCTATATACATTGATTAAACGTATCATTTCTATTTTAAATGTTACATTTATTTACCTTTATTAGCTATGAATGCAAATTTACCCGTCATACAAATAAAATATTCTGCCTCCCAATCATTCTTTCCTTGTTTGAAACCTGGAAATCTCTTGCTCAGAGCATCACTAAAATATATTTTCTTCCCTGCACTTTAATGTCCCTTACTAAAAAATAACTTTGAAAAATGTATTTTGTTCCAGGTTTCTATATGTGTTCCTTTCCTTAGTCGAGCATTTAAAGTTGAACTGTTTAAATCGACTGTATATTGTTGCTTGTTTTACTTATTATTATATATCTCACTGGGTACTTTTATCGATTGTTGATTCGTTCGAAAGCAGGAAACACCTCAATCAGAAAAAAAAAAAAACAATACTTTTATACCTGCTGTAGTAACTTTCCCATAATAGACACACACATACAAAAGCTGCGACTTACTGTAACAACAATGAAACCACAGCCCTACATTATTATGAAAAGGTAACACAACATTTGAAACAATGAAAAAGTTTTCATTTCTTTCTTTCTCTTGTTTAGTTTCTTTTTTCCACTAGCACCATTATAACTTATTCTGTTCTCATTATACCCTAGTGTTTCATGCAAAATCTCCTACCTTTATTTTCACGTCATGTTTCGAGAATATTGATTCAATCTTTCTTAACTGCATTTATGATTACAATATTTCACTATCCTCCCTTCAGCACAACGTGCGATGTCCCAGTCCCATCATTGTAGAACTGAACCTCGTACTGCTAGGAGTATTATTATTTGTAGTTAAGAATCTAAGTTTTAACCTTTGAGATTACCAATTGACCGTACTGCGTCGCTAGTGCATCTACACTAATCTCTTCTATCTCTTCCTCTAATATCAGAGGTTTCTAACCTGACCTCTGTTCTAATCTAGTTGTACGAACGTATTGCCTTGCCGAGATTTAATTGGAATTTATTATATTTTGTCTCTGGAATATTTTACCATAGAAGGATTCATACAAGTATTTACTGTTAGTAATGATCTTCCTTCTGTGAGGTAGAGTTATTGACCTAAGTGGAGAACGCAATCGAGTTGGACAACGAAACCCTCTCATCCTATCCGTGAAGACTGACATTAGGACCCAGCATTCTTCCCTATCCGCCATCTATGGGGTTTACCATACTGCGATGCAGAATAATCCTCTGCCTTGTTTGTAGATCCTATGTTCCAGTATGATCTCTTTGATGGTAAGTGGTATCTGTGAATCTGAAATAACAGTTGTAACTGTGCACACAATTGTGTTAGACGCTATTTTATGTGTTTAGAGATATGAGCCCAACAAAACGAGTTAGATTCGAATTGTGGTCAGTTTTTTAAATATTAATTAATTGTTCTATTTTCATGTATTACAACTTTTTATTACAGACGTGCTTCCTTGCGAGGATCAAGATGAATTAGAACGAAACATTATTAAGCTGAAACATGAAGTACCACGAGGAAAGTTAGTTGGTGTAATATTTGAGGGGAATTTCACAGATGGTCATATACCTGAGCACTTATCATATACGATTCGCCATAACTTTGACTATTTTAGTTGTGCAATCAAATATCCGTGTGAAAGTAGAGGTGATGGATCAGGAAAGTGCAGTAAGTAAATTAATATAACTTTATTAGTGTTAAGGTATGAACCAATAATTCAGCGACTAGGAAAAACAATGGTAAACACCTCTTGCTGTAAAATTTAATTATTAGGTGGAACAGGTTGCGGTCGAACCACAGAACAGAATGTAGGTAGTTTAATTTCTGAAATGTACGTTCAGGTGACAGAAAAGGATTATTTGGCATGTGTCATTGCATTAAATTGCATGGGAATGTTGAACCTTCTTTTCCAGATTACTCGAAAGTTACAAAATGTGACATACCCTTATGTTTCCCCGAGCCTCTCAATTATTTAATTGGCGACAATTACATTTAAGAAAGAAGGAGGTCCGACTTACAGGATCCGAGAAGGATTAAGAACTTAGTATCATTTATTTATTGGGAATTTGAACAAAGGTTTAAATTCTATTTCACAATAACTTTACAGAAAGGTCCGTATAAAACACTATAATTGCACCATAGTTCCTCCCTTAGACTGTGGCTTATCCTTGAAGTTTGAGCATTGCGGTGGGTAAGTTTCTTAGCTTTGGTGCTAAAAAGGACGAAGAACTTCAGTCCAATTCAATTATTGTAACCTACATATAATGTACACTCATATCCAAAATGATTGTCGCATATCTATAACTGTCTTCGTGTAAGAATAGACTATAATTTGATAATGATTTTGTAGCGTACTTTTAATACTGATACTATTTGTATATTCGGAAAATGTATATTTGTGGTAAATTTCATAGGGAAAAAATATAAATACGAAAATTAGAGTGAGTAGAACAAAATGTTGCTAAATGGACAAGAAAGTTTTATTTTCGTTTTATTGTTTTTATTTACTGCTCTTTTGACATGAAATTTACCAAATACATGTCTTTGCCGATTATATACATACTAAAATTATAAGAAATACCGGGCGAATTCTTTACAAAATTATATTCCTACCACAACACATTTATAGACATGCGACAATAATTTTGGACATGAATGTACATCTACATGGAAACCAACTTTCATCAATCCTGAGAGAAGTTTGAAATATGTTATCCTTTGCTCATCCATATTTCATTGATGTACACTGTGCTTAAACAGTAAGTACAGTGTACATTTGCACGCGATACGTATAATAATGCCGGTAGTGGCTTCGGTTTCAATACAATCAGATCCTAGATTCCACATGTACTGGCATTGCCTGCTGAAATGCTGGCGGCGGGAATGCAATCGGAGAACGCCGCGACAATGCGAATGTTACCGCAGGCATCGGCTTTGGCGGGGACAATGCTTTCCTATAAGTGGAACCACACGCCAGTTTTTACACCTGGAAATATTTACCCTCTTGTTGTTTGTTTGTTATTTCAAACAAAAAATCAAAAGCCACATTTATAATGATATCATTGAGTGTGATTAGTGTATATAGTCACTTCGGCAAGATGGCTTTATATCTGAAAATTTGATAAAGGGTAATCAAGGGCGCCATCAGGGGGGCAAGGTGGGGCGCTTGCCCCTCCCTAGAGGAAATTGTACTTCAGAATATCAAAAATCCAATAGAATTTTTACATTAGTTACAGCAAAATTTGAAACTATTTTTGAAACGTCGCTTATACTTGCCCCCCATTGTAAACCACAACATGGTCGCTCTTGGGGGTAATATTTTCTAGGAAATTAATACCTCCCTGTCAATTCCTGGTTACTTCAAAAGACATAATCAAATGTTACATTATAAATTGATAACATTCTGTGTTATCTCCTAGCAAACGCACTCACTTTGAGCAAGATGGCTTTATATCCGAAATTTTGACGGGAGGTAATATTTTCGTAGGAAATTCCCCCGCTCCGTTGGTTCCTGGTTACTTCAAAGACAAAGTAAAATGTTAAATTATAAATTTGTATCATTCCGTGTTTTATACTAACAGACGCACTCACTTTCGGCAAGATGACTTTATATCCGAAAATTTAATAGAGGGTAATATTTTCCTAGGACATTAATACGCCCTGTCGGTTCTTGGTTACTTCGAAGAAAAGTCTAATATTACATTATAAATTGATATTTCATGTTTTATTCTAAAAGACGCTCTCACTTTAGCCAACTTGGTAGAGAAGTAAATTTTCATAGTAAGTATTACTCACCTTGTCGGTTTGTCGTTATTTTAAATGCAAAATCAGACGGGACTGTATTAATTAATATAATCTTATATTCTTTGTTAGAAGCTACGATTATTTCGTCCCATTCCTATTTCTATTCAAAAAGGTGACGCTGTTTCGGCAACTGGTTAGTTGAAAGTAGTGCTCTCAACGGGTCGGGTCGGGTCGGGTTGAAGACCGACCCGACCCGACCCGTGACCCGAATTGACTGACCCGACCCGATGACCTGACCCGACCTGACTGACCCGAACCGTGATCCGACCTGACTGGCCTGACCCAACAACCCGACCCGAGCTGACCCGGTTCACCCGACCCGACAACCCGACACAAATAACCCGACCTGACAACCCGACCCGAGCTGACCGGATTGACCCGACCCGACAACCCGACCCGAGTAGCCTGACCCGACAACCCGACCCGTTTGAGAGCACTAGTTGAAAGATAGGTCAGATATTAAATTGCAAAGTCATATCATTATATGTTATCTATTTGGATACGCAGTCATTTTGGATAAGATGGTTTTATGTAGGAATATTTGCCAGCGGATAGTATATTTTTTCTAGGAAATTATTCTCTCAGTTTCTGGTTATTTCAAAGAGAATGTCAAACGTTAGAGAGAAGGGTCACCTTGTCTCAATTTGGAACCAGACGCAATGATTTTCTGTCACCAGATTTAGTAACCTTTTGTTCTCTTTAAATCTTTTCTATGCTGATGAAAGAGTATGAGGGTGTACTCGTTCTCTTTCACTACCCTGATTTAATATAGCAGAGATTACACAAGCATTATTTTCAACCTCTATTTAACAGCAGAAATTATGATTACCTTTACACATACACAAAGAGAGAGGAATTTCCAAAAATAACTAAAAAAAACAATATTTCTTTATTATTATACTAAACTTCACATTAGTGAATACATTATAACACGATTACTATTACTATTAGTATTGGAAAGCATTGATAGAAATATAGGTAATGAATAACCTGAAGCCATAGAGACTAAATATAAAAAAGAATATTGTCCACAATATTGAGATAAGTCACCCTGAATATGTTTATTATACCATGTATGAAATAAAGTTTCTTTTTTTAAAACAACACACACATGATATTGTATATAGGGTGGTAGCCCGTAATTATTAAAAAAGCTCTCTCATACGCGTATTAGATATATGAACAGCAACACTGTGTTCACCAGGCTTATTACTAGAATCAGTATTTATGATTACGGCTGCAGGAAATGTATGAATAAACTAAATTAGTTGGGCTGCAGCATATACACCTATAAAAAGATTTTTAAGCAACTTTTGTTGAAATGCCTCATAAAGTTAAAGAGTATTTAATATTTTAATTAATATATATATTTTCCTGGAAATCAATTTTAAGTTTTGAATAGAATTCAACGTAAAGAATTGCTGTTACAGGATATGGCTGTGCTTGCTTAAAACAAACCTTTAATCCTACACTTCTTTGATGTTGAGGACTAGTATGAAATGCAGCACTAGTACTAGAATCGGGAGTTAAATCAAACACCAGTAGAGTATAACCATTAGTATATTCGGAAAGTAAAATATCGTTACCTTGATTAGCATAATAAATATCAGAACCTGTAAATAACGTAGAATACGCTTGTATATATAGCTTATTATCGAAATCTGGTTGTAAGGTTTAGATGGAACGGGAGTTCCATCAACATACAATGTAAAGGATGACATTGAAATGCCTAAAATTAAAAGGATTTGTCTGATAAGTACCATTAAAACCTGTATTAATAGGAAATCCAATGATAATACATTTATGCACTGTATCGTAAAACAGATCTGAAAGTGTACTATTCATAATTCCTTGTGCTAAAATCTCTGTCTTCAACTGCACTTTTGCTATAGGATATTTTATTCTAAATTTAGGATTTTGTAATACTTTATTTTGTGCTATTTTAACTGTGAATGATACATCAACATTTTTCACAAGCAGTGTTGAATCTCTTATTTCTACTTTTCCATCAGCATCGGCTTCATCCATTAGACAAAATACAGGTTTAGCTGGGATTAGTTTAATACGCAGTTGTACACCATTCAGTACGGTAGCTCAGATTAAGTGCGTCAGCACAGTCACACAGTTTACGCGCCGCTCTATTTGTTCTTCACCTGCAGTTCTGTCAGTCGACAGAACGGACTTTCTCTTTCAGTCACGAAAAATGTATGATCACATTGTATACACGACTCCAAAAGCACATTACCACCTGCAATTCTCCTTTTCCTGCAATAGCAGGAAACCCAAAAAGCTCGGCGATTGGGTTGGTTGCAAATTCGAAAGGCGTTGGACTAAACCTCAATTTTGTCACAAATATATCAGTGTGGCAAACTGCAAATAAGAGAATAAAGCAAATTGTTAAGAATGACAATTTTATTATTGTGACGGAGTTGGATGATGTCAAAAGTTACAAAATGACTTACTTAAGCAGTTCAAACAAGATGAATAGTAAGGAACAGATAACAGAAGAAAGCATTTCTCTGGGGACACCAGTGGCGTAGCAGACTTGCGGCCATCCCATGCAAGATAAAGAGATGGGACCCTAGTTGTAAACCCCATTGTTATAATAATAATAATTTTATTATTATTAAAAAGTCGTTTCCTTTTCAAAATCTCTGACTCTGCCTCAGAGCATGAATGCCTATAGCGATCATGTGTGCACCTTTTGTCAATGAGCGATCCCAAAGGCCAAAAGAAATGGAAATCTCCAAGAGAGAGAAACAAAAAACTTTCTTATGGTAAATTCTAGTTCAAAGTTCGAAGCACTTGCTTTTGCACGTGATTTTTTGTTTCTTCTTTCAGGGAACACAAAAGTTCTAGCGCCTAAGAAATTACTCCATATAATATTGCAAATTTGCAAGTGGATGTATTTACATTGCAATGTGCGGTAATAAAGATATTATGATTAGAAAACAATATTGCAAAATGTAAGTTTAATTTCTTCATCCATCGCAAGTCTTAGGGGCCCTTTATACCTCGCCGCCCCACCCCCGAATATCGATATCGGAAATTTAGAATGATATACTCATGTCCATATATTTGTGGTATCGAATTTTGATATATGATAATATAGATATCGACGATAGCGATATATCGATATATGACAGGCCCAGGTCCAAGAAGCGATGCTTCAAATATACTGGAATCAACAATCAAATTCTAAATAAGTTCTCCATTTCTGTATCCAATGTTGAGGGGGAAGGGTGTGAATCCGAATAGAAATTTAAAGAAAAAGAAATGTTAAGATAAAAGTAGGTTTTCCGTTACCCGCGATGGACGTGAATGAAAATATTGTTTATTTATTGAGATGTGCAAACTGAATGTGAATAATAAGTGTTTATTCCCCCATACTCTTGTCCAGAGGCGGATCTACACTTCTGGGGGCTCGGTGATTTGTAATACTGCCACTTAGAGCTACTTTTAAGAACTCCAAACTCTGGAATGGATTTTATTTATATATAAAATAAGAAAGATTCCCCTTCCGGGGGGCAATCGGCCCCTGGATCTGCCCCCGCTCTTGTGTAGCATACTTTGAAGTCTGCGTGTCTGCTCCTGACGCTGCTGATCCTGCTTTCTAGGGATGAGCAGATGCAAAGTTCAGCAAGTTTTATTTGAAACTTGACTCGACTCGAAAAAGATTCTCAAACTGAGATACAGTAAGTTACTGTTACTTACATTTTTAAGCAATAACTTTGTTTTTGTTATGTATTTTTTGGGGGTGTTCATGAGAGAAGGAACTTACAAGTAACACATCCGAAGTGTAACACTCAGATTTTGATGAAATTTGGCAGGTAGATACTACACACAAAATAATCGAAAAGGTGTTTTTTTTATTTTCTGCGGAAAAACAGTTTTAGGGCCAAAAGCGCAACCCAAAATTTTGAAAGTTGACATCCGAATAGCAATAACATGTGAACCGAAGTGAATGAAATTGTGCACAGATGTTTCAGACGTAAAATGCGGGAAAACGGGTTTCGTATTTTCCTGAAAAAAACGGTTGGGTGGAGAACAGACCCCTCGAAACCTTTGATCGCGAAATATGAAAAGTGGTAGTAACAGTATGTCACATGTGTGTAAAGGACATGAAGAATTGCAACGAAACTTTCTGTATGGACAATGCGCAGAAAATAAACGAATACGGTATATTTTTATTTTCTGCGGAAAAATGCTTTTAGGAGACAAAAGCCCTTCACGCAATTTTGAAAGTTGACGCCCGAAAGGCAAAAAGAAGTGAACCGAAATGAATGAAATTGTGCACAGTGAGGAAATACGGGTTTCGTATTTTATAAAAAAAAAACGGTTGATTGGGCACGGACCCCTGCAAACCTTTGATCAGGAAATATGAAAAGTGCTAGTAACAGTATGTCAGATGAGTGTAAAGGACATGAAGAATTGGAATGGCAGATTGTGTATAGACAATATCCTAAAAATAAACAAAAGCGGTATTTATTTTCTGCAGAGAAACGGATTTAGGGACAAAAGCCCTCACCCAAAATTCTGAAAGTTGACGCCTCAAAGGCAAGAAGAAGTGAACCAAAGTGAATGAAATTGTGCACAGATATTGCACACGTAAAATGAAGCAATACGGGTTTCGTGTTTTCCTGGAGAAAACGGATGGGGCACTGACCTCTCCAAACCTTTGATCACGAAATATAAAAGTGCTAGTAACACTCTGTCAAATGTGTGTAAAGGACATGAAGAATTGCAACCAAACTTTGTATATAGACAATACGCAAAGATAAACGAATACAGTTTTCTATTTTCTGCGGAAAAACGTTTTTTGGGGGCAAAAGCCCCCACCCAAAATTTTGAAAGTTGACACCTGAAAGGCAAGAAGAAGTGAACCGAAATGAATGAAATTGTGCACAGATATTGCAGACGTAAAATGAAAGAATACGGGATTCGTATTTTCTTGAAAAAGAAACCGGTTGCGTGGGGCACGGACCCCTTCAAGTCTTCGATCGGGAAATATCAAAATTATAGTAACAGTATGTCAGAGTGTGAAAAGGACATGAAGAATTGCTACGAAACTTTGTGTATGGACAATACGGAAGAAATATACGAATATGTTTGCTTTGCGGAGAAACGGTTTTAGTGAGAAAAGCCGCCACCCAAAATTTTGAAAGTTGACGCTCGAAAGGCAAGAAGTGAATCGTAGTTAATGAAATTGTGCACATATATTGTAGGCGTAGAATCAGGGAATAGGGTTTAATATTTTCGTGGAAAAAAGGACTGGGTGGGGCACGGTCCCCTCCAAACATTCGATCATGAAATATGAAAAGTGCTAGTAACAGTATGCCAGATGTGTGTAAAGGACATGAAGAATTGGAATGAAACTTTGTGTGGGCAATAGGAAAAAAATAAACGAACACGGGTCTCTTATTTTCTGCGGAAAAACGGTTTTAGGGAGCAAAAGCCTCCACCCAAAATTTTGAAAGTTGACGCCCGAAGGGCAAGAAGAAGTTACCCGAAGTGAATTAAATTGTGCACAGATATTGTAAACATAAAATCAGGGAATTTGAGTTTCGTATTTTCCTGGAAGTTCATTTACCAGTGTCTGGTTTCCTCTTTTAGATCTATTGCGGACTTTAAAGGAAGTAATACAATATAACGAATTATAAGAGTGCCAGTGTGACATTGCTCAGTACAATCGGTAATATATGGGATTCTAAATCCAAAGATCGTTAGTTCAAATCCTGTTATGGGATACTTTTGAAAACGCATTGTGCATCGCTACTTTGAGTTTTCTGAGTTATTCGTCGTTACTTTTGGTGAAATCACATTTAACAAAATAATAATAATAATAATAATAATAATAATAATAATAATAATAATAATAATAATAATAATAATAATAATAACAACAATAATAATAATAATAGCGCCTGTCATTACTATTATTCGCATGGGACAACACAATCTTCTTTATTGTTTTTATTCTTCACTCACTTAAAATTAGACTTTATATGAAACGCACATGGTCAAATGGGTTATATTTGTATGGTAGATCTCATTCGTTATCTGTACGTCTTCTCGATTCTCCAGTTTCGCAATATCGTATCCATCGTTGAGCAGTCTTTGCAAAGCCGTAGATAGGGGACGAGCTCGGTGGTTACTCCGGGCGTTAATACCAAGAGGGCGCCGAACAAGCAAGAAGAAAAGAAAAGTGTTGGAAATGTGTAAACGACGCATCACTCCAAAAAGTTATTGGCGCCCTATTAAATCAATATTGTTGTCGATTTGCAAAGAAATAGATTTATTAAAAATTTTCCTACTCGTTTTGCTCGAAACCCAAACGTTAAGAGTCACAATAAGTTTTTACTTTTTATTTAAAGAAAGTAATTATATATAATTTCTTAATGACGATATGATATACAAGGTACCGAGAAATTTTTATATTGTACGCAGAAGCATTCTCAAAATCAGAAACGGTCAAAGTATGAAATACATGTTCTTCGTCTTCATGGTGATGATTTTGCTTAGTTAATCACACTTCTCTACCCTATCGGATTAATCACGACGGTGAGAAAGAAAATATGAAAATGAGAGGAGTGAAGACATATACTTAAGCTTCTATTTGCGCGGGAATGTTAGAATTGAATGCAAACAAGGGGAATGACAACATTTTCGAACTTAAAGCAACTGTAGAATAGGGGCTTAAGGGGTCACAATCAGGGACGTACCCAGGGGCGGGTCCTGGGGTTCAAACCCCCAAAATTTCGAATTTTGTATGCATTTAGCCCAATTTTTGGGGGTAGTTTTAGGAATTCTATTACGAAATACCCACATATTTCGTTTGGACACTTGAAATAAATTTATGCCTACGCTACTGGTCACAGCTTAACAAATTTCGTCTTTTCGAAAGACTGGTCACTACCAGTGATTTTTTTATTTCGTTTGTATATGAAATGCTTCCAATCTGAATGAATTTATTGGGATCATTTCTTCAACAACTACTTTTATCACCAGGATATTTTTGTGCATATGCATCTAGTTGTGTGATATTTTTATCTATCTACATGCATATAAACCATATACACATATGTGTGTATATGTGTTAGTGCATTTTTAATATGTTAATAAAAAGTAACCTTATATTGAGAACTTTCATAAACAATTTCATTCATTAAGAAGTAATTACTATAGTTTCAAACACTTGCATTAGCCAAACTATATTTTGGAGTTTAATTACAAACGTTAAGCCTGTGTCCAACCCTCGGAATGCGTTGGAATTTCCCTATATAATAACATGGCATATTTCTTTCCAAAATATTATGAAAACTATTTACTTTTTACATTTCAAAATTCGTCCAAATGTTTGTTAGTATTAATATTGCATGTTCACTTTTACTTTTTCTTCTTAGGGTAATATTAGAGCGCGCTAATTAAAAATGAATTTTCTTCCATTTAAAAGCTGTGTAAGATAATGGCTGATTTTGCAACAGCGCAGAACAGCAGATAGGAGGCTAGCAGGTAGATTTCTTTCATTCTCTGTCCCCCGCTTGGTCACGTGCGCTAACTTTGGGTTGTCTCCGCAGATGAAGAAACCAATGAAATGCAGATTGACAGCAGATAAGAGCAAAGTGTGTTTTCTCTTTCTTCATAGATTTTCAAGATTCCATTGATTCTACATAAACACCTCGACGAATAGTTACCTGTAGAGGCCTATTGGAGCTAACGAGGTACGAAAGTTTCAGAAAATCTGTCTGTTCCTTTCTAGTGAGGGAAGTGTTCATTTATAAAAGTAGTTTTGAACTGTATAGTGTAGAGTAAACTAGCTTATTTGTCGCATCAACTGACAAACGCTTACACAGAGATCGAAAAGGATTTATGCTGTTGTGATGTATAGGGAGCTGCAAACTAGTTAATATGTGAATGACCGAGTAATAAGAAGAAAATGACCGAGAACTGCTTTTCGATATATCATATCGTTTATGCTCTATGAACATCAATATTGAAACCGGATATAGTAGTAAATTTCTACTAGTTCCGTTTTTCAATAGAGAGATAGGATTGGAGATGGTACATTTTCTAGAGACGTTGAACCAATTCCCTAAAACCGCTTGTCGCTAGGTAATATAGTTTTTCATTTATGGCCCGTAAGTGGTCCATCTCTATTACTTCCGATTTATATAGAAGATTGACGGAGGAGAGAACCTATTCTTAGGACGCTAAATCGATTTCAGAGAACCCTTCTCGATATCTCTTGCCACTTTTGGTGTGATACCTGTTAACAGACAGACGGACATAGCCGTTCTATTAGACTTTCAAAACCTTTGCATAGAACAGTTTGAAGTTTAATAAACCCAGTTAGAAGAAATAGTATTTATAAAATCTATTTTCGTGCAGATTTAAAATATGAGAATTTCAAAGATTCTTTTACATAAGTTATTATGCCTTAAAGAATAACGGGGACCGCGGTGGCTCAGTGGTAGAGTGCTCACCTCTGGTGTGTGTGCTCCCGGTTCGATACCAGATCGCACCAAGTGGGCTTTGCGGTGGCTAAACACCATGTTCGTGAGTTTTCTCATTTTCTTCACTTTCTTCATTCCACAATTTCGTCCATTCTCATCATCACCGTCTCCTTTAGCCTAGTCAGCATAATAATGGGACGTAAAACACAAAGATTTCACTGCATTTCTAAATAATAACCTAATGTTCTGTTCTTGGCTAATGCCCCAATAATAGCACCATGATGAAACACTTGCAGATTGATATGCCACAAAATCGATTATTATTCATGTCAAAAAATGTTGCACCAATATCTGCCAGGTAATCATTACAAGCAAGAATCTATCTATTTCGTTCAAATAGTGTTCTCCATGAGACGGAAGGAGAAGTAAGATTTTCTCGTCGAAGTAAGATTTTTTATTGTTCTGTTTTGGTAATTTATGGTTTTAAGAAATTATACCCTATTTTTTCTTAATTTTATCTCGAAGTATCACAACCATTCCTCGCGACGATTGGTCCATGAATAATGAGGTATAATAACATTTAAACCATACTTATTATTGGTCTAAATTGTGTAACGACTTGCATATTTTAAACGTACATAAATGCTCTTCCTTGCTTTCGTATCATCATTTTACCAATTTGTAGGTTTTTACATATGAATCATGTAACACTAAAACAGTGTTTGAGATCAAAACTTGACTGAATTAGTGCTGCCCACGAGACTTGAGAAATTTCTCGTCTCGAAAACGAGACGATAATTGTTGTATTTGTTGCACCGTCTTGAATTTAAAAAGATACTTCTCGTGTAGTTCTCGAAATTATAATCGATGAATTTCTGGTCTCGTGGCCAATAAACGTTCAGAATGGGATGAACTGGTGGACTTGCGCGGGGGTACGTCCGTAGCGAGCAGGTGCATTAGCAACGGTGGATATGCGCGTAAACTAGAAGTTTATCCACTCATTTATGTGAATAGAAATAGAAAAATACATACGTTTCGAATTGCTAAAATTTAAATACATCACAAATATCGACCAACATCCAGTTTTTGTTTTTCTTACGCCATACTGAAATATTTACCAGTATAAACTGCCAAAGCGCTTGTAGAGATGTACTTATAATATCGATTCGAATGTTATCATAACCAGTGGCGTATTTAGGATCTTGTTTCGGAGAAGGAGGCTTGAGAACCAGTAAGAAGCGTTTGCGTTGTACGTATAATGTGAAAAAATAATGAAATTATTTCGGGGAGCTCTTGAGCCCGATAGCCTCCTAACTGCGCCACTAACCAAAACGTATTTGTTATCATTATTAGAGCATAAATGTAAATTATCTTTCATAATATTATTAATGGAACAAACTTTTCAGCGCTGTATCTCAGTTAATAATTTACACGTTATCCAGGTGCTCGCCAGGCGAAATTGTAGACCGCGAGATTTTGATTGAGATGTTTCACCCGCAAATCATCATCAAATCAAGTATTAACTCTCTTCTGATGGATGGTCAACTACAAAATAAAAGTAGGTCTATGCACGAATGTGGATATATGGACTAATATAGCTTTCTGTTTATATACTATTATTGATTCAGTGCGATTTGTGATCATTCCAATTTGCGACAAGGTTCTTGTATCAGCCAAATTTGATTGAAAATTTGATATTCCTCAGCTGAAAATAGTAATTCTAGTTTGCGACCAACCGGTAATTGGTTCTTTAAATGAATCAGGAGAGTAGAAATAATACACATTGCCAGATATTTTTCCCTAAAATTATGAAGTATTATGAACTACATAGGGGAAACAACGATAAACATCTCTTTGTTCAAAAGTGACGTAATTGTAGATTCATAAGATGTAACGTAACTTTGATCAGAAAACTGAGTCCAAATATACTATATAACACAACACAACACAACACACACACACACACACATATATATATATATATATATATATATATATATATATATATATATATATATCACTTGCTTATCTTTCGAATACCACTATCGGATCCAAATTATCTAGACCCTCAGAAATATTGTAATATTTATTTATTTATTTATTTATTTTGTATATTCCTACTACTGTTATGCACATGCATGAAATGCCATGATTTGTTCTTTCATCTTCCCAGATATTTCTTTTGAAGTTTTATTTTTAAAGTTATACTTCTTATTTTGGAAAGCAAAATATTGATGATAATGCTTTTAGTTTTGCGATTCCTCTGACGTGTCTCCTTTCTTCACCACGCAAGAATCAAGATTTAGGATCAAAAACAGTTGAAAAAGGAAAATAGGGAAAGCGCACGCTCTTTGACAAGAAGGCTTATTACAAAATACAACTAAAAAGATATATAGATAGATAAGATTGTCTCATTTCTGACAGCAGCCAGTCTTGCCTCCCGCAACCTTTTGTTCTTCCGACCATATGATCAGGTTGTCAACGAACATAACTTCGAAGATATGTACTCTCCGCATTTTTAGATAAACGATCATATCTTATTTCGTAACTTGTTTCCCTCCCCTACCAACTTTTTGAAGATCACTGAGAAACAATGGTGTGAATGAATCATATATCTGCACCTCCACGAACAGGAAAAGAAATCCTGCTTATATGCTTTCCAACGCTGTCATATTTATTTGTGAAAAGTAATATTAATGAACTATAAGGGCTAGATTAAAAATTAAAAAAATTGAACATGTATTATTGGCGTAGGCTAACACCTGGAGAAATTTTGGGCTCAAGTTCATTCTATTTCTCTTTTAAGCATGAAGTTGTTTGATGCAGATGGTGGCGGGTGAAATTTCTCCATAGTTATGGGGGCGAGACACTGGAACCACCCCTACCAAGAAGTGAAGATGACATGTAAAAGACGTCAAATACGAACGATATTAGTGTCGAATTCATGTGCAAAGATGAATAGTGACACTGTGGATGCTGTGTAAGTCTAAATCAAGCCTTGGTTGGCATAGAGTTGACAATGGGAGAGTGACAGGCAAAAAGAATCGAAAATATCCTATATTTGTGTCGAATGGATAGTTTTCGGAATCACTGAAATAAATAGGCACGACGTTAGGAGGTTGTTACTGGAATGGTTTCAGTGTCTTAGCCCCCACAGTAGATTGTTGTGATGGTAATTTATACGTATAGTAATTTCGTTTTTAATTTCTACAAGAGTCAATGTTGCACTGTACGTTTTTTTCTGAGTCAAACTCTCTAATTATATATACATACATTGCAGTAAGAACTGAATTTCGTATTAAAGTCTGCCTGTCGTCGTTGTGCAAACATTCATGATGATATGCCGTAGGGAAATGAGTTACATTAAGGTTGTAAGATTTAATATCAAGTTTGAAACATCGGAAGTTAAGGAAACGCATGTAATAACAAATATCATATTTGAAAATAATTTCGAATTAAACTAGCTGTGACTACATTACTTCAAAATCGAACTTGCTGAATGCACAGTATGAGCGTAGCTCAAAGAAAATAATCAATAAGAATGGTCTTGATTCGAAGCTGGGACCATACACGTAGCAGTAACTTACATTAACCATTCACCTAACAGACGATGACGCACAGGGTTTGGCACTACTTTATCAGATGGTTCTATCAAATATAACCTAATTAACACAATAGTAACAATTTTACTGCCCTAAAAAGTGTTCTGAACAAGGAGAAGTTCATTATGCACATTGTAATTAAGTTACAATTAGTTTACATTCTATCAGAACGGCGCATCCACCAAGTCAACTTTTGGAATATTCCATTAAGTTAGCTTTCAACGTAGCTAAAGGAAACGTATGTGAATGAGTACAGAGTTCTCCGTAGCAAAATGGATAAAGTCATGATTCGATAACTACAAGGTTCGCGGTTCGAAACCCGTCTCGAAGCTGCAGGTTTTTTAAATTCTTAATTCCTCAGTTCTCAAATTCTTTCTCTGCAATTGTAATCATCTGATGATCTCAAAAGTGTTCTCCACCTTAATTCGACAACTGCCTAATGTGATCCTTGCAGTTCGAAACCTTCCCTTCTTCTGTTTCACAAAATCACAATTTTCGTCATAATACGAATGCTGTCCGATCATTTACCCCAGTTCTAAATCTATGTATATAAACCATTCCTCTCTGTCTCCATATTTCAATCTCTCTTTCTGTCTGTTTCTCTCAATGTCGCCCAGGAACTCATATGGCTTGAGATCAAACCTTGGACTCTTGAAACCAAATGTAAGCTCTCTAGCAATGTGCTATCGTAACTCTATAGGTTTGTTGCTAAAAGCAGTGTCATTTTAGATTTTATTCAGAAGGGAGGGGCGAGTCTCCGCCGACAAAAAATTTCACTTTTTTTAGCGTATTATTTACATTTGCTCAAACAATATGCATTTATGAAGCTCAAGGAAGGGGAAATTACACCCTCCTGTCCTGCCCAAATGACGCTCTTGAAACATTTGCTTGCAATTACTGAAAAGAAATGAAATGAATCATTGAATAACATTCATTTCTGTCAGTAGATATTCTCGAGCTCTTTGCGTGCATTACAGACTTTAGGAAGCACAAAACTTACTGCCGTTATTAGCAATTTCCATAGATTTTTTAGGGAGCATCTTACTAGCTTGCAGTCTTTAAAAAAGGGAAAGAATGAAACTAAAGGTATTAATGAAGGTATGGGAAGATTGTGAGACTTTTCTTAAAAATATGCTCTTAAAAGATACTTCAGAACAAACGAATGAAAAAGACTGTTTTAGAGCTATAACATTGTAAACTTGATTCCTGTTTTTTTTCTTCGTCTGAATGGAAAGAGTGTATTACGTCGCACACGCTGTTTTAGACAATGAGAGGTGGAGGAGGGAGGGAGATGGATTGAAGACAAGAAATAACTAATCAATCGAGACATGTATTTCTGGATTGCATAAGAAAACGGGGCAAGAGTTTGTTATTAATTTGGACTTAGAATTTTTGTAACAATTTCTAAGGCGCAGAGTGTACCTACGGGGCCACATTTTTTAAAACAGCAGAAGGTAAGGATACTCTGTAATTTTGGTAGAATTGTATGAAACCCTGAAAAATAGTATCCTACAATCCGGAAAAGTGTTGGGGAGAGTAGCGACCACCATGATTTAAGAATAGGCAACATTTAGAAATTCATCTCGAGGGACACGGGAAAACCCTGAAAAGCCCTAGACATTTTTTTTCAGGATAACAAATCTACAACATATCACAGTTTCATCATTTACACCGAAATCAAAATATCGTTATACCAAGCTGTTTTAAAAAAACTGGATCTGTAGTTGCCAAACTCTCATAATTCGATGATTGTGTCCATTAAGTGTTTTTCTCATGATGAGATCATTAACATATCTTATATATATATAGTTTTACTCAGCCTTACCGAAATTCAGAAATCGCTATATTCGGCTGTTTTCAGGAAAGTAGCCCTATAGTGACCAAACGATTAATGATTTGTGGATGTGTTAATTGAGAGTTATTTTCAGGATGACAATATCTACAACATATCACGGTTTCTGTCATTTTACCTAAACCCAGAACATCACCATTTTCGGTTACATTCAAAAAAGTGGCCTCGTAGTGGCCAAAGGGTCCGTGATTAGTGCTTGTGCCCATAAAGACCTATTCTCAGTATCACAAGATTTACAACATATCACAGTTTCAGTCATTTTTTACCGAAATCCAGAACATCACCATCTTCGGTTACTTTCAAGAAAATGGCCTGGTTGTGGCCAAACGGTCAGTGATTAGTGGTTGTGCTCATTAAGACCTTTTCTCAAAATCACAATATGTACAACGTATCAGAGTTTGTCATTTTTAGCGAAATCCAGAATATCACCATCTTCGGTTACTTTCAACAATGTGGCCTGGTTGTGGCCAAACGATCAGTGATTAGAGGGTGTGCTCATTAAGACCTTTTCTCGGAATCACAAGATCTACAACATATCACAGTTTCAGTGATTTTTACCGAAATCCAGAACATCACCATGTTCCGTTACTTTCAAAAAGTGGACCTGTAGTGGCCAAACCGTCAGTAATTATTGGTTGGCCTCATTAGGACATTTTCTCAGAATCGCAATATCTACAATATATCAGTTTCAGTCATTTTTACCTAAATCCAGTATATGACCATTTTCGGTTACTTTAAAAAAATGTGTCCTCGTAGTAACCAAACAACCAGTGATTATTGGCTGTGCCCATTAAGCCCTTTTCTCAGAATCACAATGTCTGCAACATATCACAGGTTCAGTCAATTTTGCCGAAATATAGAACATCACCATATTCGGTTAATTTCAAGAAAGTGGCCAGGTAGTGGCTAAACGGTCAGTGATTAGTGGGTGTGCTCATTAAGACCTTTTCTCGGAATCACAAGATCTACAACATATCAGAGTTTCAGTGATTTTTACCGAAATCCAGAACACTACCATGTTCCGTTATTTTCAAAAAGGTGGACCTGTAGTGGCCAAACAGTCAGTAATTATTGGTTGGCCTCATTAGGACATTTCCTCAGAATCGCAATATCTACAATATATCACAGTTTCAGTCATTTTTAACTAAATCCAGTACATGACCATTTTCGGTTACTTTCAAAAATGTGTCCTCGTAGTGGCCAAACGGCCAGCGATTAGTGGTGCGCCCGTTAATATCTTTTCTCAGAATCAGAATATCTACAACATATCACAGTTCTAATCATTGTTACCTAAATCCAGGCCATCAATATTTTCGGTTACTTTCAAGAAAGTGGACTCGTAGCGGACAAACGGTCAGTGATTAGTGGTTGTACTCATTAAGACCTTTTCTCAAAATCACAATATCTACAACGCATCAGAGTTTGTCATTTTTAGCGAAATCCAGAATATCACCATCTTCGGTTACTTTCAACAATGTGGCCTGGTTGTGGCCAAACGATCAGTGATTAGTTCTTGTGCTCATTAAGACCTTTTTTTAAAATCACAATATCTACAACATATCACAGTTTCAGTCATTTTTACCGAAATATAGAACATCACCATCTTCGGTTACTTTCAAAACAGTGACATCGTAGTGGCCAAACGGTCAGTGATTAGTGGTTGTACCCATCAAGACCTTTTCTTAGAATCACAATATCTACAACGTATCACAGTTTCAGTCATTCCTACCGAAATCCAGAATATCACAAACTTCGATTACTTTCAAAACAGTGGCCTCGTAGTGGCCAAACGGTCAGTGATTAGTGGGTGTGCTCATTAAGACCTTTTCTCGGAATCACAAGATCTACAACATATCACAGTTTCAGTGATTTTTACCGAAATCCAGAACACTACCATGTTCCGTTACTTTCAAAAAGGTGGACCTGTAGTGGGCAAACCGTCAGTAATTATTGGTTGGCCTCATTACGACATTTCCTCAGAATCGCAATATCTACAATATATCACAGTTTCAGTCATTTTTACCTAAATCCAGTACATGACCATTTTCGGTTACTTTCAAAAATGTGTCCTCGTAGTGGCCAAACAGCCAGTGATTATTGGCTGTGCCCATTAAGCCCTTTTCTCAGAATCACAATGTCTGCAACATATCACAGGTTCCGTCATTTTTGCCGAAATATAGAACATCACCATATTCGGTTAATTTCAAGAAAGTGGTCTCGTTGTGGCCAAACTGTCAGTGATTAGTGGTTGCGCCTATCAAAACCTTTCTCAGAATCACCACATGTACAACAAATCACAGTTTCAGTCATTTTTACCGAAATCCAGGCCATCAACATTTTCGGTTACTTTCAAGAAAGTGGCCAGGTAGTGGCCAAACGGTCAGTGATTAGTGGTGTGCTCATTAAGACCTTTTCTCGGAATCACAAGATCTACAACATATCAGAGTTTCAGTGATTTTTACCGAAATCCAGAAAACTACCATGTTCCGTTACTTTCAAAAAGGTAGACCTGTAGTGGCCAAACCGTCAGTAATTATTGGTTGGCCTCATTAGGACATTTCCTCAGAATCGCAATATCTACAATATATCACAATTTCAGTCATTTTTACCTAAATCCAGTACATGATCATTTTCGGTTACTTTCAAAAATGTGTCCTCGTAGTGGCCAAACGGCCAGCGATTAGTGGTTGCGCCCGTTAAGATCTTTTGTCAGAATCAGAATATCTACAACATATCACAGTTCTAATCATTGTTACCTAAATCCAGGCCATCAATATTTTCGGTTACTTTCAAGAAAGTGGACTCGTAGCGGACAAACGGTCAGTGATTAGTGGTTGTACTCATTAAGACCTTTTCTCAAAATCACAATATCTACAACGCATCAGAGTTTGTCATTTTTAGCGAAATCCAGAATATCACCATCTTCGGTTACTTTCAACAATGTGGCCTGGTTGTGGCCAAACGATCAGTGATTAGTTCTTGTGCTCATTAAGACCTTTTTTCAGAATCACAATATCTACAACATATGACAGTTTCAGTCATGATTACCGAAATATAGAACATCACCATCTTCGGTCACTTTCAAAACAGTGACATCGTAGTTGCCAAACGGTCAGTGATTAGTGGTTGTACCCATCAAGATCTTTTCTTAGAATCACAATATCTACAACGTATCACAGTTTCAGTCATTTTTTACCGAAACCCAAGCCATTAACTTTTTCGGTTACTTTCAAAAAGAGGCCAGGTAGTGGCCAAACGGTCAGTGATTAGTGGGTGTGCTCATTAAGACCTTTTCTCGGAATCACAAGATCTACAACATATCGGAGTTTCAGTGATTTTTACCGAAATCCAGAACACTACCATGTTCCGTTACTTTCAAAAAGGTGAACCTGTAGTGGCCAAACCGACAGTAATTATTGGTTGGCCTCATTAGGACATTTCCTCAGAATCGCAATATCTACAATATATCACAGTTTCAGTCATTTTTAACTAAATCCAGTACATGACCATTTTCGGTTACTTTCAAAAATGTGTCCTCGTAGTGGCCAAACGGCCAGCGATTAGTGGTGCGCCCGTTAATATCTTTTCTCAGAATCAGAATATCTACAACATATCACAGTTCTAATCATTGTTACCTAAATCCAGGCCATCAATATTTTCGGTTACTTTCAAGAAAGTGGACTCGTAGCGGACAAACGGTCAGTGATTAGTGGTTGTACTCATTAAGACCTTTTCTCAAAATCACAATATCTACAACGCATCAGAGTTTGTCATTTTTAGCGAAATCCAGAATATCACCATCTTCGGTTACTTTCAACAATGTGGCCTGGTTGTGGCCAAACGATCAGTGATTAGTTCTTGTGCTCATTAAGACCTTTTTTTAAAATCACAATATCTACAACATATCACAGTTTCAGTCATTTTTACCGAAATATAGAACATCACCATCTTCGGTTACTTTCAAAACAGTGACATCGTAGTGGCCAAACGGTCAGTGATTAGTGGTTGTACCCATCAAGACCTTTTCTTAGAATCACAATATCTACAACGTATCACAGTTTCAGTCATTCCTACCGAAATCCAGAATATCACAAACTTCGATTACTTTCAAAACAGTGGCCTCGTAGTGGCCAAACGGTCAGTGATTAGTGGGTGTGCTCATTAAGACCTTTTCTCGGAATCACAAGATCTACAACATATCACAGTTTCAGTGATTTTTACCGAAATCCAGAACACTACCATGTTCCGTTACTTTCAAAAAGGTGGACCTGTAGTGGGCAAACCGTCAGTAATTATTGGTTGGCCTCATTACGACATTTCCTCAGAATCGCAATATCTACAATATATCACAGTTTCAGTCATTTTTACCTAAATCCAGTACATGACCATTTTCGGTTACTTTCAAAAATGTGTCCTCGTAGTGGCCAAACAGCCAGTGATTATTGGCTGTGCCCATTAAGCCCTTTTCTCAGAATCACAATGTCTGCAACATATCACAGGTTCCGTCATTTTTGCCGAAATATAGAACATCAACATATTCGGTTAATTTCAAGAAAGTGGTCTCGTTGTGGCCAAACTGTCAGTGATTAGTGGTTGCGCCTATCAAAACCTTTCTCAGAATCACCACATGTACAACAAATCACAGTTTCAGTCATTTTTACCGAAATCCAGGCCATCAACATTTTCGGTTACTTTCAAGAAAGTGGCCAGGTAGTGGCCAAACGGTCAGTGATTAGTGGTGTGCTCATTAGGACCTTTTCTCGGAATCACAAGATCTACAACATATCAGAGTTTCAGTGATTTTTACCGAAATCCAGAACACTACCATGTTCCGTTACTTTCAAAAAGGTGGACCTGTAGTGGCCAAACCGTCAGTAATTATTGGTTGGCCTCATTAGGACATTTCCTCAGAATCGCAATATCTACAATATATCACAATTTCAGTCATTTTTACCTAAATCCAGTACATGATCATTTTCGGTTACTTTCAAAAATGTGTCCTCGTAGTGGCCAAACGGCCAGCGATTAGTGGTTGCGCCCGTTAAGATCTTTTGTCAGAATCAGAATATCTACAACATATCACAGTTCTAATCATTGTTACCTAAATCCAGGCCATCAATATTTTCGGTTACTTTCAAGAAAGTGGACTCGTAGCGGACAAACAGTCAGTGATTAGTGGTTGTACTCATTAAGACCTTTTCTGAAAATCACAATATCTACAACGCAACAGAGTTTGTCATTTTTAGCGAAATCCAGAATATCACCATCTTCGGTTACTTTCAACAATGTGGCCTGGTTGTGGCCAAACGATCAGTGATTAGTTCTTGTGCTCATTAAGACCTTTTTTCAGAATCACAATATCTACAACATATGACAGTTTCAGTCATGATTACCGAAATATAGAACATCACCATCTTCGGTCACTTTCAAAACAGTGACATCGTAGTGGCCAAACGGTCAGTGATTAGTGGTTGTACCCATCAAGATCTTTTCTTAGAATCACAATATCTACAACGTATCACAGTTTCGGTCATTTTTTACCGAAACCCAAGCCATTAACTTTTTCGGTTACTTTCAAAAAGAGGCCAGGTAGTGGCCAAACGGTCAGTGATTAGTGGGTGTGCTCATTAAGACCTTTTCTCGGAATCACAAGATCTACAACATATCGGAGTTTCAGTGATTTTTACCGAAATCCAGAACACTACCATGTTCCGTTACTTTCAAAAAGGTGAACCTGTAGTGGCCAAACCGACAGTAATTATTGGTTGGCCTCATTAGGACATTTCCTCAGAATCGCAATATCTACAATATATCACAGTTTCAGTCATTTTTACCTAAATCCAGTACATGACCATTTTCGGTTACTTTCAAAAATGTGTCCTCGTAGTGGCCAAACGGCCAGCGATTAGTGGTGCGCCCGTTAATATCTTTTCTCAGAATCAGAATATCTACAACATATCACAGTTCTAATCATTGTTACCTAAATCCAGGCCATCAATATTTTCGGTTACTTTCAAGAAAGTGGACTCGTAGCGGACAAACGGTCAGTGATTAGTGGTTGTACTCATTAAGACCTTTTCTCAAAATCACAATATCTACAACGCATCAGAGTTTGTCATTTTTAGCGAAATCCAGAATATCACCATCTTCGGTTACTTTCAACAATGTGGCCTGGTTGTGGCCAAACGATCAGTGATTAGTTCTTGTGCTCATTAAGACCTTTTTTTAAAATCACAATATCTACAACATATCACAGTTTCAGTCATTTTTACCGAAATATAGAACATCACCATCTTCGGTTACTTTCAAAACAGTGACATCGTAGTGGCCAAACGGTCAGTGATTAGTGGTTGTACCCATCAAGATCTTTTCTTAGAATCACAATATCTACAACGTATCACAGTTTCAGTCATTCCTACCGAAATCCAGAATATCACAAACTTCGATTACTTTCAAAACAGTGGCCTCGTAGTGGCCAAACGGTCAGTGATTAGTGGGTGTGCTCATTAAGACCTTTTCTCGGAATCACAAGATCTACAACATATCACAGTTTCAGTGATTTTTACCGAAATCCAGAACACTACCATGTTCCGTTACTTTCAAAAAGGTGGACCTGTAGTGGGCAAACCGTCAGTAATTATTGGTTGGCCTCATTACGACATTTCCTCAGAATCGCAATATCTACAATATATCACAGTTTCAGTCACTTTTACCTAAATCCAATACATGACCATTTTCGGTTACTTTCAAAAATGTGTCCTCGTAGTGGCCAAACAGCCAGTGATTATTGGCTGTGCCCATTAAGCCCTTTTCTCAGAATCACAATGTCTGCAACATATCACAGGTTCAGTCATTTTTGCCGAAATATAGAACATCACCATATTCGATTAATTTCAAGAAAGTGGTCTCGTTGTGGCCAAACCGTCAGTGATTAGTGGTTGCGCCTATCAAAACCTTTCTCAGAATCACCACATTTACAACAAATCACAGTTTCAGTCATTTTTACCGAAATCCAGGCCATCAACATTTTCGGTTACTCTCAAGAAAGTGGCCAGGTAGTGGCCAAACGGTCAGTGATTAGTGGGTGTGCTCATTAAGATTTTTTCTCGGAATCACAAGATCTACAACATATCAGAGTTTCAGTGATTTTTACCGAAATCCAGAACACTACCATGTTCCGTTACTTTCAAAAAGGTGGACCCGTAGTGACCAAACCGTCAGTAACTATTGGTTGGCCTCATTAGGACATTTCCTCAGAATCGCAATATCTACAATATATCACAGCTTCAGTCATTTTTACCTAAATCCAGTACATGACCATTTTCGGTTACTTTCAAAAAGTGTCCTCGTAGTGGCCAAACGGCCAGCGATTAGTGGTTGCGCCCGTTAAGATCTTTTCTCAGAATCAGAATATCTACAACATATCACAGTTTGAGTCATTGTCACCTAAATCCAGGCCATCAATATTTTCGGTTACTTTCAAGAAAGTGGACTCGTAGCGGACAAACGGTCAGTGATTAGTGGTTGTACTCATTAAGACCTTTTCTCAAAATCACAGTGTCTACAACGCATCAGAGTTTGTCATTTTTAGCGAAATCCAGAATATCACCATCTTCGGTTACTTTCAGCAATGTGGCCTGGTTGTGGCCAAACGATCAGTGATTAGTTCTTGTGCTCATTAAGACCTTTTTTTAGAATCACAATATCTACAACATATGACAGTTTCAGTCATTTTTACTGAAATATAGAACATCACCATCTTCGGTTACTTTCAAAACAGTGACATCGTAGTGGCCAAACGGTCAGTGATTAGTGGTTGTACCCGACAAGACCTTTTCTTAGAATCACAATATCTACAACGTATCACAGTTTCAGTCATTTTTACCGAAACCCAAGCCATTAACTTTTTCGGTTACTTTCAAAAAGTGGCCAGGTAGTGGCCAAACAGTCAGTGATTAGTGGGTGTGCTCATTAAGACCTTTTCTCGGAATCACAAGATCTACAACATATCAGAGTTTCAGTGATTTTTACCGAAATCCAGAACACTACCATGTTCCGTTACTTTCTAAAAGGTGGACCTGTAGTGGCCAAACCGTCAGTAATTATTGGTTGGCCTCATTAGGACATTTCCTCAGAATCGCAATATCTACAATATATCACAGTTTCAGTCATTTTTACCTAAATCCAGTACATGACCATTTTCGGTTACTTTCAAAAATGTGTCCTCGTAGTGGCCAAACGGCCAGCGATTAGTGGTTGCGCCCGTTAAGATCTTTTCTCAGAATCAGAATATCTACAACATATCACAGTTCTAGTCATTGTTACCTAAATCCAGGCCATCAATATTTTCGGTTACTTTCAAGAAAGTGGACTCGTAGCGGACAAACGGTCAGTGATTAGTGGTTGTACTCATTAAGACCTTTTCTCAAAATCGGAATATCTACAACGCATCAGAGTTTGTCATTTTTAGCGAAATCCAGAATATCACCATCTTCGGTTACTTTCAACAATGTGGCCTGGTTGTGGCCAAACGATCAGTGATTAGAGGACGTGCTCATTAAGACCTTTTCTCGGAATCACAAGATCTACAACATATCACAGTTTCAGAGATTTTTACCGAAATCCAGAACATCACCATGTTCCGTTACTTTCAAAAAGTGGACATGTAGTGGCCAAACCGTCAGTAATTATTGGTTGGCCTCATTAGGACATTTTCTCAGAATCGCAATATCTACAATATATCAGTTTCAGTCATTTTTACCTAAATCCAGTATATGACCATTTTCGGTTACTTTAAAAAATGTGTCCTCGTAGTGGCCAAACAACCAGTGATTATTGGCTGTGCCCATTAAGCCCTTTTCTCAGAATCAGAATGTCTGCAAGATATCACCGGTTCAGTCAATTTTGCCGAAATATAGAACATCACCATATTCGGTTAATTTCAAGAAAGTGGCCAGGTAGTGGCTAAACGGTCAGTGATTAGTGGGTGTGCTCATTAAGACCTTTTCTCGGAATCACAAGATCTACAACATATCAGAGTTTCAGTGATTTTTACCGAAATCCAGAACACTACCATGTTCCGTTATTTTCACAAAGGTGGACCTGTAGTGGCCAAACCGTCAGTAATTATTGGTTGGCCTCATTAGGACATTTCCTCAGAATCGCAATATCTACAATATATCACAGTTTCAGTCATTTTTACCTAAATCCAGTACATGACCATTTTCGGTTACTTTCAAAAATGTGTCCTCGTAGTGGCCAAACAGCCAGTGATTATTGGCTGTGCCCATTAAGCCCTTTTCTCAGAATCACAATGTCTGCAACATATCACAGGTTCCGTCATTTTTGCCGAAATATAGAACATCACCATATTCGGTTAATTTCAAGAAAGTGGTCTCGTTGTGGCCAAACCGTCAGTGATTAGTGGTTGCGCCTATCAAGACCTTTCCCAGAATCACCACATCTACAACAAATCACAGTTTCAGTCATTTTTACCGAAATCCAGGCCATCAACATTTTCGGTTACTTTCAAGAAAGTGGCCAGGTAGTGGCCAAACGGTCAGTGATTAGTAGTGTGCTCATTAAGACCTTTTCTCGGAATCACAAGATCTACAACATATAAGAGTTTGAGTGATTTTTACAGAAATCCAGAGCACTACCATGTTCCGTTACTTTCAAAAAGGTGGACCCGTAGTGGGCAAACCGTCAGTAATTATTGGTTGGCCTCATTACGACATTTCCTCAGAATCGCAATATCTACAATATATCACAGTTTCAGTCATTTTTACCTAAATCCAGTACATGACCATTTTCGGTTACTTTCAAAAATGTGTCCTCGTAGTGGCCAAACGGCCAGCGATTAGTGGTTGCGCCCGTTAAGAACTTTTCTCAGAATCAGAATATCTACAACATATCACAGTTCTAGTCATTGTTACCTAAATCCAGGCCATCAATATTTTCGGTTACTTTCAAGAAAGTGGACTCGTAGCGGACAAACGGTCAGTGATTAGTGGTTGTACTCATTAAGACCTTTTCTCAAAATCGGAATATCTACAACGCATCAGAGTTTGTCATTTTTAGCGAAATCCAGAATATCACCATCTTCGGTTACTTTCAACAATGTGGCCTGGTTGTGGCCAAACGATCAGTGATTAGTTCTTGTGCTCATTAAGACCTTTTTTTAGAATCACAATATCTACAACATATGACAGTTTCAGTCATGATTACCGAAATATAGAACATCACCATCTTCCGTTACTTTCAAAACAGTGACATCGTAGTGGCCAAACGGTCAGTGATTAGTGGTTGTGCCCATCAAGATCTTTTTTTAGAATCACAATATCTACAACGTATCACAGTTTCAGTCATTTTCTTACCGAAACCCAAGCCATTAACTTTTTCGGTTACTTTCAAAAAGAGGCCAGGTAGTGGCCAAACGGTCAGTGATTAGTGGGTGTGCTCATTAAGACCTTTTCTCGGAATCACAAGATCTACAAAATATCGGAGTTTCAGTGATTTTTACCGAAATCCAGAACACTACCATGTTCCGTTACTTTCAAAAAGGTGGACCTGTAGTGGCCAAACCGACAGTAATTATTGGTTGGCCTCATTAGAACATTTCCTCAGAATCGCAATATCTACAATATATCACAGTTTCAGTCATTTTTACCTAAATCCAGTACATGACCATTTTCGGTTGCTTTCAAAAATGTGTCCTCGTAGTGGCCAAACGGCCAGCGATTAGTGGTTGCGCCCGTTAAGATCTTTTGTCAGAATCAGAATATCTACAACATATCACAGTTCTAATCATTGTTACCTAAATCCAGGCCATCATTATTTTCGGTTACTTTCAAGAAAGTGGACTCGTAGCGGACAAACGTTCAGTGATTAGTGGTTGTACTCATTAAGACCTTTTCTCAAAATCAGAATATCTACAACGCATCAGAGTTTGTCATTTTTAGCGAAATCCAGAATATCACCATCTTCGGTTACTTTCAACAATGTGGCCTGGTTGTGGCCAAAAGATCAGTGATTAGTTCTTGTGCTCATTAAGACCTTTTTTTAGAATCACAAAATCTACAACATATCACAGTTTCAGTCATTTTTACCGAAATATAGAACATCACCATCTTCGGTTACTTTCAAAACAGTGACATCGTAGTGGCCAAACGGTCAGTGATTAGTGGTTGTACCCATCAAGATCTTTTCTTAAAATCACAATATCTACAACGTATCACAGTTTCATTCATTTCTACCGAAATGCAGAATATCACAAACTTCGGTTACTTTCAAAACAGTGGCCTCGTAGTGGCCAAACGGTCAGTGATTAGTGGGTGTGCTCATTAAGACCTTTTCTCGGAATCACAAGATCTACAACATATCAGAGTTTCAGTGATTTTTACCGAAATCCAGAACACTACCATGTTCCGTTACTTTCAAAAAGGTGGACCTGTAGTGGGCAAACCGTCAGTAAATATTGGTTGGCCTCATTACGACATTTCCTCAGAATCGCAATATCTACAATATATCACCGTTTCAGTCATTTTTACCTAAATCCAGTACATGACCATTTTTTGTTACTTTCAAAAATGTGTCCTCGTAGTGGCCAAACAGCCAGTGATTATTGGCTGTGCCCATTAAGCCCTTTTCTCAGAATCACAATGTCTGCAACATATCACAGGTTCCGTCATTTTTGCCGAAATATAGAACATCACCATATTCGGTTAATTTCAAGAAAGTGGTCTCGTTGTGGCCAAACCGTCAGTGATTAGTGGTTGCGCCTATCAAAACCTTTCTCAGAATCACCACATCTACAACAAATCACAGTTTCAGTCATTTTTAACGAAATCCAGGCCATCAACATTTTCGGTTACTTTCAAGAAAGTGGCCAGGTAGTGGCCAAACGGTCAGTGATTAGTGGTGTGCTCATTAAGACGTTTTCTCGGAATCACAAGATCTACAACATATCAGAGTTTCAGTGATTTTTACCGAAATCCAGAACACTACCATGTTCCGTTAATTTCAAAAAGGTGGACCTGTAGTGGCCAAACCGTCAGTAATTATTGGTTGGCCTCATTAGGACATTTCCTCAGAATCGCAATATCTACAATATATCACAGTTTCAGTCATCTTTACCTAAATCCAGGCCATCAATATTTTCTGTTACTTTCATGAAAGTGGACTCGTAGCGGACAAACGGTCAGTGATTAGTGGTTGTACTCATTAAAACCTTTTCTCAAAATCACAATATCTACAACGCATCAGAGTTTGTCATTTTTAGCGAAATCCAGAATATCACCATCTTCGGTTACTTTCAACAATATGGCCTGGTTGTGGCCAAACGATCAGTGATTAGTTCTTGTGCTCATTAAGACCTTTTTTTAGAATCACAATATCTACAACATATCACACTTTCAGTCATTTTTACCGAAATATAGAACATCACCATCTTCGGTTACTTTCAAAACAGTGACATCGTAGTGGCCAAACGGTCAGTGATTAGTGGTTGTACCCATCAAAACCTTTTCTTAGAATCACAATATCTACAACGTATCACAGTTTCAGTCATTTCTACCGAAATCCAGAATATCACAAACTTCGGTTACTTTCAAAACAGTGGCCTCGTAGTGGCCAAACAATCAGTGATTAGTGGGTGTGCTCATTAAGACCTTTTCTCGGAATCACAAGATCTACAACATATCAGAGTTTCAGTGATTTTTACCGAAATCCAGAACACTAGCATGTTCCGTTACTTTCAAAAAGGTGGACCTGTAGTGGGCAAACCGTCAGTAATTATTGGTTGGTCTCATTACGACATTTCCTCAGAATCGCAATATTTACAATATATCACAGTTTCAGTCATTTTTACCTAAATCCAGTACATGACCATTGTCGGTTACTTTCAAAAATGTGTCCTCGTAGTGGCAAAACGGCCAGCGATTAGTGGTTGCGCCCGTTAAGATCTTTTCTCAGAATCAGAATATCTACAACATATCACAGGTTCAGTCATTTTTGCCGAAATATAGAACATCACCATATTCGGTTAATTTTAAGAAAGTGGTCTCGTTGTGGCCAAACCGTCAGTGATTAGTGGTTGCGCCTATCAAAACCTTTCTCAGAATCACCACATCTACAACAAATCACAGTTTCAGTCATTTTTACCGAAATCCAGGCCATCAACATTTTCGGTTACTTTCAAGAAAGTGCCCAGGTAGTAACAAAACGGTCAGTGATTAGTGGTTGCGCCCGTTAAGATCTTTTGTCAGAATCAGAATATCTACAACATATCACAGTTTGAGTCATTGTTACCTAAATCCAGGCCATCAATATTTTCGGTTACTTTCAAAAAAGTGGACTCGTAGCGGACAAACGATCAGTGATTAGTGGTTTTACTCATTAAGACCTTTTCTCAAAATCACAATATCTACAACGCCTCAGAGTTTGTCATTTTTAGCGAAATCCAGAATATCACCATCTTCGGTTACTTTCAACAATGTGGCCTGGTTGTGGCCAAACGATCAGTGATTAGTTCTTGTGTTCATTAAGACCTTTTTTTAGAATCACAATATCTACAACATATGACAGTTTCAGTCATGATTACCGAAATATAGAACATCACCATCTTCGGTTACTTTCAAAACAGTGACATCGTAGTGGCCAAACGGTCAGTGATTAGTGGTTGTACCCATCAAGATCTTTTCTTAGAATCACAATATCTACAACGTGTCACAGTTTCAGTCATTTTTTACCGAAACCCAAGCCATTAACTTTTTCGGTTACTTTCAAAAAGAGGCCAGGTAGTGGCCAAACGGTCAGTGATTAGTGGGTGTGCTCATTAAGTCCTTTTCTCGGAATCACAAGATCTACAAAATATCGGAGCTTCAGTGATTTTTACCGAAATCCAGAACACTACCATGTTCCGTTACTTTCTAAAAGGTGGACCTGTAGTGGCCAAACCGACAGTAATTATTGGTTGGCCTCATTAGAACATTTCCTCAGAATCGCAATATCTACAATATATCACAGTTTCAGTCATTTTTACCTAAATCCAGTACATGACCATTTTCGGTTGCTTTCAAAAATGTGTCCTCGTAGTGGCCAAACGGCCAGCGATTAGTGGTTGCGCCCGTTAAGATCTTTTGTCAGAATCAGAATATCTACAACATATCACAGTTCTAATCATTGTTACCTAAATCCAGGCCATCATTATTTTCGGTTACTTTCAAGAAAGTGGACTCGTAGCGGACAAACGGTCAGTGATTAGTGGTTGTATTCATTAAGACCTTTTCTCAAAATCAGAATATCTACAACGCATCAGAGTTTGTCATTTTTAGCGAAATCCAGAATATCACCATCTTCGGTTACTTTCAGCAATGTGGCCTGGTTGTGGCCAAACGATCAGTGATTAGTTCTTGTGCTCATTAAGACCTTTTTTCAGAATCACAATATCTACAACATATGACAGTTTCAGTCATGATTACCGAAATATAGAACATCACCATCTTCGGTCACTTTCAAAACAGTGACATCGTAGTGGCCAAACGGTCAGTGATTAGTGGTTGTACCCATCAAGATCTTTTCTTAGAATCACAATATCTACAACGTATCACAGTTTCGGTCATTTTTTACCGAAACCCAAGCCATTAACTTTTTCGGTTACTTTCAAAAAGAGGCCAGGTAGTGGCCAAACGGTCAGTGATTAGTGGGTGTGCTCATTAAGACCTTTTCTCGGAATCACAAGATCTACAACATATCGGAGTTTCAGTGATTTTTACCGAAATCCAGAACACTACCATGTTCCGTTACTTTCAAAAAGGTGAACCTGTAGTGGCCAAACCGACAGTAATTATTGGTTGGCCTCATTAGGACATTTCCTCAGAATCGCAATATCTACAATATATCACAGTTTCAGTCATTTTTAACTAAATCCAGTACATGACCATTTTCGGTTACTTTCAAAAATGTGTCCTCGTAGTGGCCAAACGGCCAGCGATTAGTGGTGCGCCCGTTAATATCTTTTCTCAGAATCAGAATATCTACAACATATCACAGTTCTAATCATTGTTACCTAAATCCAGGCCATCAATATTTTCGGTTACTTTCAAGAAAGTGGACTCGTAGCGGACAAACGGTCAGTGATTAGTGGTTGTACTCATTAAGACCTTTTCTCAAAATCACAATATCTACAACGCATCAGAGTTTGTCATTTTTAGCGAAATCCAGAATATCACCATCTTCGGTTACTTTCAACAATGTGGCCTGGTTGTGGCCAAACGATCAGTGATTAGTTCTTGTGCTCATTAAGACCTTTTTTTAAAATCACAATATCTACAACATATCACAGTTTCAGTCATTTTTACCGAAATATAGAACATCACCATCTTCGGTTACTTTCAAAACAGTGACATCGTAGTGGCCAAACGGTCAGTGATTAGTGGTTGTACCCATCAAGATCTTTTCTTAGAATCACAATATCTACAACGTATCACAGTTTCAGTCATTCCTACCGAAATCCAGAATATCACAAACTTCGATTACTTTCAAAACAGTGGCCTCGTAGTGGCCAAACGGTCAGTGATTAGTGGGTGTGCTCATTAAGACCTTTTCTCGGAATCACAAGATCTACAACATATCACAGTTTCAGTGATTTTTACCGAAATCCAGAACACTACCATGTTCCGTTACTTTCAAAAAGGTGGACCTGTAGTGGGCAAACCGTCAGTAATTATTGGTTGGCCTCATTACGACATTTCCTCAGAATCGCAATATCTACAATATATCACAGTTTCAGTCACTTTTACCTAAATCCAATACATGACCATTTTCGGTTACTTTCAAAAATGTGTCCTCGTAGTGGCCAAACAGCCAGTGATTATTGGCTGTGCCCATTAAGCCCTTTTCTCAGAATCACAATGTCTGCAACATATCACAGGTTCAGTCATTTTTGCCGAAATATAGAACATCACCATATTCGATTAATTTCAAGAAAGTGGTCTCGTTGTGGCCAAACCGTCAGTGATTAGTGGTTGCGCCTATCAAAACCTTTCTCAGAATCACCACATTTACAACAAATCACAGTTTCAGTCATTTTTACCGAAATCCAGGCCATCAACATTTTCGGTTACTCTCAAGAAAGTGGCCAGGTAGTGGCCAAACGGTCAGTGATTAGTGGGTGTGCTCATTAAGATTTTTTCTCGGAATCACAAGATCTACAACATATCAGAGTTTCAGTGATTTTTACCGAAATCCAGAACACTACCATGTTCCGTTACTTTCAAAAAGGTGGACCCGTAGTGGCCAAACCGTCAGTAACTATTGGTTGGCCTCATTAGGACATTTCCTCAGAATCGCAATATCTACAATATATCACAGCTTCAGTCATTTTTACCTAAATCCAGTACATGACCATTTTCGGTTACTTTCAAAAAGTGTCCTCGTAGTGGCCAAATGGCCAGCGATTAGTGGTTGCGCCCGTTAAGATCTTTTCTCAGAATCAGAATATCTACAACATATCACAGTTTGAGTCATTGTCACCTAAATCCAGGCCATCAATATTTTCGGTTACTTTCAAGAAAGTGGACTCGTAGCGGACAAACGGTCAGTGATTAGTGGTTGTACTCATTAAGACCTTTTCTCAAAATCACAGTGTCTACAACGCATCAGAGTTTGTCATTTTTAGCGAAATCCAGAATATCACCATCTTCGGTTACTTTCAGCAATGTGGCCTGGTTGTGGCCAAACGATCAGTGATTAGTTCTTGTGCTCATTAAGACCTTTTTTTAGAATCACAATATCTACAACATATGACAGTTTCAGTCATTTTTACTGAAATATAGAACATCACCATCTTCGGTTACTTTCAAAACAGTGACATCGTAGTGGCCAAACGGTCAGTGATTAGTGGTTGTACCCGACAAGACCTTTTCTTAGAATCACAATATCTACAACGTATCACAGTTTCAGTCATTTTTACCGAAACCCAAGCCATTAACTTTTTCGGTTACTTTCAAAAAGTGGCCAGGTAGTGGCCAAACAGTCAGTGATTAGTGGGTGTGCTCATTAAGACCTTTTCTCGGAATCACAAGATCTACAACATATCAGAGTTTCAGTGATTTTTACCGAAATCCAGAACACTACCATGTTCCGTTACTTTCTAAAAGGTGGACCTGTAGTGGCCAAACCGTCAGTAATTATTGGTTGGCCTCATTAGGACATTTCCTCAGAATCGCAATATCTACAATATATCACAGTTTCAGTCATTTTTACCTAAATCCAGTACATGACCATTTTCGGTTACTTTCAAAAATGTGTCCTCGTAGTGGCCAAACGGCCAGCGATTAGTGGTTGCGCCCGTTAAGATCTTTTCTCAGAATCAGAATATCTACAACATATCACAGTTCTAGTCATTGTTACCTAAATCCAGGCCATCAATATTTTCGGTTACTTTCAAGAAAGTGGACTCGTAGCGGACAAACGGTCAGTGATTAGTGGTTGTACTCATTAAGACCTTTTCTCAAAATCGGAATATCTACAACGCATCAGAGTTTGTCATTTTTAGCGAAATCCAGAATATCACCATCTTCGGTTACTTTCAACAATGTGGCCTGGTTGTGGCCAAACGATCAGTGATTAGAGGACGTGCTCATTAAGACCTTTTCTCGGAATCACAAGATCTACAACATATCACAGTTTCAGAGATTTTTACCGAAATCCAGAACATCACCATGTTCCGTTACTTTCAAAAAGTGGACATGTAGTGGCCAAACCGTCAGTAATTATTGGTTGGCCTCATTAGGACATTTTCTCAGAATCGCAATATCTACAATATATCAGTTTCAGTCATTTTTACCTAAATCCAGTATATGACCATTTTCGGTTACTTTAAAAAATGTGTCCTCGTAGTGGCCAAACAACCAGTGATTATTGGCTGTGCCCATTAAGCCCTTTTCTCAGAATCAGAATGTCTGCAAGATATCACCGGTTCAGTCAATTTTGCCGAAATATAGAACATCACCATATTCGGTTAATTTCAAGAAAGTGGCCAGGTAGTGGCTAAACGGTCAGTGATTAGTGGGTGTGCTCATTAAGACCTTTTCTCGGAATCACAAGATCTACAACATATCAGAGTTTCAGTGATTTTTACCGAAATCCAGAACACTACCATGTTCCGTTATTTTCACAAAGGTGGACCTGTAGTGGCCAAACCGTCAGTAATTATTGGTTGGCCTCATTAGGACATTTCCTCAGAATCGCAATATCTACAATATATCACAGTTTCAGTCATTTTTACCTAAATCCAGTACATGACCATTTTCGGTTACTTTCAAAAATGTGTCCTCGTAGTGGCCAAACAGCCAGTGATTATTGGCTGTGCCCATTAAGCCCTTTTCTCAGAATCACAATGTCTGCAACATATCACAGGTTCCGTCATTTTTGCCGAAATATAGAACATCACCATATTCGGTTAATTTCAAGAAAGTGGTCTCGTTGTGGCCAAACCGTCAGTGATTAGTGGTTGCGCCTATCAAGACCTTTCCCAGAATCACCACATCTACAACAAATCACAGTTTCAGTCATTTTTACCGAAATCCAGGCCATCAACATTTTCGGTTACTTTCAAGAAAGTGGCCAGGTAGTGGCCAAACGGTCAGTGATTAGTAGTGTGCTCATTAAGACCTTTTCTCGGAATCACAAGATCTACAACATATAAGAGTTTCAGTGATTTTTACAGAAATCCAGAGCACTACCATGTTCCGTTACTTTCAAAAAGGTGGACCCGTAGTGGGCAAACCGTCAGTAATTATTGGTTGGCCTCATTACGACATTTCCTCAGAATCGCAATATCTACAATATATCACAGTTTCAGTCATTTTTACCTAAATCCAGTACATGACCATTTTCGGTTACTTTCAAAAATGTGTCCTCGTAGTGGCCAAACGGCCAGCGATTAGTGGTTGCGCCCGTTAAGAACTTTTCTCAGAATCAGAATATCTACAACATATCACAGTTCTAGTCATTGTTACCTAAATCCAGGCCATCAATATTTTCGGTTACTTTCAAGAAAGTGGACTCGTAGCGGACAAACGGTCAGTGATTAGTGGTTGTACTCATTAAGACCTTTTCTCAAAATCGGAATATCTACAACGCATCAGAGTTTGTCATTTTTAGCGAAATCCAGAATATCACCATCTTCGGTTACTTTCAACAATGTGGCCTGGTTGTGGCCAAACGATCAGTGATTAGTTCTTGTGCTCATTAAGACCTTTTTTTAGAATCACAATATCTACAACATATGACAGTTTCAGTCATGATTACCGAAATATAGAACATCACCATCTTCCGTTACTTTCAAAACAGTGACATCGTAGTGGCCAAACGGTCAGTGATTAGTGGTTGTGCCCATCAAGATCTTTTTTTAGAATCACAATATCTACAACGTATCACAGTTTCAGTCATTTTCTTACCGAAACCCAAGCCATTAACTTTTTCGGTTACTTTCAAAAAGAGGCCAGGTAGTGGCCAAACGGTCAGTGATTAGTGGGTGTGCTCATTAAGACCTTTTCTCGGAATCACAAGATCTACAAAATATCGGAGTTTCAGTGATTTTTACCGAAATCCAGAACACTACCATGTTCCGTTACTTTCAAAAAGGTGGACCTGTAGTGGCCAAACCGACAGTAATTATTGGTTGGCCTCATTAGAACATTTCCTCAGAATCGCAATATCTACAATATATCACAGTTTCAGTCATTTTTACCTAAATCCAGTACATGACCATTTTCGGTTGCTTTCAAAAATGTGTCCTCGTAGTGGCCAAACGGCCAGCGATTAGTGGTTGCGCCCGTTAAGATCTTTTGTCAGAATCAGAATATCTACAACATATCACAGTTCTAATCATTGTTACCTAAATCCAGGCCATCATTATTTTCGGTTACTTTCAAGAAAGTGGACTCGTAGCGGACAAACGTTCAGTGATTAGTGGTTGTACTCATTAAGACCTTTTCTCAAAATCAGAATATCTACAACGCATCAGAGTTTGTCATTTTTAGCGAAATCCAGAATATCACCATCTTCGGTTACTTTCAACAATGTGGCCTGGTTGTGGCCAAAAGATCAGTGATTAGTTCTTGTGCTCATTAAGACCTTTTTTTAGAATCACAAAATCTACAACATATCACAGTTTCAGTCATTTTTACCGAAATATAGAACATCACCATCTTCGGTTACTTTCAAAACAGTGACATCGTAGTGGCCAAACGGTCAGTGATTAGTGGTTGTACCCATCAAGATCTTTTCTTAAAATCACAATATCTACAACGTATCACAGTTTCATTCATTTCTACCGAAATCCAGAATATCACAAACTTCGGTTACTTTCAAAACAGTGGCCTCGTAGTGGCCAAACGGTCAGTGATTAGTGGGTGTGCTCATTAAGACCTTTTCTCGGAATCACAAGATCTACAACATATCAGAGTTTCAGTGATTTTTACCGAAATCCAGAACACTACCATGTTCCGTTACTTTCAAAAAGGTGGACCTGTAGTGGGCAAACCGTCAGTAAATATTGGTTGGCCTCATTACGACATTTCCTCAGAATCGCAATATCTACAATATATCACCGTTTCAGTCATTTTTACCTAAATCCAGTACATGACCATTTTTTGTTACTTTCAAAAATGTGTCCTCGTAGTGGCCAAACAGCCAGTGATTATTGGCTGTGCCCATTAAGCCCTTTTCTCAGAATCACAATGTCTGCAACATATCACAGGTTCCGTCATTTTTGCCGAAATATAGAACATCACCATATTCGGTTAATTTCAAGAAAGTGGTCTCGTTGTGGCCAAACCGTCAGTGATTAGTGGTTGCGCCTATCAAAACCTTTCTCAGAATCACCACATCTACAACAAATCACAGTTTCAGTCATTTTTAACGAAATCCAGGCCATCAACATTTTCGGTTACTTTCAAGAAAGTGGCCAGGTAGTGGCCAAACGGTCAGTGATTAGTGGTGTGCTCATTAAGACGTTTTCTCGGAATCACAAGATCTACAACATATCAGAGTTTCAGTGATTTTTACCGAAATCCAGAACACTACCATGTTCCGTTAATTTCAAAAAGGTGGACCTGTAGTGGCCAAACCGTCAGTAATTATTGGTTGGCCTCATTAGGACATTTCCTCAGAATCGCAATATCTACAATATATCACAGTTTCAGTCATCTTTACCTAAATCCAGGCCATCAATATTTTCCGTTACTTTCATGAAAGTGGACTCGTAGCGGACAAACGGTCAGTGATTAGTGGTTGTACTCATTAAAACCTTTTCTCAAAATCACAATATCTACAACGCATCAGAGTTTGTCATTTTTAGCGAAATCCAGAATATCACCATCTTCGGTTACTTTCAACAATGTGGCCTGGTTGTGGCCAAACGATCAGTGATTAGTTCTTGTGCTCATTAAGACCTTTTTTTAGAATCACAATATCTACAACATATCACACTTTCAGTCATTTTTACCGAAATATAGAACATCACCATCTTCGGTTACTTTCAAAACAGTGACATCGTAGTGGCCAAACGGTCAGTGATTAGTGGTTGTACCCATCAAAACCTTTTCTTAGAATCACAATATCTACAACGTATCACAGTTTCAGTCATTTCTACCGAAATCCAGAATATCACAAACTTCGGTTACTTTCAAAACAGTGGCCTCGTAGTGGCCAAACAATCAGTGATTAGTGGGTGTGCTCATTAAGACCTTTTCTCGGAATCACAAGATCTACAACATATCAGAGTTTCAGTGATTTTTACCGAAATCCAGAACACTAGCATGTTCCGTTACTTTCAAAAAGGTGGACCTGTAGTGGGCAAACCGTCAGTAATTATTGGTTGGTCTCATTACGACATTTCCTCAGAATCGCAATATTTACAATATATCACAGTTTCAGTCATTTTTACCTAAATCCAGTACATGACCATTGTCGGTTACTTTCAAAAATGTGTCCTCGTAGTGGCAAAACGGCCAGCGATTAGTGGTTGCGCCCGTTAAGATCTTTTCTCAGAATCAGAATATCTACAACATATCACAGGTTCAGTCATTTTTGCCGAAATATAGAACATCACCATATTCGGTTAATTTTAAGAAAGTGGTCTCGTTGTGGCCAAACCGTCAGTGATTAGTGGTTGCGCCTATCAAAACCTTTCTCAGAATCACCACATCTACAACAAATCACAGTTTCAGTCATTTTTACCGAAATCCAGGCCATCAACATTTTCGGTTACTTTCAAGAAAGTGCCCAGGTAGTAACAAAACGGTCAGTGATTAGTGGTTGCGCCCGTTAAGATCTTTTGTCAGAATCAGAATATCTACAACATATCACAGTTTGAGTCATTGTTACCTAAATCCAGGCCATCAATATTTTCGGTTACTTTCAAAAAAGTGGACTCGTAGCGGACAAACGATCAGTGATTAGTGGTTTTACTCATTAAGACCTTTTCTCAAAATCACAATATCTACAACGCCTCAGAGTTTGTCATTTTTAGCGAAATCCAGAATATCACCATCTTCGGTTACTTTCAACAATGTGGCCTGGTTGTGGCCAAACGATCAGTGATTAGTTCTTGTGTTCATTAAGACCTTTTTTTAGAATCACAATATCTACAACATATGACAGTTTCAGTCATGATTACCGAAATATAGAACATCACCATCTTCGGTTACTTTCAAAACAGTGACATCGTAGTGGCCAAACGGTCAGTGATTAGTGGTTGTACCCATCAAGATCTTTTCTTAGAATCACAATATCTACAACGTGTCACAGTTTCAGTCATTTTTTACCGAAACCCAAGCCATTAACTTTTTCGGTTACTTTCAAAAAGAGGCCAGGTAGTGGCCAAACGGTCAGTGATTAGTGGGTGTGCTCATTAAGTCCTTTTCTCGGAATCACAAGATCTACAAAATATCGGAGCTTCAGTGATTTTTACCGAAATCCAGAACACTACCATGTTCCGTTACTTTCTAAAAGGTGGACCTGTAGTGGCCAAACCGACAGTAATTATTGGTTGGCCTCATTAGAACATTTCCTCAGAATCGCAATATCTACAATATATCACAGTTTCAGTCATTTTTACCTAAATCCAGTACATGACCATTTTCGGTTGCTTTCAAAAATGTGTCCTCGTAGTGGCCAAACGGCCAGCGATTAGTGGTTGCGCCCGTTAAGATCTTTTGTCAGAATCAGAATATCTACAACATATCACAGTTCTAATCATTGTTACCTAAATCCAGGCCATCATTATTTTCGGTTACTTTCAAGAAAGTGGACTCGTAGCGGACAAACGGTCAGTGATTAGTGGTTGTATTCATTAAGACCTTTTCTCAAAATCAGAATATCTACAACGCATCAGAGTTTGTCATTTTTAGCGAAATCCAGAATATCACCATCTTCGGTTACTTTCAACAATGTGGCCTGGTTGTGGCCAAACGATCAGTGATTAGTTCTTGTGCTCATTAAGACCTTTTTTTAGAATCACAATATCTACAACATATCACAGTTTCAGTCATTTTTACCGAAATATAGAACATCACCATCTTCGGTTACTTTCAAAACAGTGACATCGTAGTGGCCAAACGGTCAGTGATTAGTGGTTGTACCCATCAAGATCTTATCTTAAAATCACAATATCTACAACGTATCACAGTTTCAGTCATTTCTACCGAAAACCAGAATATCACAAACTTCGGTTACTTTCAAAACAGTGGCCTCGTAGTGGCCAAACGGTCAGTGATTAGTGGGTGTGCTCATTAAGACCTTTTCTCGGAATCACAAGATCTACAACATATCAGAGTTTCAGTGATTTTTACCGAAATCCAGAACACTACCATGTTCCGTTACTTTCAAAAAGGTGGACCTGTAGTGGGCAAACCGTCAGTAAATATTGGTTGGCCTCATTACGACATTTCCTCAGAATCGCAATATCTACAATATATCACCGTTTCAGTCATTTTTACCTAAATCCAGTACATGACCATTTTTTGTTACTTTCAAAAATGTGTCCTCGTAGTGGCCAAACAGCCAGTGATTATTGGCTGTGCCCATTAAGCCCTTTTCTCAGAATCACAATGTCTGCAACATATCACAGGTTCAGTCATTTTTGCCGAAATATAGAACATCACCATATTCGGTTAATTTCAAGAAAGTGGTCTCGTTGTGGCCAAACCGTCAGTGATTAGTGGTTGCGCCTATCAAAACCTTTCTCAGAATCACCACATCTACAACAAATCACAGTTTCAGTCATTTTTAACGAAATCGAGGCCATCAACATTTTCGGTTACTTTCAAGAAAGTGGCCAGGTAGTGGCCAAACGGTCAGTGATTAGTGGTGTGCTCATTAAGACGTTTTCTCGGAATCACAAGATCTACAACATATCAGAGTTTCAGTGATTTTTACCGAAATCCAGAACACTACCATGTTCCGTTACTTCCAAAAAGGTGGACCTGTAGTGGCCAAACCGTCAGTAATTATTGGTTGGCCTCATTAGGACATTTCCTCAGAATCGCAATATCTACAATATATCACAGTTTCAGTCATTTTTACCTAAATCCAGGCCATCAATATTTTCTGTTACTTTCAAGAAAGTGGACTCGTAGCGGACAAAGGGTCAGTGATTAGTGGTTGTACTCATTAAAACCTTTTCTCAAAATCACAATATCTACAACGCATCAGAGTTTGTCATTTTTAGCGAAATCCAGAATATCACCATCTTCGGTTACTTTCAACAATGTGGCCTGGTTGTGGCCAAACGATCAGTGATTAGTTCTTGTGCTCATTAAGACCTTTTTTTAGAATCACAATATCTACAACATATCACAGTTTCAGTCATTTTTACCGAAATATAGAACATCACCATCTTCGGTTACTTTCAAAACAGTGACATCGTAGTGGCCAAACGGTCAGTGATTAGTGGTTGTACCCATCAAAACCTTTTCTTAGAATCACAATATCTACAACGTATCACAGTTTCAGTCATTTCTACCGAAATCCAGAATATCACAAACTTCGGTTACTTTCAAAACAGTGGCCTCGTAGTGGCCAAACAATCAGTGATTAGTGGGTGTGCTCATTAAGACCTTTTCTCGGAATCACAAGATCTACAACATATCAGAGTTTCAGTGATTTTTACCGAAATCCAGAACACTACCATGTTCCGTTACTTTCAAAAAGGTGGACCTGTAGTGGGCAAACCGTCAGTAATTATTGGTTGGCCTCATTACGACATTTCCTCAGAATCGCAATATCTACAATATATCACAGTTTCGGTCATTTTTACCTAAATCCAGTACATGACCATTTTTGGTTACTTTCAAAAATGTGTCCTCGTAGTGGGCAAACGGCCAGCGATTAGTGGTTGCGCCCGTTAAGATCTTTTCTCAGAATCAGAATATTTACAACATATCACAGGTTCAGTCATTTTTGCCGAAATATAGAACATCACCATATTCGGTTAATTTTAAGAAAGTGGTCTCGTTGTGGCCAAACCGTCAGTGATTAGTGGTTGCGCCTATCAAAACCTTTCTCAGAATCACCACATCTACAACAAATCACAGTTTCAGTCATTTTTACCGAAATCCAGGCCATCAACATTTTCGGTTACTTTCAAGAAAGTGGCCAGGTAGTAACCAAACGGTCAGTGATTAGTGGTTGCGCCCGTTAAGATCTTTTGTCAGAATCAGAATATCTACAACATATCACAGTTTGAGTCATTGTTACCTAAATCCAGGCCATCAATATTTTCGGTTACTTTCAAAAAAGTGGACTCGTAGCGGACAAACGGTCAGTGATTAGTGGTTTTACTCATTAAGACCTTTTCTAAAAATCACAATATCTACAACGCCTCAGAGTTTGTCATTTTTAGCGAAATCCAGAATATCACCATCTTCGGTTACTTTCAACAATGTGGCCTGGTTGTGGCCAAACGATCAGTGATTAGTTCTTGTGTTCATTAAGACCTTTTTTTAGAATCACAATATCTACAACATATGACAGTTTCAGTCATGATTACCGAAATATAGAACATCACCATCTTCGGTTACTTTCAAAACAGTGACATCGTAGTGGCCAAACGGTCAGTGATTAGTGGTTGTACCCATCAAGATCTTTTTTAGGAATCACAATATCTACAACGTATCACAGTTTCAGTCATTTTTTACCGAAACCCAAGCCATTAACTTTTTCTGTTACTTTCAAAAAGAGGCCAGGTAGTGGCCAAACGGTCAGTGATTAGTGGGTGTGCTCATTAAGACCTTTTCTCGGAATCACAAGATCTACAAAATATCGGAGCTTCAGTGATTTTTACCGAAATCCAGAACACTACCATGTTCCGTTACTTTCAAGAAGGTGGACCTGTAGTGGCCAAACCGACAGTAATTATTGGTTGGCCTCATTAGAACATTTCCTCAGAATCGCAATATCTACAATATATCACAGTTTCAGTCATTTTTACCTAAATCCAGTACATGACCATTTTCGGTTACTTTCAAAAATGTGTCCTCGTAGTGGCCAAACGGCCAGCGATTAGTGGTTGCGCCCGTTAAGATCTTTTCTCAGAATCAGAATATCTACAACATATCACAGTTCTAGTCATTGTTACCTAAATCCAGGCCATCAATATTTTCGGTTACTTTCAAGAAAGTGGACTCGTAGCGGACAAACGGTCAGTGATTAGTGGTTGTACTCATTAAGACCTTTTCCCAAAATCACAATATCTACAACGCATCAGAGTGTCATTTTTAGCGAAATCCAGAATATCACCATCTTCGGTTACTTTCAGCAATGTGGCCTGGTTGTGGCCAAACGATCAGTGATTAGTTCTTTTGCTCATTAAGACCTTTTTTTAGAATCACAATATCTACAACATATCACAGTTTCAGTCATTTTTACCGAAATATAGAACATCACCATCTTCGGTTACTTTCAAAACAGTGACATCGTAGTGGCCAAACGGTCAGTGATTAGTGGTTGTACCCATCAACACCTTTTCTTAAAATCACAATATCTACAACGTATCACAGTTTCAGTCATTTCTACCGAAATCCAGAATATCACAAACTTCGGTTACTTTCAAAACAGTGGCCTCGTAGTGGCCAAACGGTCAGTGATTAGTGGGTGTGCTCATTAAGACCTTTTCTCGGAATCACAAGATCTAAAACATATCAGAGTTTCAGTGATTTTTACCGAAATCCAGAACACTACCATGTTCCCTTACTTTCAAAAAGGTCTCGTTGTGGCCAAACCGTCAGTTATTAGTGGTTGCGCCTATCAAAACCTTTCACAGAATCACCACATCTACAACAAATCACAGTTTCAGTCATTTTTACCGAAATCCAGGCCATCAACATTTTCGGTTACTTTCAAGAAAGTGGCCCGGTAGTGGCCAATCGGTCAGTGATTAGTGGTGTGCTCATTAAGACGTTTTCTCGGAATCACAAGATCTACAACATATCAGGGTTTCAGTGATTTTTACCGAAATCCAGAACACTACCATGTTCCGTTACTTTCAAAAAGGTGGACCTGTAGTGGCCAAACCGTCAGTAATTATTGGTTGGCCTCATTAGGACATTTCCTCAGAATCGCAATATCTACAATATATCACAGTTTCAGACATTTTTACCTAAATCCAGTACATGACCATTTTCGGTTACTTTCAAAAATGTGTCCTCGTAGTGGCCAAACGGCCAGCGATTAGTGGTTGCGCCCGTTAAGATCTTTTCTCAGAATCAGAATATCTACAACATATCACAGTTTGAGTCATTGTTACCTAAGTCCAGGCCATCAATATTTTCGGTTACTTTCAAGAAAGTGGACTCGTAGCGGACAAACGGTCAGTGATTAGTGGTTGTACTCATTAAGACCTTTTCTCAAAATCACAATATCTACAACGCATCAGAGTTTGTCATTTTTAGCGAAATCCAGAATATCACCATCTTCGGTTACTTTCAACAATGTGGCCTGGTTGTGGCCAAACGATCAGTGATTAGTTCTTGTGCTCATTAAGACCTTTTTTAGAATCACAATATCTACAACATATGACAGTTTCAGTCATTTTTACTGAAATATAGAACATCACCCTCTTCGGTTACTTTCAAAACAGTGACATCGTAGTGGCCAAACGGTCAGTGATTAGTGGTTGTACCCATCAAGACCTTTTTTTAGAATCACAATATCTACAACGTATCACAGTTTCAGTCATTTTTACCGAAACCCAAGGCATTAACTTTTTCGGTTACTTTCAAAAAGTGGCCAGGTAGTGGCCAAACGGTCAGTCATTAGTGGGTGTGCTCATTAAGACCTTTTCTCGGAATCACAAGATCTACAACATATCAGAGTTTCAGTGATTTTTACCGAAATCCAGAACACTACCATGTTCCGTTACTTTCAAAAAGGTGAACCTGTAGTGGCCAAACCGTCAGTAATTATTGGTTGGCCTCATTAGGACATTTCCTCAGAATCGCAATCTCTACAATATATCACAGCTTCAGTCATTTTTACCTAAATCCAGTACATGACCATTTTCGGTTACTTTCAAAAAGTGTCCTCGTAGTGGCCAAACGGCCAGCGATTAGTGGTTGCGCCCGTTAAGATCTTTTCTCAGAATCAGAATATCTACAACATATCACAGTTTGAGTCATTGTCACCTAAATCCAGGCCATCAATATTTTCGGTTACTTTCAAAAAAGTGGACTCGTAGCGGACAAACGGTCAGTGATTAGTGGTTGTACTCATTAAGACCTTTTCTCAAAATCACAATATCTACAACGCATCAGAGTTTGTCATTTTTAGCGAAATCCAGAATATCACCATCTTCGGTTACTTTCAACAATGTAACCTGGTTGTGGCCAAACGATCAGTGATTAGTTCTTGTGCTCATTAAGACCTTTTTTTAGAATCACAATATCTACAAGATATCACAGTTTCAGTCATTTTTACCGAAATATAGAACATCACCATCTTCGGTTACTTTAAAAACAGTGACATCAAGTGGCCAAACGGTCAGTGATTAGTGGTTGTACCCATCAAGACCTTTTCTTAGAATCACAATATCTACAACGTATCACAGTTTCAGTCATTTTTACCGAAACCCAAGCCATTAACTTTTTCGGTTACTTTCAAAAAGTGGCCAGGTAGTGGCCAAACGGTCAGTGATTAATGGGTGTGCTCATTAAGACCTTTTCTCGGAATCACAAGATCTACAACATATCAGAGTTTCAGCGATTTTTACCGAAATCCAGAACACTACCATGTTCCGTTACTTTCAAAAAGGTGGACCTGTAGTGGCCAAACCGTCAGTAATTATTAGTTGGCCTCATTAGGACAATTCCTCAGAATCGCAATATCTACAATATATCACAGTTTCAGTCATTTTTACCTAAATCCAGTACATGACCATTTTCGGTTACTTTCAAAAATGTGTCCTCGTAGTGGCCAAACGGCCAGCGATTAGTGGTTGAGCCCGTTAAGATCTTTTCTCAGAATCAGAATATCTACAACATATCACAGTTTGAGTCATTGTTACCTAAATCCAGGCCATCAATATTTTCGGTTACTTTCAAGAAAGTGGACTCGTAGCGGACAAACGGTCAGTGATTAGTGGTTGTACTCATTAAGACCTTTTCTCAAAATCACAATATCTACAACGCATCAGAGTTTGTCATTTTTAGCGAAATCCAGAATATCACCATCTTCGGTTACTTTCAACAATGTGGCCTGGTTGTGGCCAAACGATCAGTGATTAGTTCTTGTGCTCATTATGACCTTTTTTAGAATCACAATATCTACAACATATGACAGTTTCAGTCATTTTTACTGAAATATAGAACATCACCATCTTCGGTTACTTTTAAAACAGTGACATCGTAGTGGCCAAACGGTCAGTGATTAGTGGTTGTACCCATCAAGATCTTTTCTTAGAATCACAATATCTACAACGTATCACAGTTTCAGTCATTTTTTCCGAAACCCAAGCCATTAACCTTTTCGGTTACTTTCAAAAAGTGGCCAGGTAGTGGCCAAACGGTCAGTGATTAGTGGGTGTGCTCATTAAGACCTTTTCTCGGAATCACAATGTACAATATGAATGTGTATATTTGTAACTTCACTAAAGTACAATAACAATGTTAAAAACAATATTCATACTAGTGGACTGTAAGGCTTGATTCGTACACCACATGAATGCAACCAAATATAAATTCACTGTATTTAATGATTACAACTACAATTTGCACAGAAAAATAATACACGAGAATAAACATGTTCACAAGGTCTTTAGTTGTAAATGATTGTAATTCGATGGCTTACTGTTTGTGATATATTGTACGATGTTCTACCATGATATATGGTCCACCAAACTGTATGCTCTTGCTGCCTCCACATTCACCCACACCAAAAAATAGAAAAGCGTTAAGCAACTTGAACACTGTTGCCAGCTAAAGGCACACACACTGTTAAACACACAAATAATCCCAAACATACTCCCCCCTGTTGGTCAGCTAAGGTCTGACCAAATAAAACAAAATGATACATATAAAAAACACAAAACTTGAAGCAATATTACAACTGTACTTATTTTTTATTACTCAAATCTCAATTCTAATCCTTGTTATATGGTAATGCAACTAGTTTGTTGATGGAACGTTTATATGTTCCAGTTGTAGTACGAACCGTCACTACACGAACTAAGAAATCCTTTCCTGGGAACACTTTTTCAATGATGCCCAATTTCCACTGCAATGCAGGAACGTTGTCTTCAATCAGCAAAACTACATCTCCAACCTTGAGATTGTGTTGCGGTGAAGTTGTCTTAGTGCGTTGTTGAAGACCATGTAAATAATCTCGGGACCATCTCTTCCAAATGTGTTGTTTTAGTTGTTGCATCTTCTGCCAACGAGATAAGCGGTTGTGTGGTAGATCGGTGAGGTTAGGCTCTGGTAAAGCTGTAAGTGCTTCTCCAATTAAGAAATGTCCAGGGGTGAGAACACTGATGTCGTTAGGCTCACTTGATAGCACTGTAAGTGGTCGAGAGTTGAGACAGGCCTCAATCTGTGTCAGTAATGTTGCAAACTCTTCATATGTTAACACTGCACCCTTTGTAATACGAACTAGATGGTATTTCATTGATTTTATACCGGCTTCCCATAGTCCTCCAAAATGCGGCGAATTTGGTGGTATGAAGTGCCACTGAATTCCTTCGGTCGATGTAAAATCATGAACTTGAGAACTAAAAGGATCTGATGAAAACAGCTGATACAATTCTTTCAATTCGTTGTTGGCTCCAACGAAATTTGTGCCATTGTCGCTGTATAGATTGAGACATCTTCCTCGTCTGGCTATGAATCTGCGTAAAGCTGCTATGAATGACTGCGCACTAAGATCTGTTACCAATTCCAGATGTATTGCCTTGGTGGATAAACAAACAAATAACGCAACATATGCCTTACGTACAGATCTATTTCTAACTGCTCCTGATTTTATGTAAAACGCTCCAGCGTAGTCCACGCCTACGTTTAGGAATGGTCTGGCTTGCTGCACACGAGCTGCTGGCAACTGTCCCATAAGTTGTTTTGAACCACTGGCTTTTAACTTGAAACACGTGAAGCAATGATGGATCACTTGTTTTACTACCTGTTTGCACCTGATGATCCAATATTTCTGGCGTAGTGATGATATTAATAATTGGGGTCCAGCATGAAGTAATCTTAAGTGTTCTGCTTCAACTATAAGTTCTGTTAAGTGTTGATTTGAAGGCAGAACTATTTGATGTTTGGCGTCAAACGGAAGTTGACTATTCTCCAATCTTCCTCCAACTCGGATCATGCCTTCACTATCTAAAAATGGATGTAAATTGTTCAGTTTACTTCTTGGTGGAACAATGTTTCCATCACGAAGATGCTGTAATTCGCTGTGAAATCCAATTTCTTGTGTCCATTTGATGCAAACATGGAGCGCTGTATGGAGTTCTTGTACTGAAAGACCTTCTGTTAGTTTGTTTTGCTTGTGTCTGATGTTATGAACAAAACGTCTACAATATGCTATTGTCCTAACTAACCTTGACAATTTTGAGAATCTTGTTATGGTTCCATTGCACCAATTGTCTAAAGTGACTGTCAATGTTATGGTTCCCTTATTCTCTGGAACTTGATCTGGTTGCAATGAATCCTTACTTGTCACTGACCAATTAGATTGTAAACTAGAAAGCCATTGTGGACCGTGCCACCATAATGAATTGTCCTTTATGGAAATTGCATCTATACCTCTTGAAATCAAGTCTCCAGGGTTGTCTAAAGAAGTTACATGTTTCCAACAGCTAACGTCAGTTAAGTCTTGAATTTGAGCTACTCTGTTGGCCACGAAAGGTTTCCATTTATTACACGGAGAAGCTAGCCATGCCAACACGATTTGGGAGTCGGTCCATAAATGGACGCTACTTATGTTCAATTTTAAAATTGGTAAAATCTTGTGAACTAACTTTGCCAAAACAACTGCTGCGCATAACTCCAGACGTGGGAGAGTGATTTTCTTGACTGGGGCCACACGTGATTTAGCACATAATAACTTAACTGATATTTCTCCTTGTTGATTGATCGATCGCATATAAATGCAAGCTCCATATGCTCTTTGAGAAGCATCTGAAAAACCATGGATCTGAATCTCCTCTATGTTTCCTTCAACGAGTACATATCTGTCGAATTTTATCTGATTGATTAATGGAAGTTGCTTGTATAATTTAATCCATTTCTTTGCTAATTCCATTGGTATACTGTCGTCCCATTGAACCTTTTGCCGCCACAATTCTTGCAAAAATATTTTGTATGAAATGACAACTGGTGAAATTATTCCTAATGGATCGAATATAGAGGCAATGATTGAAGCAACCTGGCGTTTAGTAATGCACTCTTGAACCTTCATTGTTGACGTCTTGCTTTCAACGAGAAATATATCCTTGTCTGGATGCCATGACAATCCTAATGCCTTGACGCCATGGCCCTCATGGAACTGGATTGGACGCTGCACTTCTCGAAGCTCTGGCGAGATGGATTCCAATAACCTTGGATCATTCGAACTCCATTTCCTAAGTATAAAACCTCCCTTTCCCAGTAACTCTATCAATTGCTTCTGGACCTCTAAAGCTTGCTGTATGTCGCTCATGCCACTACAAACATCATCAATATAGAAATCTCGACGTAATATTTCTGCTGCTACAGGGTAATTATGCTCTTCTTCGTCTGCTAATTGCTGTAGGCATCTTGTGGCCACAAATGAAGCACATACCGTACCATACGTCAGTGTTTTCAACTCAAAAACTTGAATCGGTTCATTTCTAGATCTTCTCCATAATATACGTTGTAATGGCGTGTCTTCCGGATGAACATTGATCATGCGATACATCTTAGCGATATCTGCAGTGAATACTACCGAATGAGTTCTGAAGCGCAAAATGATAGAAAATAAATCTTGCTGTATTGTAGGACCAACTAAGATAATGTCATTGAGGCTTTTTCCGCTGTCAGATTTTGCTGAAGCATCAAACACCACACGGAGCTTCGTTGTAGAGCTTGTGGGCTTAAAAACTGCATGATGAGGCAAATAGTATGCAACGCTGACGTCCTCCTTTTTACTCTCATCTATCCTTACCATGTGACCAAGATTTTCATATTCTTGCATGAATTCCGTATATTTAGCTTCAAAGTTCGGGTGTTGATCGAATCTTCTCTCCAATTGCTTTAATCTAACCAATGCCTGCTGATAAGAATCGCCTAAAACTGTACGGTCTTCAAGCAAAGGCAATCGTACAATGAAACGCCCTGTATGATCTCTTGTTGTATTCTGAACGAAATGTCGCTCACATGCAAGCTCTTCGCTTGATCTAGGTGTAACAGTAATTTCTTCTAGTTCCCAAAATTTTTGAAGTTGTTGCTGTAGATCTATGTTTGTCTTCACAAAACATGTTGTTAATGGAATATGGGGGTCACGTTCTTGAGGAATGCGTCCTGCCACGATCCATCCCAATTCTGTCTCCTGAAGCACTGGAAAATCACCTGGCCGTGTTTTGTGTCCTGACTTCATAATTATGTAGAATACTTCCGCACCTAACAGAATATCTATGTCTCCAGGCGTATTAAAAGTGGGATCTGCTAGAACAATGTCCTTGGGAATGTTCCAATCGTCATAATTAATTCTTTCTTCCGGTAGTTTACTTGTAATGTGAGGGAGAACTGAACAACTTATATTCAATGAAAATGTGTTAACACCTGAATGGACACAAATATCTACAGAGTACTTTGTATTAGAAATTGCTTGATTTATACCTTGAATTGGAGTATACTGTCTATACCGTTTGATGTTCAATTGTTGCACCAAATTCTCTGTTACGAAATTGGTCTGACTAGCACTGTCTAGAAGCGCGCGACAAGGAATCAAATTTCCCTTATTATCCCTTACTTTTACTATTGCAGTAGATAACAACACTCTTGCGTTGGGCCTAGCCTTTAATGCACAATATGATACTTGCCCTAAATTTTCACTGGAATCTGAGTTGTTACTACGCTCTTGCACCGTAGCACTGCTTACACTTGGAAACCGCACTGATTTGTCCTTTGTTACGTCTACATGCAGTAATGTATTGTGCTTTTTGGAACACTTTTTACAACCTCTCGATTTACAATTCTTCAAAAAATGATTACTTTTCAAACAATTCATGCATAATTTATTTTTACGAATGCACTCTAACTTTTGGCTGTGTGCCGCATTCACAAAAGACGAACAAGAATATAAGGGATGCTGGCTATTACAAAATTCACATGCATTTGAAAATGTTGATAAATAAGTCTTTGATGACTGAATACTTTTTGTTTGCTTGTTTTGTACGCTACTACCCTGCTTCACACCATCAATACTAGTTCTCATGTTCTCAAGCACCTGACAACGTTTCTCGAGAAACGAAAAGAATTCTGATAAAGCAGGAAAATTAGAATTCGTATTTTGAAGCTCCCATGACTTTCTAGTAGTTGCGTCTAATTTTGATACAAAGTGTTGGGTCAAAATTACGTCTGTGAGGTTTACGTTTGGCTCAAGTGCTTGTAGCGCATTTATATTACTAGTAGCTGTATTTATAAAAGCGCGAAGTTCACTTACATTTTCTTTATACACTGGCTTGATTTGTAGTATTTCGTGAATGTAAGAAGAAGCAATTAGCTTTTTATTTGAATACCTGTCAACGAGTAATTGCCATGCTACTGAATAATTTGTTTCGGTAATTGGTAAATTTTCAATTAGGTTTAACGCTTCGCCCTTAAGAGAAGTTCGGAGGTACTGAAACTTCTGTACTGTGGAAATGTCTTTATTCTCGTGAATAAGAGATGTAAAAGTATCCTTATATGATAACCAATGTTTACAGTTCCCGTCAAATGCAGGCAACTGTATGACCGGTAATTTAACTTGTGCGCTACTGCTAGTGCTATTATTAACAGCTGATTTTTTATTTCCATGCTTTAAAACAAGTGCTTGCATTTGAGCCTCTAAAGAAAAATACACATTTTCAATTTCTGCACGAACGTTTAATGCTTCCGCTTCGGGTTCGATTTGATCAATTTCAATAGTATCTTGCACCTCCTGCAACTTTGACCAGACGTTATTTAAATGTTTTAAGCGTGCACGTATTTCTTCTATATTGCCTTCATTTGGATCAAAGGCCTGAACAAAAGTGTTTATTCTGGTTAACTGGCCTCTGTATGCAGATCTTTGCCTTAAAAGACGCTGGTGTGATTCAGCCATGATTAAATGCTACGCAGAAATATGAAGAATAAAAAACTACTGACCTGATGATGATGTTTTTTGTTTTCTTTTACCTATGAAATATACTCCAGAAGCGTGGTCCTGGTATAACAGCTGTCCGCCTACACAGAAAACGTGCTGATTGTCCAACGTACGTGATAGCACCACATATAGGCCGACACAAACACATTTCTCTTCATAACAGCACAGAACAATTCTCACAATTGTCAGAAAGCTTTGCACTCATGTGGCCCGGATAGGACCAATGTACAATATGAATGTGTATATTTGTAACTTCACTAAAGTACAATAACAATGTTAAAAACAATATTCATACTAGTGGACTGTAAGGCTTGATTCGTACACCACATGAATGCAACCAAATATAAATTCACTGTATTTAATGATTACAACTACAATTTGCACAGAAAAATAATACACGAGAATAAACATGTTCACAAGGTCTTTAGTTGTAAATGATTGTAATTCGATGGCTTACTGTTTGTGATATATTGTACGATGTTCTACCATGATATATGGTCCACCAAACTGTATGCTCTTGCTGCCTCCACATTCACCCACACCAAAAAATAGAAAAGCGTTAAGCAACTTGAACACTGTTGCCAGCTAAAGGCACACACACTGTTAAACACACAAATAATCCCAAACACACAAGATCTACAACATATCAGAGTTTCAGTGATTTTTACCGAAATCCAGAACACTACCATGTTCCGTTACTTTCAAAAAGGTGGACCTGTAGTGGCCAAACCGTCAGTAATTATTGGTTGGCCTCATTAGGACATTTCCTCAGAATCGCAATATCTACAATATATCACAGTTTCAGTCATTTTTACCTAAATCCAGTACATGACCATTTTCGGTTACTTTCAAAAATGTGTCCTCGTAGTGGCCAAACGGCCAGCGATTAGTGGTTGCGCCCGTTAAGATCTTTTCTCAGAATCAGAATATCTACAACATATCACAGTTTGAGTCATTGTTACCTAAATCCAGGCCATCAATATTTTCGGTTACTTTCAAGAATGTGGACTCGTAGCGGACAAACGGTCAGTGATTAGTGGGTGTGCTCATTAAGACCTTTTCTCGGAATCACAAGATCTACAACATATCACAGTTTCAGTGATTTTTACCGAAATCCAGAACACTACCATGTTCCGTTACTTTCAAAAAGGTGGACCTGTACCGGGCAAACCATCAGTAAATATTGGTTGGCCTCATTACGACATTTCCTCAGAATCGCAATATCTACAATATATCACAGTTTCAGTCATTTTTACCTAAATCCAGTACATGACCATTTTCGGTTACTTTCAAAAATGTGTCCTCGTAGTGGCCAAACAGCCAGTGATTATTGGCTGTGCCCATTAAGCCCTTTTCTCAGAATCACAATGTCTGCAACATATCACAGGTTCCGTCATTTTTGCCGAAATATAGAACATCACCATATTCGGTTAATTTCAAGAAAGTGGTCTCGTTGTGGCCAAACCGTCAGTGATTAGTGGTTGCGCCTATCAAAACCTTTCTCACAATCACCACATCTACAACAAATCACAGTTTCAGTCATTTTTACCGAAATCCAGGCCATCAACATTTTCGGTTACCTTCAAGAAAGTGGCCAGGTAGTGGCCAGACGGTCAGTGATTAGTGGTGTGCTCATTAAGACCTTTTTTCGGAATCACAAGATCTACAACATATCAGAGTTTCAGTGATTTTTACCGAAATCCAGAACACTACCATGTTCCGTTACTTTCAAAAAGGTGGACCTGTAGTGGCCAAACCGTCAGTAATTATTGGTTGGCCTCATTAGGACATTTCCTCAGAATCGCAATATCTACAATATATCAGAGTTTCAGTCATTTTTACCTAAATCCAGTACATGACCATTTTCGGTTACTTTTTAAAATGTGTCCTCGTAGTGGCCAAACGGCCAGCGATTAGTGGTTGCGCCCGTTAAGATCTTTTCTCAGAATGAGAATATCTACAACATATCACAGTTTGAGTCATTGTTACCTAAATCCAGGCCATCAATATTTTCGGTTACTTTCAAGAAAGTGGACTCGTAGCGGACAAACGGTCAGTGATTAGTGGTTGTACTCATTAAGACCTTTTCTCAAAATCACAATATCTACAACGCATCAGAGTTTGTCATTTTTAGCGAAATCCAGAATATCACCATCTTCGGTTACTTTCAACAATATGGCCTGGTTGTGGCCAAACGATCAGTGATTAGTTCTTGTGCTCATTAAGACCTTTTTTTAGAATCACAATATCTACAACATATGACAGTTTCAGTCATTTTTACTGAAATATAGAACATCACCATCTTCGGTTACTTTCAAAACAGTGACATCGTAGTGGCCAAACGGTCAGTGATTAGTGGTTGTACCCATCAAGACCTTTTCTTAGAATCACAATATCTACAACGTATCACAGTTTCAGTCATTTCTACCGAAATCCAGAATATCACAAACTTCGGTTACTTTCAAAACAGTGGCCTCGTAGTGGCCAAACGGTCAGTGATTAGTGGGTGTGCTCATTAAGACCTTTTCTCGGAATCACAAGATCTACAACATATCAGAGTTTCAGTGATTTTTACCGAAATCCAGAACACTACCATGTTCCGTTACTTTCAAAAAGGTGGACCAGTACTGGGCAAACCGTCAGTAAATATTGGTTGGCCTCATTACGACATTTCCTCAGAATCGCAATATCTACAATATATCAAAGTTTCAGTCATTTTTACCTAAATCCAGTACATGACCATTTTCGGTTACTTTCAAAAATGTGTCCTCGTAGTGGCCAAACAGCCAGTGATTATTGGCTGTGCCCATTAAGCCCTTTTCTCAGAATCACAATGTCTGCAACATATCACAGGTTCAGTCATTTTTGCCGAAATATAGAACATCACCATATTCGGTTAATTTCAAGAAAGTGGTCTCGTTGTGGCCAAACCGTCAGTGATTAGTGGTTGCGCCTATCAAAACCTTTCTCAGAATCCCCACATCTACAACAAATCACAGTTTCAGTCATTTTTACCGAAATCCAGGCCATCAACATTTTCGGTTACTTTCAAGAAAGTGGCCAGGTAGTGGCCAAACGGTCAGTGATTAGTGGTGTGCTCATTAAGACGTTTTCTCGGAATCACAAGATCTACAACATATCAGAGTTTCAGTGATTTTTACCGAAATCCAGAACACTACCATGTTCCGTTACTTTCAAAAAGGTGGACCTGTAGTGGCCAAACCGTCAGTAATTATTCGTTGGCCTCATTAGGACATTTCCTCAGAATCGCAATATCTACAATATATCACACTTTCAGTCATTTTTACCTAAATCCAGTACATGACCATTTTCGGTTACTTTCAAAAATGTGTCCTCGTAGTGGCCAAACGGCCAGCGATTAGTGGTTGCGCCCGTTAAGATCTTTTCTCAGAATCAGAATATCTACAACATATCACAGTTTGAGTCATTGTTACCTAAATCCAGGCCATCAATATTTTCGGTTACTTTCAAGAATGTGGACTCGTAGCGGACAAACGGTCAGTGATTAGTGGGTGTGCTCATTAAGACCTTTTCTCGGAATCACAAGATCTACAGCATATCACAGTTTCAGTGATTTTTACCGAAATCCAGAACACTACCATGTTCCGTTACTTTCAAAAAGGTGGACCTGTACTGGGCAAACCATCAGTAAATATTGGTTGGCCTCATTACGACATTTCCTCAGAATCGCAATATCTACAATATATCACAGTTTCAGTCATTTTTACCTAAATCCAGTACATGACCATTTTCGGTTACTTTCAAAAATGTGTCCTCGTAGTGGCCAAACAGCCAGTGATTATTGGCTGTGCCCATTAAGCCCTTTTCTGAGAATCACAATGTCTGCAACATATCACAGGTTCCGTCATTTTTGCCGAAATATAGAACATCACCATATTCGGTTAATTTCAAGAAAGTGGTCTCGTTGTGGCCAAACCGTCAGTGATTAGTGGTTGCGCCTATCAAAACCTTTCTCACAATCACCACATCTACAACAAATCACAGTTTCAGTCATTTTTACCGAAATCCAGGCCATCAACATTTTCGGTTACCTTCAAGAAAGTGGCCAGGTAGTGGCCAGAAGGTCAGTGATTAGTGGTGTGCTCATTAAGACCTTTTTTCGGAATCACAAGATCTACAACATATCAGAGTTTCAGTGATTTTTACCGAAATCCAGAACACTACCATGTTCCGTTACTTTCAAAAAGGTGGACCTGTAGTGGCCAAACCGTCAGTAATTATTGGTTGGCCTCATTAGGACATTTCCTCAGAATCGCAATATCTACAATATATCAGAGTTTCAGTCATTTTTACCTAAATCCAGTACATGACCATTTTCGGTTACTTTTTAAAATGTGTCCTCGTAGTGGCCAAACGGCCAGCGATTAGTGGTTGCGCCCGTTAAGATCTTTTCTCAGAATCAGAATATCTACAACATATCACAGTTTGAGTCATTGTTACCTAAATCCAGGCCATCAATATTTTCGGTTACTTTCAAGAAAGTGGACTCGTAGCGGACAAACGGTCAGTGATTAGTGGTTGTACTCATTAAGACCTTTTCTCAAAATCACAATATCTACAACGCATCAGAGTTTGTCATTTTTAGCGAAATCCAGAATATCACCATCTTCGGTTACTTTCAACAATATGGCCTGGTTGTGGCCAAACGATCAGTGATTAGTTCTTGTGCTCATTAAGACCTTTTTTTAGAATCACAATATCTACAACATATGACAGTTTCAGTCATTTTTACTGAAATATAGAACATCACCATCTTCGGTTACTTTCAAAACAGTGACATCGTAGTGGCCAAACGGTCAGTGATTAGTGGTTGTACCCATCAAGACCTTTTCTTAGAATCACAATATCTACAACGTATCACAGTTTCAGTCATTTCTACCGAAATCCAGAATATCACAAACTTCGGTTACTTTCAAAACAGTGGCCTCGTAGTGGCCAAACGGTCAGTGATTAGTGGGTGTGCTCATTAAGACCTTTTCTCGGAATCACAAGATCTACAACATATCAGAGTTTCAGTGATTTTTACCGAAATCCAGAACACTACCATGTTCCGTTACTTTCAAAAAGGTGGACCAGTACTGGGCAAACCGTCAGTAAATATTGGTTGGCCTCATTACGACATTTCCTCAGAATCGCAATATCTACAATATATCAAAGTTTCAGTCATTTTTACCTAAATCCAGTACATGACCATTTTCGGTTACTTTCAAAAATGTGTCCTCGTAGTGGCCAAACAGCCAGTGATTATTGGCTGTGCCCATTAAGCCCTTTTCTCAGAATCACAATGTCTGCAACATATCACAGGTTCAGTCATTTTTGCCGAAATATAGAACATCACCATATTCGGTTAATTTCAAGAAAGTGGTCTCGTTGTGGCCAAACCGTCAGTGATTAGTGGTTGCGCCTATCAAAACCTTTCTCAGAATCCCCACATCTACAACAAATCACAGTTTCAGTCATTTTTACCGAAATCCAGGCCATCAACATTTTCGGTTACTTTCAAGAAAGTGGCCAGGTAGTGGCCAAACGGTCAGTGATTAGTGGTGTGCTCATTAAGACGTTTTCTCGGAATCACAAGATCTACAACATATCAGAGTTTCAGTGATTTTTACCGAAATCCAGAACACTACCATGTTCCGTTACTTTCAAAAAGGTGGACCTGTAGTGGCCAAACCGTCAGTAATTATTCGTTGGCCTCATTAGGACATTTCCTCAGAATCGCAATATCTACAATATATCACAGTTTCAGTCATTTTTACCTAAATCCAGTACATGACCATTTTCGGTTACTTTCAAAAATGTGTCCTCGTAGTGGCCAAACGGCCAGCGATTAGTGGTTGCGCCCGTTAAGATCTTTTCTCAGAATCAGAATATCTACAACATATCACAGTTCTAGTCATTGTTACCTAAATTCAGGCCATCAATATTTTCAGTTACTTTCAAGAAAGTGGACTCGTAGCGGACAAACGGTCAGTGATTAGTGGTTGTACTCATTAAGACCTTTTCTCAAAATCACAATATCTACAACGCATCAGAGTTTGTCATTTTTAGCGAAATCCAGAATATCACCATCTTCGGTTACTTTCAACAATGTGGCCTGGTTGTGGCCAAACGATCAGTGATTAGTTCTTGTGCTCATTAAGACTTTTTTTTAGAATCACAATATCTACAAGATATCACAGTTTCAGTCATTTTTACCGAAATATAGAACATCACCATCTACGGTTACTTTCAAAACAGTGACATCAAGTGGCCAAACGGTCAGTGATTAGTGGTTGTACCCATCAAGACCTTTTCTTACAATCACAATATCTACAACGTATCACAGTTTCAGTCATTTTTACCGAAACCCAAGCCATTAACTTTTTCGGTTACTTTCAAAAAGTGGCCAGGTAGTGGCCAAACGGTCAGTGATTAGTGGGTGTGCTCATTAAGACCTTTTCTCGGAATCACAAGATCTACAACATATCACAGTTTCAGTGATTTTTACCGAAATCCAGAACACTACCATGTTCCGTTACTTTCAAAAAGGTGGACCTGTAGTGGGCAAACCGTCAGTAAATATTGGTTGGCCTTATTACGACATTTCCTCAGAATCGCAATATCTACAATATATCACAGTTTCAGTCATTTTTTACCTAAATCCAGTACATGACCATTTTCGGTTACTTTCAAAAATGTGTCCTCGTAGTGGCCAAACAGCCAGTGATTATTGGCTGTGCCCATTAAGCCCTTTTCTCAGAATCACAATGTCTGCAACATATCACAGGTTCAGTCATTTTTGCCGAAATATAGAACATCACCATATTCGGTTAATTTCAAGAAAGTGGTCTCGTTGTGGCCAAACCGTCAGTGATTAGTGGTTGCGCCTATCAAAACCTTTCTCAGAATCACCACATCTACAACAAATCACAGTTTCAGTCATTTTTACCGAAATCCAGGCCATCAACATTTTCGGTTACTTTCAAGAAAGTGGCCAGGTAGTGGCCAGACGGTCAGTGATTATTGCTGTGCTCATTAAGACCTTTTTTCGGAATCACAAGATCTACAACATATCAGAGTTTCAGTGATTTTTACCGAAATCCAGAACACTACCATGTTCCGTTACTTTCAAAAAGGTGGACCTGTAGTGGCCAAACCGTCAGTAATTATTGGTTGGCCTCATTAGGACATTTCCTCAGAATCGCAATATCTACAATATATCACAGTTTCAGTCATTTTTACCTAAATCCAGTACATGACCATTTTCGGTTACTTTCAAAAATGTGTCCTCGTAGTGGCCAAACGGCCAGCGATTAGTGGTTGCGCCCGTTAAGATCTTTTCTCAGAATCAGAATATCTACAACATATCACAGTTTGAGTCATTGTTACCTAAATCCAGGCCATCAATATTTTCGGTTACTTTCAAGAAAGTGGACTCGTAGCGGACAAACGGTCAGTGATTAGTGGTTGTACTCATTAAGACCTTTTCTCAAAATCACAATATCTACAACGCATCAGAGTTTGTCATTTTTAGCGAAATCCAGAATATCACCATCTTCGGTTACTTTCAACAATGTGGCCTGGTTGTGGCCAAACGATCAGTGATTAGTTCTTGTGCTCATTAAGACCTTTTTTTAGAATCACAATATCTACAACATATGACAGTTTCAGTTATTTTTACTGAAATATAAAACATCACCATCTTCGGTTACATTCAAAACAGTGACATCGTAGTGGCCAAACGGTCAGTGATTAGTGGTTGTACCCATCAAGACCTTTTCTTAGAATCACAATATCTACAACGTATCACAGTTTCAGTCATTTTTACCGAAACCCAAGCCATTAACTTCTTCGGTTACTTTCAAAAAGTGGCCAGGTAGTGGCCAAACGGTCAGTGATTAGTGGGTGTGCTCATTAAGACCTTTTCTCGGAATCACAAGATCTACAACATATCAGAGTTTCAGCGATTTTTACCGAAATCCAGAACACTACCATGTTCCGTTACTTTCAAAAAGGTGGACCTGTAGTGGCCAAACCGTCAGTAATTATTGGTTGGCCTCATTAGGACAATTCCTCAGAATCGCAATATCTACAATATATCACAGTTTCAGTCATTTTTACCTAAATCCAGTACATGACCATTTTCGGTTACTTTCAAAAATGTGTCCTCGTAGTGGCCAAACGGCCAGCGATTAGTGGTTGCGCCCGTTAAGATCTTTTCTCAGAATCAGAATATCTACAACATATCACAGTTTGAGTCATTGTTACCTAAATCCAGGCCATCAATATTTTCGGTTACTTTCAAGAAAGTGGACTCGTAGCGGACAAACGGTCAGTGATTAGTGGTTGTACTCATTAAGACCTTTTCTCAAAATCACAATATCTACAACGCATCAGAGTTTGTCATTTTTAGCGAAATCCAGAATATCACCATCTTCGGTTACTTTCAACAATGTGGCCTGGTTGTGGCCAAACGATCAGTGATTAGTTCTTGTGCTCATTAAGACCTTTTTTTTAGAATCACAATATCTACAACATATGACAGTTTCAGTCATTTTTACTGAAATATAGAACATCACCATCTTCGGTTACTTTCAAAACAGTGACATCGTAGTGGCCAAACGGTCAGTGATTAGTGGTTGTACCCATCAAGACCTTTTCTTAGAATCACAATATCTACAACGTATCACAGTTTCAGTCATTTCTACCGAAATCCAGAATATCACAAACTTCGGTTACTTTCAAAACAGTGGCCTCGTAGTGGCCAAACGGTCAGTGATTAGTGGGTGTGCTCATTAAGACCTTTTCTCGGAATCACAAGATCTACAACATATCAGAGTTTCTGCGATTTTTACCGAAATCCAGAACACTACCATGTTCCGTTACTTTCAAAAAGGTGGACCTGTACTGGGCAAACCGTCAGTAAATATTGGTTGGCCTCATTACGACATTTCCTCAGAATCGCAATATCTACAATATATCACAGTTTCAGTCATTTTTACCTAAATCCAGTACATGACCATTTTCGGTTACTTTCAAAAATGTGTCCTCGTACTGGCCAAACAGCCAGTGATTATTGGCTGTGCCCATTAAGCCCTTTTCTCAGAATCACAATGTCTGCAACATATCACAGGTTCAGTCATTTTTGCCGAAATATAGAACATCACCATATTCGGTTAATTTCAAGAAAGTGGTCTCGTTGTGGCCAAACCGTCAGTGATTAGTGGTTGCGCCTATCAAAACCTTTCTCAGAATCCCCACATCTACAACAAATCACAGTTTCAGTCATTTTTACCGAAATCCAGGCCATCAACATTTTCGGTTACTTTCAAGAAAGTGGCCAGGTAGTGGCCAAACGGTCAGTGATTAGTTGTGTGCTCATTAAGACGTTTTCTCGGAATCACAAGATCTACAACATATCAGAGTTTCAGTGATTTTTACCGAAATCCAGAACACTACCATGTTCCGTTACTTTCAAAAAGGTGGACCTGTACTGGCCAAACCGTCAGTAATTATTGGTTGGCCTCATTAGGACATTTCCTCAGAATCGCAATATCTACAATATATCACAGTTTCAGTCATTTTTACCTAAATCCAGTACATGACCATTTTCGGTTACTTTCAAAAATGTGTCCTCGTAGTGGCCAAACGGCCAGCGATTAGTGGTTGCGCCCGTTAAGATCTTTTCTCAGAATCAGAATATCTACAACATATCACAGTTCTAGTCATTGTTACCTAAATCCAGGCCATCAATATTTTCGGTTACTTTCAAGAAAGTGGACTCGTAGCAGACAAACGGTCAGTGATTAGTGGTTGTACTCATTAAGACCTTTTCTCAAAATCACAATATCTACAACGCATCAGAGTTTGTCATTTTTAGCGAAATCCAGAATATCACCATCTTCGGTTACTTTCAACAATGTGGCCTGGTTGTGGCCAAACGATCAGTGATTAGTTCTTGTGCTCATTAAGACCTTTTTTTAAAATCACAATATCTACAACATATCACAGTTTCAGTCATTTTTACCGAAATATAGAACATCACCATCTTCGGTTACTTTCAAAACAGTGACATCGTAGTGGCCAAACGGTCAGTGATTAGTGGTTGTACCCATCAAGACCTTTTCTTAGAATCACAATATCTACAACGTATCACAGTTTCAGTCATTTCTACCGAAATCCAGAATATCACAAACTTCGGTTACTTTCAAAACAGTGGCCTCGTAGTGGCCAAACGGTCAGTGATTAGTGGGTGTGCTCATTAAGACCTTTTCTCGGAATCACAAGATCTACAACATATCAGAGTTTCAGTGATTTTTACCGAAATCCAGAACACTACCATGTTCCGTTACTTTCAAAAAGGTGGACCAGTACTGGGCAAACCGTCAGTAAATATTGGTTGGCCTCATTACGACATTTCCTCAGAATCGCAATATCTACAATATATCAAAGTTTCAGTCATTTTTACCTAAATCCAGTACATGACCATTTTCGGTTACTTTCAAAAATGTGTCCTCGTAGTGGCCAAACAGCCAGTGATTATTGGCTGTGCCCATTAAGCCCTTTTCTCAGAATCACAATGTCTGCAACATATCACAGGTTCAGTCATTTTTGCCGAAATATAGAACATCACCATATTCGGTTAATTTCAAGAAAGTGGTCTCGTTGTGGCCAAACCGTCAGTGATTAGTGGTTGCGCCTATCAAAACCTTTCTCAGAATCCCCACATCTACAACAAATCACAGTTTCAGTCATTTTTACCGAAATCCAGGCCATCAACATTTTCGGTTACTTTCAAGAAAGTGGCCAGGTAGTGGCCAAACGGTCAGTGATTAGTGGTGTGCTCATTAAGACGTTTTCTCGGAATCACAAGATCTACAACATATCAGAGTTTCAGTGATTTTTACCGAAATCCAGAACACTACCATGTTCCGTTACTTTCAAAAAGGTGGACCTGTAGTGGCCAAACCGTCAGTAATTATTCGTTGGCCTCATTAGGACATTTCCTCAGAATCGCAATATCTACAATATATCACAGTTTCAGTCATTTTTACCTAAATCCAGTACATGACCATTTTCGGTTACTTTCAAAAATGTGTCCTCGTAGTGGCCAAACGGCCAGCGATTAGTGGTTGCGCCCGTTAAGATCTTTTCTCAGAATCAGAATATCTACAACATATCACAGTTCTAGTCATTGTTACCTAAATTCAGGCCATCAATATTTTCAGTTACTTTCAAGAAAGTGGACTCGTAGCGGACAAACGGTCAGTGATTAGTGGTTGTACTCATTAAGACCTTTTCTCAAAATCACAATATCTACAACGCATCAGAGTTTGTCATTTTTAGCGAAATCCAGAATATCACCATCTTCGGTTACTTTCAACAATGTGGCCTGGTTGTGGCCAAACGATCAGTGATTAGTTCTTGTGCTCATTAAGACCTTTTTTTAGAATCACAATATCTACAAGATATCACAGTTTCAGTCATTTTTACCGAAATATAGAACATCACCATCTACGGTTACTTTCAAAACAGTGACATCAAGTGGCCAAACGGTCAGTGATTAGTGGTTGTACCCATCAAGACCTTTTCTTACAATCACAATATCTACAACGTATCACAGTTTCAGTCATTTTTACCGAAACCCAAGCCATTAACTTTTTCGGTTACTTTCAAAAAGTGGCCAGGTAGTGGCCAAACGGTCAGTGATTAGTGGGTGTGCTCATTAAGACCTTTTCTCGGAATCACAAGATCTACAACATATCACAGTTTCAGTGATTTTTACCGAAATCCAGAACACTACCATGTTCCGTTACTTTCAAAAAGGTGGACCTGTAGTGGGCAAACCGTCAGTAAATATTGGTTGGCCTTATTACGACATTTCCTCAGAATCGCAATATCTACAATATATCACAGTTTCAGTCATTTTTTACCTAAATCCAGTACATGACCATTTTCGGTTACTTTCAAAAATGTGTCCTCGTAGTGGCCAAACAGCCAGTGATTATTGGCTGTGCCCATTAAGCCCTTTTCTCAGAATCACAATGTCTGCAACATATCACAGGTTCAGTCATTTTTGCCGAAATATAGAACATCACCATATTCGGTTAATTTCAAGAAAGTGGTCTCGTTGTGGCCAAACCGTCAGTGATTAGTGGTTGCGCCTATCAAAACCTTTCTCAGAATCCCCACATCTACAACAAATCACAGTTTCAGTCATTTTTACCGAAATCCAGGCCATCAACATTTTCGGTTACTTTCAAGAAAGTGGCCAGGTAGTGGCCAGACGGTCAGTGATTATTGCTGTGCTCATTAAGACCTTTTTTCGGAATCACAAGATCTACAACATATCAGAGTTTCAGTGATTTTTACCGAAATCCAGAACACTACCATGTTCCGTTACTTTCAAAAAGGTGGACCTGTAGTGGCCAAACCGTCAGTAATTATTGGTTGGCCTCATTAGGACATTTCCTCAGAATCGCAATATCTACAATATATCACAGTTTCAGTCATTTTTACCTAAATCCAGTACATGACCATTTTCGGTTACTTTCAAAAATGTGTCCTCGTAGTGGCCAAACGGCCAGCGATTAGTGGTTGCGCCCGTTAAGATCTTTTCTCAGAATCAGAATATCTACAACATATCACAGTTTGAGTCATTGTTACCTAAATCCAGGCCATCAATATTTTCGGTTACTTTCAAGAAAGTGGACTCGTAGCGGACAAACGGTCAGTGATTAGTGGTTGTACTCATTAAGACCTTTTCTCAAAATCACAATATCTACAACGCATCAGAGTTTGTCATTTTTAGCGAAATCCAGAATATCACCATCTTCGGTTACTTTCAACAATGTGGCCTGGTTGTGGCCAAACGATCAGTGATTAGTTCTTGTGCTCATTAAGACCTTTTTTTAGAATCACAATATCTACAACATATGACAGTTTCAGTCATTTTTACTGAAATATAAAACATCACCATCTTCGGTTACATTCAAAACAGTGACATCGTAGTGGCCAAACGGTCAGTGATTAGTGGTTGTACCCATCAAGACCTTTTCTTAGAATCACAATATCTACAACGTATCACAGTTTCAGTCATTTTTACCGAAACCCAAGCCATTAACTTCTTCGGTTACTTTCAAAAAGTGGCCAGGTAGTGGCCAAACGGTCAGTGATTAGTGGGTGTGCTCATTAAGACCTTTTCTCGGAATCACAAGATCTACAACATATCAGAGTTTCAGCGATTTTTACCGAAATCCAGAACACTACCATGTTCCGTTACTTTCAAAAAGTTGGACCTGTAGTGGCCAAACCGTCAGTAATTATTGGTTGGCCTCATTAGGACAATTCCTCAGAATCGCAATATCTACAATATATCACAGTTTCAGTCATTTTTACCTAAATCCAGTACATGACCATTTTCGGTTACTTTCAAAAATGTGTCCTCGTAGTGGCCAAACGGCCAGCGATTAGTGGTTGCGCCCGTTAAGATCTTTTCTCAGAATCAGAATATCTACAACATATCACAGTTTGAGTCATTGTTACCTAAATCCAGGCCATCAATATTTTCGGTTACTTTCAAGAAAGTGGACTCGTAGCGGACAAACGGTCAGTGATTAGTGGTTGTACTCATTAAGACCTTTTCTCAAAATCACAATATCTACAACGCATCAGAGTTTGTCATTTTTAGCGAAATCCAGAATATCACCATCTTCGGTTACTTTCAACAATGTGGCCTGGTTGTGGCCAAACGATCAGTGATTAGTTCTTGTGCTCATTAAGACCTTTTTTTTAGAATCACAATATCTACAACATATGACAGTTTCAGTCATTTTTACTGAAATATAGAACATCACCATCTTCGGTTACTTTCAAAACAGTGACATCGTAGTGGCCAAACGGTCAGTGATTAGTGGTTGTACCCATCAAGACCTTTTCTTAGAATCACAATATCTACAACGTATCACAGTTTCAGTCATTTCTACCGAAATCCAGAATATCACAAACTTCGGTTACTTTCAAAACAGTGGCCTCGTAGTGGCCAAACGGTCAGTGATTAGTGGGTGTGCTCATTAAGACCTTTTCTCGGAATCACAAGATCTACAACATATCAGAGTTTCTGCGATTTTTACCGAAATCCAGAACACTACCATGTTCCGTTACTTTCAAAAAGGTGGACCTGTACTGGGCAAACCGTCAGTAAATATTGGTTGGCCTCATTACGACATTTCCTCAGAATCGCAATATCTACAATATATCACAGTTTCAGTCATTTTTACCTAAATCCAGTACATGACCATTTTCGGTTACTTTCAAAAATGTGTCCTCGTAGTGGCCAAACAGCCAGTGATTATTGGCTGTGCCCATTAAGCCCTTTTCTCAGAATCACAATGTCTGCAACATATCACAGGTTCAGTCATTTTTGCCGAAATATAGAACATCACCATATTCGGTTAATTTCAAGAAAGTGGTCTCGTTGTGGCCAAACCGTCAGTGATTAGTGGTTGCGCCTATCAAAACCTTTCTCAGAATCCCCACATCTACAACAAATCACAGTTTCAGTCATTTTTACCGAAATCCAGGCCATCAACATTTTCGGTTACTTTCAAGAAAGAGGCCAGGTAGTGGCCAAACGGTCAGTGATTAGTGGTGTGCTCATTAAGACGTTTTCTCGGAATCACAAGATCTACAACATATCAGAGTTTCAGTGATTTTTACCGAAATCCAGAACACTACCATGTTCCGTTACTTTCAAAAAGGTGGACCTGTAGTGGCCAAACCGTCAGTAATTATTGGTTGGCCTCATTAGGACATTTCCTCAGAATCGCAATATCTACAATATATCACAGTTTCAGTCATTTTTACCTAAATCCAGTACATGACCATTTTCGGTTACTTTCAAAAATGTGTCCTCGTAGTGGCCAAACGGCCAGCGATTAGTGGTTGCGCCCGTTAAGATCTTTTCTCAGAATCAGAATATCTACAACATATCACAGTTTGAGTCATTGTTACCTAAATCCAGGCCATCAATATTTTCGGTTACTTTCAAGAAAGTGGACTCGTAGCGGACAAACGGTCAGTGATTAGTGGTTGTACTCATTAAGACCTTTTCTCAAAATCACAATATCTACAACGCATCAGAGTTTGTCATTTTTAGCGAAATCCAGAATATCACCATCTTCGGTTACTTTCAACAATGTGGCCTGGTTGTGGCCAAACGATCAGTGATTAGTTCTTGTGCTCATTAAGACCTTTTTTTAGAATCACAATATCTACAACATATGACAGTTTCAGTCATTTTTACTGAAATATAAAACATCACCATCTTCGGTTACATTCAAAACAGTGACATCGTAGTGGCCAAACGGTCAGTGATTAGTGGTTGTACCCATCAAGACCTTTTCTTAGAATCACAATATCTACAACGTATCACAGTTTCAGTCATTTTTACCGAAACCCAAGCCATTAACTTCTTCGGTTACTTTCAAAAAGTGGCCAGGTAGTGGCCAAACGGTCAGTGATTAGTGGGTGTGCTCATTAAGACCTTTTCTCGGAATCACAAGATCTACAACATATCAGAGTTTCAGCGATTTTTACCGAAATCCAGAACACTACCATGTTCCGTTACTTTCAAAAAGTTGGACCTGTAGTGGCCAAACCGTCAGTAATTATTGGTTGGCCTCATTAGGACAATTCCTCAGAATCGCAATATCTACAATATATCACAGTTTCAGTCATTTTTACCTAAATCCAGTACATGACCATTTTCGGTTACTTTCAAAAATGTGTCCTCGTAGTGGCCAAACGGCCAGCGATTAGTGGTTGCGCCCGTTAAGATCTTTTCTCAGAATCAGAATATCTACAACATATCACAGTTTGAGTCATTGTTACCTAAATCCAGGCCATCAATATTTTCAGTTACTTTCAAGAAAGTGGACTCGTAGCGGACAAACGGTCAGTGATTAGTGGTTGTACTCATTAAGACCTTTTCTCAAAATCACAATATCTACAACGCATCAGAGTTTGTCATTTTTAGCGAAATCCAGAATATCACCATCTTCGGTTACTTTCAACAATGTGGCCTGGTTGTGGCCAAACGATCAGTGATTAGTTCTTGTGCTCATTAAGACCTTTTTTTTAGAATCACAATATCTACAACATATGACAGTTTCAGTCATTTTTACTGAAATATAGAACATCACCATCTTCGGTTACTTTCAAAACAGTGACATCGTAGTGGCCAAACGGTCAGTGATTAGTGGTTGTACCCATCAAGACCTTTTCTTAGAATCACAATATCTACAACGTATCACAGTTTCAGTCATTTCTACCGAAATCCAGAATATCACAAACTTCGGTTACTTTCAAAACAGTGGCCTCGTAGTGGCCAAACGGTCAGTGATTAGTGGGTGTGCTCATTAAGACCTTTTCTCGGAATCACAAGATCTACAACATATCAGAGTTTCTGCGATTTTTACCGAAATCCAGAACACTACCATGTTCCGTTACTTTCAAAAAGGTGGACCTGTACTGGGCAAACCGTCAGTAAATATTGGTTGGCCTCATTACGACATTTCCTCAGAATCGCAATATCTACAATATATCACAGTTTCAGTCATTTTTACCTAAATCCAGTACATGACCATTTTCGGTTACTTTCAAAAATGTGTCCTCGTACTGGCCAAACAGCCAGTGATTATTGGCTGTGCCCATTAAGCCCTTTTCTCAGAATCACAATGTCTGCAACATATCACAGGTTCAGTCATTTTTGCCGAAATATAGAACATCACCATATTCGGTTAATTTCAAGAAAGTGGTCTCGTTGTGGCCAAACCGTCAGTGATTAGTGGTTGCGCCTATCAAAACCTTTCTCAGAATCCCCACATCTACAACAAATCACAGTTTCAGTCATTTTTACCGAAATCCAGGCCATCAACATTTTCGGTTACTTTCAAGAAAGAGGCCAGGTAGTGGCCAAACGGTCAGTGATTAGTGGTGTGCTCATTAAGACGTTTTCTCGGAATCACAAGATCTACAACATATCAGAGTTTCAGTGATTTTTACCGAAATCCAGAACACTACCATGTTCCGTTACTTTCAAAAAGGTGGACCTGTAGTGGCCAAACCGTCAGTAATTATTGGTTGGCCTCATTAGGACATTTCCTCAGAATCGCAATATCTACAATATATCACAGTTTCAGTCATTTTTACCTAAATCCAGTACATGACCATTTTCGGTTACTTTCAAAAATGTGTCCTCGTAGTGGCCAAACGGCCAGCGATTAGTGGTTGCGCCCGTTAAGATCTTTTCTCAGAATCAGAATATCTACAACATATCACAGTTTGAGTCATTGTTACCTAAATCCAGGCCATCAATATTTTCGGTTACTTTCAAGAAAGTGGACTCGTAGCGGACAAACGGTCAGTGATTAGTGGTTGTACTCATTAAGACCTTTTCTCAAAATCACAATATCTACAACGCATCAGAGTTTGTCATTTTTAGCGAAATCCAGAATATCACCATCTTCGGTTACTTTCAACAATGTGGCCTGGTTGTGGCCAAACGATCAGTGATTAGTTCTTGTGCTCATTAAGACCTTTTTTTAGAATCACAATATCTACAACATATGACAGTTTCAGTCATTTTTACTGAAATATAAAACATCACCATCTTCGGTTACATTCAAAACAGTGACATCGTAGTGGCCAAACGGTCAGTGATTAGTGGTTGTACCCATCAAGACCTTTTCTTAGAATCACAATATCTACAACGTATCACAGTTTCAGTCATTTTTACCGAAACCCAAGCCATTAACTTCTTCGGTTACTTTCAAAAAGTGGCCAGGTAGTGGCCAAACGGTCAGTGATTAGTGGGTGTGCTCATTAAGACCTTTTCTCGGAATCACAAGATCTACAACATATCAGAGTTTCAGCGATTTTTACCGAAATCCAGAACACTACCATGTTCCGTTACTTTCAAAAAGTTGGACCTATAGTGGCCAAACCGTCAGTAATTATTGGTTGGCCTCATTAGGACAATTCCTCAGAATCGCAATATCTACAATATATCACAGTTTCAGTCATTTTTACCTAAATCCAGTACATGACCATTTTCGGTTACTTTCAAAAATGTGTCCTCGTAGTGGCCAAACGGCCAGCGATTAGTGGTTGCGCCCGTTAAGATCTTTTCTCAGAATCAGAATATCTACAACATATCACAGTTTGAGTCATTGTTACCTAAATCCAGGCCATCAATATTTTCGGTTACTTTCAAGAAAGTGGACTCGTAGCGGACAAACGGTCAGTGATTAGTGGTTGTACTCATTAAGACCTTTTCTCAAAATCACAATATCTACAACGCATCAGAGTTTGTCATTTTTAGCGAAATCCAGAATATCACCATCTTCGGTTACTTTCAACAATGTGGCCTGGTTGTGGCCAAACGATCAGTGATTAGTTCTTGTGCTCATTAAGACCTTTTTTTTAGAATCACAATATCTACAACATATGACAGTTTCAGTCATTTTTACTGAAATATAGAACATCACCATCTTCGGTTACTTTCAAAACAGTGACATCGTAGTGGCCAAACGGTCAGTGATTAGTGGTTGTACCCATCAAGACCTTTTCTTAGAATCACAATATCTACAACGTATCACAGTTTCAGTCATTTCTACCGAAATCCAGAATATCACAAACTTCGGTTACTTTCAAAACAGTGGCCTCGTAGTGGCCAAACGGTCAGTGATTAGTGGGTGTGCTCATTAAGACCTTTTCTCGGAATCACAAGATCTACAACATATCAGAGTTTCTGCGATTTTTACCGAAATCCAGAACACTACCATGTTCCGTTACTTTCAAAAAGGTGGACCTGTACTGGGCAAACCGTCAGTAAATATTGGTTGGCCTCATTACGACATTTCCTCAGAATCGCAATATCTACAATATATCACAGTTTCAGTCATTTTTACCTAAATCCAGTACATGACCATTTTCGGTTACTTTCAAAAATGTGTCCTCGTACTGGCCAAACAGCCAGTGATTATTGGCTGTGCCCATTAAGCCCTTTTCTCAGAATCACAATGTCTGCAACATATCACAGGTTCAGTCATTTTTGCCGAAATATAGAACATCACCATATTCGGTTAATTTCAAGAAAGTGGTCTCGTTGTGGCCAAACCGTCAGTGATTAGTGGTTGCGCCTATCAAAACCTTTCTCAGAATCCCCACATCTACAACAAATCACAGTTTCAGTCATTTTTACCGAAATCCAGGCCATCAACATTTTCGGTTACTTTCAAGAAAGTGGCCAGGTAGTGGCCAAACGGTCAGTGATTAGTGGTGTGCTCATTAAGACGTTTTCTCGGAATCACAAGATCTACAACATATCAGAGTTTCAGTGATTTTTACCGAAATCCAGAACACTACCATGTTCCGTTACTTTCAAAAAGGTGGACCTGTACTGGCCAAACCGTCAGTAATTATTGGTTGGCCTCATTAGGACATTTCCTCAGAATCGCAATATCTACAATATATCACAGTTTCAGTCATTTTTACCTAAATCCAGTACATGACCATTTTCGGTTACTTTCAAAAATGTGTCCTCGTAGTGGCCAAACGGCCAGCGATTAGTGGTTGCGCCCGTTAAGATCTTTTCTCAGAATCAGAATATCTACAACATATCACAGTTCTAGTCATTGTTACCTAAATCCAGGCCATCAATATTTTCGGTTACTTTCAAGAAAGTGGACTCGTAGCAGACAAACGGTCAGTGATTAGTGGTTGTACTCATTAAGACCTTTTCTCAAAATCACAATATCTACAACGCATCAGAGTTTGTCATTTTTAGCGAAATCCAGAATATCACCATCTTCGGTTACTTTCAACAATGTGGCCTGGTTGTGGCCAAACGATCAGTGATTAGTTCTTGTGCTCATTAAGACCTTTTTTTAGAATCACAATATCTACAAGATATCACAGTTTCAGTCATTTTTACCGAAATATAGAACATCACCATCTACGGTTACTTTCAAAACAGTGACATCAAGTGGCCAAACGGTCAGTGATTAGTGGTTGTACCCATCAAGACCTTTTCTTACAATCACAATATCTACAACGTATCACAGTTTCAGTCATTTTTACCGAAACCCAAGCCATTAACTTTTTCGGTTACTTTCAAAAAGTGGCCTGGTAGTGGCCAAACGGTCAGTGATTAGTGGGTGTGCTCATTAAGACCTTTTCTCGGAATCACAAGATCTACAACATATCACAGTTTCAGTGATTTTTACCGAAATCCAGAACACTACCATGTTCCGTTACTTTCAAAAAGGTGGACCTGTAGTGGGCAAACCGTCAGTAAATATTGGTTGGCCTTATTACGACATTTCCTCAGAATCGCAATATCTACAATATATCACAGTTTCAGTCATTTTTTACCTAAATCCAGTACATGACCATTTTCGGTTACTTTCAAAAATGTGTCCTCGTAGTGGCCAAACAGCCAGTGATTATTGGCTGTGCCCATTAAGCCCTTTTCTCAGAATCACAATGTCTGCAACATATCACAGGTTCAGTCATTTTTGCCGAAATATAGAACATCACCATATTCGGTTAATTTCAAGAAAGTGGTCTCGTTGTGGCCAAACCGTCAGTGATTAGTGGTTGCGCCTATCAAAACCTTTCTCAGAATCCCCACATCTACAACAAATCACAGTTTCAGTCATTTTTACCGAAATCCAGGCCATCAACATTTTCGGTTACTTTCAAGAAAGTGGCCAGGTAGTGGCCAGACGGTCAGTGATTATTGCTGTGCTCATTAAGACCTTTTTTCGGAATCACAAGATCTACAACATATCAGAGTTTCAGTGATTTTTACCGAAATCCAGAACACTACCATGTTCCGTTACTTTCAAAAAGGTGGACCTGTAGTGGCCAAACCGTCAGTAATTATTGGTTGGCCTCATTAGGACATTTCCTCAGAATCGCAATATCTACAATATATCACAGTTTCAGTCATTTTTACCTAAATCCAGTACATGACCATTTTCGGTTACTTTCAAAAATGTGTCCTCGTAGTGGCCAAACGGCCAGCGATTAGTGGTTGCGCCCGTTAAGATCTTTTCTCAGAATCAGAATATCTACAACATATCACAGTTTGAGTCATTGTTACCTAAATCCAGGCCATCAATATTTTCGGTTACTTTCAAGAAAGTGGACTCGTAGCGGACAAACGGTCAGTGATTAGTGGTTGTACTCATTAAGACCTTTTCTCAAAATCACAATATCTACAACGCATCAGAGTTTGTCATTTTTAGCGAAATCCAGAATATCACCATCTTCGGTTACTTTCAACAATGTGGCCTGGTTGTGGCCAAACGATCAGTGATTAGTTCTTGTGCTCATTAAGACCTTTTTTTAGAATCACAATATCTACAACATATGACAGTTTCAGTCATTTTTACTGAAATATAAAACATCACCATCTTCGGTTACATTCAAAACAGTGACATCGTAGTGGCCAAACGGTCAGTGATTAGTGGTTGTACCCATCAAGACCTTTTCTTAGAATCACAATATCTACAACGTATCACAGTTTCAGTCATTTTTACCGAAACCCAAGCCATTAACTTCTTCGGTTACTTTCAAAAAGTGGCCAGGTAGTGGCCAAACGGTCAGTGATTAGTGGGTGTGCTCATTAAGACCTTTTCTCGGAATCACAAGATCTACAACATATCAGAGTTTCAGCGATTTTTACCGAAATCCAGAACACTACCATGTTCCGTTACTTTCAAAAAGTTGGACCTGTAGTGGCCAAACCGTCAGTAATTATTGGTTGGCCTCATTAGGACAATTCCTCAGAATCGCAATATCTACAATATATCACAGTTTCAGTCATTTTTACCTAAATCCAGTACATGACCATTTTCGGTTACTTTCAAAAATGTGTCCTCGTAGTGGCCAAACGGCCAGCGATTAGTGGTTGCGCCCGTTAAGATCTTTTCTCAGAATCAGAATATCTACAACATATCACAGTTTGAGTCATTGTTACCTAAATCCAGGCCATCAATATTTTCGGTTACTTTCAAGAAAGTGGACTCGTAGCGGACAAACGGTCAGTGATTAGTGGTTGTACTCATTAAGACCTTTTCTCAAAATCACAATATCTACAACGCATCAGAGTTTGTCATTTTTAGCGAAATCCAGAATATCACCATCTTCGGTTACTTTCAACAATGTGGCCTGGTTGTGGCCAAACGATCAGTGATTAGTTCTTGTGCTCATTAAGACCTTTTTTTTAGAATCACAATATCTACAACATATGACAGTTTCAGTCATTTTTACTGAAATATAGAACATCACCATCTTCGGTTACTTTCAAAACAGTGACATCGTAGTGGCCAAACGGTCAGTGATTAGTGGTTGTACCCATCAAGACCTTTTCTTAGAATCACAATATCTACAACGTATCACAGTTTCAGTCATTTCTACCGAAATCCAGAATATCACAAACTTCGGTTACTTTCAAAACAGTGGCCTCGTAGTGGCCAAACGGTCAGTGATTAGTGGGTGTGCTCATTAAGACCTTTTCTCGGAATCACAAGATCTACAACATATCAGAGTTTCTGCGATTTTTACCGAAATCCAGAACACTACCATGTTCCGTTACTTTCAAAAAGGTGGACCTGTACTGGGCAAACCGTCAGTAAATATTGGTTGGCCTCATTACGACATTTCCTCAGAATCGCAATATCTACAATATATCACAGTTTCAGTCATTTTTACCTAAATCCAGTACATGACCATTTTCGGTTAGTTTCAAAAATGTGTCCTCGTACTGGCCAAACAGCCAGTGATTATTGGCTGTGCCCATTAAGCCCTTTTCTCAGAATCACAATGTCTGCAACATATCACAGGTTCAGTCATTTTTGCCGAAATATAGAACATCACCATATTCGGTTAATTTCAAGAAAGTGGTCTCGTTGTGGCCAAACCGTCAGTGATTAGTGGTTGCGCCTATCAAAACCTTTCTCAGAATCCCCACATCTACAACAAATCACAGTTTCAGTCATTTTTACCGAAATCCAGGCCATCAACATTTTCGGTTACTTTCAAGAAAGAGGCCAGGTAGTGGCCAAACGGTCAGTGATTAGTGGTGTGCTCATTAAGACGTTTTCTCGGAATCACAAGATCTACAACATATCAGAGTTTCAGTGATTTTTACCGAAATCCAGAACACTACCATGTTCCGTTACTTTCAAAAAGGTGGACCTGTAGTGGCCAAACCGTCAGTAATTATTGGTTGGCCTCATTAGGACATTTCCTCAGAATCGCAATATCTACAATATATCACAGTTTCAGTCATTTTTACCTAAATCCAGTACATGACCATTTTCGGTTACTTTCAAAAATGTGTCCTCGTAGTGGCCAAACGGCCAGCGATTAGTGGTTGCGCCCGTTAAGATCTTTTCTCAGAATCAGAATATCTACAACATATCACAGTTTGAGTCATTGTTACCTAAATCCAGGCCATCAATATTTTCGGTTACTTTCAAGAAAGTGGACTCGTAGCGGACAAACGGTCAGTGATTAGTGGTTGTACTCATTAAGACCTTTTCTCAAAATCACAATATCTACAACGCATCAGAGTTTGTCATTTTTAGCGAAATCCAGAATATCACCATCTTCGGTTACTTTCAACAATGTGGCCTGGTTGTGGCCAAACGATCAGTGATTAGTTCTTGTGCTCATTAAGACCTTTTTTTAGAATCACAATATCTACAACATATGACAGTTTCAGTCATTTTTACTGAAATATAAAACATCACCATCTTCGGTTACATTCAAAACAGTGACATCGTAGTGGCCAAACGGTCAGTGATTAGTGGTTGTACCCATCAAGACCTTTTCTTAGAATCACAATATCTACAACGTATCACAGTTTCAGTCATTTTTACCGAAACCCAAGCCATTAACTTCTTCGGTTACTTTCAAAAAGTGGCCAGGTAGTGGCCAAACGGTCAGTGATTAGTGGGTGTGCTCATTAAGACCTTTTCTCGGAATCACAAGATCTACAACATATCAGAGTTTCAGCGATTTTTACCGAAATCCAGAACACTACCATGTTCCGTTACTTTCAAAAAGTTGGACCTGTAGTGGCCAAACCGTCAGTAATTATTGGTTGGCCTCATTAGGACAATTCCTCAGAATCGCAATATCTACAATATATCACAGTTTCAGTCATTTTTACCTAAATCCAGTACATGACCATTTTCGGTTACTTTCAAAAATGTGTCCTCGTAGTGGCCAAACGGCCAGCGATTAGTGGTTGCGCCCGTTAAGATCTTTTCTCAGAATCAGAATATCTACAACATATCACAGTTTGAGTCATTGTTACCTAAATCCAGGCCATCAATATTTTCGGTTACTTTCAAGAAAGTGGACTCGTAGCGGACAAACGGTCAGTGATTAGTGGTTGTACTCATTAAGACCTTTTCTCAAAATCACAATATCTACAACGCATCAGAGTTTGTCATTTTTAGCGAAATCCAGAATATCACCATCTTCGGTTACTTTCAACAATGTGGCCTGGTTGTGGCCAAACGATCAGTGATTAGTTCTTGTGCTCATTAAGACCTTTTTTTTAGAATCACAATATCTACAACATATGACAGTTTCAGTCATTTTTACTGAAATATAGAACATCACCATCTTCGGTTACTTTCAAAACAGTGACATCGTAGTGGCCAAACGGTCAGTGATTAGTGGTTGTACCCATCAAGACCTTTTCTTAGAATCACAATATCTACAACGTATCACAGTTTCAGTCATTTCTACCGAAATCCAGAACATCACAAACTTCGGTTACTTTCAAAACAGTGGCCTCGTAGTGGCCAAACGGTCAGTGATTAGTGGGTGTGCTCATTAAGACCTTTTCTCGGAATCACAAGATCTACAACATATCAGAGTTTCTGCGATTTTTACCGAAATCCAGAACACTACCATGTTCCGTTACTTTCAAAAAGGTGGACCTGTACTGGGCAAACCGTCAGTAAATATTGGTTGGCCTCATTACGACATTTCCTCAGAATCGCAATATCTACAATATATCACAGTTTCAGTCATTTTTACCTAAATCCAGTACATGACCATTTTCGGTTACTTTCAAAAATGTGTCCTCGTACTGGCCAAACAGCCAGTGATTATTGGCTGTGCCCATTAAGCCCTTTTCTCAGAATCACAATGTCTGCAACATATCACAGGTTCAGTCATTTTTGCCGAAATATAGAACATCACCATATTCGGTTAATTTCAAGAAAGTGGTCTCGTTGTGGCCAAACCGTCAGTGATTAGTGGTTGCGCCTATCAAAACCTTTCTCAGAATCCCCACATCTACAACAAATCACAGTTTCAGTCATTTTTACCGAAATCCAGGCCATCAACATTTTCGGTTACTTTCAAGAAAGTGGCCAGGTAGTGGCCAAACGGTCAGTGATTAGTGGTGTGCTCATTAAGACGTTTTCTCGGAATCACAAGATCTACAACATATCAGAGTTTCAGTGATTTTTACCGAAATCCAGAACACTACCATGTTCCGTTACTTTCAAAAAGGTGGACCTGTACTGGCCAAACCGTCAGTAATTATTGGTTGGCCTCATTAGGACATTTCCTCAGAATCGCAATATCTACAATATATCACAGTTTCAGTCATTTTTACCTAAATCCAGTACATGACCATTTTCGGTTACTTTCAAAAATGTGTCCTCGTAGTGGCCAAACGGCCAGCGATTAGTGGTTGCGCCCGTTAAGATCTTTTCTCAGAATCAGAATATCTACAACATATCACAGTTCTAGTCATTGTTACCTAAATCCAGGCCATCAATATTTTCGGTTACTTTCAAGAAAGTGGACTCGTAGCAGACAAACGGTCAGTGATTAGTGGTTGTACTCATTAAGACCTTTTCTCAAAATCACAATATCTACAACGCATCAGAGTTTGTCATTTTTAGCGAAATCCAGAATATCACCATCTTCGGTTACTTTCAACAATGTGGCCTGGTTGTGGCCAAACGATCAGTGATTAGTTCTTGTGCTCATTAAGACCTTTTTTTAAAATCACAATATCTACAACATATCACAGTTTCAGTCATTTTTACCGAAATATAGAACATCACCATCTTCGGTTACTTTCAAAACAGTGACATCGTAGTGGCCAAACGGTCAGTGATTAGTGGTTGTACCCATCAAGACCTTTTCTTAGAATCACAATATCTACAACGTATCACAGTTTCAGTCATTTCTACCGAAATCCAGAATATCACAAACTTCGGTTACTTTCAAAACAGTGGCCTCGTAGTGGCCAAACGGTCAGTGATTAGTTGTTGTGCTATTAGGACCTCTTCTCAGAAACACCATATCTACAACATATCACAGTTTCAGTCATTTTTACAGAAAACCAGGCCATCAACTTTGTCGGTTACTTTCAAGTAAGTGGCCTCGTAATGAGCAAACGATCAGTGATTAGTTGTTGTGCCCATTAAGACCTTTTCTCAGAATCACAATACCTACAACATTACGGTTTTAGTCATTTTGAAATCCGAAATCTTGAATGTCGTTTCGTTGGCTTTTTTTTTTCAAAAAAGTGGCCTCGTGGTGGCCAAACGGCCAATGATTAGTGGTTGTGCCCATTGAGACTTGTTCTTAGGAACATCATATCTACAACGTAACACGGTTCAAGCAATTCCACCGAATTCCAAATTTCTTAAAGATTGTGCGGGGTCCTTTGTCATTTCGAAGGAGCATTGCCTCTGCAAAACTTTTCTCTCGAGAACGACAAATCCCGTATTTTGTACTTTGAAGTCATCTTTACATCGGCAGAGTTTCGTTCCTTTAATTTGGTCCTTTTAAATCAAGAGGACCCCTTTTTTGAAAAGGGACCCTTTGCCCTCCTTATCCTGTTCTCTGAAAGAAACAAAAAATACGTGTGCATTTATTCTCGGTCTAGTATCTATGTGCCAAGTTTGAAGAAAATCGGATAAAGAGAAACCCTTGTGAAGCTATCTCTTTTATACTTTCACATTTTGGATTTGGCAGGTTGTTTGTCCCAAAGTCTTCAATTTCTTTATTACCTCAAATTGCATTGTAAATAAATGCACTTTCAAATTTGCAATATTATATACTGTAATTTCTTAGCCGGTACAATTTTCTGTCCCCAAAAAACAAGAAAGCACCTGTCAAAAGCAATTCTACGAACTTTCTCCTAGAATTTATCATAAGAAAGTATTTTGTTCCTCTCTCTCAGAGATTTGCATCCATTTTGGCCTTTAGGGCCACTCATTGACAAAAGGTGCATACATGACCGCTATATGCAGACATGTTTTTAGGTAGGGTCAGAAATTTGGAAAGTAAATGATTTTTAATAATAATTATTATTATTATTAATAATATTATTCTTATAACAATTAAATTTACAACTTGGGCGCTATCTCTTTATCTTGCATGAGAGGCCAGCTAGTCAGCTAAGCAACTGGTGTTCCTTATTCTGTGTTTGTCTCTCTTTCCGTGTCGTGTGGATGTTTGTTTTTGGGCTGTTAGGCTTTTATATTAAACCTTTACATTATGTAACCTTTTTCTTTCTTTTTTTTTACGAGATTTTCTTTTGGAAAAAGGAAAGAAACTGCTTTCCTCTTATGTCTGTTTCTTACCATTCACCTGGTTTGAACGGCTTAAGTAAGATGATTTTGTAACTTTTATGTCATCCATTGCCCTCAAGGTAATAAAATGTTAAGTGTTAACAATTTATTTTATTCTCTTATTTGCAGTTTCCCACACTGTTATATTTGTAACAAAATTGAGCTTTAGTCCAATGCCTTTTGAATTCGCAACCAACCCAACCACCGATCTTCTTGGGTTGCCTGCTATTGCAGGAAAGGGAGAATTGCAGGTGGTAATGCACTTTTGAGTCGTGTATACATAGGGGTATAGGCACTTAAAAGGCTGCTCTGAGAAGCAGGATATCGGTAGAAAGAACCAAGCCAGAACATGTGAACAGAGATTAACATCAAATATATAACTTACACTATGTTGCAAATCTCTCGTTGGTATCAATTAAGGTTGCAATCCATAATAAATATTTTTTCTTCGGTCATTCCTTATTGGTATACAGGAATAAGTATTTGTTTTTTCTTAACTATACTTTTTCATGTTATTTTGGGAGGCATGTGACTTCGTGATTACATTATGGAACTGCCCTGATTTGTTAATTTTTCTTTTATTTCTAGCATCTTTTGAGGAATACTGTTTTCCTGGAATGCAAGCATTAATAGATAAGACGTATATCAGCATGAGAGCAGGGAATCCGAATTTTCAAGTAAGTATAAATAAACACATATATTTATTTTATACAGGGTGTCTAATATACAATGCAACGCGGAGTTTGAGGTAGTAGAACTTTTGAACCTGAAGTGATACACAAATAATGGTTATACCAAAATGAAGGCTTCTTCATGCATATATTTTTAAACTAGGAAGCAACGATTGAAGTACACTAGGAGCCACCGTGTTACCAGATGTAACGAAAGGTGATTTTTTTTTTTTTGCAAAACATGTAAATTGAGCCATAATTCATACGTATGTCAATTATGAAAGTATGCATACTATCAAACATTAAACAACTTCATTAGAAGCATATTTGTTAGGCGATATTTTACGTCAATAGGGTACCGAACTTACTTGTCGATAATTTTAAAAAGTTTTAAAATAAATGAACGAATAAAACACAATGATACAAGAAAGGATTAATAACACCTTAGCGCTTAGGGCGCTATGAAGAATGATGATCAAGATTTTCCAGATAATTCTTACCGAAGATATCTCCACTCCAGATATTAATTTGTAACTTAACGTATTTACTTAATTTTTTCTCGAAGTTTAAAATAGTGTAAACACGGAACACAATACCATCTACTGCTTAGAAAGAGCTAGATTAAGTGATTTCGACATATTGGAAGAAATATAATAATATAAATTGACTGGTATAAACTACCAAGAATTATCTGGAATATATTGATAATTTGGCTTCATAGTTCTCTACTAACGCTAAGTTGTTATTAATCCATATTTGACTTATTGTGTTTATACGTTCTGTTATTTTTTGAATGGACATTTCCACTGATCCTTTTATTGATCTAAAAGGAGTTCAGAGCCACCTGATTGCGGAGAACACTTCCTTTCGCTCATGCGACGATTCTAACTAGTCGAAATTTGCGATTGAATTCCGATCTGCTACTCGTGCGCTTAAATCAAAGACCACCATGTTTGTACGTCACAGTTCGGTAGAAGGGAAAGGGCCTGCACCGCTTACTAGGGAAACGGCTTAGCAAAAGATACGATGCATGTTTTTCAAATGTGTACGACATTGCTAATAACACAAAGAATAAGACAAGTAACAGAATTTGTTTATTTAAAAAGCAAGCTATTTATTTATTTATTACCAATTAATTGAATATACTTGAATATCTTAGGACAAAGTTTAAGTGTACTAATTTGCTGTATTATTGACATTATTTGCAGCCTGAGGTAAGAAACTAATTAATATTCTCATGTTTCGGTCACCGATTGACATTACGAAGCGAATTATATTCTTAAGAAAAAAATCAGCAATATAAAAGCATAGTTATTTGATAGTAGAGTGCTAATTTCTTAAATGCAAATTCATCGTGGATTCGATAGTTGTGCACTCAGGGGGAAGCCCAAGGAAATTAATACATGAAAAAACATTTCTCCAAGTACAAATAATCTAAATTCTTTTTTGAGTTCAACATAAGAATGCAGAAACTTACGATGATAATTATGTTCATGAGCGTTCTGATAATTTATCAGTGTTATTATCGAACTACTTTACACATTAGGAATATAATTTAATCATAATATCTTCTCGCTTACTGTCGTTTTCTTTAGCCCATGTAACATGCTCGTAAATTGTTTATATTATCCATGTGAACATTACAAATTCGCTGAAGTGTTTTGAGCACATGAGTTAACATTTAAACCAACAGATGTGGTCTCACAGTAATGGTAACAAACAGTAGCTTATTACTAATAAAATAAAATAAAATAAATAAAATAAAATAAAATAAAATAAAATAAAATAAAATAAAATAAAATAAAATAAAATAAAATTTCCACTTTTATGTTCCACGAATATGTCCTGTAGGTAAAGGGAGACAGATAATTAATGAGAGTAAATGATTATAAAATAATCGGTGAAATGGTCATGTGGGAGGAAACATCTGAATCGCGAGAAAACCCATGGACACGATGTTCACCACAAGTTCATATGGCTTGAATTCGAATCAGGTACCCTCACACTATAGATGAGCGCTCCATTATTGATCCACTGTGTCCTTTGATAATGAATATTTATGATATGTCATGACGAGTAATGAACACAATATTCTGTTCCAGTGAGTGATACAATTTAAGAGAAATCAATCTACTGGACGAAACTTATCGAAGTCTGAACTCTTCAAATGTTTGATTTTATGACTTTTTTTCTTTCTTGTGGATCTCAGAACACAAAATGTAATACTTTCACGATATAATCTTTTGCAAATGTACCACCATATACCAAACATTAATCATCTCAGAGCTGAGGGGATGCTTGTAGCCACCCCAAAAATTTAGGGGGCCCGGTAGAAGTTAGAGGGGCTAATCCAACCATATTATAGTTCATCAACATATAGTTTATTTGCAAGCCTACTTTGAACATTTTAGGAGGCCATTTAAAATTTAGGAGGGAGTGCCTCCGTGGATACGGGCCTGGCTGAAAAGGAGAATGAATATAAATAAACTTCTGTTTGTATACTTAGAACACTATTTTGTGTGAGGTTATCGAAAAGAAAGAACTGAAGTTTCAAAGTAACAACATAAGTAATACATAATGAATTTCTGTCAATATTCCTTTTGTTCAGGCTCGAAAAATCCTGGACGCCAGGTAGTCAAGGCGATTGGAAATAGGAGTCTGGGTTCTAAATGAGTTAAATCAAAAATAAAATTATTCAGGCTCATGTCTGAAATTGTGTTATTATGGTACCTAGTTTTGAGAACCGGCGCCTAGGTCACAAGAAAAATTCTCGAGCACGTATCTTGTTTATGATGGTCAGTCGGCAGCCTAAAAGTGCTTATTTGTAGCCCTAGTATAATAGCATGAAGATTCACGACAAATCTTCAAAATAAGAAAAGCTATAATATGGTGGCCTAGATATTCTCAATCTGCACATCACTTAATTTGAACTGATATAGTGCTTAGACTAATGTTTTTGGAGTAATACAATAGTGAAGCAATCCTGCTTAAGTGTACAAGTATCTAAAATATTTGTAATGATAAAACATTGCAAATGACCATAAATGTATTTCTAGCTAGGAATATAGGTCTTCTTAACACGTTATGTTTATATGCAGTAAGTATGTTACTTATTTTGCCATTTTTTCTTTCACTATTCTACTAAATTTATTTGTAGTTTGCAGTAAGAAACTGTAATATGAAAAGATTCCCTGAAACTTCCAATGCTACGTCACACCAAAACCCCTACATGTGTTGCTGTGACGTAAGCAGCTCAGTTTTCCAAGGTTTGAAGCGTTGTATCTTCGTAACGAAGAAATATATTGTCTGAGATTTTTGATATGTGGTATATTAAAGACTAGTTCTACACGATTGTTTCTTTAAATTATAACATTTGGTCCATTGTAAAACTATCGACAATCAAGTTCGGTATCCTATTCGATATAAAACATTACGTGACAAATATACTTCTAATGAATTTGTTTATGTTCGGTGACTATTTTAAAAGTTTGAAATGATATTTTCAAATATTTGTTTCATATTCTAGTATCAGTTATCCATTCTCTGATATTTAAAGTTTAAACTGGAAAATAAAATAAAGGTAAAGGAGGCATTTTCTACATATATAAAAAGTTAAGTTTATAATTATGATACTTCATTATAGATTTTCCTGTTATCCTTTATACTTAATTTAATTAGATCTGAAAGTAACGTGAAGAAATACGCAGGAAGAAGTAACCTGAAATATTAGATTCCTCGGGGAAACATTTTTTTGGGCTACTTGCCGTACCTAAGGGTAGGGACATGCCGAAGATACCTCGCGATCGAGGTCGAGATGTAAGTCGCGGTCGCTACTTCGATGTCTAAGTCGCGATGGATGAAGGGCGCACATAACGAGGAGGGCGCACCTTCGCTGTTAAGTTCTCAGTTTAAGGAGAAACATTGCTGTGACACATGTGAAATTATTCCGTCAGGGCATAACAATCACTGCAAAACCACATTTTGAAATTGAAAGGACCAAACAGTTTATATATAAGGATGGACGCGAGACGAGATATGAGAAATGCCAAAGTCTCGTCTCTTGTTCCCAAAAATATTTGAGTCTCATCTCTTGTTCATCTCTATCAATATTCTAAATCAAAGACTTTTACCTTTTATTCAATTTTCTGTGAAGAAATGTCCTCTTTCAGCACTCAGGCGAGAAATCGTTTCCCAGTAAAATTTAATAAATAAATAAATAAATCTGGAATGTCGTCAGGTTTCAAGGTGGAGGGGGTATTAACTGCAGCAAAAAATTGTCTCAGCACTCCAATTCCATTATTCTAAGTTTCCTCCCTATGGATACGTGCCTGTCTTTACAGGTATTTCTTTACCTTATATCAATAACGAATTTAGAAGAAACGGATGAGAATTTAATCTCGGCGGGGGGGCCTGGAGTTTTAAAGCATAGATATGATTAGCAGTTGCTTCTTTTTTTTCTTTAAAAATTCTACAATTTACGGACTTCAGCCCGAAAGCCCTCTCCCTGTGACCGCCACTGCCTTATATTATAAAAAGCTGCAATATAATTATCAAATACATAGTAAATAGCTTATCTGACATTCCCATTTCAGTTGCTATTTTCTTCCATTCTCTATTTAAAACGTGCCTATTATGATGTTGTTTGTGTTTCTTATTCCATATTGCTGGAACATTCCTCATTAATTCTATCAATATGTCTTTCATAATCAAATTTAGTAGTGCAGAAAACCTCTCGAGCACAGACACAAACAATCCTCTGCAAATGAAATTCTAAACAAATGAAGTCTTTATTCGGTGCAGTGGTTCAGGGAGAGCTAATGAGAACACGAGCCACAGCGATGCTTCCGCTGAACATCGATGTAAAAACAAACTTGGTTGTTTATCATCGCGACCACTAATTTACCCCCGCGGTCGACCTGTAAATTTTTGGCATGTGCTTATCAATTTGAATCCATTTCTGGGCCAGTATCGAGGGTGCGACCGCGACTTAAACCTCGACATTAATCGATAGGTATCTTCGACATGTCCCTACCCTAACTCTCACATAGTAGAATGGGAGCGCTTTCTATACAACAATGGGGATTGCCAAATGTAATATTTTTATGGCCTTGTTTATAACCCAGGTGTGGTGAGTAAGTCATATAGTATTTATTGTCAGAAGGTTAGGGTGGTTGAACTGGTTCGTAGAAGGTTTTTGACCTCTCTTGGTATCTGAAACATGATCTCTGGCTCCCTCAAGCTTTTTTCTCGTAATTTAATCAATGAACATTTTTAATTATTATGGGGGACGCGGCAGAAGTCCTAAACGGCAGAAGTCCTAAAAGGCACAAGACCTAAACGGCATTAAACTTATAATGCACAAGTCCTAAAAATTGTTTCGCGGCACAAGTCCTAAATGGCAAAAGTCCTAAAAGGTAGAAGTCCTAAAAGGCACAAGTCCTAAAAATCATATCGCGGCACATTCCTAAACGGCAGAAGTCCTAAAAATCATTTCGCGGCACAAGTCCTAAACGGCAGAAGTCCAAAACGGCAGAAGTCCTAAAAATCTCTTGTGGCGCTACCATCGCCTCCAAGGATATATATCCGCCTCCAAGTTGCGGGGATGCATTTGGATTTAAACTGCATCGGAAGTGTTACTGTTCATCAACGCAACCCTAAAAACGATGTATTCGACTATTATATATATATATATATATATATATATATATATATATATATATATATATATATATATATAGATATATATATATATATATATATAATCCAAAATAACTGATACTAGTGTTGAATTCATGGTTTTGGGGTCCTGAGATGAACAGTGACACTTCCGATGACATTTACATCCAAATTCAGCACCGCAACTTGTGGGGAGAGAAGATGTGGGTATATAAAAATGGTCGAAAATGGTCGATATCAGTGTCGAATCCATATGAAGGGGTGGCTGAGAAGAACAGTGACACTTCCGATGCCGTTTAAATCCAAATTCAGCCCCCATTATTACCCCTAAAGGGAGAGGATGACATGCAATAGTAAGTGAATATGACTGATACTAGGTCAAACTCATAGTTTTGGAGTCCCTAAGTTGACTGGTGACAGTTTTGATGTTCTTTATACCGAAAATGAAATTATTCTGCCCGTGTGAAGAACGGGTATTCTGCTAGTCTTTAAGAATAACGAACGGAAGTTTCACATGTTAAATTCTTTAATATATTTGTCGCTGCTCGAATTTATGCACTTATGTGGTGTATGTGTGTATAATTATGTAAAGAAAATCCTCTCTCTTTTTGAGTTCTTCGAAAATATGCAAATAATAAAGAGGTATTTTTATCAGAAAAATTAAGTAAAATTAAAAGATGTTGCTTTAAATATTTTTCCTGCTACGAAAATACGTTGTATGTATAGATGCTGCAGACACGTTACAGCAAATAAGATTAGCGTCAGACGAACAAATAGTTGTTAAATTACATTATCCGGGTTTTAAACATTAAATACACACGTGATTAAACATTAAATACACACTCTATGTACGAAAACGATGTATACATTAAAAGCTCAATAAATTTAAAATTGAAAGGACAATTAAGTTATTCAGTATAATTACTAGTCGATATGTAAAAGCGTAAAAATTAAATGAAATTTTTGAATTTTACGTCTCAAGGATAGTCTAAAGGAGACGGTGATGATGAGAAATGAAGGAAATGAAGTAAGTGGTGGGAAACAGAAGAACCCCGAGGAAACCCACGCACACGGTGTTTGTCCACCACAAAGTTTACATGGCAGGAGTCGAGATCGAAACCGGGCCCTATGTACCAGAGGTGAACTCTCTATCACTGAGCCGCCGAAGCCCCATGTATAAGCGGAAAAAATAAACAAATGTAACGATCACCTACGATCAGGACAGTATACACTGTGAGAATAAAACAAAATTCTAATATTAAACAAAATAAAGATGTGTTTTCCTACAAGTTAACAAGAAACCGTTGGAAAAGTTTCCGCGGCTGCATGAAGACACGGAACACAAGCTAAAAATTAACTTCCCAAGTAAAATTTAGTTACAGAAAGTCGTTCGTGACCTGAAAAACCAAGAACAGTAAGGAGTATTTAAAAAACAGTAAGGTCCTTCTCGGAGGGTAGGCCAAGGTGCTGCACATTTGCCGATGAGTTCTTGATTAACAGGCTGCCTCAATTTCGGAAGAGAGAGGCCCAGAGTTCAATTCAGTTTTATTCAGCTCCATAAGCCACGCAAAGAGGTTTGATATGGGCTGAGACTTGCCTACCTCAGAGGTCCTGAGATCCATACCGTTCTATATAGCCACGCAAAGAGGTTTGCTGTGGGCTACCACTGATGCTGTCTTTAGAGGTCAAAAGTTCGATCCCGACTACGTAGCCACACAAAGAAGTTTGTAGTGGGCTCAAACCTGATCGCTACTCTAGGCTTGGAAGAGGAAGACGTGATGCATTTAGTGAATTGTAGTGCTTATAATTAGTGTGCAGTTAAAACAGTTATCGTGGGATATGAAAAGAACACGAGAAGCTGACTTCCAATACCAGGCCGAAATGTGTAAGTAGCCAGTAATGAAATTTAATGCATAAATGATAGATTCACTCTTAAAATAGTTCTAAGCGATATAGCCCAAGGCTTATCTTATGCCTGGCGTGTTATTTCAAATCATTTTGCTAATATGATAATCTTTGTAAGTCAAACCATATATTATTTTAAACTTTGTTAAACTAACTTTTGTGACACACAGAGTTTGACCCTGGTTTAGCAGATACACAGTACTGACCAACAGACTCCCTTTTGTTGTATGTATACCTTATGTAAATAAACAATCATCATCATTATATATTTTCTCTCTTATTTCATTTTGCAATTGTTAAATAAGATTAACAAAAGGTTGTAAGAACTAATAGCGTAATATTAACAAAGGTTCACCAAATAGTTTATAAAATAATTTCGTCCTTATTTGTAATGGAATTGCAGGGGCTTATCGCTCAGCCTTGTTAGGAAGAAGAAGAATATACAGTTTATTGCATTACTACCACACCAAACTAGTAATATTCCAAGACAAGAACCATGGTCTTAGTCTACAAATAACACTAGACTAGTAAGTGATAACACAATACGTGTACAGAAACCAATACATAGTCATTCAGGGAGTAGCCAGCAACTTATTCTAGAGGGCCTTGATTTTTACAAACTAAAAACAAATCAAAAGTTTATTTCAAGATTACGAAAGAATTAATAACACATAGATACATACGTATTTCAGAAGTACATATTATTATTATTATTATTATTATTATTATTATTATTATTATTATTAGTAGTAGTAGTAGTAGTAGTAGTAGTATAGTAGTAGTAGTAGTATTAATAGAAGTAGTAGTAGTATATTTCATATATGCTACATTTCTGGGACTTGAGTCCTGATAGTACGTGAAGTTAAAATCAAAAGTTATGTTACGGAAGGCAAATGATGGCTTAACACCAAAAACACATTCCTGGCCGTGACCGGGGGTTAGTCTCTTTAATGTTTATTAAACGTTTTTAATAATTACAGCAAATGAAGGATGTTTATAATAGAATGTGAAAGAATACAGTTTGAAAGAATTAAACTACGTCAACATGTTAAAATAATTAAAAGAACCTACTTAATCAGCCACTTTTTACTCTCGTTTGCTTAACTGGATGAACCGAGGCCTAAAGGAAAGAGTTTCCTGCCCAAATCTCATAAGCAGTGGGATATTTTAAAATTATAGAAATTGACCCTCCTTCCCATTAGAAGTGTAATTTTCAAGACGCTGAAACAAATAGTATTTTATTACTTTTACTTAAAAGTTCAATTACCGAGTTTCACGGATCTAGCTTAAACAAATCCTTCCTTAATTTATTTACATATTTTCTGAGTAAGTAATGGGGAATTCGAACATAAAAAAAGCTCCCTTTGCTCTTTCTCTTGTATGTGTTTAATTTTCAATTTTTTAAAACAGGAAAGTTTATATGCCAAGTTTCATTTTACTAGCTTCAGAAACTTGCGAGATACACTACCCTTTAAAAAAATTTTTGCCCCACCCTTTTTACGATACTTATTTCCAAAAATTCTTTCTTATATCCTGCTTTCATAAGAAAATTATATTTTATAATTAAAATTTAATGACTCTACTTGTAGTAGTATGCCCAAAAAATCACTCATCTTTACTCTTTTATATAAGAGTACAGAAGATAAATACAGTCAAACAAATGGACTTCCATGAACAGTTTCCGATTTCTTATAACTAACTTATTCGTACATTTCCCACAAGCTGTGGTTTTAAATTTACGCTCTGTCAATTCCAGGTTTCAAAAAGGAACTATAATAATATTATGTATTTATGTACATGTGTAATATGTATAAATTTATTGTCTTATTGCAGCTTTCGTAATCTGGAAATAAACTTTTGATTTGCTTTTAATATATAAAAAGCCTGCTCCCCTAGAACAACTTGCAGGCTACACCCCTAAATGACTATGTAGTAATTTCTGCAAAAATGACACAGGACCTAAAATTTAGGTCTAGTGCCTATATTATTAGGACTTGTGCCGTTTAGGACTTATGAATGTCACCCACTGTATTGCATAATAAATGTTCTTTGTTCAATTTTAAATTTACTGCGTTCTTTATGTATACAGTTGGTATTTAATGTTTACTCGTGAAATGTCTCGTGAGCTTTTGTCCTAATTAAGTAAACTTTGGTGGACTTTTGTCCTACTCTTAATAAAATACACTCCGCAAAGTATACATTGAAATTCTGAATGTTTGCTTGGTTTCAGAAGTCTGGTAAAATATGCTTTTTAAACTTTTTTTTAATTTTATTTATTTATTTATTTTTGTTTTAGGAATTTGTCTTAGGATTCTCGTATCTCCATTCGAAAGAAACGAATTTCTTAACTAATTTTGTAATTAACTCTTAAAATGAAATAGGTTGTATTATGTAATTCGTGTATAAGTGCAGAACAAATAGTGATAATAATAATCTTAGTAGTACAAATATAGCTGTTACTGTTGGAATTAGCTACGTTTGTAACATTATTGCCAACTAGTTGCTGCATCGTCCCAATTTCGTGTGGTGGTGGCGAATTTAAGAACTAAAGCAAGTGAATGAAAAAGGCACAAGACCTAAACGGCACAAGTCCTAAAAGGTAGAAGTCCTAAACGCCAGAAGTCCTAAAAATCCTATCGCGGCACAAGCCCTAAACGGCACAAGTCCTATAAATCATACCGCGGCACAAGTCCTAAACTGGAGAAGTCCTAAAGTGCAGAAGTCCTAAAATTTATGCATATGTATTTATTATCCTGAATGAGAAGGTCAGGTGGATAGAAAAAATACAGAGCTTTCGAACATTTTTTATTTTGGAGCGCGGCTTGTTTCGGGACCAATCTTAATCCCATCTGAAAATAATAATGCTATAGTCATGACCACTCCAGAAAATTATAACTGGAGTTATAATAATACAAATGAATAAATTGATGAAGATTTAGCTTTCTTAGATGAATTAGATGGGATTGGCTATCTAAATTCCGTTGATATACCAGTTGAAGAAATAAGAAAAATGGTACAAACTCAAAATAGCGCTGTAATTAAAACCTGCAACAGCTCCTGGGAAAAAATTCTGCATACAATACCCCTCAACACTGTGTACAGGATGAGCATGACTATGGAAATCAATTTTCTTCTCAGCCTGGTCCGTCATATGCATGTGTTCCAACAATGGTTTGACATGGCAGCAGAAGTAATAGTACAAGTGGTATCAGTAGTAGTACTACAAGTGGTAGCAGTACTGATAATAATGATAGACAATCAAAGAAACAGTTCGAAGATGTAAGGGAGAGCAGAAGAAGTTTTCGTAGCTTTCATCTTGCGGCCCATGAAACTGTCGTCAGACTTATGGGTGATGAAAGAAAAATTGATAACCCAGATGGAAATATAGAAAGTTTAATAGATTTTGCATTGGAACATGTGATCTTCGATGCATGCCGCACGGATTTTGGGCTATACGTAGACAGTAGCAACAGTAGAAAAAACAGCCTGTGTATATCCCATGGAGAAGAAAAGGCAATTTCTCTGCTAGAACGGTCCTTAGTACAACGTGTACTAAATTCGAATGAGGTGTTTCTTTTGGGGCATGGAGTACTTTTTGATTCCGGATCGCCGACACTATGTTTGGCAGGGGGAGAAATATTGCGAGTGCCGTTGAAAAATTTTCAAAATACCAGCATTATTTGGAAAAGCGTTTAACACGCATGGAAAACAGGAATATCTCTTGCTTTCCCCTTTGATTCTTTACTGGATAACCAAACTTACGTCAAGTGCTCAGATTTTGCATTTTTTAAGAACAAGAGACCAGGATACATGGCTTCTTAAAGCAGAAGTTCTCTGGGAGATGACAGGAGTTAACGTTCAAACTAAGGAAGGCTGTGACTTTACAGATGTTGAGCTTTCCAATCTTATTTGAAAGAGGAGTATCAAATCGTAATTTACGAGGAGCATGAAAATATTAACCAGGAATACATAGTTCGTTACCCGGGAAAGTCTGCAAAAAATATGACCTTTATCTACTATCAAAGAGGTAACAATGTTGGCCATTTCGAACCTATTCGTAACAGTAGAACTTTCCTCAAGGCTCGGTATTGTTATTGTTTGAAAGCTTATGATGGAAAATAACGTAAACACAAATGTGAGACTCGGTGTTCTTTTTTCGAACTTGGCACGAACATGATTACACTTATAAAATTAAATGGAATGCATGCAATAGAGTTTTTCCTTTAGGGTGTGTTTCAATGAATGATGTGAAGCGTAATAAAGCGGATAGATCTGTATGTGATAATGTTAAGGTCTGCATCGATTGTGGTGTCATGTTTGGTAACAGACGTCGGAAATCTGATCACGTGTGTGGTGAACGACGTGTCGCATGCATGTTGATATAAACCACACATGTTTTGTTCAGAGACAGAGCCTATACATACTAATAGGATTATGTACATAGCCTATAACGTAGAGACGTTGTTAAGGCCGCCTTATGACCACGGTGAAAGGGAACACGAAGTTGTACTGGTCTGTTGTCGCAACGATTGTCACTACTGTATAATGAAAGGCATCGAGGACCCTTGTAAAAAGTGCGGTGATAATGTTGGAAATCGTTCGTTTTCTTTTAAGACGGTGACGGCCTTTATTAATTATGTGTTAGTAGAGCGTCCTGGTTTGAGATGATTGTAGCCATTGATCATAAAACTAGTCTGAAATCTAATAAAATAGCAGCATATTATTCCTAGTGTTCTTATCCAGGGTCAACTGATTTTTAATATGAGCATTGGTAATTGTATCTTCTTACGTGATTCTTTTCTTTTTCTTGGTGTTAAGTTATCAAAATTACCGAAAGATTTACGCCTTAGTCACAATTTAAAGAAGGGAGATTTCCCATATTTGTTTAATAATGTTATGGGATGTCATATGGTACTTTAGAATATTCATGAGATATTATTAGATATTATAGGTTTAGATTTCAATTTTGGTAATACTACAATATTTTATGTTATGTAGATTAATTTTATTCACATAATCATTTTACTCATTAAATCATGTCACACAGATAATAGGAATAACATCATGTCATGAAAATCATTTAGTTTGCTGATGCTTTATTATTTCATTACGAAAAAGCAAAGACTGCAACCTAGTTGCATTATGTTAACAAGAGAATTTATACAATGAGGTTATTACGTTTGTCAAACAATTACAATTGGATCAGCGTTTTTACTTTCAAAATTGAGAACAGAATGTCTATGATATTGTAAGAATTGTGTATCTTTTTGTTTTTTAAAAATTTTTTAGATTGACAAAATTTAAATCATCCGAGAGATTGTGTCTGGAGATTCTAAGGATTTTTGGTCAGCAGAATGTCCTGTCCCAATTGAGGTTCTCAAGATTTCCACGTGCTAACTGGAGTCTGTTGTTATCATGAATATCTCCGATATCTGCAACCTCAATTTCTTGATTATATAAAACCGTTTCCTTGGAAAGAGAAGTCGGTTATTAAGAGTTTAATAAGAAGTTAATAAGAAGCGAGTTAATGAGAAGTTATTAATCCGACGTCAACGAGAAGTTTAAGAGCTATCGAGTTGACATTCATTAGATCAAACATCGAAATAGTAATCTGACATGTTGCTTTACGATACGGACTTATATCCTTAGTAACGAGTCAAGATAAGTTATTTTAATCCGAGTTTCGGAAAGTTCGTACTCGAGTTTTATTCACGTATATTTTACGAGTGACAAGTTCATCTTTCCATGGACGCTTTATAGAATTTCGAGCTGAACTGCAGATGAGATTACCTGACATCATAGAACCAGTAGTCATCCAGGTATGATATTCTTAAGGCCAGATTTCCTTACTTTCAATCCTCATGACTTTTCAGATATTTAATCGAGTCAATCTAAGAATACTAAATTCATTGACCAATAAATTGTTATAAATTGAACAATATGCCTTTCTCTCAGTTAAATAACATTTCCATTGATCATAACTAAATTATTCTTGAACTTCATGCTACGCATCTTGCCTAACTTTTAGGGGCATGTTGAGAGAGAAATTCCAGATATTTCTCTTAGATTAGTTTGGTCTCCTCATATTTGCTACTATCCCCACATTCACTTCGTATAAGAGTAGACCAGGCTAACATGTTTGGAGATGCTAAATGATCCTAAGCTTTTAAACATTTTATATATTAGCCAACCGGCATGGTTGGAGATACTGAACGATCTTAAACTCTAAACATTTTTATACATTGACTCACAAGGCATGGTGGTAGATGCTTTAAGGACTTAGATGCCTTTCGATCCTGAACCCCTAAATGTTTTTGGCCAATAGGCATGCTGGAGATGCAAAAAGATCCCATACTTTTAACTGATTATATCATGGTAGACAAAGCTGTGAGGCTTACGCCTTAAGGACCCCGAATGCCTAAAACATTTTTTTATTGATTAGTAAGAACAGATTTTAATTAACCCATTAGAATATGGTAGAGTATATTTTAAAGTCTACATTTTCATTTTACATGACTATCAGATAACACATCATTTAACCCGCCCACCCACCCGCGATTGTTGTTTATTTTAATATTGTACACATACATGCATTACACATACATTTTAATTCCTGTTAATATAATGTGTTAATTATCTGGAATAATGATGGTGTAAAATTTTAGTGTCTATTAATTTTATTTTTGTAATGACTGAAGGTATTTTGACTAGAAGTAAAAAAGCTAGCAAGGACATTGATGTTGGCATAGAAAATATTAGTAAAATATTAACCCCACGGCGACAAGAAAGTAAGAATACTAGAGTTTTAAAATTTCCTAGCATAGAATATAAAGTAGAAAGTATGGCAAATCAAGGCGGTAGTACACCACCAGAACAGAAAATAACAGTCACTGTATTTTCAGATTACGGTAGATTACCTAGATTTGATCTCACGAATGATAGTGATATAGTGTCATTTCTGGAAGAATTTGATGATGCTTGCGACATAGCAGGTTATGACGATAATAAAAGAAAAGCGTTATTACCGTCAGTATTTAAAGGAATTAGCCGTCAATGGGTCAAATTATTTTTGAAAAGAAGAAATACTGAGACCACACCTTACACCACACTAATAAAACAGCTTATAGATGAATTCAAGGATCATCATTTAATGTAGATATCGAAGATCGGATTAGAGATAGACTTCAACGTGAAGACGAACCAGTAATTAACTTTGCATATGATATTCTAACCCTAGCCGAAAGACTAGATGAGAAAATATCCGATATGAAGAAAATAGGCCTTATAGCATCAGGTTTATTACCTTATTATATTGACAAGGTAGGAACGAAATCCTATGCTAGTTTAGATGAATTTCTAAATGACTTACAACTCTTAGAGAAAAATAAGGTGAAAATAGTTAGGAGAAAAAATCGTACAAACAATGAACCTAAAGAAACAGTTCGAGAAATATTAAGTAAATTAAGAAAGCAAGACAGTGATGGTGATTCAGATTTAGAAGAATTAGTGGCGAAAATTTCAAAGAAAAAAGACGAAAAGCAGATTAAAGAATTGTTTAACTCAGCTAGCTAGTTTAGAAAAGAAATTAGAAGAATTGCAAGTAGCTTTAGCTGAATCAAAGAATAATGGTAAACATAGCCAGAAAAATAATCAGGCGAGAAATCAAGATCAATATAATAATAGAGGTAACAACAATAACAATAGGAGACAGTCCAAAGGTAGAAAGTTTAGAAATCAGGGAAATAGAAATTATAACAACACCGGAAATAACTCTGATAATAGAAATTCTGGACAGAGAGGAAATAATAGAAATTCTCAAAGAGGTAGAAATTTCAGAGGCAATAGACCCACATATAATAACTATCAATATCAGCCATACAATAATCAAAACTATCAAACACCTTGTTGTAATTATCATCAATACAATGCATGTCAAGGAAATTCAAACACTCAATTAAATTCAAACGCACAACTATTTGTTCCAAATAATGCAAACCAACATCAACATCAGTGTCCTTGCAATATTTCTTTAAACTAAAATCTACAGTAAATGGCAGAGGCACTTATAAGTAGAGAACTCTTAGCCTCTATTAGTTGCGAAAATAATATGGTATTTTTACCAGTTAATATTCACGGAACATCTGTAAAATCAATCATTGATTCTGGATCGCAAATATCAATAATTTCTAACGATCTTGTACCACCTACAGCCAAAATAATTAACAGAGAAACAAAAATAAAAGGAATTACAGAAAATATGCTCACAATAGATAAAGTCGCGATAGTAAAATTCACTATTGCTGGAAAAAAATTCATCATTTATTTCGCATAATCAACGGGTTTCCCAATAGATTAATTGGAAACGATTTTCTTAGTATACAAACAGCTCAAATTGATTATGGTAGGAAAATCATGAGTATTCAAAGATTCGGTCGTTTACCTTTACCAGTAATTAAGACAAATGGATCAGTCAAGAATTCGGCACATGTTGAAAATAACAGAACCCATGAACGTTTCAAATGAAACGACACATATTTTAAAAGCATGTTTAGTTCCTGTATTTATTACACCCCGAAAATGTTTAATTTGGCCAAAATCAACTGTTACCATTTCAGTAAAACTTAGAAATTCTTAGTCCAGATGTGAAATGATGCTAGAGCCTAACTTTGAACTTCAATCGAAAAAGGGAATTATTTTTCCTCGCGTTATTTTTTAGAAAAAAGATGACGTCATACAAGTGCCAAATTTCACTTGTAAGAAAGTTGTATTGAATCAAGGTACTGTTCTAGGGAGAGCAGAAACATGCATCTCAAGTAAAGATATACAAGAACAGGGCTTAACAATAGAAGAAATTGACAAAATAATTAACGCAAGAAAGGAATTCGATAAATCCCGTTTGATAATTGGAGATAAGACCGATCTCGCAATCAAGAAACAATTGGAAGATCTTTGTTTATAATTTGCAGATGTCTTCGCATGGAATAAAAATACAATTGGGAAAGTTAAAAACTATGAACACCACATTGAGATGAAAACGAAAGTTCCGTTTCACCGCCCACAATACCAAGTTCCCGCCGCTCTTCGTCCTCTAGTGCGAGAAGAAATCAATATTTTACTAGATCAACAAATCATTGAGAGATCAGAAAGTAATTACAATAACCCAATGCTATTTATTCAGAAACCAGATGGTTCATTACGTTGCTGTTTCGACTCCAGGGTTTTGAACAAATTTGCAGAGTTGCGCACAATTTCTTTACGTCCAATTCATCAAATTTTGACAACGATGAGTGGACATAATTGATTTTCAGTCTTAGATATAAAATCTGCTTATTTCACCATCCCAATTACACCAGAATCGAGACCGTGTACATCGTCCAATATTCCAGGTTTTGGTAGTTTTCAATTCCAGCGACTTCCTCAAGGTTTTGTTTCTGCAGGAGCAATATAGTCTAGAATCATGGCAATGACCTTAGCGAATGTTCACCCAGAGAATGTTAACTGTTATATGGATGACGTTTTCCTATGGTCAAATTCGCAAGATCATATGATAGACATATTAAAGGCAATCTTTGTTCGTTTGCGCACCGCAGGACTTAAACTCTCAGTGGAAAAATGTAAATTTATACAAGAAAAAGTTTTGGCTTTAGGACACATCGTATCGAAAAGCGGATACCAGATAAGTGAAAAAACTATTAAAGCAATAAAATCATTTCCACCCCCCAAATCCCAAAAAGAATTAAGATCTTTCTTAGGTCTCAGGAACTATGTGCGCCGATTTTGTAAAGATTACACAGAATTAGTAGCTCCATTACTGCGCATGACAAGAAAAAATACTAAATTTATTTGGGATGAAGAAAAACAAAAAGTAATTAAAAAACTAAACCAAGTTCTTTTAGATGCACCACTATTAGCACCCTATGTTCCAGGAAAGGCTCTACGCTTATGCACAGATGCTTGCACCAAATCCATTGGAGTGGTCCTCCTGCAACAGCAATCCGATGGTTCTTGGTCACCCTTAGGCTATTACAGGAGATTATTAAGACCGGAGGAAACACGACGCCATATTGTAGAAATAGAACTTTTAGCCATTTTGTCTGCTTGCAGAGTATTCAATTTCTTTTTGGCATGTAAAGAATTTGAACTGTTAACAAACTACAAGAGTCTTACATATTTAAAAAACACCGAAATTATCACCAAAACTCCTTCGTTGGGCACTTGAACTTGAAAGTTACCGTTACATTCCTATACATATAGCTGGCAAAAACAATCCCGCCGATATTTTAAGCAGAAATACGGACATCGAAAAGACAAAAGAAGATTTCGATCCTGAACAACTAGACGTATTTTTAACATTCCAACAAGGCTTAGATGTTGCTAGATTGCAGAAAGAAGATAAATTTTTTGGACCGATCTATGAAGCGATTCAAGATCCCGAAAATTGTTCCATCACTTTAGAAAGAACGAAAAAATGTATGAAATTAAAGATGATCGTTTATACATAATTCATCGTTTCGCTAATGGAAAGAAACTTCTTTTGTGTATACCATACAGCATGAGGGATGCAGTTTTTAACCAAGCTCATTCTGACCCCATGGGCGGAGGTCACTTTGGCTACAGTAAGATGTATAATGCGTTATATAAGAAAATCTATATTCCCGATTTGAAAGGTTTTCTGCATGAGAAATGTGATACCGTGTCAAGTAAACAAAGGAAAACAGGAAAAAAATAACGTTACACCCACAAATATACCCTCAATATGGACCGATGGAGTCGATCGTTCTTGACGAAATAGGACCCCTTCCATTGTCTGGAACCCATAGACACAAATACATTCTAGTAATGACTGACATGGCCACACGTTACATCATCGCCAAGTCAATTTCTAATGTATGCGCAGAAGAAATCTCTCAAATTATATATGAGGAACTAATACTAAAGTTTGGAATCCCCAGGCAGATCTTATTAGACCGACTTTCCTCTCATAAAGGGAAATTAATGGAAGAAATGACAGAAAGATTCGGAATATCTTTGAATTTTGCCGATACCGGAGCTCATTTCTCAATAGGTCAAGTAGAGAGAATAAACGCAATTTTACAGGATACGTTAAAACACTACGTAGATAAAAAGATAAATTCTTGGGACATCGTTCTTCCAAGTTTAGTATTTACTTTGAACACCCATGTACATGAAAGGTCAAAATTTTCTCCTTTTTATCTCCTTCATGGTTATGATGCGAGAATGAAAATAGACCACGTCTTTGACTTACCTTATAATCATCAAGAGAACGAGGAACGTTTCACAGCGCTAAAAGAAGCTCGCGATTTAGCTTACAAAACTTGCAAAAGCAATATAAACAACAAAGACGATACATGGAAAAGAAATACAGGGTGCGGCACGTAAAACCGGCCCGTAAAGTGAACACATGAAATGAAATGTAATGTATTGAATATGATTAACTACAACACATAAATGAAATATAATGTATTGAATATGACTACTCACCTTCACAGCAGCCATCACAGCAGGTGCTGAAAGTGTTCTCCGCCCACTTCAACACACATGTGAGCACGATTGAGGAGATTCATATATACCATTACCAGTTCTTGTGTTGTAATGCTATTGGTGACATCCTGGATCCTGGTCTTGAGTTCTTCAATTGTGTGTGGATTTGTTTCGTATACTCTTCCCTTTAACAGTCCCCATAAGTAAAAGTCACACGTGTACAAGTCTGGTGACCGAGGAGGCCACAAGCCTTTGCTGATTGTCCACTCTGGTGTAAACATCTCATGCACAAGGGACAATGATGCGGCTGATGTGTGGCATGTTGCACCGTCCTGCTGAAAGTAACATAACTGACGCTCCTCTTCGGTCAAGTGTGTATAAAACTCCTCCAGGATTCCCATATACACGTCACTGTTCGCTGTCGTCTTAAAGAATATAGGCCCAATAACGCGTGTGGCGGAAATGGCACACCAAACACCAATCTTCTCATCATGCAAGGGTACCTGGTGGATTGCGTGTGGATTTTCTGTCGACCAATACCGGTTGTTTTGGGAATTTACGTACCCAGACAGGTGGAACCACGCCTCGTCACTCATGATGAGCAATAGTGGATCCAAGAAACCACTGGCAACATTGCTCAACAGCCATGAACAGAAATGCACCCTCTTCTGCAGGTCAGGCTCCTTCAGTTCTTGCACAACACTTATCCGGTACGGTTTTAACTTCAGTCCCCTTAAAACACGTGTGCAACTTCTCTCACTCGCATGGACCTGTTGACTCAATCTCCTGGTTGACTTTCGAGGACTTCTTGTCATTATCTCCTCCACCTGCATCTTTAATTCAGGTGTGCAGACAGATGGTCGTCTGTTCCTGGGAGCCATTTTGAACCGATCCTGTACGTCGCCATTTTTCAATCAATTCCTGAATGGTGCTTTTTTCGTTGGAAATTTCTCCCGAAACAAATTCTTTGTTTTCACAAAAGATCCAGTGAGAATGAACCCTTCAACAATGGCAACACGCTCGGGTATCGAATACGGCATTATCACACACTGACACTCACCCGGCTTAACACAACGAGGCCTTTTTCTCAACTGGTTTCGACAAGTTTCACTGGCTGCGGCTGCACGTGACTGCTGCAGGTCACGTAAGTCGACCCGACCTCGACACGCCATCTCTTGGTAGGAAGGTAGATTATTTAAGTGTTGCCAAAAACACAATATACCAGAATATTACGACGGGCCGGTTTTACGTGCCGCACACTGTATAAACAAGAAAATTTCATTAAAGGTCAACGACTCTTAATCAAAGCACTAGGACAGAAACCCGGAATTCCAGCTTGTTTTTCCAACAAATATAAATTAATAGGTGAAATATTAGAAAAAGTGAATGAAAATTCATATAAAATAAAATACGTGAATGAAAAGAAACAAACCAAAATCGACACTTTCAATATCCGAAGATTAAAATTATACAATGAGGCATGTGAGAATTAAATTTTAAAAAAAGAAAAGAATATTTATTATCCTATGGTAGTATTATTTTTCTTCTTTTACCGGGCGAGTCGGTGCGCACGGCTGACACACCTTCTCAGAAACATAACATCTTTTTCTGACATTCAGGAAATTGGATGTCTTTTGAAGACAATATGGTACCATTGATAATCTAATACACAAAACATTGGCTTAGAACATTGGCTTAGAACATTGGCTTAGAATGACTTTCGCTATTTTAAAAAACTATCAACTTGAAATTTTACATTAGTTTCTATCTGTTATTTGAGGCAGCTGACTCGGTCTTCGTTAACCGAAAAGTAGGCTGCTTACAGCAAAGACTAGAAATAAGTGCTGACGAACGTACTCAAATACGTAAAATTTCGACGAGATACCACAGAGTTCATGATTGATTTTAGTTTTTAGCTTTTAAAAAAAGTTTTTAAAGTCACATATATAAACATTTCAGTAGCGATATAAATAGTACAGTAAAGAATAAATTGATATTTTAAAATAAATTATGGTACTCACCTATGTAAGGTTCCATGTACATTAATTGTAAGCGCGAAACCATCCATCATTATTCTAGCGCATAAATTCCATACACACTAACTCTTAAGGTTCTATCGTTTCTTTGGTTTCCATAAAGCTCAAATATTTAATAATAATATATTTATACTAAGCTTCATGTCTGTAACGAACTTTATCGTTCATAAGTAGGTTAAATTTAAGATCATAGATCTAAGATTCACTTTCAATCTTCTATTTAATAGCAAAATATTTAAAAAAAGACAAAAATAATAATCTGAAGCTATAAATATTTAATATTTTAATAATTAGAATACTCAATTACTTAAAAGCTATTGACAGATTAATAAGTTATTAATTATTGATCATTTATGTTATTAAGCTATTAACAACCTAGCTACAACAAATATTAACTTATGACATAAATATATGCTAAGCAATATTTATACGTTGCCATTTTTAAATGAAAAATAATAAATCCAGTTTAAGAAAATCGATCAAATATTCGATTTCAGATGCTGTACTACGGTATAATTTAGAATATATAATGGTTAAACATTCATACTATTTATGAATTAAGATGCCATTTAGTGTTACCTATTTTGGTTAATTTTAATTCCTTTCGAGCTACATGGAACCAACAAATTAACATCAAGATTTTAGAACCTACATCCTAGTGTTTAAGCCACGATTAAATTATTTAATTATTTATTTCCTATCTACACTTAATTTATGAGTTTTCTCTACAACGCATACAGATTATGGTAATTCTTCACACCACGATATTAGTATTAGGAATTCTTTATTTTATTATTATAATGTATTTTTGATTTTGAAAGAGAAAAGGTAAAAAGAACAACGATCTTTTATATCAACTATTATATGTTAACATCACCAACGCTTCAATGTAATTTCCTTCAAGCGCATTCTTGCACAACTCACACTGACCTACATTCTTGTACACAAGGCCAAGGCTCATCACGGTCAAGCACTCATGTAATAAACACTATCCATTTAAATGAATCTTCTTTCACCATCACACAACAAAATCTTAACACCACTTTTCTTTTTCTCTGAGATTTATCTGAATCCCTACCCCTACCCCAACCCTTCCAAAATTTTCTGGCCATACCACGAACATGAAGAAAATCTTCTTGATGACCAACGGACGCAACAAGTTACTTTAAATGGTTCAAACACGATAAAATTTATCGCAATGTGAATGCATTTTATCACCAATGGATTCTCCAATTCTGTGAAAATATATCATCAACCCACACCGAGACACTCACCAGGAAAACTACTAAAATTTTGGAAAACGTTCGAAACGGATTCCCCCTCGCAACCATTGCAGAAAAAGACTGCGATATCACACTTTTTCTCCTGGAAATACGTAACTAATTCCAACTCATCACTTTACAGTGTGCAACCCTTGTTATGTGTTTTTACGCCATAAGTAATTACAACTGATGAAACTAGTGAAAAGTGATGGCAAATAATTTATTAAAAATAGTTTTTTCAGTGGAAAGCTTCACAGAAATCAAAGAGTGGAGATTTGTGTTCTTTGTGTTTAAGTGCAAAACGCAGTGAAGTTAACAACAAGAAAAATCATTATTTTTGTTCTTTTAATCATCTCTTATCAAAGATGCGAGCACTTGTGCGTGAACATCTGTATCAGCATATCAAGTGTCATGACATGTCGGCCAGCGTAGGTACAAAGGTATCTTACTAACTGTAAAAGCGAATCACAACTCATACCGCCGATAAAAGAAAAATCTTAAACTTTCATTCATTGGTAGTAGGCGTAACCTACGATATCTGTGATTCATTCTAGTGACTTTCTCATGTTTTGTTTTTATGTCGCCAGATGGCAGCACATGCTGGGACAACTCATTAAACACACTTTGTTACGCATCCTATTGTGCTAAACGGAAACTACAAGCTTTAATATTGCATAAAGCAAAAGACAATTTTTGCGGAATATATTGCCAACCTGGGTTGCTCTTGATAAAATTTAGTAAAACTTGAATATGTAGAGCACTCTGAGCTCCCCAGATTGATCTAATTTGCATGAAGCAAATCTATATCTACTCGCATTTATATGAGAGGTAAGTTTGGGGATACTCCACCACTGGTTGCATTGATTGAGGGCCAACCAGAGCCCTATTAAAATGATAACAACAATGTCTACTTAAACATGTGTATTTTAACAGAACTAGTAATCATTTATGTGTAAAGTGTTGTTTGTGTAATGAAGACTTAAGAAAGTGTAATTTAATGTGTAACTCATGTATAACGAATTGGGTTAGCACAGAATTTGGTTGTGACACATACCTGTTGTTGATGATTAGTCGAACCAAGCACTGAATGATCGTATACCAGTAACAGCAGTCGGTTGTATTTCAACGTTGAACTTCTTAGACTGTTCTCTTAGTATTTGAAGTTAATAATGTTTTAACTTAATGAATTGTAGAACTTTAAATGCTACTTCTCTAATATTGATCCTCTGATAATACTACTCTGATAATGATGTCATTGAATAAAATAAAAGGTTTTTATACAACTCAAACTGCTGACGATCCAGTAATACGGTTTCAGCACTCGGGCCGATTTTCGTCCACGTGCGTCCCAGATCTAAAAGATCTTATTCAACCAAATTCTCATAACCTCAATTCAATCATGATGACACGAAACTATGTCACTTTCTTGATGTCCTCATTGTCCGAAGAAAAGTGTGAATGTTAACAAATTTATTACATAACATTACAAGCTCTTGTTGATAGACTAGAATTCATACAATTTGAAGTATACACATACTGTATTCTTTGCACATATCTCTTTAGAGATAAACAAGAGTAAATTAGGTCTCCTGAAACTCAAGACCATACTACAATTAAACTAAACCAATAATTAATAATTATCTATGGTCTTGACACCCCCGCCGACAAGACTCCAGCTTGCCGTCGCAAGTGGACGCCAAGAGCTATATATGAAACATCAAATCTTTAAGATATATGTAAACCAGTATTAATAAATATAAAATTGAAAATAACTTACTAAATCTATGGTGAAAATTGTTACCATTTATTGTAAATTGAACAATTGCTACTTTATCAATTGTCAATGAATTTTGCGTGATGCCTCTAATTTGGGTTTTCTCCGGAATGACTATTGCGTTTGTCGGTAATAATTTATCACTTATTATTGACAATTGTGATCCCGTATCAATTGTCGATCTTATTCTTCGGTTTGCTATGTAAACTGGTAAAAATACCATTTCATTGTCACAATCTATTGAGGCTACTATTTCTCTAATCTTCTTAACTCTATTTCCTGTAAATGTGCCTCGTTCATTTACAGTTTGTTTCAGTTTAAAGACTGAGTAGTTGGATTATAATATGTCACTCCATTTAATTGTTGTGGAACCATTGTTGGTACCGCAGACTGAGACTGTGGAGGTTGTTGAGATACCATTGGTATCTGTTGATAATATTGCGGCGGAAAATTAGGCTGAAATTGCGGATTATATTGATAATTATTCGGGAAATTATTTTGAAAACCTCTTCCGCGCCAATTTCTCCTGAAATTTCTTTGTCCTCTTCCGTTACCGGATCTGTAATTGTTTCCACGACCTCTATTATTTCCATTATTATATTTGCCATTATACGACTGATTATTGTCATAGTTTCTATTGTTTCCCCGAAATTTCTGATTTCTAAAATTTCTTCCTCTAAATCCTTTTCCTCGATCTGACCTATGTTCTCTATTTTGGCCTTGATCCTGACTACCGTTTGACTCCTGACCTTGATCCTTATTATGATTGAACTGTGATGCATTCGTTAATGCTACTTGTAAATCCTCAATTTTCTTTTCTAATTTTGAAATTTGCGCAACACTAACTGGCTCTTTCTTAATTTCTTTGTCTTCTTTCTTTCTGATTAATAGCTTATCTATTTCTATATCACTATCGTCACTTTCTACTTGTTCTTTCATTTTCTTTAATAAATCTTTCACCGTTACTTTCCTATCTTTATTATCTCTCTTCTGTCTCCTTTCTATTTTACATTTATTTTTCTCTACTTTTTGTAATTCTTCTAAGAATTCTTCTAATGATACAAAAGTTTTTGTTCCTACTTTTTCCATAAAATATGGCAAAAGTCCTGCTGCTATTAATCCTATTTTCTTTGTATCGTTCATTTTCTCGTCTATTCTATCTGCTAATGTAAGAATATCATACGCGAAATTTATCACAGGTTCATCTTCTCTCTGTAACCTGTCTCTAATCCTGTCTTCTAAATCTAGGTTAAAATTAGAATTTGTAAATTCTTCTATCAAATCTTTTTGTAGATCTTTATAGGAAATGTCAGCTACATTTTTTCTTTTCAAAAATAGCTTTACCCATTGTCTACCTACACCTTTGAAAACTGTGGTTAGCAGTGTTTTCCTTTTATCTTCATCGTACCCTGCTATTTCGCAAGCGTCATCGAACTCATCAAAGAACGCAACTATGTCTTGATCCTTTATTAAGTCAAACTTTGGTAATCTACTCATATCCGTAAATATTGCTACTCTTCTATCTGATGTCGCCATATCTTTATTTTCTAATTCTATTTTAGGTTCTTCCTGTTCCTTATTTATTTTTACTTGTTTTTCTTCTTTTATATCTGGATTTATTTCTTCAAATTCACGTGGGAAATCAAACGTTTTTACCGATACAGGACTACCTGGAAAATTTGAAACTGGACCCGGTCTAAAACTTGGTGTTCCTATTGTCTGATCTACTACACAGTCCTCGTTTAACTTCTTGCGTCCCCGCGGAGGTGTTAATAAACGTACTAACTTATCGACTCCTACGTCTACACCTTCTAATGCTTTCTGTGCTCTAGTTATAATTCGTCTTTCCGTCATTAAACTATACTTATTCTAAAATATGTATACACATATTATATAGTTCTAAACCCTTCGTATAAGCTTGTACACAAACACCTTTTGTATTAATCATGTAATAAGGCAAATAAACTTTTATAACACAACCATTTCTTAATAATTCATAAGGAATTCTTATGATTACTTCTAACTTATTAACTACACACATAATTATTGTTACCAAATGGAAAAATTAGTCATTATTATTATTATTATTTAACTTCATCACTGTTTTACACATTTCGCGAGGGTGGGCGGGAGGGTTTAGCAACTATCAAGCAAGAATGCGGGATGTAAACAACCATGCCTTGGTGGTTATATAATCTTATGATAAACTAGTTTCGCCGGGAATCGAACCCTAATCATACTCCACCATGCCTAAATTACTACTGGAATCGTTACAATAGTCAAACTGACCTCACAGCATCTCCACTATGCCGTCTAATTACTAGGATCGTTACACTAGTCAAAATGACTCACAGCATCTCCATCATGCCAACCTGGGTTGCTCTTGATAAAATTTAGTAAAACTTGAATATGTAGAGCACTCTGAGCTCCCCAGATTGATCTAATTTGCATGAAGCAAATCTATATCTACTCGCATTTATATGAGAGGTAAGTTTGGGGATACTCCACCACTGGTTGCATTGATTGAGGGCCAACCAGAGCCCTATTAAAATGATAACAACAATGTCTACTTAAACATGTGTATTTTAACAGAACTAGTAATCATTTATGTGTAAAGTGTTGTTTGTGTAATGAAGACTTAAGAAAGTGTAATTTAATGTGTAACTCATGTATAACGAATTGGGTTAGCACAGAATTTGGTTGTGACACATACCTGTTGTTGATGATTAGTCGAACCAAGCACTGAATGATCGTATACCAGTAACAGCAGTCGGTTGTATTTCAACGTTGAACTTCTTAGACTGTTCTCTTAGTATTTGAAGTTAATAATGTTTTAACTTAATGAATTGTAGAACTTTAAATGCTACTTCTCTAATATTGATCCTCTGATAATACTACTCTGATAATGATGTCATTGAATAAAATAAAAGGTTTTTATACAACTCAAACTGCTGACGATCCAGTAATACGGTTTCAGCACTCGGGCCGATTTTCGTCCACGTGCGTCCCAGATCTAAAAGATCTTATTCAACCAAATTCTCATAACCTCAATTCAATCATGATGACACGAAACTATGTCACTTTCTTGATGTCCTCATTGTCCGAAGAAAAGTGTGGATGTTAACAAATTTATTACATAACATTACAAGCTCTTGTTGATAGACTAGAATTCATACAATTTGAAGTATACACATACTGTATTCTTTGCACATATCTCTTTAGAGATAAACAAGAGTAAATTAGGTCTCCTGAAACTCAAGACCATACTACAATTAAACTAAACCAATAATTAATAATTATCTATGGTCTTGACAATATATATATATATATATATATATATATATATATATATATATATATATATATATATATATATATATATATATAATGTATATAAATGAACACTATTTTATCTGCAAGATTTTTATTACTTCGTATTATTATTTTCAACGTTTGAATATTGCAAATGCAATTTTAATAGCAATATTCATACATCAACATTAATTTTTATATCTATCTCTTTTGATTTATATCATATTAAGAATGTATATATATTTTTATTTTTATTTTTCATGTAAATTATATTTTTATTTTTATTTTTCAACAGCACGAATGTGTCGAAGTTTTACTCGCCAGGGGATGTTATGGGATGTCATATGGTACTTTAGAATATTCATGAGATATTATTAGATATTATAGGTTTAGATTTCAATTTTGGTAATATTACAATATTTTATGTTATGTAGATTAATTTTATTCACATCATCATTTTACTCATTAAATCATGTCACACAAATAATAGGAATAACATCATGTCATGAAAATCATTTAGTTTGCTGATGCTTTATTATTTCATTACGAAAAAGCAAAGACTGCAACCTAGTTGCATTATGTTAACAAGAGAATTTATACAATGAGGTTATTACGTTTGTCAAACAATTACAATTGGATCAGCGTTTTTACTTTCAAAATTGAGAACAGAATGTCTATGATATTGTAAGAATTGTGTATCTTTTTGTTTTTTAAAAATTTCTTAGATTGACAAAATTTAAATCATCCGAGAGATTGTGTCTGGAGATTCTAAGGATTTTTGGTCAGCAGAATGTCCTGTCCCAATTGAGTTTCTCAAGATTTGCACGTGCTAGCTGGAGTATGTTGTTATCATGAATATCTCCGATATCTGCAACCTCAATATCTTGATTATATAAAACCGTTTCCTTGGAAAGAGAAATCAGTTATTAAGAGTTTAATAAGAAGTTAATAAGAAGCGAGTTAATGAGAAGTTATTAATCCGACGTCAACGAGAAGTTTAAGAGTTATCGAGTTGACATTCATTAGATCAAACATCGAAATAGTAATCTGACATGTTGCTTTACGATACGGACTTATATCCTTAGTAACGAGTCGGGATAAGTTATTTTAATCCGAGTTTCGGAAAGTTCGTACTCGAGTTTTATTCACGTATATTTTACGAGTGACAAGTTCATCTTTCCATGGACGCTTTATAGAATTTCGAGCTGTACTGCAGATGAGATTACCTGACATCATAGAACCAGTAGTCATCCAGGTATGATATTTTTAACGCCAGATTTCCTTACTTTCAATCCTCATGACCTTTCAGATATTTAATCGAGTCAATCTAAGAATACTAAATTCATTGACCAATAAATTGTTATAAATTGAACAATATGCCTTTCTCTCAGTTAAATAACATTTCCATTGATCACAACTAAATTATTCTTGAAGTTCATGCTACACATCTTGCCTAACTTTTAGGGGCATGTTGAGAGAGAAATTCCAGATATTTCTCTTAGATTAGTTTGGTCTCCTCATATTTGCTACTATCCCCACATTCACTTCGTATAAGAGTAGACCAGGCCAGCAATAATGAAGAAAATCAAAATTATGTCGGTCCGTATCCTGTGTTTGAGTTCTATGACCCGGAGTCGCGTCCAACGGAAGAAAGACTACAATTGGACGGCTGGCACCAAGAACGTGCGGTAAGTGGCGAGGAGTTCAACCTGCAGAAGGAAACGCTGTCTTGTGAAAATGGTGTTAGAATTTTAATAACAGAGGCGCTCATCGAATTTAGCGATATTGTCGAAGAGAAAAATGAGGGTTTACAATGTTTTATCACCGCATCCACCATCACAAGTCTTGCGATGCGGACATATCGTACTTCCCACTTACCTAAGAATACTATTCCTGTACTTCCCACGTTGCGTTTCCATCATGAGACCAAGTATAGTAGTAAAGCTATGAAATGGCTTATGTATATGGAAGACCAATTAGGGATAGGAATTCAACATAAAGGGGGAAATGTGTATTGGTAAGTAGAAGGTCGATGAATGGCACGAAGGACTCAATGCTGTCTTCGAATATTATGGTTGTTACTATCACTCTTGTAAACAGTGTTTCCCTTTTAATCTTGACGATGCCATTCTGAACGAAGCTCGTGACTCATATAATACAATGGAGAAACGATATGACCAAACCATGTTCCACTGTAGGTACCTAAAAAGTGTGGGTCTAACCTTATACGAAATATGGGAATGTTCTGGGGCCAATAACGAAAAGACGGATAAAGAGGTACAAAGGTTTATTCAAGAGCGTTGTACTAATCTGCCTGATTTCCTTATTCCCAAGAATTTTTACAACAGCGGCCGCACGGAGTTCTTTCGTTTCTATGTCAATTGTACGAGTGATAAATGTATAGCGTATGTAAATAGTATTTACCCTTGGGTAATGGCACGTAAAACTATGGCCGTTAATTCACCTAAAATATGTACGGGGCCAGACTTTCCAGATGTGGGAAGTATTCACGGAGTCCTGAAATGTTCCATATTGCCTCCAAAAGACCTCTATTTTGCAATTCTTAAGTACGTTGCAGGGGGCCGATTACTCTTCAGTGTTTGCCGTACATGTATAGGAGAAGAAAACACTAACGATTGTACTCATAGTGATACTGATTGTGTTCTCACAGGGACATTTTGTACTCCAGAGTTACATCGTGTTCTTCAAAAAGGTTACAAAATACTCGATATACACGAAATAAGGGAATTCGGACTCCTGGATCCTAAAGAGAAGAATTCAGATGGTTTGTTCGGATCTGATGTGAATTACTTCCTTCAGATGATGCAGGAAGCCTCTGGTTTCCCCGCTTATTATAAAACGGAAGAAGACAATCATAAATATACCGAGGAATATTATGCCCATGAAGGTATACAGTTGAAATCTGATAATATTAGGATTCACCCGGGATTGAGGCGATGTGCGAAACTATATCTCAATTCATTATATGGTAAATGGGGCAACGCACAGACATGTCACAGACTGTAATTGTAAGTGATGAAAGGACGTTTCCTAGGTATTTAACGACGGCAAGGTACGAAATTCAAAGTGTGGTACCAATTGATGATGAGCATCTAATTGTCAATTACAGAGACATTGAAACTGAAAACGTACCTTTACAGTTTTGCAATGTCATACTAACCGCACTTCTTACCTCGTGAGATAGACTTAGACTGTACGAGTTACTGACGACTGTAGGACTAGACAGAGCGCGATTTGCTGTGACACCAACAGTTTATGTACCTACAGAAAAAAGATAAGGAACTTTTGTTACCGCTCGGAAACTATTTCGGTGATGTGACAAATGACGTACCAGAAGGTTGGGAGTTTACAAGATTTATCTGTTTAGGAGCAAAAAATTACGCTATGAGGCTAATAAATGCCCAAGGGAATGTTCGGCATATTTTCAAAACTAGGGGATAATATTAAACGTTAGGACCTCTCAGAAAATTAACTTAGGGAGTTCCTATAAATTAGCGTCTGGATAATTAGTCCATAGTAATAGAAAATCCAAATAATATTGTGCGTAGACCAGGATTACGCATCTTTAGCTGTATAGAGACAAAGACACACCGTGAGGTCAAGAAATAACGTAAACATATTGAGGAATATGACGTAAGTGATGATGAACCTATAGGAATACGTGCAAGTGTACTTTACGGTTAAGATCCACGAATGAGTAAATGTGACTTGTATTAGTGTCTCTTATTTCACGGATCGCTCCACATAGAAACTCGTAACAACAATCGTAGATGTGAACATACTAAACATTTATTTATTCCTAATTTATTTTTCATTTATTTCTTATGTTGAATCGCTTCTTGTAAAAGCTCATAAGTACACTCTATGAGCATGACGCATTAAATATTTCCGTTTGGTGTGAAAACTCGAGAGCTTTAATATTCTTATAACCTAGTGATTTTTAACCGTTTCGTGTTCTTAGAAAAGTTTTTTCTTGTTTTTCACCCTCTGTTGATATATATATATATATATATATATATATATATATATATATATATAGCAAATGCTCTATTCATTTGAGTAAAAGATGCTAAAGTATCAACATCCCTCTACTATTTTAATTGCTGGTTCTTCGAGGGCTGGTAGAACTTCTTTTGTAAATCACTTACTTAATGAACGTGATCAAATGTTTATTATAAAATTTAATGACATTGTATGGTGTTATGGTATATTAATGACAAAATTAAATGCAAATGCAAAAATACGTTTTGTGTTGAGAATGCCGACATGAATAATTTTGAAATTAAAATAAATTCATTATTACTACTTGATGATTTAGTATCAGAAACCAATGGTGATGTTGCTAATTTATTTATAAAGTATCTATATCATAAAAAGTTAACTGTAATACGTATTTATTAAAAATGTATTTCCAAAAGGAAAGTACGGACGTGATATTAGTTTAAGTGCAGATTTTATTGTAGTATTTAAAAATCCTCGTGATTCATTACAAACACAATGTTTATCTAGGCAAATTATGCCTCGGCATAGTAAAGAAATCGTGAATGTGTTCGAAGAAGTAACACATAAACCTCACATTTATTGTTTTACATGACATAAAACAAACGATGGATTGCAAATACCTACAAATATTTTCCCAATAAAATTATGTATGTGTACGCTAACGTGAAAGACATACATACAGAACTTTTTGTTTAGTCTGCATCAAGATGTTGAAGGTGAAACAACACTAGAACAGTGCAAATGCATGAGTTTCAAAACGAAAAGAAATTTAAAAAATGCTTCAGGGGATTTAATAAGAACAATTTCTCAAGTAGCAAAAAACTCTTGACAGAAGAAAGGTTAACGTAGACATAAAAAGATATTAGGTGCTATATCTCAGCAGCGTACGGCTTTGAAAAAGTAGTTGCTAGTACAAAAAGGTGGTGCGCTTCTACTTCGGGACCACTTCTTGCAGCAGTAGGAAGTAGTATTTTTAGTCGTTAAGTATGTCAGAATTACGTAAAATGATTCCAGTTCCATAGAATGCTGTACACGAAATTCAATCCAATCTTAAATCTATAAATTCACATCAATCACGTTTAGATGAAGAAATGAATAATATTTTAAAACGTGATATTAGTGAACAACAAAAGTGGAAATTATATCAAGCAGCTTGGCATCGTTATTTACAGTATACTTCATCTTCTCATAAACCTATTACATAACCTATTATTTAGGAAGAGGAAGAAAAAGAAAAATCATTATCATTATCATCATCATCATCATCAACAACAACTTTCCAACATGATAACAATACTTCTATTATAACATTTGTATCAGACATTTTACAATCAGTACTGAAAACACTACGTAGGAAAACAAGATCTATTATTAAAGCAGTTAACAAGTTCAGATAAAATTCAATGGGATAAGTCTGGTATAGTACGTATTCAAGGAAAAACAATACCAGGTTCAAATATAGATTTAGTAAATGATGTTCGTACAAGAAAATATTCAAGAAATCTTACAGGTATTCATGAAATTAAAATTTATTAGAAGTTCTTAATGTTCCTAAAGAATTTATTGGTACACCTATTAGCACATCAGCATCAAAAGCGAATAATAATAGCGGTATTAGTAGTAGACAACGTAGTTGCAAAGTAAGAAAATCACCTAGTCCTGCAGCATTAGCTAATTTATTTAAAAATTGGAAAGGATATAGTATGTAAAAAATTACAAAATTATTAAAAATATGTGATTATTCAAATCCAGATTCTTCATCAAGTATACAAACATTTCATCGTAAAACAAGTTATCTAAAAAATTAAGAAACATTTCCGAGATGCTGATATATATACCAGCTCGTAAAGTATTTGAACGTAAAAAGTATTATGTTAGTACACCAAAGGAAACATTACAAATGGATTTACCAGATATGCAAAATATTGCAAAGTATGATAACAATTGTAAATATATATTATGTTGTATTGATATCTTTTCACGTTACACATATTGTGATTCATTAAAAACAAAGGTCCTGAAATGGCAAAGGCAAAAACAAAAATGTTTAAAAGATTTCAAGTTGCCCGTGTTTAACGTACAAACAGATTTAGGCAGTAAATTTTACAATTGTAATATAAAACAATTGTTTAAAGAATACGAAATTAGTCATTATAGTATTAATTCCGAAATTAAATGTGCTTTAGCAAAACGTTTTAAACGCAGATTTAAAAAATTGTATCGTTATTTTACCGCAAAGAATACTTATCGTCATATACATGTATTAGATCAAATTGTAGATAAGTATAATCATTCATATCAGTAAAGTATTGAAATGACACTTGCCTGAGCAAATGATTCCAATCTGAATCAAGTGTGAGAAACAATATACGGAAATAGAATGAATAAAAGGAATATAAGTTGTACATTTAGTCCGGGTGATTATGTCCATGTTAGTAAATATAAACATATATTAAAAAAGGATATTTACCTAAATGTTCAAAAGAAATATATATATTGTTGATAAGTGTATTAAATCAGATCCTGTCACTTATAAATTTAAAGTTTGGAATGGTGAAGAAATTAAAGGAATATTTTATGTACAAGAATTACAAAAAGTAATTATAAATTCAAAGAAAAGTTATCTAATTCAAAAGTATTGAAACGTAAAGATGGGTGAATGTATGTAAAATGGTTGGGATATTCATCAATTATGAATTCGTGGATTAGATCAAATTCTTTTGAGTCTGCAAAATGAATTCAAACTTTACACATGACTTTACGTTACTCTTCCTTCAAATGCAAGTAGCAAATGTTTGATAATAACACTACAGCATCATTTCGAGTTAAAGTAGCACAACCTTCTGATTTTAGTGATGGGGACTGGGGTGTTGCTATAACGCAAATTAATATTGCGTGGAGTTTTATAATGTTGAAAATGAAGAAACTATAATTAGTAATATTATCGAGGATAAAGTTGAACGTCATATTCTTAAAATGATACCATGATATTATTCATCAATTGAATCTATTCTACAGTTGATTCCTGAAAATGTTCGTATGTTACATTATTTAAAATAAAAATCAAATTGTTATTAAATATTCTTTAAAATTAGATCAATGTATGATTAGTATTACACCGGGGTTACAACATATTTTTGGATTTATTATTGAAAATACAGTTGATAATAAAATGTTGTATATACAAAAGTTAGTAACGTTGATGTAATATTAACACGTGTAAAACTTCCATGATTAACACGCGGAAATAATTTAGATTATAGTATTCCCAAAACAATGTGTGCGTTGATATTGTAAACAGTCAACAAAATAAAGGACCGATCGTTCGAAAACTTAGTATATATAATGTACAACACGGGTATATAAAATCTTTGGTGTTTCTCACACCGCAATATGTTAAAGTTGAAAAAAAATCAATAGGATAAAACTAAACTTAAAAGATGAACACGTGTTAAAATTACGATTTCGTTTTGGAACTTCAAATTTGACACTTCACTTTAAACGAAAATGATTTCTGAAAGTATTGATGATAGTTTTTACATATTATTAACATGTTATAATGTTAACGATGGTGAAAATGGGTTATATGGTACAAATTTAAAAATGGAGAACCCATTAAAAGTAAAGTTAGTATTGGACATCTTCCAACCATTCATCATTTACTAGTTGAATTAAACTCAGTATCACTATTTATAAGATTTAATTTTTCAAGTATTTCACATGTTGAATGAGATGAACGTGTAGAATCACATTGTCGCCTACGTTAGGTTTTTCTGAAAAATCAAATCTTGTGGATTCAAACAACCATACATAGATATCGGATATCCACATCAAATTTTTATTTATACAGATACAAAATCAATTTTTAGGTGATACAAAAGCATCGTTATTACCTATAGAAACGATGTCTGATATTAAATACGGAAAATTTCAAACAATTACCTTTGAAGATATTAATTATATTCCACTTGCAGAATTTTGTTTCAACACAATCGAAATACAATTAAAAGATCACGCAGATCGAAATTTACCATTTCGTTCTGGGACACTGACCGTAACACTGCATTTTAAACACTTCTTATCTACTAAATAATAATAAAGATGAGATCAAGACCTGTTTCTTATAACCATGAACGTGGAATACCATATTTTCATCACGGCATATGCATTTTTATCAACGGTCATTTCGTTTTGCTTTACCATTTCTTAAACAAGGTGCAAAAACTGTAGGGTGTCATGCATTACAAATGGGTATAAGAGGTTGCGAGTGATGTATTGGAAATTCGTCCATTTAAAGAATCTGTTTGTGCGCGTATAAAAGAAGCTGGTGATAGTTCAAACACAAAAACCATTAATAAAGTCGGAGGGTTGCTAACTTGTAGCGGAAAGAAACGGTCACGCAAAAGGCTCTTGCAAAATTAAAGTTAGTACAGCAACCAGACGTAAACACATAAACGGTATTTTTCATAATGGCGCTCCTAAATTCAAATAGTTCTGAATGTTGCACCAACGAATTTGATTTCTTTTCTATATCAATGACACAAACAGCTATTGAGCGACTACAAATGCTAAATATCGTCCTATTTCTATATTAATCTCAGAAGGACCTACTGGAGAAACAGGGGAATTTATTCATCCTGCATATCTGTATGTTTATGTACGTTTTAAAATTACATAAGATGATGGTACAAATTTAACTGAAGATGATATTGTTGCACCAGTAAATAATTTTTACATTCATTATTTAGTCAAATTGACATTTCGTTAAATGATAAATTAATTAGTTCTTCATCAGGAACTTATCCTTATCGTGCATACATTGAAACATTATTAAATTATTCTTACGATGCTTGTGAAACGCAGTTAGCATGTGCCATGTGGTATAAAGATACTGCAAAACATTTTAATAAATTAGATAGTACAAATTCTGATTTTCAAAAAGGTGCTAATAAAGTGAAAACTAGTAAATCTTATAACGGTATTTGGGTTCGTTTCTTTTAGGTTACTGTGTGTGTAAATAGATTTAATAGTATTGGGGTTGATATTTGAACGTCCTTGTACTGATTTATGAAAGAAAACAGCCTTTGGACTTGATGATACAAACACAAGTAAACATCAACCAACTAAGAACAAAAATGGTGAAAGTCGGGATTCGAGCCATGGATTTCTACCACTAAATCTATTCCGTGCTAGTGATAAATCCATATATTCACCTCAGCTGAATCATCTGATCGTCCCAATTCTGGTTACCCAGTTCACGGTCAGAAGTTTGGGGAACGTTGAGTGCGATATACATATTCATATTTCATATATTCTGCGAAAAACAATAGCTGTTGCACTACGAAAGCTGTAAACATAATGAAACAAATACATGCACAATACTTAACTTCTAACACAAAATATTATCATATAACATGTACACTTTCACATATTAATCGCGATTACTTAGTATATTAACCCCCACAAAACATATATTTGATAAGTATATTTCAAAGCTTTTTAACTATTATAATAGTTTACATTTTATAAACACTAAAATACTTTTCAGAGTGTAGTACTGTGGCCCCGTATAGCGCTGACGACCGAATACCGACGTATCCGCGCGCGTATTAACGGTAATGAAAGTCGAATAAGCAAAGACGTAGGCGTAAACACACTGTTCACTGGAAATGAGGGATTATAGCACTGTTTGTTGAAATATTTCACTCCTCCCACATGCTGGTTCCATGGTTTATTCTAGTTGACGTAGTCTATTGCATTTCGTCATTCGGTATGATTGAAACTTACAAAACACTTTAACATAGAAATTTATTTCTTTTAGGCTATAATTCTACTAGAAGAATTAGAGACAAAGTGAGTTTTATGAGTTGCATGGTGAATTTTTGTTACCATATCCACTAAATAAATAAAACTGGAGTGGGGAAGAATGTGTTTTATTCTCTGTTGTGGCTGGACTTCTACTCATCACGCCCTGTGAGTGCTGCTTTCTTTTTGCGCAATAGGCGCGTATGGATACACTATTAAAAAGAAAGGTAATTTCCAAAAAACGCTCGGTTTTTACGTACTTGCTTTACTGATAAAAATTGATTGGGTAATTATTACATTACTAAAACCACATTAACCGCTTTTTAACACATGGCACTAAGAATAGTTACGATTTGTCACGAAATATGCAAATTATTGCATTTAGTCCGCTATTGCGTTTTAGTCTTGCAGTTCAGTTTAGGTGGGAGGGCTTAGAAACTAAGCTAAGCTGAATAATTCTTCCAAATTAGGCCATACGAAAAGAGAAGTGGGCGAACAACCGACACAATCCTCTTTCATATATGAGGGTTGTCCAATGAGATATATACGATTGCGTTATAATATTTTGAAATGTACGGACGTCTTCATACTGATATTGTAAGTTTAGGTCGTATGCTTCCCAATAAAGTAAGATTACGTGAAAAATTACACCGTAGTAAAGATAATTTTTGCATAATATCTCCTGAAAATACAAGTCATAAATTTGCACTTGAGGAAGTTATTCTTCATGTACGTCGCATTTATGTAGCCGCAGATTTAGCTATGCAATTAAATAAGCGAATGGTTTCGAAAACGGCCAAGTTACCTCTGACAAGATTAGAGACAAGATCTTATACTATACCTGCACATGTAAAGTCTTACAACCTTGATAATCTCTGCTTGCGTAATGCTCCTAAAGGCCTCGTTATTGGTTTCATTTCTAACATAGCCTTCAATGGGAAATCACATCTTAATCCCTGAGTTTCAAAATTTTAACGTGAAGAAACTGCAGTTACAAGTCGGCTCAAAATCGTTTCCTCCCAACCCCCACCCCTGATTTTAATAACGACTTGTAACTTCTAAGTTACTATACTTTGATTTCAGGTACTGGTATATATTATCAAATTATTCACATAGTGTTACTCGTGATGAATATCCAGACGGATATGCTCTGTATGCTTTTATTCTGTCTCCAAGAGGAACTTTAGATGATATTACTTGGGATGCAGTACGTGATTCCCCTGCAAATTTAAAAGTATCATTTTCAGAAACTTTAACAGAACCTGTTACATGCCTTGTGTATGCACAATTCGAATCCTTACCACAAGTAGACAAAGATAGAAATATTTATACTGATAACACCTTCTAATTTATTCAGTTGAGTATGATGAGAATTGTTATACACTTCTCTGCTTTTCACGATAATGATGAAGAGTTTATTGTTAAGGAGCTAGCCATCGTAAATCCTGACGTTTCCTCTTCCAAAACTGGATTTTAAACCACCATTTCCTTTAAATCAGTTATCTGAGCCGATCATAACTACAAATAAATAGCTAAGTAAGAATATATATGGCATTACCTGGCACGAAGGCGATGTACAGTATTCACATCTTAAGGAAACACGTTAAACAAATTGTTCAAATACTGCAATCATATACACTTACGGAATAACTAGAAAATGTTCTCTTCAAGAAATTCGTCAAAGAAATGTTACAAATTTAGAAGAAATATACCGTCCAAAGTATGCTTCATTAAGTTTTCACGTTCACGAATGTGTACATAATAAACATCGTTTCGGACAATATAGGTGCAGTGTTCATGAAGCATTACTCTATGGAGAATATGTGAAAGTGTAAAACTATGTTTCACATGTGAATAACATTGATAATTACATACTTGCTATGATTAAAAAATAATCTTTATAATATATAGTGTCGAGTTGTTAAAAATGTTACTAGCTGATAAAGTGACTGATGCAAGAGTTACTGAGATTTACCCTATTGACAGACTTCCTGTAACGGTAGAACCTCCTGCTGCACTTGTGATTAATCTCGATACATCTGATTCAAGCGGATCACATTGGGTTGCATTGTACATTGATTAGAAAAAGCAGGATATTACTTTGATAGTCTTGCTATGGACATTCGCAAGGAAATAAAAACATTTTGTGAAAAATACTATAATATATTTTACAAATAATCTAAAATTTCAGGCCGATGATTTTGTGTTGTGCAGATATTTTGTTTCATTGTTTTTGCATCATATTATTTGTACTCAATAATTTCAAAAGTGTTTAAAAATGATTAACGAGAAAAAATCCAAAAAGAATGATGATATCGTTTATAACCATGTAAACATTTAAAAAAACAAATATTTTTATTCTTTTATTTTTTGTTATATATTTACATCTTTTATTTTTATCATATATACAATTTTTTATTTTTTATTTTTTAAAATTACATTCCTGTATTTTATTTTAAATTCCTGAGAAAACTTTTACAATCATGATCATGCATTAGTTTATGCTGTTAAATCTTTCGTATTTCCACCAATAATTCAACTGTTCTGCGTTACGATATGCACATCCTGATTTCTTTACAAATTTTGTGTACAAGAGAAATATTCATTATATATGTTTTCATATAATTCATCTAATGACGGACAATGTTTTGTTTCTAAATCAATGACATTATCTAATGCAAATATTCTCTCAATCAAAAGTGATTTCTCTAAAGCTTTACAGTAAAAAGTTGAATTCTTTACACATTGATATACAAGGTTCCGTATGAATGATACAGTATATCGTGTTTTGTTATTCCACTCCAAGCCCTGTAAATTCAATGTCAACCAAACAATTTGAATTCTGGCAATCTAGCGATAATAAATTATAGTCTATTTGTGATTTTACCAAGCAATGGAAATTTACTATATCACCGCATGCGGTTAAACAAAACTAGCTAATTATGAATTCATTATCATACATTTTAAAAGCTTGAATATCGATAATATACTGATTTACGCATGATGAAATTTCATTTGTGCGGTGAATGAAAAAGGATGTAATTTGTCCAACAAATTCTGTATTTTTTAAAAGATTATAAATTTTACGCATAAAGCATATAAATGAGATTTCACCATGTTCTTGTTCAAACACTTCAGACAGTTCACTAAGAGTTTATCAAGAGATAAGTGCTTCGCTGAAAGTGTTCCTGTATTATAAAGATGAGTACAATCATGAAGAATATTTAACTTACATTCCATGAATTCAATTAGATTATTATTACGTAAATGCACATTATAGTTTTTTTATACACAATTCACATTAATGAAAATTCACATTTTTCAATAGCCTTCTTTATACATTCACTTTCCACCTTTTGACTATTACAACCACAGTTTAAACTCCAAAATTTCGATGTTCTTGATAATACAGCTGGAGATGTTGATGGGGTTTCTGAAACTGTTAGCACTGGTGATTCTATTCCATTAATATCTAATTCTTCATCTGACGATGATTCGTATATTTCTGTTTCAACATCAGATAATACTTCAGTGTTAAGAAGGCAAGGTTCCTTTCTCTCAAAGGACTGAATGATGTATCTGTATATAATTTCCCCTATAACCCATAGTAAAGTATTTTCATACCCGCAAGGTAATCACGTGCCGGCACCATTCGTGTCGCCAAACTTCTTTTCTATTACCACTTAGTATACGGACATGGAAAGTTCACCCACCGCGGCCCCAATCTTCTATTGTATTCCCCGCCGGCACTGTATAATATTCACCTACCGCTGCGTCGATCTTCTTTTGTGTTTGTGTTTGTTTCAATACGTACCAGCAAGGTCATTACCCTACAACACCAACTTTAAACTTCCACGCAACCGTTTTCCAAAAGCCCTCGAAAAGCTTAACTAGTCTCATGAGTTCAGGAGAGAAAGAGGTAAGAAGACGTGCTCTGTATATGTACCAGTATCAAGAACTTTCACATAAAGCGAACAAAAAATAAAGAAAATGAAAAATAAATAAGTATTTTGTACTTCAAAATCCTTTCCTTCCCTGAGAGGATCCTGGGATAATATTGAAAAAGCACTGTCTTCGCATATGGGGGCGCCTTGAGGGTCCTGGATTATTAAGAAGCCAGTGTTTTCTCATATTAAGGCCAGGTGGACATTTTAATTTTATTACATCACAATCAAATTTAACAATGAATTTTTTGTAATATTTCGGAATATAATTCCTCTGAGTTGTCTTTAATGAAAACGAGAGAATAAAAAGAATACGAAAGAATTAGAACTTTTTCTATAGGGATATTCTTTTCTTCTGGGGGCCATTCTCTGTTTCTACAGGGGTATTCTTTACAGGGGCTACAGGGACCATTCTCTGTATCTACAGGGGGTTACATTTTAATGTTTTACGTCATAATTAAAAATTGTTCATCGATTAAATTACAAGAGAAAAAGCTTGTGGGAGCCAGGGATAATGTTTCAGATACCAAAAGAGGTCAGTTACCAAAACATTCTACGAACCAGTCCAACCACCCTAACCTTCTGGCAATAAATGCTACATGACCTACTCACCCATCTAACTACACCTGGTTTATAAACAAGCCCATAAAATGTCAAATTTTACCATCCCCATTGTTGTATACAAAGCGCTCCCATCCTATTTTACATAAGCTGTAAAACCGGATTGACATTATAGATGGTTATCAAATACGTAATAAGATCCCAGGTATAATTCCTAATTATTAAATGTCCAACCCTGTTATATATAAGTATCAAAAGACCTATAGCACAGCTATATCCGTCCGTCTGTCTGTGGACAGGTATCAGAGCAAAATCAAAATCAATTAGAAGTGGTTTCTGCAATCGTTTTAGTGTCCCAAGAATAAGTTCTATTGCCTCCGTTAACCTCACGTTCAAACAAGAAGCGGTTGAAATTACCCATTTCCGGTTTTAACGTTTTATGCTGCAACACAAAAATTGTAGTAGAGAGCAAAATTTTTTCAGTCGATTCAGCATCTTAAGGAAACATACTATTATCATCTGCAACACTGTACCAGAACCGGAAGTGGTTGAAATTTGTTAATATTTCTGCTTTCATAAAGATTTCCATGGAGCAGAAACGGTAAGAGATATCAAGAAACAGTTTTTTTGCAATCTATTGAGCGTCCAAAGAATAAGCTTATTGTCATAAGATAGCCTATATCGAACTGGAAGTGTTAGGAGTCAAACATTTCTGGTTTCAAAGTTTATTGCCATAGAACAAACAAAGTAACAGATAGCGAGACATTTTTTTTCACAACAGGATAAGGTCTCAAGAGAATATGTGTTACTATCCACAACACAGTACAAAAACGAGAAATGGTTAAAATTTTGTATTTTCGGTTAATATAGTTTCCATAAGGCAAAAACAGTAAAATATATCGAAAAGCAGTTCTTTTCTGCAATCGATTCAGCGTCCCAAGAATAGGTTTTATGTCATAGCATAACCCTCTATTTAAACCTGAAGTTGTAGTAGTCAGTAATTTCTGGTTTCAACGGTTATCGTCATACATCGAAAACGGTAACAGACAGCGAAAAGCAATCTCTTTGCGGTCGTTTTTGCGTGTTAAGAGAACATACCATGACCTACAGCACATTACCAAAATCAGGAGTGGTGGGAATTTACTAGTTTTTTTTTTCGTTTCAATACTTATTTTCATGGAGCGAGAATGGTAATGGATAACAAAATGAGATTTTTGACACAGATTGAGCTTCCCAAGAATGAACTTTATCTCTACTTTTATCACTTTTTGAAACCGGAAGTGGTGGATAACACATATTGAATAATGGATAGTGATCACATAATGGATAAAACGGAAATAGCTTTCGACAACCAGTTTTTGATATTCATTAAATATCAAGAATATATGTATTTCACCTCTGGTTTTATTATTTTTATTGCAACCGAAAGCAATAGTAATCAATTATTACTTTCCGTGTTAATGCTAATTTCCGTAGAGGAAATTAGTAAGAGATAGCAAGTTTTCTGATACGGATTCTGCGTCCGAGGAAAATAATCTACAAATGATCTTATTCCTCTATAGCAACCAGTAGTTATAGATCTAGTACTTCAAGTTTGAATATTGAATTCGCATTGTTTGGAAGTCTACCATAATTTCGTAATGTGAAGCGTTCTCACTGGGATTACTACCTTTAAAGCATGTGAATGCTACACATATTGCATATACGTGTGAACTATTAAACTGTAATTACATCCTAACTATTAAATTATATACGCCAGCTATTAACTGTAATGTATTTATTTACATAGGTATAATACAACCTTTAAATTATTCATCTATCCTTATACTTTAATATACTTTTGAAATCGATTAACCAAATAATATTTAACAGTCTAATTTGCAGTTTTTCATTTTTACTTTTTAACCAATCTATTTTAATAAGTAGCTAAAATTAGGTTTTCGTACTGCTTCTGGTTAATCCGTGCTGATTCTGATTTAAGCTACTATTCCATTACCTCCCTGGACTCGACGGGAATAAGCCATTTTGACAAAGTTTTGTGAAACATGTTTCTTGTTTATTACCATGCGGATAAATTTCAATGGAGAATGCAGTTTGATCCTGAAATTCTTCTGCAGGCAAATCGACATCAAGTGTATCCGAATCTTAAAATCTCGATTTTGATGAGCTTGCGAGACACAGTACTCTCTCAGTAAGTTTTTCAAATGTTTTATGTTTTACATTCTATTTATTTTATTTCGTTTCAGCTGCTTATCCAGGAATTTCCACAGCCTCCTTACGTGTATAATAAGTTTGCACGAAAAGGCGGACTTTTTTTTAGTTTTTCGATCGTAATCGCAATGCTTTTGCTGTTGGCACCAGTGATTAGAAGAATTATAGTGGAAAAGAAAACAGGCATCAAGGTAATTTCATTTTCAGTTTAATATACACATTACACAAAAAGTAGTTTTGCTGTTTTCTAAGGTATTTATATAATTATATCGGGCATATGCGTCTCAAGCGACGGATAGAGGGAACACATTCCTCCCCCCCCAAAAAAAGTGGCTAGAAGAGGAAGAGGAAGGCTAAAAGTAGATATATGAAAGAAGTAAAGAAATTGAAGGAACATATGAATGTTATATTTGCTGTTAAGTGGTGTGCTGTTATAATGCTGTTACGTTGTGTATGTAGTTATATGAAACTTGTTTCCTGAGAAGGAACTGTCTTCTGAGTGCCACAATATGGTGGAAGTGAAACAAGAGATGCTACGTTTAATGGGCAGATTAAAGCATGTCAAGACAAAGATGCTGAATGCCAATGGTCATAAAAGATTCAGAAATTGTTAGATCGCAATCGTGAGCTGGCGAAGGTGAAGTAACATTGAGAAATGTATCTAGAAAGAAAAATAGGTGACAGTAAGTTAAAACTGAAAAGTTTAAAAATGGGTAAGTACGAGTTAAAGGAGATTTGTTGAAATTTCGAAGAAAAGTATACACAGTGACCGAACAATATGTAGACAGACCTACATATATAAAACATACAAGACTGTATACCTATTTTTGGGCCACTCTGTATAAGTTCAGACTATGCTTAACACAATAAGAAAGGGAATGTTGAATTAATTACTGAATTTCAAGCACATAAAATTGGTTGTTTATCGCATCGCAGTATCAATTGAATACTTGCAGCTTCCACGTATGATGGATGTAGTTGAACGCATGTGGTGAAGATATAACTAGGAAGCGTGAGTTACAAAAAAAAAAAAAAAAACTCTGGAAAGCTAGGGAAAGAAAGTTGAACTGAAGAATGTAAAATAATGTGTAGATAGTTGAACTGGGGATTAAGAAGGGAAAGCGACAAAAACAGGGAATGCATAATAGACATAAAGGGAATAAGAGGAAAGACAGAGAAATTTTAATATTGTATATGGAGATAAATTGAATGGAAATAGAAGGCTTGCAACGAGAAAATACTACGATAGGCCTAATATATAAATTAGTGATGGAGATGAGTGTCCAAAAAGCCAAATGCAACTTGAGATGATGAAAAGAACACACTCAGTTGTATGACAGAAAAAGAAGAAGAACTGTATTTTGGGCAGTAAAAATGTAAACGAAGTAAAGAATCATCGTAAAGAAATAGTGATACTAATAGACACATTCAAGAATCTATAGCAAAACGAAGAATTAAAAATAGATAATATATTTATTGTGTTTTTCTAAAAATATAAAAGAAAAATATTTAGAATTTGTGATCAAATGACGAAAGAGTTGTCAAATAACTTCTTACAGAGAATTTAGGTTTCATTGTCTAAAAAATGAAATAAAATATATGATAATTAGGGACCGGATTTTAGGGTGCAAAATGTAGTAGTAGGAAAAAGGGAATAAAAGGTGCTGAAAAACCATTTAAAAAGGTGAAAAACAGGTGCTCCTAAGGTAACTTTATTAATGCTATAGTATACAGTTTCCTGAACATTTTTTATTCATTACACTAGCAAATATTGTTAAACACTTGGCTTTAAATGTTTGATATAATTTGCAAAATTGTTTTATTTAATCTCAAATTTGTACAACATTCAACATTCTTGTAATAAAATTGTGTTTCAAACCAACTTGATGTTTTAAAAGAAACATTAATTTAGCAATACTGTGGATTAAGACACCGTTATATACTACAGGGTTTTCAGAAACTGGTTATACTTGATTATGTACAATATTTCTGTTTCCGAATGTTAGTTTCTGTCCCTTGGAGCTCAGGAGATCCTTGTATGTGGAGAAACTTCGCTCGACATCAACGAAAACCAGAGGTGCATATCTTGTAAGCACATGGACGAGAAGTTCAGTTGACGCTGCAAATTTTTCTATCTTTAGATTGTTTCGCAAATTCAGTTAAAATTTTTCCCTAACAAATCCGTCAAGATTGCGTCTAAATTTATGCAATATTATGTGTAAACCCGATTGAAAATAAAACAAATTGTTCTGTCCAATTTAAAAGAAATAGGAAAAAAGGATAATAAAGGTGCTGAAGGCTAAAAGAAGTACAAAAAAGGGAAATTTTATTAATTTAGAAAAAAATGGTGCAACAAAGTGCGTTCACTTCAGATCGTTTTATTCCCGAAAATACATATTTTGAAATTTGGTTGATTAACAACTACATTTTTAGAAAAGGTGCTGCACTTTAAAATCCGCTCCTAATGATGATTATAGAGCCAAACTGGTGTAACCGCATTTAACAACACACAGTAGGTATTCACGGATCTGGCTCAAAGTTGGTATACAAGAAGCAAGTGATGGTAGATTATTGTACCCATAATGGCACATTCTGAACATGTTACAAAATAGTTACAGTACTCGTCTTAATCAACTGTTTGGACGTATAGCCGGTCAGGTACTGTGGGCTATTGCAAGGGAAGGTCAGGAGCTGGCTCCGCTGAGTTTCGAACGAGACCATTGTGTTTGCATTTGATATGTTATAACTAGACAAAACTCAAACTTATGCGTTCCACCGGGCGGGATATCGTGAGTAAGCTATTAGCTGACAGAATAGTTTGAACCGGATCATTTGTTCGGAAACGGTTGGGTAGATGGAAAACTCGACGAACACGTATCCCAACATTTTAAGGGCAAACTTCCATGATTGGGAGATCGTACTTTTCAAAGCAGCCTAATGGTCAGCCACCGTTCAATATCCAACTCGTACTGCATAAGCCTTCAGTTAGGAGTCTTAGGAGGCTAGAGTAGAAGGCGTATAACGGGTAGAGTACACTGACTTACCCAGCGAAATAGGGACACGCGATATGCTGCTGGAAGATGAGGTCCCAGAAAAAATCCAGATAAGGTCGGAAGTCAGGATTCACAAAATCACGAATGCATGACACCAGAGACAAGCAGGGTAATTTAGGTTATTTCCTTCTCTCTTATCAAATACCAGAAAGTAGACTGTGGCTTCTAGATAACGAATAAGAACACGCCGAATATTTTCTCTCACTTGTAAGTCTACATACGCGTGCGGAACCATTATCTAAGCCAGAAAGGATTCTCTTCGCTTAATACCACTATACTCCATTCTTTTAACCATTACAGTCTCTCCAGATATTACGGAAAACGTTATTAGCAATGATCTGATATCAGTACTAATTGTACGAAAGTGAGTCAACACTCAACAGTATTAACAATTTATTGTTTAGTACTCGTTTTCACATTGTATTTCGTGTTCGGTTATGATTGTTCTGGCTGTTGCCGTCCTGTCAGTTAGGACTGCTCAAATGATTCTGTTTTAAAGAAGATTTCGGCACAACACGATGGATTGGAAAGGACACATTGGCTATGGGAACACTCTGCTTCCAATCGTGTACACCACCGATATACCGGTCCTTCCTATAGTTTACCCCTCAGAGCACTGAGACGACACGACATAATACGCGAGCGGCAACTCAACAGAACGACCATTCGACATTTCACTGTCTCAGTATATGGCTACGGTCGAATACAATAGACGTTCGCTTATGTTGTACTAGGAATGATATACACCTATCTACGTTCGCCTTTTTGGCCTATAGCCTTCATACTACTAGCAGTATGCTTTTACTGTGGCTGGTGCGCTGCGACCTTCAACCTACGATCAACACACAGTTTACAGACACTCATTTTGTTCTGCAAATTTCGTTCAAATTAGCCCATGTACTGTATACTGTGAGATCTAAAGTGCTTCAACACCAGTGTTTTAGTTTCACTTAGTTCAAAGCAAAAATTCAGCCTCGAATACGAGAGATGGTATAGACGAAGAAATAAGACAGTAGAAGAGTTATGGTTTGGAAGAAGCTACTAATATAAAAGATACTTGGGACGAAATAAAAGATCATTGGAAGAAACTTACATATGGACTAGAGATGGAATCCAGACCAGACGAGATGATACTTTTTACGGTCTCAGTCTGTGCCGGTGAACAAATAGTGGTCTCAGTATCGGTCTTGTCTCGAATGAAAATTCCTTGTGCTGGTTTCGGTCTCGTCTTAATCAGCATATACTTGGTCTCAATTACCAGGTCTCGAATATAAATTCTAAACAGTATAAGTCAGAAATTGGATAAAATGAGATAAGTCAAAATTGGATATCTATGCGTCATGCTCCACTTCCGGTAACCGTAGTATAAGTCAATTCTAAGCGTGAGTTGAATAATCGCGTCTTTGTACTGTTAGCAAGGGCGCCCATCAGGGGGACAAGATGGGGCTCTTGCCCCTAGAGGAAATTGTACTTCAAAATATCGAAAATCCAATAGAATTTTTAAATTAGATACAGCAAAATTTGAAACTATTTTTGAAACGTCGCTTATACTGCCCCCCCTTGGAAACCACAACATGGGCGCACTTGACTGTTAGTATATGTGACACATACTTATGTTTGGTAAAATAAGTCATCTCCTGAAAACCAGTGGTTTTTTTTTTTTTTTTGCTTATACTATTTCTCCCGCGCAGTCTAAAATTGTGAGAGATTAAAAATGCATAAGTAATATTGTACTACAACATAACATTTTTCCCTATTTTTTAAAGTTCATTCTTGATTATACAAAGATTGTAGACCAAATACTCCTTCCTACTCATGCCATATGGACGTTACTGTGGATAAACACCACGTACGTGGCTTTTCTGAAAACGGACAAGAACCTAATTTTCAAAGAATCATTTGCGAATTGACGTCGTGTAACTTACCTGTGTGTGGCGGCTAAGTACAGGAGCATATTAATATTATTATTAGTTGAAGTGACAACTATAACTGAAGATATACATTTAATATTATTATTATAAGCGTACGTTTGAACTTGCACGGCGAAATTACTGCAAAATATGTTATTATTTCTGTTTTTTCTGGATTCCATGCTATTTCTTTATCAGTGGGCACTAATTTGTCTCCAGATCGTCGAGTAAATTAAATTCGGCAGGCACTTTGTTGTAAATAACCTTACAGGAAAAAGCCAGTTCGTTCCAAAGATCGTTCGGTCCTAGAGTTTTAGGTGCATAATAGTAGCTTCAAATCCTGTTCAAGCCATTTTTTTTTTACAAAGTGATCGTGAAGAACGGAAGAGTGTCTTCTCATTCTAAACGAGCAATCCTTAAGAACGTGGAAACAAACACCTGTATCATGATAGAAACGATTTATGAATTTTGCTTGGGAAAGGACAAATAATATCTATGGGAACTACCAGGAGAATTCGAAATATTTCATTGATCAGAAGTATCTACTTTTCTTATTATTATACTCACAAAGAAATACTATAGCATTTGTTAAACAAATTTTGGGTAGAGTAGTCGGTCGAGTATTCGCATTGTGCTAGACTTCCAAATGGTAAATCTCGGTTCGTTTCCCCACCAGGTACCAACTTTTCACACAAAATCCATGCAAACAGATATTCATCTGCCGTTGGGAACTTACAAAACAAGAATCCAAGTAAAGAGTGTGTGAGTTCTTCATCATACAGTCTAAGTTGTTTTCGTATTTATATTCATCTCTCTCTCTCTCTCTCTCTCTCTCTGTCTTTCTTGACGATTCCTTTCATGTCTTGGTATCTTTCTACTTCTCTCGCTCCCTCTCTTTCTTTCATACACACTCACACTTTACGTGCTAGTGCGTGTTCCAGAGTTAAATCCGAGTCAGTTTTGATGGCCTCGTGACTATCCCGATCGACCCGCTCTGGAAAATATAATTAACTGGGAATTTCGGCGTCGTGTTTTTCGTGCTCTGGGGATAACATCCCCAGTCCTTGTCACCTCTGAAAGAAATACTGTTTAAACGCAAGGAAATACCATCTCTTTTTATCTTCCGGATTACCGAGGCTCAATCGAATCACCGGCCCACTACGAGTTCGAATCCTCCACCCAGTGGTGGTCCATAAGCTAAACCACATCACCTGATTAACGCGATGACCCGTTTCAACTCAAGTGTGTCCATTCTATCTGTAAAAATTCCAAAGTTATTTGGTCTAGGAATTAATTCGTGCGGGTGGACAAGAGATGGCGCAACGAACGGAGCGTCCCACAGTTCCGTGTATCCACACATGTGTTGCAAACCCCTGTCATCGCGTATCGTTCGTAGTATAGGGCAGTGGATTAAAGCGTCAACAACACCAGTTTGTAGTTAAGTGAACATGGCGCAATTTGTGCCTGATAAAGTGTTTTTGCGGGGTGTCCTGCTGCATTACTTTAACATGCAGAAAAGTGCGACTGAAAGTCATCGTATTTTGGTGGAAGTGTATGGTGACCATGCTCTAGCTGAGCGAACGTGTCAGAAGTGGTTTGCACGGTTTAGAAGTGGTGATTTCGGCTTGGCAGACCAAGAGCGAGCTGGACAGCCAAAAAAATTTCAAGACGAAGAATTGACAGCATTGCTCGAGCAGAATTCGTGTCAAACGCAGGAACAACTTGCAGCAGCATTAGGCGTTGATCAAACAACAGTCTCCAAACGCTTGAAAGCCATGGGAATGATTCAAAAGATGTCACATTGGGTTCCACATGAATTGAAAGACAGAGACGTTGAAAGACGAAAAACCATTTGCGAATTGCTGCTTCAACGACAGAGCAGAAAGGGGTTTCTGCATCGAATTATTACGGGTGATGAGAAGTGGATCCATTACGAAAACCCTAAACGAAAAAAGGCCTGGGTGAAACCAGGTGAACCAGGTCCATCACAACCAAAACGAGATATTCACTGTGCAAAGGTTATGCTGTGCATATGGTGGGATATGAAAGGTGTGGTGTACTATGAGCTGCTGCAACCGGGTGAAACTATGAATGGAGAACGTTATCGACGACAATTAATGCGTTTGAAGCAAGCTCTGGCCAGAACACGACCAGAATGGGAGAACAGACATGATAAACTTATTGTTCAACATGATAACGCTCGCCCACATGTCGCAAAACCGATAAAACCTATTTAGAAAATGTCGGATGGGAAGTTTTACCCCACCCGCCGTATTCACCAGACGTTGCTCCTTCGGACTACTACTTGTTCGATTGCATGAACAACGATTTGATTGGACAGCGGTTTACTTCTTCAGAAGATATCGAAACATGGGTCTCTGACTGGATCGCTTCCAAGGATGAGGACTTCTTTCGCCACGGAATCCGTACATTGCCTGACAGATGGGCGAAAGTGGTGGCTAGCGATGGACAATATTTTTCTTAAGGTATTTATGTATTTTGTGTTTGTACTACAGCTTCTATGTGTACGTACCAACCGCACGAATTAATTCCTAGACCAAATATATATGCAATAGATGAAATCGAGAGTAGATGTTCGGAACAAATTAATCTTTAGAGATGACTAGAAAATCGCCTTCTTTTGGTGATTTTAAAAGATTTTATTTATATTAGTTTGACACAAAATTCATTTCCACCCTATAATTTAATTTGTTTTATTCACGTTTGGGGCCCGTGATGGCTTAGTGGTAGAGCGTTCACCTCTGGTGCATGGGGTCCTTGGTTCTATCCAAGCTCGTACTAAGTGAGCTTTGTGGTGGACAAACAACGTATATGTGGGTTTCCTCGGGGTTCTCCCGTTTCCTCCCACTTTCTTCATTCCACCATTTCATTTTTCCTTATAATCACCGTGTCCTTTAGCCTAGCCGGCATAACCGTGGGACGAAAAACGGAGATTTCATTTCATTGTATTCACTTTGAAATTTGAAATATGGAAAGTCTGCTACATATATAAGGAACATCCAATTTTTCTTTTGAACATTTGTAATTTTTCATTATGATACAGTTTGGAATTTTCATATAGGCTGTTTATGATAGAAATTTTAGCAGTAAAATAGAACTCATTTAATGTTTTATTTCTTCCTCTCATTTTTTAATTTTTTTGTTCGGTTTGTATTAGTAGTCTGGAATGGAAGGTGTGACCTACGGTACCTACTGGCTTCATTAGAATGTATTTTAGATCAGTACGTTCAATGAACACTACTGAATTTGTAACTTAACCACGCGGAAATAGGGCATGTGTGTTAAACTTTTAACATTATCCTAGATGTTTCTCGGAGCTCTATAATTCCACTGGAAATTGAGTATTTTATTTGACCGCCAAGTTTGCTATTCAATTTGAAAGTGACTTTATGAATTTTGCAAGTATTACATCTATATGACTGTTGGAGTTCTGGAAACGGAGCTTTATTATAGGTTATTTTCTTACTACGTTTAAATTCAATATTTTTCTGTGATCCTTTTTCTTTTCCTTGTTCTCTCCCCTTTTTAATATATGCCTCACTTCTGTACCTCTGTCTAACAGACATGTATTGGTTTCAATTTTTCATTGTGTGTGTTTAAGTTTTTCCCTATATCAACTTATGAATCTTGTTTTGTCTCGGTTTTATTCTTTTATTTTATTGATACTACTACATTTATGTTTTGAAATTAGAATTGTGTTCATTTTGTTTGGTGATTTTAGTATGGGAGAGAGGAAAGAAGGAGAGGGAATTTCTTTACCACACACGATTATGGGATAAGAAAGTGTATATTGGATAGCCTAGCTGCACGGCGTTAGTTGTCTCGATGCGAAGTGTACATCACAGTAATCATACATTCTTAAATGAACAACAGAAGGAGGCGGGATGTATATCTTGATTGATTGGTTGACTTTAATTTACATCCTTTGTCAACATATGGCGATTCCAAGCACATGCAGGATCATGTGCCCACATGCGTGTCTATGACATGCACATAACCATCACTGTGTACGATAGAGAAATCTCTGAACAGCACCACTCTCTCCATTCGCCTCACCATCGCTATCTTCCCCTAAGACTTTATTAGGGATGATCAAGTGTTGAGGTAATCGTGAAAGAGAAATGCGAAAACGAAGAACCGCCTAAAGTGATCGATTGTTTACTTTTTGTGCTCTCACATGGGGACCACGGTGGATTGCATTACACTAGTTTTCGCCGTTGTATCAGCACAGATGACCAGAATGACACCTCCGTATAGGTACTTCACAGTGCGTTTTATGGGGTAGTGCTCGCACCACCTTGTGCTTCTTCAATGGATCACTGACATTCTGTGACCTATGAAAACGGAAATCGCGTGAAACAACCACCTAATCTCTCGTGGCCCCAATATACAACCACATTGGAAGTCACGTTTTTGCATAATGGACGTAATGATAATCTACTGTATGAGCATACACTGGTGGTCGTACAGCTTAACATGGAACCCGAAACATATGAGCTTCCGCCAGGAATCCAATCCATGCTTCCCGTGCTGAAGATGTTTACGCTAACCACGAGGAAGCCTCCAAAATTGGTAAAATATTAGATACTAGTAATCATGCTAAAATACCTACTTCTGAGTTAAATTATCCTTTCATTCGTGATGACAAAATAGTCTAAAATGATAAGGCTGTAATTTTCACTTATCCTGACTGTGAGACGGTTAATTCTCACCGACTACTGTAACTGTCAACTAGTGTATTACAGTGTTATAATAGCTTGATGAGTTAGCAAATATTTCTTTAACACAAATTTGAATATATTAAAGCGTATGTCAAGCTTGAATACATCTATCTATCATTGCAGCTAATATTGTTGCAGTTCTAATGATTAAACTGTTGATCAACCACATACGTACCAGCAGTGTCCGAACCAAGAAGCACATCTCTTCAAGCTATTACAAAATCATGGCAGCATTCAGGGAAGTAACTACTATAGCGCGAAACCCCACAATGCGGGGGGGGGGGCGACACTTCCAAGAGGGCCCTCGACCCTAACCTCCTAATAGGTCGAAGGAAGAAGAAGCAATTGAACTCTGTGAATAGTGGAATGTTCAGCCATTGTTTTAAGATGCAAACGATTCAAAAAGGTCAACGTTATTTTGATGAGTTGTGTGAAGATATTCATCTCAGTGACTGTGAATCAAACATTAGAATTAACATCTATATTAAACTATTTGCCATACTAAATTCACGGTTACATTGTCCTTTTACATCTATGCCTGCTAAAGTATCCAAATTTTTTTTTTGTTTCCTGCCAATATAATTCATCTCACTGAAGATGAAATTCTACGAAGGGTACAGATACTTCAAACAACTTACAGTTGTGATATTGGTTCTTCGTTTCCGATGGAAGTAATTTGATTTGTGAAACATCTGAAATCTGAAATAAGTGTTCAGAATTCTGTGTTTGACCTAACAAGGCTTTCAATTGTGAAATATATGTCGTTGGCGTCTAGCTTTATAGAATTTATTACTGCATATTTGTTGTTTTTCACGCTCCCTGTCTCTGTCAGTTTTGCCGAGAGATTGTTCTCAAAATTGAAATTAATAAAAAAAATAACAATATAAAATAAACTATGTGAGAAGCACAATAGGCCAAAATAGAATAAGTACTTTAGCACTGCTCTCAATAAATGCGGACGAAGTGAAAAAATAGATGTACGAGAGTTAGTAAAGGATTTTGCTGACAGGAAATCAAGAAGGGAAACATTCAATTAATTCCTGGTACTCTTCATGAAGACTGACGTCACTGACTGCAATGAGGTAAGTCCATCTTCCATGCTGAAGCTTATTGAATAAGTTATATGTATAACAAAGTGAAGGAAGCATTAATGGGAATTGGAGATTTCAAGATTGGAGGGCAGATCATTAACAAGATCAGGTATGCAGATGATAAGGTTATTATAGCTAGACCCAAAGAAGGACTACAGGAAATGATCCGCAAAATTTTTGACACTGGAAAACTATATGGAATGAAAATTAACATCGAAAAGTCGAAAGTCATTAGAATAACCAGTGGAAACACGCCCTTACGGATCAGAGTAGAATAAAGAGAACTTGAAGAGGTCGATAATTTCAAGTATTTGGGAAGTATTTTGACGAGAGACGCTTACTGCACCTAAAAGATCAGGTCAAGAATGGCTATAGCTAAAGAAGCATCTATCACTCTTAACTAGCAGGTTCAATATTGGACTTTAAAAGAAGTTGGTCAAGTACTATATATGCAGCATTGGATTGTATGGTTCAGAGACTTGAACATTACGGAAGTTAGAGAAGAAATATTTAGAGAGCTTCGAAATGTGGTGTTGGAGGAAAACGAAGAAGATAAAATGGACAGAGAGAGCAACAAACGAAAATGTCTTAAAACTGATAGGAGAGGACACTTGTAGCCAGCATTCTTCGTAGGAAGGCCAATTGGATTGGACATATCTTGCGAAGAAATTGTATTCTTCACACCGCTATAGAAGGAAGTATGGAAGGCGAGCGAGCAATAGGAAGAAGAAAAACACAACTGATGGATGATTTGAGAAATATTAGAAAATCTTGGGAGTTAAAAGAGGAAACTTAAGATCGAGAAACGTGAAAGAAACATTTCCAGGCTTAAATCTAAAATTAAAAAAAATCCTCATTAGTCCAGGACCTACCGAAAGGCAGAATACTTAATAATAATAATAAATCGGTTTCCATTTATGAATATTTAGGAACTAGTAGTTGCATTCATTTAACTCATTATTCACAGATACAGAGAAGTATGGTTATTATGTTATATATCATTCTACAAAATATGTTGTTATGGCGGGGCCTGTGTATTCTCTTGCGCGGGGGGGGCATGAAACGAAGTTACTCCACTAGTTATGTAATCTCTGCCTGGAGGATAGAATGTCTAGTATATAAAATATGGGCATATTCTTGAATGCTAATTCAGTAATCATGAGATGCATTCAGTAGGTATAAATTTTCTTTAATCGTCTGATGATGATGGAGGTCCAAGGCGTAAGGTCATCTGTAGAAAGAGGACGAAAAGACTGATCTTCAGTATAGTGATGAGTAGGTTTTCAGAGCAAAGAGCACGTTGTTTCTGCGTGGTACAAAAAATTGTCAATATTGTTTACGACATTGTAGATTTCATAAAGGAGTGTGAAAGGAATCAGATTAAAGTAACAGAAAAGATACCAGCGAAAATTTTAGTTAAAATTGTTACTATTTAGGAGTGTAAATCTGAACTTCTTCACTTCTTCATTCTTTCTGTAACAAATTAACATATTAATATTTTAAATTTTCCTTATTTGCAGGAATTAATGAAAATGATGGGTCTTAAATCATGGCAGCTGTGGTTAGGATGGCTATTTAATGCCCTATCAATACCTTTAATTGTTATTTCCGTAATTGTCATTTTATTGACAGTAAATTTACGAGGAATAGAACACGGAGCTATATATTCTTTCACAAATGGATTTGTTCTCTGGCTGTTTTTTCTATTTTATGCAGCAGCAGGAACAGCGTTTTGTTTTGCAATCAGCTCTTTTTTCACTAACAGTAAGTGGATAATAATTAATTCATAGCTTTCGTGTTGTAATGCAATGTGGCTTCTTTTTTAGGATTAAAGCTGCCATATAAATTTATTTTTTTTATCTATTTATTCTTGCTTTAAAAGTAGGAAAAATAAGAATTTTTTGCTAAAAACTGATATTTTCAGCCAATTTTGCGATATCATTTTGGTTCTGCATTTTCTAAAGTCTAATTTCAGATATATAAAGTAAGAGAAACAATAGTGTACTCTGTAAGGAAAATATGAAACAAGAGACTTCTAAGAACTATGCATTCTATATCTATTAAATAAATATTTTGTTTTGTCCAATTTTCAAAATTCCTTCAGTTCATAGATAAGAAGAACGCAAAATGTCCCCTTCTCTACATAAGCTATTTAAGTGTTTATTTCTTATTTATTTTTCTCATCTCTACCAAATCTCGCCAGGCCAAAACCTCGAATGTTCAAAACGTCGCCGCCCAAAACCTCGCGGGCCAAAATCTCGCCGGGCCAAAATCTCGCGTGACCAAAACCTCGTCGACCAAAATCCCGTGAGCCAAAATCTTGCCTGGTCAAAACCTCGCCGTCCAAAACCTCGCAGACCAAAAGCTCGAATGGCCAAAAATTTGCGAAATGAAACCTTTCCTTAAAATTTACCCAATGAGTTTCTTAATATGCAATTCCATATTATAAATAATAATAATAATATTAATAATAATAATAATATTAATAATAATAATAATAATAATAATAATAATAATAATAATAATATACAAAATATCGTGTGTGTGGGCTTTCTTGGGCTATTCCCGTTTTTTTCACTTTCTTCATTCCATCATTTCCTTCATCCTGATCATCAGATCATCTACTGGTCATACTTTCATAAATATTATTCGATTTTGTTAGAATTTCCTAAGTTCGCCGTCAAATTGAAATAAACGCCATCCCAGGCTCAAACTCCAAATATATTGAAAATTTGATCGAGACAGGTCGGGTGGTGCAATAGTTATTGTCACAAACGCAGCCAATTTAATTTTTATGTATTTCTTTATGTTTCCCCCTTTCCCTCCGCTTTCAAATCAAAGTGAAATGATAAAAACCATTCAAGGCGGTAACCTGATCTGTCTGGCAAATTCGATCGAGATTGGTCTCTTGGTTCAAGAGTTATAAGTTTTATTTATTTCTATATATCTCCCCCTCCACTTCATTATGCCGTTAAAGTTAAATTACAAAAGACATTCCAGGCCCGAACTTCATCTATGTTGAAAATTTGATCGAGATCGGTCGGATGGCACAAGAGGTATGATGTCACAAACATAATAATTTTCATTTTTATATATACAGATTTTCAAAGCACGCGTTAGAATATTTTCTTGTCATTATTTTAATGCAATTAAGTGTTATTACAAAATATATACATATAGCAATATATAGAGCATTCTACATCGAATAAATCGCCGTGACGAGGTTTTATACTAACGACATTTCTTCCCAGGCAATATTATGTCCCGCGTAGTGAGACCAGGCGAGATTCTGTGTCCAGAGATCAGGACCGCGAGAGTTTGGCAGGCGAGATTTTGGACCGCGAGGTTTTGGGCCGCGAGGTTTTCCACAGGCGAAGTTTTGGCCTGGCGAGATTTTGTCCCTCGAGGTTTTGGGCGGCGAGGTTTTGGTTCGCGATGTTGTCGCCGCGAGGTTTTGTACCCAAACCGTTGAGAATGTGGCAATATCAGCAAGAAGAGTTGGTCTACCTTTTTGACAGTGGTGTGATGGAAAGATTTTAAACTTTGAAATTGCAAAATAGATGGCAAGAAGATTGCTAGGCGTTTCACACGAACATAGATCAAAACTGCAGCTGGCAGAAATCTGTGGAAGCAAATTGGGGGTAGGGTATTCATTAACCATTGACTGACATCGGTTATATATATATAATTTCAAATTAGTTTAATTATTTGAAAAGTCTTCTGAAATATCAGTAAAATTTATATTATAACATTTGTAAATTTTTAGAAAAGTACAAAGAATGTATGCATCATCGAAGTAAAGTATTACAGGTTTGAAGAGATAAATGACAGATTAGTTAAACAATAGAAATTGTCCTTTAGTTAAAATTTCAAATACATGAACTATTGGTCGTAAATAAAATTCAAATAAGGGCGTAACTTCCATTTTAAATTGAATATAGCGGATTAATGTACAACGTTATTACTCACTTCTATGATCGTTTCAGCAGATTATCTTCAAGTCCTACAAAGACCATTCCATGCAGATACGAAATAGTTATGAGATCTTAAAGCTAGAAAATATTTTAGTATGACATTTTTCATGATGCCCATATCAAACAGGCATAATATTATAATTGTAGTGCCGATAGTTAACTAGTAATGGGTACCTGCAAAATTTGCTTTGTAGAGAGTACAACTATATTCATGTCTTCTTTTGTATACATATAAGCGTTTAATAAAATATAGAATAACTAAAGAGATAGCATAAGGCATAATTTTCCAGTACATATTAATACTCGGATATATCATTTTGAACCTGGCGGACAGAAAAGATAATTTTCTACAAAACATTCTCACAAATTTGTATTGAATAATTTTTATTTTCGAATTTCATTATATAACATCATAAAGAAAAGGAAACGTAGAGCAAGGAAGTGATGTGAGAACCTGTGTCAACTTTATTTTCTTTATTGTTGAGATCGCTTTGGAACAAGATTGTCATAGTATCTTTTCGCTAGATAATCTTACATCGAAAACCACTTGGAGAATTCACTAAAGCTGTCTTTTTTTACCCTACAGAGAAAGCGAATTTGAGCCTTAAGCGTAAAATACAGTGAAATCAATGCTTCAATAACTCTTCAGTTTGTTGTGTTTCCATCATAAGACTTAATTGATACTGTAGTTATGTACTGATATCATTGTGATCTAAACACCACAATACAAAAGGTTGAGTTTAGAAATATCGATATTTCTTTACTTCATATAACATTAACACATTTTTCATTTATTTTTGCAATTTGTAGACGAATTCAAGTATATTAATTTATTTTTGAAATAATGTATGTTATATATGGTATATACTCGTGGCTATATACAGTGCCTAACTTTTCTATAACTTTCCATTTTTTCAATCATATACTAAAATGCTTAAGATATTAGAAAGTTAACTGTCAAGAAGTAATAATCTTGTATAGAATGATCAGCATGTAATGTAGTTTGGTTTAAAACCATTATTCAACAAAACTGAATTACTTTACATGTTACTAAGGATGATGGAACCTAATTAGTGAAACGATCGTAGGGAGTATATCTAATTATAACATATATAATAATTTCAACAAAATGGAATTTGAGTAAAATGAATTGTAAAGCTCCGTTATGGAAGTTAAACAAATAGAGACATTATTTAACTCACGTACTCATACGATTTTTCTAATTATTAGAAAAAGAATATTTCTTGGCGCAGTTAAAAGGGATGCAAATAACACAAAAAAGAAAAAAAGAAAAAAATTGAAGATTCCTTTATTTACATTTTAAAGCATTTTCATTCCAATGGACAAACTGTCTCAAGAGGTATGAATTCTCATATAGGTGTCCTTGAAGCAATATTGTTCATAAATAAAACACCGATGTACAAAGTAATCTGATCATACTCATTGGTAATAAATGAGTATCTGACTGCATTCTAAAATTTTTCAACTATAGACCTCTTTCTTTCCATCAAATTCTGAAACATGATTAGTTCGATTCCGAGAAATTTGGATATTTCAGACAACTTCTCATCAAATGCAGCCTTAATGAAAGAACTAATTTCTGCTTTATTAGGAAATTTGAATTTGTAATTTTGACTTACCTAACTGTACAGCATATAGATAGTCATTTCAATCATATTAGCCACACAAGAATCGTACATGTATTGTAGAAAATAATAAGTTGGATAAATATCTCATCAGAATTCATGATATCAGATGACTGAAATCTAATAAGTGATATTAACTCAAGTTTTGGTGCTGATTCCAGAAGGAAAGACATTGGAATGTGAGAGTTTGGCCAGAGCGGAGAAATGTTGTCCCTAGAAAGAAAATTATTCTGCGTAAGCCACTTGTAGACCCCCAAAACGTTTTGTATGCACCAATTGCACATCAAAATTGGACTTGATGAAGCAGTTCCCATGGGTTCTACTACAGAATGGAAATATAGAGAGTAAAGTTCTACACTTGTGTTGCAATTCAACTTCTGGAAATTTTCCAATATTGTAACAACAATGGAAGTTTCTCATCCCTTCACCAAAGATGACAGATTAGAAGGTGAAACTTTTGTTGGTCCTCATTTTAGGAAATTGCTGCAGCATAAAGATTTATAAGAAACAATAATCGAGATAAAGATGCATGAACTTTTCCGATCTCTTACTAAACACTTTCTCGAGAATAAGAAAACTCCAAATTACAAAGACATTGTTGAAACAATGTTGGAAAATTTCAAGAAGTTGGGCTGCATGAGTGTAAACCTTTCTACATTTCTAGGTAGACTACCTTCCGGGCAATCTAAGATACTACATTGAAGAGCAAGGTGAACGTTTTCACCACTATATTAAGAAGTACCAGGATAAATGAAATAAAACTATGATTGCGGACTGTTGTTGGTTTTTAAAGAGAGTCAGTCAACATATTCACGAATCTGTAAGGAAGTCAAGTAAAAGAAAGTTTTAAAAAATTAATTGAGTACTGTTTGCTTTTTGGTTTGTAGGTACGAAATGCATTACAGAATTTTTTACACTGTGTTGTACAAATTGGTCTTGTGTACTTAAGTAGTTAAAATTGTGGAAAGTGTGAAAAAAGGTTAATTATTAATAAAGCACTGTCTGCTTCGTCTTTGGTTCAAGTCTAGCTACGACATATCTTAGACCATTTTTATACTGTTTCGTACATGTATTATAATAAAAATTGACCTCGTGTAAAACGGTATTTGAATATATTTGTTGTTTTGTAGTTAAAATTGTGGTAACATAATTTTCCATTTTGTGAAAAATCCTGACATAATAGGCAAAAATGAGAGTTACTTTTAGAATCAGTGCAGAAAATTTATTTATGGCACATACTTTCAAGAAATCATTTGACGAAAAGTTTTAAAATATGAATTGAAACTGAATCCCAGTCATCTGATGGAATATTTAAATGTAGAGGAACGAATGGCTTTTTTGTCAATCAAATATCTATTATCACAAAAAATTTAGTTCATGTACGTTGTTATTTGTTGCTTCGTTGCACCAGCTACTGCTGTTGCTTTTTCGTCACTACTAACATCATTTTAACTACGTCGTATCCTGGTCACTTATGACCATACATGTACCTAAAATCTTGTGGAGGATATTGCTAAAGTTGCTGATATAATCACAAGATAAATAAAATTAAATCTTTGAGTTTTACGTCCCACGTTATGCCGGTTAAGCTAAAGGAGACGGTGATTATGAGAAATGAATGAAATGGTGGAATGAAGAAAGTGGGAGGAAACGGGAGAACCCCGAGAAAACCCACGCAAACGGTGTTTGCCCACCCTTGGCGGGGGCTGGGATCGAACCCGGGACCCCAAGCACCAGAGGTGAACGCTCTACCAGTGAGCCACCGCGACCCCCATCACAAGATAAATAAAGATAATTACAAAAGCTAAAATGTACTTCTATTTGAATTATAGAAATGTCTTACAAGTAAAGGGTCCAAATGGATGAATCGAGTTGCGGGACAAGACAAAGTGCGTCTGATAGAGAATGTAAAAATATGTGTATATGCAAAGTTATAGCGGCTGAGCGCCATAAGAAACGGACGGGGGGGGGGGGGGCTTTAAAGTTGGTGGGAGAAGGGCCATGCTATGTTATAGAAATACATCAAATAAATCGTTGAATCGTAAAAATAAAGAAAGATAGATAATGCAAACGGTGGTAGTTTTACATATTGGCAAAACAAGAAAGGGCAGAGTAGATCACAAACCTGCGCCACCATTTTAAAATCCTTCATTATGAAATATGTGATATTTTTTGGAATGCCAATACAAATACAGCAAGTGATGAAAAAATAGTGGTTTACGTACAGTACGTAATAATTGCATTCTAATTTATCAGATTTTATTGTGTTATGGTCTATATTAGTAAGTATGTCATTTAACAAAAGATAGGTGTATAAACTCTACATTGTTTTCGATCAAAAGGACAAAAAAAGAAAATAAGCTGAAGCGGTTCTCTGCGACACTATATGAAGCAAATTGGAAGTAATGTCATAAATAATAATATAATAATGTACAACTTGGATATCAAATTTCAGTATTAGCTTTCTTGGCTTGTAGATATGTTTAACGTACATGTGCTTTCGTGATAATCCAAGCTTTCAACATACGAGTATCAGTCTCCTAGATTTTCGTAAATAACTATAATGATGATCCTAAATCTTCCAAAAAAGTACAGATAACGATCGTAAAATTCATAATTGACGTTTTGAGAACATGCTGCCCCTAAGTGATATATCACATGGCTACCTTTCCATTTCAAAAAAATATTACAGATTTCAAAATGGCGGCGGATGTTTGTGATCTATTCTGGCATTCTCCTTTTACTAATATGTGAAACTACTACCGTTTCTTTTAAAGACTTTTATAGCATAACCGTGGGACGTAAAACTTAAAGATTTCATTTAAAAGACTCTTATAGTTTCAGTATAGTGTGACCAGGTGAAAAATTGTCCTATTAACAGCAGCATCTGGTGTGTATCTAAAGTATCAAATGTTATCAACCAAAACATTTCAGTGTAAGCATGAAAGGCTTAGATAAAATACAGTGCATTGGAATGAACATTCGGCCTGAAAGAGTTAAGTGTTACGTACTACAAGATATTTAAAAATAACCATAGATATTAATTAATAAATAATAATAATAATGTTATGCCTAGTCTACAGTTTCCTACAGTTATATTAACCATTGTGTTAATTATATGTTAATTATCAATAAATTTTAGGAACATTTGGAGCGGTAACTGGAATTACTTTCTGGATTCTAACATATGTTTTTCCTCTTTTCTGTGTGAAGTTTTACAAAATTACATTTACGGAGAAGATGTTTTTGGGAATATTTTCCAATATAGCACTTATGTGGGGGTTCGAAGCTCTTGGCTTGCGAGAAATGATTGGTAAGCGATATTGATTTTTCTACTCAGTTAGTCAACAGGTTTGAATTTTAATACAAAATACTAGTACATTAATATTAGCACTTTCAGTTGTTTAGATGTGATATAATCAGACTATTATACACTTGCGATATAATCTACACATTAGAGTGAATACATGCACTAAGAGCAGGACATTAGTTAGATGCTTCATCAGCAAAAAATACTCTGTTCGTCAGGATTACTTTTGGTATTTAATGATTGGATGTCACCTATGGCAAGCTACAGGTATAACCAATGTTTGAAAATTCAATTACAGGCGAAAGCAGGGGATGCAAAAAATTTCAATATTATCCCATGTTTCTATTGAACTGATAGACCTAAAAACAAGGAAGTTTAAACGTGAAGCGGGAGCGATTTCACAGAATGCAAGTACGACATTCGTCTTCACAAATCTAATACAAATGATTTCGTGAATTATAAGTTTCCAAATCATTTGTATTTGATATTGTACCAAGTCACCAATTAGAAAATGATTTTATCACAATTTTCTAGAAAATGTGCCTCGAAGAGAGAGAAAGTAAAATTTACTATTATTAAGAGGGAGTTCCACTACAAGATATTTTCTTCCACTACAAGATCTTCTTTTATTGAAATTTAAGAGAAGATCGTATGCAATAAATGAATATTTTTTCCTTAATAGCTATATACAATATTAACTAACTAAACGTCTTTTGAAAAATCCTTCAACCTACGACCACAACTGAAAATGACCCCGCGCCATGTTTCTGCGGAAATGATGCTAGTGGCGCTACAGAGAATTAGAAATCTTAATTATAGTATCCGTGAGTGAACTGTTTGAGTTAGATCATATACGCAATGGTCTCCTAACTTCACGGTTACAAAGATAGCCTTGTTACTGTTCTAGTTATTGAACTCCTTACTGTGCGCAATATTTATTTATTACAGACAAACTGTAATGGTAACAAATCAAATTTATTAAGTACGATCTGTTAATAAATTAGCCTTTCAATACCACAGCTAATTTATATTTGCTATCACTTTAAGCTTTTATTTCATGAAATAAATTTAAATAATAAATACCATAGTTAACATTACTATATATCAGTTTATATTATGTATAAAATGTAAAGGACAGGTACAGTAATTCACTTTCACACCACGCAGACCTTCAAGTTTGAAATCAACCTAACCTACGAATTAAACAATTGTTTTTTCCACAGAGATTCGAAATAAATAAAATCGAAATAATAATAAGTAAAATCGAAGTAATAACATGTATTTGACATTGTCTTTGAACAAATTCTTCTACATTTAGATAGTTAATTTACTTCTTCGTCTTTTCTAATTTTATTGCAGCCAAAGTTATTCTTTAAATAACAAATATATCATGGTATGTTAATGCTATAATAGTGAAGCGAAAGCTTAATTAGAAGTTTGGGAGAGAGAAAATGTATGTAAAGAATTCAAATTTACCACTGGTAAACTTGATTAATGAGTTTTAGAAATACTTATTCTATAACTACAACTATATAGATAGATAGATTATATATATATATATATATATATATATATATATATGTGTGTGTGTGTGTGTGTGTGTGTGTGTGTGTCATTTCTCTGTGGCATTGTATAAAGCTATAATGATACATTATTCCACACATCTATGCTGGTCAAAGCCAGACATCCATTGCAGATATACCTATGACGTGGACCAATAAAATTGTGTTTTCTTTTTTGCGGGAAATTTAGATGTTATTTCTCTCTTTGATATCGTCAAATATTGAAAAGTGTTCGAAGAAATATTTTAAGAGACATTTTATACCAATGTTTTACATTTGTTTTTGAATTCAAATATTAAATCCGTATTTTAGTTAAAATGCCGATTGTCTGCTTTGAATTATTATACGTATACATTAGGGTGGCAACCAGTTATATGGGAAAATTTCCAACTTTTTTTAACATAATCTCACCCCATAAATTTATTCTTTTTGGTTACTTAAGCATTCGTGCAAAATTTTATTAAAGTATTTTAATATTTCAAGGTCGCTCAACGCGCTCAAACTTATAGCTATGTTTAGGGTACTTAAGCATTACATGCGTAACTCAGCGTATCTTAACCTGGATCAGCCCAACTTTTTCTCTTTGAGGTACAGTTTTCACACTTACAGTGTATTACATCTGGATGTATTCACGATGTACTGCAAAGCTTGGTGATGATATGTTTAGATGTTTCATATATAGGGTCCGTGACGAGTATATTACATTGGGCATTTGTGAGTCATTTGACGTGAGATTTTCTTCTCAAACATAGCATTCATTACAATTATTTGACGTTTAAAAACAAGATACAATGTGAAATGCATTTTAGAAATCATGAATGCACTGTGGGAAAGTAATTCGATTGAGACCTCGCTATATTTATTTCTTTCCAAGGAGAGCTCATTGATTGACGCTATCTTTTAAATGAGATTATTTTCTCGAAATAAAGTTTGGGGAGTACCTACGGAAATTGCTGGCGGATTGAAACTTAACCGCACGTATGCATTTCATGTGCTTTCGCACAACAGCACACACAGGGTCACAAAATGGAGCTTATACCCTGCTGGAACAGAAAATGCAGAAGGATCTGATCAGTGTCCCTTGCAGAACGTGATTCCTGACACCATGATAAGATGAAAAGTATAGACTGTAACGACCCTTCCACCTGGTATCTCCAGAAAACCTCCAGTTTGAGAACTATTACTATTCACAATAATAATAATAATAATAATAATAATAACAAGAATAATAAAAATTGTCAATCCGGAAACAATCCAATGAGACCTAGTCGATGGGACTTGGGCCTGAAGGTTCAGTTCGTCATCGCTCTGTTCGTCCGTGTAGCAGTTAAATATCTTTCCAATATTTCCAAATGCAATAGGGGAATAAACATATAATATAAAGAATACCAAAAGAATTCAATTTTTAAATAACAGTTTATTAAATATAACGATACTAGGGTTGTGTATTTACACTATTACTTTAGAATAATGTAGATACACTAACGAACACAAAAAACAAGAAAATATGTAAATACCCAAAAAATATACTAATGAAATCTGAATATTCCTGATAAGCAATGTACTTTATCTTCTAATTCTCAATAATTCTATGTAAGAACGTTATCTGAATATTAATTCTCAACAAGTGATTTTATTTCTTGAATAAATATTACTTAAAAAAATATATTCCTCCAAAAAAGTTTAAATTTTATTCTCACCAAGGTAATAATAATACTTTTTACGTCACTTTGAAATCTGACCTCATAAAGCAAAGCGAACAATTTAACAAATTTGAGCGCGCTACTAATTCTTTTATTACTTTGCTTTACAAAGATACTATATAACATATAAGTCAATGAGACGATTATCAAAATTTTATTCTCATACAAATTATGTAAATGTCAAATCTCTTAATCTTGAATAAATAGAAATTCTTTCATATATAACTCTCAGTCTCTAAATTCTAAACAGTGGAATGATAATGTTGGATATTCAAATTCATTTAAAACATTCATTAAACCATATCATCCAACTCTCAACTAATAAATTACTATTTTCTTTCATGTATTTGAGCAAATGTGGAATGAGAATGCTGGAGGAAAACTTTAATAGTAATATAAAACTCCTATGATCAAAATACTTGAGAAACTCAATATATAAGCTAAATCCACTGCTAACTGAAAAAGAAACCAATATAATCTGGAAAAGGCGAGAATTGTTCCCCTGTTCTACTTAGCACTCCGCGAAACTTCAAAAATGAGAAAAATTCTGAAATTTAACGTGAGGGTGAAAAGACCATGAAATTGCATTAGCAATTCGACCTGAAGTGAAAAACGAGCTTCACAACCATACAAACACCAATTTGACAAGTCACAATGACTACTTGAAAAGAAGTTGGAAATTTCACTCACCTCTATTTGTTTACTTACGGAATTTACCTTCTAGTGTGTAACCTCTCCTCTCTTGGAAATATGGAATTAGTCTGAGCTATGTTGGCTATCGAACAAAGTCTAATTGGTAGGAATTCGTCAGTATTCATATATTATGTAATTCCTCCAAAATTCTTTCGAGCCTTCGTTTCAACACAAAAATATATAAGCAAGAAAAAATTATAATTGGTTTTCAAGCAAACGAAACCAGCTAATGTCCAAAAGGAATTACTTTTCACGTGATCGAATCGGGCTTTCACTTGGGACAAAAGACCCTTCACTTCACTGCTTTTTAGTTGCACAATTTCTCTGCACAGAATGGAGAAATAGTGAGAACATAAAATAATAACGCAAACCACTAACTGTGCTAGCAATTAACAGCTTTTTAAACCACTTTTAAAGAAAGATCTCACACTCGGTATCACTATCACAACTTAGTAGCCACACAAAAATAAAAAGAAAAGTGCCCGTTTGACACGCTACTAAGTTAGCTTTTGTGAATTGCAAAACCAAGGAATAAAACATTCCTTTTTCACTGATCACTTCTATAAAATTATACTGACATTCCACCAATAGGACTTTATCGATCCACGTCGTATACACACACACTACATTAACAAAAAGTACGACGATGAACCATTCTCCGTAATAGAGAAACCCTCTCGAACTGAAAGGAGAACCTTCCCGGCAAAGCATATGAATAACAAGTAAAGAAGGAGCGAAACCTTCTTTAGCTTGTTGAGTCGGTGAACGCTAACCACGCCCCCCTTTCGCGACAGCTACCATTTCCTCCAGCAGCCTTTCCAACTGCTATTATTTAAATATTCCACATACTTTTCTGATTTTTTCTTTCTACTTTTTTTTAAGAACAACAATCAAACCAATTCAATGATTTTAACATATTGCATAATGACTCTTACATATTATTTGGACTTAATCAATCTAATATACAGTTATTTTCTTCCTTTTTATTTTTTTATTATTCTTATGACGCGTCCATATTCGTTGGCCTCATTCCACACGAAGATGACACGTTACAAGACCAACCAGGGTGCACAAATGGTTCCTTTCGGAGTTATAGGCTGTCGAAAACATGAGAAACTGAACTTTAAAGTTCCATAGCTCCAATACTATAGAACCTACCGGAGTCGGATCAACTTTATTTAGGAAATAGTATGTGCTCTATGAAAATATCCATGTTTCAGAATCCTGCGGTACTTCCGCAACAATTTGTATAAATGTAGTTGGCGAGTACTTCAAGTTATATGCTTGTAGCCAAACCTCTCTATAAAAAATGTTGCGTGAGTACCTTAGGATTCTGAAACATGCATTTTTGGATAGGGCACACGTTAGTTCTTAAGTGAAGTCTTGACTCGACTACGGTAAGTCCCGTAGTTTTGGAGCTATGAACCTCTAAACTTAATTTATTCGTTTTCGGCAGCCCATAACTCCGAAAGGAAACATTTGTGCACCTAAGTTGGTCTATACTTTTCGTCTTATTTTGGTGTCAAGAATCATCTCCCAAACGTTGTCGGTGTTGTTTTGAAACACCCTGGGGCCGCGGTGGCTCAGTGGTAGAGCGTTCACCTCTGCTGCTTGGGGTCCCGGGTTCGATCCCAGCCCCCGCAAGTGAACTTTTGTGGTGGACAAACAGCGGGTGCGTGGGTTTCCTCGGGGTTCTTCCGTTTCCTCCCACTTTCTTCATTCCACCCTTTCATTCATTACTCATCATCACCGTCTCCTTTAGCCTAACCGGTATAATCGTGGGACGTAAAACTCAAAGATTTCATTTCATTTTTGAAACACCCTGTATAAGTTGTCGCAGAGGTTTCTACCCCAATAAACTATGAACTGATATCTTTCTTCAAGCAGGAATTGACGCACTATTAACCCAGAGATGATCAGAGAGAATTTCTACAACTTGCTCTCATATTTCTGGCGAAATTCTTCCAGGAGGTATCACATTCTACTTTCCTGGAGCTTACCATCATGCACGATGAATGCGAAACTGATTTATTGTCTGAAGATATATCTTTTCCGATCATAGTTTCACCTTACATCTCGTGAGCTGAATAGGTTTCTTGGCTTCAGCATATTTGCCGTCGCAGTGTATTTTGAAAGCATGACATTCGTTTTCTCTTGTGCTTTCATTTCCAAGGAATGACCTCAAACTTTTAAGACGCATTCATTACTAAAAGAAATTAATGCAAAAATTGCAGAAGCAGCAATGCACAGTTTCTCCAATATCTGTGGTGTTTGAGCGATCCACTTACTGGTCTCGGTTTCTTTGATCCTAAAGTCACCGCAGCAGTGAAGATAGACATGGTTACAGCGTTATTTAGGGATGGAAGTGAAAGAGAAGAATTTGTGTGCTCAAGATATGAGGAAACCACAAAGGATAAAGCCCCTAGTGACGTCGTTTTCACAAACACCAGAAATCTGTTTACAGCACGAGATCTCCACGGATTCTTCTTTATTATTAGAAAACCCGAAACATGGGAAAAGAACGATACTTTCCTTCAGGCTCGAGAGCGTGTGAAAGCTCTGCATGTTGTAAGTGATCTGCTTTGAACGAGGAATTGGTTTGATTCAAAACTTTAATGGAAAATTGACCAATCAGAAAAATCAGGCCCAATTTCTTCTCCAAGTTGTAGAGCAGCAAAGGAAAAAATTTACGCACTCCAAGTAAATTCATTGTCAGCCAAACCATTTTTTGTTTGTAGTGTTGAATATACTTTCGCAAACTTAAATACTGGAAACATATAGAATTGTAAAAAATAAATATTACTAAAGGAAGTTTCAAAACACATTTTCAATTCAATAGTATTTATATGTGAATTTTCACATTTTAGTAGTTTTAAGTGAATATATAGATGCGGTGAGCGACCACTAACGTTAAATGTTGTGTAATTGTTTCAAAATTTTTGTAGTAAACATTTCAGATAAAAAGAAAGAAAATTTGACCCTGAGTCGATTAAAAATGCAAAAGCGAATTTTCATTGCCGCCCTAGTATACATAAGATCTAAGAATTTGATGTGTAGCGTTTTTACTTGAGACACATAAATGTTATTCACTTTTAAAAATTCAACTGACTAGCGCAGAGAAACACAAGAACCTTTGTTTAATACCTCAAATATAGAGCTAGAAAGTTCGGAACACGAAAACTTGTGATAAAATACAAGAATCTCATTCACTTTATCAATAACAAGGGGGAAAAGATTACAAGTTAGCTTATTAGACACAATTACGCAAGAGCTATTATATGGATCGCGATCATTTGTGATATCCTAACTGGTTACAAATTGGGAAACATTATACTACATTAAAATTTGGAGAACTTCATTCAAAAGTTCTGAAAAGTGTACAATCCATGGCTTTCAACAACTGTCAAAGAAAAAGAGAAAGAAAAACTAATCATATATACTTTCTGAAAGGCTTATATACTGATAAATCATTTTAAAGGACTATTTTAAAATAAGATTAATATGTTAATATTTTTGTATGTCTGTTAAGAAAGTGAGAAGAAATCACTGTATCCCAACTTACGCATTGGTTTTCTGCAAATAAATTAAAACTAAAACAAAATGTGTCTACTACCATTTATCTCAACACATCACACCAACTACCGCACATATTCATGAATCATGAAATATGTACATGTACTAATATAGTAAAATTTTTAGGTGTCTATCTAGATCATAAATTTTCATGACAAGAACACGTAGAGAAACTAAGCAAAAAATTAGCTCAGACTATGTACATAATACGAGCTCTAGTCCAAATATTGACTCTATAATCAATTCTGTCTCTGTACTATGCCATATTCTATTCTCATATTAAATACGGAAATGCCTTCTGGGGGTCTTACCCAAAACTTTAGAACGTATTCAAACAACAAAAAAGTGTCATAAGAATCATTACAAAATCACCAAATACGCACTAGCGGTAAGAAACTATTTGAATCATTGAATATAATGACAGTCTCTTCTTTGTACATATTTGAACTTCTCGAAATTATTTGGGATCATTTGGATAACATTAAAAGAGAGTAATACCCACAACTTTCTTACGCGTGAAAAAGATAACTTATCTACTGTGTATTATAGAACATCTGCATAAGGAAAATCACATATCTATATATGTATAAAACTCTATAAATCTTCCTGGGTACATAGAAAATACGCATGAAAAGAGCTTCTTCGTTAACTAGTGCGAAAACTGCTGTTAAAAAAACATATTTTATACAGTAGACGAACACCTTAACAGCTCATTGTGAAACTTTAAAAAATGATTAAATCCCTCTTGTATATATCAGATGGTAAATACAAATATGCATATATATAGGGTGTTTCAAAACAACACAGATAACGTGTGGGAGGTGATTCCTAACATCAAGATAAGACAAAAAAGTATAGACAAACTTGGGTGCACAAATGCTTACTTTCGGAGTTATAGGCTGCCAAAATCATGAACAATTGAACTTTAAAGGGCTGTAGGTCCAAAAACTATGGGACCTACCACAATCTGGTCAAGACTTCACTTAGAACTACTATGTGCCCTATTCAAATATCCATGTTTCAGAAACCTGCAGTACTTCCGCAACAATTTTTACAGAGGTAGTTGGTGAGTACTTCAAATTATAAATCCGTAGCAAAACTCCCTCTATAAAAACAGTTGCGAAAGTACCACAGGATTTTAAAACATGGATTTTTGGATAGAGGACATACCAGTTCCTAAGTGAAGTCTTGACCCGACTACGGTAGGTCCCATAGTTTTGGACCTATGGCCCTTTAAATTCAATTTTTCATGATTTTTGCATTGTATAACTCCGAAAGGAAGCATTTTTACACTCAAGTTGGTCTATACTTTTTGTCTTGTCTTGGTGTCAGGAATCACGTCCCAAACGTTGTCGGTGTTGTTTTAAAACACCCTATATATATATATATATATATATATATATATATATATATATATATATATATATATATATATATATATATATATATAAAGTAATTAGTAAATAAGTCCATATATGTTGCTGTTAATATATTGTAGAATTGGTTTAGCTTAGATATATACTTTCACATGTTGCTAAAGAAGAGCATTGTACTTGTTCTAAGTGTATTTATTTTATATACTGACGAGTTCTATACTATTTTGTACAAATGTACACCTTGCCTCATAAAGGTTGGCCGCACTCTTTATCGCTATTTTGAAGCAGAAATTTTCTAAGTCCAACTTCAGGTATCTTCGGAAAAAAGTAGACCAGGTTCGAACCTCCATGCCAGCTTTTGCAATCGGGAAAAAGTTTGCAAATATGTTTTTCTTCTTTTAAATATAATAAGACTTGTTACCAAGTGCAGAAAAAAACCAACATTGATTGAAATACTTAATGATACAATATTTCGAAACTTTGTATTAATGTAAGCACATGCTTGTTTGTTATTTAGCTCTCCATACGTAATGGAACATTTAGATACGTAAAGGAATCTTTCCATATGTAAAAGAATCCTCAATGTTAAGACATAGAACATAATTATCGCGTGAGTACTAAAATAAAAGTCAAAGTAGAACAAAAACAGCGTTTGCAGTGGATATGAATGTCATAATTATCTTGAGAGCTGTTATACATCGCTAGAAGCATGTTTCGAAGAGTGTTTGTGTTAGCTCAGTGATAAGCTGTTGGATTTCAAATCGTAAGATTGTGAATTCGATTCCCGTCTGGATCAGTGCTTTTTTATGAAATTCTATTTTCCGCATTGCATGAAAAATATATAATAATTACATTAAAATACATCATTTGTATATATATAACATAATCATTGCAGAATATAGTAATTATTAGGTGTAAAATATAACATCTGAGATAGGTGTTCACAGTACGTCGGTATTATATATATAAGAAAATCGTTTAATAGCAATAAATAAATTATGTACTGTAATTATTAGATGCTATTTGTCATACAAATGCTACTTCTAAATACTTTCAATGTCATTTACATTCATGGAATACAGTATATTCCTACGGATATAGAAAGTGTATAAACAGAGTATTCAAAGACGGATCCTGGTTCCAGACAGACTTTTCCTGATCCCCTTAACGTCACGAGAAGAAACATAAATTCTATTTAGAACGGAACATCGTTACTTAGAATGTTATTCAAATACGTTGATATGCTTTTGTATATTCATCTCTCTCTCTCTCTCTGTGTGTGTGTGTGTCTCTCTCTTTCGCCTTGTGTATGTGTGTATATGTTGCGAAATATCCCAAGTTGAACACATTTGCAACGTGTATAAGCATTATTGTCATCGGAAATTGAAAGTCGTGTTTCTTCATATTGGGTTTGCTTGTTCATGTTAGCTTACTGGTAGAGTACGGGGTTACCAATGATGAAGTCTTGAGTTCAAAGCGTGCAGCGAATTATTATTTTTTTTGTAAGTAGAATTGCACAAAAATCGGATACAAGGAGTGGTTTACTTCTAGAAATATTTTCAGAAACATTTAAGTGTCCCTGAAAAGGATTGTTTTCGGTAGTTAAGGCGGGGACATTAATAGTGTGTCCAAGAAACTTCTGAATTTATGACACGCTCCATTCTTCTGGGCATGGAATCTATTAAATGGCTGACAAATCTATCTCCTTCCCCTACCTCCAGCCATACCTCGGAAACAATATGCTACAGGTCATCCCGAATTCTTGGTGGATCTGCCTCAGGCCAACTGTCCCTTAGAGTACGCTTCACTTCTGCCCACATGCTATCCATGGGATTGAGGTCTGCTCCACGAGGCAGCCAGTCAATTAAATCAATATCAGGCTGCCCTGCGAACGATTCCTGAACTACAAGGGAAGTATGTATTGGCGACTGGTCTTGCTGGAACTGAATTACACCATCAGGCTGAAATACTCGTACAGATGGCACCATGATATTACTCATAATGTTTAAGTACTGAGCACTGTCCAGATGTCCTCCAATTCTGTGAAGCTGTCCTGCTCCGCAACTGGAAATCCGCATTTTCAAACATGAAATACGTAGATACATGGCCACCGAGATTGCAAGTAGCCACATATCCAGGGTCATATCGGGGGTCTCTCGGACGATACACAAAACGGCGTCCCTCATTTGATGTTGTGAATATGGATTCATCTGAGATAACTACATTTTCCGATTTGCGACCCACATTCGGATGTTTAAACGCGAGACAGTAAATTTTGTGTTCGTCTTAGAGTTTTTCCTTCACGGCAGCAATACGGCCACGTAACCCAGCATGACGAAGCCTTCGCAGAGCTGTATGCTTATTACCAGGAAAGTGATATTCTTCCCTTAGCTGTCTATACGTCCTTAGTGGGTCTAACCGGGCTTCGTTTACTAATCTCGCATCTTCAGCTTCAGTCCAACTTCGGGTATCTTCGGAAAACAGTAAACTAAAGCTGCTGGTTCGAACCTCCAAGCCAACCTTAACAATCGGGAAAAATTGTACAGATGTGTTTTTCTTTCTGTTAAATATAATACCTAAAACCTGTTATAATGGTATGAAGTGTAGAGAAAAGTAACATTGATTGAAATACTTAATGATACAATATTTCGAAACTATGTATTGACAATCTCGTTTCGTCATTGTGATTTCCATACGGAAAAGAGCATTTACGTATGAGCTTAGTTCCGAAGAGCAGTCATGTTTGCTTAATGGTACACCCCCGAGCGTTCAAATAGTGAGTTCGTGAATTCAAAACCTGTTCAGGTGACATTCTTTTATGATATTCTGTTTTCCTCAATGCATGAAAATTATGTAAAATAATTACATTAAAATTCATCAGTTATATATATATATATATACAATCATTTCATGACATAAATAATTATTATCTTTAAAATATAAAATTGAGGTGTTGACAGAACGTCTGTATGTTATATGTGAATATTAAATACAAATTAAGAAAATCGTGTAATAACAATAAATAAGTTATGTAATGTATTTATTTGCAGCTATTTTCATACGCAGGTAAGTTCTCAATATTCACAATTACAGCATGTCATTTATGTAGAGCATATCCAAAATCGGATCGTGGTTCAAGATAAAAACTAGCTAGCCCCAAAGTGTCTTGTAAGAAATTGACGAATCGCAAAGGTAACGTGAATACATTGAGAGCGGTAATACCTTAATCGCTCTCTCTCTCTCTGATCTGTATTTATACATATAAAAGTGTATGTATGTATGTGTATATATGTATGTTCCAGGCCCGTGCTGGCCCACTGGGACATGTCCCGGTGCGCCCTCCGAAACATCACATTATATATAAAGGTACAATTTTTTAGTAATAAATTCTTACAGTTATTATTGGTAAAGAACCTGTGCGCCCTTTACGTATGTGTTATTTTTCACCATGATAAGTATAGTGCGATCTTTACATAAGACGGTTTGCGAAAACACATCAAAGATAAAGGTTTCATTTATTCTTCTATATGGCACAGTTCTGTACCATGAATACATACTGTTACTTTTAGTAAAGAACTCATGAAGGGTACAGTGCACCCTTTGCAAAGGCGCCCTTGCGAAAGCACATCAACGATAAACGGTTTTATTCTTCTGTATGGCAAAGTTCTGTACAATGAATACATACTGTTGATAAAGAACCGTGAAGGGTACAGTGCGCCCTTTACGTAATGTGCCCTCGTCCTGTGATTATTCCTGTGTGTTTTCTAGCAGTATTGGAATAATCAATGCCTATTGTATTTCTAAAATATAGTTATAGTAGTTTTCAAAGCTAAACCAAGTTTTCTTGTCAGCAGTAAAACTGTCATAAGGTTGTTAACGCCCACGTGCGGTTTGTCAATCAGTTGGATGTTGCCGGTATTACAAAAGCTTAGCCGCTCTCCCTGTCGCCAGGGTAAACAATGAAGTCTCGAACCATTCTTTCTGAGTGTTGCAAACCAATAAGCAGATAAATAAAACCAGAATAACAATTTAAAATAGGGATAAAATACGTACAGGTCATTCAACAAGTAATTTTCTCTCCTATTAATATAATAATAATAATAATAATAATAATAATAATAATAATAATAATAATAATAATAATAATAATAATAATATGATAGTTTTTACGTCCTAGCCGTTTCGGGCTAGTGTGCATTTGCGGTAATGCACGGAAAATAGAATAGAAACTGGACCGCACGTTGGACCGATATTGTATTTTTACCCGTATGAATCGGGTTTGCCCGATTGAACCGTATGAATAAGGATGACCTGATAATCACGTTTATATGAAAACAAGCTTAGTCTGTCATTCTTGTAAATGATGTGTTGTTTCACTTTATTATCATAACACAAATTGTTCTAATTATAATGTGCGAACTCATAACGAGTCTATCGGTTCAAACGGTCCAAACAGGCCAAACACGGGTCAAACGGGTTTATCAGGTCTAAGGATCGAGTAAACCAAACGCAATGGGTAGTCTGCGGGTACAGTTTACCCGAAAAGTTCAAGCACTAATTATAGGTTAAAGTCAATACTTAAAAGCTCTAATTGTTTGCATTCACTTTTTTTCTTTCTTTTCTTTAGTTAGCAGACCAACGAACTTGCGGATACATAAATATAAATGCTCAAATCTAAATTATTGCATTATATTATTGCAATGAGCATCAACGTGATTTACTATTAGAGGTTAGCGTGATGCACTAATGTTAGTACTTTATAAATGATATTATTATTATTATTAGTATTATTATTATTATTATTATTATTATTATTATTATTATTATTATTATTATTATTATTATTATTATTATTATTATTTGTTTATGCCCTTCAAGCAACTTAGAATCAATCTTACATAAAGCACTATATCAGACCTGATTGAACATTATTTTGAAAATTCTCACATAAATAGATAAAATAAACAATTGGAACTTAACACTTCCAGAGTTCAAAACATGTCCTCGTTTTCGTTTTCCTGTTTCTGAGGACGATTGATCAATCTCGATGAGAACATGATCTTTGTCTCCATCAAAAATATTTTGCAAGACATGATAACTGTTCAATGTCGTGGGAAAAAATTATTATTATTATTATTATTATTATTATTATTATTATTATTATTATTATTATTATTATTATTATTATTATTATTATTATTCGACAGGCCATCTGTCTATAATGAAAATTCGAAACTTTTTTCTATCAAAAAAGAAAGAAATGATTAAAAAGCATTCTATTAAGAACCTAGCTCCTCATATGTATTAATGTATGCAGGTTAATATCTGAGTAATAAAGCTATCATTATTAATTTCCTGTATATAGTATCCTAATTTGTAGTTTGTCCAGTTTTTATACACGTGACGAATCACATTAGAAAGAAACTAATCAATTATATATTGACCTGTATAACTATATCTTAAAATTAGAAATAATATACTTACAAGCAGAGCAGATAAACAGGCAGAATCTTTATTAAGCCTATTACTAATATTACATATTATTATTAGCAATAATAATAATGATAACTAAATTCCTGGCGCAACAGCGTTTAGAAGCCTGGACTTATGGCACTCATTTCTGTGGGGTAATGTGTTTAGAGGTCTGCACGAGCTCGAGCTACTATGATAACCGTAATGGGGTTAGCCATAGTGAGAGCTTTATACAGTTCTACCTGAGTTGGAGCGGCAACGCCGAAATCTAGTTACAATGAAGAATTTATGGCAGGGACAAGTAAACTCTTAGATCTTGACCTTCGAGGAAAAAATTGGTTATGTTTTGTCGCGAGCTATATATCGATTTATTAGTACATATTTAGCTTCATTTTGTTTGACAAAAAATCTTACAAGAACTAAAAACGTTTCTCAACTAAACAAGTTTTTACAGTTTAGCTATTTACGTTATTGAATAAACTTTGGGTTTTCATACATAAAATGGTGCCCTATATATATATAGGGTGTAACTTAATTAACATAAACTTCAGGAGTTGACTCCTGACACGGAAATAAAACGAAAAGTATACACCAACCTGGGTGTAAAAATGGCTCCTTTTGGCGTCTTGATCACACGAAAATTTGTCGGAAAAATGTAAGAACAGCCATATCTCAAGAATGAAACATCGGATCGAAGTCGGGTAAAAGAGAATGTCCATTATTTTTAGTCGTAGACCCCATTAGTGTGCATTCGGATATAGTGCAGTGGCGTCACAAGGGTGCCTCCCAGAGAAACTGGAGTATTCCTTCGACTATTTTATCAAACGTTGACTGAGGGCAATGAACAACACTCAAGTACAAGATTTCAGCAATCAAAAGTAATAGTACATCGTTCACATGAGAACGCTTAGAATTCGAAAGAAAGAGAGATACACATATGTGATTGATGTATTTCGTCTCAGAACACAATAAACTCTCGGGAGAATAATATAAACGAAAAGAAGTCTTTAACGTATCACAGTTATATCTTCTATGCTGTTGATAACGGATGATAAATGAACAGCTTTCTGTCCAAGTTACGAGTGTGTGAAAATGGAAAAAGTTACGAGTGTGTGATGATACAAAGAAATGCGCTGGAACAGTATACTTAATTTATCTGTTAGGTAAATCTCCCAGGGATACTTTCGAGGGGCTTTTCCCCTCTCTTGGAGTTTGGAAAACGCCCCTTAATCCTGTGCTACAAACAACTACATTCCTATTGTTCATATACCAAAATAGTGTCGTAGTGTAGCCCACTTACATTTTGATTTTGTCACTGGTGGAACATTTTTTTTAGAAGAAAATTGTTTCTAAACACATGCAATAAATAGTGGAGGTACTTTGGAGGTGGATGAAATACCTACACAGAAGAAAGAGAATGTGTCACTTTTGGTTAGACGTGGCAGCACTTACCGAGTTATCGTCCCTTCTGTGCCACTTGCGAGTGTTTCGCGGAAGGCTGTATTCCAGTTTTGATGTGAAATGGCGTAAATAAGAGTGGCTGTGTTATAATAGGCATCTGACGCAACTTGTGAGTGATATACAGATTCCGATGCTCTGATGTTACGTGTGGAATTGCTGTGTAACAGAATAGGAAGTGTTGCGTACAACAGTACAGCGTTGTGTCCAGGTATTCACGGTCGTGGAAAACTGTAGACGTTGGTGTTTAAGTAAAATTAATTTTGTTCATCTGTATTTGCCTGCAAATGGCAGATTACCCTGTCCACGAGCTGGTAGATATGCACCTCATTTATGGAAAGGTAAGGGGAAATATTCCAGAGGCAAGGCGTTTATATCGTAACCGTCGCCCTCATAGGAGAGTAACTTTCCGTGTATTTTTCCACGCCTCCATATTCGCCTTTGGGAGATAGGGTCTCTTCAATTTCCCATACGTGAAGTAGGAGAAACTCGCACAATGTGGACAGTTGAATTTGAAGACAGCGTATTGGGAATGATCAGAGACCGTCATGAAACTAGCAGTAGCAATGTGTAGGGCGTAAAAATCCACATGCAACTCTAGTGAACTATCAGCAGAGAGATTTAGTGTGAGCGTGCGGTGCAGTATGATGGATAATTTTGTGTCAGGACCTTATTTATTTAATATTACAGGCCTGCCTGTGTGGGAGTACGTATAATTTATTTTTACGTAATGTTCTCCCAAAATTGTTAGAACATGTGCCCTTGAATATAAGACATCAGATGTGATTCCAGCATGACAGTGCATCTGCATATTTTGACAGGTATATGCAGACCTACTTCTATGAAACATTCTCAGATAGTTGGATTGGGAGAGATTGACCTGTGTTATGACCACCTCTTTCACCCTACCTCACGCCCCTTGATTTCTTATTTGGGGCGTTATGAAACGCCTTTTGTATACAACACTAGCTACGACAACCGAAGAATTTGTTGCTCGAGTTAACATAGCTGCGGCAATCACCTTTGAAATTTCAGGTGTGTTTGACCGCACGCCGAAAAATTTGCTTCGCCAATGCCATCTTTGCAATGCGATCAACGATTGACAACATCAGATGTGAACTGTTATTCTTCATATTTATTTCGTGCACACACACACTGCATTGCACAAATACTGTAAAAGGTACTACTGAGTGTTTCACAGTTATCCTCCTTTCTACGAAACAGAATAAATTGGTAGTTCTGTATTTCTTTGTATAATTGTGCAATACGCGCAACATCTTGTGTTTCGTCGTTTCATTGCTTCTGTGCTCGGAATTATAATCTTCCAAGGAATTACGTATTACGAGGAGGAAACCTCTTAATGCAGCTTACTTTGGCCCAAATTGTATTCACATAATTTGTGAAAATAACTGTTATCATGTCAAGAATCACTTGGACTCTCGTTCAACATACATGATCTTTGCTTCCTGACTGTCGTTATAAACCTAATCTGGTTCAAAGATATTTTTTCCATGTTCACACACTCGTAACTTGGACAGAAAGCCGTTCATTTATCATCCGTTACCATTAGTCCATAAGATATAATTGTGATACGTTAAAGGCTTCTTTTCATTTAAATTCTTTTTACTAGAGTTTATTCTCTGCTAAGACAAAACAGATCAATCACACATGTGTTTCTCTCTTTCTTTCGAATTCTAATTTGAACGATGTACTATTACTTTTGATTGTTGACATCTTGTAGGTATACTTGATTGTTGTTCGTTTCCCTCATTCAACGTTTGATAAAATAGTCGAAGGAATACTCCAGTTTCTTCGGGAATCACCCTTGCGTCGCCACTGCACTACATCCGATTGTACACTAACAGAATCTACGACTAAAGGTAATGGACATTCCCTTTTGCACGATTTCGATCCGACATTTTGTTCTCGAGTATGGCTGCTTTTGCATTTTCTGGAAAATTTTCGGGTGGTCGTAGCTTAGAGGCATTTCTACACCCAGGTTGGCCTATAACTTACTTTCTATACTTTTCGTTTTATCTCCGGTGTCAGGAATCACCTCCCGACGTTTAGTATATTAATTGAGTTACACTATATATATATATATATATATATATATATATATATATATATATTCACGTTTATATGGGCGCTCTTTTGGTAGACTTCTCCACCGCCCTCGTTAGTGACTCAGCACGGGCTTGGTATGTTCCAACATAACTCTTGTATGCCTAGAGCATGGTTTCTCAACCTGGGGGCAGGCACGTAGCCAGGATTTCGTGAAGGGGGGGTCCGTGACATGAAGTACTGTGGTCATCGTACCAGGGGCTCGACCATTCTAAACTATTTTACTGGAACATATATTGGTTCTTTTAACCAGGATTTCCTAAAGACGGGGGGGGGGGCAGCGTGACATGAAATTCTAAAGGCTCAGGAGCTCGATCAATCTAAACTACTTTACTATCGACATATATTGGTTTCTTAGGACAATAAAATGAGGATATGTTAGTAAGTATTTAAATAAACTATGAAGAAATCTCGAGTAAAATAATAATAATAATAATAAACGTATTGAAAAATATTTTACAATATTTACGTCCTTCCTCTGTTCATACAAATATAACAATTTTCGTTTCATTATGACCCCAACTATTATAAAAAGTACATATTCACTATTACAAAAAAATAGGGCCTACATATTCAATAATGTCTTGTAAAATATTTTACAATATCTGCGTTTCTTTCTCTGTCGAGTCAAATGCTAATAGAACTTTCTTTCCACATATTTTTTTGTTTTTGTTTTTATTATTCCGTCAACTCCTGTCTGCTCCAAATGACAGGTTAAAGGGGCACTAGAAAATTGTTTTTGAAATACAGTAGAGCGTCGATTATCCGAACGTCGGTCAACCGAACGACCGCTTAACCGAACTGTGTACTCACTCGCACCTGTTACTCTCCCACCCTACCGTCCATCATCCCCCTCACTCCCAAACCAAGTTTCCCACAGTAGTCGCCGCACTGAGCCACCGCTGGCGGAACATTGCTTTGTAATACTTAAAGAGATGCCTGTTTTTATGAATAAATTTACTGTACAGTACTTCTTTTTGGCAAATAAACATGTACAGTTCGATTATTCGAACAAACCAGTTTTCCGAACACCCATGTCCCCCAATTACTTCGGATAATCGACGCTCTACTGTAACATGTTTGATACTGCAATTATGCGATAACGAAAAATTATGATAAAAAACATCCAGTTCTTACACAACGGCACTATGCTTTCCGAAGTTTGAAATTTCCCTGACTAGTACCAGAAATTCAGAGAATTCCGTAACTTTTCTAGAAATTTCAAATTCCCTGATTATCCTGTATTCCAGGCTTATCGCTCACCTCGCCACCATGTATTGCAAGTAATACAAATCTCCTCGTAAGAAACAGTAATCAAAAGCTTCCTGTAGTTTTTTTTATTTTATTTTAACGTTGATCCTACTTCTTCTCATTTCATTTTGTTTCACCCTTCCTTATTTTTTTCATTTCTGGTCTCGAAGGGGGGGGGTCCGGACCCCCCCTTTGCTACGTGCCTGCTGGGGGTCGCTGCCCCTAGGGTGTCGCCAGGGGGTTTAATGGGGTTCGCGAAGGTGAGCGGAAGAGATAAATATAGTTAGAATCTAATACCGGAAATTATTTTTAAATATTATTTTGAATTTTATTCTGTTAGGCATACTTTTATTTTTTATACATACTGAAAAGAAAAATAAAAAATAAGTCTACTAAACATTTTCAAAAGTTGAAAAGTTGTTTAAAAATGAATTTAAATGGAAGAGGAATGATCTGAAACTAATCAGAACCGTATATTGAAATACCAGAAAAATACACATACAACGAAACCTGCACATTGAAATACAATTAAAATTGAAAGCTAATGAGATATCTAAGCATGGTGTAATTTCACTAGTGCAGCAATGCCCGGTTCAGTCTTCGTGACGAACATTATCGAGCCATTTTCAACTGATAAGCGATTTCTTATCTTTGTTTGAATGTTTACCATAAAAAAAATTCGCACAGGTACGATATAGCAAATGGAATTATTACTTTTAAAGCAGCACATACCAGACCAGGATATTCTTCTCTCCTCATCAGTCAGAACTTGTCCAAGCCTTCGTTACAGAAAACCAGTTGCAAAGATTTGTCGCACGATAATTCTATTAGTTGGTCAAGATGTTAATGACCTCTTCAATGAAGGAGTTTAACATCCATCTTGAACCAGCACCTTCATCGTAGGGAATATAGATATTACTGTTAGTGTATCCACTATCAGTGCTGTGCCGTGAGCGCGGAGCTCCGGGCGCCGAAAGAAAGGGGCACAAAATTCCGAGGAAGTGTGTTACTCATATTAGCAAAATGCATGTAAACATGTATGAAATAGAAGGAAAAACGTAATAAAAGTGCTCAAAATCAAGGAAAAACAGGGTTTACTTGTGATAATTTTATTGCGCTCTGTGCCAACCATGGTGGCGCTTCGCAGCTAGCCTGTCGACCTCACTCACATGTACAGAGAAATCGTTGTGTACTCTTGCCCCGGGCGTTGATTTTCCATGGCACGGCACTGTTCACTATAAACAAGAAATGGATTCTACAATTGTGGAAACAGGTATGTTAAAAATTCCACACAAGCTTATTGTAAAACACAAATTATAACAGGGTCGCTGGCAACAGAAGGTGATAAAAGGGGATCGTGATAGGAATTAGGTTGAGAATCCTGACCTAGAGTAATTTTAACCATATTTCTTATAGTCTGAAAAAGAGTGCTGTCGGGTTAGCTATGGTGAATGGAAGGGGGATACATATAAAAGATTGCTACAAAATGATCGATATTAGTGTCGAATTCATAGTTTTCGGGGTTGCTTAGATAAATAGTGTGACTATCGGATTTTGCTTAACTCTGATTAAGCATTCATTAACGGGGATGGGCACGAGCGACTTTACTTTGAATCTCGACTCGACTCGAAACAGACATTTCGAAGGTCTACTGTAGGATTCGGCGCGAAAAATTTCCTCCAACTGGACTCGGGTTAGGGTCGAGTCGAACCAGAACGATTTAAATCCTGTATGTAGTTCTACCTAGACAATACATAGACAAGATAGTTATTCTATTATCAATGATACTACTACCACTACAAATTATTATTATTATTATTATTATTATTATTATTATTATTATTATTATTATTATTATTATTATTATTATTATTATTATTATTATTATTACAACACCGTGTATAAAAATGAACGATAGACGGTTAGCATCGGAATATTAAAAGCTAGTTGACTGCCGGCATCGGTAGTCATGAAGTCTACAAGGCAAAGACATCGTTCATTACCATAAGCTGTAAACGTCGGTGGACTACAGATGGTTAACTATCGACCTCTCCCCAAAAATTGGTGCCCCGCATAGACGATCCGCGGAGGCCCCAGTTCCATTTGAAAATTTTATCACCCGCGCCAGACATGAGACGAAACGCCAACGAACCACAAAATTACTCTCCCAAAATATGTTAAATTGCCTATATGTGTGATTTGTTTATATGTAGGTGAGTCAAATAACACTAAAACAAATACCCTGGAGTGGGAGCGAACTATCAACATCACGTTTACTAGGCAGCGTTCTTCTGACTTCCCCACGGAAACCACGATGAAAAGTTTGCTTGTTGAAGGATAAATCATTGAGGTCTTAATTTAGCCAATCAAACAAACCCCTATATCTCAAGTTCTATAAGGTAGTACCGTGAACCGTTTCAGATTTATTCCTTTCTGGTGGGGTACTATCTATGTGCAAAATTTGAGCATAATCGCCGACGTGCACCTTCGGTACCTTTTCTCTTAGTATAATTTTAACCAAAGATGGTGTGGGTCAATGAAAATTTGATCCACGACCCACCATGACCCACTATCACCCACCACCCAAATTACACATTGACGCACTCTGAACAACCACCAACTATGAACCACTCTGAACCATTGTGACCAACTCCGACCCACCAAAAAGCATCGTCATCAACTCTAACCCATGATCCACGTCCTCTTCTCCACTGACTAAAGAGGTTACACTTGTAATGAAACAAGACTGTGAAATTATCACTTATCGGAGTTTGAACTTCTACTGTCAATCGCTCAAGCACATCTCTGTTACAATACCGGTGGATCTTACCTTTACGATATACAATGGTAAAGTGTTTCTCATCTTCCGCATTAAAATGAATTTAAATTTATCATACATAATTATTTCTTTGTTGGTTTACAGATACATTTCAGTAGAAAATAGGATGAAATTTGAAAGTCTCAAATCAAGATAAAGTTGACCAACGTAAAATAGAAAAACTAATTTTCTATATAATTAAGTATGACGTACTAAGTTATGCCCATGCATGACGGACTAAATAATATGCCCATGTAATTAAGTTTGGAATACAAATGTTATGGCCATTTTTCTCACAACTTTATGGCTTGAGTGCCTTATGCTCTGAAAGCTTCATATATTAAACATCAGCTTCTGCAATTATTATAATAGAAAGCAATGGGTATAAAATGCGAAGAACTGTAGTTTTCATTTCTCAATTTGTGTCTCAACTAATATCAATCGTTTTCGATTATTTTTACAAATCAAGCAACTACCAATTTCCAATATATAGAAAATGCAACACCCCCGCTCATAAAAGAAAATTTTGAAAAATGACAGGACATGTTCTATTTATTTTTAATAAAAGAGTTATATATTGAATTTCAGCTATAAGTTCAACGGCTGGTGAGATACTCAATTTTTCGCAAAAATTCGGACTCCCACTCCCCGCTAAGGATATATATTATAATGAAAGTGATACGCGTATGATAACTTCTCAGTTGGGATTAGGGCCTGATTATATATCAAACGTCATTTCATTTGACTTTGCAATTTGACCGTGATGATCACGCAGACATAGGTATTTTCAATTTTTATATAATAATTCATATATTACAGGTGATTCAAAAATTTTTTCCAGCAGTTAGCTTCTCTAAAAGCTCATAGGCTGCATCTCAAAATCGAACTCTTATTGCTGTTGCCACTCTTACAATTGCAAATATGAAAATCCAAAAGTGACTAAATTTTTCTGATTAGAAGCAAATGAAAAAAGAAGAAAACTGGGGATCTTGAAAGTAAAACGTAGGTAAGCTCGCCAGTGTTCAGATGATGCTGTCTACAATGCACTGAACAGAATGGGTTAGTGGGTCAGTGTGAATCACGGTGAGTGTTATTTCGCAGTAGCTCACGTCCTTTTGACCCACGATCCACTGACCCACTCACAAATCTTAACCCACTTTAGCCACTTACGAACCGTCACATTGACCCAGTCCATGTTTGATTTTAAGATGTCTTATTTCATTTAAAAGACGAAACATACATCCACACAATTTTTTCCTCGATTGCGAAGGTTGGCTTGATATAATAGTTGAAATTGTCACTTTTTCTCAGGGTGAGAAATTGATACGATTAAAACGCCCGTCTTGAAGTGAGTACAAACTACCTTCCAAAGTTATTAGAAACGCTTTCCCGACCCGAAAAGTATGAATTCGATAAATATTTCAGTAATATTTGACATTTTATTTGTCAGATCTCCCAGCCTCTCATCTTGGGAAGATGGGGATGGATTTGAATGTAAACGTCATTTGGAAGCGTCACTGTCCATCTCAACGATCAAGAAAGTTATGGGTACAACACTAAGATCAGTCGTTTTACATTATTTTTACATGTCACACCTCTATTATTTTCATAGCTTCATACTACCACAATATTGTCTTCTTAGATTGAAAGTAATATGTGCACCAAGTTTGATAAAGGTTGCCCCAGACTTGATAAAGCTGTACGAGCAATGCCTTCGATGCTGCCCCTGTAAATCAAAATCCAGCTGACATGTTCGTTCAGAAGTATTGCTATTTATCTCGGTGATAACAGAACTATGGACTCTACACTAATTTCGGTCATTTTGAATCATTGTATATGTTACTCCCTTCGATTCTCCTTATTAGATTAGTAGATTTATTCTCCTTACTCCTACCGAAAGTTGAACTTAAATGTCATCAGAACTGCTCCCAATGAACTTGGGGATCCCGAAAGATATGGATTCGACACTAACATTGGCAATTTTCAATTACTTTTACATGTCACACTTTCACACACCCCTTCAGGTTGCTAATGGGGGAGTAGCTATGACCGAAAATATTGACTCAAAGCTCCTGATTGGCTGATCCCTTTCCTTTGTTTTCCGCCATATGTTGACATGCCTTTCTATTGTTTAGTGACATATGATACAGGGAGTGAGAATGTGCATAGTGTCCTTTGATGGTATGTAAGCAAAAGGGTTAGTAGGAAATGATAATGGTAGGGTTCAGAACGGATATAGAATGTAAACAAAAGAAACAATAGTAGAGGATGGTACGGGTGGGTGAAGAGAACGCGTATACAATACTTTGCAGATGGAGGGTTTAAAGAATAGTTGTATAGAAAAGAAAAGAGTTGCTGTGGGTAAGGATTGTTGTTCGCTTGCGATAGATGACTTATATACAAAAGAAACAATAGTAGAGGATGGTACAGGTGGGTGAAGAGAAAGGGTATACAGTGCTTTGCAGCTGGATGCTTTAAAGAATATTTGTATAGAAAAGAAAAGAGTTGTGTGCGTAAGGATTGTTGTTGACTTGCCATATATGAACTGTAAACAAGAGAAAAAGTAGTAGCAGATGGTACGGGTAGGGGAAGAGAAACCGTATAGACTATAAAGCTTTGCAGGTGGATGTTTTTGAAAAAATCCTGCTGTGGACTGCACACTACATTGACATATCTGGAAAGAAACTCGTTAGAAATGCATCCCGGAGCCCGGTGGCGGAAACTCGGCGCGGCGCGGTGTTATTTTCTTTTACATTTACATATATTACTTGATCATTAGTTTTGTTTCACATGTGTGCATTATTTTTATTTTTCGTTATATCGTTTTACATTTTAAGAAATTATATAAACAAACATAAATAAGAATTAAAAACTTACATGAAAATCATTCTTGCAAAGAAATGTGAAATGCAAAACTAACTAGCAAATATTACAGCTTGAAATATATGTTTTTAACCTCTAGAGTACGACACTGTTTTAGAACACGAAATAAAAGATTGCCCGCTAGAGTGCAAAACTTGTACAGAAATGAAACAGTGTTTTGATACTTTTTGATACTTGTTGAGAATGTTTTCTTGTTACAAGACGCGTTTGTGAATTAGTAAAGTATGAATTACTGAAATTATGAATGAGAAATCACGTATTGACATTAATTGTATTAAATGAGCTTTTATTAAGTGGATACCAAAGTTTCACTTTGCAATGCATGCTACTATTGTTTTAAAAATAACGATATACATAGGTGTATCTTGAAAAGCAAACACGTCTTGGACTTGGAAGCTTTTAGTATTTTCTCAGAAGACAATACTTGCAAGAAAATTATGAAATTATATAATACAATAATTATATAATTACATAATATTGGTAGTAAGAAGGATCATATTCTTATACAGTATAATTATAATAAAGTTTATGAAAGCGTTATATTTCATTTGGTACTCTGATTCGGATTTTCCAAGACAAATATTTCTACATCAAGATTTTTTACACGGAATGAATATGAATGCAAATAAATAATGATAATGTTTGTTGGAAACTTACACGCATGCGCATTCGTTGAAAGTTTGTACGCTTGCGCAGTCGTTTAAATATTTGTAAGAAGAATACTTAAGTAGGACATTATTCGTGAAGATGTGTAGTAGACGTGTATTTGCTTTTGAATATATTTCCTCGACAGAGAGAGAAATTAAACTTGCTAATCGGAACAAAGTTACTTTTGTAGATCCATATATTTGTGAAGAAGAACAAGATAAAGTGAAAATATTGTATCCTAAGGAGGAGAAACTTCATTCGTCTAGAAGAATTTATCGATATGATTATGAAATTCGATTTGAGAAATTGTATCCTAATAAGCATATTGATATTCCTGAATTATACATTGTGAACTGTAAGTGTAATGGATTTAAAATAAGTGAGTTGTGCGAAAAGAACTTTTTGAAAATTAGAAAGTGAATGAACCACTACTTTGTCATTCTTCTTCATTAAGTATACCAGATAAAAGACTTCATTCATGCAGGTTAGCGTATGATAATAATTTGAAACGTGCTCTGTGGGAATTTGTAATTAAGAAGAAAACTCGTGACATGGTGTTTGAACTTTACTTGAAGAAACACTGGTTAAGCAGTACTTATAGAAAAAATATAGCGCTTTTAAATACATTTATCTTATCATAAGAAGGCGTTTCGTTTTCTCCTTCTTATATTTCTCATTTAGTGGAATTGTTTTAAAGAAATACAAAAATGATTTTAGAAAATAATCAATGTATGTATGATTTACTTTTTCTGTGAATGAACAGTGTGTGTTAGAATGTATTTCAAGGTGAAAGCCACAACATAGACTATTGGGTTATCGTGTTTTAAAAATCGTAGTATTAAGATGAACATGAATCTATTACTTTAGACTATGATATGTTATGCTATAATGCATGGCGTGCTATGGTTAATATATAAACCTTTGATGACTTATATGAAGAATTTCTATCAGTGCATAGTGATATTGAAATTGATGATTAGACATTTACTTGTGTTTTATATAATATTTTATTAAAGAAGGGCTATATCCAATTGTGGAGTTATACTTGGAAAATGATTTCTTTTACAATTTTTAATTTGTTTGTTTCTTTGAGTGAGTGAAACATGCACAATTGAATGAGTGAATGGAAAACACAAGTAAAAGTTATAAATTGTAAATGCACTTTATATTGTATAATGCTTATTGGAATTTCAAACAGAAATTTTTAATATGATAAAATCATTTACGTTTGCTTGTATTGAAAAAATGCAAAACGAAAATACATTATAACATGGAATATTTTTTCATACCATATACTTTACTAGAAATTTATCCAGGATATGTATAAATACCTTAACAGTGTAGTTTTAACTTATCTATACACGATTATTTAATTTTATATTATCTAAAAAATCTTTTGTAAATAAAATAATATTCAGTTAAAATATTTTCTCTTATTATTATTTCATAAAAATGTATTTTAACTTTGTTAGTTCAAAATATTTGATTTCCACTTTTCAAAATATGATTTCGTACCCAGATACATTTAGTTTGTAATCTCGTACTCAGATGCTTTAAAAATTACGTGAAATATCTTTTTAAAATTAGTAACAGTAATATTACGAAGTGCGTTAACTATATTACATTGTAAGAAACAGATATTAATTACACGAATTTTGCAGAACATTGCACAAAATATTGGAACTCTTGAAGGAAACATAACTTGTATTTTGTCGGATCGCTTGCATAGCATACTCCATACAACAGCGGCTGTGAACTTGTAAATAAATCTTCTTATTATTATTTAATCTCTTTTTATGTATTCGTTCATTTTTAAAGAAAACTCAGGGGAACTATGTTCCGAAAATACTAGACGTGTGAACTTACAAGAATTTGTTTTCAAAAAACTCAGCTTATTTATTCTTTCGTGTCTTTTTAACCACTCGTAATTTTTTATGGATCGCTTCCATAGGAACCTGAGAGGAATTAAATTCTGATAATACTAATTATTTTATGGATTGCTTCTTTAAGAAGCTCTGCTTATGTATTCGTTCGTTTTTAAACAAAACTCAGCTTTCTTTCTTGTTATTTATAATAACATTCGTTTTTAAAATTATTCCGAAAATACTAATTATTTTACGGATCGCTTCTTTAAAGAGCTCCAAACATTCTGCGATTGTGGACTTGTAAATAATTCGTTTTTAACACAAACTCAGCTTATCTATTTTTTCGTTTTTATAGAAAATCGTTGTTAACTTTAGGCGATTCGCTTCTTGTAGAAGTTCTTAAGAGCAGCTGTGCTGCGATTATATACCAATTTCGCATCTTATCTTTCACGAATCACTTCCATAGGAAGCTCAGCGAACAACATAGGTGCGTACTGTTAAATAATTACTACGTAAACTCCCAAGAGCAAAATTTATTTGCGAAAGAAGAAACATTCTTGCAGAAGCTCATAAGAATACGCGTAGAATGTGATCCGTCAAATAATTGTTACGATTACAAATAATTGTTATTCTTAAAAATGCAAAAGAAGAAAAATTGTTACCCAAACTCCGAGGAAATGTGTTCCGAAAATAGTAAAACTTGTGATCCAGTAAATTATACGCTGTGAAAATAGTAATTATACGCTCTGAAAATGAAACGCATTTACAATAAAAGATTCTCATGTTATACAACGAACAAATGAAGAAGTATATTTTTCATTTTGCAACTTACATTTTTAATGCAACTTACATTTAACATTCTACAATTTGTTTTACAAACTGCATTTTACAATAAAAAGTTTCATATAATGAATAATTTATAGATTGATACTTTTAAAATATGTTTACAATCAAAGATTGTTCAGTTTCCAAAGGAATTTTAATATATTTGCAACGAAGCTATTCTTACAGCTTGCTACACAAGCGAAGCAATGAATAAACACTTTCACATAATGAAATGAAAAATTGCATTTTACTTTTGTATAACAATTTCAAAGTAGTGTTATAAGTAAATTACAAATATAAGTAGTTTTCCTTATACAAAATAATCTTAATTTTAACAGACTAAAAATGAGTATCAAAAGTGTTAAAGTAGAAATATATCGTTAACTGATACTTAAATACCACCTGCAATAAAGAGAATTTTAAGTTGAAATTAAGAAAGATCTTAACGATAAGGAAATAATATCACTTTGAAAGAATTTTTTATCGGGAAACTGTAACAGATAGTTTATCAGGCAATGATAACGATACTTCTGTCATCAATTTATTTCAATTTCCCCAAAAACATTTACGTCAGTGAGAAAAAGTTGGATTTTATGTTTACTAAGTGTTACCCAGTACATATGTTTACCAATGTACATTTATCATATATGGCATGACATACAACGGATACAAACGGAATAAAATGTTTCTTAAATTTATGTCGGTATATATACTTACTTTTGTACATATGTCCTATATTTTAAATACAAAGTATAAAACGTAGTAGTATATGTTTGATTTGAAAAAATCCGTTAACTAACGTAGTAAGTTCAGCCATTATATTATTTATACCAGTACACATATTTCATATCAACAACGGGTAAAAATGAAATAATATATCTTTCGAAAAAAAATTAACGTACATATATCGACCAACATGCATATCTCCCGTACTTCGCATACTAATATATGTATAATGGAAATACTAACTGGGAATCAAGATATTTCCTACGCAGTGCACCTATGTCCTATATTTTAATATGCACAACGCATAAAAACCAACTAAAATCAGCTGTTAACATTTATACTAATTCTTAGCCACTAAGTATACCGTTCACCGCTCATATCTCCTATACAACGTATAAAAACTTTTATCCACTGAGTATACTGTTCACAACTTATATTGTCCATACAGCACATAAAATCATCTAAAATATTTTACTAGCGCATATACTGAATGCTAGGCGCTATGTATGTTTTGCAGTGTACGATAATACATATAATGTGCAAGCCGGCCATATTTTATTTTCAATATTGCATTCCATTGCATATTTCGTATCCTAACACCCGTTCTGTAGAAGTTGTGCATATCTTTTACCCGTCTATACGCACTAATGTGTGCTATGTGCAATATCTTAACTGTTTACTACCCTCCGTGCAGCTATTTTCCGCGTCCATATGGCATAATGTTGCTTTATGCATCATATCAGCCAATTAGTACTCGCAGTGCGTCTGTTTTAGTCGTCTATGTGTACTATTGTATGATCTATATAACAAAACGTCGCTTACCGGTGACGTTATGTCATTCTTTAACTGTTTATATGCAGTAATGTATGCTATGTGCAACGTATCATCCAATTATTACTCGCGGTGCGACTTTTTTCCCGTCTATATATACTATTGTATGTTCCGTATAAAATAATGTCACTTGTCGGTGCTGTTATGTCATTCTAAAACAGTAATGTATGCTATATACAAAATAAAATGCCATGCCATAGATATTATACCATTTATGCAGAAAAAAGTTGGCAATATCTACAATACTGAGCGCCATCTTTATTTTTTCAATCAGTGCCATCTGTTTCTCAGTCCACGCACCACTATTAGTGTGCCGGACCGCATATGTCCACCATCCCGACTTCCCGCGTGTTCTTAATCCCGCAGGCCCGGCGTAAGTCGCCCGGTTGGCGGATACGGTTATTTCGCGCTTCCCCCGCACCGGTCAGGTCTTTGCAATCGCGTAGGCGGCAAAATGGCGCGCAAAACGGCTTCACATTAACATTTGCTTGTTAGGAAATAAGCCGCCGTATTTATTTATCATACACAAAAGTGTATTCCACATATCTTACTCCTGTAATCAGTATACTGTGTGCAGTGACATTAAAGTATTTCCTAAAAGCAGTCGGCAATAGATAAGTTAAAACTTTATAACAACCATAGACATCAGTATATCTATGTAATGTGGAAAATATAAAATGAATTTTAAAAAATGTCTATCGACAAACGTTTACATTACCGTACATATGATTATTTATAATTTCCGGTCGTTGTCTTATAATACTATTGATATGAAATATTTTTAAAGTTTGACGATATTGTGTCAGAATTCTACTGATATGTACTATATTTTAATTTTGACCACTTTTAGTTGAAATTTTATTCATATGCCTTATTTATAATTTTGATGTCATTATTACATAATTCTTATGTCCCGTTTTTAGATCGTACAAGTAATATCATTTGTAAATATAGAAATAAACATGATATAAATTGTATATTCAAATATGTTTATTTTTAAAAGTTGCATTGATATAAAATATGTATATTCTTTAAGCATTATGTGAAGAGCCTTCACTTCTGTTGGTTTCATACTCGAAGAAAATTTCGACATAGGAATCTTTATCTATTTTGCTTTTGCTCTTTCTATTTTTTATTCCATATACGTAGATTTCACTATGACTGTATGTTGCTTATGTCCCAATATTTACTATAGAATCCTGTTCTCAAAGTTTTATAATAAATGTACATATGTTTGTTGAAGTAAAGTAATAGTAGTATCACTTACTTCCTTCATATCAATCGACTGATTAACTAACGAGTACAGACATATCTTCTGTTATCAACAAGATGAACTAAACTCAGTATAGCTTATTTCAAACTTTAAGTGTCATTTTTTAAAAGAACTGTTTTAACACTTGTATAAATTTTAATGTTCTACCTTCAAAAGCATAGAATATGCCTATAGAGCTATCCTTAGCCTGTATATACGAGAAAACGCTATGCTTTTGCTTCTTTTACGTATTCATCCCTTGGTGTGAAATATTGTAAAAATGGTAACCCTACACTGCAATCAGGGTCTCTCTCTCTCTCTCTCCCTCGCTCTGTTTTTGTGTTTGTCTTTCTTATTTCAGCTGTAAGACTAGCTTTTTTATGGTTCTCAGTGTACATACAGGTTTTACACTAATTTTTTGCTAAGCAGGATACACTCTTTAATATGATCATCCTAATGGACATTGCGCTTGCCGTGTAACAGCCAACAATTATAATTTATTCCTTACTGCAGCTCATACATGTATTGTTAATCCGAAATGAAACACAATCTCTAAGTGAATGTATCACATTTTATTCCTATAGTAATTTTTCATATTTAAAATAAATCAGTAATCACGAAAGAATTAATTTAGAACTAACAAAGTTAATGAGTTATAAAACCCAAAGGTTCACAAATATTCTCTACTAACTTCTATTGTGCGTTATTTTCTAATTTGTATTCGCATTTCTGCGAAATTTATTTTAATAATGTCCTCCCATTTGTCCTTAGGTTTTCCTAATGATAATTTTTCCAATTAGTTATACATTTTGCGTACATGACTCGTCATTCCCCATTCCTCTGCGTATACTCCCTCAAAGTAAGCGATCACATTTTAGAAAAAACACGTATGATTTTAAGCTTGAAATTCCTTGTCAGAATTTCCGACAAGATTTTAATCGGAATAATAACTCAAATTTACTGGTTTTATTGTACATTTAATTTCTTCGTGAATATAAGTTTTGTGTTCCTAGATATTTCAAAACATTCACTCTATCAAAGTACGAATTATTGGATATTTTAACGTCTGCATAATTTTCCATGAATGGTCATAACCTATAAAGTTGCAATCGAAAATAAGTTCGTAATGTTTGCTAATGGAAATACGTAAATTACTTTTCTGTTCGTTAGTATCGACATTCTAAGATATTAAAACTGAAAACTTTCATTTCCGCACACCAACACCCAAATGTTAAGCTTAAAAGATTTATTTATTTAACTCAACCCTATTAACTTCTTTACACTACTACTTACAGGTCAAATAATGAAGGAAGTCACAAGTAAGTTTTACCCTATTTTATTATTTCGTTGTCGCTTATCTTTTAATGCAATGGCGCACTAAATCAGTGGCACAGTGTTTACATGTGCTAGTTGAGGTCCCTAATTTAATTTCCACCATGGTGACTCAGTGCTAAGGTGCTAACTTGTGGTAGTGGAGGTCCCTGATTAGTTTCCAACAAAATGACTCCCTGCTACAGTGCTTACTTTTGGTACTCGGAGTCCCTCATTTAATCTTCACCACGAAGACTCAGTTGTACAGTGCTTCCTTGTGATCCATCATTCATACCGCGGCCAACAAAGTTTCCGTATATTTTATTCAGGGTTCCTCTAAGTTTCCAGTTAAAAATATTGTACACCCAAAAAGCTTTTACCAAAAATCAAATCAATATAAGAGCCAAATCCGCTATACGAAACACTCAAATATTTTCTGTTTTCTATTAATCCTACAAGAAATAATAATAATAATAATAATAATAATAATAATAATAATAATAATTATTATTATTATTATTATTATTATTATTATTATTATTATTACATAAATCCAACGTAATTTATTCCATAACATATAGAGATGCAAGGGCTCGGAAAAAAACCGGCTTTTTTGGAAAAAAACTCGGTTTTTTCTGCTTTGCTTTTTTGCTTGGGAAATTTTGGGCTTTTTTCAAAATACTGCTTTAAATTGATAAAACAGACTTTGTATCGCTTCTCTATAACACAAAAAATCATTTAATTAGTGGTTGATGCTGATAATAATAAAAAACATCGAAAATAAACTGTGAATTTCGAAAAAATATTTCAAACAATTTTTCTTCAACATTCTTTGCATTATGAATTCCACAGGATTAACCAATGTATATAATAAGAATTTTTTAACCTCCTATATACAAAAGTAAGCAGAGTTGGCAAGAACCGTGGTTGTTTTTGAAAATGCCAAAAACCCGTTTTTTGGGGGATGTTTAAACTAGGCTTTTTTGGTTTAAACCAGGCTTTTTTGACTTAGATTTTTTGCTTTATGTATTTATATTACATATTCACAGAAATAAGTTTGTTTCGCCTTGATGTTATTATGCAACAGCGGGGTTATGCCGGAAGAACTCCCATAAGCTTAAAGAAGTGCGGTCAGTAAATTTCTTAAGTTGAGAATCTCCCGCCCTAGCCATTGGGAAAATCCCGTCATTACTTGAAATGTAAGACAATAACGGGAAAATCCTGTTATTGCTTTGCATGTAAAATTTAAAGGTCAACGTACCATAATCAGTACGCTAAAACTGAGGTATTAAATTACAAATTTAGTACCGGTACGTAGATATAATTGAAAGTCCAATCCAAGCTAATGTTGGAAGCTACGTAGGCAATCGATAAATTTTGCCAATTTCTATCAATATATTTAAGCAATATTGGCTTCTTTATAAAACAACACGCATTTAGGCATGCAGAAATATACAATTTGGTTTGTTTCGTATATTTAGGCTTAACATCCTTACGAAATACCGAGGTTATCAAGGAGAAGACTTTCGCTTAAACTGACATCCGAACCGCTACTTGGGTTACGCATGAAAGAAGGTTTGTGGGTCGATCGAGAATTGAACATGGGACACCTTGATTAAAAGGTGAAAGGGAAATAAAACTATTGCAGGTGGTTTGATATCTGGAAACGTCACCATGAAGTTCACACGATTCGTATTTTTCATTCTTTTTTTATTTTTGTGGTTTAAACCAGTTATTAAAAAAACAAAAGTTGATGTAAACCAACCAACCCTAAAAGTAAACACTTCTTTTTAAAGAACACAAATAACTAGCAAAATAGTATGTAGTATTTTTACTTCAAAATATTCCATACCCTCTTTTTGAAACAAAATAAAATTAAAATAAAACATAAGAGAAATACTTAGATTTATATGATACACTTAAAGGCTGCACATCTAGAGCTTTTGGTTCTGTATATTCTTGAAATTCTACAGTTAAGTTTTAAAGAACCACCATCACAGTTTACCCAATCCTCAAGTTTTCTGAATTTTTAACAAGAGGGATTCAACATATCATTACGGAACTCCCCCCTCCCCCCCAAAAAAAGACTACGGAATATATTTAAGTTAAGCTAAATACAACTGCACAACAAACATGACTGAGTGATTAGCTTTTGAGCTTCTATCGGGAAGTCCGGGATTCAACCAGCATTCGACCATTCTGACAAAGCTTTTCTTTGTTCCATCTGTGAATGTAGAAATAGTGTGTATACTGTGAGTTGGCCGACTTCCTTTCTTATTGTTTTTAAATAGTTATTATTACTAATTACCAGCAGTGACGGTTTTGCGAAGGTTAGGGGGGCGGTCTTTCGGACTGAAGCCCGTTCCCCAAAGTTACGGAATGTCTGCAACAAACGAAATATCTATTATTTATGCCTTTACTCATAAACTTTAAGCTCCCGTCAAATAAAAATTACGAATGTTTAAAAAAACTAAACATTAGTAAGAAACCCTTCCCAAAATACTTTTCTAAATCCGCCACTGATTCTCAGTATAAAATGATTTTTAAAGTTGTATCCGGAAGATTATTGCTAAACATATAAACGAAACGAAATATTAGTTATGCCTGTACTCATAAACTTCAAGCACTTCCCAAATAAAATTAGGACTTTTTTAGGAAACGAAACAATCAGAAAAAACCTTCCTAAAGTACTTTTCTAAATCCGCTACTGATTATTTGTATAAATTGGTATTCAAGGTTGTGTCCGGAAAATTATTGCTAAATCACTTCACAGCTACAGTATAACAGATATGTGGAAGTACGGTTTGACGGATATATTGAAAAACGTACGCTTTGACGGATAAATAGGAAAACGGGCAAGTTTAGCTTTTGCGCTAGAAGCTAGAGTACTAAAAGCTCTTAGAAATGAAACACGGATGACAAACTAAAGAAGAAAAAAAAATGTCGATAACTCAAAAGTTAAAATAAAGTTAAATAGCCTCTAAAATTACCCTCAAATACTACATTCTTCATGTTAGCTTTAATTCGTAAAACATGTGCTCCATCCATCTTGATGGTGAATTTCAGAGCGAAATATCACATTCAGGTCATGAAATTCTTATCTAACTATAGAATATACTATAAGAAAGCTATTTAGATAGAAAAATCATGAAGTTGAAAAAAGCCAAAATTTCCAAAATTCTCGTTTTTTTCCCAAAAAAGCCGGCTTTTTATGTGAAAAAAACCATCGATTCAAAAAAGCCGGCTTTTTTGCATCTCTAATAACATATAAATCTTCACCATTGCTTTCCTTACTAACTCCCTTAAAAGCTAGCCTTCATAAAAGACGTAGCCGACATTGCAGTTGTCAGTACATCTTAAATTTATTGTAGAATTACATTCTTTCACTGTCAAGATATTTCTGAAAAATGACTTGAATACTGTCAACAGAGTATACTGAATTTTCTGATAAACAAACAGTACATGAGACCATTTCCCGTGAAAATATTCTGTTACTTATCATTGTACTTGCGTTCTAAAGTAGACGCATGATCAACACACTGTGTTAACCCAGCTTTATGAAATTTAGTGACTAATTAGTTTACTTCGCAATGCTAAGTAAATATCAAGCTGAAATTAATTTCAAGGGATATACTATTCTTAAGGGGGTAATGTATTTTTTTTTAAAGACATGAATTTCAACAGTACATTCTGTTATCCATGGATTTTCTCCTTGCAACTTGCAGCAATGAATAAATCTCAACCACAAAATACCTTTATTTTTCGAACACAAAAAAACTGTTATGTCATGAACCAGGATATTTTTACTTAGTTTTTACAGAAAAAGACAAAAATCTTCACATTAAATATTCAAGTCTCTGCGCGGCATGGTTTAATGCTTCCGCTAACCATACTTCCTGTTGGACAAACTCTGTGTATGTGACTTTTATTATTATTTAGTTAAATCCGTTTCCTCTAACGAAAAAGAGCTTATTTGTGAAAACGAAAAGGTTACATAAGGAATTTACATAAAGAAGGTTACATAACGAAACAAGTGCGACAAGACAGCTTGTGTTTCACATGCTTTATCTACAACGAGCTATTTCCTATGCAGCATTTCCAATACTAGGTGAATCTCTAAAATTACAATGAACTTCCGTCAAAATTTTTGCTAATATATTATTTTATAAGAATAATATGTTAGAAACCAAAGAACGCTATTCTTGGATGCTATATTGCAAAGAGCAGGGTGGATTGATTTAAATCAGTCTGATTTAAATCACGATTTTAATCAAGATTTAAATCACTTGATTTTTTCAATAAAAATCGTTGATTTAAATCAAATTCCGAAATGAATTAATTTGAAGTGAAAGTAAGTAAAATCCCATTTCTGTCCTGTTATTTCGATTATGGAAGATAATAATCATAATACAATGAGACTCAAATGTATGTAAGTACAGTATGAAAACGAGTATCATGTAGAGAACGATCAGGGAAAATCCCGTTTGAACGGGTAACGGGTGAACCCTACTTTCTTCTTTTTTTTACACAGGGTTTTAAAATTTCTATTCCAAAGGGGAAATCACCATGGACATTTAAGATGAAAACTCTTTTGTGTCCACGTCTATTTGTTTGTTTCCAGATAATAGGGACGTATTTAGAGGGGTCCTATCCCCTCTCCGAAACAAAAAAAAAAATTAAAATTTTGGGCGAAATTTATGTACTAAATACATAGAAGTTCCTCGGGATCGTAATACGACAAATTTTGGATGCATTAAAATATCGAATAATACTTTTGATAAAGTGGATATTTGACCCCATTGCAGAACATGCTGCGATCTGCGATGTGATCGCAGAAAATTTGTCGTGCCCGTGCAGGAAAAATTGTCAGAGGAAATAAAATAGCTAACAGAAAAGTATAAAAACGTGCCTGCTGTGTATAGATGTCTTAAATGCACAGACAACTCGCATTTGAACTGTTTTTCACGTCAGATAAAGCGTATTTTTAACTATCACAAGTGTTTCTTCTTCTGGAACTGATCATCTTGATTTTTTATTTTGGAATTCCTGCAGAAAATTTTTGACTTACAAAAACTCATCGCATAAAGACAAAGAAAGTTCTGCCATCGGCTAATATATAGGATCAGAAAACTATATTCACGAAGAAATTAAATATCGACTAAAAGCAGGGAATTCGTGTTATTATTCAGTTCAAAATCTCTTATCGTCGCGAATTCTGTCGAGGAATTTCAACCTTTAAAATATATAAAATGATAATTATGCCTGTTATGCTGTATGGTTGTGAAGCATGGTCGCTTACGCTGAGGGAAGAACGCAGACTGAAAGTATTTGAGAATAGAATCCTGAAACGAATATTCGGAACCAAAAGGAACGGTAATGAGGAATGGCGAATACTTCATGATGAGGAACTGCATAATTTATACCGTTAACCAAAACATTGTTAGGGTCATCAAATCTTGGAGGCTCAGGTGGCCAGGACATGTAGCAAGAATGGAAGAAAGTAGGAACGCTTTCAGGTTTAACTGGAAGTCCAATCGGAAAACTACCATTAGGAAGACCTAGGCGCAAATGGGAGGACAATATTAAGATGGATCTCGCAGAGATAAGAATACAAAGTAAAAACTGGATTCAGTTGACTAAGGATAAAAGTCAGGAGAGCTTTTGTGAACATGGCATTGAACCTCCCATAGGTCATAGAGTGAGTTAATTAATTTTAGGCGAAATTTATATACTTTATATGTATTTCGTGCCGCTAGCTAGTTCCAATTGCTTAAAAATATGCCCCTGCCAAATATCAGTAACTTTCGAGAAAAGAAAAGTGTCATTTGATATACATTGCTGTACTTTTTCCTTAATGCTTAAGAAACATTGTTTGGGATTGAAATAGGTTAACGATTGGGAATTAATTCAAAATTAAAACGCCATACTTTCACTAAATGGCATAATTAACATTTAATACTAATTCCTAATGTTTTTTCTTCAGTTCACGACTTGTATTATACGAAGAAAAGAGTTTGATTTAAATCAAAAAAATCGATTTAAATCAAAAAAATCAACAAAAATGATTTTTTTGAAAAAAATCATGATTTTTTCCACCCTGGCAAAGAGTAATAATACGATTAAAATAATTTTCATCATATCATGGCTGTAATTTTCCTTAAAAAAAACAATGTCAAATATGTTTCAAAGATATGATTCACCCCAACACAATATTTTCAGTTATTAGAATTGCAAGTATTCCAGAAAATCAAGTAAAAGCAGTGTACGCATTCAGAATTTCACATAAACTCCCTCCTAAAAGAAATATTTAAGTTAACAGCGGTATTTCCTACTGAAAAAGAATATCCCTAAGACTTTTTCACTTTCTCTTTTGTTGAAAAGAACCAGACATTTCAATATAATAGCTTACTCTTATAACTCTCTTTCTAAAAATAACAACCACACACTGAAAACCGATCCATAGATAGGAGGGAAAATGAGGGGTATTCAACTAGAGCTCGCAAAGTTTCTACCTAAAAAACTTTTTTTTCAAACTCCCAAAGACCTTTTCCCTTGAAGTTAAGAATCATAAACGCTTGTCAAACACAACAAGAAATCTTTCCGTTATTACCAGCAATGCGTAACCAAACAAGTTTTCTTTACTTAGATTACCCAAATGTTCATAGTTTTACGTAATATAGACAGTCATCATCGGTTTCTACAATTGTTTTTCTTCTCCTTTAAAAGAATAATCATATTAGCTGACAACAAGCGAAAAAATCTTAATCCTATTTTATTTCTGAACTCAATTTTTTCTAGTATTAAAATTCTACGATTCTTTTTACATATTCCAATGCTAAATGAAAAATATAAATCACCTTATCCTTCCCTCCATTTCATAAACATTCATTTAGTGTACATTGGCAACAATTCTTCGTGTTAACTCAAAGAACAAAATTTTCTATAATTCTGATATTATACAGTATGCCTTCAAAGCTAAAATGCATGCGAAATCACAACAATAATAATAATAATAATAATAATAATAATAATAATAATAATAATAATAATAATAATAATAATAATAATAATAATAATAATAATAATAATAATAGAGTTTCTTCGTATCCACATTTGGCAATTATAAATCCAACTTTAATTTGCGGTCGCCTGCTTACGAGGTTCGAATCCTATGTTAAGCTGTAGGTACACGTCTCATATAGCTTAGCTAATATAATCCATCTTTAACAATCCACTTAAAAACTCACAAGACTTTATGTATTATCGAAAAGCTCTGTAAAAAGGAACAAGCAGCTATCATTATTATTGATCACTGTATTCTATCTTTCTCCCATATCACCCTTTTGTTCTTCTGCAGATGTTGGCGCCTTCTACCTAAGGATTACAGGATTTTTCAAATTTCAAAATACTTATCTTCATTTTCTGATTACAAGCTGTAAAATAAAAAATATTTTCTTCCACTTTTTCTTAATGTCTGTCAAACAATCTATTTTCAAGGTACAGATCATATGGTTCGGATCATACTTTAAACTGTAAGTTCACATCTCAAATATCCTTATTACTGAAAACAGCAAAAGGAAATTAGAATTTCAGTTTAAAAGTACAAATATATGGCTGTAGTTGCAAATCTCAAATAACCTTATTGCTGAAAACAGCAAGAACAAATTAGAATTTCAGTTTACAAGCTACACAACATGTGGTTTGGTTCTCACGTTATGCTATCTCATATAGCTTCGCTGTTGTTAAAAACATAAGTTTTCCTTGAAGAATTCCATCCTTTTTCAACACCAACAAGTAACCAATTTATCTTTCTTTTCTTTTTACAATTTCTTTTTCTTTCACAATTTTAATAGCTTCCTCTAATAACTGTAAGGGTTTTTTCCACCTATTTCCGCATACATGTGGCATTACTGGGACCACTAGTGCAACCAGGCAGTAATTGTTTTCACAATTTTCAGTACTTGACATCATTTCATTAATCTCATCTGCCATCCTGCAAAAAAAAAAAAAAAAAAAAAAAAAAAAACGAAATTATCAATGATATACATTAACAAACCTATTCACTCTAACTTTAAGTATCCTTATAGTTAATCAAATATCATAAAAGAGCCAAATTCGGTTCCTAACAATTTAATCCTATGTTAATTATCGGTTTGTGTACCATCACCCCTAAAAGCAAAAATCAACTTTTCTTTTCTTATATTATTAACTAATATCTTGCCAATAGTATAGCTCTAATACTCATAATTTTTTGTTCTTTTAAGTAAGCACCATTTCAATAAATTATAACTTGAAGACCAGGCTTCAGTTCTATAACGGGAAAGGTTTAAGTAATTTAAATTCTATGTCTATATTATCAGTCTTCTAATATACAACTCCTTCGTGCCTAAGCGGTTAGCGTACATCCGTTTCATGTAGAAAACCTGCGTTCGATTCTTACCGGAAGCTCATGTAATTCAGATTTCACTTTAAACAGTAGGATTTAATTTACGTACCTTGGTAGCTCAACAGAAAGTTAAACTCAAGTGAACAACAACTACTTCTAATATAGGCTTATGTCTCATACACTCTGTGTTATTCAAACAACAACCGATTTTTGACTATTACATTATTTCTTAACAAAAAAGAAGTTTTCCAGATGAAAAACTTTATCTCCAAGTGTTTTATCAAAGCTTACATTAGGTTATTGAAATAATAAACTAAAAACATTTTCTTTGATTTTTCAAAGACATTAAGCTATTATATATTGTATTCAGATGTTTTGTACGTAGTTCATGTTATCTTTCAGATTAGATAATCAAGCAATACGTTAAAGCACATTGGCTTGTCCATCAGTTAGGGGTTATGCAACATTTTTTTTCCTTCCCTTACCCCGGATTGTGTGCTCCAAGAAACGTCATTCTTCAATACGTGAAGGGCTAAATAAGTTTTGATGCCAAAAATCTGTATCCTAAATCCTAAGTATAATTTTTCATCTAATTTCAGCATTCTTTTTCACACTCACATTTTATAAAATTTATTCTCAAATCATTTATCGATATATTCACTTTGTAGGTTACATGTTGTCTTCTGTATGCTAATCAATTTACTTCCTTAGTTTCTGACTACATTCCTAATTCAATAATATTAGTAAGGGCGCGCGGTGACTGAGTGGTAGACCATTCACCTCAGATGCTTGGAGTCCCTGGTCTAATCCCAGCTTGCGCCATGTAAACTTACTGGTGCCCAAACACCGTACTCGTGGCTCCTCTCGGGGTTCCTACCACTTTCTTCATATACTTTTTCATCAGCTTTTATAAAAGCAAAACTACATAAAATCATCACCCTCTCCTTTAGCATAACCTTCATATCTGTGGGACGTAAAATTAAAGATTTCATTTTTTCCAATAATATTATATCATTATTAAAGTATGAATAGTAATAATTCTACTTAAGTTATTTATAAATATTACAAAAAAACATGTAAAATAATTGTAGGATATGACCTTTTCATTTCGTCTATATAAAATTTTATGTATAGGACAGAAAGAAAACAAATCTATGCCTAGCAAACACTTCTAATTATTTACAAAAGTGTGAAAATATCTTCGTAAAAATTTCTTAAGATCGTGTCATGTAGGGTTCTACGTACTAAAGTAAGCTAATGAATACCATCTTATTCAACAGTCTAATTCAATTATTGTGTTAATACTGGAAAAACCACAAACAGGAATACCAAAGGGGAGAAAAAAGTTTACATGAACAACCAAAATATTAGCAAGTTCTATCTCAACAAGATACAATCCCTTAAGCCATCATAAAATATTCTTTACTTTTTCACTTACAAATGTCTCTACTCTAAGTTAACTCTGTTTATATTCACCGAATTGTTTTTTTTTTGTACATCATAGTAAACAAATACAAGTCAGTAACATTCTTATGTAAAATCATCTACCATTTCCGTAAAATAGTAATATAAAATACTAAATTAACTGGTTCTCCGTACCGTTCTCGCTTTTCGTATAAATGGTCCCGAGTTCCATTTTCACCCTGAATGAAGTTTTCCTTCATTCACACGAAGTAAATGTCCAAATGCTACCCAACATACATGTTCCACTTCGTATCTTTCCTGCTATTTCTCCCCTAGCTTAGTATAATCCCCATCAAGAAACGTTATCGATCATACGCAACCTAATTCAGCCCAAAAATAATTCAATACTCAGTCTTAACCAACTGTGAAATAAAAATATTTCGTATAGTTCCCCTCGTGCCTTGCCGGTTAACATGCCCCTCTTTCGCGTGCTACACCCGGGTTCAATTTCCGGCAAAGGTTCGTGTAATTCCAATTCTCCCTCACAAACACTGCTTTTTTCTAAAAATATACAAAATATATAACTACACTGTTAAAAGGGGTGTTAAACTCAACTCAATAAATTTCATAAGTCCCTTCCAAAGTTAGTATATATAACATGGGTCAGTGATAGACCATTTTTCTCCAAGTCCTCCGGTTTAATCCCAGTTAACCTCACAAATATAAAAATAATCCATATAACACCTAAAAATGTCACTATTCTTTCATTTCAATTCTTAACTAACAAGTGTATTCGATTTCTATTATATATGGTTTACGTCTTTCTAATGTTCGTTTTTTCATTTAAGCTTTACAAACATTCCTACTTTTTTCCATTCTAACTAAATGATTGTTCTATTTAAATCACCTACACAAAACTACACACTTCTATCTATTTTCAAATACTTCTATTCTGTAGTCTTCCATCAAAAACTAAGAAATCATATGCCTCCAACATTAAATATTAAATAATAATAATAAGAAGAAGAACAAAAATTCTATTTCCTTACGTTTTTCTTCACCCCAAGAGCGAAGAAAGCGACTCCTCCACAGTGACTTATTCTCAGCGATTGAGTCCGGCGTTTTCTTACATTCTGTGAGTATGCACTTTTTTATTTAATATATTTAATTAGTATACGTGCAACTACACTGGCTCAGTGGTACAGCAGTTACCTATGGTCCGTGGGACCAATAGTTTGATCCCTAAGCAAGTATTTTTTGACATTTTATGACAAACAACAGTTTCGATCTTCTATAAAATTATTTCTAAGCCTTTTCTCAGACCACACTCGTTTTAACCCATTTTCTTCATTCCACCATCTAATTATGAATGAATGATTAAAACATAGTCTACAGGGCATAATCCTGGGACGTTACACTGAAAGATTCCATTTCATTTACAAACTGCGTGGACAAATTTAATGCTTCCCAATCTAAGGAAACAATAATATCTCAGTAAAACAGCGTTCATCTTTCATGTTTCAGGACTCTATGTTTAATCCTCGCCCATGCCAGTTTGTAACGTATTTAAATACAACATCGTGTTTGCCTTTACTACACGTTATTCCGGGCTCAATTCCTGATCACGTAAGCTTCCTATACAAATTCATTCTTAAAAATACTCATACAAGCACCAAATATAGATATAACATATACATTAGAAAATGAAACGAAATTTCATAAAAAGCAAGCCGCTATAAAAGACATGAAATTCATTTTCATTCATATATACATATAACTGTAATGTAAAGGTTCCGTGTTGAATTTCCCCAAACTTCATGTGATTTGCATACCAACATTTAGCCTCGGTGTTCAAACCAATAAAGGTTATAAAAACAGTAAATCAATTCGCAATAACAACCACACAAACAAAATAGCTTCGTGGGGCCACGGTGGGTCACTGGTAAAGCTTTCACCTCCGGTGCTTCAAATCCCAGCTGGCGCCAATTATTATAACATTTTTCATGACAAACATAACAGTTTGCATCTTATATAAAATTATTTCCACGAGCACGGTGTGCATGGCTTTTCTCGAGATTCCTGCTACTTTCTTCATATACTTTTTCAAAAGCTTTTATAAAAGCAAAACTACAAAAATCATCACCGTCTCCTTTTCTCTAGTCAACATAACCGTACGCCACAGAACTCAAAGATTTCACTTGATTTCAAAATAACCTTGTTCCTAAAAAATTAAGCAATGTTACTTCTTAAAAACGTTGCAAAATACATATATGATTATGACAGTCGTCACCTCCCACAATTGTATCTATATTGTTAAATAAAAATTTGTATTTTTGTTTTCCTTTCATGTTTCAATTTGGATGTATTATTTTTTGTCCACGTTTTCTTTCGCAAGACTAGGCAGTGGTCATCGCGCTGAGCATCCAGCAGGATACCCCTCCTGTCATTAGGGTAATTTATTGTTCTCAGGTGGCGAAGAAATCCAAGTCATCTTAACGAACTACACACGCACACACAAATTTCAAAATTAACAGAAGAGATAGAAAGACAAAATTTTAAAAAGTAAGGCAGTTGTAGCGAAGAACTGGATTAGACACCACTGTGGATAGTGCCTTCTATTTGTTCGTAATGCACAATTTTTTTGTTTCTGTATGATTCTAAATATCATCATGCATAGATAAATTTACCAACGATAGTGTCGGCGCCGTCAATGTGCCGAACGTCCTTTATTATCTATATTCTCTCTTATTTCGAAGATGTGTGTGTTGGACAGTGTATTTGAGTATAGTAAAATGGCTTGGCGAGTAAGCTTCAACGAGGTGTCAGTACCAGAACTTACGGCTTGCTTGTTGCAGAGGGAAGGAGAGGACACAGCCCGCAGCCTCTTAATCCAATCTCGAGTGTGTGTCGGTGAAGTAAAAGATCGAGGCTTTTCACACACGAAAACAGAGGTAGGCTGTTTAAATCTTTTGGTAATAATCAGACTATTGGATGTACGATGGATCACGGTTCCATGGCCACTGTGATTATCATCCATTTAATTACCTTTTGCCGCACCATTCATGGCTTCCTTGTGGGGGGAAATCCTAACGAACTTTAATTTCAACGTTCGTCATTTTGGAAGCTTACCGACAATGTATGTTAAGTTCCCGAAAGGAGATGTGACTCATATTTTTGTTGTGTGCGAAATTTAAACTTTATTTTCTCCAGCAATAAAAACTATCCTTATGATCAAATTTGAATAATAGCTACAATAACTTTTTTGTTGGATTGAATTAAGCTATTACTTACATCGGTCTTCTAATGATTTATGGTTGCTAGTGGCTATAATTTAAATAGCAGATATGTATTCCGTAAATTGAAAGCATTTATAGATCAATATTCGCAAATATTGTAAAATCGCTTCCTCATTTATCACCCATGTTATTGATAACATCTGCATAAACTTAATACCATGGTCAGTTCATCCAAGATTGTTATAATCAGAGTAACAATTAATATCGTATGATTTATATCATTATCAGACATCAATTCAGATGTATTCTTAACAATTAAATTTTTACTGTTAAGGAAATACAACGTTGAGTCTATTACCAGAACTAAGTTCACGAAAGGTTGTGCACGAGTCAATATTCATTAAATAAATGTCGATATTATAAATATCACCAAGTAATAAATAAACTTCAATATTCTTTATTTAAAAGTATGAATATTTCTATGTGCATTATTAGACGCAGTTTTGTGTATCAAGTGCTTTGCATATATATATTATTGTGAAGATAAAAATTATTTGGTATTAAGAATATATATATAACTAATGATTATTTCGTATGTTTAATTTGTGTAAATGTATTTACTCATATTATCATATAGAAACTTAATATTGTCTATTCTAAACTTCGTAAGTGCACTTCTGTTCATCCCTCATATATTTTCGAGCTTTCGCTCATTTAGCAAGTCATGACTGCATAGTGATTCAGAAGTATCTACAACCTCTAAATTACTCAAGTATTTTTCTCCTTTCATCATTTTTCTCCTTTTAATATTTTTGAAATAAATGGCATTCGTTTGAAATAAATCATTTTACGTGTAACTCGATTACCTGGGTATCAGTGTACTATCTCGTAAAAGGTCTATCAAAGGATATTCAATTCAATAAGGTGTAAAACAGGATTTTTAATGTCTGATCTTGTGAGTGTAGTTTGAATAATATTCTTGTACTGAAACAATATGCCAGATTCATTTTTCTTTGCGAATTAGACAAAAAGATTGCAAGAATGTAATTGTTATTACCATTTTCAAAGTCACGATAATTATTTCGACAACAAAATTCTTATTACTTTACCATATTTTTTAGCTCTAAATTTCTTTGATTTGTTATTGTTGTTTGAAGAAAAAGGAAAACAAAATTATTGTTAACTCATTTAATATTCACATTCGAGTTTCTCTTTAGTCATTAAAAGTTTGTATGTATGTTATCAAATTCCTAACTGTTGTCATTTATCTAAAACAACTTTAACTTCTTTACCTTTGCAAACTGAGTAATCCATATTTATTTTTTTGATTCGATAGTATTAGTGTTTTGAAGACAGTTGAGCTGACAATCACTGACGCCATTCACCCAGATCACTCATTTAAATACTAGGTTTTATTTTCATTTTTAAAATACATTTAGTAAAGTCTAAGAATTCCATCAGGCAACTGAATTTTTAAATCTCTAAGAATCCACTTGCTTCTTGAGAGATGGTCAGCTACGCTATCCCCATCGAATTGCATTAGTATGATTATATTTCAGCCATGCAGCGTGTGAAAGAAGACGTAGGAAAACATTTTATTTAGCGTTTGTAACATTTTCTTTAAATTCCACTTTTAAGACACTGCCTTTCTCCAAAGCCCTGCAATCCGTTCGGAGAGGGATTGTTCTAGGAGTGAAGTAGGAGGTGAAGTAATATTTAGGCGGCCCAACAGATGAATCCTCGCATCTATAATGTTTTCAGCTCAGCCAAACTTTGACTCCGGTCGGACTCAAACCACGGTAAAGTTGTGATATAATAAAGTTAAAAATAAGATCCATCACATAAAATCAAAGTTATAGTAACTAACTAAATAAACAATACGGCTCAAATTCAATTTACAGCAATTCAATTCTCACTTGCAATATTTTTAGTACAGATAACTTCTTATATAAGCCCATGTTTCATACAAATACAAGACTTTATATTCAATATTTATTAATTTTATCAATTTCATACAAACAAATCAACCTTAACAACACACACAATTCAACAAAACAGGTTTCCCAATTTCACTTTCCTCTTCTCACCCCTCCAAGCCATCCCGTGATCCATTCTTTTTTTGGATCTACCGCTCTCACGGAAAAGTAAGAAAACACCCAAAGTACCTGGCTAGCCTTTTCTTTACAGACACCCAAACAAACCTATTTCCTGTAACAAAAAGGGGTCTTCCTTATTCAACGTTAAAAATTTTTGTCTTCGCATTTTTTTTTAGAAAACAAAAATAACTCATTCGTAAAAGGGAAAAAGGAAGTGAATGTATCAATCCTATCCACTTTCATGTGTCACAAATAACCAAGGATGGTCACCCTTTCCAATTTGACTTCTAACAAAAATCAGTATGGCCACTATTCTGTTTTTACCCTTTCTTTCTTCCTCTACGATGCTCTCTCAAATAAAACAAATTCTCCACCATTTTTACTAAAAGGCTCTCTGCAAGACGCTAACATTGCTAAATAGGCAGTGCCCAAATGTTCTCACACTCGGAAAAAAATCATAAATACTTCTCTCTCTGACATAATGTCAACAATAAATAAAACCTTACACAACTCTTTTCAGACTTCCAGCATTTCATCTATTATACTGTAGTATCACGGAATATTTTTTTCGTCAAGAGACCACACACAAAATCGGGGTGAACTCTATACACAACAATGAACTCAGTTGCATGAATTCTGTTCCAAAATATTTCAAATATTTGGATTCCCACTGTTCGTTCACTTTTCTCACGGGACTGGACCACACATTTTACCCAATTAATGAAAAAATCCTTTTTTCTCAATATTCATAACTAGTAGAGTGACAACATAAATAGCATTGTTCTCCAACATGTTACATGTCATTCTTAACCCCTTCCATTATCCCCACCCTCATTATCCCCGTGGGCAACAACCAATCAGAAAGCGTAAACAACAAAGGGGAAATGAATCCGGGAATAGGAAACGCACATACAATATTTTCGGTCATAGCTACTTGGGGGCTTAACTTATGGCATCTGGAGTGCCACGCTTTATTTAAGTGACCCCAAAATTATGGATTCGACACTAATGTCGGTCTCTTCTTTATAATTTTGATGTCAGCCCCTTTCATTTCTCCTAGGTGAGCAAACGGATACTGCCACTGCTAGGACTAAATTTGGTCTTAAATGGCATTAAGATTTCTACCAAATAATTTAGCGACCAGTGTTGAATTTAGAAGCTCGGAGTTCCTACGCACTTTTGCTCTAGGCGCCCCCAATAACTACATATTTCTCCGCCCCTTCATCCTTAACTTAAAAATAAAACTTAATTCGGATATGCTTAATTAGTGAATTTATTACTGTTAAATACCATTCACTAGATGCTACAGCTACAACTACGTAACAAAAAATAACAAATGTGAAACATGTTCTGCATATTTTTTAGATTTCTTACGCTATCATGAAACATATTAGAATAGAAAAAGAGGATTGTTCATGAAATAATATATTTGCTCTTGATCTTTTTAAACTTTTTCATACGAAAAAAATTAAAATATTATTCAATTTTTAAACTTTGCACTCTTCAAATATGTTGCCTTCTACGCACGAACCTAGTTGGACTAATGGAAATGCGGCACTGTTAGCGGCGCTGAAAACTTACAATTCGACTCTAATATCGGTTGATTTCGATATTTTTATGTCGCTACATAACCACCCTGGGTGTAAATGGGAGCTTAATTGGACTTGAATTGAAAGTAGAACTATTTACCAAAGCGGCCACGGAACTATGGATTCGATACTAATATCCACTGATGCAAATCCGGGGGGTGATGAGGGGGACATGTCCCCTCCAATCTTGGAACTGGGGGACTGTCCCCCAATAATCCGATTTGAAATGTGCTTTTTTGGCAAAAATGTGATGATTTCTGTGCTACTACTACAAAGGAAAGTGAGATGAAATTGATGTTCCCCCAGAATAAGCCTCAAATCTGCCCGCCTCCCAATGTTGAAGACAACTCTTCTCCCTAATCTTCCACAGGATTGTTTTTCAACTTCACAAATATTTTGACCATCGTTTAATAACAACAAAAAATCGGTCTTACGTGTCTCCCCCCAAAAAAGACAGATTCGCACCGCTGCTAATATCGAACCGTTTCTAGCATTTTTGATATGTATTCCGACAGTACTCTTTTCCAGACTGTAAGAAACACGGCTGAAATTGCTCTAGACATATCAGAATTATTTGAAAAAAAACACACACATCCACTTTTATATATACAAATACAGAGTGAGCGAGCGAGCGAGCGAGAGAGAGAGAGCGATCCAAGACATCACTTCCACATTGCAAAAGCATATATCAGAGATTGAATTGAAAATCTATGTAAAGTCTTTCTGCTGTGGCATGCTTCATCAGGAAAATTCCAGTCTGTTCACGTGGCCTTTGGGGTCCATGAATTAGTTGCGAGCGTTCCGACTTTAGGTTCTCTGTTTATACTCTCTCCTTATGCCTCGGTTAATTTTTCTAGAACATAAATGACATGCTGTAATATGAATGGTTAGAAGTAATCTTTATATGACAAATAGCTGCAAATAAATACAAGACATAATTTATTTATTGTTATTAAACGAGTTTCTTAACTTGTATTTAACATTCTCATATATAATACCGACATACTGTGAACACCTATCTCAGATGTTATATTTTAAACATAATAATTATTACGTTCTGCAATGATTATATTATATATACAACTGATGTATTTTAATGTAATTATTTTATATAATTTTTCATGCATTGCGGAAAATAGAATTTCATAAGAAAAGCATTGACCCAGACGGGAATCGAACTCACAACCTTACGATTTGAAATCAAACAGCTTACCACTGAGCTAACACAGTCACTCTTCGAAGTATGCTTCCAGCGATGTATAACGGCTCTCAAGATAATTATGACATTCATATCCACTGCAAACGCTGTTTTTGTTCTACTTTGACTATTATTTTAGTACTCAGGCGATAATTATGTTCTATGTCTTAACTTTGAGGATTATTTTACATATGGAAAGATTCCTTTACGTATCTAAATGTTCCATTACGTATGGAGAGCTAAATGAAAAACAAGCATGTGCTGACATTAATACAAAGTTTCGAAATATTGTATCATTTAGTATTTCAATCAATGTTGCTTTTTTCTGCACTTGGCAACAAATTCTATTATATTTAAAAGAAGAAAAATACATTTGCAAACTTTTCCCGATTGCAAAGGCTGGCTTGGAGGTTCGAACCTGGTTTACTTTTTTTTCCGAACTTTAAAAAATTTTGCCCCAAAATAGCAATAAAGAGTGCGGCCAAACTTTATGAGACAAGATGTACATGTAATATGGTCCCCCGAATGATTAATAAATCTAATCTAATTTAATCTAACTTATAATTAGTAAAATTGGTTCCAAAGGTAACGTAAATACACAAAATCAGTACTAAATAGGAAAATTCCCTATGTTGTCCAAACTGTCTAAAGTTATACCTGGTTGTTCCACATGCTAGTATTTGCTTATTTTCGCATGCTCTTACGGAGCTATTTATATGAGGATTTTCAGTTATTATTATTATTATTATTATTATTATTATTATTATTATTATTATTATTATTATTATTATTATTATTATTATTATTATTATTTCGTATTTCGATGTTTTCAGCTTATAAACAAGTTGTTCAGTGTTAATGTAGGCTTATTTGAACATCAAAATAACAGCAAAAGGATTTGCAACTACGGAATTAAGTGAAATAAGCGAATGTGGTTCTTTTAAATAATTGAGTAATTAATGTATAAAGAAATTCTGTGAAGAAATAATATAAAGATAGAAATGAACAAATGTTTTTTGTATAGACGATATTATGGAATATGCTTATCTCCGATTTGTGCTCGTTGCTTGAGAATCACATCGTTCTGTCTAGTTTTCTATAGTAAAAGATATATTGATGTCTCGCTAATAGATAGTGGTCTAGTTATTTTCTTCAGTTAATCGAATTACCTTTTGCCAGACGTGTCCCATCACAATTTATGGTACAAAAAAGAGTCCACTCTATTAGTAATGTTTGTTGTATATTTTCTATCATTAGATATTAAGTTTGTCTTCAAAACTTTAGGTTTGAATTGATCACAACCACGGATCTGGAGGGATGTTATCCTCATCCTGGGAAATAAAAATAAATTTCTGTGGGCTTGCCAAGTCAATTTGGTGCATCCTGCAGTAAGCGTGTCAACCTGGAGGTGAAGCGTGACTAAATATCCATGCCTTTAAGGATTGATGTCTTCAATCTCAACTTGACAAATTTAGAAGTAGAAGAGAGTTGCTATTCAAAATATCACAAAGAATGTTTTTAAGAAGTGTTGTAAATGTGTTTTTTTCATATTTCCACTGGAATTTGCTATAGTAGCTTAATGGCAGTAGTAAATAATAACATGGTGTTACAGAAAATAGTCACCATTTGGAATCATACTTATACTACGCTACTTTCGATACCCTTTTAATTTCATATTAATCATATAAACCTCAAATTCGTAAAATAGCGTATACGTATGGGTGGGAGAGGAGAACACATCGATCGGTTCTCCAGATATTAATTTTACTGGTTCCGTAATACCACACTGAAATATAGAAGAGATACGTAATCTACAGGGTGCGGCACGTAAAACCGGCCCGTAAAGTGAACACATAAAATGAAATGTAATGTATTGAATATGATTAACTACAACACATAAATGAAATGTAATGTATTGAATATGACTACTCACCTTCACAGCAGGTGCTGAAAGTGTCCTCCGCCCACTTCAACACACATGTGAGCACGATTGAGGAGATTCATATATACCATTGTCAGTTCTTGTGTTGTAATGCTATTGGTGACATCCTGGATCCTGGTCTTGAGTTCTTCAATTGTGTGTGGATTTGTTTCGTATACTCTTCTCTTTAACATTCCCCATAAGTAAAAGTCACACGTGGACAAGTCTGGTGACCGAGGAGGCCACAAGCCTTTGCTGATTGTCCTCTCTGTTGTAAACATCTCATGCACAAGGGACAATGATGCAGCTGATGTGTGGCATGTTGCACTGTCCTGCTGAAAGTAACATAACTGACGCTCCTCTTCGGTCAAGTGTGTATAAAACTCCTCCAGGATTCCCATATACACGTCACTGTTCACTGTCGTCTCAAAGAATATGGGCCCAATAACGCGTGTGGCGGAAATGGCACACCAAACACCAATCTTCTCATCATGTAAGGGTACCTGGTGGATTGCGTGTGGATTTTCTGTCGACCAATACCGGTTGTTTTGGGAATTTACGTACCCAGACAGGTGGAACCACGCCTCGTCACTCATGATGAGCATTAGTGGATCCAAGAAACCACTGGCAACATTGCTCAACAGCCATGAATAGAAATGCACCCTCTTCTGCAGGTCAGGCTCCTTCAGTTCTTGCACAACACTTATCCGGTACGGTTTTAATTTCAGTTCCCTTAAAACACGTCTGCAACTTCTCTCACTCGCATGAACCTGTTGACTCTATCTCCTGCTTGACTTTCGAGGACTTCTTGTCATTATCTCCTCCACCTGCATCTTTAATTCAGGTGTGCAGACAGATGGTCGTCTGTTCCTGGGAGCATTTTGAACCGATCCTGTATGCCGCCATTTTTCAATCAATTCCTGAATGGTGCTTTTTGCTGGCACAGAACGTCCTGGAAATTTCTCCCGAAACAAATTCTTTGTTTTCACAAAAGATCCAGTGAGAATGAACCCTTCAACAATGGCAACATACTCGGGTATCGAATATGGCATTATCAAACACTGACACTCACCCGGCTTAACACAACGAGGCCTTTTTCTCAACTGGTTTCGACAAGTTTCACTGGCTGCGGCTGCACGTGACTGCTGCAGGTCACGTAAGTCGACCCGACCTCGACACGCCATCTCTTGGTAGGAAGGTAGATTATTTAAGTGTTGCCAAAAACACAATATACCAGAATATTACGACGGGCTGGTTTTGCGTGCCGCACCCTGTATTATCGCTACTAACATGCATTGCTATAAATACATATACCTGAATAGTGGTAGTAGAATGTAAATTCATAAAACTCGTACAACCGATTTCCTTTAGAAATTCAAACAGTATATTTAAACTTTCAAAAAACCCTATAAATCAAAATTATAGATATTTAACAATTCAATAAGTGGTATTGCATTACGGTCTTCATGGTAGCGGAAAGAGAACAGATTCAATCTTAAACTATTACCCAACTAACAGCATAAACTATTCTACCCCAGTAACAGCTAACTTGTTCTAATTTGTCATGCAGATTGGTAATAATGCAGAAATCTAATACACTTGAAAAAGGAAACGGAAAAAGCTATAGGCAAAGTGTTCAAAATTAACAAAATGACAAAAGGGCTTTTAAATGTAAGAATAATTTGATAAAGGAAGGAAAACGCAAGTAACTTACGTACCTCATTGCCTTATTAAGCCAATCTGAGGTTACAGCACTCCATTTTATACTTTGTAAACATTCAAATTTTACACTTCAACAGAAATAGATATACTTTCAATATCACTCGTTGTATGTGTGCAAACCTTCAAACTTTTTTCGACATTTCTTGCTTCCATTAATCCATAAGCATACCAAGAAATCATGGGTTCCAATTATGTTCGCAACAAATGGAGACGAGATATAAAACAACAAGCTGCACAAACATAACTAGATTAGCAGGTGACCACCCTACATAAATAGAAAAGAAAGGAAACAGTAAGGAAACACCAAAAACAATTTACATACATATAAATATAATAATTTACATTTTACTAAAAATTTCAATATTACTCTAGTATAATTACTCGGAGGTATCTTAGTACTAGTAGCAGTACTGTAACAAAATCTCACGGTACAGACCTCCTTTCACGAAATCTCTTTACTAACGCCTCATGTGTTCTTCTCACATATCTCGGATTTTCTACATTCCGAACGAGTAATTTGTTGTTCGTGAACAGCTTAATTATCTCGAACGGTTCTGACCATCACATAGACAATTCTTTATTAATATGATCTGTCAATGAAGACTTCATTTGGGATTTTAAAAGAACCTTCTGTCCCACCTGATAATCAGTGGGGCCCCTATTTTGGTCATACAACCGTTTACTGCGTTCCTACGGTCTCTCCATATTTCGAATAGCACATTGCAAAGCATTCCGATCTGTTTCTTTTTCCGAAGTAAAATATCAGTCCTCCATTTCACGTCTAGTGGATCATTGTCGTTATAATTATATGTAATCTCCATGGGAGAAACACGTGTCTCCTCGTGGATAGAATTATTCGAAGAGAACTCTATCTCTCCGAACATCTTATCTCAATGTTCCTGTTTATCATGAACATATATTTTCAAAATATCTGTAATTACTCTTATAGCACGTTCCGCTGAATTCGCCGCTGGAAAATAAGGTGATACCCTACAATCTCTAATCCCCAATCCCGCAAGAAAATCCCGAAATGTCTGGGACGTAAAACTAGAGGCATTGTCATGAAAAAGGATATGAATATAACCGTACCGGTTCATTAGTTTCTTAATATTCTGATAACAAGAGAACTTTTCAATACCCTGAGAGGCTCCAACATTAAACATTTACTGCACCTATCAACAATTATCAATATGTAACGGCCAGCACTACTCCTTGGGAGGGGACCGAAGGTGTCAATGGCCCAATGGGAATTAATAATTTTGCTTACTTCAGAGATTAACTCTCCCGGTGGGGTAACATTACTCGTTTTTGCGCGTTGGCATAATTTACATGAAGTAATATAACTATGAACGTCCGTAAAAATCCGATCCCACGTGTATCTCATGGCGATTCTATTGACTGATTTATAAACACCAAGTTGTGACCCCAATAGTGGATCATTATGGTACAGGTTCATAATCATAGGCTTAAGAGCGGTAGGAACAAAAATCTTAAACGGACTAAAATGAGCCTTGGTTTTCTTGCAAAGAATACCATTCACTAATTTAAACGATTTATCTTCCTTACCTTGCTGTAATTGTTTAATAATCTGTAAACATTTAGGGTCCCGCAACTGATGTTCCCTTATGGAAATAGAAGAATTGGGAATATTCAGGAAGTTTATATTAAACAATTTTTTCTTAATTTCTGTATTGCCTAAAGTGGTATCATAAATATCAAAATTGAAAGGATCATAAATCGTGAAATCAAGTCTGCACCAATACTTTGGACTGACGACAAATGTTTAACATCAAAATTCAAGCATGCTAACCTATACAATAAGCTGCCATACTTTTTCATACGTCTTACATTACTCAAGGCGTACGTAAATGCCTGGTTATCAATCAAAAGATCAAATCGATTACGTAAATACAATTTATGTCACTCAAGAGTTTCTACCACTGCCTGCAACTTAAGATGATGCACACTTATAAAAATCCGCTTGCTTAAGAGTTCGCGGATAGAAACTCACAGGACTGATATTCCCGGTGCTATCGATTTGCTCGACGACCCCGCTAAGGGCCCGGGTGCTTGCATCCGTCCTTACTATGAACTTCCGGTCTAATTCCGGTAATTTTAGGACAATCTGTTTCAAACAACTCCTTTATTTTGTCTCAAGCGGCCTGCTGCTCCGATTTCCAAGCAAATTTTGTCCGTATACTGAGCAACTTATGTGTAGGATACATGATTTCATTAAACCCTTCAACAAACTTTCCATAAAACTGGAGAAATGCTGCCAATGATTTTAAAGCTTTTCGATTTTTGGTGGGGGCAAATTTTGTTTAACGTCAATCCTTTTAGGGTCCATTTCCAAGTTATAACTTGAAATCACAAATCCTAAATATTTTTCTTAGTTTGAAACAATAAACTTTTAGTTGGCTATATTCTGATCCCATTATTACGAAAAATAGTAAGTACTTTCTTTGGCAAAACTTTATGTTCTACATATTTACTAAAAATAATTATATCATCACAGTAATATTCAATTCCTTCATTCTTCAAACCATACAATAACTTATTAAGTACTTTTAGTAAAGCATAACTACCCATTGTTAATCCAAAAGGTAACTTTTGGCACATATAACTACCGCGATGAGTAACAAAAGAAGTATATTTTCTAGAACACTCTGACAATATGCCGAAGACATATCGACCACGGAAAACACGTTTCCTTTGCTCAAAGCCGAAAGAACGCCCTACATAATACAGGGTGCGGCACGTAAAACCGGCCCGTAAAGTGAACACATAAAATGAAATGTAATGTATTGAATATGATTAACTACAACACATAAATGAAATGTAATGTATTGAATATGACTACTCACCTTCACAGCAGGTGCTGAAAGTGTCCTCCGCCCACTTCAACACACATGTGAGCACGATTGAGGAGATTCATATATACCCCTGTCAGTTCTTGTGTTGTAATGCTATTGGTGACATCCTGGATCCTGGTCTTGAGTTCTTCAATTGTGTGTGGATTTGTTTCGTACACTCTTCCCTTTAACAGTCCCCATAAGTAAAAGTCACACGTGGACAAGTCTGGTGACCGAGGAGGCCACAAGCCTTTGCTGATTGTCCTCTCTGTTGTAAACATCTCATGCACAAGGGACAATGATGCAGCTGATGTGTGGCATGTTGCACCGTCCTGCAGAAAGTAACATAACTGACGCTCCTCTTCGGTCAAGTGTGTATAAAACTCCTCCAGGATTCCTATATACACGTCACTGTTCACTGTCGTCTCAAAGAATATGGGCCCAATAACGCGTGTGGCGGAAATGGCACACCAAACACCAATCTTCTCATCATGCAAGAGTACCTGGTGGATTGCGTGTGGATTTTCTGTCGACCAATACCGGTTGTTTTGGGAATTTACGTACCCAGACAGGTGGAACCACGCCTCGTCACTCATGATGAGCATTAGTAGATCCAAGAAACCACTGGCAACATTGCTCAACAGCCATGAACAGAAATGCACCCTCTTCTGCAAGTCAGGCTCCTTCAGTTCTTGCACAACACTTATCCGGTACGGTTTTAACTTCAGTTCCCTTAAAACACGTCTGCAACTTCTCTCACTCGCATGAACCTGTTGACTCAATCTCCTGGTTGACTTTCGAGGACTTCTTGTCATTATCTCCTCCACCTGCATCTTTAATTCAGGTGTGCAGACAGAGGGTCGTCTGTTCCTGGGAGCATTTTAAACCGATCCTGTACGCCGCCATTTTTCAATCAATTCCTGAATGGTGCTTTTTGCGTTGGAAATTTCTCCCGAAACAAATTCTTTGTTTTCACAAAAGATCCAATGAGAATGAACCCTTCAACAATGGCAACACGCTCGGGTATCGAATACGGCATTATCACACACTGACACTCACCCGGCTTAACACAACGAGGCCTTTTTCTCAACTGGTTTCGACAAGTTTCACTGGCTGCGGCTGCACGTGACTGCTGCAGGTCACGTAAGTCGACCCGACCTCGACACGCCATCTCTTGGTACGAAGGTAGATTATTTAAGTGTTGCCAAAAACACAATATACAAGAATATTACGACGGGCCGGTTTTACGTGCCGCACCCTGTAGAAGACTGAGAAACAATATTTAACATTCTATTCCATTTAGAATAATCAATAACGAGTCTTTTATTTTCCGTCTTTTTATCCACCAAAAAGGTAGGAAATGCCCATGGACTCGTTGATTTTTCTATTATGTTATCTTCCAATAAATTATCCAAAATTTTATCAAGTTCTTTCTGGTCTTGACGGGGCAAAGGATAAGGTTTTAACCGTATTGTTGATTCATCATTTACACGAATATCTAAAGTATAGTTATGTACTATGCCTCCTTTTCGGTAAAAACGTCGGAGTACGAAGCATATAACTGTTCTACATAATATTGCAGATCTCCCTCCGGATTATCCAATTGAGGATTTACAGCAGGTGGCTCCCTTTTTTGTACAGGTCTGGGTATCATCCCTAGAAGAAAACAACTCTTCACTTGCTATCCTCTGAATATCGGACCCCTGGCTCGATCCCGCTACCGGGAACCGACACGCTGAATTCGTACTGTCAACTAAGGCATGAACCACTGGACTGTCGTTTGTCAGCATCACATCACGACTTCCTACCGCTCATTGGATACCATTAGTGAACTTCCTCTGGAGCCGCCTTTTCGGATTAGACTTGGGCCAAAACAACTCTATTCTCCCCGTCCGGTTGCGCTGGACAGGTCCACTTACAAAAGACTTAGAAGAATCATTAATGTTTGCACTGGATGGTATGTAACGTTTATAAAATATAGGGGCACGCACTTGTCCACCTTTCAATACCACTACGCCGTTCACTGTACCGATCATCATATAATTAGCTTTAACGGCATCAATACCCAATATAAATTTTGGAGACAAATACGGGCGAAGGAAAAAATTAATATTCATAGTAACAGAGTCAATCCTGATAGGTATTTCCACAGATTCATTAATAGTCACTGTTCTCCCGTCTATTCCCGAACTAACAAAACTTTCTTTTTTCCTCTTTATTTGTTTATTATTTTCCAATAATTTTACTAATGCATCGTCGATTAAGCTAACGGACGAACAAGTATCAATTGTTGCTTCAACATGATTTGAACTAGCAAAACTTTCTTTTTTCCTTTTTATTTGTTTATTATTCTCCAACAATTTTACTAATGCATCGCCGATTAAACTAACGGTCGAACAAGTATCAATTGCCCCTTCAACATGATTTTCATATATAATTGTTTTAACAAGAACGCCAAGAGGACGATGCACCATTTTATCGTTAAACGTAAGCGCACTTCCTTTCTTAAAACTATTGATGTTATTGTAAGTTTTTTCTTGACAAACACACTTATTGTGAATAGGTTGCAGTCTATGGAGATAATTAACTAGTTTATGGTTTCCATGAAAAAGATGGCACTTAATTCGCACTTGTCGAGGGATCTCTAGAAGCTTACGTTCATAAATTAACACAGATTATTGCTGCAAATTATAAATTTGTAACCTATCTGTTAGTTCTTCAAGACTTCACCTGGTTCAGAATACCGGAGAAGTTCATAACGCAATAGGGGATTCATACTTCTCAATATGTAATACAATATGGGAATTGAATCATATTCACCAAATAATATATAATAACAGTCGCACAGGTTGTCAAAATATTCCATTATATTTTCATCCCTGCCTTGCAAACGTTCCAAATAATGCTGCTTTATTACACGCAATCTGATGTCTGAAAATGAAGCTTCTCGTATCCGAGTCGTAACCGCGTGTCACTCGCAGTTATTAGTAACGCACTCTAAAAGAATTTGTTTTAAAGTGCCTCCCGTTCTACACAGTGAAGCAATTAGTACAATGTCAAAAGAACATAACATTGTTTTTACAATTTGATATACAGTCGCTCTCACAATTGAGCGTACACCTTATTTATTAACGTAAAAATGCACAAAAGACATCTACATAAGTAAAGTAGGTATTTCAAACTTAAAATATTGCTTCCTGAACAGATTTAGAACAAATTAGAATACATTTTCCTCGTAAACATTATTTCAATAATGAGTAAAAAAATAAGAAACAAAATAGTATGTGTTTTTGGAGTCACAAAATTGAGCGTACACGCTTGAATACACATTTGAATATTAAGCGTACACATTTGAATATTGAACAGAAAATAAAGTTCAGTAGTTGGTAGCGCCTCCTTTGGCTTTTATTACAGCAGCTAACCTTTTAGGCATGGAGTGTACATATTTGTGGGTCACTGAAGGAAGAATTTTGCTCCACTCTTCTTGCAGAATCCTTTTCAACTCAGTTTTATTCGTTATTTTATGTTTCTGCACTTGTTTTTCTAATTGCCACCACAAATTCTCAATTGGATTTAAATCCGGAGACTGTGGTGGAGTTTCCAACCTTTTTGGATTGTTATATAATAACCACAGTTTGACAATATGGGCAGTATGCTTGGGATCGTTGTCATGTTGAAAATAATACAACGACCCCATACCAAGCTTATTAGCACTTTCCTTTATGTTATTCTTCAACACTGTCAAATACCCGTATTTGTCCATTGTGGTATCAATAAACTCCATGTTACCGACACCAGAAGCGGACATACAGCCCCACAACATTACGGAACCACCTCCGTGTTTGACAGTAGGTCGCAGATTTTCCTGTTGTAGGGCTTTATTGGGTCACCGCCACACATACTGCAGTCCATCTGACCCGAACAAGTTAAACTTGCTTTCGTCACTGAATATCACTGAATCCCAGGATGCAGGAGGCAGTGAAATGTACGTTTTAGCGAACGCCAATCTTTTACGTTTGTTGACTTCACTTATCCATGGCTTCTTTCTGGCTATGCGACCATGATATCCAGCTCTTCTCAATGTCCTACGTACCGTTTCACACGAAATTGCTTTTCCCGTCTCAAATGCAATTTTTGTAGCAAGTTTTGGCACACTTTGACGTGGATTTCTCCTTATTTGCATAACTACATTTCTTTGCTCTCGTTCATTTAGAATAGATTTTCTACCCCTCCCTCGTTTATTGCGCACTGTCCCTTCATATTTAAATTTGTCAACAATTTTTTTCACTGTAGAATGCGTTTTACCCACAAGCTGTCCAATTTGACGCAATGACTTACCTTGCAAAGCGAGTTTCACTATTAAGTTTCTGACTTCAATAGTTGTCTCTTTTCTACCAGTCATTTTGCTCTTGTTTTCACAAAAAAACACATTGGACGTATCAAGGTAGGTATTGATGAAGCACAACGATCACTGACTAAGGCCTATTGCAATGTTGTACCCCCTCTACAGTCTTACAATGAAGACAAATACTAAGGTGTACACTCAATTCTGTGTCTTTATTTTTTATATCCTGCGGGAGTTAGTACGCATACGTCGTTCGAAACACAGCAAATTATTACTTACATTGGCTAAAGAAGCCTCAAACTCTTTCAACATAGACCCATGCTAATTTATCGAAACAAAATCTTATATACGTAGACGTTATAGTAGTTTTAACATAATAACTACAAGTGTACGCTCAATTGTGAGAGCGACTGTAAATATAGCAGCCACTCAATAATAAAACTTCATGTGCCCATCACAAAAGGGCAAATTCGCAATCAAGTTCAAAAGGTATTATGGCTATTGAGTTCATTAGTTTATCCGATTTAAAAGGAATAACAACAGTTTTGTTTTGAAAACCATGCCTCAAGGAAAAGTTTTTATATTGTTCAGTAGGTTGATAGCCTCGAGGCAATGAGTGGTGAGATAAAGAAAAACCTGTTCGTAGGTTGCGAGCCTTCGCCTGCAGGTGTGGAATATAGGAAAGTGAGTGAATACCGTGCACTTAAGGTTTAATCGCGAATTACGCAAACATTTTCAGATGAAAAGAACTAAGAAATCCGGGTAATAGTATACATGAGAACCCCCTGATCTGCGTTTCTTCTGTGTTCTATTACCACTTCTACATGAAATACCATAAATTTTCTACGTAGTGCAATAGTAAGAAGTATCCATGTGCACAAGACATGCGATATGCGTTAAATCCCCCCCCCCCACACACATAGTCATAGATAAAGTACAAGGGCACTACACATGCAGATATAAAGCACAGGTACGTTATTTTTTATTTTCGTATCAGTCGATAAGTAAATAAAAGTCGCTTTGTTACCCCCTTTGTAAGTTCGTACATACTCAATGAATAATCCCTAAAAGTATGAGCGTCCTGCTTGTTCGGGAACTGATGCAGCTTCATGTATACTATATCCGAAATCCGTAACATATAATCACATCCTGTAACTTTAAACGTATGTATATGCTGTTATGTCAACTGCATTACATTATGAAAAACAAGCAAAAGAGTGAGTGAGTCAAATGCGCGTTATTCACCACCCCCTAGGGTAAAAGCACTAGATAATTTTCTAATATTAAATAATCCAATGTAACATAGAAATCAAATATATGTTTATGTACGTAGCAATCTACTAACGTACTATAAACTTGAAATACTGAAAATAGAGACAATAAACTTGAAATACTATACTTGAAATGAAATTCTTGAAGTAAAACTTGAAATAGGGTCTACTACAAGCATTAAGACAAGCATTAAGAAGCATTGTCAAGTCTACCTGCACAATGCTTCTGTTGTCCAGCATTTGCATTTATTTTTCTTTAAGTACTTTCTCGGTATCTGAGAAAATAAGGGGGGAAGAAAATTTTAAATCGACCTATATTTTGTCCCCTAAAAACAATGAGGGAGAAAACCGCGCACTAATGTGCGCGCCATTAAAATATATGCACCTTCACATACAAAAAAAAATTGAAAATAGCATGCTAATATTGACGTGTAGTTGTTTTATATTCCAAAAGAACATAGCATCCTAATTACCTTAGTATCGTAATTTCCTTCTTCAAAATATGTCCAACACACAACGTTTTAAAGTATTTTCTCCAATTATAAGCACTTTCCCATTTTGTGTTTCAACATGTACTGCGCAGTTATTATGGCGCGCCCAGCCAACTGTTACATGTATTGTTTCACTCATTGTTCGCTACCTGTCACTCGCAATTACAAATATCACGCTCTCACAGAGCAATTACAAATTACGGTATCACAGAGAAATTTTGATGCGCGGTATTACCCTCCTCTACTCGATTCACTACCACGGTTGATAAATATAGGATTTAAAATCCTTTGCCTCATCGTATCATTTCCACATTTATAAACAACTTCACACAATTGTGATTTCGACAAATCAATCGGAGCTTCTAACATTATAATCAGTGTTTTGGGTAATCAGTTCAAGGTCCTTATCACTATCAGAAAACAGAACACTCCGGTCGCCTCTAATAGGTCCGGCGACGTTCGTAAGACTAATCTCGTCGTCCACTATTATTTATTTTTGTTTACCATCAGTTTCTTCATCTTTAGACAAATCCATGTTACGTTCAAATAGTGAGATAAACTACGATTTAACAAGTATAGCACAGTCCATGTAATAATATACCAACTAATAGGCTTCAACAAATAAGAAAATCCAAAAGCAACACTTGGATCGAACCCGAAACCTCCAGTATCAATCTCACACCCCATATAATTTACGCTTTCATTACGAGCAATACTGAAATTCTTATTCACCATAAATTATGCAATACTGAACGTTTTCTTTTAACATATATAGCTATGATTAACTTTACTATCGTACGATTATAACCCCTACTATATAAAGAAAATTAATAGAATTGTGCTACAATGATGTGTAACAATACTTATACTACGCTGCCTTCGATATCTTTTTAATTTCAAATTAATCATATAATCCTCAAATTCGAAAAATAGCGTATACGTATGGGTGAGAGAGGAGAACACATCGATCGGTTCCCCCGATATTAATTTTACTGGTTTCGTAATACCACACTGAAATATAGAAGAGATACTTAATCTATTATCGCTACTAACAACCATTGCTATAAATACATATACCTGAATAGTGGTAGTAGGATGTAAATTCATAAAACTCGTACAAAAGATCTCCTTTAGAAATTCAAACAGTATATTTAAACTTTCAAAAAACCCCATAAATCAAAATTATATATATTTAACAATTCAACAAGTGGTATTGCATTATGGTCTTCATGGTAGCGGAAAGAGAATTTAAACAGATTCAGTCTTAAACTATTACCCAACTAACAGCATAAACTATTCTACCCCAGTAACAGCTAACTTGTTCTAATTAGTCATGCAGATTGGTAATAATGCAGAAATCTAATACACTTGAAAAAGGAAACGGAAAAAGCTATAGGCAAAGTGTCCAAAATTAACAAAATGACAAAAGGGCTTTTAAATGTAAAAATAATTTGATAAAGGAAGGAAAACGCAAGTAACTTACGTACCTCATTGCCTTATTAAGCCAATCCGAGCTATCAAATAGGACTAGTAACTGCTATGAGGTTACAGCAGTCCACTTTATACTCCGTTAACATATTCAAATTTTACACTTCAACAGAATTAGATATACTTTCAATATCACTCGTAGATTATGTATATAGAACCCTTTTTCTTATATAATAACTCGATCACAAACTATGATAATAGCAGCGAAACACAATCATTATACGTCCTCTCTCTGACGTTCCAGCACAACTATGGCCACCTATAGAGAGAGCTTATCCGTCGTGCTAGTCCATCCTACCAGTGGGATTAACCAACAAAAACAAGAGAATGGGCAAAAACGAAAAAGCTTTTTCGGTACAAAATAATATAAATTATTCCTAGAGACACCTTTTTATTAATATCTAATAACCAGTGACATAAAATCCATCGATTATATGTTACACATTACATTTACTCCAGTGATTTCGAAACACCAAAATAGTAAGTTTGAGATTCCTCTAACAACATATAAAGGCATTTCATAGAGATAACATGCAAAAACTTTAAAATAATTGAAGGTGTAACATTTATAGATAAGATACAGGCACGTAGCCAGGATTTCGTAATAGGGGGGGGGGATCCGAGACATGAAATACTGTGGTTATCACACCAGAGTTCGATTATTCTAAACTATTTTATTGGTAACATACATTGGTTCGTCTAGTCTGGATTTCGTAATGGGGTGGGGGTGGGGGGGGCAGTGTGACATGAAATATTGTGGTTATCATACCAGGAGCTTGATCAATCTAAATTATTTTACTAGCAACACATATTGGTTTGTTAGGACAAGAAAATGAGGACAAGTTAGTAAGTATTTTAGTAACAAACTATAATGAAATCTCGAATAAAAGAATATTAAAAAGATTTAAAAAGATTTTACAATATTTACATTCCTCCTTCTGTTCATTCAAATATAACAATATTTTCCTTTCATTATGACCTCAACTATTAAAAAAAAAGTACGTATTCAATAATGTAAAATATTTTATAATATCTGCGTTCCTTTCTCTGTTCAATCAAATGTTAACAGAACTTGCTTTCCACATAACTTTTTGTTTCTATTTTTTCGTCAACTACTGTCTGTTCCAAATGATAAGTTAATGGAACAGTTGAAAACCGTTTCTGAAATAACATGTTTGATACCCTACAAAGAAGCGATGATGAAAAATAATTTTTATTTTTCGCTTTTATTTTTAACGCTGATTCTTCCTATTTCTCGTTTCTTTTTGTTTCATCCTTCCTTATTTTTTTAAATTTCTGGTCTTGAAGGGGGGTCCGGACCCCCCGGACCCACCCCTTGGCTACGTGCCTGTAAGATATTTACCAACACCCTAGTCGCATTGTAATACCTCTTCCTGTGAGATTAGCAACTTCAGGCATTGCTTTGTTTGCACCGAGGAGAGATGTGTGACCGTTCGTGCTCACCAAAATGTTTTGGCATAATGTTGTCCATCCATCATCGTGAGGACAATTGGGGAGCGACTTCAAAGAAAGAAAGAAAGAAAGAAAGAAAGAAAGAAAGAAAGAAAGAAAGAAAGAAAGAGTGAACTCTGTTTTAGAAAGACACTAACGGAGAGGGGAGCCAATATTTTGAGCACACATCATTCTAAAGTCATAAATGTCAAGCCGGCTTATAGGTTTGGCCCCTAAGGAGACTGTTGCTTCAGCAATTTAGTTTTAGTTTTTTTTATTGTAAATGATAAATATTGCCACATTAGCGTATTTCTGAGGATTTTTCCTAGTTTGATACATCGTAGGAATCTATTCGTATTTAATGAATTTATATTGAATATTGCGGATAGGATCTGTGATATGCCCCAATTGAATAGTATTTAGTCATATATAAAAACCATATAGTCTCATTCATGTCTTGTCGAATTTGTGGATGTTGTACGAGTGGTTCCACACATTAGGAACACTTCTGTGGAAAATTTTAGTCAATTATATTGAATAAAAGCGAAATTTTACAGAAAAGGGATTCCACAATACATCCAGGACCATCGAATTAGCAATAAAGCAAATTTGCCCTCGCGGTTTATTGGTTATTATAAATATGTCCCCTGTTAATTGCAGAAATGTTTAAATGCACTGTATTTGCAGGTGGGATGCAACCATCCCTAATTACAGCAACGTATGGAGTTAGAAACAACTTATCTTTGGCACATGTGTTTCTCTTATTCATCATAGACATAATATTATATGGTTTTGTGACATGGTGTGCTGATTCTATGAAGCCAGGAAAATATGGTGTAGAAAAGCCATGGAACGCCTTTGTCAAGGTAAGAGTGATGTCTAATACACATATATAAATAAAGCGGGATGGAAAGCACAATATTTATATTTATTGTATAACTGAGACCATATTCAAATCATTTATTTATTCAAATGTGTTTATAAAGTACAAGTTTACACTGAAATGTCCAAAGTTATTTTGAAACTATTAGGTTAGAAGAACTAATACTATAAAGTTGAAATCTACTTCAAGTAGTTTGAAGAAGTTTTACGGATTTATTGTTGAATATTTACAGTGTTTTTCCACATAAGAATATTCAACTTGCCTCGAAATTGAGTAATGATTAATCACTTAAACATAATTTTGAAACTACAATATTAAAACTACGCAGTAACATGGATAAAGTATATATTATCAGGTAACAGTCAATACCGTTAAAAATCGGGAAGACATGTTGAAGAGAGCAGATAATGTACGAAGAGTATCCAATAAGTTATCTACCTAGACAAGAAGGGAGGAGCGGAGTATAATGATGCCTGACACGCACGCCAAGGGCGCTGTGTTAAATCCCGCTGCGCAATTTGAGGTCAGTCGGAGCAACGCAATGGCCGTGAGCAGAGTGTTTGTGTTACAACGCGTGTTTGTGTGACGCCTCGAACAATGGATTTGCAGAAGTTGGAGCACTGCTCGAATGCAGCTGTCTTAGCCGGAATTTAGACGTTATGATAAATCATCAAGGGTAGAGATAAATTTCAGAAATCATCAAGTCTAAATTAGTTTATCGCATCATATCTCTCTTGCATAAGATACGATGCGATAAGTTGAAACTGTCTAACTTATCACATGGAAGCCAGGTAAAGCCCCCTGGACAGGAAGGGAGGAGCGGAGCATAGTGATGCCTGACACGCACGCCAAGGGCGCTGTGTTAAATCCCGCTGCGCAATTTGAGGTCAGTCGGAGCAACGCAGTGGCCGTGAGCAGAGTGTTTGTGTTACAACGCGTGTTTGTGTGACGCCGCGAACAATGCATTTGCAGAAGTTGGAGCACTGCCCGAATGCAGCTGTCTTAGCCGGAATATAGACGTTATGATAAATCATCAAGGGTAGAGATAAATTTCAGAAATCATCAAGTCTAAATTAGTTTATCGCATCATATCTCTCTTGCATAAGATACGATGCGATAAGTTGAAACTGTCTAACTTATCACATGGAAGCCAGGTAAAGCCCCCTGGACGGAAGGGAGGAGCGGAGTATAATGATGCCTGACACGCACGCCAAGGGCGCTGTGTTAAATCCCGCTGCGCAATTTGAGGTCAGTCGGAGCAACGCAGTGGCCGTGAGCAGAGTGTTTGTGTTACAACGCGTGTTTGTGTGACGCCGCGAACAATGGATTTGCAGAAGTTGGAGCACTGCTCGAATGCAGCTGTCTTAGCCGGAATTTAGACGTTATGATAAATCATCAAGGGTAGAGATAAATTTCAGAAATCATCAAGTCTAAATTAGTTTATCGCATCATATCTCTCTTGCATAAGATACGATGCGATAAGTTGAAACTGTCTAACTTATCACATGGAAGCCAGGTAAAGCCCCCTGGACAGGAAGGGAGGAGCGGAGCATAATGATGCCTGACACGCACGCCAAGGGCGCTGTGTTAAATCCCGCCGCGCAATTTGAGGTCAGTCGGAGCAACGCAGTGGCCGTGAGCAGAGTGTTTGTGTTACAACGCGTGTTTGTGTGACGCCTCGAAGAATGGATTTGCAGAAGTTGGAGCACTGCTCGAATGCAGCTGTCTTAGCCGGAATTTAGACGTTATGATAAATCATCAAGGGTAGAGATAAATTTCAGAAATCATCAAGTTTAAATTAGTTTATCGCATCATATCTCTCTTGCATAAGATACGATGCGATAAGTTGAAACTGTCTAACTTATCACATGGAAGCCAGGTAAAGCCGCCTGGACAGGAAGGGAGGAGCGGAGCATAATGATGCCTGACACGCACGCCAAGGGCGCTGTGTTAAATCCCGCTGCGCAATTTGAGGTCAGTCGGAGCAACGCAGTGGCCGTGAGCAGAGTGTTTGTGTTACAACGCGTGTTTGTGTGACGCCGCGAACAATGGATTTGCAGAAGTTGGAGCACTGCTCGAATGCAGGTGTCTTAGCCGGAATTTAGACGTTATGATAAATCATCAAGGGTAGAGATAAATTTCAGAAATCATCAAGTCTAAATTAGTTTATCGCATCATATCTCTCTTGCATAAGATACGATGCGATAAGTTGAAACTGTCTAACTTATCACATGGAAGCCAGGTAAAGCCCCCTGGACAGGAAGGGAGGAGCGGAGCATAATGATGCCTGACACGCACGCCAAGGGCGCTGTGTTAAATCCCGCTGCGCACGGGTAAAGCCCCCCGTACAGAAACAAAGGAACGAATAGGTCACCGCTTCCAACTCTTTCTGGCTTCCAGCTTCTCGGAAGGAAAGCGGAAAATATCTTGTTTAAAACAGGTTTTGTTAAGAATTTGCTTATACCTGTCGTCCAATGATCTGTTCTGTTGACAAAAAGGAAAGAAATATCTTTTCCCCATTTTCTGTTGATGAAATGCGAGTAGTCTTCCAAACTACGAAAGCTATAACAAATTAACCGTTCAATTTGGTTTGATTTGATTTATGAAATTTAACCTCCGCTAAAGCAAAGGTAGATCCATAGTTTAAAATGAGATAAAACCGACTATCACCGAGAATTGAATCCTAGACCACATACATCAGAAGCGACACGTCCTTGATTGAAACCTTTGTTCATATCTTCGAAACAAGTTATTATAAACCTAAAATTAAATACAGTACCGGTATTTGTAATAATTCTTCCATAAATTTATTGTGGACCAGAGATGGTCAACACATCAACCATGCTCTACTAGTCTACAAGTAATTGTGAGAGGTAGCCCGCGGTGTTCTGTCTTACTGTTTGTATCAATCAAGCATACCTATCTCGATGGACTAATTGCTAGTTTATGATAACAAATGAAGGTTTTTGAGAAAATAAAAATGAATTAATTAGTTTTTTTAATATTTAAATAATCTTAATTTTATGGTTCGTTTTTAATTCTTTTTTTACTGTCCATTACGTCCTCATCATTAGTCTATATTTTAATCAGTAGATCGCTAGTGATTTCAGAAATCAAAAGTAGCGCTCAAACTTAAGAAGGGTTAGCCACCCTTATTGTAGATGTAGACATATTCAATATTGTTTTATTTTTCAGTTCTTACTCTGGTTTGTTAATCAAGCATTTTAGTGCTTATCTCCTGTTATTGCTGAACAGGACGTTAAAAAAATCAACTCAATTCCGAATTCAGAAATTGTATATAGATACTTCATAACTAAAATTTCAGAGTTTTGAATATTACATATATATATCGGGTGTTCTAAAAATGGCGCCCACGAACCACAGAGCACTCTTCGGCAGGTCAAAATAAGGCGAAAGTGTTGTATGATGAAATGCCCGCCGGGGCCTGCTTCAACCGCTATGGGGAATCAAAATTTCACAATGTCGCAACGTCGCAGAGTAACTTGAAGCCATTAGCATTACTCTACAAACACAACAAAGCAGTTAAATCGATTGCTTCACTAATAAATGATGCCAGTATCAATCAATATCGACTTTAGTTGCCATTTGGAAAGATTCGATATAACTATTTGATAAATTGATACATCTAATCTATGGTTCTTTATTTGCGACGTTGCTACATAGTGTAATTTATGTCTCCAGACGACGACTCGAAAGGTATACAAATATATATATATATATTGGGTTGGCAACTAAGTTCCCGCCGTTTTTAGTGTCAGGCACCCATGCTCCACACTTCTGAACTTTGCCCATCGAGTGAAGATGCTTCTCTACAGTAATGTGGGAGCAATCGATTGTCTCTGCCAGTTCCCTTGTTGTTTGACGAGGATTTTCATGCAAAAGATGGTTCAATCGCTCTTCATCGAACTCAACTGGACGGCCAGAATGAGGGGCATCTTTGAGGTCAAAATTTCCTTTTTTGACCTTTGCATACCAATCACGGGCGTTTCTTTCAGCTATAGCACACACTCCATATACAGCACAAATGTTGCGAGTAGCTTCTGCGGCCTTAGAACCTTGATTAAAGGCAAAAAGAAGGAGGTGTCGAAAATGCTCATTCTTCTCAACTTGACATTCTATGTTAATGATCTGTAAATAAAAAAAAAAAAAAAAAAAAAAAAAGGTATCTTAGTAACAACGAAACATATATTTAGGTAGAACAATATATTCTCTTTCGAATGATGTACAACTTCGTGCCAAAAGTATTTAATGCCATACAGATATTTCCAATTTAAAAAACGGCGGGAACTTAGTTGCCAACCCAATATATATATATATATATATATATATATATATATATATATATATATATATATATATATATATAGCTTTATTTTGATGTGTAGAATAATGCTTTGTGGTCCGTGGGCGCCATTTTTAGAACACCCGATATATATATATATATATATATATATATATATATATATATATATATATATATATATATATATATATATATATAGTGGCGTATCCAGGATATGATCAATTGAGGGGCTAAACCATAGTTTGCAGCTTTATCCAGTGTAAAGCAGGATTGAAGCCCATTTTATCCAGTGTATACCTGAGCGTCAAGGGGGGAGGCTATAGCCCCTATAGCCCCCTCCTTGGATCCGCGCCTGTGGTTCGCGGATATAAGCTCACCAGTAATAATATAATTGTATTATAAGCTAATTAATGTAAGAAAAAATACAATAATGATAACTAATTACATTTATAGGTTAACTAATTTAATTGCAAAGGAAATAAACCTGAATGAAATAAATACAAGTAAACAATAAAAAAATGGCAAACGGAAAATATGACAAAAATCAAAACTAGACTTTGAATATTAATAAGACATCTGGCAAGATAGCCCCCGACTTTAGAAAATTGAAGCAGGGACTAGGTCATTCGTTTGTACTATGTTTGTTTTTGTCGATTACAGCGCCATCTATCACGCAACGAAAAAAAATGTACAACACAAAAGTTACGTATTTTTTCACGGAGAATCAGAATATGCAATAAAAATGGGGGTTCCTATTTAAGATTTCAAAGTTGCCCCCTTCCTCCCCTGGATGGTGGGGGCAGGGGGTCGCGTGTGGTATCATTGGATGTTCCCCTTCGAGGCGAACAACTTTTGTTGCAACTTTTTCAAAATCCGATTTGTAGTTTTCCAGATATTCCCAAAAACAGTTTTAAATGCCTCATTTTTCAAGTGTTTGTAAGCCATTTTGATTTTTGTCGACTACAGGACCATCTATCACGCAACGAAAAAATGTTCAATACAAAAGATACGTATTTTTTCACGGAGAATCAGAATATACAATAAAAAAATGGAGGTTCCTATTTAAGATTTCAAAGTTGACCCCCTCCCATCCTCGGGGGTGGGGCAGGGGGTCGAGTGTGGTATCATTCGATGTCCTCCTTCGAGACGAACAACTTTTGTTACAACTTTTTTAAAATCCGATTTGCAGTTTTCAAGATATTCCCCAAAACTGTTTTAAATGCCTCACCCGGTACAGGACCGGATCCGGGATTCTGTGAGGGCGGGGGTGCAGCAATAACTACCAGTACATTCGAATTAAATTTGAGTTGTTTTTTTTTTAAATGCCTTTAGGTTCTGTGATGTGAATGAGGAATTCTTTTGGAAATGCTAAGTGTCTGGTCTCGATGAATTCTTTTCCTTTAACCTTCAGAAAATTGACTTAAACTGTTTATTTGGAAAACTCATTGCTAGCTTCTCACTTTAGGTAGTGTATATTTAGAACGAAATGAAATGAAATTTTTTAGTTTTAAGTCCCACGGTTATAACGGTTAGGCTAAAGAAGACGGTGAGAATGAGAAATGAATGAAATGATGGAATGAAGAAAGTGGAAGGAAACTCACGTACACGGTATTTGTCCACCACAAAGTTCACTTGGCGGGAGCAGGGTTTGAACCAGGAACCCATGCACCAGAGGTGAACGCTCTACCACTGAGCCACCACGGCCGATATATTTACAAATAAACGGGGGTGCACGTGCACTTTTGCACCCCCCTAAATGCGGCCCTGCCTAGGAACCCAGTTTTTTTAGTGAAAAAATAATTTATTATTTATATATTTTTGAAAGTTTATAGTAAAGTCATGATATACCTATCATAGTTTGGGGTCTGACTGGCTCCCCGATTTTTTACCTTCTACATCCGACACTGACTCTGGCCCGGCCCTGGGTTCACGAAGGTATCTGAAAATTTCTTGAAAATACGTACTTACGTACGCAATGGATGTGCAAAATTTCAATCTTGTATCTTCAAACAAAGGGATGAATTTTTTTTTGAAAATCTGAATTTAGGTCACACACACACATGTAGCTAACCGGTTAACATACGCGCCTTTGGCGTGGGAGACCCGGGTTAGATTCCCGGTGGTAGCTCATGTGGTTTGAATTCCACGTTTATCAGTAGGTCCACGTCTCACATAGCCTGGCTGCTGAACAGGACCTTAAACTCAAAATCAACTCAACTCATATCATAAAAATTTACTGCGTCGTTACTATTTGGCCTAAAGTCATGGCTCAAACACTATTTTCTTTAATATAACGAGCCCTTTCCAACGGTATGACTCACATGTGTGTATAATACACCTAAAGCGGAAAAATTGGGAAAAATCGGAATTTTTCTGAAAAAATCGCCCCCTCGGAATAGTTTTGACCCTGAGGCTCGGGCCCGAGTACACATAGGGATCTAAAAAAAATTGACAAATACTCAAAGGTGCATACAATCCGTATGCTAAGTTTCAATCTGGTATGTTGGAAACTAAAGGCTTGAAAAAGTTTTGAAATTTCCTCAAGGATAAGTCACTTCCCTCCGCCCCCACTTGGCGCCACCAAGTTGACCATCTAGTTCCAAAATACATCTGGGATGTTCTTGACTTGGCCAATAAAAAAGCCGGTCTAAATACCTGTTATAGAACCTAAATAAGCGGTCAAAGACAACACTTACGCTATGGTATCTAAAGATACCATAAATTCTAAAATGTTTAACGAGAAGTTGCGCAGTTACGGATTAGTATATAGAATACGGTATATATATATATATGTGTGTGGGGGTGGGGGGGTGGGGGGGTGTCTGTGGGTTTGTATGTTTAAATACATCTTTTAATTTAGATGTATTCTGTGGACACAAATAAAAAAATGAATGAAAAACCCGAGCAATAAAATAAATGAAAAACCCCAACTTGTCTTTCAGCTTACGATTAACGATTCTTAAATGTCTAAATAGGTAACACTGTTCTATATTTCTTTTCTTTTTTAAACATAAACACAATTATATCATTGCCACGGACGTGATAATTGCAAAAGCCGCATAATCGTTCTTTTCCATTTCAAGCTCTTTATTTTACTACGGCGGGAACACAAATTACCAAGAAACAGGACTTGTAATTTCACGAATACACACACACTCACACCACAACCAAAGATCGTGGCCCTGTTCTTTTCTGAAATAGTTCGCATAACTTCCGAAAGATGTCAGACTTTTTGACCTCTGCGAGAGATATCTCCAAGCGATATCGCCGTGTGTAAATAGAAAATATCTCTCTTGCATATGATAAAAAAATCTTTGCCCCTGATGATTTATCATCAAATCTAAATGCCGCCTTAAGACTTATTGGACTTCTTTGAGGAGGACCAGGACAAATTCCTAACTCAACTGGTGACAGGGGACGAACCTGCGGACAAGAGGTCCAACAGGCTGTTTCCCAGTGGTTTGCAGGTCATGACAAAGACTATTTTTCTTTGGGATTTCTTCGCGGCCCACAAAGTGGCGACGATCTATAGAGCTTTATGGGGACTACATCGAAAAACAGTGATGACCAGATGAGTCTATCTGCATTCCTTCCTGTGTAGGTAGATAGCTAATTCGACGCTTCTCTTATCTAAACTTATCCCTGGAAAACAAATAGTAAACAATAGACGGCTGCATAATTTGCTGCAATCTGTCAACCGATTGCGTAAAGATTCAACCGATAAGGTAAAGATTCAACTGAAACAACCAATAAATATCATGATACAGATTCAAATTGACTAATCTCTTGGTGACGTTAAAACGTTGTTAAAGGAAGATAACCTTCCTGAAGAATGTATTAGAAGAATGAGATCGTACTAATGTTAATGCGAAGATAACAGTTCCTGGAGCTTAGCATATTAAAAAGTCACAACCTAAAAGAAAACCAGTATAGTATATTCAAGTTTAAAATAATATTCTTATAAATTATCTAAAAACATTTCAACTAATGATAATAATGAATTTTCAAAATAACGCAGCACATATGTTTCTATGGAAGTTCTGAAAACAGCCAAGTTTATTTTAACATACCTGCTCAGCTACTATTTTTAACCTGCGGAACCACAAGTCACAAATAATTTGCTCTATAACTTTAGAAGTATGAGCCCGATTTTAATGATTTGGGTATCAAAATGAAGGTTAAAGAACGATAAACAAAATGAGTTAATAGTTTTCATTCTAAAATTACTAGTTTTCTCGAAATAAGATCAAATAACTATATATTATTTAATTATGAAATATCTATAATTTATCTGAAGGTGTGCTGGCCGCCATATTGAAAGTGTCCATTTTGAAGGTGTTCTATTTTGATTCTTCTATATTTTCTGTATGTTCAATAAGAACATAAAATTAAACCAATGGCATTGGTTTCATTTCTTTTGCAGTTAGTCCTAGATTATTTCGTATTTTTACTGGGCTGTTAAGTTGATTTTATGTTTAGCGTATCTTTCAGCAACGAGGCTGTATGAGACGTGGACCTACAATTTCAAGTGGGATTCGAACCACAAGTGTTCCCTCCGGAAATCGAATATGAAAAATAAATAAACAATTAGTAATGAGCATAGCTGTCGCTCTTTGCCCCCAAGTGTGGGGCTAAAGCGCCAATTGTAGACCTGCATTTATTATCATTATTTAAAAAAATGTACTAAGACTTTTCATGAGTTAATGGTTTTATTATGTTGTCAAAGATATGTATAAGTTTTGAGTAAAGTTTCAGTTCAATGTGTCTAATGGATTATTTTACAGTGCTTTTCTAAATCCTTAAATGTCACCCATTGCCCTACATCACCCTAAATGAGAATTTAAAATATGGAAATTAAATATAGTAGTTAAGTATTGAAGGTCTATATTTCTTCCAATTAATGTGTATTTTATATCACTTAATGCTATTTTCATATTTTGTCACAGTATTTCGCGCGTTTAAGAGAGCAGTCTCAAACGGATTATCATGACTTACGTAGTGTAATCAGAACTTCCGAATATTTCGAACAAGAGGACAACAATCGTAAGGTAGGAATTAAAATAAAAGATTTAAGAAAGAGATTTACATCTCGTGGAGGAGATGTTGTTGCTGTTGATGGAATTTCATTAAATATCTACGAAGGAGAAATTACAGTGTTGCTTGGACACAATGGGGCTGGGAAAAGTACCACTCTATCCATTTTGACTGGTAAGTTCTTCAAGAAAATGATTTCTGTTCGTTATTTGAGTACATTAAACTAAACATAATTTGCACATTATCAATTATTTTATACTGTATAAAATTTCTCTTAACTATAACTTTAGGAACATCAAGAACAATCTCCTGTTTATTACATATTGTAACTTTTGTTATCAAATTGAGTTCAGATATTGTTAACCAACTAGTTCTGTGTTTCTTTTATGGCAATTTCTGTAATATGCTGTAGAAATATTAAAGAAATTAGTAACAATTTCATTCGAAAACATTTTTGTGATAGTGGATAGCCCTCTGAATACACGGCGGCTGAGTGGCAGAGCGCTTATCTCTGATGCGTGCGCTCTCTGGTTCGATAGCCGGCCAAGTAAGTTTGTGGTGAACAACATCGTGTCCGTGGGTTTTCTCGGGGTTTTCCCGTTTTCGCCCACATTATCAATCCATTAGTTCTTCCGTAATCATTCACTTGCCTTTATTATCGTCTCCCTTAGCCTAAAGGAAATAATCGTAGAACGTTAAACTAAAAGATTTCTTCATTTTTCCAGAAATCTCCTCCTCATTTTCTTTTGGGAATCCTTAGGGTCAATGATTAAACTAAGAATTTAATATTTTTATTACGTATTTCTTCCAACATTATAATTAATGCTTACAGCATTTTTCAACTACTTTTAATAAAGTTAGTTCTTAATTTTCATTCTATTCTTATTATTATCCGGGAGCAGGAACGTGGGCATTTAATAAATTTGGCAAAATAAACCTGTATTCCTTGATATTGATGTTTATTAATGTATTATTTTAATGCATTACCTAGTTTCAGATATAATTAACAGCAGGCATTTTAATTATAGATAAAAAAGACACGTAAGACAGTTTCAAGGTCACTATAACTAATATATTTATAGTTTGTAGGACTATTTGTCTAATAAACTACGCTTTTGATTTTGTTACACAATGGAACTTTGTTTTAATTAAGTTATATAGAATATAAACACCATATTTACGAAGACACTTATGTGTCGGAAGGGAGGATTGCATGCTACAGTGAAATTTAGAACTATGTCGGCGGTAGTTCACTACCAGAAGGGCCACAACTACCGAATTGTCTAAATGGAGTATACAGACAAACAGTTTTCTGGAGAAGGCAACAGTTCTCTAGTAACCAAGTTAGTGAAAATGATAGCGATTAGTAGGGCACTTTGGGCATTAGTCCCAGGCGTCGTCAGAGTTGCTTTAAAGACTGGGATACTGTGGGGTTGAAGGGAACGGGACTCCATCTTTCCGTAGTTTGCTGACAGTAGAAATATAATGATCATTCGCATGTCAAAATATAGTTACGGAGGTAAAATATCCCCCATTCGGATCTCCGGGAGGGCAATGGCTTATGGGACGACTATTAGACAAGAAAATAACAATGTAAGGAAGCTAGATGGGAAAAGAAAAAGTGCAAGAGCAAAAGGTTTAGAATAGGGATATGGAATATACGTACCATGTTATAGGGAGATAAATTAGAAAATCTTAAAGAGGAAATGAAACAAAATAATCTAAGGTAGGAGTTTGCGCAGTTAGATGAGAAGGTAATGAGGTGTTGAATTGCGAAGGTTATAGAATGTTTTACTCAGGTAATGAAAAGGGTGGTCATAATATTGTAGGAATAATTCTTGATAAGCGCCTAAAAGAGAAGGTATCGGTAGTGAAAATATAATTTGTTGATGATAGAGTTATGGTGTCAAGACTTAAAGGAAGAAAGAAGGATCTAGTAGTGGTACAAATATACACACCGACGACTTCGCATATAATTGAAGAAGGAGAGGAAAAATTATGAGAAAATAGAAAAAATATAGAGAGGGAGAGGAGAGGTGCATGTGTAATTGTAATGGGAAATTTCAATGTAGTTGTAGGAGAAAGGCAGGAAAATAGTATCGTAGGAAAATATAGTTTAGGCTAAAGAAATGAGAGATGAGAGGGACTGGTCAATTTCTGTAGAGAGAATTCACTATTAATTTGGAACATGTGATCCAATCAGCACACAACTCATATCCATCTGAAAAATGTAGGCAGAAAAAAGTAGACAAGATGTTGAATACTGAAAAAATTGAAAAACAAGGAAGTAAGTAATCTTTTCGTTGAAAAATTCGAGAAAAATACTGAAACGAGGGAAGGATAGGCGCGGATAGTAACAGACGGTGGGAACATATTAAGCTTTGCATATAGCAGACTGCAGAGGAAGTAGTAGGTTACCGAACAGAACAGATGTTGCAGAAAATGAGGAAAAGGACGACGTGGAAATACGTTGATACAGAAGAGGGCAGAAAGATGTACATGAAGTAAAACAACGAGTTACGAAGGGAAACAGCGAAAGGAAAGAGTTTTACAGAAGAAAATCCAAGGGCATAGAAGAATTAGAAAGAGTGGGGAAATACAAGGAAATGTACAAGGAGGTGAAATCTATGGAACTTCGGTGGGAACAAAGCGGTACTGTGATTGCAATAGAAAATAAGGTTGGGAAGATAGCGAGAGAAGTGAAGTCTTAGAAAGGTGGAAAGAATATGTTGAGTACTTATATGAGAGTAGGGATAGACCATATGGCCTAGATGTTTGAAGTAAAAAATGAAGTACACGAGGATGATGAAAGGTTTAGTATACTTTAGGTGAGTTTGAAAAAGTTATATTCGAAATTAGGAATGGAAATGCAACCGTGATAGATAATATACCAATCGAATTCATTAAGAATATGGGAGATAAGGGCAAGAAAAAATTGTTCCGACTCTGCAGTGGAATATATGAAACAAGAGAGTGGTCAAAAGATTCCCTGAAGACGATCATGATACCGATGGCTAGGAAATCGAACTCAGAGAGATGTGAGGATTATAGAACTATTAGTCTCATATATTATGCAGCAAAAATTTTGCTTCGAATTCTGAACAGAAAATTGTGTAAAAGAACAAATAAAAAAGTTGAAGAGGAACAGTTCAAGCTAAGGAGAGGTAAGGGCACAAGAGATACAATTGGATTATTAAGGATAATCGGTGAAAAGTTTATAGAAAAACGGAAAGAGTTATATGTGGTATTTATGAATCTCAAAAATGCTTTTGATCATGTGAATTGAGAATTGTTGCTGGAGATACTTTTAAAAAAAAGTTGGATTGGAGTGGAAAGATAGAAGACTCATGAAAAACTCAACCAACGAATAAGTATTAGAATAGGGAAGGAAATGATAGAGAGTGCAATTGGAAGAGGAGTTCAACAGCGATTCTGTCTTTCGCCTACATTATTTGATATCTGTCTAGAAAAGATAATGAAAAAAGCCTACATAATCAAGACGCATTTCGGTACGAGGTAGAATGATTAGATGTATACGGTTTGCAGATGATATTGCGCTTGTTGCATAATCTGAAAAGAAAATCAATAAGATATGAAAAAAATTGAGGAAGGGCTGTGAAGAATATGGGATGAAAATAAATGATAGAAAGACAAAAGCCATGGTGAATTGGAACGAAGCTTTCGGTGTCAAATATAGAAGTAAGAGGGGAGAAAATAGAACAGATCCTAGTTTTCGATACCTGGGTAGTATTATTAGTGATGATATGAAGTGCGAATGTGAAATAAAAGCAAGGACAGAAATGGTGAAAGAAGCCATTAGGGAGGAAGAAAAGTCTATTTCATGGGATCTTAATCAAAGAGTTGAGAAAAATACTCATAAAATCCTTCGTGTGGAGTATTGTACTATATGGGGCAGAAACATGGACATTACGCAAAAATAATGAAAATGAATGGAAGCTTTCGAAATGTGGGTCTGGAGAAGAATGGAGAGCGGAAAACGAATGAGAGGGTGTTAGAAATGGCGGGTAAGAACAGAACAATTTTAGATACTATTTAAAATAGGAAGAGTAACTGATTGGAACATTGGCTAAGAAGGAACTGTACCAAGAAGGACACGCTAGAGGGTATGGTGGCAGGAAAAAGAGGGAGGGGCAAAGAAGGCTATGATTAATGGGCGATGCCAAAGCAGAAGAATGATATGTGAAGACGGAGAGTTAGCGGAAGACCATGGAGTATGAAAGCTTCTCAGTTGTGGCAAGTGACCTGTCAATAATGGCAGAACACCTATGATGATGGTGATGATATGGCATATTCACTACATCTATCATGCACCCATCAATGCCTTTATGAAGTAGAATGTTGAAAATAATTTCAGCAGCCTACCAGCTACTTTCATCGGTCTGAATAAATGAGAAACTTCTGGTCTATTACTAGATCTCACATAACGGAGGTTCACTCCACTCCTCACAAAACATAAACCACTACGCTAAATTCTTTATGATTCTTCTTTATATTTGGCAAAAATACTTAAAAATAATTATTATACAATAAAACTATATTTATAATACTTCAAATATTCATTAAGGTTTTGTAAATATGTAACAAAATCTTCTATCTTGATTATGTAAGAATGTGTCGTTGCCAAGCCTCAAAATTTCCTAAATTCCAGAGCCATAAACAGAATGGAGCCTCTAAACCAGATCAAAACTGCTGGGCTTGGGTTAACTGCTGAGATTGCTTACGTTAAGGCCCATATTTCCGAATGTAAATTGCTATAACATCAATCGCAGTTCTTATCAAGGTTATCCTCATCCAGATTTAGCATTATATGTTTTGTCCTAATATAATAGAATTCAAAAACATTTCTTTTGGCATGTTGGTTACGTATTCCTTTTAACTTCCTTCAAGTTATGTTTCGATCCATCTACTGTTTTGATACTTCAGTAACCAGTGAATATTGCTCCTTTGCATCTCTAATATGATATTTGTAATTTGTAGCTACGTTCCACTTAGTCGTATGGTTTCAGTAAGATTAATCGCATTGACATAAAGCTTGATAGATCCCATCATGTACAAAGTTCTTAACAAAATCAATTTTTGTAGTACATGAAGTGCTTTTTAAATATTTATAAGTGATTTGCAGCCAACCTTAAATCCATTCGCGACTTTGCTCAAACTTTATGATTAGTGCAAAAATGGAAAATATATTCAATTGTTTGTGGAGTTGAGTGAGTCCTTATTAGTTATGAATGACTTATGTTGAATGTTCTTTTTCTAAATTTATCTAGAGTGGCCCTAGAGTATCTATTCTTTTTCTTTTTCTTTTCAACTTTGCAATTAGCATCTAGTTCATATTAATATCTTCCTTTGTTTATACCAATCTGTATACCTTTGAAAACTAATTTAATTAAACGCTTCGCAGTCTTCAGACGCATATAGAACAACTTGGAATCAAATTTATAAATTTACACTCCACATCGTACCAGTTGTTGTAACCTTACTTCGTGATGCCATTTCATTTCAGAGGGTAGCAAAACTGACGAACCAAATTATTTTAATTTACTCTACCTAAGACTAAATTTTTATGTAGACTTCTATTCATTTTAGGATCACTTTCTCCAACAAGTGGAGCTGTAACCATTAATGGACATGATATTGAGGAAAACATTGATAGCATACGGGAAAGCATTGGATATTGTCCTCAATATAACATGTTTTTTGACGAAATTACAGTGGAACAGCATCTCATGATATTTGCATTGGTAAGTTTACAGTTAACAAAGCCACAAAAGAATAATATTACAATAAATTCTCGTTTTACTTATATTTTTACAGTCTCCGTTGATATTTGGAATTTTGAACCAGAATCTTAGGGCCTTCCTAGGGCATTCTTAACTTTCGAGTTTTACATTGCGATCCAAATTCGGTTCAAGTTTCAGTCAAATCGATTAGTGAACTGCAAACTGTAATCGAACTGTTTTAAAGTGTTCCTTTTAACCATAACTTGTTTCGTTCATAGTTTAACCCGTTAGATGTAAAATCTCACATCATTGAGTTTAGTTTGATATTAAGATAATTTTGAATATTCTATTCCTTTCAGAAATAATGTGTTCTAACGCCTTAAGAATTTACATTTTATTGGAGATTCCATTCAGATTTATTAACTTGACATAACTGTAAATGACTGTAAATGTAGTTTCTTTCTTTCCTCTTTTTATAATCCTCTTGTAATGCCTTAAAATTTCATATTTTATTAGCAATTTTACGTTCTGTTAGGTATATTACAAGGTTTTTGATAGCTATTGTGATCCACTCGGAAGTTCAGAAGCCAGAAGGAGAACAGAATTAGATGAGTAATAAAGAGATGGATCGAGCGTTATTCGAAATTACTTTCACAAAGAGTACAGTAGATGCCTACAACTAATTTATCTGCAAGCGTGCTTTCATTTTGGTGCAGTATATAATAAGCCCGACGATGTTAAGAGCAAGTACTTATCGAGCGTATGGAACACATTATAATATTTGGAAATCACACACCTATTAATGTTCCTCGAACATTTTTTCTTCCAATATTTTGAAAGTGGCATTCGGACACTCATCTTCAGGGGCACCAATGGCTTAAGAAGTTCTTTTCCACAATAAGGTCTTCATATTGTGGTTTGGTATGAACAGTGGTAATTTAAGAGTAATACGGAAATGTCAGTACTGACGGTCACTTGCAGTCCCAATATATTATAAGTTACTCTTGTTATTATACTATAATTATACAACAATATATACATATATGTCCTACGATTAATCCATTAACTTAACTTCTAATACATTCTTTTTCAGCAAGTGGATTCTTCTTTATTCAGAACGTAATTCTAATTACTCACCAGAAAACTTATTTAAGTCGCAGTGTGCACAATGTAGCCAAGCCACACTATTATACCATTTTCTTATCCTTCATTAGGAATAATATTTGCCATATAGTCGAGTCAAAATGCGGTTTGACCTGGGCAAAATTGCAACCTTTAGTTTTACACCTGTATTTTCTTTAGGTACCTCACCTGATGAAAATATCAAAAATCCGATAAAATCGGACAACGGGAACACCCCCAAAAACGGTTTCAAAATGGCCGACCATGTTTTTTTGAAAAAATCGTAGACCTTTACGTTGGCGGCTCTAGTAGCCCTCTTAATTGACACAGAGACATGAATGATACCTCGTTGGAACGCTCATAGACCACAAATTCCAACGAAGTGACTTTTGTACTCATCATGCCCAACCCGTAGAAGAAAAAGAAGAAGAAAGTTAATTTTTGTTTTTTAATTGATATTTCTTGGACCCTGGCAACACTGTACATCCTCATACGCCGGCAGAAAAATTCCCACGCGTAGACCAGACATCGGTAACAATAATATAAAAAAATGAAGGACGTAGGTTCAACAGTAAGGGAGATAAAAATTCGGAACCGCGGACAAAGAAGGGTCACTGTGTATATTTTTTACTGTGGTCTAACTTCTGTTCCTTAGATCTAGCATCCTCCCTAATTGTCACAGAGACATGAAGCATACCGCGTTGGAAAGCTTATGGAACCCCCTTGCCAGTGACGTATCGTTTGTGCTCCCTGTGCCCAACCTGTAGAAAAAGAAGAAGAAGAAACCTTGAAAAAATTGTTAAAATCTACACTTTTACCTTTCTTGGGCTCTGGCAACCCTGATAATCGTTCTACGCATGAAAAAATCTTGTTTCTTTCTTTAAATCAAAGGTCGCTTTAATATAAGTACTATACATAAAACAAAAATATTCTTAAGCAAAAGAATGGGAATAACGAAAGACTTTAGGAGGCAAATTACACATCGACATCGTCATTGCCTACGCTAACACTGTCCTCTCCATTTTCATTTAAACAGTTAAGACATTCAGTTTTTTGGGATACGCCACAAGCAATAGCAAATAGAAGGTCATACCATAATACAGTGTACAAGACAATTCGTTTTATAGAAACATAACACCTATATATAAAGCAAAAATATTCTAAGGCAAAAGAATGGGAAGACGAAATACTTTGGGAGGCAAATTACACATCTACATCGTCATCCCCTACACTAACACTGTCCTCACCATATTCATTTAAAGAGTTAGAACATTCAGTTTCTTTGCACACACTACTAGCAATAATACATGGAAGGGCATGCTTTCTGCAAGTATAATACGTTCTTGCACACCCGGAAGCACAGTTGCAATGAACAATGGTGAGCAAATTCCATACCCATCAAACACGATGGTTGATGTGCCATATTTACGAACCGTATACTCAGCAAATGATGCAGCGATATTGTCGTACGAACTGCCTTTACACCATGGTAGTCTATGAAACAGAGATCCTACGTCTAAGACATACAGAATATTGTCTGGCTCCGTTCACTCAAACTGTGCGCTCTGCTGCTTCCTGAACTCTCGTATCGCATAGGCCAGTGGGGCTTTGTCTGCCTTACGCATCATGCTGGGTGACTTAAATAAAGCCGGTGGGTAGGCACATAATTCATGCGCTAAGGTCTCCTCTAAAGATGTGCTGCCTGCATTAGCGACAACTAACAGTCTTTGAAACAAAAGATTCGAATCGACGGAGATATCGCTGCTGATTTTAACACTACTCGGGGATGCTAGAGTTTTGACTTTATCTGCACGTTTCCCCTTCACAGTGAACAGGTCTTTACCAGATAGTTTCTTTGCATGGTCTGCCCCAACTGAAAATAAATTATGAACGTTGACCGAGGAATCCGGTGTGACGCCAGTGGCACTGTTTCTCAACGATTTGTCTCCGTCAAATGGTGAAATGGGCTGCAGTCGTGCAAGCATACGACGTATGTCACTGATATCACGTGACATTCTTGACGTTTCGGCTCCTTTATGTTGTTCGCTAGTGACATATGCTGTGTGAGTAAGAGTTTGCATCGCCAGATTGTACTCGGAGCATGCTGGCATTGAGAGCACCCATAAAGATCGTTGCATCTCCGACATTCCACTCCCATGGGTTAGACCTCCAGTGGATTATAGCGATCTCATCAGAACCTGCTCTCTGACTAGATCAGAGGACAACCCAGCTCAATAACGGTTGCTTCTTCTAATAACTCCGAACCCATTTTGAAAGCTTTCGTGAACGTTGGATTAACCGATGGCAGCGTTAACATTGTTTGCAGGTACAAGCAAGTCGACTTCAAATAATTCAGCGAAAATGGGAATCCACTCTGCTATAGCATCAAGGTGATCCTCCCAGCTTCCTATTCGGTCTGCTGCCACAAGTTTCCTTGCTGTGGTCAACATGCGCTGGTATGCAAGAAACAACTGACTTTTTTTGATGTGTTAATAAGTTCTGACTTTCGTGCTTCTATTTTTTCTCGGGCTTCTTGAAGAAGAGGTGAAGAACTAGCTCCAGTTACAGTAATCTCACCCGACATCAGACTCTGATAGAGAGAGTAAGCATCGTTGATAGTTCTGTGTGTTCCGTTATCGGTCTCCAGAAAAACATTCTCCACAAGCAATGCACTTAATGCGACGTCAACTATCATGTGCGCACGGAAGGCTCTTGCTACGGACTTGCCACTTAACATATGTACAACCGAATTTTCTCCATAAAACCTCATGCAAGATTTCACGTAAGCCTGAACCATCTATCAGGGAACCAATTGCTCCTAGAAGGTTCATGAGAGTATGAAATAAGCCCAACAGGACAACCGTGTCCTTAATACTGGTGTTATGTGCTCTGTCATGCAGGATACGTGAAGCTTTCCTAAACAGTGGTTGGTCTAAGGTGATGATTGGTGTGACTTTATATTTTCTCGCAAGATTATTCAGGTACACTAAAGTGGAATAGATGCATGGCATATAAGATGGATGGAGGTCAATAATCGGTAAGCAGAGAACAGTGGATTTCCCTGGATGATGAAGAGATGGACCTGCGTGAATGGCCTGCATCATTCCTGACCAGTTTGGTGTGCGTGACGGAAAGTGCCAGGAAAGTTTCCACAAAATATCCAGGGAGCTTTCGTTCGGTGATGGTGCTGTTACCAGTTCACAGTTGACCTTTTCAAGAATAGCCATGGCTTCAGTGTATGCGTGAATGGGAACACTGGCAAGGGACTTCACATCAGCATCAGTGACGGGCTTCCGAGGAATGGTTAGACTGGTAGTAGTGGATGGAGTAATGGCCGCCAACATTTCTATACCATGGAATGTGCCTAAACCACTCAGCGTTTGGAGATTATGGTCTACATTATCAGCTGCAAAGAGGAGAGTCTGGTCTTTTGGCATTTCGATCACACGATTACCAAATGTACTTGCAGCACAGCGTTCAAACCGCTGCACTTCCGCATATGAAGAGCAAAATCCCAGGTGATGCAGCCTGTCAATCAGATGTTTCGATCGATAGTGGTGGTGCAGCTGCACAGCAACACCTAACTGCAGAGGAGCTAACATATTTCTTGCTCTGGCTGCTTGCATCAAACACTGGCCAATCGATGTTATTTTGGTTTCATTGCCCTTTCCGGCAAAAAGTATGGCATAGAATAGTTTAAGGCTAGGTGGAATGTACTGAAGAAATTCCTGAATGCTCAAGTCACTGGGTGAAGGATATATAGTTTGGATTTTATGTCGCTTTTGATCAGTCGAGCTATTTCTATTATTCTATTTTTTTCCTTTTCTTCATCATACTCTCGTGGTAAATCACGATATGCCCGTAGAATGTGATTGGCAGTTTCTCGAAGTGTAATGAAGTCGTTTTTTCCACTGTCAATAGAAATTATATTTTTTCACCGAATTACTCCATTAATTGACGCTTCATGTGTCGTCCGTCATATGCAATGTGATCAGTCCCTACAAGAAATGTGCCCATTTCTGTAACAAGTTCTCCCACAGTTAGTTGCTCATCATCGTGCTCTTCCAAATAACTACAAATGCTCTGAAATGCTCGGATTCTCTCATCATTTGTAGGTCGGCCAGCCCGGAATTTTTTTGATGCTGACTGATTGTCGGTGCAGTATTGTTGAGGAATTGATTTACCTGTTCGAAAGTTGATACTACATGATCTGTGATAGACACAATCTCCAGCATGAAGATCAGATGAGAAGTACTCAATTCGACCTCGGACAGTTTATGACCCGGCATCGTTTCGTTCATTGCAACACTTTAAAATGTTGTGTGGCAATGCTTGTGTTTTCACTCGCACATTTTCTGATTTCAACACGTGACGGTCATCAAATAAGACAAGCGTTCCCCAAAACAGGCAGTCACTGTTGCTGTTGAAGGACCCATCCGACGAGCGAGTAACTCGTTTTTGTATCGGCGATGACGTTTTTCTTTTTAGAGCAATCGCAATATATTTTTTATCAATGTAACGTTTGCGACAAGAGACATGAACCACCATACTTGTAGCGGCGAGAATGTTACTACCGCGAGCCTTACTGGCATTGTTCACTCCTTCAGTTCCCTTTTCTTGAAGTGTGATGAGGTTATTGTCAGGATCTAGGCTTCTGCAGATGATACACAAACGTGTAAGGGAATCAGCCATGGTTCTTCAGTGCCTAGGTTCATGCAAGACTATGATAAGCTTATGGAACCCCATTTCCAACGACGTATCGTTTGTGCCACCTATGCCCAACGATTATCAGGGTTGCCAGAGCCCAAGAAAGGTAAAAGTGTAGATTTTAACAATTTTTTCAAGGTTTCTTCTTCTTCTTTTTCTACAGGTTGGGCACAGGGAGCACAAACGATACGTCACTGGCAAGGGGGTTTCATAAGCTTTCCAACGCGGTATGCTTCATGTCTCTGTGACAATTAGGGAGGATGCTAGATCTAAGGAACAGAAGTTAGACCACAGTAAAAAATATACACAGTGACCCTTCTTTGTCCGCGGTTCCGAATTTTTATCTCCCTTACTGTTGAACCTACGTCCTTCATTTTTTATATTATTGTTACCGATGTCTGGTCTACGCGTGGGAATTTTTCTGCCGGCGTATGAGGATGTACAGTGTTGCCAGGGTCCAAGAAATATCAATTAAAAAACAAAAATCAACTTTCTTCATCTTTTTCTTCTACGGGTTGGGCATGATGAGTACAAAAGTCACTTCGTTGGAATTTGTGGTCTATGAGCGTTCCAACGAGGTATCATTCATGTCTCTGTGTCAATTAAGAGGGCTACTAGAGCCGCCAACGTAAAGGTCTACGATTTTTTAAAAAAAAACATGGTCGGCCATTTTGAAACCGTTTTGGGGGGTGTTCCCGTGGTCCGATTTTGTCGGATTTTGGATATTTTCATCAGGTGAGGTACCTAAAGAAAATACAGGTGTAAAACTAAAGGTTGCAATTTTGCCCAGGTTGAGGGTAAAATTGCTCTAGATTTCCTGGACTAATATAACAAAATTTCAAAATGGAATGTAAATTTCGAATGTATTGTATTGCAATTATGTAACTAACAAAAACAGAGCTTTTCAAAATTTGACCGAATTTTAAAGGAATTTAAAGTATGGTTTCAGGAAAACAATCGTTGGTGTATCAAAGTTGATTAGGGAAACTAATTCACGTTAATTGATAGGGATGACTATTGAATGAATATTTTGGATAAAGTATACGATCAGGATTATTTGAAGGTGAGTATAGATCAATCACCTGCTACTATTAAAAAAGTTAATATTACTGTTGCCAAATCTTTACTTATTGATGACGTTTGGCGAAAAAATAAATAAATAAATAAAATAAAGGAATAAATAGAGAAAAATAATAAAAATACCTTAAAATGGACACTCTAGTCTTACCTATCATCTATGAGATGCCAAAAACTTTTTAAAGTTGGAGAGTACGCTGGATAGGACACTTTATTGCTGGATGGTATCATTTAGTGTACAAATTATCTAAGTGCATATTTCAATATATTTTGGACACCATCATTAAGTTCAAGTAAGTCGAGAATAATAGTCTTGGGGTGAAAACAAGAGTTGTGTTTCTTGGTCAATGATGATAAATTGAAATTAGCTTCGATTGACAGAGTGAATACTGTTACCTCAATATCCATAAATTTAGTCATTATTTGCTCACAAAAGTTGGCTTAGACCCAACCAATTTAATGATATGCAAATTTACGAGTTGTCAAAAACTTTAGAGATTTATTTCCAAAACCGTCCTTAAATTTGAAGGTAGTTGCTATTGGCAAAAGGATGTCTTTTATTGTCTATCATAGTGATTAATCATTACGAAATGAGCATTCTAGATAATTCAGGATTGAAATATATCAAATATTTTTTCTATGCAGATCGCTTATAGTGTAATGGATGATGGTAAACTCCACTTTCTTTGGAACAATTAAAACATACAGACTCAAAACTAAAATTCACGTACGAATTAAAAAAAAAGTAATTATTTGAGTTTATTTTTTACAAGTACTTTAACAAATGCAATCAAAGGTCTTTAGAAAACCATCAGCCAGTGATTTCTTCATTCACAAAATATCAGGTCATCTATACTAGGTCAAAGCTAAGGTGGATAAATATGTGCATTAGAGCGTATAGGTCAGTGACACACCATGAAGACTGCATAGAAGAATTTAAGTACATTATTAACTTAAGCCTTGCCAACGGTTATATTCTATGGAAGTATGGAAACAAAATGTCCTTAATCTTTTAGAAGCTTGAAAAATGAGGATACAAAAAAGTTCAAAAGCAAGCAGATAAGGTATCCTTCCTGCTATTTCCAAATTTATCCTTCAGACTCCAAACTCTAGCCAAAAATCTAACTCAAAAGTTGCCCTGAAACTCCCTAGTAATATTGGAAAGATTATTAAGCTAATAAAAGAGATATTTTGTGCAGAAAAGTATTTAAAGCGGCATTTACTAGATTTCTTTTACATGCGATGCTGCGTACATAGAAATGACTAGAACAAATATCAGCACTAGGCTAAAAGAAAACATAAGAGTCTTGAGAGAACATAGAAGTTATCTCAGGTTTATCAAAGCATCTTTTAAGAAGGATAATAGTGTGACCAAACATTCGATGGTAGATTTGAAAATTCTTCACCGTGGTTCCTCAAATATCGAAACAAGTGTAATTGGATTAGTGATGTTAAAATTCGAATAATTCATTCTACGAGCATTCAAATAATGAACTCTTCAAATATTTGTTATTCGAACAATTATTCGAATAATGAATATTCTAGTAATTTTAACAAATAGTGGTGCTATTCAGCCGGTTCGCACCGGTTTACTAGAACCGGTTATTAAAATATTTTGAAATCGCAGAACCGTTTATTATATCCAGACATATATATATATATATGTATATATATATATATATATATATATATATATATATATATATATATATATATATATATATATATATATATATATATATATATATATATATATATGACCTAGTTAAGAAAAAAAGAAAGAAGCCAAACAAATTATGTGCGTGAGCCTGGCAGAACCCATTTTTTGAAAATTGAAAGTAAACCATACAGATCATTTATTCATCGTTTGTTCACGAAAGTTCTCATAAAATTTGTTTGTTCACGATTTATAAACAATTTATATCAAAAACTAATTGGCCGGTGCAACTTCACGTAGCAGAACCCATTTTCGGGAATTGAAAATAAACTATGCGGATAAAATTTCTGAATTTGTTCATTTCTATTAGCATAGCAAGTGTGTGTATTGCAAATTTCAGCAGAAGGAAAAGCTTGTAGGATACAAATTATTCACAATCAAGAACAATTGACCTATTTGAAGAACATTACTTTGCTTTGTATATACATGTCCGAACATTAACGGAGGGTGGGAGGAACTGTAAATTTTATTTTAAGTATCTTTCTTCTTAGAAATTCTTATAGCTAAAGGGTTAAATATACAATCTCTCACAAGGTATAAGCGTTTATTCTATAACCTCAAATGCTCAGATATCAAGAATAACAACTGGGATCATATGAATCAAGTGGTGAGAGTTATTTACACCTATTTCACACACATATACACCATTAACAATTGTCGATCCATTGCTGGTTCGAGGTCTTCCAATACATTTTGACAACCATATATCTTGGACAATTCTTTTCCAAGATATTGAAAGTTCTTCATAATTTCGAGGCCATATGACATGGAATCAACTGATTAACGTGGAATCCGAACCACATGTGCTCCCGCTGGAAATCGAACCCAGGTCTCCCACACCAAAGGCGCGTACGCTTACCGCTTAGTCACGAGTGAGCTCCAATTAGTTTTAAGTTCAAACTTTGTGTAGAACGTACTTTTACTATCTACTATAAGGAATTAAAAAGATGTGATCGTAAAATAATTTCAATTAGAGATTTCGACGGATTTTATTATTTCATGACCCGTACATGACGAGAAATTAGTTTTTCGATGACCGTGTGTGTGATTTAGGGAAGCATAGAAGCTACTCCATTCAATGTATCGACATTTAATTTGAAACTTAAATTTTTATACTGTTTTAGAGGGTGTCTTCTAGAATTTTCTACTTCCAAAAATAAATGTAGGTTACTGGAGAAGTAAAGTTGAAAATTAAAACAATTCTAAAGATTTTATTTATATTTTATAAATAAATATTTAAGTCTAAATTCTTCAAAAGTGAAATAGTTTATCATATGTTACTCAAAGATGTAAAAATAAATGCCTCAATTAAAGTGTCTACATTTGACTGGAGGATAAGTTAATAAGAAGCAATAGGATTGGGTAAGTCAAATATTTGACCTGACCTAATAAATATTTTACAGAACTTGTTAGTTTTACTCTTTATTGGTTTTATTCTCTGAATTCTGTTTCCATAACTTCCTCTGAACTTAAGCTTGTGATTGTTTTATTTCTGACAAAAAGGTGTCAGATTGATTGTGTGATGAAAACTAATAATAGTGATCCCCCACAGAAAACATGTAAGAAATATCAGAACCAGTGCAAAAAAATAAATTTTCATTTCTTGAAATAAGTAATAACATTTTATTCTGTGCATTTTACGGTGTTTACGTTTTTACAGTATGAAGTTACATTCAGTCTTGATCTTCATAAACAGGTTAATGTAATCCGTGAAAAGACCGCCCTCTTTCTTCTCAGCGTCATACATTACAACCTCATAGCTCCATACCTCGTGTTTTTCGAGCACTCTGTATCCTTTCTCAACAGCTACCCGCACTTCGTCTACAACCCATACTCCAGTCAAAGCTCTTTCCTCATCCGAATGCGTGCATTCTTCATCATTAAGAGTGTCCGCGCATGTTCGGCATAAGGGGAATAATAACTTTTTACCACTCCGATAGGGCAGCACTGGGTGGTAGAGATTGTCCGGGGCTAATACCGTGCACTTTATTATTCCCTCAAATTCCGAAATATCAGGACACTCATCATCACCCACATAAATTTTCAGATGACCCACAGGATATTTTTTCACCTTACAACAATAAGGATAAAGGGAGATTATATCGGTATAAATGATACGTTCTCCCTCTTTCACCTTTTTGTAAAGTTTCATGGCGTCGACCCTGCCACTATACAGGGCATCCCGCGGATGAATTGGGCATTTCTTAACCATGCTGTGGTTTTTTTTACAAATATATTCACTGTCGGGTGTTCTTTCAGAAACTCGCGCCACTGGCATTCCCACATTTCATGCACTATATACCCCAGTTCTTTTAATCTATTAATTTCGTTTACAGTATTCTCATAACGCATATTAAAAGTAGTGTATGCATCGTTATATATGGCGTTATCACGACCTGTGGGGTAACACTCCTGGCACCCGTGGAATAGACAACCCTGATACTCCCAAACATGTTCTGCGCCATTATAGCGCGCATAACCATCCACTTTATACCCACCACACACCACAACCTCTCGGCCATTACCAGAATGCTGGATTTGTGTTTTTAATCGGTCGGCCTCGTACACGAGCCAATGAACGGCACCGACAGATTGGTTATCACGCCACCTGTACCCACTATGTGGGATAATACCAATGGTGTCTGTTCGCAAGAACTTTTTTCTATACATTAAATTGCACGCGCTGGCTATGCTTATACTTTCTAGGAACGGGTTGACACCTGATATAACTTCAAATTCGTTCATAAATTTTATGCACGCATTGCGCAGCACGTTCACATCGTTTACACAGTATTTAATGAGGTGTTCTTTTAAAATGAAGCCCGTCTCTCCAAGTTTTTCTTTTTCCTCATTATACCAACGCAAAAACTTCTCTTTCTGTTTCTTTTTTAAGCCTCCCACATCGTAATACTCAATGCCGGGTAAAGCATCCCTATACTCCTGATTAGCCTTTGTGTTGAATAAATGAGGGAAATGACCCTTCGAGACGGGCAAATCGAACGCGTCGCCTAATTTGGATAAAGGCATTGGTAAGAAATTTAGACTATCAATACATTTTAAATATAAATATTCCATCGCTAAAATTTTGCACCCACGCATAATTATTCGCGGTGTCCACTCTTTATCAATCATCATCGCGCGTAAAACAAAATGGCCGTCGTAACCCTTTGCGTTATGAGCTACAACGACTATTTTGTTTATTCCATAACTCCTTTGTGCTAAATAATCTAAAAACTCGACAATGCATTTGTCCCCATAAAATACACGTTCTCTAATGCCGCATACACCACACCGTTCACTCGCACTGTTTCTACAACAATAGCACACCTGTTGGCTAACTAACAGGTTGAGCTCATGCTCAAAAATACCACCGGCTACTTCTTTATCCTGGCGGCACTCAATGTCATAAAACACTAATAACCATTTCTGTGGAGTACGCCTTCGGCACGGCTGAATGTAACTTAAATGCCCTGACGGCATCAAATTATTACACCCTGTGCAGAATACTTCGCCACAGACATGTGGATTCCGCCCTTTTTCAGCACGTATGCTTTACGACATTGAGGACACACTTTCAGAATATCACACAATGAAGCCTTATGGTTTTTGAGGCACTAAGCCCCATAAAAGCATCTATTGCATTCCCGGCAATATATTACATTTTTTGTAATGGTGCATGGTGGTCTATTCCTGCATTTATTGCATAAAGCTTTCCCCACATGCCTGTCTTTAGTCTGGAATTTTTTGTGGCATTCTTCGCAATAGTAAACACATGAAAATGCTGCTGTTAGGTTAGTGATGACATTATAATGATTGTTAATATATAGTAAATTAATTCGTTTACCATGACCGTGACCCTCAAAAAATATTTTTTCGCCCGACAATCCGTCATACACAGTGATTTTATATGCCGATAAATATGCCTGAAATTTTTTAATTCCGGTATCCCTCCGCCATTCTCTAGGCTAACACCAGCCTTTTCACTTAATTCGAAAACCTTTTGAAACATATTTGTTGCGTATTGATTGCGATATCTATGTCTTTCTCTTTTATCAGCTTTATGCTCAATAAGACCTATAGCAACCACCAGAGCTTGACCCAGACAATAGTAATCAGGGTTTTTAATGACCATAATACCTCTGTTATGTTTTATATACTCGTTTATATCAGAAAAATTCTGTTTCACCCGTCCCATACCAATAGGTAGCTCGACGTGGTGAAAATAAAGAATAAAACGATCTTGATATAGGAATGATGTATTTGATTGAATTACTTTTTCTAACGCACCCCACACATTTTCAGCAGTCATATTATTAGCAGTTCGAAAAGACAGATAGAATGGTTTATCTGGGTGATTTTGATTTATAAAAGTCAACCCTACACGATAATGAGGGAGCACACCTCTCATTACATACTGTACCAAATCACTAATGCCATTTTCTACCCATTCAAGGGGGTTTTCTCCCTCTGGGGGAGGAGTTAATTCAATTGTCAATAAATTCCCATTATCTTTAAATTGTCTATAATATTGCCGTAATTCAGATACTATATTAAATCTCTCCATTTTGTTTGTAAAAGCGTTAATATTCGCTGTTTTTTCTAACTATATAATACCAAGTAATTTTTTTAGAATATTGTAAAATTGTTAATGTTTGCGTTTTTTACTATAATGGAGTCTCTTCCAACTATAGATTACCAAGTAATATTGTATTATCGTTAATGCTTGCTGTTTTATCTTAATTGTGGTCTTCCAACTATAGAATGCCAATTAGTGTTTTTTTTTCTAATAACCTATTATTCTTAACGATCAACAATCATTCACTGTAGAAATCCAAATAGTGTCTTCTGTAATAACGTTTACGCTATATTGAAAGCAATGCTTATTGAATTTCTAATTATACCAAATAAAATGTCCTTTTTTCTTAATAATTAATTATTGTAATGATTGCAAAACTCCTCTCGGAGAAACACTATTATTGCTTAGATCAGGTGTTTGTAACAAAAAGTTACTTTATTATTCTATCAACTAGCGATTTTTCCGCTGTTTGATGCTTTTACTGTAATTGGGGCTGTTCCCACTATAGAACACCAAAAAGTGTTTTTTCCCAATAACGTATTCTTCCTAACGTTTTAGTGATATTTTCGAAACCTGTAAATAGAAAAAAAAGAATCTTACATTGCAAAATCATCCAAATATCGCATATTAGGCGTATCCTACATAAACTATTAACTCTGGGTAAAAAAAAGGGGCAGAATATTCGTAATCTGCATGATCGAAAACATCGTATATTTCATCAAACACACAACACTTAAAAATCACCACCCAAAATTTTCACAAAGTTCAGAAATACTTAAATTTTTAAAAATCAATATTTCGGTTATTTTTGACCGCAACGAGCTCTGGTTTTCATGAACGTATTTAACACAGCGTATATTTCAAAAAATAACCAGTCTTGGGTGAGGTTGTAAGGAATACTTAAAAATCAGCACCGAAAATTTTGAGTTTAAAAAATACTTACCCTTAATTCACACTCAAAATTCACTCAATGTTCTCTCACTCTGCACACGATGTTGTCTTTTTACAACCCGATGAATAACTGACTGAGAATTGCTTCGAACCTCAGCCCTTATATAGTTGCTCCGGTTTCCTCTGATTGACTAAAATAAAACTCCTTTTCATTGGAGAAAAGTTTGCAAGTCAAGTATCTCATTGGCTAAAATAAAACTATTTACTATTGGCTCCAAACAAAACGACTAAGATATGAGCTAAATATTTTTCTCAGTTCATTTGACTGGCCAAACCTCATAAAATGGCCCATATCTCGAAAACGGTAAAAAATCCGCCAGTCACTCGTAAACGAAGCAACATATCGAGGTGGTGTTACATTGAGTCTGCTATGCTCATAAAAGGGAATGATTACACCCCTGCTATGTTTCATAGTCTCTGCTATGTTAAAATAGTGGTTCGAAAATAAGTCACTGCTATGTTACATAGTCTTATGTAATTTCTGCTATATTAAATTAGGGGTTCTGCCATGTTCGTAGTCTTGGGTTGGAATTGCTATGTTGAATAATGTGCTCATAAAAGAGAACAAGTACACTCCTAAAATGGCGGACGTAAAAGACCATGGGGGCCAAGTGTGCGTGGCCGGTGGGCGCGGAAAAAGTGGGCGTGGCAGGGAGCGTGGTCAGTGGGTGTGGCCAGCCAATCAGCGTGAAGGGGACGGGGTCCGGCGCCAGCCAATCAGCGCCAAGGAGCGGGGTCCGGTGCCAGCCAATCATCGTGAAGGGGCGTGGCCGGGGGCGGGGTCACGTGACCTGCGCCAGCCAATCAGCGCGAAGGGTTTGCGCATGCGCAGTAGGAAAAAAACAAGCCCAAGTTACCCCACCCTACTTATGGGCCAATTTTCTAGACAAGTTATGAGAAGAAACAGGAAAATTGAAAAGCCCAATGTAGTAAATATGATTGACAATTGAGTCTAAAATATGTAGAAGCTCATGTGAATGTCCTACGTTAATCACAGTGTTACTACCTCATTGAAAATCTTGTGTGAAAGTGGTAATGGAACAAAGTTTCACAATAATGCGATGTATTGTAATGCATAAAGAACCCGACACATTATGAGGTCTTGGCATTTATATAACAGTGTTGCTAACTTCGTAAAGTATAAAACGGGTAATAAACGAAGGTATAAGCAAGGAAAGAAAGAAATAAAAGAAAAGAAAACTTTCAATCAGACAAGATAAGCGGGAGTGAATCAGCACGCACATAAAGAAAGAGTGGTGTTACTGATTCCATGTAATACGCTGCATCTGATAACAAGCCTCTTCTTTGTGTATGGGCATTAAGAGTAACAGAGAAGTTTCGCGACAAGACATCATTATTACAAGGATCAAAATAAACATGGGACCGTTGAGGCGACTGTGATACCAGTAAATGATACAATACTGAAGAACTTAAAAAATACAATACGCGAGTACATTGACCTGCAAGCGTGCAAGTACCAGTTAATTCTCAAAATGCAGATTTGGGTTGTCAAGGAAGTGGTCAAATCACAGAAACAGTATGCACATTTGACCATTGTTACTGACTCGCAGTCAGCATCACCTCTGCATGGTAGCAATTCTATGTGAAATGCTACACTAATGACATTAACAAATGATAATATTACTGATCCTGTGTTGTACCCTGCCTTTCGCCAGGCATATTGCAACATAGGCTTGTAGATCAGTGCTGAAAGTTGATTGTAGATCACAGAGTGCAGCTTGATAATAAAATAACGATCGTGTAAATTCACCTGAGGTTTGTCGCATTGGATCTGTACGAAATCAACGATCCGCCGGAAATAAAGCTTGTACTGCCGAAAGAACCAGACGTCAAGGGATTGACAATATTTCGTTTCCTTTCGTAAAATTATCTTCAATGTAACATTTTTGTTTGGAAAACACCCTTGTAACAGTGAATGATCATTATGCCACTCTATACTATTATCACTATTGCACGCAACCACACTTTACTCGGAACGAGATCCATCTGCTAGTACACCATTAACGCGTCTGTATCGTTTTATGCTGGAGTTCCCAAATACCACTGTCAGATAGCACCTGTCACCAGACGCAGCGTATTACATGAATATGAGTAACACCACTCTTTCTTTCTGTACCAGCTGATTCACTCCAGTTTATCTTGTCTGATTGAAAGTTTTTCTTAAGTTTATGTTTGTTTATAACTTTAAATGTATGGCCTCTTTTATACTTTGAGTGTCCCCGGTGGATAAGTGATCCCATAGGAGGAAATGACAAACCATCATGGGTTTACCTTGCCCAGGGACCTTCGGGTAAAGACATGCCTTTGGACAGAATACTATACTTCATCATCGTTGTACTTTATGAAGTTAGCAAAACTGTTTAATAAGATGACAAGACCTCATAATGTGTCGGGTTATTTATGTATTACAATACATCGCATTTTTGTGACACTTTGTTCCATTACCATTTTCACACAAGATTTTCAATGAGGTGGTAACACTGTGATTAACGTAAGGCATTCAAATGAGCTTCTTCATATTTTAGACTCAATTGTCAATCATATTTACTACATTGGGCTTTTCAATTTTCCCGTTTCTTCTTATAACTTGTCTAGAAAATTGGCTCATACTCCAATAACTGGCGTCGCCACTGCTTGACTGCTTGGTCTTGCATGGAAACGACTATCACCACTGGATTCAGCAACCTGAAATTAGTTAACTAGAAATTTCATCCGGTTTCTCCTGTTCAAGTTCGCGTGTGTCCGTTGTAAGTATCACAACCTATGACAATGAACTTGTATTCCAAGAACTGGGACTCACAATTGCTAGATATAAACCAATAATTAATTATGATGACACGGAGTTCGTATGGTATCACCTACACTTAGACTTCTCTGCAGTCCGACTTAAAAATGAATCATGTTCCGGATACGTACATTTAATAAAGCTACTGCAAGAAAAAGAGGCACAATTTATTAATAAAATTAATACTATAATTCCATGTGACTTTAGAGAAGGATGCTCTCATAGACATAAAAGGATTATATTCAATCCTTTAATGGGACTCACAAATTTAGCATTTAGTGACTTTTCGCTATATGACGTTCATAAATTAAAGAACTCTATAAACCTACTTAAAGACCAGACGGAATATCTTAACTCATAGATTCAGGAATTTAAAGAAAGTAATTTCCGACTAACACATATCGTCTCTAACTTCACGCTGACAATAAAAAAAAAAATGGTTTCTCAAACACACCACGAGATTTTGCAACTAATATGTACGACAGCTGCTAATGAGCGATTCTTGATTACCCTTTTAAACTTTCAGCTCATAGAATAACATTTCAACTCAATAATACAAAGCATATTTGATAATAGAATTAACAACGCACTAATTAAACCGACCCTTGCCAATAATATTATACAAAGTAACGCAAATTTAAGACACACTTTGATGGAGCAAGATTTAGGACTTTTTTTATCAAACCTCCAAAGCATATCTCGTATCTTTTGATCCAAAACAAACAAATTTAGATATTATATTACAAATCCCCATCATACGGGATAGTAATTATCATTTTCTATATAAAATATTTAATAATGGATTTTTGTCGGATTTTTCATATCTCTGTCTACAAACTCCAGAATTCGCTATATGGACGTCTTCAGGAATTTTTGAATTCGATGTATCACTTTGCCAGACACACGGTATGATAGAAATATGTAAATTCCAAACTCAACCAAGATCACAGAGAACGGATTGCTTATACACTCTCATCTTCCGGAGTATAACAGCTAGTTGCCACATTAAACCTTCCATATCAAAAGCAGAAGAATTTTTGTTTATATACTGCAACAGGACTCCTACTTACAACAAGGAAGTTCGTACGAATAACCCGTCAACGAAACCACATAATTGTTGCAGATGAGTTGTAACATTCACTAACTTACTTCTTTCAATATGAAGCTTACGAATATATTAAAACAGAGATCTCTCAACCTACCTACCAGACATACGCCTAATTTCACCATACAATATCGCACACTCCCTACCAACTATAATTTTAATTCCACTTTCAACTTGCAAACAGTCCAATAAACGATGACATCTCTTCAGGCTCTACTTCACAGAGAACGTAACAATTTACCAATCCATTTTCCGAATTACATTTGCACCATTCTTTTCCATGGACTGTTCTCATTATTTATTGTATTTTATTTATTCTTTTACTTGCGATAGGAATAACTTCACACTTCCTATATAAACGTTTGAGAGAACGCCAACACTAATAATATCTTTTCCTTTCCAGAAAATGTTCCAGATCCTAATATCAATTACTCTCCTTTCTTTTGTTCTCATAACAATAATAATTTATTTATGCCTCATCTGTTATAAGTCCCGTCGTACAAACATAAGCCTAACCAAATGCCCAGACATATCATTACCATTAGAAAGACTAAATTCGCCGGCGACTACTATTAACTGCAAGACTCAACTACTACAGACTATGAATACCGGAGCTGACAACAATATACATACTGATACCGATAAACAACATCATCAACCAATACCTACCATTAGTGAACTAGTATACATTTATTAATTACAGTGATCGCACTTCTGCCCACTCTGAGGGAAATGATAGTGACTACTTTGATCCTGCTTAGATGGGACAAAAACATAGTGTTATTACTACATATATATATATATATATATATATATATATATATATATATATATATATATATATATATATATATCATAACAAGTTTTATATGATGATTTTTCAGTGTAGTATAGTGTTTGTAGTGTTTTGTAGTGTCTATACAGTGTATCGAAATGTATCATTGTTGTGGGGAAGGTAACTTTCACTAACAACAATTCTGTATTTTTTTCAAAAATAATCTTCTAGATTATTTTTTTCCAGTGTGGGCGGTGCAAGGATCCCCACATCATGACAAAAACACACGTCAACACAACACGTGTTCTTGATTGTAAACAGTGTAGCAGACGAGAATCAGACGAGAATCACGGAGGACGCCGAGGAACACCGAAAGAAAACGAACCTCACGAAAGCACCCGAAGAGGACAGATAAAAGCCCAACCACCGAGGGACCTGGTATCAGTCGATCAATTGACCGCTTAACCATTACCTTCCTATGTCGCAGTGGACTAGAAGCACACCTCTTCCTATACCCTACGTCGCACTGGAGTAGGGATTCCATCTTCAACTGAAAACCTTGCGAGGCCACCGTGAGCTGAGGGGGTTATTCCAATCTCGCCTACAATCTGCTAGTGTTCTGGAAACGGCCATGAGTGGAAGGAGCAAGCGGCAAAACACCGATATTCCTTCACTTGGTCATTAAGTGACTGACACTAAATCAAAGACATTTGTATTTATTTTACTTTGTAATAAAATTTGGTAGAAGGAAAAGTCTCCGGACCATCAATTAGACTCTACCTATAAAATCGTCGCGATATATATATATATATATATATATGTGTGTGTGTGTGTGTCTGTGTGTGTGTCAAGAACTAGTTGTTAAAACATTAGAATTGGACCACTGATTGTAACCCACTAATGTGAAGCGTATCACGTAGAACCAAGAACCCAAATATGAACACCGACGAAGGAAATCTCTGATAGAGATTGGAACGGTATCATTACTAACAAGGGATGTATGCGAATCGTGACAGCTAGATATTTATGAAAATTGATACCCTGACTAATTGTTGATCGCTAATCATCGAGGTGATACCATAAAGTGACCGGGAAGGGCTATGCCGAGTTATACCTTAAAAACACCGGAAAAAGGCACAAAATGAAAAACCTGTGGTAGGGGGACACATGACCAAGAACGCAGCAGTAGTGTCACACAAGCAATGTTGCCACCTCATACAAACCTCTAATTTTTGAATAGAACGTACATCATTTTATGATATTAAAATAATTGGAATAAAACGTGAAAGAAAATAAGCAAACGGCGTGTTATCAATTTTGTCAAATAAGGGTGATATGAGGTTCTAAAGCTGAGAAATTATGGGGCCCGTAGAGAGAAACGAACAAATGTACAATAACAATAAGGCTACGGAAAGAACTAATGTACAGTACGGCAGTAAACCATAGCATGCATAACATCCAGTGACTAACGCACTGGATGCTTCATATCGAGTGTCGGGTTAGGGCGAGAAATAACATATTTTGCCATACTATCTATAGTTAACTGTTGTGTGTATTGGTGTATTATGTTAAAATATTTTGCGTCTGTATATTACTGTTAACCCGAAAACAGTGCTTTTTGTTTTCACTGTTATCTCACATTGACTGACACCTATCTTAGGTCAGTAATCTTTGCAAATCGACTCTGACGTATTTTAATCACAGGTTTCTTATCTTTCGTGCGACAGTTTTTCTGTAATATTTACAGGCGCTGCGCCGTCCTTCCTGTAGTTCGATAGGCATTCAGGATTTTATGCAGTGTTGCAATCCCAAGACAGTTTGTTTTATAGCTCTCGTGAACGGCTCGAGATATCGATTACTCTCACACACCATTGGAATTGTTGGACTACAGGAAGGCTTCCTGTTCACATTTCCGCCTTATGTCACATTGGACTTCTGCTTTCTATGGCTATTCTAACATTTGCCCTTTCTTATGCGAGTTTCCTGTATCAAGCTTGTTAGTCACTGGATGCTGTGCATGCTGAGCTTTACTCTCTACTGTACACAATTTCCTTCTACCGTCTTGTTGTTCTACCTTTGTTTGTTTCTCTGTACGGGCTCCATAATTTCTCAGCTTTAGAGCCTCGTATCTCCCTTGTTTGCCAACACTGATAACTCGCCGTTTGCGTATTTCCTTTCACGTTTTATTCCAATTATTTTAATGCCATAAAATGATATACGTTCTATTTCAAAAATTATAAGTTCGTGCTGGGGTGGCAATACTGTTTGTGTGACACTACTGCCGTTTTCTTAGTCATGGGTCCCCCTACTATAGATATCAAGTTACCTGCACACATTTTTCATTTACTGTCTTTTTTCGGCGTTTTTAGGATATAACTCGGCACAGCCTCCCCCGGTCACTGCATGGTATATGGATTATACCTAGCGGGTAAACAAGGCATTCTGCAGTGAGTGACTATCACACGATGGTTAGCGATCCACAATTAATTAGTCAGGGTACCAATTTTCATAAATATCTAACTGTCATGTTTCGCATACGTGCCTTGTAAGTATATCAACAAAAACAAAAAATAACTCAAATACTTTAGTATACAATTATAGTTTTAGATATACATATAACGATCTGAATATATGAAGTAAAATTTTTTAGGTTTTGATGCAAAAAGTAAAATAATACTGTATATTAAGCACTGTTCTATTTAAATAAGATGTCTGTTGAGTGATTAGGACTGAATAAATACGACGTTTTGAATGAAGAAAGAATCCATTTACTGAATAAAACTGATATACATAAAAGGGTATTTAGTAGTTAGGGTGGTACACTAATCTTAATATATAAAGTATTGTTATATATAATATAATGCAAGAGTATGTTACAATATATTGTGAACAGTAAGTGACCGATAATTTCCTAATATTCTTAAATTACTTTTGTTAATATAAAAATTAAATGAAATGAGATTTCTAGTTTTATTTCCCAGGATTATGCACCGAGGCTAAGGAAATCTGGCGATAACAAAAAAATGAAAGTGGGAAGAAGTGGGAAAAACTCTAAGGAAACCACACACACACAGTGTTTGTTCACCACAAGGCCCACTTGGCGTGAGCTGGGATCGAACCAGAGAATGCACGCAAAAGAAGTGAGCGCCCTAACACTGAGCCACCGCAGCGATGTTAATACAAAAAAAAAAAAAAAAAAGATCAATCTTGTAGAAAAGAATTTAAGCTATTGTGCACCGCTGAGAATAGTACCCGAGTATAACATTCGAAATATTAGGGAAACAATGTTCGAGGAAATAAGGAGGCAAGGACTTTTGAAATATGAAGGCTATTTTCTTTTCAACTTCCATTAATTCGCCAAAGGAGAACCACGTGATATGATGAAATGGGGATAAGACATACTTGATTATTAAATGGTGCTCATCCCCAACATCGATGGACAGTTTTTGCCACTCAATCATTGTGGTGTAACGAGCGTGAAAGCATGTAGATTGCAGTCAAAGTAGCCGCCAAATATTATTCATGTAATATAATTTGATTTCTTCAGGTAGAATGGCTTTATACAGCTGCAATTCGTCGTCACGTCAGTAAAAGTTGCGGTAGAAATTTTATAAGTAATGGTTGTATGTAGGAGTGCTGCACAAAGGTTAAAGAAGTTCTTACTGACGTACGCAATGAGAGTAACCAAGACTAAAAACCTGTGGTAACAGATATCCTTGATGAACGCTTTAATCTTTCGGTTGGTGAAAGGCGTAGATTTTGATTTCTGAGCTGTCTAATCTTGCAATTTCAGAGAATTCAGCAGCTGCTTGGAGAAATCAAATTATATCACTTTATAACCGCTTTCCTGGGTCTGTCCTCCGTTGTTCTGCTAATGCATATTTTCAGGAAACTTGGACTTACCTGGGTAAGACGTTGAAGGACATCTCCAAAAATGGATTACAGAATCATTCCCGAATTGCCCGCCGGTCTCAATAACGAGATGAGCATTAGGCACCGAGAGGTTCGGATGTCTCGTCTCGAAAACCTCTCGGACGATCAGACGGTCATTCAGACCACAATGCACACAAACATTATTCATACATACAACAAAAACACACTGGATTAAACGACACTATGCTTATTTATTAAAATACTATAAAAAAATGACGTAGTAGAAAAACAATCACAACACTCGACACTGAATATATATACCTAGGTATATAATTATTTTCACTAATGAAATCACACTTTGCTTTTTCACTACACTATAGCCCTTTATCACTTATATATATATATATATATATATATATATATATATATATATATATATATATATATGGAAGATTATGATTGGGATTCCACTATAGATACTTTTCTCACACCCTTAATGCACTTGGGGATTAGCACTGTGGGAGTGACATCGGGATGATCCCACGAAGTAGTATGGTTGCTGCTCCAGAAAATCCTTAGAGGTCGACGTTAGTCTTCAGCGAAAATATATAGTTGGAGGACGCGTTTATAACAAATACGCACTAGGTATATGAACCTGGAATTTCACTGATTGGGGCTAGCCATAACTAGGTCCTTGACTGGCTAATAACGCATGCTCCTTAGCCAGGCTGTATTTAGGTAAGTGCTATTCTATGCTCGAGCACAGGGCGGCAGAATTTAGGGGGCGGCAAAATTTTGGATTTTTTAAAAAGTTTCACAATAAAGTAATATTTAAAACTAGCAACCCACAGAGTCCCACGCAAACGCGAGAAATATGTTAATGTGTTCAATTGGCTCTAATTACAATAGTTACTCATTAGCTCATTACTCATCTGATTATTTTCAAAAAGTCATCCTCTCTCACCCCCACCCCAAGGGATAAGGATGAACTTGAACATCATCAGAACTGATACCGTTAAACTTAGCGACCTCTAAACTATTAATTCAACATTAATATCTGTGGTTTTCGATTACTTTTAAAATCTTGTCCTCTTTCTGGGGAGTGGAGTATGACCTGGAAGTTGAATTGGATTTAGACTGTCACTATTAATCTCAGCGACTCCAAAACTGTAAATTCAAGTCTAATATTGGTCGTTTCGGGGGCGGCAAATTATTTAGAGCACAGGGGCGAGCAATATAAATACGGGCCTGCCCTTAGCGCAACATTATACTTGATGCAACGTACGTGGTTGCTGCTCACAGTTACGGAGTAAGATTCCTCGAACTCAGAGGTTCGACATACGAGCTGCACTGATCGCCTGGTCAATGTTGGCAGTTCATTCCAAAAAAACACTCAGGTTAAATCACCTGTATGTACATGCAAATAGAATATAAAAAAGAATTAATATTAATTTTAGTTCACTGGCCACGACGCACAAGACTTTGCGATAACTTGAGTCTGGGAACGTTTAGATAACGAACTGGTAAAGCGATGTGGCTGTCGTCGTTCTGGCGCGCTCAAAACCTGGTGTGCTCTAGGTCGCAGTATTTCCATAAATGATTGGAAGATACACTTGATTCATTTCCAGTTAACCATAGAACATACTCTTTACATATTAATAAACCAGGGAGAAATAGTGAGAACCTTTGTCGCTCACTAAAATGTTTTCACCACAAAGCAACATTTTAAATATATATATGAATAAACGATGAAAGACTTCTTTGTCCTGTTGCGTGGGAAAAGAAACAGTTCCCATCGAAGAAAGAAGTTATTACGTCGCAGAATGAAGTATAAATCGAGAAATAATTACTGTCTTTGCGAAATATACAGAGCGTCCACAAACAATACTCCTATAACCTGGTGACGGTTATAACTTAGATCACACTTGGCGTGGTTTCGATTTCATTCGGCATATTTTTACGCTCGCTACTCCATAATGATTGAATGGCAGCCTGTGTACCGGTGTCAGGGATGGGCGACGTTCAATGACAATCCTCGTTTCGACATCTCATGCTGTTCTTCTCTGGTGTCTTATCGGAGATTGAGAAAAATAGCTCTTGTATGTTAAAAGTGTTTTATGTACATTTCTTTGTTTTTCTTTTTCGTGTTCTAAAGTAAATTGTGAATCTATACTTATATAAATCTACATTTCACGTAGAATTGATTTCCATGACAGTCGTCTACCGTCTGAAGTATTCCATTGTAAATAAAATTTTCATCTTTATGCCGACTTACACTTTAATGATTCGATATTAATGTTTCTTTTATTAACTATTGAACAAACATAATAATATTTAAAAAAAAAAATGTCACTTAATTTTTAACATCGTAGCTCATACTGTGTATTCAGATCAAGTTAATAAGCTTACCTGAATTCATGGTTACTCGATTTTTTACTGATTCTATGAAAAAAAAATCTTCTTATTAATAGAAAGCACATGTAACTTATAAGAAAATAGTGTGTAAATACTGTATATACGTAGATGAACGATTTATGTAGATAAAGAATTAAATTGGATATTTGGGTTAGCTCTAGCTATGTTTCCTTTAATTACGTTCTTGAATTAAGAAATGAAATGAAATGTTTGCATTTAACGTCCCATGGTTCGTGAATAGTAATAAACTTTTATTTAATTTTGGTTGGAGATTTTTTTCACCGAAGACATACGAAACGAAATAATTTTTCATCTAAAATTATCATATTAAAAGTACAATATTAAAATTATAAATAAACAAAATAAGAAAAGTTTAGAGAATGCATCGAATTTAAATATAAATTTCGGTCTAAATTAAGAAATTTGTGACATATATCTATTTAATATCAGCTTTACTACTTTCATGATTACTTCCCTTACGTTTCTATTTTTAGATTCTTATTTATATGTATTAACTTTATATAATTGACAATCCAGTAGCCTTTGTGATATCTATTATTATAGATACATACATATCTTATTAACTAAAATACTGTATTTAATATATATATTATAACCTTTCAAATGTTTTACTTTTGCCAGCTGAGAGGACGAAGTTTCAGTGCTGCTAGGAGTGAAGCTAAAACTCTTTTGGCAGATTTAGATCTTACAAAGAAGGCAAATTGCATAGCATCTAAGTTGTCTGGAGGAATGAAGCGCAAACTGTGTCTTGGGTTGGCACTCATTGGAGAATCAAAGGTAAATTCCATTTGATAATGTTTAGTCATGTGAATTTATATGCTTTCACATTGTAATATTTCTTTTAGTATATTCTTCGTATGTAGGTACGTATATATTCATTTTTGATGATGAATTCGTTGCATATTTGATTAAACTAAAATATTTATTGTTTGTTATTGCGACTTAAACATTTAAAATTAAATTAAGGCATTGGGGCTGCATGCCTAGCTCAAATGAAGTTCAGCTTCTAAAGTTGAGATTTGTAGAGTTGAGTTCTTCAATCTTTGTTGTTTATATATATATACTCCTGTGAGGTACCTTGAATAGTTTATATTTTCTGTTTTTCTTTTTTAAGATTCTGATTCTTGATGAACCAACAACAGGACTTGGTCCGGAAGCAAGACGAAGAGTTTGGGATATGTTGCTAGTAAGTTGTTGAGTTAATTTCTTTTTGCATAATAATATAACACTAAAATATCCCCGGCCAACAACATTTAGCGTCTTACTCCTCTGCGTCTACCCTTTCAAATTTATACAAGTGAATGGCATGGAGCAAAATGCTTTAGTATCTTAAATACCTTGACATTTTGTCCAACGGTTCAAACAAAACATATAGTAAAATAGATTGACACAATCTCCCTGTGATTTTGGAATATCATTTAATGAGATATTGATATAAAGCCAAATTTGAGCCTGATCATCAGATGAAAACTATATTGAATTCGAGCATATGAATAATAATTGTATTCTGTGACACAATAAGCATTGCAAATATTAAATTTCATATTTTTACTTCAAGCGATTCAAAACAAATGGAATAATAATGATATCGCCAATCTCTCTCTCCTTTGAAATCAAGTATTAGTTGTATATAGTATGAACCAACATATTAAAAATATTCTCGATTCACGAAGTAATTTTAACTTGAAGGTGGAACCCACAAATAGACATTATATTTTATGTAATAAATAATGGGATAACAGATGTAACAGTAAAGAAATTAGAATCATCGCTAAGTTCATTAGAAGAACTTATTGCTGAACTAGCCGATAACTGTCATACACATACGTACTGAGAGATAAGCGACATCACAATCTTTCTGCATACACTAATTCTATTGTTGCAGAGATAATGATTTTTATCCTGTATTATGCAGAATAATGATTTTTGTGCTTAAGCGACTAGTTAGTAGAAATCTAGAAGTCATTAGGACGAGAGAAAATCAAATTTAGCCTAGTCCGTCCACACATATTGATCCATCTATCTATTTGATGGCTATATCTACAGATAGTATCGAGTCGGTATTCTGTAACGACTCTATAATAATAGGACATGAACAGTTGGGCTCCCAAACTGACCATTCGTTTTTAAATACGTGCATAGTTTAAGAAATGTTTTGTCGGAACATGGAAAGTAACAATATTGACAAGTGCTGGTGACCTGTTAACCTTACTTTATTGAACATGTTGCCCTCTAGCAATATTATTAGTAAATACAGTAAGACAGAAAACAGAAAACATCTGAACTTCAGCAAGACTAAAACTAATTTCCATTAGTATAAATGTACTCCGTATATTCACCATTTAATTTAAAACTTAGATATCTATTATCCATGCATCACCTTGTAAATATACTCGATTCGATTTTCACATTTTGATTTTCATGTATTCACTTTGGAATTACTTCGATGTAACTAACTACATATGTATCAATCTTATATGTGTTTAGAATGCGATACATCATTTTTATTTTTAGCTTTGTGTTTATTTTCTTCTCTCTATTCTATGTTCCATGGACTAGCTGTTTGAAGTCAAAGTATCTATTTTAGTATCTTGTCAGTATTTTACATGGTAGTTTATAGTATTCAAAATTATCAAGTAACACAGAAAGGAGATGAATACAAAGAAAAAATATATTATAGAAAGTACAAGAACTGAGGATTATCGGAGTTGGAGTTCAGACGCAGATCAATTTCGCGAAGTTCAACGTAAAGAAAATTTTGGATGGATATTTTGGTAACAGCACCTGCAAAAGTAATAATTATTGGATACATTATACTACTTAACAGAATATAGAATTGGTTGCAGTGGCACAGTAATGGTGTGTAGGGTTCCTGGTTCAATCTCAGCTTTCACCAAGTGGGCTTTGTAGTTGACAAGCACCCTGTGTGGGTTTCCTTGGGGTTCTCCCGTTTCCTCCCACTTTCTTCATTCAATTAAATAGTTCGTTATCATCATTACCCTCACCCTTAGCCTCAATGTATAAATATGGAACGTTAAAGTTACGAATATACCGATAACGTAATCACTAATGAGATATTTAAAGAAAGTGCACTTTTAAGGATTTCGCTAACTCATTCATCAGATAAAAGCTGCAATAAATACAAAGAACGGAAAAGTACCAATGAAACAACCAGTTGAGTATCATAAAAATGTTAAATCTTGTGATAGCATGGATAATTTGAAATTGGGGAGTTAAGTAGAGGAAGCAAAAACTAATGGAATGGGTGGGTTGGTAATAAGTAAAACATACGGAAACAGAAAATTAATTAAAAACAGAAATATATAATATGTAAATATACTGCATATAAAAGAAACGAAAGAAATTAATGAGAAATAAAAATAAAATTTGTCAGAAATATTAAAGATTACAATAATTGTAAAAATAAAGGACATAAAATAATAAGTTTCAGTGTAGAAAATTGTAACTTATTTGTTTGAATTTGTCTTCGAGTAAAAATCTCAAACAAGCAAGACCATCATAATAAAAGTTTTGTTGATAATTATAATTTGATGTCAATTCCAAACTGAAAAAATGAAATAAAATATTTCATGTTCACGTCCCACAATTATGTCCTTTAGGCTAAGGGGGACAATGATTAAGGTAAATGAATGATGATGGAAGAATTGGTGGAATGAGAAATTGGGAGTGCCCCGAGGAAACACACCGACACAATGTTGTCCACCAAAAACATACTTGGCCCGGGATCCAACCAAGGACTTCACACACCAGAGATAAACGCTCCACCACTGAGCCACCTATCCCCCCTGAATTTCAAACTGTTTCTCATATCGAAAGAAAACAAAGATACGCACATAGGTTTAGTCTATTCATCACAAGTAGTCACACGTCTACTAGTAGGAAATGAAAATGCATGAAATGAAATTTCTCGTTTTACGTCCCACGATTATGCACTTTGGGCTAAATGATCAATGAAATGAATGATAATGAAATAATTGGTGTAATGAGAATATGGTTGGAAGAAAATACACAGACGCGATATTATCTACCACAAGCTCTCGTGGCCGGTGATCGAATCAGAGAACTCTAGAACCAAAAATGAGCGCTTTATCTCTGACCCACGTGCCTCCTACCTACTAGTAAAACATATTGGGAGATAGACTGGGAGATTGGGAGATATTGGGAGATTTAGTAGTATTTGTGTTATTTTTGTGGACGACTCCATATCCTATGTACTTAATCCTGTACAGCCTTTGTTTTAACTTTTCATCCCTATAATGCTGGACGCTTTGTAGCGAAATCATAAAAAATGCACTTTCTGCATGTGGACAACATTACAGCAATAGAGTTGATTACATAATTTAATAGTAAACGAAAACTGCATCAGAGAATCTCTTTTAAGTGTTTCAATAGCTATTTATAAGTAAACTCATTCTTAGTACAATGTTGAAAATGTTCAATCCTTTCTTTCTTTCAGAGAATGCGAGGAGACAGGACCATCATAATAACAACGCATTCTATGGAAGAAGCTGACGCTTTGGGTGACAAAATTGCCATAATGTCTTATGGACAACTGTTGTGTTATGGATCACCTATGTTTCTAAAGAATGTTTATGGTTAGTTGGCAAGCAAGAGTTTTTTTTTTTCAAACAAATTCTAATACTGATGAATGCTAGTGGGAGGTTATTACTTTTTATTATTTATTTTTATACTTCAGATGGTTTTAATAATTTATTTTTATACTTCAAATAATTTTAAAGCTTTTCTCTAATACAAAAAAATTAATGTTAAGGATCCACAATACTATTAAGTAAAATCTTTAATTTATCTTAGAATTAAATGCCTCATTTGAATAACTTTTCCATATAAGATGCAGTTTTACAATTCAAGATGAAACTCCAATCATAGCACACATAGTGCAAACCGCTCGTCTATTAGAAAGCTCTTAAAATTTAGCCGTTGTTGTGTGAAATAACGTTCACCTTCAGTATATACCAGATTTTAAGAAAGTAAATTTTCCACGTTATCCGGGTTTTCATATCCAGACTCTGAGCTATAACATTTATCCTCCAACATCAACCATTTCACGAATTCAACTTGTTTTATATAAGTTATTAGGATGTAAAATCGAATGTGATTTATTCGAAAATATTTACCGCAAACTCATAGCCATATTGGACTAAACAAAAGCGAGTGGTGTGGAGCAGAAAATTACTTTACACAAAAGTTAAACGAAGTTCGGCGATTGCATACAAAGTGATTGAGCGGTTTGGGCCAATACTCTATCAATCAGATGTTTATGTGTTCAAATCCTGCACAAAGTCTTTATTAAGTGTGTTCCTATTTTCGTTCGGAAATTGAGACCATTTCTTTGAATAACTCTTTGGTAACTCCTTTTGTTTCAAATTAAAATTAGAAACGAACATTAAAACAATTGCAAATCTACAACCCATAGCTGGAAACAAAATATTAAGTGTGTTCACTATTCCACTATTATCCTCTGATTTGTAACGAAAAACCATCTATAAACACTAGTAATTTCAAAACAATATTCCTGGAGGAATTTTCAACATGCGATAGAAGGAGTACTACCAGAACACTGGTAGTCCACATTGAGCATGTTCGAAGATATGGCTCACAAAGAAGAAATTTCTTAGCTCGAGGGGGTCTCGAAGTCCTCCCAGGTCACCCCTTAAATCATCACTGTTTAAAACATTTTCCTAATAAATAGAATATAACACTTTTTCTTGTTTTACATTTTTCAATGGCAAAACTATACCATAAAGGGAATTATAAGAAGGGCATAATGAATTATAATACTAATTACGTAAATATTACTGTGTAAGTTACCTATTTCTGGTCGAGTTAAAAATTGGAATATTTCACTTTAAAGTAACTCCTCTCTATATAAACCTGATTGAAGGGCATGTTTAGCTCCAGTTAATTAATCAATATTTTTAATAATATATTCTTATTGTAATATTTTTACTGTTCATCGTTGTATACACTTTATTTCCAGAATCAAAATCTTGCAAATGTAAATTGGATGGGTGCATATTCGCAAATAAATTGTCATTTTATTTACGTAAATACTAGATCGGTTCATCTTGGACTTCATATTTTAACAATAACAATAACAGTAATAATAATAATAATAATAATAATAATAATAATAATAATAATAATAATAATAATATGATGATGATGATGATGATGATGATGAAGACGAAGAAGATAAGAAAAAGAAGAAGAACAAGAAACTAGTCATATCACTGTCACAAAATGTCAGGCGTAGTCAAATTCTATGTCTACTCCAAACTCTAATCGAATTCGACAGGAACACAAACAGAAACTTGACAAATCTCTCTAGCGAGACTCAAACTAGCCGTATCTACAGCCGAATGCCTTAGCTCACTACAGCTTGCAACTGCACCGAAGTACAAATTCAACACTAATATCGATTGTTTTGGATCATTTTATGTCACCATCTCTTACCCCTACTGAAGGCTGAAGTTGAACTTAAATAACATTAGAATTGTCACCAATCAACTTAAGAGCCCCGAAAACTATGGACTCAACATTAATACTGGTCGTTTTTGATTATTTTTACATCACATTTCCCTCCTTCTAGCGGTTCTAATGAAGACTGAACTTGGACTCAAATGGAACCTAAAGTGTCACTATTCATCTCAGAGACTCCGAAAACCATAGATTTGACACTAATAAGTCGTTTTCGATCACCTTTATATGTCACCGCTTCTACTCCCTCTAGATATACCAGGAAGAGTCTTACAAGGGACGTATGCGAATCGTGACAGTTAGATACTTATGAAAATTGGTACCCTGACTAATTGCGGATCGCTAATCATCGTGGGGATAGTCACTCAGTGCAGAAATGCCTTGTTTACCCGCTAGGTATAATACATATACCATGAAGTGACCGGGTGAGGCTGTGCCGAGTTATATCCTAAAAACTCCGGAAAAAAGCAGAAAATGAAAAATGTGTGAAGGTAACCTGATATCTATGGTACGGGGACACATTACCAAGAAAACGGCGTAGTGTCACACAAACAGTATTGCCACCCCAGCACAAACTTATAATTTTTGAAATAGAACGTATATCATTTTATGGCATTAAAATAATTGGAATAAAACGTGAAAGAAAATAAGCAAACGGTGAGTTATCAGTGTTGGCAAATAAGGGAGATACGAGGCTCTAAAGCTGAGAAATTATGGAGCCCGTACAGAGAAACAAACAAAGGTAGAACAACAAGACGGTAGAAGGAAATTGTGTACAGTAGGGAGTAAAGCACAGCATGCACAGCTTCCAGTGACTAACAAGCTTGATACAGAAAGCTTCCAAAGAAAGGGCAAATGTTAGAATAGTCATAGAAAGCAGAAGTCCAATGTGACATAAGGCGGAAATGTGAACAGGAAGCCTTCCTGTAGTCCAACAATTCCAATGGTGTATGAGAGTAATCGATATCTCGAGCCGTTCACGAGAGCTATAAAACAAACTGTCTTGGGATTGCAACACTGCATAAAATCCTGAATGCCTTTCAAACTACAGAAAGGACGGCGCAGCGCCTGTAAATATTACAGAAAGATAAGAAACCTGTGACTAAAATACGTCAGAATCGATTTGCAAAGATTAATGACCTAAGATAGGTGTCAGTCAAGAGTATAGGAGACGTTAACATGTGAGACAAGAATGAAAACAAAACACAGTTTTCAGGTTAACAGTAATATACAGGCGCAAAAATTTTTAACATAATACACCAATACACACAACAGAAAACTATAGATAGTATGGCAAAATATGCATATTTCTCGCCCTAGCCCCACACTCGATATGAAGCATCAAGTCCATTAGTCACTGGATGTTATGCATGCTATGGTTTACTCCCTAGTGTACGTTAGTTCCTTTCATAGACCAATTGTTATTGTACATTTGTTCGTTTCTCTGTACGGGCCCCATAATTTCTCATCTTTAGAACCTTATATCGCCCTTATTTGACAACATTGATAACCCGCCGTTTGCTTATTTTCTTTCACGTTTTATTCCAATTATTTTAATGCCATAAAATGATACATGTTTTAATTCAAAAATTAAGGTTTTTGTTGAGGTGGCAACACTGCTTGTGTGACACTACTGCTGTATTCTTGGTCATGTGTCTCCCTACCATAGATATGAGGTTACTTGCACACATTTTTCATTTTGTGCCCTTTTCCGGCGTTTTTAGGGTATAAGTCGGCACAGCCTCACCCGATGACTTCATGGTATATGTATTATACCTAGCGGGTAAACAAGGCATTTCCGCACTGAGTGACTATCACCGCGATAATTAGCGATCCACAATTAATCAGGGTATCAATTTTCATAAATATCTAGCTGTCACGATTCGCATACGGCCCTTGTTAGCCCCACAGTAAGACTGTAAGTAATATGTACAATAATTTGATTAAAATTGTTCCAGGCATTCCAGACTTATCATGGAAATCCAATTAATTTTCCAAAATATTACACGCATTGAGTAATCAGGGTACTGGCCTCCGAAGCCACCAGAAACATTTGCTTAGTCTAAAGCTACAATGCGATTAAAGAGAAGACTGCATCAACGTAGTATATTTGTTTCAGGAAGATACATTTCATTATGAACGACGCTTCATGGTCTGGGAGGAAATCGAACTATGATGAGAATGTTTTGAACGCGTTAATTCATGGAGATCCATATCAAGAAACACTGAAACTGGCCATACATATGGACTGGAACCATACAACGGATGACAGACACCTGAAAGCCATGAGCAAAAAACTTGGTGATTGAATTCCCCTCATACTCAGCAGCCACAACAAAGATCAACATATAGCCACCTGTGCTTCCATTCTCGTTATCGTTTTGCTCGCCAATATCAATATTATTATTATTATTATTATTATTATTATTATTATTATTATTATTATTATTATTATTATTATTATTATTATTATTATTATTATTATTATTATTATTATTAATATTATTATTATTAGAATTATTAACTAACTAACAAACTAACTCTATGGCCTATGGAACCTGGAGGTTCAAGCCGCGTTCACAAAAGCTCTACACTGACTTCTATCCTTAGCTAACTGCATCCAGTTTCTACTTTGTATTCCAATCTCTGCGAGATCCATCTTAATATTGTTCTCCCATCTGCGCCTAGTCTTCCTAATGGTCGTTTTCCGATTGGTCTTCCAGTCAAGACTTTAAAAGCGTTTCTACTTTCTTCCATTCTAGCTACATGACCTGCCCACCTAAGCCTCCTAGACTTGACGACCCTAACAACGTTGGGTAAACCGTATAAATTATGTAGTTCCTCGTTATGAGGTTTCCGCCATTCCCCATTCCCGTTCCTCTTGGGTCCGAATATTCGTCTCAGGATTTTGTTCTCAAATACTTTCAGTCTATGTTCTTCCCTCAGTGTAAGCGACCATGTTTCGCATCCATATAGAACAACAGGCATGATTATCGATTTATATATTTTAAGCTTGAAATTCCTCGACAAAATTCGCAACGACAAGAGATTTTGAACCGAATAGTAACACGAATTCCCTGCTTTTAGTCGACATTTAACTTCTTCGTGGATATGATTTTCCTCTGTTAATATTGATCCTAAATATTTGAAATTTTCCACTTTATCAAAAGTATTATTTCATATTTTAACGCATCTATAATTTGCTGTATTACGGTCCCGACGCACTTCCATGTACTTAGTTTTCTCTGCATTTACTTCTAAACCCATGTCCCTGCAAGCGTTTAATAAGATCTCTACATTTCTTTCTATTATTCTCCTATCATACCCTATTAAATTTACATTATCAGCATATGCCATAACCTGGTGAATACCGTTCAACTCTAGGCCCTGGTTTCTATCTTTGATTTTCCTTATAGCGTATTCCAGAACAAAGTTAAATAATAATGGCGACAACGCATCTCCTTGTTTCAGACCATTTTCGACGTGAAAGCTCGTGGACAAAAATTTTCCTACCCGGACTTTACTTTCGGATTCATTTAAACATATCTTCATTAATCTAATTAGCTTTCTCGGTATTTCAAGTTCTGTAAGAACGTTGTATAATGTTTCTCTCCTAACCGAATCGTATGCCTTTCTAAAATTAATAAATAGTTGATGTACCGGGCTACTGTATTCCCACTCTTTTTCGAGTATTTGGCGAATGGTAAATATTTGGTCGATAGTTGATCGATTTCGTCTCGCACTGATAATGTCCAATAATTTCATCTGCGTTTTCATCATAATTTCATTTACACCTTTAATAATTATTAGAATTATTATAGGTGGAAAAAAGCTACCTCTCCACGAACATAGGAAATAATGGCTCAGTCCAAACTGAAAGGAAAAACTTAGGAATGATGATGTGTATTCACAAAATACCTTGTTCGTCTGATAGAGCAAAGAAAGCATAATTTAATACTCCCCAAAAAAGTGATAATACGTGTCAACAATGAGTTATATTGTTAACAACTGCGCTGTCTTCAGGTTAGTACAGAAAAATAACAAACAAGACGCCATTCAGGGATTCGACAACACAAGATCTGACACTGCAACTATGACGAAACTCGTTCTTCAGAAGCTGGAAATTGGTGTCTTACCTCATTTGGCGTACTTCTCAGATCTCGCGCTTTCGAACTATAATCTCTTCTTGAACTGTCGATGGCAATGCGTGATGTTCCGCGTCGACAACATGGCACTTCACTCAGAAACCAATTGAACTTTACCAAATCAAAGAGATCTACGAGATCTCTGAGCAATGAGGAACGCTGTGAATAATAAGTCATACAATATTTTTATTAATGTTATGGAGTTAGTGGCTCCCTAGCCTCGTACTTAGTGATTGAATAGAATTGTAAGAAGACCGGTAGAACTTATGGATTGATACAATATTTTCATTAAGCATAAGGTTCAGCTGGTGTTATCAGTGGTATTGATATTAACGTGTTTTCTGATAGGTACGGGTTACAACTTAAGTATTACGAAGGAGATTAGTTGTGACACAACTGACCTTACAGAGAATATTCAAAGAATAATTCCTGAATCCAAAAGAACTTCTGATGATGATAGCACGACGTTGATCTATCATCTACCATCCAAGGAAGTGAGTAAGTTTCCCGAATTATTTAAACACCTTGAAGATGACAAAGAACGAATTGGAATTGCTGGAATCGGGATTTCAGTAACAACTATGGAAGAAGTGTTTCTTAGGTAAGTATTTGTTTGCGAATATAATATATCCAGGATTGTTTTTAAGTTACACTGCCACCTTCTTGGTGGAGTTTAATAAGAAGGAAGTTTCATTTCGAATAGCAAAAAGGATGGAATAAATATTTGATCTCTTACCATGGTCGATTTTTTCGCCCATAGACAACACTTATCTTCGGATATGATCAAAGCCGTATCCAAAAGAAGGAATATTAGGGTTAACATCTCAAATTATTTTAGGCCTACACTGGATGAAATGGCATTTTAACTGTTTGTCGTGAGTGTTTCTGTTTATATGTTTAAACACTTTACAATTTCTTTATGATCTTTTGTAATGAATATGTCATTGGAAATCATTAAAGCCTCATATTATTATTGCGGAGACAAAAAGAATTGTACTTGTCCGATTTACTTTCTTTCTATTAAAGAGAAGTCTCGAACTTAGATCTTGACTAACCAATTAATCTCTGCTGTTATAAACAATGCCAAGTGAGGGGAAAATTAATACAGACTCTCGTTAATTATTCCTTTCTATTTATTTATTTTCTCCTCTTGAAAGGGCATGTGGTAGGTAAAATTTACGTCCGTTATAAATTTAAGTTTTGTTTATCTTCCAAAGGTGAACATTTTATTTTAGTACGTTAACCGGGAACTGTTATGGATAATTAAAGATAGGTTCGTGTTAGAAGTTCAAAGTGTGTTGCAATCAATTTTTGTAGAAAACTAAACAGTGCTAATTATGTTCTACCAAGAAGCTCTGTTGTTCAATTCACATAATTTTCATTTTTCATACACTCTGACAATATCAAACAATTAAAAATCTTGTCTGTCATTGTAGGCTAAATAAGATATATTTTCCCCTTAATTCTTATTGAACTTAACGATCTTATGTAGAAGATGAAACACCTTAGTATCATAGGCAGCTGCACCCAAATTAACTTCGATTTTCAGATTTCTTACAATAATCCTTTCTATTTTGTATATTTATTGTTTCCTGTATTTGGATATATTAGAATGATTTCTTAAGTCTCTCATAAGTTACTTGCTATCGTACAGTGTTCTTCTAGTTTTTTTCTATTTTTAAGTAAAACTTAGGGATTATTTTTGAGTTCTTAAAAGGCTCAATATTGCAGAGCGTTCTGCCAACAATGTTCGAATGTGTTGTCTCTTTCCAGCCTGCACATACATTACCAAAAATCCTGGCGCCGCTTATGCTTATTATAGAGCAGATGTGTCAGGATCTTCATGCTATGCATAAATTTTAAACCGCTCTTTTATTCTCTGTTGTCATTGTCAATATATTAATTAATTAATTGTGATATTAAGATAGTCATTTAATTTATATGTAAAAACCAGTACTTTAAGATTAACTGTAAAATACTACTAATCTTCATGCTTAAAGTAACATGTTCTCAATGGTTTCAACAAGTGAAAGTATACTTGTCAAAAAAGTGCATTTTTAGGTTATACACCTATATACAATATAATCCGTATATAAGAAGTAGATATAAAATACTTTTGTAGAGGGTTTGAGTCATTCAGTGAAATACTGGACTCCACTTACCTACAAATTTATTATTACTACGGAAGTACCATATCCTAGAATGTGAATAATTAACATCTTCACAATTTATCTTAAAAAACATCCTGATGAAGGCCATTCGTATATTATGGTGGAAATTTTGATGAGAAGTTAAGAGTAAGTTCATAAAGGTGAATAATACGTAAATTTTGAAATGTGTTCTATACGTTTAACAAGTTGTTAAGGTGAAAGCATAGTTTAAAATTAATTAATTGCTTGTATACAGTGTTAAATTTTCTTTGTTAGCGGATCTTTCCACTTAATAAGATCGTTATACGAAATGAGAATTAAGTTGAATGAGAATTTTTATTACGTTTAAAATAGCGGACATTATAGTTTTGTTGTTATTGACAAATGACGTGCTAAGTGAAATGATAACTAAGTGAAGTGTAAAGACTCCAAAATTTTTATAGTATAGGATAATTTTGAATCAAGTTTATTTTAAAATTCTAGTGGCAAGAGATAGAATTTTCCTTGTGTGTTGCTAGATATCGTTGACTCTTTAAACAAAGAAATTACTAAAGAACTATATGCACTTTGTGTAATTATCCATGTTTCAAAATTCTGCAGCATTTGTGTAACGAATTTTGTAAAATGTGATTAGGTTGATTTCTGCTTATTGTGCCTTTCTAGCACTGAAGCGGAACCCACTGTTCGGCCACAAAGTAGCTCTAAAAGACGTTGAAGTACGGGAAGACGCTTTTAAACACTAATTAGGCATAAATAACAATCTTCAAGTAGATAACATTTACCTAAAATTTCATTTCTCTATTAGGGGTTCCAAATTAGTGGAATTACTTTGAGCTTAAACGTAACAGCAAAGCAAATGTTGTTGTACGGAGTTTTGCAACCACACACGGTAAATTTTTTCATCAAAAAAAGCTCTTGATAATTGGAAGCAAACTTTCTTCTTAAAGTATAATTCCTGCTTAGAATTTTTAAAAGATACAGAAATATGTGGTGGATAAGATTCCTACAATCATCCAAGTGTTGAAATATGAACTATTGTAAAACAATGTTTAACAATATCGAATGATTTCAATATAAATGATCGTTAACAGGTATGAACAGAGGGAAAACATAAACCTAATCGTTTAACTGACAGCAGATTGAGTCTGGATTTTTCAATTGTCGGTACTTACTTTATCACCGAGTTACCATGGATAGGAAAGCTTGCAGCAATTGTCCAAATCATTGCGTAGACACAAAATAATAAAAATTATTTCTATTGTACGTTCTGAAAAGGTCTTATTTAAAATGCTTCGTGACACCTGGGAGGCAATTGTCAGAAGTTGCTTGTTAGGATCACAGGGATGAATAACAAGCACAGGAAACTGACCATCATACCGTTAGTTAGTAATGAGAGACCCCCCCCCCCCCCGAAATTGGCATGTTTCGATTTTCCAGCAATCCAGTGATTATATTTTCTTGTGTTTCCCATCTTTGTCTCATATGCACACAAGTCTCTTTAGTGGTTCTTGTCAGTCTTCTTTTACTTATAATACTTTCTTTTTCGCTTTTTTAATGCATTGTATGGATTCTAAGTCTATGATTTACAAGTTTTAAAATTATCTATGACTAGAGACATGATTTTGTGGTAAATAAGAATTCACAATCTCGTTATAAAAATATGCGAGAAGTGGGATAAAATCGGTGAATAAAAATTCAATGTAGGAGCAATATTTTCCTTGGCAGCTACAATTAGATACCTTTTATTTCACCTTAATTGCCACTAATCAATCATCATGACATGAGCTCATGCATGGCTATATTAAACAATATTTGAGTTTTTAAAAAATAACACTAAGCATCTTAATTGAATAAAAGTATCATTTAATAAAAACACAGAAATAGAGAGAACATTAATAGAAAAAAATAACTAATAACTTAGTTTACTTACAAATAACACGTAAGCATTTTTTCAATGTTTTCTGGTGTTAAATTTGTTCTTTTGTCGGTAAGTATGTCATTGTAAGAAGAGAGAGCCCTCTCCATATCAACATTCGAAACTGATACTCTCCTTCCACACTATCCAGTTCACCAGCAGATACTGTTTGGAGCTCATTTTGTAACTGCATGTAAAATTTCAAAAATTCATGGTGGTCTATTTTCTTAAAAATAGGAATTTTCATCACATTGCTAGAAATCTTACCATCAAGTTTTGCAAAGTTGAGCTGGAGAAGATGAAATAATGTCTCACCAGCTGGATCCTTTATAAGCATGTCAGCCAGTTTGTTACTGCATGCCATCCCAGCTTCCTCTAACTTCTTTTCGGCACTCTTCTTTCTCTTTTCACTCAACTCACCTTTTTGAATTCTTCCTTAAATATAAGTTGTGCCACAAGTTTTTATTCGGACATCAGTTCACTTATTTTTGGAATAACTTTATGGGCCAAATGGATGTTAAATTTTCGAAGCACGTTATCAGATCAGAAATAATGGTAAAGATTAAATCGTAAAAGCGTCGAAAAATTGCCACTTTTGCGTAAATTTCGTGCAATATCGAGACTTGTTGCAAATTTCACTAATTCGACTGAATTTCGCATTTAATCGCGAACGTTATATGGCCTAACAAATAGTGAAAAAATATAATTTTTAGTTACACAACATTTTCAAACAAATCTGATACATTTCATGTTTACGTGTGTCACCAAAAAATCGTGTCTCTATGACTCATTATGACACGAAAAATAGGAATTCTACAGAATCGCGTAAAAGAAAGGTCAACAAACCTCTAATTTGTTTTTAAGGATTGTCAGAAGGTTAGAATAATGAATAAAGTTAGATGATATTTAATTGCAATAGATATTTGATTTGTGATTTGAAGTACTCGGAGAAAACTGTTTTCATGTTGCAATTACATAGATTGAATATATATATATATATATTAGCGATAACAATAAAAGAAGCTTTCTTTCTTAATAGAGCAGGAGAAACAAACAAAAGTGACGATTTAAATACTGGAAAACTTTCCTCTGCAGAAGTGCCAGATATATATTGTGAAAACGGAGATACTCAGAATAGTAAGTAATGGAGTTTCTACACTATCGTTGAAACATTTTCAATTACGAGAATGTAGTATAAATCTATAATTGCTAGCAAAATATAGACAGCAGAGAATTGTTGAAATTACAAAATATTGTACTACATATATGATTCTTAGAATTTGAACATTAATTCAGGTAGAGCCATTTTGCGCCAATACATTAACTTGGTTAAAAAATCATCTATTATTCTATACCCTCCTTTTGGTACTAAACTAAGGATTAAAAAAAGAATCTGTATTAGTACTCAATACAATTTGCGATTAATAATGAATAAACTTATCTCTTTGGTGAAAGCTGCAAAGATTAAATCAATGGCAAACACAAATAAAATTAACAAAACAACTCCCTAAAAAAAGAGGGGATTGAAAAACCCTAAAGAAAAGAAATATAATATTACGCCAAAATCGTTTTTCTAACGAAAATTATCGTAGATCACATATTGAAATTGAGGTGATGTGAATTCAGACTTTTATTCTTGGTACATTTTAATCTTAATCTGTGGGGATATTTCGAGTGATATAAAGAAAATATACATTCAGTTTTGTTATAATCGCAAGTTTTTTATTTGGTTTATATAGGAAAATTTTCCTGCATATACATAGGTAAGCTTGTAACAAGGGTGTATTTTACCTTCTTATACCTGATGGATTGCTGATTCAAGCAATAGGGTTATTTCTGCAAATGAAAAAAGCACATACCAAGTTTCATCACAATTGATAAGTTTTGCGAAAGTTGTCGTGGAACAGATGGACGGAGAACATACAAATGAAAATAGAGTCGCTTCGCTAACGCTCGCTTCACTAATATTCAATAATGTTTTTCGAGAATGTTTTTCTAGAAATGCGATAACATTTAAAACATAAAAGCATGACTATAAGAATATTCACTAACAAATCTTCTGTTTGCCGCATGTATATTTGTTTGAAGTTTTATTTCATACGAGAAATTGAAAGGAAAATTACATAGTAAATAGGAGAATTCATAGTTACGGCAATAGAACGAATGATTTTCATTTAAATGCATACAAAACAATCACTGATAATAGAGTAATTGAAAGCAAAATAAAAATTAACCTCTTTTCGCGGAAGTCCATAATGGCCCAAGAGCTGTGTGCGGAAGCAACGGTTCCACACTTTCTTCACTTCGGTGCTCGTAGAGATGATGTAGACAGTATCATGTTCGGGCCTCATATTTCCCAAGGTTGTCCTAGGTACCTATTTCCTTTATCACGTAAATATTACAAATGAATGCAATTAATACTAACATTACTTGAAAGACGAGGAATCGTACTGATAATGTATTGATATTGTAAATATTCACAACAATCTGAAAAAAATATCAATGATTATACTAATTTTAAAATAATTATTATTAACAGTACAGTACATTTGAAATCTAGGTTCTTCTTTCTTTTCTTTCTTTTTGAGATTTATAGAGCTATTAATGGATTTCTCGACCTCTAAACCTTCAAATTTATCTATTATTTTTCGCTAATTATTTCAGATAAAATGTATTTAATATAGCAATGCATTATCATAATGATAAGCTTTCTTTAGAAACAATCTATACTATTGTCTAATAAACATATACAATATGTTGACCTTACAAAACAAAGAAATATATGATTCTAATAAATATAATGTATTTTTTAAGTTCCTTTTCTCGTTAAAATGTATTTCTATTTTATAGCTGAAAGTTTAAATAAGGTTACAGGACTAAAATTACAGATTCAGCGCTTTAAAGCCATGGTCCGCAAAAAGATACAATACACACTCATGAGAAAATATACATTTGGAACTTTGGTAAGTGGTTTTTATACTGCAAGCTTTGAATTGATTTCTGAGTCCTTTCTCGTTTTATTTTTCAGTTTTGTAGATAAAGGATATTGTATAGGAAAACATTATTATTACTATTTCTGAATGTATTTTAAAATGTACATCATATCTTATGCTCGTGTGAGTTTGTCACATTATTCCGATTTCGCGATGTTAAATTTATACATACATACATACATATATCTATATTTATCTATCTATCTATCTATCTATCTATCTATCTATCTATCTATCTATCTATCTATCTATCTATCTATCTATCTATCTATCTATATCTATATCTATATATATATCTATATCTATCTATCTATCTATCTATCTATCTATCTATCTATATATATATATATATATATATATATATATATATATATATATATATATATGGCCACCATGACATCTTGATTTTACCACACCACACAGAACAGAAATTATTATCAGAGATATTCACCTGCGTGTCGGTACACTACAATTAAGAGACTGTAATATTATGCGAGTTGCATTCCATGCTATCACATCACACACACTCCATTCCACGTGACGAACGACGGTGAAGGCACCTTGCTATTTACAATGTACATATGCAGAGCTATTGGACTAATAACTGTCAACGCTATTAGGATTACTCTATACAAACCTTTAATTTATCTTCTGTGATAAATGTATTTTTTCATTACAACGTACAGAAGAATTATTATAATTACTTTGTGTTGATTGTAAAGAAGTGTTATAATCAAAGTTAATTAGGTATACTGATATTCGGCTCTTTCCCTAATAGGTAGTTTACAGGTCATATTAATATAAAGTACAATATTGTAGAATAATATTTATGATATATGTTTATTCGAATTGTAATGAGTAAGGTCAGAATTCATATACAAATATATATTTAGAGCAGGTAAATTAAATAAATTAAGTTTTTTTAAATGTTTAATACAGATATATTTTCTTATATATATATATAATGCTCTTTCTCATTGTTTTCTACATGTAGATGCTAACATACACATTTAAATAATCTCGATTTTATTTTTAAACATTATGAATTTTACCCCTGTTTCAGAATTTGTAAACACTAGCTGATATTTATCCATTTCCAATTGGATGCACGTATTTCTTTCTAGTGTTGTTAACAGTTAGAACATTAGTGTATGCCTAATCACTTTGTCTACTTGCCACTCTTTTTGCTATTTACTCCACTTCCACTAATAGAAATAGATAATCATTCAGAATTTCAGGATAAGTCTGCCAGATGGCAGCATAATGTCTGAGTGAAAGAATGAAAACTTTAATAGTATTCCCCTTCCCCTTCCCCAGCTATTCACAAAGACTTCATCAGATTTGTTCCAATATGTGCCATACTCAGATCTCTTACTATTCTATTGGATCTCATTTTAACTTGCTGGATACGGGTTGAATTCATGTAAAGAATGGGAATGTATTTTTCATCTTAATATTCAAAGAAGTGTGGAACATTTTTTAAAAAAAATATTATTTACTGAAACACGACTACTTTTGTATTATTTTGCAGTATTTCGGTAACTATACTAATGGAGAAAGGGATATAAAAGAAAATGTGTACCTAGTTTTTTTCCTATCACGTTCTGCGTAATAAGAAAGTAGATCTTCGTCGTCGTATAAATTGTTGAAACTCAGGCTAGAAATTTGTATATAGTTTTGCAGTAATTCACAATACATGTAATCTAACATAAGAACTATATATATACATATATATATATATATATATTAAAATTACATAATTACTATACATATTCGTTACGAGGTATATTGAGTGTTTTTACTATAAGTTCCAGGAAATTCAATAAATATATTATTCCGAACATAAACTGAACCGTTTTTAACTTTGATAATAAAAAAATTAAACATACTAAACATGTGGAGCTAATATATGTAGTATTTATGTAATTAACAATATATAACGTGAATTATATTTATCACCCATTAACGTTATGTTCAGTCGGCTTACAAAAAGTTGAGTTCCTTTCATGTAAAGATACTTCCGAGAAACTCTCAATAGTGTTAACAAAATTTAGTTTGCTTCTCATTTATTACTTAGTCCAATTACTTAACGAACGTCTTTAGTGTCGCAACCTTACGACATATTAAGAAAGCCACGTTTAGATTTTACTTTGCTGCTACCACCGCTTGACTCAATCATCAACATTGTAGTGGTTAACAACGCAACACCATTTCTATTAAATGTACGAAACCTATTTGATTAGCAAAATAATTTGATATTTCTTTATAACAATGTTCATTATAATATTTTGAATTAATTAAAAACCTTTTTCTAGTTTCACTATATATTTTATAGAGTAACCTCTATTTCTTCTTGTTTATTCAGATTGCAACTCTTATTTTGTGGATAATCGTGATGGTTCTCATAGCAACTGAATATCCAGAGAGATATGATAGACCGGGTGCTCAGACAGCAGCAATCAGTAAATATGGCTACACAAACGTTTTTTATGCAGATAAGCATGATGGCAAGGAAGGTCCAGGAAAATACTATCGCCAGTTACTTGAGCCAGTTGCAAATGTTTACTTAACTAAGGATATGACGCAGGATCTTCTCAATGCAGCTAAAATGGATAACTACGAATTTTGGCGTCGTTATATTGTTGCTGCCGATTTTACTGACCCAGAGAATGTCATTGCTTTGTTTTCATTATATGACTGGCGAAGTTCAGCGGCTCTGTCTCTGAATTTGTTAACTAACGCTATGCTTCAGTATGTAACTGGAAGTAGAAATACGTCAATTACAGTGGCTGACTATCCTTTCGAAGAAAAGGTAAATAGTATAAAATTGAAATACAGGGTGTTTCAGTGAGACATCCCACTTTTTTAAATAGTTATAATTCTGTGTCCACAGTCAACATGAGAAAATTGTTTGTATTTAAACGATACACGAAATGTATTTTTATTTCAATAGATATCAATCTTGTGTTCCCTTGCAGATCGCTCATTATTCTTTGTTGTCACATAACAAAATAGACTGCATAATTTAACAGTGCAGTGTATATTTATTGATAAGAATTATTGACTTACCAGTTCTGTTATCTCTTCATATCCTTTTGTAAAATGATTAATTAGTAATTGCAGTAATATCGGCAACTAGTAACTAGATGCCTTTTATGCTATCGGCATGTCTTTTATGCTTATTGATCGAGTGAATAAACATATCCAGTTACTTTTCATGTTTAAATTCAATGTTGTATATAAAAAGAAAGAGGTATTTGTGGATAATATTTAGTATTCATTTGAGAATGAGATCTGGTTTAGTTTTTATTTCTGTAAGCGCAAAATAGTGTTCCATATTATAGCATGATTTGAAAATACTGCAAAATTCTGTAAAAGGAGGTTGGCAGAGACAAAATGATATGGGATTCGATTTTCTTCCACAACCAATGTTATTATAAAACTTCCTGTTTTAAGGCAATATAATACAGTTTCACTAAGATACGCGAAAATACAAAATTCTATAAGTAAGTAGGACTCCCAAGGCACAGGCAGCCAAGGGAAGGATACTCACAAAGCTTCTGGCAAGTTGAGTGGGGTGGACTAGGATACTCAGTGCTCCACAGCAGGCAACAAGGAGTTAGCAAACCTCCACAGCAAGCAAAGCTCTATAGCAAGCTAAGCGGGAAGGAATAACACAACTCCATAGTAAGCTGTATCATATGCTGTCAGAAATCTCGCAGGGTTGCACAGCAAGCTAAGACAGAGTTTAAGTTCCTAACAAATCTCCACAGCTAGCTAAGTGGGCAGGAGGCCTTAGAACTCCAAGCAACTAGAAGGCTTCGGTTCGGTTAGGATCTCTCAGAGCTGGAGAGCAAGCTAAGAGAGAGTTTAAGTTTCCAACAAAGCTTCACAGCTAGCTAAGTGGGCAGGAGGCCTTAGAGCTCCAGGTAACTAGAAGGCTTGGGTTAGGTTAGGATCTCTTAGCGCTAGAGAGCAAGCTAAGAGAGGGCTGTTGACCTGACCAGCCGGGACAGACATCGGTTGTGGTGATGGTTGGAATTTTATACCTTCTCTTGGTAAGCGGTGGCGTTGGTGTTCTCCTTCCATTACATGATTCAGAGGTGACAATAGTTCCTTTCGTCTGCTTCTATAGTAACTTGTAGTAGAAACGCACGTGGAGTTGTTTACAGATACAAGCACATATTGATGATTATAAATAGAACTACGTACGGGATATTATAGTACACTTAAAATGAAGTGAAAATGATTATTTACCGTACTTTCATGTATTGGATGAAAAGATACCTCTTAAACAATGAAATCCATTACGATATTTCAAAATATGAGTAAAGGAAAGGTGATATAGAAGATTATAATCAATATCAATAGAGACTATAATTTACGTATCTGAATTACATATATATTTTTATCCAAATGAAACACAAAATCTGGAGTTTTGATTTCCATATAAATCCGATTTTATATCTCTTTTTCTTATCTGTTTTGCAATATCATACGAGATTTATATTTTTATTTTGTGCTAAGAGAGTATAATTAGAAATAAGGTTATTTGCTAGCTTCCGTGTGATCAATGATTAACGTTCTCATGCGAATGATTTGAGTTTCATCTTCGCTAGTTTGGATCACCCGCTAAACTCACTCATATAACCTTTGTGCTGAAGAAACGTTAAACTGAAATAAAATTTTGTGTAGTTATATTCAAACTATTATTATTATTATTATTATTATTATTATTATTATTAGTAGTAGTAGTAGTAGTAGTAGTAGTAGTAGTAGTAGTAGTAGTAGTAGTACAAGAAGGAGAAGAAGAAGAAGAAGAGAAGGAAGAATGTTATTCTGTTGTTTTCATATCTAAATCATTCTACTTCTCCAATAATACTAATTTCATTGATAATTTATTTTTACTATTTTTTCTTAACAAGTAGTACAATATCGTATTTGTATTTTCAAGAATCAATAATTTAGTTCAGTAACGATTTTTCATCTTGCCGCGTTCACCGGTGATAAACAAATCATCAAACCAAAATTTATTCTGAAAACTTTTACTCTCTCAAAATACAAGCTGAAAATACTCCTCTTTCTTTTACAATGTTCCTAGCACTTCAGTACAATATAATAAACACAAAATACTAGTCTGTTTCGTTTACCGCCGAGGACAGTGGGCAAGCTGTAATTATCTGTTAACACCACGCGTCACGAAAAAAGTCGTTGAAGAGCAGGGATTCTTCATGCTTCTGACATAAGTGTTCGTTTACCACTAGACTCTGCGAGAACAGCAAAGCTGTCTGCGCACTTCCTTTTCTGAAGAGAGAGGAGCGGTTTCAGTAGTAACTGTATGAAAATATTGGAAAGTGTCAGCAGAAAATGGAACATCTGTTGCTTCCATCATGGAATTGATTTATTTAGCACATTTTATTTCAATCACTAGCTTAATTTCAATAATATACATTTTCAAAGAAGGAAGGAAAGACATACTGTGACATTTTGTATTTTCATATGTGCCTTAGGTGATATATTGGTTCTAATTTTTGGACATTACCAATCAAAACATAACAGGAAAGATAAGGTAGGGCGAAACGAAAGAAATCAAGAACTACAATAGAAATTTTGATTGCAAACTTGTGTAGGTTATAAATCCCACACACAAGTCTCAAATTTACACTTGATAAAACTGACATTCTAGCCAGTTTCAAGTTTCTATAGTATCACTTCCAAAAATAAGTCTGCGATGCATTTTTCTAAACTAGGTCTTGACATTCTATCAATAATTATTCCATCCTATATGCGACTAAATATATGACTATATAGAACTAAGTATACTATAAATTATATAGATAAGTAGATAAAGGCATAAATATATATAACTTATAGTATATACAATATTATTACTTAGATATTATTATTGTGTTTATCAACTGTGGCATGTATGTATAGATTTTCAGGATACGCCTCTAGTTTAACCCTTTATTTGGCACTGTTGCTCCCAGCCAACTTCGCATTCTATTGCGTTATCCGCGCGAATTATAACTTCAGTGATCATTTAATTGGAATTATTGCTTTCATACAATATTCATATACATGATTTGTGGATCGCTTGTTTAGATATTTCTAATCTTCGTTAACAGGAGTCATTCAAATTTAGTATTGTGGAAGCTTTATCTCCTATGTTCCGCGAAAGTTATTTTTATTTTTTTTATTTGTGGTTTCTTGCTCTGTATTCAAGATATTTCAACGAAACTGCTGCTAATTACTGAAAATACTCTTATGATATTTGGCCATAATAGGGCAATGCTGCTCAGTAGCAACACATAAGACCTATTTAATGGCAATGTTGGTTTGAAATAAACATTCTGCATTTTGTAACCAAAGTACAAAAATACTTTAAAAATTACGAAATTATGATGAGAAATACTGCTTCAACCATAAAAACAAACTAAATATTTTAATGGTAATGCTATAAATGCTTGCCAATTAAAGGGTTAAGTATTAAATACTGGAAAACTAGAAGTGGACATTCCAAATAGTTATCATATGTTCTCGGAGTACTTCCTTTCATGGCCTATATAGCGTGGTATTGTTTGAAATCATGTCTAGAAGTACCCAGGGCAATCTTTTTTGGGTATGCTAACAGCTAGTAGCATACACAACGAGGGTTCCGTTTTTTCGAATGCCATATTCGCTGTCAAGAGACCAGCAACAGTGGGATGGTACTTCTAAATGCTTCAAAAAATTAAAATAAAACCTTACAACATGTAGTAGATATTGTGTAACAGATAACGAGAACTGTTTACTCCTCCCACCTTTAACATGATATTGTTTAAAAAACAAAATAAACATTTACCATATTAAATTAAGTGTATAAAATCACCCGTTTTCTGAACTATATGAGCTTCAGTGCTAGAACTCCCCCCTGATGATATTTTGTGTACGTTAGTGCCTTTAGAGAAAAATGTGGTCATTCATATCGTTTCCTTTTTTTAAAAAAAAAAATCCTTTCTCTGCTCAATGTTTCATGCACATTTCAGTTTTACAGGAAGTTCATCATCTGGAAAGGTTCAAATTACCGACTAGCTTTTCGTCCCGGGATGATATTGATAAACTCAGTTTTCACCTGTTACATGATATCTACTACATGTTGTGAGGCTCCATTTTAGTTTTTTTCTTCTTCAAAGCAGCTCTAGCCTACTGTTGCTAGACGTCTGAAAGCGAATATGGCATCCAAATAATTAAATAAATAAGTAAAAACGTTTGTGAAGGATGATTAAGAGTCCAGTCTATACGCCAATGTAGAGTTTATTGATCCAAATAAAGCATGTTTTCAATAATAGCTACATTTCATCAGTTACTGCCACGGTAGACTGGTCAGATCTCGCTTAGTATTTCAAAGACATCCTCCTCGCCAAAATTCCCCAAACAGACAAATGAGGCACCTAGTGTCAAAAGCTGCCAAATCTATATATATATACATATACCGAAATTGAGTTATATATCGCTTGTTATATGTTTGATCTAAAGGACTTCCATGGAAACAGAATTTTGTTTAGAAGCTTAATATTTCATACTAAAAACTAGTTCAAATATGGGACTTTGTACGCGTGTATGTGGAGCTTCACTGCACGTTTTGCGAGATTACTCGAAACTAAGTGAAATGGATGTGGTGGGTTTTGATACTAGGCGCCTCAATTGATGGATCTGCGTTTATAATAGAGAGATGAAAATTCTTCCTCAAAAAATCCTATCGATTCTGCTTCAGTTAAATCACTTTCATAAAAAAAAATCATTGCTTACGGGTAATAGCTTCATTGTTTCAAGCCAGCTAGTGAGAGGGTACCTTCATTATTTCTTGCTTCAGAACTCCTTATATTCAAATTTGGATATATATATATTGTAAACATCAAGCAAGAGTTGTTGTGAAAAAATTTTCCTAGTAAATCTGTCCCATATATCGTGCATTGCAACATCCGGATATTAAATTAGTGGCCCTTGTGGAACTAATTCATAACATAACACGAAAGGTTTGACTTTTTTTACTCTTCTTCTTAGTTTTTCTTCAAAGTCAAAATTTTGATTATTTCTAGGTTGCACCGTATGATTGGTGGAATTTAACTTCGTTGATACGTGACGCGATGTGGATGGTTATGATTCCTACTGGAATGTTAATATTCATGGCTTATTATGCAATCTTCCCATTAATGGAGCGAGTCTCGAAAGTTAAGCAATTGCAACTAATGACGGGCACGAACAAATTCTTGTATTGGTTGGCTTCCTTTACATGGGACTATTTCTGCTATTTTATGGTGAGCTTCATTATTGTTTTGGTTACTTGGCTGGTTGACAATCTGAGAATTTTTAGTGACCCTTCCATATTGGGTAAGTACGTTTTCTTTGTAACTAAATAAAATCATAAAATGTTGTATTGGTTGTCTCACGATTTACCTTACTGTGGTATTTACTACACTAAATAACCGTCTAAAGTGAAGTCGAAATATTTACATATGTACAGCTATATTTTGTATAGTGTAAATCCTGTGAACAAAATGAACCCTAATTTCCAAACTTCACTAGATTTCTTTAACCTTATTCACTTTAACATTTCGTTTGTATTTATTATCGGCCACTAACACAGTATATATCATATATCGGCGGATCCAGAATGTGATCAAGATACGAGCTAAACCATAGTTTGAAGCTTTATGCAGTGTAAAGCAGGATTGAAGCCCATTTTATCCGTTGTATATCTGAGTGTCAAGGGGGATATAGACCCTATAGCCCTCCTTTGATCAGCGCCTATATATATTTATATATATATAAAGTTTATGTACGTATGTGTGTGTGTGCTGCGGTATTCTAGGGCATCAATCATGCTGTGGCTAACCCCTACGTAGCCAAGTGCTTCTAAAAGATAAAAGCAAAATAAACTATGGATATTGTCAAACTGCCGAACTGTCCCTTCTACTGGTAAATAAAACTCATCTTGACCCAGCATTCCTTCCATTTTTACAGTATGCGGCAAAACAAACAGCAGTGAGCTGTGAGCTGTGAGCTGTGAGTGCCACGTGTGTGCTCAGTTGTGTGTGAACTAGCAAAGTATGCAGTTGGTGCGAAAATAATGTTACTCACAACAGAGGAGAAGGTACTTATTGTCGAGCAATATTTCCGCTCATACGGTGTGGGGCAGCGTTTCACTGTAGGAGATGAGCGCGCATGACTCAGTGGTGAAAGCCATATGTAGCTCCGTGTTGCTGCATTTGTTGTTGTTGTAACAACAGATTTTTGGTGCGGTAAGAACCACGCAAATCATGCAAGAATGGATGAATACTCAACTGTCGATTGATGTAGCGATCAAGGTACACATGGATTTCATCACTGAATCATTTGTTGCTGATGAAATCTTCATCTTCACATGCCACAGATCCAGAGTAATACAGTAGGTGTGCGCGTTCATCTCCTGTGGTGAGATGCTGCCCCACATCGTATGAGCATAAAGAGTGCTCGACAATAAACACCTTCTCTTCTGTTGTGGGTAACATTATTTTCGCGTTAACTGCACTCTACGCTAGTCCAAACACAACTGAGCACACATGTTGCGCTCATCAGCATATACCACATTGCACCTGCGCGCAATCCGTACGCGAATTTCAGTGCTGTTTGTTTTGCCGCATATTGTATATTCTACCATAAATTTCATACTGCTAGCTTAAAGGACACAACCGTGGAACGTAGAATTTAACATTAGTGATGTAATAAACCTACATTGCGGTACTTTTTGTTTTACCTTGGTGCATTATACTTTTGCAATTATAAGACAAGTGTTTACCTCTTCTGGTATCAGTTTCACAGTTTCAAATTTCAAGAGATAGCCACGGAGTTTTCAATGAAGGATTTATTACCATCTTGAACGCTCGCTTTTTTGAACAAGTTTAGCATAGAGACTCGAGACTCTTACCATCTTTCTTTTAGCAATACTTTTAAACAGTATACTACTTGATTCCACTTACCATTTGCAAATTATGATAGGGCTACCTTTGAAATTATGAAATACGTGTTTTCGGTTTTGACATTTGTTTCATCGTTTCAGACTTTTAGGGGTACCAACAGACTTCATGGATACCATGCTTCTTTATTCTTTTAGTTTTCAGATACAACCCCCACCCATAACGTAAGCATCAGTGGACCACCGATGAGCAACTACCGATCTCTCGCCAAAAATTAGTGGCCCCGCAGCGACGATTCGCGGTGGCCCCACTTCCGTTTAGAAAATTATACCACCAGCGGCAGAGACGCGACGAAACGCCAACGAAACACAAAATTACTCACCGAAAAAATGTTAAATCTTCTATATGCATGACTTGTTTATATTCAGGTAAGTCTAAAAAACACTAAAAAATAAAAAATTCAAGTACCCCGAGGTGGGAGCGAACCTTCAACCTTATGTTTACTAGTCACGTACTCTTCCGACTTCGCCACGGAAACGATACAGAAAACCTAGCTTATAGAAGGATAAATTACTGAGTTCTTAATTTAGCAAATCAGACAAATCCATCTATCTCGAGTTCTATGAGGTGGTACCGTGAACTGTTGTGGATTTATTGCTTTCTGGTAGAGTACTATATATGAGCAAAATCGCTGACGCGTACCTTCGGAGCCTCTCCTCTTTAGTACAATGTCAATGTAAACTTGATCCACAACACACTGACCCACCACATATCGTGACGCACAATGACCAACCACCCAACGTGACCCATTGACCCACCGTGACTCACGATGATCTACTACCCAATATAAACCACTCTGAACTATTGTGACCAATTCCGACCCACTAAAACCCATCGTCATCCTCTCCACTCCACTGACTAAAGAACTTATACCAGGCTATCATAAAATAAGTATCGCTGTTCACAGCAATCTGGAGACGTAACCACATGACAGAATGCAACGAAACTTGGTAAGAGTACATTTGGGAACATGCAGAAGCGATTGGTGTAGAAAACAAAATTAGTTGAAATTTTCGCCACCAGAGGTAATAGTGGCGCTGTACAACAACAAGTAAGTGCGGAGTGGAAGAAAAACGACACTAGTGATGCTAAATGATAAGAAAGGCTGTAATTACCTCTCTTGTGGGTCTCGTAGCATTGATTACTAATGTTATTAATACCCCGTAGACAGTGGCGGATTTACGGGGAAGGGGACTTTTGAACTGAAGCCTCTCTTTAAAATTCGTCAATATCTTACAAAAATGAAGTTAAATGTTAATCTTTCCTGTGATTCCTAAATTGCAAGCTCCCTCCAAAATTCCAGAAAAAGATTAGTGTCAAATCTCGCCTCCAGAAGTTATTGTGTTTCTGTTCAGTATTAAGTACGCTGAGTGTGGTATAAAAGACAAATTATATTGATATTCAATGAAAGAAAGGCAGTACTTATGCCCCCGTGTAACACATTAAAACCAGCAGCATGGATTGCGGCGCCAGTAAGATGGCTTTTGTGTGCCCGAGCATTATCTTGATGGAAGAGCACTGTTCGCTGCAACATTCCTCGCCTTTTTTCCTTGATTGCTTTGCGTAACTTAGGGATTAGGGCTGCATAATAGGCCCCTGTGATAGTGTGTCCAACCCCCAGGTAGTCAATAAGGAACACACCCTTTGCATATCAAAAAATTGTGGCCATAACCTTGTGTGCTGATGCTTGCACCTTGAACTTGCGTTGGGGAGGCGAATTACTATGCCACCGCTCCACACTCTGTCGTTTGGACTCGGAATCATAGTGGTAGAGCCACGTCTCATCCACTGTCACAAATCTATCACAGAACTGTTTCAGGTCTCCTCCCATAACCTCCAAACCAGTCCTTGAACATAGAACTCTCTCTGATTTTCACGAGATAACATTTTAGGTACCCATCGTGCTGACACCTTTCTGAATCCCAAGTGTTTATGCACAATGGTTTCCACTTAGCCTACAGAGATGTGCATGATGTCTGCTAACTGTTGCACCGTGATTCGTCTGTCTGCTATAATCGTATCTTGCACAGCATCAATGTTTTCTGAGGTGCATGCTGTTGTTGGAGGACCAGCACCAGAGGCCTGTTGACAGCTTTCCTTGCCGCAACGGCACCAGTTCTTTACCACCTGGTAGGAAGGAGCCCCATCACCCAACACACTGACCATGTACTCATGAATCTCCTTTGGGCTTAACCCCTTTTTCTGGAGGTACTTGATGACAGCTCGTTGTTCGGTTTTCTTCATCCTTTTTAAGCTAGGTGTCCACACCTGAAACGACAAAAAAGAATATTAATATAGCAGCTATGGTTCTGAAATTTAGCATATAGGCATCTAAGACATTAGGCTACAATATACCCCCATCAGTCATCCCAGCTCAATTATTTTAAAGATACCGGGGACAATAATTATTGAACCTCCTTCGTACAGTCTTTCTTGTCATTTAGCATCACTAGTGTTGTTTTTCTTCCACCCTGCACAGCGCCACAGGCATCTATGGTGGCAAAAATTGGAACTAATTTTGTTTTCTACACCAATCGCTTCTGCATGTTCCCAAATATACTTCTCGAAAGTTTGGTTGCATTCTGTCAAGTTATTATGTCTCCAAAGTTCTCTGAACAGCGATACTTATTTCTTGATAACCTGGAACTTGTAATAAAATAATTTTTCCCAGTAGTTAGCTCCTCTAAAAACTCACAGGCTGTATCTCAAAAGCCAAGTAGTAAATCTTATTGCTATTACTACAATTACAAATATCAAAATCCAAAAGTGTCTGAAGTTCCTTTTTTATTAGAACCAAATGAAAAAAGAAGAAAAATGTAGATCTTGAAATAAAACATAGACACACTCACCAGTGTTCAGAAAATGCTGTCTACAATGTACTGAGCAGAATGAGTCAGTCAGTCGTAATGGGCCGGTAGGTCAGTGGGTCAGAGTGAGTCACGGTGAGTGGTGTTTCGCAGTGGGCCACGTCTTGTTGACCCACAGTCCACTGACCCACTCACAAATCTTGATCCATTTCCATCTCTGATTTTAACCTGTCTCATTTCACATAAAAGATGAAACATACATCTACACAATATTTTCTCGATTGCGAAGGTTGGCTTGATACATATACTAGTTGAGATGGTCATTTCTTCTTACGGTGAGAAACTCATACGATTAAAAATCTCATTTTGAAGTGGGTACAAACTACCTTCCAAAGTTATTATGAACGCTTTCCCGACCCGGAAAACTACGAATTCAACAAATATTTCAGTAATACAAGGATGAATCAAAAAGTAAGGTGAATTGTTGATTTACAGAAAAGCGTACAGAGATACGTCGATGAAGCTTTACTATGTTTGAAGTATGGTATCACACTATTATTCGAAGAAGGAGCCGTAGTTGTCTAAACATTTATTCCAACGTGGCACTAAATCATGCATGCCCTGTTCAAAGAAATGTGGTTCCAGATTTCCTAACCAGGTACGTGTAGCCTGTTGTGCCTCTGTCAATGTCTGGAAACGCTGCCCACGGAGATGTTGCTTCAGGGGGCCGAACAAATGGTAATCCGACGGGGCTAAATCAGGACTATACGGAGGGTGATCGAGAATTTCCCACTTGAACCCGCCGAGATGTGTACGGGTCCGTTCGGCTGTATGTGGACGTGCGTTATCATGCAGTAACAACACGCCCTCTCGGAGTGCCCCCCGCCGTTTTTGCCGTATGGCTGCTTTCAGCCTGTCCAGGGTTTGGCAGTAGGTGTCTGCATTAATGGTCGTACCCTTTTCCAGAAATTCAACATGAATAACACCGAGACGGTCCCAAAAGACAGTAGCCATTGTTTCTGGGCAGATGCTATTGTCTTGCATTTCTTGGCCTGTGGTGACGATGGATGTTTCCATGTCATGCTCTGACGTTTGGATTCAGGTGTCCATAGAGGTATCGGAGTTTCATGGCCCGTTATGATGTGATGAAGGAATGAATTTCCTTCGTCGGCATAACGTGTGAGGTGGCTCAGGGAAATGCCCATTCACTGGTTTTTGTGTTCGTTACTCAGAAGCTTGGGTACCCAGCGCGCACACACTTTTGTGAAGCCCAGTTGGTCATGGACGATACCGCTTACGGAACCATAAGAGATATTCAATTCATTGGCAATGTCCTGCAACCGCACTCTTCTGTCTTCACGAATCATGGCATCGACGACAGCCGCATTCGTGTCGGTGATGGACGTTGATGGTCTGCCACTTCTGCCATCATCTGTGACAGTACTCCTACCACTTGCAAATTCGTTGCACCACACGTACACTTGTTTCAGCGACATAATACTATCTCCGTAGACCTGCACCAATTCTCGATGAATATCACATGGTTTTGTTCCCTTGGCCCAGAAAAAACGAATGACACCGCGCACTTCCTCCTTGGTGTAATGTTCCAGTCGTTGCGCCATCTTTGAGTTGCTCTCAGCACTAGACGGGTGGACATAGAATGTTGTACAAGCCGTCACACTTCTATTACCAGATTACTTGTAACATGGAAAATAATTAATTAGCTACACACAATATTATGGGTTTGACAGGCAATTTCACCTTACTTTTTGATTTATCCTTGTATTTGACATTTTATTTGTCAGATCTTCCAGCCTCTCATCTTGTGAAGACGGGATGAATTTGACTGTAAACGTCATTGGGTACGTCACTATTCATCTCAACGACCCAGAAAACTATGGATAACACTCTAAAATGAGTCGTTTTACATTATTTTTATATGTCACTCCTCCCAACTTCCATCCTTTGGGTTATCTGACTAGCACAATATTTTCCTTAGATTGAAAATAATATGTCTACTATGTTTGGTAAAAGTTGCTCCATACATTCCGGAGTTACGCTGGAATATCCACTTATAGGACAGAGGGGTAAAGCAAGGGATAAGGTTTAGGGGTAAAACAAAGTGGAAACTGACAAAGAGGCGGAAAAAGGCAAATAATTGTCTCCTCGATTTTTATTACAGATGCGGTAAGTTTTGATTTAGTTTCAGGTGAGTCCGATCTCGATCTTCCAGTTGGAGTAGAAGAGCTCACCGAAAAAGATGCCCTGTGCATATTTTGTGGGAATCCATTTTCGAAAGATATGCGTGGTGAACTATGGATTCAATGTCAATTATATGAGGAATGGAGTCACTCTGAGTGTGTTGGTGTGGAAACAGACATTTATATTTGTGATTTCTGCAAATAGGACTTACCTACATAACATTTTTGTCTGTTATCAAAAAACCTTGAATCGAAATTTGTTTATTTTGTAACTTTCAGTTTTTGTAACTTTGTAATCATATAAAATATTTTGTTGTCTTTGTTTCATCTACAGATCATGGTTTCAGTGATTAAAAACATACTATGTTCCAGCAACTTTATGTGTTTACATATTGATTTACTGTAATTTTATGGTTTTCCAATTACACTGAGTTTTTAAAAAATCGAAATATGCTAGTACATGTGTCAAATATATATTTTTTTTAAATTTTTACGTACATGGTTTTTGCACTTGCGAATTATGGTCCCATATTTCTAAACTTCTAAGACTTTTGAGACAATTTTCAGGTTAAATTAATGATTCACTGCTTTTTACAAATTAACTACGAACTGTGTTTCCACATTTGCACCCTTTCCTCTACTAAAAAGCACCCTTATTATATTTACTTTTATTTTGTAGGAACTTTACTGCTGATTCTACTTCTATACGGATTAAGCATGATCCCCTTCGTATATGTTTTCAGTTTTCTTGTCGAAACAAAAACAAGCGCATTTGGTACTTTAATCAGTTTGAACTTCACTTTGCGTGAGTATTTTATTTTATTTCTTTTTAATCACACGAAAAATGTTCACGTAGAAAGTGTGAATTTTCTATTACAATAATCCACAATATTAATTTGGAAGTATCTCTGTGAGACTAAAGTTATCTTCCAATATTCATCTATATTTTGAATACATATTTACAGTTCTCATCGTAGGTATGGTTCAAAGCTTAATTCAATAATTTTGAATTCATAGTAATTATGAAAATCTACGGATATCGGTAATCTATAGATATTACTGAAGTAACAACAAGAATGTGATTTATCATCAGTGTAGTATAGATTAACTTTTGAACAATCTCGACAATGAGCATTCGAGATATTTACCCGAAATACAGGTGAACCTTAGAACATAATTTTAGTCTTACAGGAATACCTCCATGTTAGTATTGCGACTTATATTAATATGTGTTTCTTAAGTTTACTTAGTAATTCTATTACAATGTTTATTCGATGAATTGAGTAATAGTGACAAAATGGCCACTACGATGTATACAGTGACAAGATTTATCATGGAAAGCACAAACGTTTAAATTTAATTTTCTTTAAAATATTCATATATATATTTTTTTGTTTTTCCAGTTAATTTTGATTTACTGAGAAGATAATCAGAATTAAAGTATAAGCTCAAAAATCGTTAAGATTAATGCATGAAAGTTTTGTATAATTTCCTTACAGTTGTGTCAGTAATAGTAGCTTCCAAGATTTTGTAATATAGATAGCTGTTTCAGAAATATCGAATGAGCTGTTACGTAAGTTTTTCTTTTAATACAAGCAATGTAAAGAAAAGCAATTGTAGAAATTTTGAATTATTTTCTAGTCACTCTTTATTTTCATAGATGCAATACATAAATAATATACTTGCAGGAATATAATGATTTACACGTTTTCATAATTTTATGTTTTCTGACAACTTGAACGAAATGTTATATTTAAAGCTAATCAATTTTTCAGGATTGTGTTATTTGCTATTTATTTATGTATTTTATTTCATTTCAGTATTCATTCTGACAATTCTTCATAGTCAACGATACGATAATGTATATAATTACATAAAACCAGATTTGACTTTTGGAATATTACCTCTGTGCTCGCTAGCTCTTGGCCTTAAAAACTTTTGGATATCGACCATAAATAATAAGATATGCCCTATCATCCCTGAAGAGACAATGGATATCATATGTCTAGAGTCGCCATCATCGAAAATGTGGATGTTGGCATGTTGTAGTAAGATTATTTATTTAAAATCCTTAACTTGCTCTATTAATGTAAAATTCAGAGACTTACACACTTGTGTGTAAATATACACAGGGGTGGATGAAAAATAGCTAGGTATTTAAAAAACTGTTATACTGTTTATTATGTAATATTGATTCTTATTTATTAGAAAAACACACAAGTAAAAAAAAGAATATGTTAAATATCATATAATCCATGTGCCTCCCTTTTCTTCGCTGCTTCCTCCTTAATATAGTCACACACACACAGACGCACACACACAAATCACATGGAGTGAGACCTGGACTTCTTGCTGGTCATTCGTGAAGTCCACGCCATCCAAGCCAACGTCCAATAAACTTTTGGTCCAACAACTTGCGAACAATTATTACAAAGTGGGTGGTGCACAATCTTGCATGAAACTGAGGTCATCAATGTTTTCTCATTCCAATATTGTAGGCCACACGTAATCTTGAAGGATCTGGAAGTAAAGGTCGGTATTCATGGTATCATAATATGAGCCAACGAATCTTCTCGTCGTCATTCCGCATCACACGCTCACTTAGGGGCAAATTTGCATCCTCACAACAGTCATATAGGAATCTTATCATGTGATACCGAATAATGCAAGTTCTGGTGATTAAGAAAAACCCCAACGTCAAATATGGCCTCGTCACTCCACAAGGTATTTTCAATCATTTATGTACAATCTTCGTGCTAAGTCAGCATTAATTTCCAGAATTCCATCATTCGGGAACAGTCCTCGAATCTCAACTCATGTGCATAACGGGGTTTACATGGACAAAAATTGAGTTCTTTATGCACAACCACGCTTGTCACACAAAGACTGAAAGAAGTACAGGATTGGACCGGACCTTAAATTAAGGAACTTCGGTATACCGTGTCGATGCTTTAACCAATACCCTACTCAATCCGTTCCCAGAACAGCCATACACTCTCTCATTCTTGAAGTCGGCATTCTTTCACCCAGATCAGATGGCTTGTATCACAACTACGTGTTGTGCTTGGACAATCCAGTATCAACATTCAGAATACCTCTGACAGTTGTCTTATATAACGAATGGAGAAAACAACGGTATATGGCTGTGAGAAAGTGTATGGGTGTTCTGGGAGCGGACTGAGCAGCGAAGTAGTTAACGCATCGGCACCATATGCCAAAGATCCCCGGTTCGAATCTCGGTCCAGTCATGAACTTTTGCACTCTTTGTATAATTTTTTAAGCTCATCGGAATCGGTATCTAAAAATTAAAACCGGCACAGGTTATCATCATTGCCTTTTATTTCTTTAATTTATTTTGTTTTGCATTTGGGAATAGGTGAAAAGGGGTTTGGATGAAAGGAGGGAAAGGAAAACCACAAACAAGAAACAAAAAGACAAAAATGAAACAAAACGAAGAATGAACAAAGAATAAACTATGTAAAAAAAACTCAACTATTGATTATTACAATTTCCAAAGTACTATAACCATTGAGCTTGACCCTAACATAATCTAATACTAAGCTATGCAAAAATCAACTATCGACTGATACCATTTCCATGGTATTTGACCATTGATCTTGACACTAACATTCTGATACTAATTGTTTGCTAATCAAATCAAAATAATCTAAATTCTTTCTGATCTACCCTATCTTTTCTACCTCTGTTTGCTATTTTTATTTATTTAATTCTGATCCTATTAATATTTAGTTAGTTACTTCTGTTTGTGGTATATTTGTCTATATGTTATTATCATTATTATTGTTGTTATTATTACTATTCGTGAAGTTATTTATGCTTTGTTCCTATATTTAGCATGGTTGAGTCCATGTTTACTATCTAAAATTATTATATATAGATTTACTATCTATAATAATGTTTTAATTCTCTCTTTTTTCATTTCTTATGCTTCATTTATTTATTGTTTCTTTTTTATTTTATTTATTTTTTGGATTGAATGTTTATTTAGAGTTTAATTTTCTCTATATTATTTTATTTATTTTGCTGGACGACTTCTTTCTTCAGGTTTTCCCTGTATGAGATTGGTTTTCACCTGCTATTTCAGGTTTCTCTCCTGTGATCATATTTAATTCTTTCACTATTTATACACTGTTTTTTCTCTGAGTTTTATTTAATTTTGCCCATTTGATACACTAAAAGCACTATGAACACCTGACTTTACACTTAAAACACACTAAAACACACTAGTCTACAGTAATCCATACCGCATTCCTGTTGAGAGTCTCTTGAGTCTTCGTTTTTTGAATGTTCTCATGGTTATAATAGATTTTCTCTCAATAACACAGGTCTGAGGTCCAGGGCTCACTCAGAGTACTTAGTGTGGACCCTGGTCTGAGGTATCCTTCCACCTGTTCCTATGTAGGGATCAATCACTATTAACAAACCGTAACTGAGACATTCACGAAGTCAAACTTGTCTCCTATGGGGACACAGTCTCTGCCAACATGCACACGGTCACACCACATGAGCCCGCTACCCGAAGGAAAGACACACTTCCAAAAACACACTGTAGTGCGTCCCCCGGCAGATACGGAGTTCCTGTATCTTCCACGAGACGTTCTGAAGTCTCCGGTCCAGAGGAGAAACTGGATTCCATTCGTCCTTCCACATTCATTTTGCTCTTGTTTTCCTTATGTGCTTTTCTCTATAGAAATGTTCTTTCTTTAGTTTCGAGTATAAGTCTGTTATTTTCTTTAGGATATTGTAATCTTTCTCGCTTCTCATTATATTCGTTATCGTCTTCTGTCTTATGTCCACTCTTTCCTTAAATAACTCCTCGAACAATGGGCATCAGAGCATATGATGCTCTGGTGTCCCCGTTTCACCACATTTACAAATAGAATCGTCTTTGACCTGTATTTTTTGTAGGTAGGTTTTCATATGGACCATGTCCCGTTAGGAAATGAATGAGTCCTGGTCCTGGGTCAAGAAACTTTATTTGTTCTCTGATTTCTATCGTTGGTATAATATTCCTAGTCTTTGAGACCTAGCAGAGTGTGTCCATTCAATATTCCACGTGTCTTTAATTCTTTCTTCAATGTCTTGGGCGCTTTCAAGAACGTCACCCAACAGTGCCCTTACCTCTTCTTTATTATTCCTCTTCATCCAATAATTTGCCGCTCTCTGTACTGCTATTAACTTCAAAGGCTTGACATTAAGTAACAAACACAGGGCATTGTTGAGAGTGGTGGTATATGCACTACTTAACCTCATCAGAAGGTTTCTTTGTGGTCTGATAAAGTTTTCTTTTATTCTCTTGTTTTGAAGTAATCTGTGCACCCATATGCTATATCCGTAAGTCATTGTAGCGTATACAGTGTTTCGTGTGATACAATGTTAATATTTTGTTAGGCAATTTATATATATTCTTACCTAGGGTTATCAATTTATTTGTCACCTTGTTTCCTCTCGTAACGGTTTCTTGTATGTGTTTACCATTGTTCAGGTTTTCATCAATTATTACTTCTAGGTATCTAAATTCCTTAACTCTGTCTATTTTATGATTGCCTAGTTTTATTTGTGAGCTTCTATTCAAGTTTCTACCGAAAAGCATGTATTTTGTTTTTCTGACCGATAATTTTAGTTTATTTTCTTGACACCAATTGATTAGCTTTGTTTAGCTCTTCAACTATTGCATTTGTTTTCATTTCTATTTCAGTAGTTAGATATGGTTACTACGAGCGCATTTCCCCTAAATACCAAAAAATTATGAACCCGCAACTAACCATTACACTTTAACACAGAAGGAACCAATTAATTATTCAAAGTTACAGAGCGCAAAGTATTCCCATAAGTACAATGTTAAAGTGAGATTGAATATGCTTTTATGACATTTAAAATCATAAAAACTTACATCTAAAAACTTACATCTAAAACTACAACTAAATTATTCTACGCATTTACAAATATAATCATATCCATAATTTTCACATCTACTACATCTTCCAAAGCTACAGAAGTCACTTGTACATTCTTTTTTAGTTTGCGTTGCAATTGATTTACATGTTGTGCAATAATATCGAAAATAGTCTAATTTTATAATGTTTTGTTTAGGCATTTATTATATAAATGAATTGTATATATATTTCATTTTTCTTCTAACTTATAATGTCCCCATGGTAGGGTATTGATCCCATCCTTTAAAACACATCTCTTATCATCCACACAACTTAAAGCTAACTTATTTACTTCTATACTGTACAAATCGTGCTTATAACTTCTAATCAAATTCATCTTCTTATAATATTCTCTTTGGCTAATCAAACAGTCCTTATATTCATTAAATGTAAGTTCTTTATACACAACACTCTTCTTAACACCTTTAGCTTTCTTACAACACTTTTCTTTATCGAACTTACCTTTAAAGTCTTTATCTGTTAAATCTATTTGAGGTGCTTTTATACTGTACATCTTACTTCTTAAACCCACAAACTCTTCTATGATTGTGCCTTTAATTTCATCCTTCATCTTACCAAGTATTTTCTTATTGATTTGTGGTATCTTATATTTGTTATCTTTAGGGTAATCACTCGTGTCGAAGTAATCAATGTAATTTTTCATGTCCTCGTACACATCTTCTGTTTGGATATGGTATATATAACTATCGGTATCTGTATAACATACTTCTATTTTGTCTTGATATTTTGGTTTCATCACATTATAATGGAAATCATACATTAAATATTTTGACAAATCTAGAATTGACATACCAACATAAATTGGTTTGTTAAATTGCACTTTAACCTTGTTCATGTGAACTGCTACTAAATTTTCCGTAAAAACTGTAGTACTCTTATAATTCGGTTTTGCTACAAGCTTTTCGTATTTTTTCTCATCACTTAAAAGTTTAATATTAACTCTCTTTCTAATATTTTCCATAGTTTTCCCAAATACTGAATTATTCATGAGCTTATAAAAGTCTTTTTCAAAATCATTTGCTGCTTTCGTTCTCATTTGTGTGTTTAAATCAATATATTTATTTAACCAATCTGATTGTTCGAACTCTATTACTCGATGTATCTTGTTAAGTTTTAATCCAAGTGAAAGGCATTGTTTTAGGTTTCGATAGTGAATTACATATTTTTCTTTGTCATATAGGGTTGTTAATAGCTTCGATTGTTTTGAACCAGGCGGACATATATTTTGAGGAGCTAATGGGTAGTCTTTGTGATAGTTATGTAATTCTTTAGGATATTCAAGATCAACTTCTAATATATAACCAGTATCAGAATCATCAGTTATACTTGTAAAATCTATTTCTTCAATCTCATCTTCACTTAACCATCTAAATCTCTTATACGGTAAATATTGACTCATTGCCCACCCATACAAGTTATTAGCATCTAGATACATTAAGTAAGAATCTTCTTTATTCTTATCATAATCTTCCATATACTTATTGTTTGCTTTTACATATCTTTTTGAGCATTGACTAATCCCACCTCTTATACCTTTCTCTACCATTAATACCATATCATAATCCCACAACAATTCTAATTTTATATTCGTCATCTTTAACATAGCATCCCAAGCTAAACCTGGTGCCGTCATATACCAAGCAGGATCAAGATCATAAGCTTTAAGACATGTTTCTCTAAAGTTCTCAAACACATCTGCTAACAATAATACATCTGTCTTCAAATATAAATCATGGTATTGTCCGAGATTCTTAATGTCAAATGTTTCCCATACTTTCTTTGCATGTTCATAATCTTCATTACTTATATGTGTGTTCATAAGCTTGTTGAAGAATGCTTCTTTTATCGGTAATTTTCTTTCTCTAAACCTATCCCAATTGTTAGCATAATCATATGGATAAACACCTTTTCTTATTACAAGTTGAAACTGTTCTTGATTAGGATAAAAGTGTTGGGTATGTATCATTTGCTCAGGTTTCAAGTTCGATGATAATTTGTCTAAACTAGAAGCCATAAATCTAAATGAATCTACAAATTTCAATTTAATAGTTCCAACCTTTTTACTGAATGATATGTATCTTTCTTCATTACTGGGTATTAGATCTATTTCTTCTTTATTACATCCAAGCTCTTTTATAAACAAGTGAGAGTCATATCCTGTTAAGTTATGTATGATCACTGGTACAAACTTTGGTATTTTAACTTTTAAATTGCAGTTATTACATAGTGTTGCTATAAATTTTCCTGTTATATGATCGTGATGCTTAACTTTATAATTTTCTTTAGTATACTCCTGCTTACAGTAATAACAACATTTAGATTCATTGAACTCTTTTCTCTGACTTTTTGTTAATGGTAATTCGTTATTTTGTTTGTATATGTTCGATATGTGTTTGGCTTCTTTTGTTAATAGTTTTATAAATTTATTAGCAGCGTTCTTACCTCTATACAAAACAGGATTAGTTTTACTTCCATCGCTCTTTACTACATAATAACAAAATCCAGATGGCTTATGTTGTTGATATTTTTTCGTATATGGCTCGTTATCCGGATAACATTCTTCACAACCCATAACTTTATGTAGCAAACATTCAAAATCAGCATAAATCACAAATGGCATTTTCATTGTGTATTGGTAGTTTTTAAATTCAACACATTTACCTTTTTCAGGCATTATTATTTTTACTGGATCATTTAACGAACAATCTTGCTCATGTTTATTTAAAGCGTCTTGTGAGTAAAAGTATAACGAACATCTATCACATAAATATTTTCGAGCTCTCTTTTTAGTTAATTGTGTACATACTAGTCTGCTTAAATCCTTAATCCAACAATAGTGTGTTTTAACTTGGTCTTCATTTTGTTCTTTTATATATAATAAATTGACATGATTTTCTTGCTTGTTTTGTGTGTGATGTAGTATATAGATTGAATAGTCTTTATCATATCCATAAACATTTATAGAAATACTAAGTAATTTTTCAGCTCTTGGAATATCACATAGTTTTACAGGAAAATGAATATTTTTTAATTTTTCTTGTAAGTATTTAACAGCTTGCTTGTACTTGGAAGGTCGTTGTGGATCTTTATTAACTGGGTATAGTGCAGAACAAATTGAATATAAGAAACATTTTTCATCTTCGTTCTTTACATTTATGATTGCTTGTTTATTTTTAATTTTATCAGGTAGATCTATGTATGTTGATCCTCTATATGGTGTATATTTGACGATTGCTAGTTGTAAAAAGTTAATGTTTATAAGAGCCCAGCCAGAACCTCTAGCTTGGAACTCATCCATTCTTGTTCTTAATTTTTGTTTCATCTTAGTTATTTCTTCTTTTAAATTACTTGATTGATATATTTCTTGGTTTTCAGTGTTAAAATAAAAGTTTTGAGTTTCTTTACCTTTCTTATATGTACAACTTATATAAAGATTAGCTTTTAATGAACTGTGTTTACTTAAGCTAATTTGTAATCTGTTTAATATAGCTTTAGATGTTGCAGTAATATATTGTTCAAGTGGATCTTGTGGTTTGTAATCTGTTGTAAATTCCCATGTTTCTAATCTTGATTTCATTGTCGTTTCTTTGAGTTTTACATCAATTGGTACTGATTCAACTTTGATTTTCGGTTTTTCAATTACTTCTTCTTTAAATGGGAATATATCTCTAATCTGTCTTTTGCTTTGTTCATCATCATATTGTTTAAGAAGGTTTATTAGTTCTGCTTTTCTTAATCGGGAATATTTTTTGATTCCCTTTTCTTTACATTGTCGTCTTAACTCTATTACGGTAAATTTACTATAATCACTCATCTTATTTATTATATAGAAAATTCTACTACTCAATTTTTATCTTCGCCGGATTATTTCGGTTCATTTTTTGTACTATTTTTAGTTCCATATATCCTAATACAACGCTTAACATTGTACACTCCTGCCATTGTCTACATATCACGCGTTGTATTAGAACACGACTTTGATGAGAATACCCCATCAAAGTCACATATACACATATTAAAATTAAATCATTTTTGTAAACTTACTCATCATCATCATCATAATCATCACTGCCATATTTGTATTCATCATCACTACTCAAATCAGATGTTTTTTGTTGTATTATTAATAATTCTTTTTCCTTTAACATTATTTGCTTCTCTAGTATATAACGACTTACCGAGGGTAGTCGTCAACCTGGTTCGGCGAAATATGATATACAAATCTCGAGTGGTAGTAATCTTTAATAATTATATACTATCGTTCTCACCTTTTATATAAGAATGATAATGTCGATAAACAGTGCTAAAAATGGTTTATTAGTTGATATACTTTATAATATATTTTTCTTAACACTGTCAAGCACACAAACTTGCTGACTCGGTATCCATAAAACATGTACATAGCAACAACTATCCCATAATAATATCTTACATATCTTAAAAACATTCTTCTTCTGTTATTAAATTAACATTCTATGAAGTATAGTACATATGTATGAGCACTTTCTGCCCAAGGTACAGGTAATTATTAACCTATCCAAAGTATTTTGTTATATAAAAATGTCGCCCGACAAATGGACTGAATATAAGTCATAAGCGAGTTTGGCTTTTATGTTCAAGAACCACTGGTCCGTTTACAATACTGTTCTTACATTGCATATGTCCATCACATTTTGATCGCACCTCGCATATATCTTCATTACATTTCATATATATATATACATTTATAACAAATATTACACTTCATCAATACTTATTTTTAATTACATTCATTATATTATTATTATATTTTCTTATTAAAAATGTCGTCGCTCATTTATTTAAACGTTGAAGGGTGCGAATTCAAAAATCGTAAGGGACAAACATGAGTTACAAATAGTCAGGGCGCATTATATGATAATCATTTTAGGTGATATTTTAAAATAAACATTAGATTAATAAGGCATCACAACATAGAAGAATCTCATTCAAGATAGTTGTCGAATATTTAATTTTATAGAATAGATCTTCTTCTTAACATAATCTTTGACAGCTAAGTTTTTTTACACAAATCAATCTAATATAAATAACCTTTGCTTTTAATCATTTATGAATCGAATTATAATTCTTACATATATTAAAAACATTTGAGAATTATCATTGATTAATGAGAATTAAAGAGAATTAAATTGAATAAAAATAAAATAAATGTTCATGAAAATCTATAACTGATATGAATTTAACGTAATTTCATTAACGGTAATCAGGTTACGTTCGTACTTGCATATGAATCTAATAAAGTACATTGTACTGCACAATCATTATTATGTCCCCTATTACTGTTCTGTACAGGAATTACTTCAATACCTGGATCCGGATGTGAAGTGCCATCTCTTGATCTCCAATTATGTCTATCCGCGTAGTTTGCTGTATTCCTGGAATTTCGCCATACATTACGTCTATTTTTAAACCTATTTTGATTATATGGTCTAACATATGGATTGCTACGATTAATTAGGTTAGGCGGATTCCCTACATAACTTTGTCTATTTTGCTCGTTTTGACTGCTAGAATTTACTCGGCTTAGGTTATGTTCCGTATTGTTCACACTTCGGATATTCAAATTCCGAACAGGCACAAAATGATCTGAATTATTCTTATTTTTACCCATTCCTGCTTGTTGATTCATAGCATGGTATTGAGTTTCATAGCATTGGACAAGCATTAATAAATGGTTGAAACTCATACACTGTGTGGAAAATAAGATCTGTTGTAACTTAAATGGAAGCAAATTTCGAATTGATGCTATTATTCTCGATTCCAATTGCAATGGATTAACGACCTTTAATTCGTTGTATGTATTTACAACAAACTCTACAACAGATTTATTGAAGTGTTGATTTCTAATGGTGGCATCTCTATTTGCCAGCAAAAAGTCATTTTCATAATTCGCGATCAGTGCCGCTTTGAATTCATCATATGTACTGATGTGATCACGTACTGCTTTAAACCATAGTGAACAAGGTGGGAGTAATACATGAGGGATTAATTTCATATATTGTGATCTATCTATACACATTATATTGCACTCATCCTGGAATTTCTCTAAGAAAGAAGTAGCATTCTCGTTACACTTACCACTGAATTTACTCATGGCTCGTATTTCACTCATCTTAACACTTAATTTTACCTTCCTTTTATCATTCCATGTACCCATTGGGTGACAGTTCCTATTCATGACGTGATGTGTCGTTACACCATCTATGTTTCGTCCATCTGTACTCTTCGGATGACTTTCTTCTAAAATGATATCCTCATCAGATACCGGCGAAGGTGGGTTCATCTCTGGTGAGTGTGGAAACTCCAAGCGACCATCACACAGGTTATTGTGGTATGTGTGGTCCTTAACCTGTAGCATTCTAATTTCTTCCTGTAACGTAGCTAACAATTGCGTATTTGTACGTATGTTGTTAGCATTACTGATGACCTGGATCTTATGTTGTTGAACAGAAGATTCGGTTACTTCTAAATCCTTTTTTATATCACTGATTTCTTGGCTCAGGTGGTTGTGATTACTCTGGCATTGTTCCGATATTCCTTTTAATTTTTCCTCGAACTGCGAGGTGATATCGCTCATCGTCTGGATAATTAATTGTTTTGTTTCATCCGACTTCTGTTCCATTCGTTTGCTTAATTCCTCGTATTGTTTGTTAGATTCATCAGACTTCTGTTCTATTCGTCTACTTAATTCTTCAGAGTTATGCTTCATCGTCTGCTTTAACTCAGTAGACATCTGCATCAATTGCTGCTGTAATACTAGCAAGATTCGATCTTCTGATGATGTCATTTCTGGTGCTACATTATGTTCACCATTGTCACTATTATGGGATTCCTTTTCCATTGTTTCATTGTCCATTTTTCTTATAATTGTTCCACCACTTCATAATATGGTCAAATTTGTATTCATTAACTATATGACAAAAAGTAAATTCAACCTTACTCTGCTTCGGGATGTGAATTTACAGTATTTCCCGGGTGAGGTAAACCAAAATTTTTAACTACTCCCGGTGTGAAGGCACCAAAATTTTTATAACGACTTACCGAGGGTAGTCGTCAACCTGGTTCGGCGAAATATGATATACAAATCTCGAGTGGTAGTAATCTTTAATAATTATATACTATCGTTGTCACCTTTTATATAAGAATGATAATGTCGATAAACAGTGCTAAAAATGGTTTATTAGTTGATATACTTTATAATATATTTTCCTTAACACTGTCAAGCACACAAACTTGCTGACTCGGTATCCATAAAACATGTACATAGCAACAACTATCCCATAATAATATCTTACATATCTTAAAAACATTCTTCTTCTGTTATTATTAAATTAACATTCTATGAAGTATAGTACATATGTATGAGCACTTTCTGCCCAAGGTACAGGTAATTATTAACCTATCCAAAGTATTTTGTTATAAGTAGTGCTGCTAAGAGTTTAAGATCATGATGAATAAGTTTAAGTCTATCATGTAATAAATCGAATTCTTTCTCCATATTTGTTATATAGAAAACCAACAAAAATGAAATAAATTTAAAATCTAAGAATAAAAAACAAACATGACTAGTGCTAAGGAAATATTATCTTACAAACCTGTATTTGATTGTGTATGTAAATATTTAGATATTGGTGGTTATAATGATGAAGACAAAATAAATTTTAGCATCTCCATAGGTATGTTAGATCATTTGTTCAAGAAAGCCACTAAAGAAAACAACTCATTTCTTACACAAAACATTTTCTATGCAAATGTTATGAATTTGTCTGATGAGATATTAGATTCACTGACTAATGAACAATGGTTATCTATAGGTTATGATAATTATGAGGAGGAATATAACTATGATCACATTACAGAAGATTTCATACGTAAATATCTGCAGAAAGTTAATTTGAGCGAAATATGTTTATGGAAAAAGTTATCGGAAGAGTTTATAAGAGAATTAGCTGATAAAGTTGATTGGGAGATTATTTCAGGAAGCCAAGACTTATCAGAAGACTTTATAAGAGAATTTGCAGATAGAGTTGATTGGAAGGAAGTATCGTATAACCAAAAGCTATGTGAAGAATTTATTAATGAGTTTATAGATAAAGTTGATTTTGATGCTATATCTTATGGAAGCAAACTCTCTGAAGCCTTTATACGAGAACATGCAGATAAAGTTTCTTGGGGACGCTTATCTGGAACTCAACATTTATCAGAAAACCTTATAAGAGATTACGCTGACAAAGTAGATTGGGAAATAATTTCAATATTTCAAAATTTAACAGAAGGATTTATTGCAGAGTTCATTGGCATAACATTTCAATTTTTCAACACCTCTCTGTAGAGTTTATATATTTATTTAGACATTATGTAGATTGGAGAGTTATAATAAGAAAATACCGTAATAATCCTGATTTAGGTGGTATATTGAATTTAGCATTCGATGTTACAGCAGATGGTTTGTTTAATGTTTAACTAATTACCTTTTATGACTATTATATCATAAAAGTCGTAACCTTAATTATTAGATATTAACCTTAATTATCTTTTATGATTATTATATCATAAAAGTTGTAAGTTTAATTATTTAATATTAACCTTAATTATCAGATAATAACCTATCATATAAACAATCAATTTCTTTAGTCAATTCTTCTTCTGATAAGGACGTCCAAAACTCATTACCCTTACCTTTACGAATATCTAGTTCTTGCTGCATTAGGTTGAATAGCTTAATACTGTTAGGATCTCTAAACTTTTCATATATTATTACATGATTCGGATATGTTTCTTCTGCTTCATTAAGAGGTTTATATAGACTTCTCTTCTGACAACGAATAGCATAATAAGGGAAAGGATCATTAGGTTTGTTCTTCTTGTATATGATTAGACAATTATCTTTTGAAATATCATCTGTATATGGTGCTGCAATTTCTTTTAAGCTCTCGTTTTGAATTCTTAATCTCTCCATTGTTTGATCTATTTCTTCTACTCTTTTTTGCAACTCTTCATTGTCTTGCTGATACTGTCTAAATTCCTGAGTGAAGTAATTAATAATAATTTCATTACATTTAATATAAAAATCTGGTGAAACCCATCTTGCTATATCAAGTATTAACTCTTTCGGAACATATGTTCCTCGTATAATACCTAATTGCCCACCTTTAACAATCTTAAAATCATCCCTACGAATTCATTGCAATGACTTTATATAAGAAATTAACTCTTTAGATTGTTTATTTTCTAACCATTTATAAAATTTCTTTCCTCCATCTTGGCACAACTTGGTAGCATTGAAGTAACCAGTTTTCTTATCGATAATAACTTAAGATCTCCAAACAGACCGTACCAGTAATCATCTTTAATCTGTTCATAAGAAATATCATTTAAACTATACGAGTTATCCATAGTACTTATATTTATTATTTAAAAATAATTATTTATTTCATTTTTGATTAGCTTTTATGGAATAATAGCCATAAAAGACAAACATTTATATTTACACTACAACATTACTTTTATCTATCCAACTATTATGTGAATCATCAAAACCTAGCCACTTAACATATACTTTATCACCTTTCTTTCTTAACACCTTTTCTACCAAGTATTCATCTTTATGCCTCGTCTTTAATAGTTCTGGTTCGTAAAATCTACCTTGTACATCCTCTTCTTCTAAATCTTTAATTCTATAAGTAGGTGGATTAGATGGAACAACTTCACTAATAACAAATACTTCTGTTGACCAATTAGGTGTATATCCTTTCTCAAATAACCCTTTCGATTTACTTATACGAACATGATCACCTAATTTGTATTTGGGTTTAACACGCTTATATTCTTTTTGATACACTTTTTCCAATATTGTTCGCTCATTCTTCTTATTAACTTCTATAGGCTTTAAACCAATTGTTCTATGTACTCTATTATTATACTCACTAACCAGTGTTGGTAATATCTCTATCCATTTATAATTTCCTTGTGTTGTGAACCTTTTCCACATGTTTTGTTTAAGTGTTCTATTAAATCTCTCAACAACAGAAGCTTTCTTACCACTATAGGTTGAGTAATGATTAATCTTATTTTCCTCCATTAACTTCTTAAATTCTTTATTATAAAACTCTTTACCGTGATCTGTTTGTAAGTTATTAGGTTTTCTCGTTCTTAATATGGATTCGAATGCTTCTGTAACATTCTTACCACTCTTATCTTTAACAGGAACAGCAAATGCATATTTCGAGAACACATCTATAATCGTTAGCAGATACTTATAACCTTTATTTAATTTAGAAACACCTTTTAATACTCCACTATCCATTTCAACAAGGTCAGCCTGCCAAAGATCATCGATACCTTTTATAACTACACTTAATCTGTCAAAGTTTTTTCTAGATGGTTTGTGAATTTCTTCTATAATGTCTTCTCTAACACCTTTACCTTTTTCTAGTCAATCGGGCTTTTTAACGAATTGAGTTTTAGTAACACCACATACAGAACAAATACCTTTCTTTAGATATCTTTCATTCTTTGTTTGTTCAATTCTAATGGTATCTTTCTCCGTATCTGTTAACTTCTTACACTTAACACAATACATCATCATTATTTATTGTATAGAAAATCAACAAAAAAATTTAAAATTTATCATTACCTAATACTATACTTTTAACATTATCATCATCATCATCACTTGATTCGTTTTCATCTTCTATTTCTACATACATAATAATCAATAATAACTTACCTTCTTTCAATTCAGAATCTTTAGATGGTCTAATTGCTAACTGATCATTTATATTAAAGTGTAATGAAAAACTTTCAACTAAGACGTCATTTAAAAATAAGTCTATAAGATGTTTATTAAAACTCGACTCTATATGCATTAACCTACCTCTATAAAGAAATTTATAGGCAGCAGCTAAATTATGTACAAAAAAGACTGGTTTCCCAAGATCATCTTCTGCCAATCGACATGGAACTTCAAAAATTTCTTTTCTTGTAAGTAAATTAAACTCTTTTTTCACTGATTCAAGCTGTTCTAATGTTACAACATCTTGTTTATCAATAGCATTAGATACATTACCAAAATATCCATATTTATTATATAGCAAACGTCTTTAGGAAAGCTCTCTTTCTATGTACATCACAACAAACAATAATTGACCTTCTTCCATAGCCGAATTTTTAGTTGGTTTAATCGTTATTATATCATTCTTCTTAAAATCAAAAGGTATATTTTCAATCAAAGTATCACCTAAATATATGTCTAAAAAGTATTTATCCAAACTTAATTCCATGTGCATTATTTTCCCATTATAGAGAAATTTGTAACCGTTAGAGAGATTAAATATTCTAAAGATTGGCTCCTTAACGTTTTTAGCTCTTAATCGATATAGTAGAGGTACAGTTTCTTTCTGCATAACCAATTTAGTAGTATCCCTCCTAATCTTTTGAAAATCTTCTTTCTTTATGTATGTGTCTTGTAACGTTTCTAATGCATCTTCAAATCGTTTTCTATCGTTCTCTAATTGGGTTTCTATTGATCTAAGTTGACTTACGCTAACAACATCATTTAAATTCTCCAACAATTTTAATTTTTCTTCACTAATATCAACATTATCTTTTCTATCTTTAACATTACCAAATATGTCCATACTCATTTATTATACAGAAAATGTCCATCCTAATTTTTCAAAACATTTCTTTAACATCTCTATTTGTTTAGATGAATGTTTAAAATCAATATCAACATGAACATCGTGCTTTTTCAACACATAGTATAATACACATTTTTAGTTAATAAACAATACTCTTTTCGGATACAGTTCTTTAAAGGTTTTGTTTAAGTTTTCGAAGTCCGTTATAAGTGTTTCTTCCATATGTCGTAAGTTTAATGGTTTTTGATCGGTAAGGTGATAGTGTATTAAATAAACATCATCATAATATTTTGTGTATTTGTTTTTCTTTAATACTTTTAGAACATCTTTTGTTGATATTAAATGTTTTGATATATCTCTAAATTCATCATTTAACACCTTGAACACATCTTCAGGAATAATTCTATACTGTAAAGCTTGTAAACGAGATAACTGTAACTTAAATCTTTTTATAGTATCATACCATGGTTTTCTTACGCAAGCTCTCATTCCTTCACAAGTACTGTAAACAAAACCATTCGCTAGAGAACAATTATCACAAATATATGTACCCCTACCTTTTGTTAATGACTTACTACCACAATTACTGCATTTTAATGGTCTAGAACTATAATTTTTCAACAACTCCTTTAAGGTAATTATTGGATATAACTTTACCAACTCTTCTTCCGTATACAAAAATTTAGGTATTAACATTTTCCATAACTGAACAACTGTATATGCGTTGTTTTTATCTTTTAAGTCTATCTTACTAACATCCCGAAAATACCAATTAAAATTAAATCTAACTAGTGCATCTAGTTCATCCTCATGCTTCTCAAAATAATCTAAAAATCTATTGTGTATAGCTTCCATATTTATCTTAAAACAAAACTTTTATGAATATAAACCATAAAGTACTTAAACTTAATAATATTTAATCATTTTTAATCATATACATAACATCACTAAAAGAATACCCTTGATTTAGAAGATTTAAAACCTTAACACAAAGATGACCACATATAACTGAACTAAAGTCTTGTATTCGTTCGTCATTGTAAAATAAGTTTTCGTTACCAAGATATTGTACTAGTTGTTTAGGAGGAACACCACCATAAGAATCGAACACGTACTTTATGTTGTTATCTTTCCAATAACATATCCAATGAGTACCAATGTTTTCTGATTTATCAAAGTTAACTACACCACATTCATTTATATAGGGTTTTTGTGGAAGTTCATCACTCATAAATACGCCTCTAAATTGTTTTATCTTTAATTCTTTAACCAACCTCTCTATATCGAATTGGTCAATGGTTTTAGTTTTTTGATTTCTTTGGTTTACCTGCTCCTTGCTTTTCTTCCATAGCCATATTGTGTCTTTTTTGTTCTTCAAGTTCTTGTTTATTCTTCTTAGCATCCAGTACAGTTTTAGTAATCGCTGCTGCACCACCTGCTAATGAACCGACTGCTCATAAAGCTGCTAAAATGGCTGGAATTGTAAAGATAAAACCACCCATATGCTCTTTCTTAATCTTTTTCATTTGTGCAGTAGTTAAAGTTAAATCCATTCCTTTACCTTCTTTAATTTTCTTAGATTTATCGTTAAGTTGTTTCTTTGTTAATACATGATCAATATTTAAATCCTTTAGTTCGTTATAAGGAACACTAAACATACAACCTTTAATAGAACACATCTTCCTATTTATTTAAGAAAAATCTTAGTTTGTAAAAATACAGATGTTTTTGCTCCACCAAAATCAATTAAGGAATCATTCTCATCTTTTATCCTTATCTCAAAATTGTCAACCTTGTCTTTGGATATAGGGAAAAATAATGGATAAGTAGGCTCGTAAATAATATTATGTTTGAACTCAGCATCTGTATTAAATGATGCTAAAATTCCTGTTTCTCTATGTGTGTATTCTGTATCTTTAACAAACATGCCATCTGCTATATTACAGTGAACATTTATAGTATCAAACGGATGAAACTTTGGCAACTTACTTCCAATATGTGTTTTGTTCTTTTCTAAAACTTCAAAAACATTAAACCCTAGGACAGTACCTATACTCCCAATTGTAACATCATTACTATCAGTTTCAATTTTAACTCTATTTCTTAAATGATCTTCTGATAATGTTATGTCGATGGATTGAGATTTTAAATACTCATTAAGTGATTTTAAATTATATTGCCCTTCTGGTATAAAAACTTGTCTATTACCATATGAGAAACTGTTTTTTTCTGTTGTTATGTTTGGAGTTAGATATGTACTGTAAAACCCAATTAGCCCTATACTTAAATAGTTGCTACTGTTGTCTAATTCGTAATGGAGTTTCTTCTTTAAAACAGAAGTATCACTCGTTAACTTAAATACCTTAGCCATTTATTATATAATAAATGAACGAGTTTGATTTACCTAGAGATATTCCAAGAGAGAAAGTAATCAAGTTAATAGAAGATGTTATTCAAAAGTTAGAATACAGTTTAAAGAAGAAAAAGAGAAAACTACGAATTGTTAAATATGCATACTACACTTTGATCACGTTATCAGTCATACTTTCTGCAACAACTGGATGTATTAATATTTTTATACCTGTAACAATTTACTCAATATTAACAACGTCTCTTGCAACTGGAAGTGCTATAATAACAGGTTTGTCTTCTAAGTTAAACATAAGCAAAAGAAAAGATGAATATAAAACCATTGTCACTTGTATTAACTCATTTAAAGAACAGTTAGAGATGATAATAACATTAAATGGTGAAATGGATAACGAATATATAAAAGATATGTTGCTTAAGATCAGAGAACAACTTAAAGATATAAGATCATAAAAAGTCGATTTTCTCTATAATAAATGAGTAAGAAAACTATTAATTGGGATGTAAAAGAGATGATAAAAGAAACAACAGTTAAGAAAAGAAATGGAGAACTTATACCTGATGATATTCGATGCCTTATCGTAGGTTCGTCGGGGTGTGGTAAGACGTTTTTGTTATTTAATTTTTTATTACAGCCAGGTTGGTTAAACAATAATTACTTCTATATATATTCTAAAAGCATGAATCAACCAAAGTATGAGCAGTTAAAAGATCGATTTGAAAAGGCAGAACTAAAGTTTAAGAAACAAATAGCAACGTTCTTAAGCGGTAATGATTCTATTGTACCTATTGATGAATGTGAAAAATACTCTGTAGTAGTGTTTGACGATTACATTTTGGAAAATCAAGATACTGTTAGAAATTACTTTACAAGAGGTAGCCATAGACATTTAGACTGTTTCTATCTTGCACAAACATATTCAAAAGTACCTAAACAGCTTATAAGAGATAACGTTAACTTCCTATGCATATTCAGACAAGATGATACTAATCTTAAACATGTGTATAATGAGTTTGTTGGAGGAGATATGTCTTATGATAAATTTAAAGAGATATGTTCAAAATGTTGGCAAGATGATTATGGTTTTATAGTAATTGATATGACAAGGAAGGTAAACAATGGTAAGTATAGGAACAAGATAAAACACTTCTTAAACGTTTGATGTTTATTGACGTTTATTTATGTTCTTTGACGTTTATTTATGTTCTTTGACGTTTATTGACGTTTGTTCGTTTTCTATATAATAAATGGATGAGAAAGATATTAATAAGAATATCAAGTTAAAGGAGTTCTTGATAAAGGGCTTCAAATCTTGGAAGAAAGAAAGAGCAGGTATATATGATAAATTTAAGACACAAGAACAACCTGTAATTGATGCTATTCAAAACTTAGGAAGTGAGATCAAAGAAGTAGCAGAACAAAATAAAAATCTAATAACTGAACTTGTTCCAGTTGTACATAAGACGGCTTCAATAGATCCTAGTCTACTAGAAACACCTAAAAAGATAACTTATGATAGTTCTCCAAGTAGTAGTGATACGCCTATAACGGGAGAAATAAAACAAATGAGAAAACAAATTAAAGACAAAGTTGAAGGAGTAGAGCCTTTAACAACAGCACAATCATTTGGTAAGATTGCAACGAAATATTATAGTAAAAGAAATGATAGTGTGTTTGGAATAAGAACTGTAGAAGAAGATGGAAAAATAATAAATAAAATAGGAAATTCTGAAGTTAAAGTGAATGGTGATGATTTGATAATTAATGGTAAAACTTATAAGGGAACAGAAGGTCTATGGGAATTGTTAACGATGAATACTAATAAAACCATTGAAGATTATGATGATGATGATTTTGAACAGTACAAGGAAATAATAATAGAATCAGATGCTGCCTTCCAAAAATATAATCGAGATAAAAAAGTAGCATCTAATAGAGGTTCTAAGTACATTAATATTATCAAGCCTATTTGGGATAATTATATTAAACCATCTTTACCTCCAACTCCTAAAAGGACTGGTGAAGGAATTAAACAATACACAGAGATACCTAAAGAATATATATGGATGGATGATGTGAGAAAGTTAATTGATCGGTTAATAGTTATAGATGGAGAAGAAAAGGCTGGTAATAATAACTTTTATAATGAGAAAGTAGGTATAGTGAGTATGATTAATAATAAGCTTTCACAATTTATTCCTAATGATTCAAAAGGTATAGGTTATTTGATTAAGATCTTAAATACATTACCAACACGATTCTGGAATGATGAGAAGCTTGGGAAAGGACTAATGAATAAGATTTTAAACATGAAGGGAATACCAGAGTTACATATACCAGGCTTCAGATTTTGCGGACCTTTTACGAAGCTACAAGAAAGGTTAGAGAGAGGTGATGAAGGTATTAACCCATTAGATGAGGCTTGTAAAGAACATGATATATACTACAGAGACAATAAAGATATAGAGTCAAGACATATTGCAGATAAGGAACTAGAAACTAAAGCATGGAAAAGAGCATTTAGTAGTGATGCGTCAATTGGTGAACGATTAGCTGCTTTTGGGGTTGGTACTGCTATGAATGCTAAGGTTAAGTTAGGATGGGGATTATAAGTTTTTAATTGTTATTATGTATGATTCTTTTATGGGTATATCCCATAAAAGCGTTGTTTCAAGATTTTCTTTATAATAAATGGATAGTGTTGAGAGTTACGAGTTACAAAGCTTTAAAGCTAACACAAGAACATTTAATAATTTGAATGAAGCTAACAAAGATATTGAGTTTGATTTCGATGTGGGGGATGGCTTTATACATCCACACAAAGCAGATTGTCATATGACTTTTGAAGTTGTTGGTGCATCAGTCGGAGGAACATTTGGTGCAAATGATACTATAAAACTTGTAGATAACTTCTTACCATACTTCTTTTCTCAAATTGAGGTTAGAAAGCATGGTGTTGTTATAGATAAGATTGAGCTACCAGGAATAACATCAACAGCTATCGGAACATTAAAGATTTCCAAACCAGAAGTTGAATATCTAAAACAAGCAGGATTTGAAACAGATGATAAACTTGGTCTAAGAAAGGACTTTAGTGTTTTATATCCATTAAGATTAATTCCTGGCTTTTTAAGTGATTATAAAAAGGTTATGTGGAAAGGTGGATTGAGAATAACATTTACAAAAGCTAACAACAATAACGATGTCTTGTATAAATGGACTGGATCAGGAGCAGGTGCAGCAGCTCCTCATGATGGAAAAATAACAATAAAAGTATGGAGATAAGAATGCCTATTGTTGAATACGAATCTAATTATGAAAACAAGTTAAAGTTGAATATTCTTAAAGAACCTAAAATCATGTTTTCATTCCATACTTATCAATGTGTTCAAAAGACTGTTGTAGGTTCTTTCTTGGAGTTTGATGTTACTACTCAATTTAATTCTAGACAATTTGATATGCCTGATTTTGTAGTTGTAATGTTCCAAACTGATAGAAGTGGCAAACAAACAGCAGATGCAAGTAAGTTTGATCATTGTAAGGTAAAGAATATCTATCTTAAGAATGGAAGGAATGAGGTATTTCCAAAAGAATCAAGAAACTTAGATATTGCTAACAAGGATTATTTTAAGATGTACGAAGATTATACTGCATTTAAGAGAATAACATGTGGCAATATCGAAATATACTATGATCCTAAAGAGTTTATAGATAACAGACCAATGTATGTGATTAATTGTAGTAAGAGGAAAAATGTATCGGTAAATGAGAGAACAAACATAAAGATTGTAGTAGATTTTGCAGAAGCTGTGGCTGCTAATACTATATGTTATGCGATTTTAATTGGACAAAAGAACTTTACATATGACCCCAAGAATGAGAAAGTAGTAGAAAAGTTTTAGATAGTTAAATGTATTAAAGTTTTTCCATAAACGAAATTGATAAAAAATGATTAAATATTTTTTGGTGATGAGTGTTCATTGATTTTCTTTATAATAAATACGATGTCAAGTCATATTGAGCTTTTAAATAAACTTGGAAGTCTTGAACAAAAACAAGTTATTGGATTAATTGAATTAGAATTAAATACAGAATATAAGATTGTGAAAATGGAAAAGATTAAAACTAAGTTTGGGAAGAGCATTTTAGCTGAGTGTGAGGAGTTTAAGGTCTTTCTTCCACCTAGATTTACAAAACACTTAACAGATAAAATGATTGATGAGATCGTTAAAGATGGAATAAAAATCAAATACACTGGTTTAGAAGATAATTATCCAACTGTTGAGTTCTGTATTTAAATTTTATGTAAATTTTCTATATGTAAATGAGGATTGGTTTTAGGAATTTCTCATAAAACGAGCATTTTCCTTATAATAAATAAACTATGGCTAATTATTTGAATAAAAAAATGATGTTAAAGCATTGAGATTCCTTCGCATAGATGAGTTAGAAAAAGGTAAAGCGTACGAGATAACATTATGGAAATTGATTCAAACACAGCGTTATGGTCAAAGAGTTTTAGTACATTTAGATGAGAAATATAAGACGTTTTTACCACAAAGATATAATGATGAAACTGAGCAAGTATTGAAAGATTTAAAAGGTATAAGCTGTTTGTTAAGTATGAGGGTTTGAAAGATTTAGATAATGGTTATAAAATACATCAGTTTTACTTTAGAAATGAATCCAAAAAATAAAACTTGTAATTTTAAGTGTATAAGTGTTTTTATGATTTCATTATCAATATCCGAACTTGTAATTTTAAGTGTTTTTATAGTATCAGACTATAAAAACTAAGACCTTTGGATATATAGAACACAATGTCATTTGAATTTTAAAGATACATGTATAAATAAGGGATTTATTTGAATTTTTTGTAATTATATTCTTAGAGTTATGCAATTTACAAGACATTCAATAGATAGGAAATTTATTCGTCTATTGATTGTTGTTTGAATTTTGAAAATCGGTTAATAAACAACGGAGATATAACAAATTCGGAATATTATTCTTAGAGGTATGCAACCCACAATACATTCGAAAAATTTCAATTGGTTTCTCTATCGATTGCCGTTTGAATTTTGAAAATCGGTTAATATTTGATGAAGTTACAGCAAGTTCAAAATTTCGGGAATTTTTTACGGGTTTATTTTTGAATTTTCGGGAAAATGTTATTCTTTAAAAAAGTCTTAAAATTTTATTCTAATTATGGTAGTATTTTTATTTTTTCGATTTGTTGAAATTTTGTGGAGATATTGAAAAAGGGAAAAGTATCCTTTGGGTTATGCAGCCATTTATGCATTTTAGAAAATTGGTTATGTTATTAGTATTCATTTGCCGTTTGAATTTTTGAAATCGGTTAATTAGGAGCCGAGGAATTAAATAATAACGTTATTTGGGGGTGGGACTCCCCAGTGTTGCCAACTCATTTTTAACAATTATCATATTTATTAGTAATGGGGTGAATTCATCCCGATATGTTTTAAAGCGATATCTTGAAAAATTAAAATCCTGGAACGTTCCGAAAAAATATATGGAGTTGGATACACTGACTTTTTTCTTTTTTGAACATTGATGTTTTCGCTATATTTGCTAGCTAGGTGGACATTTTAAGAAGTTACTCACTCACTCAGTAGATGGTGTTGCATGTGGTATGTTTCAGAGTAATAAAAGCTAGAGAGTTGCGGACAGATTTTGTATCAAGAATTTTCTTCAAAGTGATGATCGTGAATCGAAAAAAGCGGGACTGACAAGAAGCCGTGACACCTAGGACAGACAGCCTGGACAGACAGCCAGGACGGACAGTTTTGGTGTTGTTATTATTACATACTCAGAAGAAGGAGAATCGGATTGGACGGTCCTGTTCTGTTACTGGAATCGTTCAAAATGAATCAGTGACAGATCACCTGCTCCGAAGTAGATGTAATATTTGTATGTATTCCTTCTCATTGAGTTTTTAAAGCTAATTTTTAACCGATTTTCATGATTCAAGTGTCAAATGAAAGCTTATAAACTGAAGATTAAGATGTAATAAATATAGGATTTCATTGTAATATTTTAGATGTAAGTTTTTATGATTTTAAATGTCATAAAAGCATATTCAATCGCACTTTGGGGTAATCCCTCTGTGTTAAAGTACAATGGTCAGGGGTGGGTTCATATTTTTTTTATAGTTAGGGGGTGGAAGGGGGGAAAGTGGGGCAGAACCTACATATGTACCCTACTTATTTCTCTTCTTGAATTGGCTGATAGTATTATCGCAATATCATCTGCAAAGGCCATTATTCTGTCTGTTAGATGGTTAGTATTTAATTTTTCCAGGTAGGGTTGTATCAAAATGTCCCACATTAAGGACTCTAGTATTTAGCCCTGTGGGCAGCCTTTTTCATTACGAATTTGCAACTCCTCTTGCTCCATTTCTACTGAGATTCTTCTATTCCGAAAGTAGTGTTTAATGATATTTACCAAGTAGGTTGGCATTTCTAGTTTAACTAATTTGTCGACCAATGATGGGACCCATAGGTTGTAAATGCTCCCTCTATGTCTACGTAGAGTGACAGGACATATTTACTTTCTGAATTACTCATTCGTATGTGTTCTATGTACGTATCCAGAGCGTCTTTTGTTGATCTGCCCGCTCTGAAGCCAAACTGTAGTGTATCTTTTTTCATATTCCTGTGTTTATTAATCCTATTTGCTAAAATTTTTTCGTATATTTTACTTATGTTTTTAGCAGACAAATTGGGCGATATGATCTTACATCAGTTGAGTCCCTGTCTTCGTTTTTCAGCAGGATTATTAATTTGGTCATTTTCCATGAGTCCGGAAACTCTTGCCTTTGTAGTAGTATGTTGCAAAGTCTTGTTTGGTACGGACTCCATTATTCTATATTTTTCGTGTACACTTCATTCGGAATTTCATCCAATCCTGGTGATTTTCCTGTTTTTAGTTTCCTAATGATGTTTTCGATTTCTTTATTTGTTGCCATGTCTTCATCATTTACCTATTCTACTTGCGTCGGCTCTTCGAATTTTTTCTTATTCGTTTCTAATCTTCTTTTTCATTTTCCATTATATCCTTCGGGAAAAACTTATGTGTTAAATTTTCAATGGTTTCCCTTCTAGCTACTGTGTAAGATCCATCATTTTTTTCTTAACGTGCAAAGTGTTAAGGGGTTTATTTTCTTCAATATTAATTTGTATGGAAATCCCCCACTGACCAAGCTGTATGTTTTTAACTAGGAATAATTCCCAGCTTCTTTTCTTTGCTTCTATTATTTCTGTCTCATACTCTTCTTTGGCATTTCTATAAGCTAAGAGTCTCGTCTCTTTCAAATCTGGAATTGTTGTGGCATGGTAACTTTTTGTTTTTGCTCGTACGATTTTTCTTAATCTTATCAATTTAGGTGACCAAAAATCGCCGTATCCTACTCTCTTCGAGGTTTTAGGGGTGGATGCTTCTATTGCCAATTTAGTAGCCTGTTCAATTTTTTCTACCAATTCCTCACTGCTTGTATCTATGTCCAATTGTGGTAGGGTAAGCTTCTTTTTTTTATAATTTTCGCAATTTATCTTTTTAATGTCTAGCCTTTCTTTATTCTTACTGGGTTTATTTAATTCCATGTTGAATGTTATTATTTCGTTATCGCTTGTTGTCTCTCGGTCCCATGTATGCCAGTCTGTAATGCTATCAACTAAGTTTGTGGTACAGAGTGTTATATCAATATAAAATTCTCCTCGGGAACCCACAAACGTTGGTTTGTTTCCAGTATTTACGATTACTAATCCATTCTGGGCTATGAAGTCTTCCATAAATTCTCCTCTTGTATCTGTAGAGGGTGATCCCCAAACAGTGCTCTTAGCATTCGAATCTAGAACAAACAATATTTTCTTTTCAGAATTCTTTCAATATCCTTGCTATACTGGAAATATGAATTAACTATCCAAAAGATGTCTGTTCCTTTCGTTATTTCTATACATATTATCCAATTGTCACAATATTGCGAAAGTTTTAAAGCTTCAATGTTCCTGTTCATTATTACTGTAGCTGCTTGGGGTTTTTCACCTCCGTATATGATTTTACTTGTTACAGGGAAAGCTGTTAACTTGTTGTTATGCAAGTATGGCTCCTGTATGGCTAAGATATCTATGTTGTTTGTTTCTATAAATCTTCGTAGTTCCATTGTTCCTATTTTCGATTTGTGTGAATTGTTTTGTGCTATTCTAATTGTTTTTAGCGTGTTATGCATATTTTGTATAAACGTAGGCATCCATCTCCGTTTTACTGTAATCGAAACAAATCCTGCCATGCGCATTTACCAGTTCTTTATAGACATTCTCCAGATCCCAGTGAATGTCTCTTCTTTCGTATACTTCATCTATTAGATCTACCAACTCCCATCCATTAGCTGGCAGATCAAACGTTCTTAATTCCAATCTATCTATTTCTTCTAAGAACGGATATGTAATCCTTCTTCCTTTTTCGTGGATATATCTTACTAGCTGTCTAAATGCTACGTTCAGTATATTTTTATCTTCGAGCTTGGCTAATCTGTATAAATGATTCACATTTATACTTAATGTTATGTTTAGGTGTTTCCACTAGTTTATGAAATATTAAATTGTTGTGTTCTGTACATGCGATATTAATATACACATAAAATCCAAAATAAGATAGTAGTCCTGCATGCTTTCAACAGTCAGTCACATAAGTACCTGGACCCCTGACTGTTATAATTCTATTACTTGGGGTCCAGGTAATTTGCAGTTGTGAGAACTCCTAGACAGATGCAACCCAACTTACACGTAACTTTTCTCGGCACTGGCAACAGTTGGTAGCCCTGAATCAGGTGTTTATGCAGGTAAAATGTAATGTAAAGTAGGTGACTAACGAAACAGTTCTCCATTCTAAGATGAATCTCTATAATTCGGATCGTGTTTTCCAAAGAACACCATACATTAATCTCAATATCGCTATGTATGTAATGTATTGTTTCATTATATACTGTATATTCAAAGAAATGAAACCACTGATGACACATGAATTAGAAAATGCTTGAAAGTAGACGAAAATATCAAATCTAGAACAACTGCTGGAAATAAGTTTGTAAATGACTGTCTCAATTGGCAGACCATCTCCAATTGTCCTTATTTCAACATCTTTTTCTTTCTAGCGATGGGAAGATCTTGCTTGTCACACTGAGTATGCACTGAAATTAAAATTGAAAGAGAAACCCTTGAAAAAGTTTCAGCCTGGCCGGGATTCGAACCCGTGTCTACTGAATAGAAGTTCAATCCGCTAACCACTTTTTAACTATTTTTTAAAATTTATTTATTTAGAGCAATATGGAATACATTCTGTACTACAGTTGCAAGAGAGACATATATAGGGACAGAGTTGTATGGTTAGGAGACATAGTTAGAAAGACATATATAGAGACATAGTTGTATACTTAAACCATAAGACTTATATGAACACCTAAAATATATGTGCAAGGAGATTATACAATACGAACATTATACTTTAAGAGTAAAGGTCGAGAGTCACCTGGCGAAATCGAGCGAACAATCTTTGCTCTTCTAAGTGAGTAAACTGTGTTTTCTGAACTTGGTTCAAGTATGCCAAAAATAGATGTCGGTCACAGAAGGGTTGATAGTTGTCTATAAATAAAATAGTAGAGCAGATGAGCCAGGTAACTGCTCGTTGTTTGGTAGGCGGGAACCACTGAAATTCTGGAAATAAAAGGAGATCAAAGGTGAAATATCTCCCTGAACAGCGAAAAGTCAGTCCAAGAAAGTAACACAGAGTTTGCCACGCATTTCGCGTAGCCGTGCATCGTGTATATCGGTGTTCTAAAGTGTCCACCTGGGGACAGAAGTCACATATGTCGGACGTACCCCTACTAGTCTGTAACAGTCTGTCTTTCGTGGAAGGTCAAGTTATTTACTACCTAGGTAAACGATACTAGGCTTCTCTAATTGGGGTGTAAGATGTGGCGCTTGAATGGTACGCCAAATAGCAGGCCAGTTGTGGTGCGATTCTCTGACTTGACATAGTGAAGTGACATTCATTACTTCAGATTGCAACAATGTGATACAGAGAGAAAAATGAGATAAAATCTTTGAGTTTTACGTCCGACGATTATGCCGGTTAGGCTAAAGGAGACGGTGATGAGGAGTAATGAATGAAACGGTGGAATAAAGAAAATGGGAGGAAACGGGAGAACCCCGAGGAAACCCACACACGCGGTGTTTGTCCACCACAAAGTTCACTTGGCGGGGGCTGGGATCGAACCAGAGACCCCAAGTATTAGATGTGAACGCTCTACCACTGAGCCACCGCGGCCCCGTCATACAGAGAGATTTAGAAGTCCAAGACGTGGAAGGATTTTCAATCGGAACCATCGACCAGGCCATGATGAACTGTAAGGTGTGTGTTGGACACGATTCGGGAAAACGAACGTGGGCAGGATTGTTGCCTGGCCAAAGGCGATCTCCCAGCATTGGAACCATTGCGCAGTGTGGGAGGAGGCATGTTCCAGATGATGGAGGACGGTGAGCATGTAAAGAGCTCGACATTTGTGAAACACACTGATTAGATTTAAACAGCCACGTGCAGACGAAAGATATAAAACGCGTCGTTGCACGCGAAACATGTAGCCTTTCCATATGAACCAACCAGATAATGAATCAATTTGGCACACATATTTGTTGGGCAGTGGAATAAGACGCGCTAGAAACCAAAGTTTGGAAGTAATGTAAATATTCAGATAGTGAATGCGTTAAGCTAGAGAAAAAGTTCTTGAACGGCACATTGCTAAGTTCACACGCAGCACCTGGAGAAATGGCTGCCAAATATGGCCGTAAGACGTGCGGCCTGGGACTTGAAATCGGACACCTAAAATGACTGATTCTGTCGTACAAGTCAGTGAGGTTAATACGTACCTGGGAAGGAAGGTCTGAAAGTTATTGACCGTCAAAAGAGTTGTTCTGTTTACGTTAAGTTGCAAGCCACTCGCTAGGGGAAACCTTTCGACTTGTAGTAACGCTGAGACAAGTTGAGCAGTGGTAGCACAGAGGAACGTTAAATCATCCTTATACGAAATGGCTGTCAATTGATGGAAACTGTGAAAAGCCGACGTTGGGGAAATGATGAAGGAGAGGATCTAGTGCAAGGCAAAACAATATTTCCGAGAGAGCACAATCATCTCTGTCTGACACCTTTATGAATCCCAAAAGGGGAGAAGATGGCAATTAAGTTGTAACTGGAAAGTACCATTGTGATAAAACTGGTACAAAACTGTAAGTGTCTGAGGAGGGAAGTGATACCCAAGTAAGACTGCAAACAACTAAGTGTTGTTTAGGGTGTCAAAGGCTTTTCGAAAACGCATACAAGAACTTCTACGGAAAGAGATTGAAATCGGGCATAAGCATGGAAGTCGCGAATGATCAAAAGTGCAGTGTGAATATTGTGGGAGTGGTGCAACGCCGTTTGAACGGGGCAGATGTACAGAAGGATAACTTGCTTAATACGAGTGACTAAAAGCTTAGTAAAAAGTTCGTAATCTGTGTTTAGAAGTGTGATGGGGCGATAGTACGCCACGGTTGTCGAGTTGCCGCCTTTGGGTAGTAGAATGATAACACCTGCATGTTGATAGACCGGTCCACCTTCCAATAGAAAATTAATTCACAGAGTATTGGACCGACTAGTGTAAAAAAGCTTGAGTAAAAGTGGTACCCGATCCCATCGCTGCCTGGAGATGTACTTCGTTTAACTTGGGAGGGGGTTGTCTCTATTTCGGAAAGAGTGTTGGGTGCTAGTAAAGAAATGCAGTCTTGTTCGGATAAGCACGATGCAATCGATGGGTAAGGAAAGGGGGAGGTACTGTATTGACGTCGGGTAAAGCGTACAATGACGTGTAATATTACTGAAAATGCTCGTACAAGGCATCTTTAATAGTGAGCTGTTACCCATCCGAGGTGGACACATGAGAGACAAACTGTTGTTTTTGGCGATTGAGGCGTTTAACATAATGATACAATGACGAAGGTTAAGAAACAAGTGTATCTGTCGCCCCTTCGTCGATGGGAACACTCAGAGATTGGGTATGTTGCACCTGTTTCAATTGGTGCTTAACAAGCATGATAGCCGCCATAATGGAGTCCTACTTGGTTGGTTCCACAGTTCCCATAGGATACTGTATAAGAATTCGTGCATCTCGCAATATATTTGACGATGTAATTTCCCCATGTCGTGAAAGGAAATTTGAGTATAATGTAGCGACACCACCACATGTTAATATTAGGATAGATCCTACGAGCTCGTAGCCATCGTGTCCAACTAGCATGAAATAAACATCGGACGTGGTCGATAGTTAAAAGTTGATTGTTTAATTTCCAATAACTATGACCGTACAATTTTGAAAGTGGCGTCGGAAAGCGTAATAACCAGCTTGCCGGGAGATAGCATCTGTCCAAGAGTAAGCGCACTTGGGCTGATTTGAAAGTAAAAGTATGATTCTTATGAAAATGAAGCCAAATGTCTTTTAAGCCCAAATGTGTAATAAAACGATGAAAAGCTGGAGATGGGTGATATTCACAGCTTGTATCTTGAGGAAACGTGTGATAATTCATGTCTCCAAGAAGCAAAATCAGATATCGTGTAATAGGTAGCATGTCAACAAGTTCTTCGTGATAAAAACGTTCGCGGGCCATACGCTGATTTGTCCCTGAGTGTCCGTAGACAGTCAAAATATATATACCATCAATAACACATCGAATGGCATGCCCTGACGAGGATAGGTGCATATGCGTGGCGTGGATGCCTCGTTTCACAAGTAAATCAGTACCCAATAATGGAGGCACAATATTGGCAATTGCAATATAATTAGACACAAAGGATAGATCATGATCCTTTACCTCCTGCAAACAATATATATCAACATCGTGAAGCGCTATGAAGCGCGCTAATAGCTGTTCATTCGGTATACTGCTTATAGAATTAATGTTTAAAGTTAAATACGAACGGGAATTGACCCCAGCGTTCATTAGGTAAAACACAAGAAGCGTACCCACAAGATGAATGTGCACCGTACAAGGCCGTAAAATATCTAGGACCTGCAAGTGTACCTCGCCCGCAGAAAAATACATACACTGAATAAATCTGCTAAACACCATACTTATTGTTGACCACACAGAAAAAAAGAAAAAATAAGCACTGGATTGTAAACACAAAACCATGAACTTCTCGAAAATAGGTTAATATTTTTGCTATACACAAGCAGGAAAAATCCAAATTTACATAGCTTTCCCACATAACGCAAGTAACACAGGCAGTAAGCAAAACACCAGAACAACATACAGATGGTGATGACGAGACGAAGCAAAGAAACCAGTGAAGTCTAACTACAGTTGCTATTCCACAAGGTCAGGCGTTTGGAGCTCACTCACACTTTCTCGTATATTCAGTTTACGTTTTTTTAGTGTTTGCTGACAATATAGGCGAATAACAGTTTGTATCATCACTAAAGATGTCAGCGGGCAGAGTTACAGCTGGACGAAGCACTAAATCCTGGGTCATACCATGCTTAGACCTGTCGCTGGATCAGGAAGTACTACTGTCGCATATGAAGCGAGAGATGAGGGTGGTGTTCCTGTGAGGGCCTCGGGGGAGCATGGCACCCCGTCCTCCAAATCAGGAACTGAGGGTTGCTTAGCTGTTAATGTGGAAGCGGATGAGTCAATTGATGTCAACTGGGGAAAGTCAGTTTCTGAAGTAGGCAACTGTGTTGACACTTGTTGGGACGTAGCGTCGGAATTTGTAGCACTAACAGAGGATGTCAAGGGCACAAGTCGTTCGGGTTCATGGCGTGTAGTTTTTGTAACTTGACGCAGATCTGTCATTACAGGGGTGTCCCCTTCCAGCCGCATGGAGCGGGCAGCAAGTCGCCGCTGTTTACACATAGAAATAAGGTGGTCGAGTGATCCACAAACGTTGCAAGTTTATTTTTGCCTTTAATAATGTCGAAATGTAATCGAGTAGGGATATGATTTTTAACGTCATCGAAAAAGTTCTGTTACTATTATAAAGGCGTGTAGGGAACACAATTTTCCAGACTTCATACTCCACACTTTTAATTTCACCATAATTACATAATACCTGAGACACTTGTTCATTAGGAAAATCGAATGGCAAGTCCATAATTTTAACTCTCGGAGATTAACTTGTGCATCCATAATATACACATCACTGACAGATTGATCAAAATGGGTAAAAGGTAATATGTATGGAGCCTTAGATAGAAACTTTTCGTAACGATCACTATTTTTTAATTGAACAAACATGCAAATACTCTTCGTTATGCAGCTGTAAAGCTGGAATATCCTCAAATATGTTGGGAAAATGCGCACATAACTGTGCATGTAATTCCGCTGGGCTAGGGCGTATCGTGCGTGTGGTTTTGTCAAACCAAATTTTACACTATTCTTGCGAAGTTCTTGCATAGTACCACTAATACTGGAGCCACAAAACACTACTAAAACTTGAAAAACCTGTTCAGTTATAGTAGTATATCGAATAAGAGTAGAAGCACGCAAAAAATTTGACTGTTCCCAGAGCTTAACTTTCAACGTCTACTCCCGGCAACAGCCAGTCACCGAATCCACCACCCAGCTATCGCGCCACTTCATCTTCCACCCAAACTAATACCTAGTTAAAATCGTTTCATGGAAAAATATAAACAAGATACTAATGCTTGTGTGAGTGCCTTAATGACATACTCGAGACTTCCTTGTTTAACTAAAAAATAAGTTATATAGACGTTCCTCAATGAGGAAAATATCACGAAATGTTCTTCAAGCTGAGGCTACGTCATCGGTTTCAGGGATGGTACCGATTTACATTACATTTCTTCTTTACCATAACTTCTAATTTCCAAAGAAGAAAAGACGACAGAAATTATTTTCACATTGTTTGAATTGTAGAAACACGTGTAGAAATAGACAGTTCTACGTTTATGTTCCATAACTACTAGTTTATTTTCTTATATTCATATGAGGAATTTGTGGCAAATTGAGCCGGTGGCACTAGCCGATTGATCTCGGGCGTTCGGCTTCTGAACATGAAGCGCAATCCACTAGGGGTTCAAATTCCTCTGAAGAGCAAGGTCGGAACTTTAACCGTCCTAAGGATATCTGTATTCGTGTTCCTGTAGTGTTTGAAATACGTCGAAAGAACATGAGGTGCAAGCGACGGGCAATACTCCGATTGTAGCAATTTTTTTTTTAAATTGTGAAAATAGGAAACTCCCATTGCAGCTACCTGGATTCAAATCCCAACGTGGCAATTATTAATTTTTCTCAATGGGAAAGTAATGTTCATGTAATTGGTATTGTAATTATGTCATTCCTTTATTATTATTATTATTATTATTATTATTATTATTATTATTATTATTATTATTATTATTATTATTATAACCACATAAGGAAAGAAAAAGTTACATAGTCGAAGCTATTCATAGGAACAGAAAAAGATATACAGTTTGTCAGATGTTTCTTAAGTTTACACATGAACGCAATAATATTATTACGTTTACGGATTTACAAATAGAATTATCAATTTATGACAACAAGAAACACGTTAATTTATGAGAGGTGTTAGCTGATAACAGTACTGCATTTTGTTTCGTCCTTCTTCTAGATAGAAAGGTGAGGTGACATCTTAAACACGATCATTCGGGTGAGTAGAGTTGTAAGTTCGATCACTATTTACAATTTGTGCACAGCTAGAACAATTCCTTGGAACTCTTTTTTTCCCATACTACAGCAATATGGACGTGTTTAGCCGTTATGTATTCATCAATTCTTGTCCAAACATGTTACGTTCCCAGACGTTTACGAATCAAGGTTGACACGGATGACGTAATTTTGTGTTGTTGGCATTTCACCTGTGAAGGAAGTCGTCTCCATTCTTAGACCCAGAGAAATTTAATATTTCTCATGTTAGTATACATCAGAATTATCAATGTTGCAAAATTGTAAACATTTCCTTAATTGCCACAGCCGAAATCGAACCCGCGATCCCAACATCATGAAACTAACGCTTAAGCCACTACTCTAAGACATCAATGTTGTGGGAGAAGAAAAAAACTAAATGTGCAGTGAATTCAGTAGGTACACACTTTTACGATTCCAGTGTAATAATGCTGAAACTTTCAGATTTTTGTCATGATAAAATAGTAAAGTATTATGCAGAAAGAATAACCCAGAGAATTCAACTTTAAATTGACAACTCATATCTACGGAGGCGCTGCCGTATGCTTTTTCATGCCGAATCATGATTTTGCACGGCACGGCATTGAACAGATACTCATATTGATTGGAATCTTGTGTTTCAGGGCACTGGATTATATTTTTAAAAGTTAACTAATATAACGAACCTTCCTCAGTACCTTGTTTCCTATTTTTACGCGTTTTACTAACTTTTACAGTTTTCTCACAAACTCTTCAAGAACAACGACAAAAACAGAAACATTGAGGACAGTAAAATTCGCAACACTATTCACGCGTTCTTTCCTTGCCTGAAGTAAAACAATAAAATATGGTGAACATGCAATTTTTGGTTTTTCATCTTCTATGAGTTGTAAAACCCAAAGTTGGAGTATGTCAGTGTGCTAAATGGATCGAGTTTTCTGAGTGGGTCATTGGGTCAACAGCATGTGATCCACTGCGATACATCATCCACCGTGACCCACTGCGACACACCACCCACTGTGACCCACCGACCAACTCTGCTCAGTGTATTGTAGACAGCATCTTTTGAACAGCATATTTTTTAGCCATAGAAACTAAAAACACGTTTCTGATGGGTTGCAGCTTTCGATTGTCCAAACGTTCTGGTGTATGTATTGTGTATTATAGTAGTAATAAAAGAAAATTGTCACTTTGTTGGAATTGAGGAAGAAAATTGAAGAAGCAATTGAGATGAAATTATATCATAGCAGTCAAGGTGGAAGAAAACGAGCCCTACGGAGCTTTTAACCCGCTACTACTACTACTACTACTACTTCTACTTGACTGTGGATTCGTATAGCAAAACTGCACACGTAACGTAATCACTTTTTTGAGTGTTATTTTCATCTTATTTTAATGAGAAAAGTTTTGAAAATTTAAAAAATGAAACATAAAAATAAAAAATCCCTTTCGCCCATGTTTGAACCCACACCAAAAGAAATTATAATTACTAGTCCATTGCGCTAGAACTTTCGGCCACGAAGACCGCCTGTAACAGACACTTGATGTCTGTTATATTTATGCTACGTGGCGAGAAACGGATAACTTTATCTAACCAGAACAAAGTATATAGCTCCTATGAGTAGGGTGGAGCGTGATTTAAAAATACGCTTCTAACCACTGGTCAATTTGTCTACGTTTTACTTTCAAGGCCTCCGTTTTCATTTTCATTTGTTTCTGTTTACTTACCTGAGATGAGTATCTCTAAGTGAAAAAAGAACTTTAGGCTTTTTTTTTTTTTTTTGGATATTGACATTTGTAATTGTAGTAATAGCAATAGAACGTATACTACTAATTGGCTTTCGAGATACAACCTGTGAGTGTTGGAGGAGCTAACTACTGGAAAAATACATTTTTGGATTACTGTAATATATAAATTATTATATGAAAAATTGGAATGTAACTATTTGTGCCTAATCATCACAGCCAAATTGAAGTCAAATGAAATGACTCTTGGTGTATTGTTAGGGCTTAGTCCAAACTGGGATGTTATCATATTGCTTTCATTATAATAATATCCTAAGGGACAGTGGGAAGACGAAATTTTGCAAAAAAAAAAATGAATGTCTCACAAGCCGTTAAACTTACGAAGCTGAAATTCAGTATATTAACTCTTTATTGAAAATGAACAGAACATCTCCTAGCATTTTTTAAAACTCGCCTTTATGGGCAGGGCGGCACTTCCTATATATGGTAAATTGATAATGGGTTAGTTTGTAAAAATAATCGAAAATAGTCTATATTAGTTGAGAAAAAATTCAGAAAAAAATTGAGAAACAAAAAATACAGTGCTTCGCATCATACATCCATATATGATTACCATGCGCTTTCTACTATAATAATTGCTGAAGCTTGTTTATTATATGGAGCGCTTAGAGCACACGTCAATCAACCCATAAAGTTGTGAGAAAAATAGACACAAAATTTGTAATGTAAGCTTCTGTACGTTGGTCTACTTACCTTGATTTGGGACTTTCAAATTTCATCCGTTTTTCCACCGAAAAGTATTGTTAATTCAACAAGGAAGTAATTAAGCCATGATAATTTAATTGAAATTTATCGTAATTTCGCCCATGACAAACACTTTACCATTTTATATCGTAAAGGTCAGATTTACCATTATTGTAACAGCGATGCTTGAGCGATTGACCGTAGAAATTCAAACTCCGATTAGTTCGAATTTCACAACTTGGTTTTGCTATTCTTTAGTCAGTAGAGAAGTAGCCGTGGATCATGTGTCAGAGTTGATGGCAATGATTTAGTGGGTTAGTGGCTCATGGTGGGTGGTAGGTCGGAGTGGGTCAGAGTTGGTCACGGAAGGTGGTGGGTTATGGTGGGTCCTGGATCACAGTGGGTAACGGTGGGTGGTTTGTCAGTGGGTCGTGTATCAAGTTTTCATTGACCTACGCCATCTCAAATCTGTAAACCAAACCAAACAAAGAGCAACATTAATACGCAAAACGCTCTTAGCTGTTCATAACAACTATTGCATGATCCGAATAACTCTAGCATATCCACAAATGATTATTTGTCACATGTTACCGAAATACATGACTTTTTCGATAACTTTATACTTTAAATGTTGTTAATACGCAAAAATCGTTGATCTCATCACTTATTCACTTACTCTCTTATGATCATCAAAATCTTTAGGGTACTTCCCGCAGATATAGAAAGGTGAAATGTAGTATCCAAACTTGGTGTAGCGTGCAAGTAAACAAATAAAAAGCAACAGGATGATATTTCGCTCCACCAAACCCCCTACAATGGAGTGTGTTGATTATTCAACAAAAAGACTTGAAATCTAATCAGAAAATTCATAAAATATAAAATTTGTAGCCAAATCTCGACTTTGCATTATTATTATTATTATTATTATTATTATTATTAATAATAATAATAATAATAATAATAATAATAATAATAATAATAATAATAATAAAGGAATAACAGAATTACAAAATCAATAATACCTAATAACACGTAAACGATACCTTCCAATAAAGAAAAAAATAAATGCTAAGGGATGATTCGAACCCGAGTCGCTGTAATGGCAGTTCTCTGCTTTTACACTTTTCCACCAATTCCTCATGCAAAGGCAAGAAAATAAGCTAGTAGTTATGTTAGATAAACATAGCACACACTATTTCTACACTTGTTGATATAATTCAAAGAATGTGAAATTAATTTCTACCGTTTTTTCTTCTTTGTAAACTAGAAGGCATAGAAGAATTGTACTGTAAATCGGAGCATCGCTGAAAACGATGACGTAGCTTTAACTTGAAGAACATTTAGTGATATGATCCTGATTGAGGAACATCTATATAACTTGTTTTTGGGTTAAAGAAGGAAATCTCGAGTAAGTCATTGTGACACTCATAAGGAATGTCTCATTATACGAGCATTAGTATTTTGTATATTCTCACATGCAACGACTTTAACTAGCTACTAGTTTAGGTGAAAGATGAGGTGACGCGGTAGGTAAGTGGTTATCGTATTGAACTTCTATTCTGCGGACCCGGGTTCAAATCCCAGCCGTGCTGAAACTTTTTCAAGTGTTTCAATTCCAATGCATACTCAGTGTGGCAAGCAAGATCTTCTCTTCCCTAGAAAGAAAAAGATGTTGGAATAAGGACAATTGGAGAAGGTCTGCCAATTGAGACAGTCATTTACAAACTTGTTTCCTGCAGCTGTTCTAGATTTGATACTTTCAGCTACTTTCAAGCATTTACTGATTCATGCGTGGCCAGTATTTTTATTTCTCTAAACATACAATATATAAAGAAATAATACATTACATACATAGCAATATTGAGATTAATATATGGTGTTCATGGAAAACACGATCCAAACCATAGAGATTCATCTTAGAATGGAGAACTGTTTCGTTAGTCACCTACTTTACATTTTACCTGCATAAACACCTGATTCAGGGCTACCAACTGTTGCCAGTGCCGAGAAAAGTTACGTGTAAGTTGGGTTGCATCTGTCTAGGAGTTCTCACAACTGCAAATTACCTGGACCCTAAGTAATAGAATTATAACAGTCAGGGGTCCAGGTACTTATGTGACTGACTGTTGAAAGCATGCAGGACTACTATCTTATTTTGGATTTTATGTGTATATTAATATCGCATGTACAGAGAATAACAATTTAATATTTCATAAACTAGTGGAAACACCTAAACATAACATTAAGTGAAAATGTGAAATTTATTTTATTTAAAATTTGAGAACAAACATGATTTGTCATCATTCTCATTTTAGTCCTCATTCCTAAAAGCAAGATCGCTGTGTTTCCGAACACTGGACAATATTTTATTTCATATCTTAATTATTGATATTTTGGATAGATGAAAGAATGTTGGTAAATATAAATGTAATTTTGTTTTTCTTTTGAATTCAATGACTTCAAATTTATAGTAATGGCAAAATTCTTCGAACTAGTTTTATTTAGTAATAATAATACTTATTATTGCACATACTTTTATAGCAGATTTCATTACCCTCCTGTTTGAAGCTGTTACAAATTCATGCTTAGTGGAACAGACGATATAGTTAGGTGGTGATTTTATAGTATCTGTGTTTAATTACAAATAGTGAAATGTGAATTATAGAATATGAATAGCACAAGAAATTTCTATTTGTGTATGGATCAATATTAGAGTCAAGTCGTAATGTATATTATAATATGTAGAAACTATGCAAGACTATTATCTTATTTTGGATTTTATATGTATACTAACATTGGATGTACAGAAAATAACAATTTAATATTTCATAAACTATTCGTATAAACACATAAACCATACCAACCTTGTATGAAAATGTGAAATATATATTTTATTTAAAATTTGAGAATTACATAACTATTTAAAATCGAGTACAGTGACAACTATGGACAAAATTATAAATTAATCTAAATTAGTTGTCACTAGAAAATTATTCCAAACTTTATTTTTCTTGTAAAATGCCCATTTTTATTTTGCTGTGAATAAAGATTAATTACTACATAATTTTATGTCAGTATTTGCGCAAAGAATTTCTTTGTATTTTAGGAGTTGTTTCGTAAGAATTCTGCATTATATTTTCAATTAAGACAAATTAGTTTTTTAAAACTAGTAACAGCAGAGTTCCCATGTGTTCAGGGATAAATTTGGAACATATCTTCTGAATTATAATTTGACAGGCTTGAAGGAACATATTTCATAACAGCTGTTAAAATGGCTGCTCTATCTTAACTATCCAATTTACATAATTTATTACACATTTATAATTATTATCAACATAGTTTAAGTATTAGTTACATTTTTAAAATAACAGATGGATAAATTAAGCAATTTAAACCTCATCCAAAATTTCAAATTTTTGATTTTAGGCATATAATTCGATATGATCTGTGATAAAAGCAAAATAATTTTAACTAATTTAAATGCTGGGAGTTTACTTAAATAGTAACATTAGGGTACTTACTAGTAGGGTAGATATATGTATGTTTTCTTTAGAAATTTTAATCAAAATTGAAAAACCGAAGATGGAGTAACCGTAAATTGGTAACTAAATGTTTTATCTTCTTTAACATGTCAACAAATAACATGAAGTTCTAAGTGTGTTTTTCAGAATCAAATCCCATGAGAAATCTTAATTGATTATGCTTAAATATTGAATAACATTGAACTAAATTAACTTGTCTCTTTATTTTACTACTTAATTATTGATATTTTAATTTGGAAATATGGAATGGAACCACTAATCATGTGTCGGGGCCGGTGGCAGGAGGCGATCAAAACTTCTACGGCCACTTGTGAGGGAGTCCCACCACAGGTCATGAACATAAAAACAGATTATTAGCGACACTATCTCTACCGAAGGTTGCCGGAATCAAACTAAAAGATTAATTAATAAATGACAACGGTGAAGTCTTGAGAATATCACTTACTTGAAGAGTTGCCAGACATTTAAAATAAAATGGAGGTGAGAAAGCAGTGTCTTGGCTCAACAGTTAAATTATTAAGGTAAGGAGGAGGTCCGTCCTGTTCAAACAAGGGCCGACCAACAAGGCTGTCGGCAGGGTGACTTGATAGAGAGATGGGAACAGGATATTTTGAGTGGCTACGTGTGACAATAACAACACCAACTAATCACAAAGTTCAAAGCACGAGTTTAACAAGATTATAAGGGAGCCTGGATTCACGAATGTCCCGCAGGTAATTGCCAGCACTTTGGGGTAGTGGCGGCTCCAAAGGGGTCACTAGTTAACGTGAAGCCCATACAACAAAGAGATTAATTAGCACACCAAAATAATAGACAACTAGGACTCGTGCAAAGAAATAAATATTTGTATCGGAACAACAACTTAAGAATTAGGCACTTATTACACAACAATGAATTCAGTTAAAGCTAGTACAATGTAAACAATTTTATCAACACAATTAATGGACCTCAAATATGTAAACTTCACAAGACAAGGTCAGGCTTGGCTATACTTAATTAATCAAAAGAAATATTGTTTCATTAGAGACTTAGATAATTTAGCCTAGTAACAATTTGATCGATAAAACAATAAAATGGAAGAGATAGTTATCGCTAACAACCTTAGTTGTAGAATCACTTTATAACAACACAAACATTGAAATCGGAGATTGGGTACACAGAAGTAGACGTGATCCTGAGTTGATGCGAGGAATCAAGACGCACAATTAGGATCACCAAAACAATTTAAATCACTCACCTCGCAATTAAACACCTACGGAGATTGAAGAGTTCCAAGTGGCCTCTGGAGATGTCGTCGAGTCGTGTATAAGTCCAGTTGAGCTTAGCGTAGCAAGATGTTCACTGCGACCAAGAATTCGTAGAAGGCGTCTGTATTGGTCCGAGCGGCAAAATCAGCAAGATGCTATCACTTTCTACGGAGAGCGAAGTCCTTTCTCCAATCGGAATTCCCACGGGCGAATGCAGAGATGGCACTGGAGTCGCAGAGCACACAGGATGGGGATGATTTACTAAACCTTCGAAATGACAGAAGGTGAAGCACTCAGTCCTCGATAGGCGTGACTGGCGTAGTAGTTCACGTAACAACAAGATAACAAGAGAGATGTTCGTAATAATAGACTTCGACGAACGGCTTCTTCGGAGTTACTTTCTGAGAGTATATTAGAGTAGGTGAGGTAGTACTTTGAGAACTTTAGATAGGCGTTGTAAATGACTGGAACGCCAAGTTAGAAGTAGTATGAGTTTTATTGAATGTTGCTTTTGTACAGCACAGAAGAGTTTATAAGCGATAAGTTTGTTATACAGCACAGGTAACGTTAGATGACGCCTAAGTCCCGTGGTGTATGCGTGAAATTTGAGAGGGGGTCAGAATATGACCGATGTTAAAGAGAAATAAGGGCAGTTCAATGAAGGGATCGAAATGTGACTGCCGGCATGTAGTAGTAGCAAACTTACTAGAAACAAAGCTCAGCACAATAACAAAGTTCTTACAGTCTGCACACACGAAACGAAAGCAGAAATGGTCCTTGGTAGGAGAACGGAGATGACGGAAGTCTCCATTGACACAGTGTAATAACACACTCTGGTAATGCACTAAGTTCTTCTCTCTATGACTAACAAAGTCAGAGAAGAGAGACAAAGTTCGGCGGGCGAAGGGCAAAAGCCTGAGCCCAAGGAGTGGGCCGGAGCCCCGGTGACGAGCACGGCGCCTGTGCCTCCGTGTTAACGCAGCACTTCTTCCCCGTCGAAGACGATGGATTTTCCCCGAAACAGTCTGGTAGAGCTGTTTTGTATTCAGGGAATTTTTTCACACGTTACGTACATGGGCGTATAATAGGGTGGTGTCTTTCCAAAAGGGAGGACACTCGTGTGCAATAAAATTACTCATTGCGTTTAGATTGGATGCTGATTATCTAAACGACGATTTAGGGTATTAACTAGAATAGTCACGCATGAGCGTTATTATAAACAGTATAAGGCTTTAGCGTCATCTAGTACATAATATCCAAATTAAAAGTTAAAGGTGAATTTGATAATACAAAGAAAATCAGGGGTCATCAGGTTTTTATAGGTAGTCTCACAGTGATACCAAAAATATAAGTGTTCAGTAGACGCTTATTTTATACAGTGTCAAAATAGACATATTTAGTATTTTTGAATTGTCAACTTCGGCGCCAAAAAGTTGGTTATATGTCTAGCATGTTTTTGAAAACATCTGGGCTTAAACAGAGAACAATGAAAGTAATCAGAAAATAACATCAGACTCTCAGATAAGACAAAAAGGTTGGATATTCCGTTGCACGTGCAGCGAATCGAAGGTTATAGGTTACCAATTCAGATCTGTTTCTCAAGATGTAAAGAGGGGAGAAAAAGATATGAGTTTCCTCTTACGAGACAACAGCTAACTTTAGATATTCGTCTGGCTTAGTTGTTCCACAGAAAGAACAAAAATATAAGGAAAGAAATTTAACACTGAATGATACCTACAGTAAGTAGATGACAATAAAATAATTAAACGGTTTTTAAATACTAATTAAGAATTAATAACAATAAGAAAAGCAAAAAATTAGATCGGCCCGAAGGCGCCACAGGTCGGCCGGTACACATGTATATAGGACGTTATTAAAATATTTAAGTAAAATAATCTTACTATACTAACGAGGGAACCTATCCAAGTGCAACTCTGACTTCGAGTCGAGACTATGGCCGTTGGATACCTTGTCCCAAAAGAACATAACACGAAAAGGGATACATCCTCCATTGCGGAGATATAAGCGTGAAAAGTTAGAAATTGAGCTCAATACTGTACATTACAAAGTCAGATTCCGGGTCAGATTTTTCGAAAACGGTCGGGTAAAGAAACTCAACGAATACATATCAAATTAGTGTGGGGAGCCCAGCACATTTTGAATGAAAATTTGTGTCCCCGGGGCACTCGCAGGGTCCCGGGCGGGGTCCAACTCAAAATTTGGAAATGGAACCTGGGGTTAAGTAGCATACTGTATGAAAGCTATTCTTAAATAAAAGAAGATACAACAAATCTCAAATCTCTACGATAACCCTGTGCCAACGGGCAACTGGTCAAAATGTCAATAAAACCTACATAAGAAAATCTATGGCCACGCTTCTAAATCCGTTAAGTTGCGACAATAACAAAACACAAAAAACACGTTTAAAAGTGCAAGGTATTGAATTAAAGCAAATTGCTCTTTCACAGAGTCCATGACCATTGTTCTAGAAGAGAAAGAATACATTGTCAATCGCAACCGTCGTGGAGTGTGAGAAGGTCAAAAAGCAACGGTATATGCTTCGCGCATCGGGCCCCCTGATTCACAGAGTGTACCGTGAAATTTCTATCGGAGGATTTGCTGAACGAGAAACATGATGGTAAAGACGAATATTAGTGACCTGGAAACTGTGAAGCAACTTGGAGAGGAGTGGGCTTGGAGAAACCTGGAATAATGGTGCAGAAATAAAACATATCGGAGGATGCTTTTGAGAGAGAGACTCTGCAGCAATTTGCTTTACGTCAATAACTTGCACTTTTAAACATGTTTTTCTGTTTTGTTATTGTCACAACTTAACTGATTTAGAAGGTGACCATAGATTTTCTGATGTAGGTTTTATTGACGTTTTGACCAGTTGCCCATTTGCACAGGGTTATCGTAGAGAGTTGAGATTTTTTCTATCTTCTTTTATTTAAGAATAGCTTTCATACAGTACGCTACTTGACCCCAGGTTCCATTTGCAAATTTTGAGTTGGACCCCGCCCGGGACCCTGCGAGTGCCCCGGGGACACAAATTTTCATTCAAAATGTGCTGGGCTCCCCACACTAATTTGATATGTATTCGTTGAGTTTCTTTACCCGACCGTTTTCGAAAAATCTGACCCGGAATCTGACTTTGTAATGTACAGTATTGAGCTCAATTTCTAACTTTTCACGCTTATATCTCCGCAATGGTTGCGATGGAGGATGTATCCCTTTTCGTGTTATGTTCTTTTGGGACAAGGTATCCAACGGCCATAGTCTCGACTCGAAGTGAGAGTTGCACTTGGATAGGTTCCCTCGTAAGTGTAATGTTGGAATTAATATAAACTGGAATTTTAACTTCAATTGCTTCAAAGAATGTTCACTATGATTGGTGAGTGTGGCATATACTAAACAATGTATCACATGTCGAATAGCGTATATCCCTTGCCCAAATTATTCTGCATCGTATGAGAATAATATTGAAGGAATATAATAATAAACAAAATTTAAGAGAAAATTCTATTTGAAATAATTGTAGTTATTATAAGCAATGATGATTAAATATAACGAAATAAATGAATGTACTATGTAATTGGTTATAGATAACTCTGTTAAATGAAGAATGATATTTTACGCTCGGAGATGACAAAATAATGAATTAGAAGATTTTGTGCTGATCGATTTGGATTTATACGACATATTCAATGTTCCTTTTAACTATTACCTAAAGCAGCATATTATGTACAGTTAATAATTTCAATTTTCAGTGATTGTATTGTATTCCATTCTACCAACTGGTTATTTGTGGATTTGTACTGTAAAACTCAGCGGATTTGTAAATGCAATTATTTAACTCGAAATTCGTTTTATTCGATATTTTAACTAAGCTACGGATAAAGTATAATTCGGTTGTAATGTAAATAATGAAATGAATTTATCAAATTTACAGTTTGCCTTATTATTATAATTTGCAGCATTGTTTTAAATTTATAAATTATTAAAACGTTTGAAATATATAAATAATTTGTTTTTCGAGGTTCTGTACAGAAACAACTGAGACCTGGAACATCTAAATTCCATTCGTTTTATTCAACATTTTGGAAGATTTACTTTCAGTGGAGACTACAGTTGTTTTACTGAGCCTTAGTATTTTAATATTACATGAGGAGAATAATTTTAAAACAACATAGTATAACTTAATAACTGAATGGTGAACCATCCACCTGTCAAGTGGGAGATCTTTTTTAGTTTAATCACTAATTAGTATTATTTTTCTGTTTACAACTAACTAACTTACTCACTATCTAACTAACTAACTAACTATGAAACCCGGAAGTTCAATTCCGCGTTCAAAAAAAAAAAAAACTCTCCATTGATTTCTATCCTTAACCAACTGGAACCAGTTTCTACTTTGTATTTCTATTTCTGCGAGATCCATTTCAATATTCTCCTATCTGTGCCTAGGTCTTTCTAATGTCGTTTTCCGATTGGTCTTCCAGTTAAGACTTTGAAAGCGCTCCTACTTTCCTCCATCCTGGCTACATTATCTGCCCACTTGAGCCTCCTAGACTTGATGCCCCTAATAATGATTGGTAATCCGTATAAATTATGTAGTTCCTCGTTATGAACTTTCCGCCATTCTCCATTCCCATTCCTCTTGGGTCCGAATATTCGTCTCAGATTTTGTTCGCAAATACATTCAGTCTACATTGTTCCCTCAAAGTAAGCGACCATGTTTCGCAACCATACAAAACAAGAGGCATGATTATCGTTTTGTATATTTTAAGCTTCAAATTCTCGACAGAATTCGCGACGACAAGAGATTTTGAACTGAATAATAACACGAATTGCCTGCTTTTAGTAGACGCTTAATTTCTTTCTGAATATGATTTTCGTCTGTTAATAAGGGGCCGCTGTGGCTCAGTGGTAGAGCGTTCACCACTGGTGCTTGGGGTCCCGGGTTCGATCCCAGCCCCCGTAAAGTGAAGTGGACAAAGACCTTGTGTGTGGGTTTTCTCGGAATCCTCCCGTTTCCTCCCACTTTCTTCATTCCACCATCTCATTCATTCCTCATAATCACCATCTCCTTTAGCGTAACTGTCATAATCGTGGGACGTAAAACTCAAAGATTTCATTTAATTTCGTCTGTTAATATTGTTAGTTAGTTAGTTAATAGGTGAATTATTTTTCCTTCAAGTGTCAGTATTATCTCATGCAAGAAATAAAGGGTATATATACAATCATAAAATCAAATGACTACCTCATTATGTTTAATTAATTTTCATTTATTTGTTTATTTATTTATTTACTTTTAGAAAATGCATGCAGTGAGAGGGGAATGTGTAACAAGGATGCATCATATTTTCTTGATGGTAAACACAGTATTAAGAATAACGTAATATTACTTTTCGCTGATAGTGTGCTCTACTTCCTTCTACTCATTGCAATCGAATGCAAACTTCACTCCAAGCTTCTAAAAATGGTTATCAGGTTATTCAAGAAAACAGATGTAACATCAGATACTTCTGATATAGAAGAAGATGTCCGACGGGAAAGACATAGAATAGCACAGGAAATTCTGGGTAGGTTAAAACAAATCTTTTCTTTCTTACTGTGTAATTTTTCTATATTTACAGATATTGACTAATATACTTACTGTCGGTTTGACCAGTTCACATATCGTTGCAATTAGTTCATATTTTGACATTTTTTATTGTTAAATATCTAGTTTAGCGGCTTTCTCTATATCATTCAGTAATAACAGTTCTTAAACATGATCAAGATTTTTCATAGGAACTGAACTCAAACGCTCCGATAATGAAACTTCTCAACATTACATTGTAAATAAGAATTAGTGATTTCATACCCCCACAATATTAACAAAGGTCATTTCCATATTTAATATACACATATTTTTTCAGTTTATAGGTATCATTGAGAGAAAGAAAAATATAAACTAACAACCGTTACTATACGATTACACATCTTTTTTGAATAATTCATTTTCATATTAGTGTTAATAGATATTAGATCACGCCACATCATCTTATTTGAGAAGTTTCTAGGACATTTCTTGTCTTCATATTCAGCGAAGAATTACTTTTGTTCATCATCATTTCTTCTTGCAATATGTTCGGTGTACTGCCATTTCACTGCCTTCATAAGCTTCACTACGTAGTCATATGTTCATCTTTCCAATTTATATTAACTAACAGATAGAATAAATTAATTGAACAATTTCTGCTTTTCCGATTCATAGATACATTGGCATTTTACTTTTAAATACCCAGGCGCACCTTCTGAATACACCCTGGTCGATTTTCTTCCATCACATTGGAATACAAAAGAATATTTTGCAGCTGATAGATATAAGTATTCATTTTCTTTAATTCCATATTTTAAACTTACAAATTATATTCTTAAGAAGTTTTTGAACATCACTGTCAACTTTTCCATATTCATTTTAAATATACAAGAATTTGCACGTTGGGTAAAACCTTTTTCTGCAGTTTAAGCGATAAAGTTGTATTTATTTTATCGATGTGACTTCCCTCAATGACCGTCACCTTCTCTATACACTGCATCGCTCTTTATGACTATTCCATTACCTTAAAAGTGACAAGAGAAGACGTGAACTAAATATAGTAAAGACGAAAAAAAAACAGTAAAACAGATGGACCGTTTTCAATAGAAATCGTTCTGAGACAACGAAAGTTTTTCAACCATTAACAGGGTAACCTCCATTACCAATTTTGACATTTCGTTTGGAAGAACCTCTGTTTTTCTTAACTGTTTTGTCAAGAAAATTATAAAACACATATCCCCTTAGTTTACGACTACCATATCCATGCGCAATTTCATTAATTTTGGTCAACTTTTTGCTGTGCTCATAGCGTAGATTTTCAAATGTTTGTGCGAGATCTTTCGCCCTCGAGAACAGTCTTCCCACAGAAAATAAAAGATTATAATTGTTTATTTTATGTATACTGTTCCTGTATGTAATTTTTTTACTATCCTAAGTGTACTTAATGTATTTCTCATCTACCTACATTGCCAATTTTGACATTGCATTGTCATAAGTTTAGAGGGGTCTCTGGAGCAGAGATGATCATTTTTCCTAACCCTCCCTCACCCTCACTCTCAATTGACCCCCCTCACCCTCCCTCACACTCACCCTCCATTGACTTCCTCACACTCACCCTCCCTCACACTTACCCTCAATTGACGCCCTCACAGTCATCCTCCATTGACGCCATCCCCTCACCCTCCCTCACACTCACCCTCCATTGACGCTCTCCCCTCACCCTCCCTCACACTCACCCTCCATTGACGTCCTCACACTCACCCTCCCTCACACTTACCCTCAATTGACGCCCTCACAGTCACCCTCCATTGACGCCCTCCCCTCACCCTCCCTCACACTCACCCTCCATTGACGCCCTCACACTCACCTTCCCTCACACTCACCCTCCATTGACGCCCTCACACTCATCCTCAATTACTTTATCGCCCTCACCCTCAACTACTAAAATGAGGGAGGATGACTATCTCTGGTTTGGAAGTCTAAAAGTACGTATATAACCAGAAGCAGAAAATATCTTTTTATTTGATAATTAATTATAAAGTTATTTATTGCGGCTTGCAGCTTTGTACTTTTCTTATATATATTTTTCTCTTACTTAGAAGAAGAAATAAAGCCTTTTCTTAGTTACAATTTCAGAATGAATGAATATATGAATATTTATTAGTTTCTCTTCTGAACGAATATATGAAAAAAGAAACATTATTTCCTGAAAACGTCTAGTATTTTTCATTGGTTACTTTCGTTAAACTTTGAAATTTTCGGTAGCCAAAAACTTGCAGTAGATATTTTTATATATTTCGTAATTATTATTTCTATAAAGTGAAAATATTAAATATAGAAAAGTAATAAAGCTATGAGAAACATCTTGTCTTCGCGCATGAAAAGCGTATGAAACTGATGGAATATTGATATGACGATTTTCTGTGAACGACGATTAATTCTAAGAAAAAAACTACATTACATTTTCTAACATATTTTCCAGAAATGAAGAATTGCAAGATAATTAATTTTATGAACCCTTACCCTCACCCTCAATTGACGCCCTCACCCTCACCTCCCTCACACTCACCCTCACCCTCCCTCACACTCATCTTCCATTGACGCCCTCACACTCATCCTCCCTCACACTCACCTTCAATTACTTTATTGCCCTCACCCTCCAACGCCCTCACCCTCAACTACTAAAATGAGGGTGAGGTGAGGGTGAGGGCGGCCCTCATCAGGGCAAAATGAGGAAGGATGACCATCTCTGCTCTCGAGGGGCGTCATTTCAGACTTCGCTTGTGGGGGGGGCAAGAGCACCACCGACATAAGACTTTTCATGTTTTGTACTAGTATATTAGTATACAATTTATTAAAGTATATGTGTTCCTCAAACTCTTGGGGGGGGGGCAATTGCCCCTCCTGCCCCCCCTAAATGACGCCCCTTGGTCTCTGCCCTGTTCCGACTCCAGTGTTAAGGAAAATATGAAACAAGTATTCCCTTATTTTATATCTACTGTAAATGTCGACAATTTGATTCAAATCAATATACTTCTTCCTGCGCTCTAAGCGTCGTCTTTCAAATTTTTGGATCAAGACTTAAGACGTCAAGAACCATTTTTCAGCAGATTTGTTTGCTTTTTGTTTTTTAAGGCATTCGCTTCTTTCATGTATACTATCTACCCACCAAATTTGATCGAAAACGGTTTGGATCATTAAGATGATGTATTTTGCAAGTATAAAAGGTATTCAGATATTTATAATTACTTTCTAGTCTCGAGCGAATAAAAATTAATCATAGATTAGAAATGTCAAAGTAGAGATAGAAAATATATAAAATGGAATATAGATTGTTTTCAATTGAGTTCCCCTGTAGGCATAAGGTAACTTCTAAGTGCATAGTTCTCTTAATACTGAAATCAATTGGTTAACACTTAGTTCCTGACAACTTGATTTCTGCTTTAAGACATTCTCGTATATAGTTGTTATATTAATATTTTTCCTATTATTAACAGAGGAATAGAGAAAATATTCAATACTAGCAGCGTTCACCCCGCTTCGCTGCGGTCACCCCGGAACGCAATAAACTTTGTTACTTACATAATTTTTACTTTTTCGCTTTCAAGTGATATGATAAAAACCATAGAAGATTGCAGTAAATGTTAACATTATATCGCCTGTCATTTCTGTTAACCCGCCCCGCTTCGCTGCGGTCACCCCGGAACGCAATAAACTTTGTTACTTAGATAATTTTTACTTTTTCGCTTTCAATTGATATGATAAAAACCATAGAAGATTGCATTAATGTTAACATTATAGCGCCTGTCATTTATGTTAACCCGCCGAGTGACACGGTCATGCGGGTTGCATATAAATACGTTTATTTTTACCTATGATGAACTAACAAAGGATTTGTACGTTATGGACACTTGAATGGTCAATTATCTCAAGACACTGGTAATTAAAAATTAAAGTGATATGAAAAAAACCATCTAGGGTCCAAATCCTAATAACCCCCCAAAAATAAAAGAAATTGGTTCAGCCGTATTAGCGTGATGAGGGAACAAAGGATTTGTACGTTCTCTTTTATAATATAGATATTATGTACAATAAGCTTTTAAGTAACAAAAAAGTACTAAATATTTTAATATTGTTAGATAATTTGATTCCTAAAATACTTTATCATTTTTCTTTGATTGTTTCATTCCATAGGTCTTCCTGAAAACTTACATTCCAATTCTGATGTTTTATTGATTGAAGATTTGAAGAAAAATTTCAAGAAGTTTTCGGCTGTTAGAGGATTACAATTTGGAGTTGGTTATGGAGAATGTTTTGGTCTTTTAGGAGTCAATGGTGCTGGTAAAACATCAACGTTTCGAATGCTCACAGGAGACTTAGATCCAACTTCAGGAAATGCATATCTTACACAATGGGACTTAATTAATAACAAACAACAGGTTAGAAGTATATCCAACACGTAAATACAATCTAAAAGTTGCTACCTCTTGAAGTTCGATTCCCGGTGGGTGCACCTAGTTGCACTTAGTCGAAAAAGTGTAAAAAGCTTTTTCAGGCCAGTCATCCTAAATGAGATTTTCCTGCCATTTCCTCATTCATACCAGGCAAATGCCGGAATGGTATCTACTATATAGGTCCCAGGCCGCTTCCTTCCTTCCCCAATCCTATCTTCCTTTCCTTTCCCCGGATATCGGGCTCGATTCCCGGTGGGGGTACAGTTGAACGACCAAAGTGGTTCGAATTCCACTATGATCAGTAGATCCATGTCTCCTTTAACCTAGCAGGCATAAGCGTGGGACGTTAAACTAAATAAAACCAAACTTTCCCCGGATAATGTGCTCGCCGACGGACGTCATCCCTCATACGTGACGGGTTAAATGACCATAGATGCCGAAAGTCCAGAAACGTAAATTCTAAATCCTAAATCCTACCTCTTGAAGGTCAAGTGATTAATGTTTGTGTGGTGCCGAGTTCGATCACCGGTAGCTGCTTGCCTCAGATACAAACTTAAATAATAGTTTTGATCTCACTTTGATCAATTAGCTCCCGTTTCATATTTTCTTGGGATCTGAAAAGGGATGTTAAACTCATCAATCAATCAATTTGGGAGCCTTTTGGATTAAAAACTACAAACACCGCATTCGTGGTTTTTCTTGGGGTTCTCTTGTTTTCTCTCAATTTCTTTATCCCACATTTCGTTCATTATCGTCATTGGGTTAGTCTCGGAGTATAAACATGGAACGTTAAACTAAAAGCAAAAAAAGAAGGAGAATTATACAACATGATTGAGTAAATATATATTCTCTCAAACTAAGTTCATTCAGTTTATACATTTTTTAATGAATTCTGATTTATTTTCCGTTATTTATTATTGTTTTGAAATGGAAGTTCTATCTTTTGTAGTAACACAATAATCTCTTTTAATGCAAATAGAGTAATTAATGGTTTGAGTAGCGGCCAGAATCTCGTGGCCCAAAATCTCGCCACGGGAAACTCCGCTTGACTCAGATCTCGCCACCCAAAATCCCGCCTGCCCAAAATCTCGCGTGACCAATACATTGCGGTCCAAAATCTCGTCTCATCCAAACCTTCGCCGTCCAAAAATTTCGCCTCACCAAAATATTATGAGACGTGATCTTACCTAAGAGAGTTCCGTCGGTACGAAACTTCGCAACAATGACTTCTTCAATATAGGATGCTTTAAATATCGCTATATCTATAAACTTGAAAGGTAATACATAGATAATTATATTACAAGTGGAATATGCGTAGACTTTTTATTTATAGTTTCCAAGATTGACATTTGAATGCTATTTAATCTACATTTGTCATGTTTTTGTTATGTCATGTGTTTTAGAAATTCACTTGTGCATATCTTGAGAATTCAAAGTCTGCACTTCATAATATTTCACACGCTAACAAAGGGAGGCAAATCTACTACCATGCCAAGTTTGATTCCGATCAGATGAGTTTGCTATCTGGGATTTTATTTTGGAATACATGACTCAAAGCTTTACCACCTACAACTCGGGAACTATAAATCTGCACAACATAATATTTTATTCTCTTAGATAGCAGGTCAAGTTCTACCATCATATCAACTTCGGTCCTGTTCGGATAAATTCGGTTGAAAATGTACAATATATAGTGTTCTTAATTTTTCATTAAAAAAAAATGGAGAACGAAACTAAGTTTGATGAATAAGATTTCTTTTCATTTGAGTTTATTTTAGAATTATATGTTCATTCATTCTGAACCCGTCAAGTTTTTACGCTTCTACTGTAAGTAATCATTCCGGCCCCCATACCATCGAGTCATTTTTCTTTTTCTCAATATTGTATTATTATTATCATCATTTTAATCTCAGAAACTCATTGAATGAATTGTTATGGGAAGACTTCGCCCCTCGAGGTTCTGGCCAAGTGAAAGTTTGGGCGGCGATGTTTAGGATGCGCGAAATTCAGGCTAGGCGAGATTTTTGCCCTCAATGTTCTGACTCCGCGAGATTTTAAGTAGTGAGATTTTGGCTAGGCAATGTTTTCGATATGCACGATTTCGGCGGCGAGGTTTCAGCCACAAGATTTAGACCGTATACCATAATTAATCAGTAGTCCCGTGATTTCAAATGGATTGTAAAGCTTACTTTGGTGCGGGATTCTATTTACAACTGGAAAACGTGATTTTTTGTGTTGGTCTTATATTCTGAGACAATCTGAAAACTTCTTGAAGTAAGAGAGAAGAACTACGGTTTACTTAGTTAAGTATCACCTGGTAGGACACATAGCTTTATTGCCTATATATAGTGCCAAGAATTGAGCTCAAATTCTAGTTTTAGTAAATTATCGTTAATTTATAAATCAGTAATTTTAAAACATTAAGAAATAAAGAGTGGTATATTAGAATATCGTGAATAATTAAAAAGGCCAGGAAAAAAGATACTACGGTGAAGATAGGCATTTAAAGAGACGTGTAGTAAAAATAAAGATAAGAAGTATAAGATAGCACTAACAGTGCGACTTTCATTTACAGTTCTTGGAACAAATAGGATACTGCCCTCAAACTGATGCTTTTATAGAGGCACTTCCAGGAAGAGAGATGTTAAGATTATTTGCTTCTCTGAGAGGTGTTCCAGAGAGTGATGTTGAACAAGAAGTCAACAAATGGATTGATGCAGTAGGTATGAACATCTTATTTTTGTTTTGCTGTAGTATAAATTGTGGTCCTTGCTTTCGAGTTGTATTAAATATTCCCCCAAAAGAATTGAAGTTCTTGATATTACAGCTATTCAGTATTGATCCTGTGTATTGGCATATTTTGTAGTAGAGAATACGTGATCTTTCCATGTCTGAGAAGTAAGAAGAATCGGAAATTGATTCCATACACATAAGTTTAAAACCTTATATTGTAAGTATGTGTTTAACAGTGCTTTAGTTAGGGATTGGATTTTTATTAAAGGTTTAGTCGTCCTTATTGGGACGTAGGTTTCGTGCTTACTGAAAAATAGAAGCGACTTCTGTTAAATAGAGAAAAGGGCAGTCATAAACTGTGGTATGGAAAAGTAAATTAAGAAAATGAGACTAAAACTATTAGAAAGAATAAAAAAAAGCAGAGTCTCTACTGGAGTTCTTTGGCATATTTCCAGTATTTCCAGTTTCTTGCTAGAAAAAATTCTAGTATACTACTATAAGCTGAAGAATGGAGTGAGTGCCGCATACAACGATATGCTGCAGTATTTAATAGCCTATAAAATATGTTGAAATGAAATCTTGAAGTTTTACATCCCACGGTTATGCCTGCTAGGCTAAAGGAGGCGGTGATGATGAGAAATGAAGTAAATGATGAAATGGAAAAAGTGGGAGAACCCGAGGAAACCCACGCATATGGTGGTTGTCCACCACAAAGTTCACATGCGCAAGTTGGGATCGAACCAAGGACTCTATGCACCAGAGGTGAACGCTCTACCACCGCGGCCCCAAAATATGTTGAAAAAGTAGTTTTCTTCAATATTCTAATACAAAGAATACACAAAAACAAGTGGATTAAAATAAAGAAATAAGTTTTGTTTCACAATGTGAAATCACGTTAGACTTCAAAACTGTTTGAATTCAATGCTCAAACTTGATATTGTACATCCATAACTAGTGGTTACAATAGAGAAATAAGATCAAAGATAGAACCGGTTCCTTTGAGCTGAATCGCAACAAATCGCTTGCTATATCTTATTATTTTTACTCTTCGAGAATTAACAGTAAAAATGCAAGTATAATTGATGTTTATCACTTCTGGTTGCAATAAAAATAATAAAATCAGAGATAAAACATATTCTTGGTACTGAATCCACATAAAAAGTCTGAAACGCTCCACTCCCACCACCTTCCGGTTTCAGTAAAAGGGTGTTTCATATGTTCTAACTTGATTGTCTTCAGGTTCGGGTACTGACCTAGACACTCCTACAGTTAAAACAGTTATCCTTTGCTTTTCTATCTGGTGTACATCAACTTACCGACCAGTACCAGTACCGACTATATAATGCAACTATTTAAGAAACATCACATAAATATCTATAAAGTGTTTTTATTCAGGATTCTTCATTACCTTTTAACAACCCTCTGGATTCTATTGATCCTTCAGAAGCGAATTGCGAAGATCCTTCAGAAAAGCTAAGAGGAATTTCTAAGGCACGAGAAAGAAACCACTGTATATCGGTGCAGGAACTGAAACTGTAGACATCTTTCAAGGTAAAATTTTTTCGCCCTCAAATGAAGCTCCGAAAATTCCACTGAACTAACTTGAAACATCTAAAACGCTTTCTTGTATGCGCAATGCATTTGCGAAAAATTACGTGTACATAATTTGTTCTTTTGGAAATATAGTTGAGGCCTAAAATAAAGCGCCCAAGAACGCCACTGAACTAATTGTAGATAATTGATCTATACCTAAATCGTTTTCTTGTACGAGAAAATGCATTTTCACAAAGTTTTGTGAACATTTTGTTTTTTTGTAATATAAGTGAGGTGCTCCCAAATTGATACCTCCAGAAACGCCACTTAACAAATTTTTCAAAAGTTGAGACAAAGCTAGATCGGTTTTACGTATCAAGAAACGTTTCACCACCAAATTTCATGTTAATCGTTAGAGCCGTTTTCAATGCAATGGGCTTTCAATCTTTCCTCCTTTGTAAAACGAAGCCCTACCTATGATGACGTCACATTTTTGTTCACAGACGTTTATATCGGTGGCTACGGCCTGGCACACGTGATCTGTGATTCTTTCTTTCTCTTCATTTGTAATAGGCCGTGTGTATGATTTCGTTCGACAGCAAGTAGTTGCTTGATTAGTGTTAAGCGTGACGTCATACCATGAAGAATAAAGGCTAATGAAAGACACATGCCTCCGCGCCTCCCCGACTCCGTCAACAAAAGTCACATGATTAACTTACGTTAGTGCTAACATTTTACAAACTGTGAACTCTAGTGTTTAATTTTTATATCATGAGTTCTCAGCATCTACTCGACCAATTCTAAAAAAAATCACTACTAGAAAGATCATTTAATGTAGATTACGATGCATAATAGTTTATCCCGAAAAATAGGCTCTCGGGTGCTGGGGTGTCATTTTTCATTATTTATAAATAACAAATTTTCAGAAAGTACTCAACCGATTTCAAGAATGTTTTCCTGTTGGAAAGCTTATCTAATGCCAGTGACGATACACTATATTTTGTCCTGCAAAATGGGCCTTTGGATGTAGGGGCGTCATTTTTTGATTCAATATATATGAGCAATTTTCAGAAACTACTGAACGAATTTCAAAAATTCTTTCGATGTGGGAAAACTTATCTAATGCCAATGATAATATCCTATATTTTATCCTGGGAAATGGGCTCCCGGGCACTGAGGCGTTATTGTTTGGTTAAATATATTCAATAGAAATATTCAGAAGATACTAAACCAGTTACAAAAATTCTTTCGGGGTTGGAAAGCTTGTGTAATGCCAGTGACGATTCGCTATATGTTGTTATGTAAAATGGGCCCTTGGATGTAGGTGGTGTCATTTTTTTATTCACTAAATATAATAAATTTTCAGAAAGTACAGAACGGATTTCACAAATTCTTTCAATATGGGAAAGTTTATCTAATGCCAGTGATGATACGCTCCATTATATCCTGGAGAAAGGGACCTTGGGTGCTCGGGCGTCATTTTCTTGATTCATTATATAAGAAATATACAGAAAGTACTGAACCGATTTGAAAGATTCTTTCCTTGTTGAAAATCTTGTCTACTGCCAGTGACGATGCGCTATATTTTGTCTGCAAAATAGACCCTTTGATGTAGGGGCGTCATTTTTTGATTCACTATATATAAGAAATTTTCAGAAACTACTGAACAGATTTCAAAAGTTCTTTCGATTTGGGAAAGTTTATATAAAGCCAGTGATGGTATCGTATATTTTACCCTGGAAAATGGAGTCCCGGGCGCTGGAGCGTTACTTTTTGCTTAAGTATATTTAAGAGAAATATTCAAAAACTACTAAATTGGTTCCAAAAATTATTTCCGTGTTACAAAGGCTGTATAATGATACGCTGCATTTTATCCTGGAAAATGGACCCTTGAGTGCAGCGTCGTCATTTCTTGATTCATTATATACACGAAGTATACAGAAAGTACTGAACCGATTTCAAAAATTCTTTCCCAATTGAAAAGCTTGTCTAATGTCAGTCGTGATACGTTATATTTTATCCTGAAAAATTGGCCCTTGGGTGCAGGGGGCGTCATTTTTTGATACACTATACACAAAAAATTTTCAGAAACTACTGAACGGATTTCAAAACTTCTTTCGATGTGGGATAGCTTATCTAATGTCAGTAATGATACTCTATACTTTGTCCTAAAAAATCGGCTCCTGGACACTGGAGCGTCATTTTTTGCTTAAATATATTTAATTGTTATACTCAGAAACTACTGAACCGATTTCAAAAATTCTCTCCGTGTTGGAAAGCTTGTTTAATGACAGTGATTATACACTATATTTTATCCTGGAAAATGGGCCCTTGGGTACTGGGGCGTCATTTTTTGATTCACCATATATAAGAAATATACAGAAACTACTGGACCGATTTCAAAAATCCATTCCCTCTTGCAAATCTTGTCTAATGCCAGTGACGATGAACTATATTGTGTCTGCAAAATGGGCCCTTGGATGTAGGGGCTTCATTTTTTGATTCATTGTACATAAGAAATATTCAGAAACTACTGAACGAATTTCAAATTTTTTTTCGATGTGAGAAATCTTACCTAATACCAGAGACAATGTTTTATATTTTACCCTGGAAAATGAGCACCCGGGAGCAGGACGTTATTTTTCGTTAAATATATTCAATAGAAATATTAAGAAAATACTGAAAGGGTTTCAAAAATGATTTCCTTGTTGGAAAGCTTGCCTATTGCCAGTGACGATACGATATATGTTATCCTTTAAAATGGGCCCTTGATTCACTGCATATAAGAAATTCTCAGAAACTAAAACGGATTTCAAACATTCTTTCGGTGTGGGAAAGTTATCTATTCCCAGTGATGATATCCTAAATTTTTTCCTGGAAAATGGGCGCTTTGGTGCTGGGGCGTCATTTTTTGATTGACTATATATAATAAATATGCAGAAACTACTGAACCAATTTCAAAAATTCTTTCCGTTGGAAAGCTTATCTAATGTCAATGGTGATACACTAAATTTTATCGTCGAAACTGGGCTCCCGGGCACTGGGGCGATTTTTTGCTTAAATATATTTAATAGAAATATACAGAAGCTATTGAACCGATTTCAAAAATTCTTTCAGTGTTGGAAAGCTTGTCTACTGCCAGTGATGATACGCTATATTTTATCCTAGAAAATGGCCCCTTGGGGAATGAAGGCGTCATTTTTTGATTCACTATATGTAAGAAATATACAGAAAGTACTGAACCGATTTCAAAAATTCTATCCCTGTTGGAAAGTTTATCTAATGCTTTGATGATACGCTATATTTTATTCTGGTAAATGGGCTGTCGGGCGCATGGATGGTATTTTTTGTTTCGTTACGTGTAAATAGATTTTCAGAAACTATACTTAACCGATTTCAGAAAACTCTTTCACTATCGGAGTGTTTATTTAATGCAAGTATTGATATAATATATTTTATCCCTTAACATAAGGCCTCGGGCTCTGAAGCGTTATTGTTTTTTTTTTTTCTTTATTTCATTATGTATAAGAATCTATCGAAACCAATTAAACCGATTTTGGAAATCCTTTTGCTGGTGGAAGCTTATCTAATGCCGATATGCTAAATTTTATTCTCGAATATGGACCATTGGGTGCTTGGGTAGGCAAATTTTATTTCTTTATAGGCGGTTTCTTCATGTAAATGATTGTAAAAAAATTTTTCGCCGTTGGAAAGTTTATATAATGTCAGTGCTGTTATGCTATGTTTTATCGCGGAATATGGGCCCTTGCGCGCTTGGAGTTTATTTCTTTGCCGAAATTTTTTGTTGTTGGAAAGCTTTTCTCATGCCAATGCAGATGTGACGTACTTTGTTCCTGAAGCTCTATCTTTTTTCATGGATTAGAAACCGTGTTTGGAAGTGTTGTAAACACTTAAAATTGAAAGTTTTAAACTATATAAAATAATTATATTCAGATATTAGAAGAGAGCTAAAGAAATCCATTGAAATTGATTAGGCAAGTAAATATACTATAGAGTATTTTAAATAAGTATATGTTTATATTTAGTCTATATAGTTAGTTAGTATATATATTGTTAGTCGTATCATATAGTTAGTCACTATATACTATATACACTATATAGTTTCTAATATCAGGTATCCACTCAAGATCAGCTTATTTTACGCGATCAATTAAAGTAAGGCTGGATGCTACATGCCACTTTTCCCCTTGGGGACATTTTCAAGAACAGGGAAATATCGGAAAATTATCATTCTAATTTATTTTAATTTATAAATGGTTACTGAAGTGTTTCTCAATGTGAGGTATCTACATAAAATCAACTTGTTTTACGCAATCGGGAAAAGTAAGGCTGGGTGCCTACTGGAATTTCGCCCCCTTCGTGTCATTTTATGGTCAAACGGGGAAAAAGCAGGAAATTATCCCCAGTAGCACAGGTACGTTCACCAATTTGGAAAATCAGGGAAAATGTGATGTGGGCCCTCATTAATACCCGATGTGGGCCCCATGCAGATCTATTGACGTTTCTGTCCATGACGGCCAATGTGAGAGGCCCAGCATGGGCCGACGTCTGGTCCCTCGTCGGTCGACATTGCTCCATTTGTATCAATGTGTGGGGCACCACATCTAATCCACAACTAGGTACGGCCACCGACTCGCTATAAACGATTAACCGGCAGCTTCATCAGGAGAAAACACACATTCTCACGTGTGTACTTCGTTTTCCTGAACTCATTAAACAACTCTCGAACTAGTTTATTACACACGAATTTCGTCCTTTTCCATTGACCAGGAGTCGAACCTCCTCTTATGTGTGTTCTAATTCCTAGGCAAACACTTTATCCACTCTAGCACCTGGACTTGTTAGAACCAAAGACACATAAACATCGTACTAAATTTAGTGCAGCAGCGTTGTAGATCGAGTAGCTAATCTAAGAATGTGGGAAGAAGAAGAATTACGTTTGTTGCTAGAACAGTTACGAAATAAAACATATTAGTAAAGCGAACTACAACGCCATCTGTTAACAATTCTTCTACTTTTAATTTTGTTGTATATTACGTAAAGTGGCGCTGTTGCCAAACTTCTTCCCTTTTGTCCTTGATTTTTACTAGACCTTAGTCCATTTGAAAAATATACTTGCCTTAAATAGCTCAGCAGGCAATTCTGAACAAATGAAAAACGCATTCCGTGCCGTGCCAGCTCGTCGGATACTGGCCAATATAGGCCGATATGTATCCCCATCTGCGTCCGTCGACCCATCTGGGTCCGATGTGGTGTTCCCATTTTCTTTCCACCTGTTTCTTGACTTTATACACAACATAATCGACATGAAATTTTATATCTATTTATATCGCTAGTTTGGCTTTTTAAAAACTTGCACTATATTTTCGTTGATATGTCGAAATTCTATCTTGTACCCATAACTGACCAATGGAGGATTCAAATGGGAACAGCTCCATGCCACGTTTCCCTCATGAGGCGTTGTGGGACCCAAGCTTGGCCAATGTGGAGGTGCTACTGGGGATCATTGTAATTTATGTTAAATTTTAAAAGGTTACTGAAATGTCTCAATGTCACGTATCCACTTAACATCAATGTTTCGTGCAATAAAGAAAAGAAAGAATGAATGCGTTCTTCAGTTTCGACCTTTAAGGCTATTTTCATGGCCAAACAGGGAAAAATTGGGAAATTACTTATTCTCATTTATTTTGATATATAAGTAATTAACGAAGTACTTGTTAATATCAGGTACCGACTCCAGATTATCTAAGGGTAATAAAATTTTGAAGTTCCAGTAATTTTCAGAAATCTTTGTATATAACCAAAGTCCAGAAATTCTGTTTTCTTTCAAAAGAGTGTCAATCCGGGGCAGTTATCTTCCCTTGTGTCGAAACTGCTTTCCTTGAACTGACGTTCTTTCGAAAAGGAACAATTCAACTAGATGATTTGGAGTCGATATACCATATTAACAAACATTCCACTAACTAATTATATATTAAAAGCATTAGTAATGTAATTCTCAATATTTTCTCTTAAGACTTTGAAATTAAAATTTGGTAAGGATAAGGTTTAGGTTATATCTTTATCTTCAACATAACATTAAGGTGCAAAATTGCAGCTGGTATCCGCATTTCTTTTTCTGTTTGAATACGATTATTTGGTTTCGAGTGGGTATATGACATGAAGAAATATTTCAGTAACTATTTATATATTAACATTAATTAAAATTGTAATTTCGCGATTAACCTTGAAAATAACATTAAGGGTCGAAATTGCATTGGTATCCATTCTTACTTTTATTGTTTGCATACAATTAGCTGATCTCGGGTAGTTACCCGAAATTAACAAATATTTCAGTAACCTCCTCAGTAGTACACCCATTTACAATACTTCCGTCCCACAACACTGCATGTGGGAAACGTGGGATGGAGCTGTGCGTATTGGAACCCACATTGTCCAGTTATTGGTCGCAGAAAGAATCCCGACATATCAACGAAAATATAATGCAAGTTTTTGAAAAAGCTAATCTAGTGATCAATGTAGAAACCAAATTTCATGTCGATTATGTTCTGCATAACTCAAGAAATAGGTTAGAAGAAAACCGGCATCCCATGTGCACCCAGATGGATCTGTATGGCGTCTTCATATCCTATCTAGTCTAGATAGATTTATGTGGGTCCCATGTGGAATTCCCATTTCCAGACGTAATTATGAAGTTAAATGAGTTTAAAATACTTCACATTGTAATAATTTATTCTATTAAGTTTCTGTAAAACCAAGTTGTTAAAACCATAAAGTAATTTAATCTGCATTTTTTGACCAGAAGTAAAGTTTAAAACTGCACAGTAATAACTTTATTTTCAATTAAATATTCGTCGTTTACTGCCGCGGGAGAAACATAGGAGACAATGCTAACTGTTATATATCCAACGAAAGTTAGTAGATGTACTTGCTTCGGCGCGACAGTAGAAGCGAAGTGGAACTTTTTTTTATTATTTTTATTTATTTTATTTATTTATTTATTTTTTTTAAGGAAATACGGAAGCCGTATTCCCTGATTTTATGTCTACAATATCTGTACACAATTTCATTGGCTTCGGCTCACTTCTTGCTACCATTCGGGCGGCAAATTTCAGAATTTTGGGTGGAAAATTTTGCCCCGGAACTGTTTTTCCGTACAAAATAAAAAAAAAACACGTATTCGCTTATTTTTTGGGTATTGTCCCTAAATGGAGTTTCATTTCAATTCTGCATATGCTTTAGGTACTATTGAATTACACTTATTAGACATTTTGATATTTCCTGATCAAATGTTTCGAGGGGTCTGTGTGCTCCACCTAGAATTTTTTTTTTTTTTTTTTTTTTTTTTTTTTTTTTTTTTTTTAGGAAAATAAGAAACAAGTATTCCCTGATTTTACGTCTACAATATCTGTACACAATTTCATTTTTTTCGGTCCACTTCTTGTTCTCCTTCAGGCGTCAACTTTCAAAATTTTGGTTGGGGCTTTTGCCTCCTAAACTATTGTTCCGCATAAAGATGCGTATCTCCGGATATATCACACGGTAGTAGAAGTTTGCATTATATCTTAATTACTCTCTAATAAATCAAACGTTGAGAGAGAAAGAGGGGGGAATAAGAAGAAATACCAACAAAACACCAGAAAAGAAAAGAAAAGAGACAAAAATATTTGTCCCTCTTTTTTGATTGCTCTCTGGCGTTTTGCGTAACTAAAACAAATGGCAAGAAATATTGCAAAGGCAAAGGTTGGTACCCCTGTGCATTGAATGGTTTCATAAAGATAATGGAGTAAAATTTGTAGGACCGTATTATTTCGGGTTTCATAATCATAAAACATGAACGGATTCCACTTTCCTAAGGAATAAAAATGACGACTTTTTCTGGAAATTTGGAAAATCAGAACCGATTTTTATTCTGATAACATATGACTTTGACAATATTCACACTTAGAAATCAATATACTTAACATCGTCTAGTGGTTGCTACAATCCTGCGGAATGTAGTGGGTGCAAAAATGGCAATCGTTTTTAAATTCATATATATATCTATATATATATCTATGTATATCTATATATATATATATATATATATATATATATATATATATATATATATATATATATATATATATATATATATATATATATATAGATATAGATAGATAGATAGATAGATAGATAGATGGATAGATAGATAGATATAGATATGTCTCCATCAAATTGCACATTATTTTGTCAGATTACTGGTTATCTATATTTATATCACAACACCACAACACAAAACATAAATATTAATACAATGGACATAGTTTCGACATTAGATCCGGGGTGTATATATATATATATATATATATATATATATATATATATATATATATATATATATATATATATATATTAGATATTCATATTCTATAGATACCTTACCAAATTAAATCACAACACTATCTGCTTTAACACTCAATTTTGACTTTTTTTATGCATATATCTTGTTGATTTCGATTCGAAAATTTTATATATAGCTATATTTTAAAGTTTATATCTTCTGCTGCGGACCGAAACCCATATTACATAGGACGTAATGCGCTATAGCACAGATCTATAATAGCGGCGCATTACAAATCTGCTTGTCATTAAGTAGTTTCGTTTTATTCATTATGTGATCAGTGTTGAAATCGAATAAACGTATTTTTTACACTTTCGGTTTCAACAGACAGATAAAAGTCGAGACAAAACTCATTCCTTGGGCGCTGAATCTGTATCAAAAACTGTTTTCTGGTATTTCGTACCGTTTTTGCTCTAGGGAAATAAGCGCTGAAACCAGAAGTACTAGTAAATTCCAGCCACTTCTAGATTTGGTACAATGTTGGAATGGTGATGATATCAGAGTTTTCTTAAGACTCTGAATTGATTGCTGAAATTCGCTGGTCGCTATCTACCGTTTTTGTATTATAGCGATCAACCTTACAACCGGAAACAGTGGATCCCCACCACTTCCGTTTTTAATAGAGGGTTAAGGGAAGATTTGATATCTATTGTCGGGACGCTGAATCGATTCAAAGAAACTCCTCTGATATTTCTTACCGTTTTTACTCTATGGAAATCAATATTGGAGCCGGAAGCTAGTAAATTTCAAGCACTTCCGGTTTGTGTGTTGCAGGTGGTGATAGTATGCTCTCCTGAGACACTGGATCGATTGCAAAAAATGCTCTTCGCTGTGTATTACCTTTTCTGTTTTATAGCGATGAACGTTGGAACCGAAAATAGTTTATTTCTACCACTTATGATTTGGATAATGGATTAATGGTAGGGAGATGGAACCTATTCCGGCACCGTTTTGTACTAGAGTGTATATCATTAATTTAGTATTAGGGTTTTTAGGTAATTTGACGGAGTTCTATTATATATTTAGGTAGATCTAAATTATATACCTAGGTAGGTAGATACATCATATGTTCTAAAACTCTCACTCGTGCTCAATGGGAGGGAGGAAACATGCTAGAGGTAAAAAGATGAAAATATCATATGACATTATTTAAACTTTGGGACTTCTTTCGGCGGTAGACCACAGTAAAAGTATGACGATGTGGCAACTTCGCACGGCAGATGGTAAAATAAATGTCTAATGGCAAAGGATTGTCATGGCTTGGTGCAAAGTAGAAGTAAGCGCGTGACTATCAACCAGACGACCAGTGTTCAAATCCGATTTCTGGACTTTTCTTGACGTATTATTTTCATGCAATCTCACATTTTGCGATGTAAATACTGTTTGGCATCTGCAGTTACTATGTTCTAATGTACTAATCTCGGGACAAGAAGCACGGTTCACGCGCACTAGAGGTGAGCTTCATAGCCACCTTCTACGGAAGAAATGAGCATCCCATGCATATGTTTGTAAATTGTTTTGTGTGCTGTAGGATATTAATATCGTATGCCCACTTGGTTCACAAATTAAACACAGACGTGCAAATGTACTATTTCTGTTTATTATTCATACTTTGTTTTATTGTTTCCCTTCACCTTCACCTTAAATAACATTTGCACAGTCAAGAAAGGAAACCGAAGCCGAGAACGGGTTTCGAAAACCGAAAACCGAAAATCGATTTTGAAAACCTAAACCAAAAATATTTTGGAAACTGAAATCGAAAACTAGTTTTGAAATCTAAAACCGAAAGTTGGTTTTGAAAATTAAAAAAGGAAAATCCATTTTGAAAACAGAAAATCCATTTTTTGCAATTTCAACTTCTTCAAAAATTGATTTGGACAGCACTATTATGTACCGAATCAAAGTCCGTCATCAACAAGCAATGAATGCATTTAGCAACGGGTATAGTCGCTGGAAAGTGAAGGTAAATCGTAACAAAATATTAGACCAATGTAATTAGACAAAAAATGATTCAAACCCGGAACTTTATAGCAAGGAACTGAAAATTGGTAGAAACGTTCAGAATGTTGTCCTAAATAGCATACTCAGTCCGAAAAAAATCCGATGGGAAAACCGAAATGTGACTACATCAATTGGCTGCATCCAGGGCCGGATTTAGGGGAGGTGCACCGGAGCACATGCAGTCCCCTTCACTGTAAATATACACTATTTTAAATGAGAGCCTAGCAGTCAAAAAGCAACATTTTCCTAAACTTTCTGCTGTCATGTGTCCGTTTGAGGCTTAAAAGAAAGCTTTGTTTTGCAAAAGCAATAGTTTAAGTCAATTTTCTGAAGGTTGTAGGAAAAGGATTCACTGAACAAAGTGTGATTCCTCATTCACACCATAGATGCTTAAAGCATTTAAAAATTTAAATCAAATGTTGTGGTAGTTATTGGCGCACCCCCTTCAAGAAATCCTGGATCCGGCCATGGTCGCGTCCCTTAAATTTTAAAATGTACCTTTTCGACGTTTCAATAAAGAAACTTCGTTTCTGCTTCGTTGTGAGGCTGAGGGAGAAGTAATTCTTTTAAGGAAACGTGTTACTGCATTTACCAAATTACACGCAATTCATTAAGAAAGGGGAAAAAAAGCAAATGCTCAAGCTTCCTTTGTTTTCGATATATATGGTTTCGATATCGATAGTAAACTAGACGAAACAATCCACCGTGACTGCATGAAAACTGTTGTAATGCAGTCCGTTATGTCAACATTTGATTTATCTTTACTCGTACCAACATCAACCAAAGGGAAGGAACATTTCTACTGAGCTTTTCACAGAGTTCAGTAGTAGAATGATATGCATTTGTTTCCAGAGGATTGAAGATCGATGCTGATAGATGGTCATTACAAATCTATTCCGAACGAAGATTGTCTCACATCTAAATATGTCTTCAACATCATTTGTTGTGATAGTGTGTCGGTTGTGAACAAAATTGCGAGTGCCAAAGAAGTGGCTTCAACTACGTGATGATGTGAGGCTATTATGATAGTCACAGTTATGATAATTGTTCACACATGCTAGTCGTAGATGATAACAGGGAGGAACTTACCTATAAGCAGGGATATAAGACAAGCCGACGAAGATATTGTAGACTACATTTTCCACTTAGCATAAACCAACAAAGTGAAATAAGTTACATTATCTCAAATACATTGTTTTTTTTAAAATATGAACTTCATTTCATTTCATTTCGTAATTATAGTTTGTAGTCTTCGTGGCTGAAAGTTAATTTGTTTCATCTAGTACTTGGTAATCAAATAACCAAGACTATTAATGCAATACTGCTATAAGAAACAACCATGCCTTGCACGGAATTAGGGATGGCCCGGAAATGTTACTTTCCAGTAAATCGGAAATGTTACTTTCCAGATTTCGGAAAAATTCCGGAATTCGGAAAAAATCCGGATTTCGGAAAAATTCCGGAATTTTTCCGATTTTACTTTCCGGATTCAGGAAAGTAAAAATTCTGGAATTGACCATCCCTCGCTAGTAGCTGTTAAAGTAGTTGGATATGTCTTACTTTCTACTACTTTCTACTACTGCAAACTACTTTCTAACCAGACAAAAGGCAACGAAGGAAACCTTCAAAGCAAATCTTCCACAACCATTCTGATAACATTCGCTTATTGTCAACATACCTACGTACAGTAAATACAAATTTATAATTTTTGAAATACGAAGTATACAATGTAATTGCTCAATAATTAACGTAAGCAGGCATTTAATAAGTTATATTAATATAATAATTAATAAAACTAATAAGCAGATGATTGATGATTCAGTGGTAGAGTTTTCATCTATGCTAATCTACCCCAGGTCATGTGGGTTTTCGATGGCTAATATTGTGTTTGCAAATTTTCCCGTGATTCTCTTGGTTCCCTTTCTTGTATTTCTTCCATCATCACTCATTAACGAATTTAGTTTACGAAAGCTTTATAGCCCTATATTCATTCTGTCCGTCAGAGAAACAAACAGTCTCAAAAACTATCTGATGGATTATGATCAATTTTGTCCACGATGTACAGAGTCAATAGTTAAGAATCGAGTTCCCTGATGAACGTAATATTGAAACCGAAAGTGGTACAAATCAGTGTTGGGCAAAATCAATTGAAATCAATTGCAATTGATCAAGTAATTGCTCTGAAAATTAACTGCAATTGATTTCAATTGCAATTGATTTCTATTTATAATTGACAATTAATTTCAAGTGCAATTGAATTCATTCATAAAATTTCCAATTAAATTTTCGTCAATTGTTAATTGGTCACCAGGCAATTGAAACATTTAATTGTTAATTGTCAATCGCAAAGGGTGCAATTGAAACATTTAATTGTTAATTGCAATTGACAATTACAACTTGTAATTGTTAATTGCAATTGAAATCAGCAATTAAAACTGAAGATAGAAGATGTGTGTATATTATGTTGTCCACTTGTTACTGTTTTAAATATTTCAAATAAGGTACTTATATGAAATGCTGGATAACTACCATCCCTTCGCCCCCTGGGAAGAAAGCCGTGAAACTAAGTATTTTAAAAATATATTATGTTTATGGTTCTATCCTCCTCGAAAAAAGAACTCTATATGCCTGTCATTCATAAAATAGGGATGGGCACGAGCGAGTTCGAGCGAATTTTCTTTAAAACTAGACTCAACTCGAAGCAGACATCTTTGAGCTCGACTCGAAAACTCGGCTCGAAAAATTCCCCAACTCGACTCGAATTCGGATCGAGTATCGAGTCGAGTCGAGCCATAACGAGCCAATTCGAGCAAAATTCTTTTTGTAGTTCCAAGTACTACTCTCTTCAAGTATTCTACATAGACAATATAATTATCAATGATACTACTACTACTACTATAACTAATTATTATTATAACACCATGTATAAACATGGAATATAGGCGGTTTGTATCTGAATATTAAAAATTAATTGACTGTCGATTTCGGTCGTCAAGAAATCTTCAGGAGGCAAGGACATCGGTCACGAGGTTCTAGATTTGAGTTCAGGAGGAGCAAGTATTCGGGCTCGAGCCAAAAAATGTTAAAAGTTATAGGACTCCAGCCAAGCATGTTCAAAACTGCTCGACCCGGGTTTAGGGTTGTCAACAACTCAAGCGGCTCGCTCACACACTGAGAAAAAGTGTAGGTGGCGTACTTAGAAAGGTAGGTTACATGCGTAATTCCTGTAGTTTTTCGACTTAACTTACAACAGACGTATAACTGAAAACGCATGTTTTATAATACTTTCCGTATAAATGTTCCATCTATACATACTTTCCGTATGAAGCAATATAGGCGATCAGGATTTCACATAGAAATGGATGTATATAACATATAGCTGAGGAATGTAACATAAGTATATGCACGTTATATACGGAAAACTGTTAGATGTCAGACATCCTGCAACGGCATGGTGTAACATCTAAGGGCAGAGCCTATGTTGCATACGGATAACGTATGCTCCGTACTGATTTCTGTAGTAAGCAAGAGGATACCGTATATTTGTACAATATGCCGCTGTCCGGAGAACGGATTTTTCTCACTGCAGCTCATTCTCTTATCGGGCCGAACCGAGAAGTGAGCCGAGCCAACAGTTCACCCAACCGAGCCTGCTCGAGTCGATGGCTCACACGAGCCGAACCAAACCGAGCTGATTGCTTACCGCAACCGAGCCGGCTCGAGCCATCCGCTCAGTTGAGCTGACTCGAACCCAGCCTATGGACTCGTTTCAATGGAGCTGGTTCGAGCCATTGGCTCCAATCGAGCCGAGTCGATGACTCGTCCCTACCGAGCCGGCTCAATTGAGCCCAGTTGATGGGTCACCCCAACCAAGCCAGCTCAAGCTGTTCGCCCAGTTGAACCGGGCCGAGCCGGTTGACATAACTATCCCGGTTGAGCTTCTGCTTTGGCTAAAAAATTGAACCGTGCAGTTCTCAGCCTTGATGGTAAGAACTACAGTATATACTTATATTGGTGCTCACGGCGTCATTAACTTGTTCTGCCACCAACGAATTTTGAGATATTTTGTTTTGCATCTTTTGTGTCGCTTTGTGCACCTATTCCCACATTTTGTGCGTCACCGGAAGTGGGTCAAAATGCCTACAAATATGGCCGAACAAGTTGTTCCTGTTCCACCACCAATGAATTTAGAGGTCGTTTCCCTCACATCGTTTTGTGCCGTTTTGTGCGTATACTTCCACGTTTTCTGCGTCATGGGAAGTGGGTTAAAATGAGTCCCCAAGGTATGACGAAAATGACCCACTGTTGTGCCACCAACGAATTTCGAGATCGCTTCTTTCGCGTCGTTTAGTGTCAGTTTCTTCCGTTTTGAGCTCGTATTTTCACGCTTTGTGCGTCACCTAAAGTGATTCAAAATGGGTTTCCAAGATGGGACGAAACTGACCAAGAGTACCGCCACTATCGAATTTCGAGGTCGTTAATGTCACATCGCGTATCCTTTTGTGCGCCTATTTCGACGTTTTGTGCGTCACTGGAAAAGGGTCAAATGGGCCTCGAAGGTGGGACGAAAATGACCCACTGCTCCGCCACTGCCGTATTTCGAGGTCCATCTTTTCGCATCGACTAGTGAATGTTTCATGCCGTTTTGTGCACCTATTTCCACGTTTTGTGCGTCACTAGAAGTGTGCCAAAATTGGCCTCCAATGTGTGGCGAAAATGACCCACTGTTCCGACACTATCGAATTTCTAGATCGTTTCTTTAGCATCGTTTAGTGTCTTTTTTTAAAAAAAATTTCTGCCTCTAGTTTTTGCCTTGTGCATCACCATCACCCAAGGTGAGTAAAACGGGCCTTGAAAGTGGGAGTTAAATGGCTCACTGTTCCGCCACTATCGAATTTCGAGGTCGTTTCTTTCGCACCGTTTAGTACCTATTTTGTACGTTTTGTGCGTCACCGGAAGTGGGTCAAAATGGACCTACAAATAAAACGAAACAAGTTAATGCTGTTCCGCCACCAACGAATTTGAAGGACGTTTCCTTCACATCGTTTAGTATGTATTTTGTACCATTCTGTTAGCCTACTTCCACGTTTTGAGCATCGCCAGAAATGCGTCAACCTCCAGTATCGAATTTGAATGTCGTTTCTTTCGCATCGTATAGTGCCTGTTTTGTACCGTTTTGTGCGCCTATTTCCACTTTAGTGCGACAACGAAAATGGGTCAAAATGGCCTACAAGTAAAGTGGAATAACTTGTTCTGCCATATTTGTAGGATAACATTGACCTATTTCCGGTGACGCACAAAACGTGGAAATAGACGCACAAAACGACACAAAAATGGCACTAATCGTTGAGAAAGAAGCGACTTCGAAATTCAATAGTGGCGCAACAGTGGGTCAGTTTCGTCCCACCTTGGAGGCCCATTTTAACCCTCTTCCTGTAACTCACAAACGGTCGAAAGAGGCACACAAAACGGCACAAAACAAGCATGAAAGGATGTGAAATTAACGACCTCGAAATTCGAAAGTGGCGGAACTCCTGGTCATGTTCGTCCCATCTTGAAAGCCCATTTTTACCCACTTCCGGTGACGCACAAAACGTGGAAATAGGCGCACAAAACCGCACTAAAAAGGCACTAGGCAATTTGAAGGAAACGATCTCGAAATTCGTTGGTGGCGGAACAGTAATAACTTGTTCCGCCATATTTGTAGGCCCATTTTGACCCACTTGCGGTGAGGCTCAAAAAGTGAGAATAGCAGTACAAAATAGCACAAAAAGATGCAAAAGGAACCATCTCGAAATTCGTTGGTGGCTGAACAAGTTAATGACGCCGGTGCTCACGACATTTGACGCTGTCTCGTTATAAAAATCTATAGTCGTTTCGCTATGGAGACGAGACGCTCTAAAAGTACCCCTCGAGATGCACTAAAAGTACGAGACAAAATGCAACCTTGTCGTGAGCACCATTAAAAGTATTCCACATTACTGCTTACATTTCTCGTGGCTTTCGCTTTCTAGTATAATCAGATCATGATTTCAAAATGAGTTAAAACGAGCTGAACGAGGATGCTATTTGTCAAACTCGGCTCGACACGGAACTCGACATCAATTCATGGAGGTAAAAATAAACAGAACGTGTCCTTGCACTTTTTTAAAAATCTCTTTTATGGAAAGTGGAATTTCTACGTACGGGAAATTGGTAGTGGGTTCATTTGTAAAACAAATAATCGAAAACGATCGATATTAGTTGAGAAACAAATTGAGAAACAAAAAATACAGTGCTTCACATTATATATCCACTGCTTTCTATTATAATAATTGCTGAAGCCTGTGTTTAGCGTTCAGAGCTCAACTAAATCAAGTTGTGAGAAAAAGAGACATGAAATTTGTACTGTAAGCTTAATTACATGGACATTTTAAGTTTGTACGGTACGGTTAATTATATGGAAAATTTTATACTTTTTTCCTTTACGTTGGTCTACTTTAACTAGATTTGGGACTTTCAAATTTTATTCTTTTTTCACTGAAAAGTATCTATAATTCAACAAGAAAATAGTTATCAATGATAGTTATAATAATCTATATATATAAAAGAGAACGCACAAATCCTTTGTGAACTCATCACGCTAATACGGCTGAACCAATTTCTTTCATTTTTGGGGGGTTATTAGGATTTGGACCCTAGATGGTTTTTATCATATCACTTTAATTTTTAATTACCAGTGTCTTGAGATAATTGACCATTCAAGTGTCCATACGTACAAATCCTTTGTTATTAGTTCATCATAGGTAAAAATAAACGTATTTATATGCAACCCGCATGACCATGTGACTCGGCGGGTTAACATAAATGACAGGCGATATAATGTTAACATTTACTGGAATCTACTATGGTTTTTATCATATCACTTGAAAGCGAAAAAGTAAAAATTATCTAATTAACAAGGTTTATTGCGTTCCGGGGTGACCGCAGCGAAGCGGGGTGAACGCTGCTAGTTATCTATATAATTGAATTTTTTGTAATTTGGTCCATGACAAACACTTTACCATTTCGTTCTAGCTGTTATTCCCGTTCTTCGCACGAATCAGATAAAATATCAATGTAAACAAACTGAACAACGGGAGAACAATTAAGAAACATTTCTAAAATTGGATATATTTTGTGTGAATATATATCCAACAACGTACAAGTGTTTTCATTAGGATGGCCGATGGGGGCTGAATTTGAACATAAACACTATCGGGAAGTGTCACTATACAACTGAGCAACCCCGATAAATATGGATTCGACACAAATATTGGTCATTTTCTACTACTTTTACATGTCCCGGTAAACGCCCCCTGAGACCCCCTTGGTTCGAATTGTGAAAAAATCTCTTCTGGCCCCCAGCCGATACCGCAAAAGCTATGAATGTGACACTAACATCTGCCATTTTCTACTACTTTTTACGTATCCCGCCCCTATGATCCTCTGGTTCCAATTTTGAAAAACAAAGTCTCTGACCCGCAGCCGATGGGGGTTGTATTTGGAAATCAATGCCTGTGGAAGTATCACCATTTATCTCAGCGACAGCAAAAAATTTGGATTTGACACTAATATCGGTCATTTTCCATTATGTTTACAAGTCTCGCAATTCTCCACCCCCGATGACTCCCGCCCGCATACAATGGTGGCTAAATTTGAAAATCATCGCTAATGAAAGTATCACCATTGATCTCAGCGACCGCGAAAACTACGGATTTGACACTAATATCGGTCATTGCGGATTATTTTTTCATGTCTCGCGATTCCCTTTATAATGCCCCCGTTTCTTAGCTGATGGGAGCTAAATGTGAAAGTAAACGCGGTCTTGAGTTTCACCATTGAACTCAGCGATCCCGAAAACTACGGATTTGACACTAATATCGGTCATTGCGGATTATTTTTTCATGTCTCGCGATTCCCTTTATAATGCCCCCGTTTCTTAGCTGATGGGAGCTAAATGTGAAAGTAAACGCGGTCTTGAGTTTCACCATTGAACTCAGCGATCCCGAAAACTACGGATTTGACATTAATATCGGTCATTATCGATTATTTTTACATGTCTCGGAATTCCTCCCTCTGGTGACCCAAGGCCCGCATACAACGGTGGATGAATTTGAAAGTAATCGCTAATGGTAGTGTCACCATTGATTTCAATGACGGCAAAAACTATGGATTTGGCACTAATATCGGTCATTTTGGATTACTTTTACGTTTCGGTATTCTCCTCCCCCGCCCCGCAGCCGAATAGGGTGAATTTGGAAGTTAATGCGATCGGAGTTTTACCATTGATCTCATCGACCGCGAAAACTATGAAATCGACACTAATATCGGTCATTTTCTACTACTTTTACATGTCCCGGTAAACATCCCCCTGAGACATCCCTAGTTCGAAATTTAAAAAAAAAAAAAAAACTCTTCGCCTTGATCTGGGGCCTAGACCAAGCTACCCGTGACCAAATTTTGAAAACTTTCGGTCCACTCGTCTGGTCCACAGGCCACACAAAAACAAACAGACACAAACAAACTCTTTATTTTATTTATATTAGAAAGGTCAAATCCATCGTTATTGTAATAGAGAGGTGCTTGAGCGATTGATCGTAGAAATTCAAACTCCGATCAGTGATAAGTTCATAGGCTTGTTTTATTATGTTTAAACTCTTTAGTCAGTAGAGAAGAGGGCGTGAATCATGGGTCAGAGTTGATGACAATGGGTTTTGGTGGGTCTGTGGGTCACAGTAGGTGAGAGTGGTTCATAGTGGGTGGTGGGTCAGAGTGGGTTACGGTGGGTCGTGGGTCACGATGGATGGTGAGTCAATTGGTCGTGGCTAAAGTTTTCATTGTCCCACGCCCTCTCTGAACCACAGTGTTGAAAATTAATCAGTGAAATTCAACTGCAATTGATCAATCAATTGAAAGTAATTGCTGTGGAAATCAATTGCAATTGAATTAATTGAGAATAATTCAATTGCAATTGAATGACTGAATTCAATTGCAATTACTTTTCCAATGCAATTACTTTCAATCGATTGATTAATTGCAATTGATTCTCCATTATTAATGGCCAACTGCAATTAACAATTAACCATTACTTACATCAATTGTTAATTGCAATTAACAATTAATTTTACAGATTAATTGTTAATTGTTAATTCAATTGAAATTTGCCCAACGCTGGTACAAATCAACCATTTCCGGTTTTAACATTAATCACTATACAGCAAATATGGTAATAAGTAGCGAGAAGCGGTTTCCTGTAATCGACATATATAATATTCACGTAGATAGAATGGTACCCGATTTGTGCATCTGCTGAAAATAGTGAGCTTACGTATTTTGGGAGCATTTTCCGCTTTAGAAAATGTGTGCTTGGTAAAGAATGTAGAGAATTAGTTGGGTCAAACGGGAAACAAATGAGAAAGTGTTGGAAATAGTAGGAAAGAAAAGAACAATTTTAGGTGTAATAGAAACGAGGAAGAGGAACTGATTGGAACATTACCTTAAAAGAAACAGCGTCATGAAGAACGTGCTAGTGCATATGGAGTAGTATAGGTTTGATTACTTCACCTGTTATGAGTCAAGTAGTGTAGGTTTGGTGCGTATACATTGTTTAATAGGGTGGGCCGAAAAAATCGAAAGTTGATGAATCGACTTCCGATAGTGCGGTAAACTTGCCTCATGACCTCAAAAGAACGTCTGCGATATTTCAACGAAATCGGTTAATACCTTGAGGTTCCTCAGAGCTGCCAAAAATTTGAAAATTATTCAAAAAACGTTTTTTTATTTTTTTAATTTCATAAAAGTTTTACATTAAGCAACTTCCGACAGCAATTAAAATTCACTTTTAATAGTATTTAGCAACAGTAAAAAAAATCAGCTATATCAATGAATATCTTTAGGTTCCTCTGAACCGCCAAAAAATGACAAAATTTTACCAAAAAAATTTTTGTTGACAAATTTTCAAAATACTGTTTTTGGTACTAATTTTATTTCTTAAAAGTTTTACATTAAACAACTTCCGACAGCATATTGAATTTACTTTTAATAGTCTTTAGCAACAGTAAAAATTTCAGCTACGCGAATGAATATCTTTAGGTTCCTCAGAACAAAAAACAAGACAAAAAATAAATAAAAGTCACCAAACCCACTTATTTGACAATTCAGTTCTTAACGTTCATTGGTCATTAGTTTTTAGTTTGCAATGTAGTCAGATTTGTGATCAAACTTCGGAATTGCCGCCTGTCTAGCCAGTTTTGCACGAATGAATCCGTCCCTTCTCTGGGAACCACATACTATTTGGAACGCTTCTGTGACCACCTTCACACAACGCTCAACGGCCTGGGTGCGGCACGGAAAGGCTGAAAATTCCCAGTCCACAACTGTTTCCTTATTTTTATCAATGACTTGATAAAGTCTGTCTCCACATTCTGCATGACTGGAGGCGAGGTAAATTTGCAATTCATCCACTCAATAATATTCACATAATCTGTTCCATCAAAATTGATTTTAGGAACTTCAAACACTCTGATGACACTCTCCTCTTGCTACCTTGCTTTCAGAATTCTTCTGAGACCCAACTCTCGATGTGCGCCTTATTGTCGGTCACCATGGAGAGGATAATGTTTTCCGGATGAGCAAAGAACGCGTTTCGGGACGTTCGTCAGGTTCATTGGCAAATATCTACTGGTCTGAATGATGTTCCAGAGATTACGGGCTCCGTCTTTGATTGAATGATTGCAGTTGATTGTGAAACATCCGGGTACGTAACACTTCATGACGAACTCTGCCAGTGTCTTCAACTGAGGTGTTGGATTCTCTGTTGCTATGTATAAACGGAGAATGCGGTTGTCTGTCGTAAACCATCGGGAGTGTGACAGGTGCCCTGGAAAACGCCTGGACAAATCGTCACTGCAAACTCCGGATTTCACTGCTTGAGAAATTTCTAGCAGATACTTTTGGTCAGAGCTAAGGTCATTCGCATTGACGTTACGTAGCTTGCAATCTATGGCTTCGAAGGTAGTTACTCCCTCCAGTTGCTGACCAATCTCACCCCCATAGGATCGTGGACCTCTGGTTGCACCATCCAAGTGCTCAAAGAAATGCCTCAACGGAAGCTCGTTTAGGTGCAGAAGGCATATCAGCCACTGAAAAGGTCTGTTAAGCTTCTCTTCCAGGTGGCGAATGATCCCACCTTTCAAACCTCTGTTGATAGCCGTACCATCACAACCTACAGCGATAAGGTGTTCCAGATCGTCCCCAATATCCGCCACGTAAGCAGTTATGCTTCTGAAAATGCTATCAGCTGAGCCAGATGAGGGTGTAACGTGGCCGACATACTTTGATCCTGGCTCCTCGATAAGAGAAATGTGCTCTTCAGTCTTGCTCCTCCGATATGACTTAGACTCTTCTTTCTCAATGTATATAGTTTTGTCTTTCCTTCCGTCAAAGTAAAGACCTTTCATCTTGGGGTCGTTTCCAGCTTGAAGCGAACCTCTCACTTTCATCTTCTCGCTTCTAATCTTATTCTTATCGATTACAACTACTGTTTCACCTGGTTTCACGAGCTTTAGATCTTGCAGAACACTTGTGGCAATAGCTGCCGTGGCACGGTACGAAACACCGAACCTGTCGCTAGCCAAAGCTGTTTTCGCCAGATGGAAGCGCATTTGTGATGTCGATGACGATGTGATTTGTATTGTGGGACTGTGCGTGCGAGTGATTGTAGCGGTGCTGGCAGAAGAGCAGGGCTGGTCGTCAGTTTGCTTGCTTACTGTTAGTGCCTCAGACAGATCCATTGCCTACATCTCCTCTGAATCTGAATCTGAATCATCTTCCTGCATGTGCCTAGTTTCGCATTCGAAGTCCGGCTGATCGGTAGCTTCCATTCGGAAAGTCCTCTCTTTCCTTATGGAATCACGGTTCCTTCTGTGTTCTCTACGCTGAATCCTTTTAGTTTCATTCCTGTCCACGGAGCCAATCTTCCCGTTCCTCGCAGTCCTCTGGCCCAAAAGAAAGGGTTGCTCAAGTGGAATAACCTTTTTCACTTTTTCACAAGTGCAGGTTTCGAAATCCTTGCACTTGCAAGGAGCTATGTAAAAAAGTTTTATCTAAAAAATAATTTATCTAAAAAAATCAGAATTTGTTTTACGGGCATAATTAAAATATTATAAAGATTTTCAAATAAGTAGGATTTTGGTGAAATTTTGTCATTTTTTGGCAGTTCTGAGGAACCTAAAAATATTCATTGATATAGCTGAAAATTTTTACTGCTGCTAAAGATTATTAAAAGTGAATTTTAATTGCTGTCGGAAGTTGTTTAATGTAAAACTTCTATGGAATATTTTTTTAAAAAAACGTGTTTTGAATAATTTTCAAATTTTTGGCAGCTCTGAGGAACCTCAAGATATTAACCGATTTCGTTGAAATCTCGCAGACGTTGTTTTGAGATCATGAGGCAAGTTTACCGCACTATCGGAAGTCGATTCATCAAATTTCGATTTTTTCGGCCCACCCTATTTTTTAAGCCTAGCTGTGACTTCCTATATCTATTGATATATGCTGAATTTTGACAACACCGAGGTGAAGGTTGACTAGTCACGTAACTTAAAACATAGATAGAAGATGTCGCTTACCGTACAATATTTAGCTTTCCTTGCTTGTGTGAATATGTTCGAAAAATTTATCGCTTTCGGCGCTCATTAGTAGCAGCAACGTAAAGCAGATGTAAATCATCGATTTCTTTGGTTCTTGATCAATACATTCGTCTTTTCACATTTTCTAGTTTCTGAAAATGTGATACTACAATCGAATGGTCAACGCGTAGTTTCTTTGCAACTTCTCGTGTTGTCGTTTTCAGCAGAACTGCTTCGGGGATCAGCTTCAATTCGTAGTGTCTAACAACCGAATGACGTTAGTGATCTTCCCTATCCTCCAAGAGTACAACATAATTTTTAGAACCAACCTTCTATTGTATGTTCGCTTACAATAACATAATTTATATCTCACTTTCATTAATGTTTCAATTTGTTTTGGGTCCTTTGCGACTGAATTTAAATAGCTACGCTGCATTAGAGTTTGGAAAATTGTATAATATTTTGGCTTCCTATCGTCTCAGGCATGAAAATAGATGAATACACACAATATTTCCTATGACAGAAATTTCTACAATATGCTAAACACAAGCTTTCAGACGATATTAACAAGGCATGCAACCAGTGTATTTTATTAGGGATTAAGGGTTGATTTTACTTTAACGTCCCTTTCAGCAGCGACGCTATATTAGACGTGGACCTACTGATTAACCTGGAATCCGATCATGAGCTCCCGTCGGGAATTATTAGGGATTAGGGATTAGATTTCTGAGCTGTCGGCATCTATGGCCATTTACCCCGTCACGTATGAGGGTGACGTCCCTCGGTGAGCACACTATGCGGGGAAAGAGAATGAAGGAAGCGGCCTGGGACCTGTATGTTAGGTATCATCCCGGCATTTCCCTAGTGTGAATCAGGGAATCTCAGGAAAAACCTCACTCAAAATTGCTGGCTTGAAAAATCTGTTACACTTTTTCGACCGAGTGCCCCCACCGGGAATCGAACCCGGGACCGCTCGCACGAAAGACGAGAGTGTTAGCGACTACGTGAGGCCAAAGCATATTTTATTATCACTGATATGTGCCACAATAAAAGTTGCAGAATTCCTACAGTAATTTTGTGCAAACCAAGCGAATAGGACACGGGTATATCCTACAGTCCATCAGAATATTGTATCCAGATAGCTTCAAAGCAAATTGCTACTTTATTTTGTGCATATCATGCTGGGTTCAGAAACGAACCACCACTGGTCCTATTAATAAAGTATTCCACAAAGACTACTGTTTGCGTTATTCCCAAAAGTCAAGTACAGTAGACTCAGCACTATCCGGCCTAGTTAAGAGACAGAAAAAGAAAGACAAAGAGAAAACTCCGTAATTAAATGAGAAAAGTTTTGTAAACGATCTACTAACGTTTTCATAAAAACGCGACTGTGTCAAGAAGAAACAGTCATCGATCGAGGTCATTTTCTAAAGCTAGGGGGACAAACACCGTGCTCGTGGGTTTTCTCGGGGTTCTCCCGTTTCCTCCCATTTTCTTCATTCCACCATTTTACTCATTACTCATCATCGCCGTCTCCTTTAGCCTAACCGGCATAAGCGTGGGACGTAACACTCAAAGATTTCATTTCATTTCATTTTCTAAAGCTAGATACGCCGGCGCCGGGACAAAAATCAACAACATTCAAGGAATTCAGATTATGTCGGTAAAGATTTTTTAAAATAAATAATATTAATTCAGATATTTTAATAATGATCAGGCCACGGCTATGTAAAATTATCGCTAATGTAAAACATCGTCTAGGATTATTCAATGGGAACTCTCTCCAGCCTTCTGTGAGAAGGGATTTTATCGTGGAAAACTGACCAAGATCTGCTATTACTTACTTCTTATCTGTATGACAGTTTGGTACAAACTGAAGAAACTTCAGTAGAATTCAATAACATTGCTTTATTCCAATTTTGTTCAAGAAATGCTCAAGTTATACCGCAATAACTGCAATACTACTATAACTGCAGTACTACAATAACTGCAATACAGCGATTATCTGCTTCGGTTAGCATCACAAATACAACTTCGCACGTACTTTCCAATCAATAACAGAATAAATATCTTTTTAGTCCTTCAATTCTGTACGAACCTCATACAACTGTGTTTATTAACTACTAGGGATGTAGCCTTGGAGGGCTCAAGGGCCCCCCTGACTAAAATGGAAAAAGAAATCTTAATAAAATTCAAATTTAGGCTATCCTATATTGGTTTAAACTGAAAACAGATTTCTAAAAAGGCATTACAATGCAATCTTCTTTTATCTTGCATTATGATTTTACATTCCATATTTAAATCTAAGAATACAGAATAAACCCTGGTTGTTTCTCATAACACACTGGGTGGGAGAGACTTGGAATTCTCGCCCCGGGCGCTTACAATCCACGCGACGGCCCTGTTTAGGATGTAAGTTTCAGCTTAACTTGCATCATAGTGTGACTTGATGGATGTCTCGACACCAAAAGAAACCGAGCATCCCAATTCCGATGGTGAACGCGGGTATTCCACACCAAAAAATCGAGGCCAGATATCTCCGGTGGCTGACCTCGAAGATAATGAGAAAGGCAGTGATTACATCCTCGATCCTTCGTATAATCTAAATGGCGACAACACCGTAGTAGAGCAAAGGAAGAACGCGTCATATAACAGTGATACCATTCTCCTTTCATTACAGCGAATGGTGAGAATTAAAACAGGATAATCAAAAATTAAACGAAAAAATGGATTTAAAATTTAGTATCATTGAACAAAATAATACCGAAATGAGTCATGATATGAATCAAAAGCTCAGTAAAACGAATCGTGATAATGCGGAAATAATACAAATGCACGATACCTCGGAGCGAGAAACCGACGCTCGATTCGAGATATTGAGTCACAAAATAGATTACAAGTGTTCCGACTTTGATTCTTCAATGTGCAAATTGAAGGAGGAAATGTCCGTAGAGACCGATCGGGTGAGTACGAAGTCCAACAATCTATAGATAAATTAAAACAAGAAATATATACTAAATTGTTTACTATTGATACAAAATTTGATAGGGTAGATTCCAAATTTCGGCATGTAGATGAAACATTAGAGCAACAGCAGGCTGAAATCGACAAGTTGAACCTAACTTTAAATAAAATATTAATGGAAACAAAATTAGAAACGGTAAATAAGAGGGTTGGTGAAATCCAAGAAGAAGTAACTAACCTAGAGTCAATTAGGAAAATCCTGTCACAGTTGCCAATTAACTGAAACATAAAAGAACGTGATTGGGAAATGGGGAGTCGCTGACTATTTTAAACTGAATCTTTAATTTGATAATTTAGCCAAATGTGAAAGAAATAAATGAATTTTGGAATTCTTGCTTCATATGTATGTTTTAGGATTAACTAATTCATATCGGACTTCCGAAGAGGAACATCAAAGCAATTTAATGACCGTGTCTATAGCGACAACTCCCAGTCACGACCCCTCTTCAGTTTTATTATAAAGAGGAAAAGAAAGAGTGAGAAAGAAGAGAAGAAGGTAGGAGAAAGGAGGAAAAGAGGAAGAGGAAAAGGAGAAAGGAAGAAGAAACTAGAGATAAATGATTACTGGATAATTATGGAAATATGATAAAGGAATTTGAATAGTTATTAAAAAGGTGATTCATACTCGAATGTTATTACTTGAAGATCGTTTTTGAAATGATCCTGAAGAGACCCATGTTCCCTCATACTACCCCGATCTGGATCCAGGCAACTGCGCACATGGGAGTTGCCCTAATCCAGCCCGGGTGTCGAGAAGTTTTAATTTAATCGTTTGTCTGTTATTTCCAAACGTTAAATAACCTCTTATCCAGTATCTAAATATCCATGATAGAGATCAAACAGACATTTGAATTAGTCAAGGAAAAGAAAAAAGTCACAGTGATATACACAATTTCCACAAATAGAAGTTTTGAAATTCCTGAAAAGACTGTCGTTATTTGAGCTTATCAGGTTATTTTGGCTTTCCTCCCAGAGCCGATTTAAACTAATTTAGAATTAGTTATCTTTTATGATCTCCGCCATAAACCAATACATATAACATGCTATTACAAACTTATTATAAACACTATCGTCACAAATCAATATTAAATGCTACCACTTAAAACTAAATTGTCACCCATTCACGCACACACACATACATACAGGACAATGTATTGTTATAGGTAAATCAGTTTTAAAGAAACCATCATCTAACTACAATCTGTGGACATTTATTACATCTATTGAAAAATTAAACATTAAATGTTATGAATATGCAGACAAGTATACATATAAATGTATCATACCACATATAATATTGAATTACAGCAATGTAATTACATATATTTGTTAGTAACAGATAGACTAAAGAAAAAATTTAATTATTTAAATGTTGATAAAATAAGATATAAATCTTTCTACACTAGTACATAAAAAACTTAAAATGGTGGTTAAAATGAGTCTGTATCTCATATAAAAAAATAAGAGAAAGAAAAAATCCAACGAGTCCTCGTTTGTACTTTAAGACGATATGTGAAGTCACACGTATTATCAGAGCACCCTTTTGATGCCCATGCTTTACCTTCATTTTATTTAAATTTACAGAAATGAGATGATGTTTATGAATTTTAAACGACACATATTCAGTCTGTAGAAGTATTTAACTATACATTTTTTTCCATTTCTTGGATTAAGAGAACAAAGTTTCATCACTAATATCACAGAGACTACGTCACTTATCTGGTCATTCCATTTATTATTCCATTCACTGACTATCTTTAAATCACTATCACCTTGTATCACAAGGTGTACACATTTGTCATTATATTCGCGCAATGTATAGAGAAATTAGAATTTTCCAGGTCCAAAGGGATTTTTCTTTTATATCGAGAGCACGATTACTGAGGTGGAAACACTTTTCAGGTTTGAGAATTTGTATATGAGGGATGAAATTGAAATGAAATTTCACAGAAGTATTTTACGAACTTGAGGGTAGATTTAATAATACATTAGGGTTACGATGACCTGCCTTAATTCCATGCTACATGCAGTTAGGACAATGACAGAAGATGTTAATAGTTACATATACTACTTAATAATATCACAATACTTGAAGGAAATTAACTAACATGCGGTGGTATTTTAAAACGCACAATTTACAATCGTCGGATATTTTGAAACTAAGGCAACCAACAACCGTTCGTGGTAAGATACCAAGACCCATTACACATATTTATCTACTCAATTCAACATTATACATTTCACATTAATATATTTATATTCAATTCGCATTTATATCTCAACATACATATACTAAATCATCATTTAATCTTAAAATCAATAACCCCGACAACTAAATTTTTCAGGTTGCAACACTTCACATAAGAAAATCCGACTATATCACAAATTTAACTAATAGACCGCACATAATGATAAAATTCATATTCTCAAGCATTCTGTTTAAAATAGTGGACATTTAATGTGTGAGGCAAGCACGCAAACACAGAATATATACAAATATATACATATAAGACTAAAAATGTTAATAATGCTTTTCGGCCCAAACAACTACGACAACATTCAGTACAAATATATAAATATAAGACTAAGAATGTTAATAATGCTTTTCGGCTCAAACAACTACGACAACATTCACATTTATCGTTACCAATGGAAACAAAAGTAGAAATGACTGACAATACAAGGGAGAATTCCAAACAGATAATGATAAAAGGAACGGAAACAAAATTCAATCGTATACTAAATTCATCGCTCGCTATCGCAATGGGTTGAAATGTGATGGAAAACGGTCCTTTAATATTCAACATCAACGAATACCTCCACGAATCGTGTCTCGCGACATCTCAATTGATAATTCAGGTTCAAAAGATATATGTTAAACGGTTGGTATAAGTCAAGTTCAAAACTTGGGGGGAGGTTGAAAAATTTAGAAAATTCTTGAAAAAGAGAATAGAGGGATAGATGGAGAAGAGGAAGAAAGAAAAAGCGGCGCGCCAAAAGATTATGCTAGGACACTAAAACTATAAAGATAAGTGGTCGAATTTAGACATAACAATCCACAGCCAAATCTACTTTCATATACCGAAAAAGGTGGCCTACTAAATATGTAGCCTACCCACGAGCTAGTCTGTGTTCTGAGCGAAATTTCGTCAAATACAGTGGCTTTATGGCAATCTCACTTTACGCCGTGTCCGGCCGAGACCTTGGAGACTCTGGTCCTACAAGAAGATCAGTATGGTTTCTTAATTTAGAATTTCTAAATAAAAAGAATTTTCCGACCCCTCAGAAAGTGAGAAGAGTTACAAGTAAAGTATGAAAAACTAGACTAAAGTTAATAAAACAGAGGAAATCCTAACAGGGATTTGCTAAATTTTAAAAAATAAATAAAATAAATTTTATAGTTGTAAGTTGTCTGCCAAATCTTACTAGTCGCTACCAGTTCGCAAGGGCGCCAACCTTGAGGCGTCAACTAATTTCAAACACTATACACTAGAAATAGAAGAAGTGAAAATTCATGGACATTGGGATTTTGGATGCCCTGGTACGGAATAACAAGATTCTACTGTAATAAATTTTCAATATTATTCAACACTATCCACCTCGTCACCTCTGTGAACAGCAATGAACCTAGCTTAATCAGGTGACGTGGAAAAAAATCAAAGTTGCAGAGTAGTATCGGAAATATAAACCGAACTCATATATTTAAACTTTTGCAATTCTGCAAACAGCTATTATGTTCTGTGATTAATTGGAAACTATTCGGAATTATTTGCTATATGACCACTATTCACATCGTCAGATTGGATGATCAGTTAATATGTCCGATTATTATTAAATGGTGAGCCACGATGTGAAAATAGAATCCACCATTTTCACACGACACACTCTCCTCACACAATATTCTGACGTAATTGTTAGTGTACTAAATATTTATTATTATATAAATACAATCAATACCTTCTAGCAAAATTCACAACTAGGCACATATATGCACGGGTGTCCTATTATTTTCTCACACTCACTACAATATATATATATATATATATATATATATATATATATATATATATATATATATATATATATATACCATTATTATTATTCATTTATATAATTATTCATTTTTCTATAACGCCGATTTATTTTCAGACACCCTATACTCTGCAATTACGCCCAAGACTGTTCGCAGCAGTCTCATTATATATATTAAGATCAACATACTACTATAGTGCATTAATTAATACGTGCGAATTAGTATGAACTGATACTAGATTCTTTCAGTACAGATTACAATATATTTCACTTTACGGCTTCATATTAATTTATATACAATGAGAATTCAATATCATTGACTATCCTCTTAGCTCAAGGCAATTATATTTTGAAGTGTCAACAATGCGATCGTTCACAGAAAGCAACGAAGAGAGAGAATTTGAAACCGCAGCCTGACAACAAAATAAAGCTATATAGACAAACTTCGGGTTAAGGGAAAAAGCAAAGATTACTATTATTAATAATTCGATTACTGGACTAAATAAATGATTGTGCTTTTCAGGAAAGTTAATTTATAACGTAGTTCGTCTAAATATCTATTCATATGGGCCAGAACTAATATTTAAGCATCAATAATTACAAAAGGAGGGTAATTTTCGTGTTGACCAGATCGTTAAGTCTCGGATTAACAAAAACCTAGCGGCGAATAGTTCTCAGACCGACACGAAATGGCATTAGTAGTACGAAAACAAAGTTTGCACTATTAAATACTCTTTGTACTCTGTTATCGTTAGCTATAAGCAATATAATATGTAGTTACGGTACAGTATTAACTATAAATTTTTATTATGAATCAATGTACTTATTACGACGGACAAAAAGAGATGAATAATCAAACAAGAATACACTGTCCGTAAATAGATTAAGTTTTAAGCACACACACATCACGACTACTAAACACATACTAAATTACACACATCAAACATCAACTAAGAAAGTTACACATGCTAACGCATAGCACTAAACATATTAATCCATATTATCACGCGACTTCACTATATGCACACTGAACAAATCACTGATTTCACCATTCTAAACCGGCTCGGGAACTAAGAAAGGGTCAGAGTCAGGTGGCCTTTCTATCAACTAAATCATGGTTTGTTAATTACAGAATTATATTAATGAAAGAAAAATAGGTCCCTTTCCTGATGGGAAAAGAACTCTCATCAAAATCATTCAACCTATTTCCGCTGAGCTTTGGTCAATTTAGGAGTAAATGAGAGTCCCTGTGCTAACTTACACTGACATTATGAAAATTAATTTAACCACAAAGAAACATACACCTACAGCCATATAAAAAAATTTACTTACACTACTACACATATAAAACAATACGTGGATAGGCTATCGTGCCCTAAATGAAGTTGGAAGGGTAAAAGGGATATCCCAAACGTTTTAAAATCCGCAGATATTGGTTTGAGGCGATTACACAATTCAGCAGTTACATGATTAGCATGATCATTAAACATGGCGATCCAGAATTGAGTATCCATATTTTGCCTATTCTAGTCTATTTTAAAGTGAGATTTCAATATTCTTGGGACTCTCTATGACTTTCCAGTCTTTTGTGTAGCTATTTCATCTACTATTACTCCTTTTTGCTGATTTATTCTGCCAAAAATTTAAATTTTATAGCCCAGATATCAAAGCAGTTCTTCCCACGCCGATCACATCACAAAGGATGAGGAAGGAGCGCGCCAGAATACTTCAGTGGAATATAGTTCCCAATCGGAGCAAATAATTTTTGCGGCGGAAAATATAAATCGAATAGAAAATAGTAAAGACTTTATGAAACCGGATTTTGGGAGGATATGGGCATCTCAAAGGGACGAAGGGGGTCTAAATTATTCTTACAAGCATCAGATTGGTGGATAATTTTAGAAATTTCTGTCTAATTGCTGACTTATATTTTTGTATCGCATTAAAATGTATAATTTCAATAATCATCCATTTGAAATGCCCATATACCGAGTTTATAATGAAATAACTTATAAATGAAGAAATTATTCCCCGAAATATAATTCTTCCGAAGCTCCCACATCAATTTTGTTTTGAGTAAAGAACCAATGAATTTACTACATGGACCGAAAATTATGTGCGGGAAAAAATACAGTACGCGGTACGTTCGAAAAATATTGGGTCCCTCCAAACAAAAATTCCATTACCTTGATTGTAATTCATTCTTAGGATTAGAAAAAGGAAATTTGTTCGTTTGTATTTGAACAAAATTCTTAGGATTACAAAAAGGAAAATATTTTTTCCGAATGCCGGATTTTTCCCGAAATCCGGAATTTTTCTGAATTCCAGATTTTTCTGAATTCCGGATTTTTTCCGAAATCCGGAATTTTCCTAATTCCGGATTTTTTGCCAATTCCGGAATTTTCCGATTTTATTTTTCAGAAAGTAAAAATTCCGAAATTGGCCATTCCTACACGGAATTGATTTCGTATAAGCAAACGCTTGTGGAGGTGGTACGGTACCATGCCTGGTACAAAGTCTGGATTGTACGCCATGTTACTTCAAAAATTGAGGGTCATATGAAAACTCTGTTACACTACACAATTGTAGCAACCGTTATCAGAGTTGAGACAGAGGATCTTCGCAGCCCCCCAGCACATAAAAGATACGGTCTCAAAGCGAGTGACAGTGACTGAAGTATGTCATAGGCTGCGTACTTAAACAATTAACTAAGCGAGGCAATTGAAGTAAGTTTTGTAATTTGTAATTATATTATCGATTTATTTCATTAAACTTCATTACTTTGCAAATTTTTTATTTATTTTTTTACACTGACAACTTTCTAAAGCTCAGATGAATTTATGAATCAAATTGAAATTAGCTCTACAGCACATTGTGTGTTGTTTTGTTATCAAAGTCTTTGGAAACTTGACAACATTTGTACCTTTGTGGAAACCTTATGAAATGAGGTGGTCATTTTAGAAATTTGTACGCCAAGTGTCTTGACTATTTTTTTTTTTTTGAGTTATTCACTTTCATATAAAGGGAGTTCTAAAAAAATAATACCACGATTTATGATTTGATACCCATTCAGATCGGACTATCTCTTGATTTTGAACATGTTTTCTTCTTAGAACAGTATTTTATTCATCAATTATTAGAAAGGTATCCACTTAGTGGTCAGAATTGATTTCGTATAAGCAAACGCTTGTGGAGGTGGAGTTTATTCACAATTTGCAGTTTTTGGTTATAAGTCGGCAAATTTTTAAAAAATCACAAATTTGCAAATTGCTCCGAAACCTTTGATTTCCGATCCCCCGTTCATAGGAACAAATTTGAGCAACTAATTACAGTATTATATTCTGTTTCGAGATGTGGAAGTTTCCTGAATTTAGTTTACTAAAGTTTACTAAAACATACAAATTTCATAACAAATAACTGATTTAACTATATAATATTTTTTCTCTTTTTTTATAACTAGGCTTGAAAAACTACGCTGACAGGGAATGTGGTTCGTATAACCTTGGAAATAGGCGAAAACTAAGCACCGCCATGGCTTTAATTGGAGATCCACTAATTGTGTTCCTTGATGAACCCACCAGTGGAATAGATCCTGCTGCTAGAAGACGTTTATGGAATATTTTTCAACACAGACAAAAGGCTGGACGGTCAATTGTTCTCAGCTCACGCAGGTAAGAATGAGTGGAAGATTGGCTCTTTTTCTTAAGCTCAGCTTAGTGAAATAAATAATAAACACCGACATGGCTTTAATTGGATACCCATGGATGGTGTTCCTTGATGAACCAACCACTGGAGTAGATCCTGCTCCTAGAAGACGTTTGTGGCATATTCTTCAACAGAAATAAAAGACTGGCAAACAATTGTTCTCAGCTCACACAGGTAACAATATCTCGGACAAAAATGTGATATGGTAATCACTAAAATAGTTTCATCCAGATGCGATTCAATCAGATTAGTTTGCGAAAAATAAAGATATATCTAGTCTTCAACCACTTTACATTTTAAAACAGAGCTTTACAATTTCAACTAAGTCACTAATTTTCAAGTCAGAGTTTAGGTATCACCGAAATAAGGTTTTATAAATTCGCCTAAAGTCAGTTTTTCCGAAGGCAATGTTAGTAAATCGTTTCCCCGCTCTTTAAACACCAAAATGGAGGGAAACTTTACAATCATTTTTACATCAAAATATAAGTGCTCAACAAACATGATTTTTAACAGTTGTTCCTAATGAGTTTTCCCAAAGTAAAGACTAACTAAATTACTTTCTAGTTCCTGAAGCTGGTTATCAGCAATCTTTATGAAATTCGTTAAAACATGTTAAAAGTCATATGTGAGCTCCCACCCCGAAAGGTATCTCTCAGACGCCCTTAATGTTTTCCTCTGACTAATAGCGTAGGGGTAAATTCGCGTTTTCATTGTTGACATTTCAACTTTAAGCAACATAGATATTTGGGAAACCTCCGGAAAATTATGTCCAATGTTGCATCAAAATCAACGTTTAACAAAAGTTATCGGAGATCATATATTTTAAAACCAGGGTGGAGTATTCACCCCGTCATTCTCAACTGATTTCAATTTCCAAGTAATGGGAATGATACGAAACCTAAAAAAATACACTCCATGTTACATCAAAACCGAATAATTTTGACGAAACTTATTTTATTTTTTAAACAAGGAAACTTCGAAATTAGGGGTTAACCAACAAGATAGCACTAGCTATGTAAATCTAAGTGGTTATGGTCGGATGAGTGAGGTGGCCAAGATACCGGTCCTTGTCTGCCGTCCATTTGTTCAGAAAGGATGCGTTGCGACAATTTCGCACCTCCACAGCAAATGTACTGGAGCACCGTTATGCATAAACCACATGTTTAGATAAACAATCAGTGGCACAGTCTCTAGTAGTTCAGGCAGAATCTCTTTCAAAAATATCCGATACTCCCACCGGGTCAGGCATTGTGGCAGTATGTACGGTCTGATGAGAATTATCAACGATTCATGCCCACACATTCACAGAACACCGTTCCTGATGGGCACGAGTTGACATTCCATATAGGTTTACTTCAGACCACAAATGTTGAGTCTGAGTATTCATCACTCCATCATGGGAAAACATAGCTTTATCTTTGAAGAGATTACGAGACATGAAACGGAATATACTAGCATGGTTCGCGTAGCCACTGGGCAAACTCCTGTCTACGTGGATGGCGTGTAATGCATGCACCCTTTGAACATGGAAAGAGTATATCTGATTTTCGTGAAGCATGTTCTAAACCTTCCGATGATGGGTGTTAATTTCAGCAGCTACTACCCGTGTGCTGGTGGACGGTTTTCTCTGATCTCAAGCAAGAATTTCCTCCTCAAAAGCTACAGTCCATACGGTTCTGTTTCGTCCAGTATTAAGCGTGTGTGCTTCCAGCAATCCTGTTTCTTGTAATCTTCGATCTGCACTGGAAATCATTGCGTGGTGTGGAATTTTAAGATTAGGAAACTGTTGTCTGTACAGCCGTTGTGCCACACGGCCATTACCGTCCGCTTTCCCGTATGCCAGATCAATGTCTGCCAATTCCTCACGTATGTATTCCTCTATTACCTCTGTAATCACATTCGTTGGCTGTATGGTGATGGAGTAAAGCGAAATTAAAGTGGGAAATGGTTGATGTTCCCTCGCCATTGTGTTCACTGTGCAGAATCAAAGATAGCGAGATTGGAACTTAGTGCAATTGTTCTGTCAGAGAATGATATTTATGCGTACGATTAAAATGTACAAAACCTACATCGTGACGGAGAAGATACCACACTCAGAGCCGTAGCTACGGAAGGGGGAAGCTGGTAGCAAGAGGGCGCCGAACAAGCAATAAGAAAACTGAAGGTTTGAAAATCAGTAAACGATGTGGTGCCCCGTAAAAGTATTGGCGCCCTATTAAATCAATATTGTTGTCGGTTTGCAAAGAAATATATTTGTTAAAAAATTTCTTGCTCGCTACGCTCGCAATCCAAACGTTTCAGTAAGACTCACAAGAAGTTTTTACTTATTACTTAAAGAAAGTTATTATTATGATTTATTAATAACGTTATTATTATGATTTATCACACCGTTATGGTTTATTAATAACGGTGTGATATACAAGGTGCCGAGTATTGACTTATATTGTACGTAGGAACGTTTTCAAAATCAGAAACTCAAAGTTTGAAATATGTGTTCGGCGTTTTGATGATGATGAGCCTGGTTAGTTAATCATTCTTTTCTTATAATGTTAATCACGACGGTGAGAATGAAAGTATGAAAAATGACAGAAATAAAGACACACATGCAAGCTGCTATTTGAGCAGGAATATTAAAAGTGAAGGTAAACAAGAGGAATAATAAATAACATTTTCGAATTTGTAGCAGTTGTAGAGTAGGGGCTTAACAGGTCAGAACTTAACCCAACGAATTTCATTTTTCCAAAGACTGATCACTAGCAGTGATTTTTTTTTTTTTTTTTTATTCCATTGACATATGAATTGCTTCTAATCTGAAGGAATTTATTGGGATCATTTCTCCATCAAATACTTGTATTGCCAGGATTTTTTTTGTGCATACGTGGTATCTAGTTGTGTGATATTTTATCTATCTACATACATACAAAATATATAGAAACATTTTATATTTTATATATATTAGGGTGTCAATTATTTTGGGTAATTTCGTGTTGCGATACGCACACCCGCCAAATGTATTCTATGTAACCATAAACACGCATTAGTGAAATAGCAGCTCTCTACGAGAATGTTAACAAGTGCCGACGTGACTTCAAAGTCATGAATTAACGTTTTCACATTATAATATAATTTAGAATTTCCAACCGTGATAACGGAGAAACCAAAAGAGACAGAGAAACGAAACTTTGCACGATGCAACTAGAGAAAGGGCGACATCTGTTCTTGTACTGACAAACAGCATCAGATGAACAGTATTGTCAACCCAAGACAAAGTTGTGTTTTTGTAAATGGAATGACCTTAATTGAATATCATCATTGGAAGTAGAAATGAAAGTAAATACAAAAGAGATTTTAAAGGCAGATCAGTGTTGCAAACTTTTCGAGAAATAACGAGTAATATGTATGGGTGCACACAGGAAGTGAGTTACTAACGTTTTCGACACCTTAAATCAGATATTGACAAGAATTGTTTACGTTGACTCTAAGTCTAGAAGCATCCGCTGAACAGTGTTGCCATCAACAAAAGAAAAAAATTGAGTTTGGAAAAGATACAATAATTCGGAAAAGGTCACTAGTGCTGTATGGTTTAGAACCTATAACGCAAGGCAGAAGAGCATGAGGAGTAACCGTGGTTATGTGAAATTGATAACTCACGTACTGAGAGATATATTCGGTTATCTTGTTAAAGCAGAGAACTAAGGTTTGTACAAGATGACAACGCTTCACATCTACAGCTTTTTTACTCTTGATTGCGCCATGGTTATGAGCGTCCTCAAAAGCCCTCGAGTACATTAACCCATGCAAATTGAACGCTGTTTTCATATTTTAACCAGGTCGTTGGGATTCCAACCCACTGTGCAGCGTTGCATCCTTTCACAAATCATACTTGTCAGTTTTTACAAGATATCGTATATTTCGGTCAGTTATCGATCTCACATAACCACGGTTCTACTCATGCTCTACCACCTTGCACTATACGTTTTAAAGCATACAGCACTAGTGACCTTTTCCGAATTATTGTATCTCTTCCAAACTCAATTTTTCTCTTCTGTTAATGGCAACACTGTTCAGTGGATGCTTCTAGATTTAGAGTCAACGCAAACAATTCTTGTCAATATCTGATTTAAGGTGTAGAAAACGTTAGTACCTCACACCCTGTATGCGCCAACACATATTACTCGTTTTTTCTCGAAAAGTTTGCAACACTGATCTGCCTTTAAAATCTAGTTTGTCTTTACTTTTATTGCTACTTTCAATTATGATACTCAATTAAGGTCGCTCTATATACAAAAACCCAACTTTGTTTTGGGTTGGCAACACTGTTCATCTGATGCTGTTTGTCAATACAAGAGCAGCTGTCGCCCTTTCTCTAGTTGCATCGTGAAAAGTTTCGTTTCTCTGTCTCTTTTAGTTTCTCCGTTATTACGGTTGGAAATTCTAAAATATTATTATAATGTGGAAACGCCATTTCATGATTTTGACGTCAAGTCGCCACGGGTTGATGTTCTCGTAGGAAGCTGCTATTTCACTAATGCGTGTTTATGGTCACATAGAATACATTTGGGGTGTGTGCGTATCGCAACACGAAATTATCCAAAATAAGGGACACCTTAATATATATATACTGCAATGAGTACTTTCAGGCTGATTGCTATTTTATTCTTTTATTATACACAAATCTGCTAACTGGTCGTATGTTACGAGTGACTTAACACATGGGCTGAAAAGTCCCGGGCCTAACACATAGATGGCGCTAGTTGTATTGCAGTCACCTTGTTTTCAGTGAATACTAACCTTCACAAGACAGCTGTGAGAATTTCATGATATTCTATTCATTCGTCTGTGAGTTATTGTGCTAAGAGTGACCCTACTTGTGTTAGTTTCAAAACAATGGATCAAAAACAATTTCGTGTTTTAATTTTACACTGCTTCTTGATGGGAAAAAATACCGTTCAAGCGAAGCAATGGCTTGAAAAGTGTTATGGGGACTCCGCTCCATCAGAAACAACAATAAAACGTTGGTTTGCTGACTTCAAACGTGGTCGTAGAGACACCGATGATGCAGAACGCAGTGGACGTCCAAATGAGGCAGTAACATCAGAAAACATAAAAAAAAAAAAATCCACAAACTTGTTTTGAATGATCGAAAAGTGAAGGTGCGTGAGTTAGCTGACATCGTAAAGATATCAAAAGAACGTGTTGGCTTTATATTGCATGAGCATTTGACTATGAGAAAGCTCTGTTCAAAGTGGGTGCCGCGTTTGCTCACTGTTGACCAAAAACAAGAACGTGTTGATGCTTCTGAGCAGTGTTTGGCCATGTTTAAACGTAACAAACCGGACTTTTTGCGTCGATATGTGACCATGGATGAAACATGGATCCATCACTTCACTCCGGAATCAAAACGATCGGCATCTGAGTGGACAGCAACTGGTGAACCTCGTCCAAAGCGCCCGAAAGCACAACAATCGGCTGGCAAGGTTATGGCCTCGGTATTTTGGGATGTGCGTGGTGTAATATTCATCGACTATCTTGAGAAAGGACATACCATTAACAGTGACTATTATATAGCGTTATTGGAGCGTTTGAAGGCCGAAATTGCAAAGAAACGACCGCATATGGCAAAGAAAAAACTTTTGTATCATCAAGACAACGCACCGTGTCACAAGTCAATCAAAACAATGGCAAAACTACATGAATTGAACTTCGAATTGCTCCCACATCCACCGTATTCGCCAGATTTGGCTCCCAGCGACTACTGGCTGTTCGCAGACCTGAAAAAAATGCTCGCCGGTAAGAAATTTCGCACGAATGAAGAGGTTATCGCTGCAACTGAGGCCTATTTTGAGGCAAAAGATAAATCGTTCTACAAAAGTGGTATTGAAATGTTAGAGCGGCGCTGGACTGATTGCGTTGCTCTTCATGGAGATTACGTTGATGAATAAAGCTAATTTTGAACCAAAAAAAACGGTGTTTTCTTTGTTAGGCCCGGGACTTTTCAGCCAATGTGTTAAAGATTAAATTCAGCTCCATTTGGACACAGCTGAATTCGCTTTGACGGAGTTCGCTTAAGTTTTGGTTAGCCAATAGTAAACGAAACCATGTTTCAAACCCTTTGGTCACTTTAGTTTGTCAAAGTTCTACCGACAGTTCTGAACGGTTCGATTTGGTTTGAGAACGGTTCGGTTCGGTTTGGGATCGGTTCTGTTCGGTTTCGGTTAACTGTTTTAAACTGGTTTAAGTGGCAAACCGAAACCGCTGTTTACGTTTTCACGAACCGTCCACCCCTAATTCACAGAACAAGTGGGAAGTGAATTACACAAGTCACTTTATGTAGTTATTTATAATAGTATCTTTACTTAAATAACTTAATAGTGTGTGTAATCCAATTTTAGTTATGGCCAAACGGCAAAGCAGAATGAACAGATTTTCGGTTTATATTAGACTCCAATCCCAATTGAGATTGTTATATCACATTGATTATAATAGTATACTAAGGAGGAGTGGGGAGGAGTCAGAATTTTTGCAAGAAATTGAGCATCCCACCAGCCGCTTAACTTAGAAAGCTTAAACTCGGCATTTTTTTCAATAAGCAGACAGTAAATTTTAGCGTTTTTCATAATTCCCTTCAGATTTTATACCCTTCTAAGATTCAATTTTCTTACCCTTGGATAGCAAAGGAATCCAATTCTACATTCAAATCCAATTCTATCAATCAGTATCATATGTTTATTGTATCAATTAAAAAAAATGTTAGGTTTGTTGATTTATTTGTCTCCTTTCTGATGTCTGTTCTGTAAAACACATGATTTCATTGTTTCGGAGTTTCCATCAAGAGAATTAAAAAAAAAAAATAGACATGCTTAAATCTTCGCTTCTGGGCGCCGCAGTCCTTTCCGAGAAATAATTACAGCCTGTAAGTTTTTTTTTTTATTTTTTATTTTATTTTATTTTTTATTGTTAATTTTTGGCATATTGATACGTATAAATGAAGGTTGAGAGGGGGTAGACTATTAAACCAGTTATTATCACTAATAGTGGAGCTACAGAATATATTGCTTTGTGAATACACCCCCTTTTATTTTGAACATTCCCCTAAGAAAATGTTTCTGGCGTACGAATTGATTCCCTTTTTAGTGGGAGAACGCGCTTTTAGTATATGACGATTTGGTAGTAGGTTGATATGTAAAAATAATCGAAAACGATTGATATTGGTGTCGAATCCAAAGTTTGGGGGTCATTTGGATGAATAGTAACTCTTCCGAAGCAGTTCAAGTTTAAGCTTAGACCCCATCCACATGGTGAGGATGAAAATTAAATGTCCAAACTCACTACTCTGTCTCACCCTAGAAAGATTATATATAAAATAGAAATGAAGTTCAACGAGACGTCTTACAGCGCGAAGTTGCCACTTATTATGAGTAGAATGCGGTCGATTTGGGAAAATAGAAAAAGGAACAACATAAACCAAACAGCGTAGCGGTAAGCGACTCAATAATAATAATAATAATAATAATAATAATAATAATAATAATAATAATAATAATAATAGAAGAGGAAGTGTAATTACTTACCATACATAACCTACTCCTGGAGACAAGAAACTCCCAAATCTTTACTCCACACAAGTTCAGTGGGAGAGTTCGCAATGATAAGAGGAAGACGAAGAACTTGATGTTCGGCTTCTTTTGCAATGCGATCTATTCTGTAGGAGACTTCTATGTTAGAATCAACTTTATTTAACTTTTCTCTTACTTCAAATTTGTTACAGCTTGAATCACATTCAACACCTTTATTTTTTAACCATTCTACAATTTCTTTTTAGTACCTGATTTCGTAGGATTTTTTTTCGTCTTTTACTGAGTGTGTTTGGTCATTATCAATAACAATCATGGAATTTGGTGATGCATTTGGAAGGAATTCTTCTTGGAAATGTTGTTCTTATTTTGCTGCATGTAATTCTCCGTGATAATCACCTGTTTTTCTGCCGCAAAAAACGAGGTCAGCTCCAGAAATTAACCCACTCTCAGTCATGCTATGAATCACTGTTACTCTCCGCCCCTTTCCAAAGGTACCTTGACACCTAAGGACAAAACCTCCCTCCAGCTTCACTGCCTGGTTTCCGAAATATTCATAAACGTTTAATAACATGGCTTTTTTCACAAGTAGAAAGAGGTTTCCTTTCACTTCTTTGCTTCTTGCCTCTGCCTGAAAAATAGCACTATAGCAGTTAAACACAAAATTAACTAATAACATCACTAATAGGGATGATACCGAGACCGAGACTAGTCTCGGTATCGTCCCGAATTATCGAGACGAGCCAAAGACCGAGACGGACTTTTAAATACCGAGACGAGCACGAGACCGAGACAGACCTCTATAAATCGAGACGAGACTTAGGTCAGTCTCGAAAGGTTCGGTCTTGTCTCGAATATTGATAGCTATTAAACTTGCCTTTACTCAAAATTTCTTTCGTTGCCGTGTTAGATAATGTGGGAATGGTTGACTGAAGTACAGTGGCGTATTTAGGGGTAGATATCGGGCTCAGGCTCCTTCTGAAATAAATTTGTCATATTTTTTTCGAATTGCACGTACAACACAGACATTTCTTATCCGTTCCTCAAGCTTCTCCCGAAACAAATTTACTACTGATGTATGGCCTTCTCTCTGTCTCTCTCTCTCTCTCTCTCTATCTACCTATCTATATATATACAGTATGGCGCTAAATTCATTGTACAAAAGCAGAGGTCTGATTCCTGAGAGCAAAACAAGCAAAAAAGTTCCAATAAACATAGAGCAAAAGGGATTTCCCAAAGGACGTTAAGTATTCCCGGACACTTTATGACGTAAATTGATTGAACAAGAGCATGTAAAGGACATCTCACTCTGGAAATAATACTACGTGACAGGTCAGTACTCATACATGCAGATTAAAAGATGGCGGATGAGGTAATTATCACTGTGCGTAGTTGCATACCTGCTAAAAAAAAAAAAAGTACTAGTAAAGACGTTGTACAAGAATTCACTAAAAACGTCACGTCGCTTCAATGTAAAAGTAGTACAACACAAGCCGATAGGTAACAGAAAATAAAGAAATTCCGATTGCCGATCTCGTCATATTAATGACATCATATCGCTTGTAATGCTGATCTGCCACTACTGCTATTATCGTTTAGTTTATTTGTGTTTCGTAATGTACGTAGTCGTCTGTCATTCTCTTCAGTATCTTTCTAAACTCCTTCGTGGCTAAGCGGTTACCGAACGTGGCTAAGCGGTTTGGCGTGAGAGACCCGAGTTCGATTCCCGGTGGGAGGTCATGTGGTTCTGATTCCACATTAAACAGTAGTCCCTTTCCATATAACCTCGGTGCTGAAAGGGATGTTAAACTCAAAATCAACTAAACTCTCCAGTATCGTTGCAAGGAAGAACGGAAATTCGGCAACTTGATATTTGTTTTGTTGTTTTACTGTCTCCATTCATTTCTTTGTTGCATTGTGCGTGCACTGGAGTCATTGTACGTGAGTGAATGCGCTGGTTTGTTCGTCGCTTGCGGAAGAATGGGATCGACATTATGGACAATTAAATTAATCCTCCTTTCAGGTGCGCATACGGTATGCATGCCCAATGCCTGTGATTACAGAGAAGACAGAAAAGTGAACCACCGTCAAGAACGTAATGCACTTTGTCATCAGAGAGGGGTTCATAATGTGCATATTTCCGTAAAAGATGCGCCAGTTGAGATTTGGTTGCCTCACACATAAGGCCTTCCTTGTTAAAAAGCGATGCTGGAAAAGTGCACAATTCATATGTGAACAGCTCCCGCAAGTCGTAATTGTTAGACTGTGCACATAGCAACAGGCGTTGAAACGAAAGTTGGCGGTCAATGTGAACATCATCTCTTTCATGTAAAGTACGCTTGACATCCATGGTACAAACCTTCTTGCGTTTCGCAAATGAAAATGCAGAAACTGTGTGTCCCGTCATCTCATTCAAGATAATATTTCCTATCTCTTTTGCTTGTTCAGAATTGACACGACTGTCCGCAGCCACACCACTAACAACATTTCTCGAAGGCTTTTCTTTGTCAAATACGTTCAAGGGAGACAAGAACTGCATTACTTTCTGAACATCTGCTTGATCCCTCTGTTGACTGTTTGCACCTCAGTCTGAACACCAAAGGTATAGAATTTAATAACCAATTGTCTCAGCTCCTTCTTGCCACTACCATTGTGACGAGAAAACTAGGCCCCACTTTTGTATGAACATTGTTTCCAGTATCATTCCCTTCATTTCTTTCTCGTGGGCGGCTTTTTTCTCCACACACCACACGTCAATCTCGTTCTTTCAAAAAAAATATCGCCCCTAGAAATTTGTCATCTTGGGTCCGGAACTCAGACGCCCGTTTGTGAATATGGGCCTGAGTGTATATATCATTTGAAGATGTAAATACAAAGCACTTAAACTAACTCTGGGGGCCTGTTTCTGTATCCAAATACTGAAGTCAAGGGCGCAAATCTGTCTTCAACGTTCGTGGGATGGGTAAGACTGTTCCCATAATCCTTTCCTTTTTTTAACGATGTTCAAAATATTTATGAAGTTGAAAAAAATGCTGTGGAGGATTAGGGGAGCAGAGTTGTCTATAACATCGACAGGAGGGCACATTTTAAGGCTTATTGTGGGGGGAGGGGAGAAGAGACTCATATTACAGTAGATGAATCAGATTTCTGAGGTAAACCTGTTGTACTCGTATATTATATACCAAATGATGTAGATGAAATAGTGGTACATATCAATATTACAACTCAGTGCCGTGAGCACATTCTGAAATTTGAATATATGCATAATAATAATTGACATGTTTCTACTTACGCATCCACAATGATCCACATTACAATTTTAGGACATTTGTTTTATAACAATACAAATAATGACTTTCCCAAAACTATGAAAGAAAATCAATCAGGCCCATATTTGGCGCAACAATACTCTTATCTGAGCAAAATTATGATTACCACAATAGCATTATAGGAATTGTTACAGGAATTAAACAAATAGTTGAAAATAGACTACTAATAATTAATAACAATGAAATATTAAAGAATACGATTCTTTTTTAAAAATGAAACAAGTCAAAGGACATCAGTTTCCTTTGTGGCAGTCGGATAGAAATCATTATCATCACAATCTCAAATCGGATTATTGGGGGAGGACAAGATTGTAGGGAACATGTTCCCCTTATGTTCCCGAGATTTGTGCCAGTGACTGAAGGGCCCTGGTACAATCTTTGCGAGTGACGGGGAGTGGTAGCTCTCTTGTCCTACCAGATCGGTGACCGTAATTCTACAGAATGCTTTAAATTTATGCCTGTGTCTGTGAGCTCCTTTACGATGAAGATTACAATTACGATGCATTTAGTTACGATTAAGGCATAACTATTTTAATACTATTATTTACATAACCGGCATGCTGCTTCAAAAATGCGTTGAACTAACCATTTCCGTTTTGTTCTATTTCCTTTATATTAATTCCCGGCGGGAGCTCATGTGGTTCAGATTCCACGTTAATCAGTAGGTCCACGTCTCATATAGCCCCGCTGCTGAAAGGGACGCTAAACTAAAATCAACTCAACTCAACTCCTTTATATTAGGGCTCGTATGTTCTGTTCAGAAACTATAGCTTAGTTCAAAATATATACAGTTGGAAATACTTGAATATGCCAGCGTATATCTAAAGCAAATGTAGGGATGCAAGGGATGAGGAGGAGTGAGAAGGGAAGTATTGCGCACGCGCATTCAACAGAAAGCAGACGAAAACACCGATGCTTTCAGTAGGCCTGGAAGCCCGAGGAAAATAACATACGACAGGAGGAAAGACAGAAAATGTGCATCTGAGCGATGCGCATGCGTAGGTTCCTCTTGTCAAAGTAAGTCGAGAGAGCGCGCTAGAAGATTGCAGTGGAAATAATTGTGATAATTACAAGCAAACAATTTATATATAATGAAATACGTACTTTTTCTTATTAACAGGGGATGCCGGGCATACCGGCGTTCCCTTACGCTACGCCGCTGGTACTTGCAACCCTAACTGTAGTTGATGACAAAAGCAGAAGCATGACACAGGTAAGATTGTCAGATTTCCTCTCACTCAAATATCAGTGTATCGAAAAACTTTTTTAAAATGGAGCTACTTTTGCAGTAGATACACAAAGAAAGTAAGACTGACTGTTAGAATAACAATAGAGGTATGCAAACTCATTCTTTACCTGTTAAACTTCTTACGATAAGGTAAGTTTGGCAACATGAGCTCAGTTGTTGCCACTTCGGCGGAAGGAGATGACAGTTTTGATTTTTTATGATCTGTGATAGTTCAGTGAATTTTGTTTCTTCTGTTTTGTTTTACAGTATTTTATTTTCTAGTTATAGTTATTCTATGCATTATTTGTGTGTTATTATTAGTGTTGTTATGTGCCGGTGCTGTGTCATCAGTAGTAGCTCAGGATACGTAACAAATAATTGCAACCAAATGGGGATGGGACTGATACACAACACGGTACTTAATAACTAATTATGATTGAATTTAAATAAAATTCAAATGATTCCAATTAAGAAAATGACTAGTTGGGGGAAAGGGTGAGAGAAAGAGAAAGGTTATAATTAAGGAATAGGAATGAGCACTAGCCTGTTAGATTCAATGAAACTGGCGTTGTCCTAGTCATCAGGAATGATGAATATTCTCCCCTGGAAGAGCCTGGATAGCTGGAGACAGTCAACATCTGGATCTCTATCCTGTTGATCTGCAAGGGGCGTCGATAATGCGTCTTTGCGATGTTGTCTTCCTACACCTTCATTCTACTACTCTGGTAACAAACTTAAAGGTGTCTGCGGCGATGAACCGTCAGAATGGTACTCTTTGACTTATGGAGTCGGTGGTCCTCCAATGGTGGGTTCCGCTTCTCTCCGATGATCCTGCACCTGTCCCAATCGTGTGTCGAATACCCCCTGTTGTTCTGTTCCTCGTGGTTTTGATCAATTCAAGAATGATGACCTAATGGGGAAGTATCAAGCTGTGCTTGATGGTATGCGGAAAGGAAAGAAGGAAGCTAGTCGAGTTTATTTAACAAATATGCATTTATAAAAGCCGTCTGAGAATGTACACTTCTAGTCAAAGTTTTCTTTCAAAGTTTTCAAAAGTTCATGTTTCTTTATATCCAATACATAGTTACTTCAGTTACTTCACACCCCCTCCTCGAAACTAAAATACACGAAAATTTTAATTTTCCGTAGTAGAACAAAAAAATTGAAGAAAGTCCAAAAAAATATTTGTTGAAGGTAAGAGAGTTCTTTGTATAACATATGTATGTTTTGAATTAATCCTTGACCACAAACTGCAAAATGCTGAGTGTGCGTTTCTGAATCAGTTCATATAGTTCACTGGGTAAGCTGAAGATATGACGACAGCGTCTCTGGGAAGATGGAAAGTAAGAAAAAGGAAAATAAACATTAGTGCTTGCATAATATCATTGTGAGTGACATGTGTTTTAAAACGTTAGTGTGGAGTTCCGTTAGTGCTCAGGGAAGGGAAATAAAAGGTATGAATAATACTAAATTTAATTATCACTAACACAGCTTATCAAAACTTAGATACCGTACGTATAATAAAATAAAATCATAATCAAATAAATAAATATTTCATGAGTATAAAATTCAATGTAGACCTATATATATGTGTGTATGTTCCTCTAATGCAAAAAAAAACTTCAATATCAAACGTGACTAATACGCGAAAAGAGAAAAAAACGGTGTAATACTATCTAGCTAACCAAAGATAGTAAAGTTAGACTACACAAGGAGGGTACTGATTTCAGTTTGAGAAAAATGAGCTTTAAGTTATTTAGGCTTAAAGCGTCCGTAGACTAGAAAAGAATTACAAGATATGGTTATAGCCCCATATACTGGCTGTAATCAAACTATATTAAATCAGCACGAGAGCACTATTCACCACATATAACCTACAACCCTAACTAACATATAAATTCTTCTTATCTTCATCTTCTTTCTTGTTAAATCTTGTCCTCTTCGGGCATTGAATGCTGGACATCAATCATGGCATCGAATCTTAGACATCTAAAAGGATGGAGCATGGTTCTAGCAATCTTGACTTCAATCTTCTTACATCTTCTTAATATGTCCATCGAAGTATCTATCCATACGCGTGTCGTTGATTTTCTTCATTCTTCACATACTTACATTTGAAAAAAAATAAAAGTAAGAAACTTCTGTAGTGATACGCTGTCCAATCAAACGAAATGGTACAATTCTTGAAGATACCAACGTGTTCCAAAATTCGAAGTATTCCAAGTTTCAAAGTGTTCTAAGTTTTCGAAGTTTTCCACCGGTGGATTTGGATGCACAATTCAAAACCAAGATAAACTAACTTCTAAGCGTGGCCAGTGCTAAAAGAAAGTTCATCATCCATCTACAAGGTGTTCCTATCCACAATCTAATCTTCAAGAAAAGCAATCCACATACAAGTTACGTGCGGACAGACGGACTAACAGATTCTTCATCAATGGGAAAATATATGGGGAATAATCGCTGATAAATGTCCCAATTCTCTCTATCATAAACACAAAATACGACACGGTTTACGTCATCAAGATGTTCTTCTAAAAATATTCTTGTTGTAGCCAAGGCAATTTTGGCAGCTTCTAACTTCGGAAACTTAAATGCTCCAGTCGAAATGTTAGGTAATACAATTGTAGTAAGATCATTCTCCGACATCACTTTAAAACAATTTTTGTACGTCTCTCGTAAAATCTTCTTGTCTGAATTCCGTGGTCCACATGTCATAATCACATAATTAGCAGGTAAACGATAACCATTGGCAATTTTCGCTTCTCCTGGCTTCAATGATGATATGGTCAAACATTCTTCTAAAAATTCAGATCCAGCTGCGTCTTGAATGGCTTTATCTGCACCACCTAAAGGAGTTACGGTTTCATTCGTTGGATTTACTAAGGCATCTGCTTTTATATCCACTATGTTACCTTTATAAATACTAATCTTCTGATTGATGGCAGTATTACAAGCAAATTTCGGTTTTTCTCCTGTGGAATTCTTCCCTATAGTTGCCCACGTTGGTAGATTTTCGGCAATCACAATATCCTTGATATGAAGAGAAGGGATGAAAATTTCTTGTTCCAAACATTGTTTCTTGGGGTTGAAAATCTCTTCAGTTGGTGGTCCTTGATGGTCTTCGCATCTCGTCTTCTTCTTTTTCATCGTATGGTCTTCCGTGCAGACGTTGATAGGCATCTCTTCGTCAGAGTCTTCAAGGTGGTCTTCCTCTTACGGGTTTTCCTTCTCATAAAACTTCTTCAATCTCTGGACTGCTATGCTGTCTATCTTGTAAGATCCTCGGGCGGTCTTATACTTAACAAGATATGAATTTGGATTTTCCACACGTTCAATTATGCCTGGACCAATAAACTTTCCGCTGAATGCTTTGGCGTGACCTTTCTTTCTTGTGGTGTCTAATATCCAAACTTTTTCTCCTTCTTTAAAAGCAGGTTTCGTATGTCTCTTGTCAAAAAATTTTGTCGCCGTTTTATGACGTTTGTAAAGATTTTCTTGCGCTTTATCTCTAACCTCTTGTAATTGCTGTAACCGAATGGCATTGTCTTCGTATTGACACGGAGTATTTAAAATTGCCTGATGAAGTAACCTAGGTTTGAAGCCAAAAAGACATTCAAATGGTGAAATTTGAGACGATAAATTCTTGGTGACGTTAAGCGAAAAAACTATGGGTTGTAATAAGTCAATCCATTCTCCTAAATCTATGTCACATAAAGCTGATTTCAATCGTTGTTCTATGTTCCTAATAGCAATTTCACAAACGCCATTACTGTAATGCCCATGTACATTTACAAAACGCATGTTAGCACAAATCATAGCACATAATTCTTTAAATAGTCCACTAGTGAATGCACTGCCTTTGTCTAAGACATTTTCATAAAAAATTCCAAACTTTAAAATTACTTTATGATAAAGAAATGAAGCCAAAGTACTTGCTGTAACATCAGGAAGGGAATCTGCAATTATGTATCTAGTACAACTGTCTACTACAACTATCATATATTTGTGATTTAACATATTATTGGGGGAATAATTCCCAGCTACATCTATGTGGATGCGATAGAAGGGAGGAACGGAGGGATAAGTAAGCAATGTACCATACGGAGAACCAATTTTCGATTTCGATACTTGACATATCGTACATTCTTTACACTTCTGATATATATATTTCTTCATGTTGGGAAAATACACTGTTTTTACTAACATATCATAGGTTTTAGAATAACCAGAATGAGATGATCCCAATGCAGACGTATGACAAGCATTAAAAACTTTATAACGCAAAGAAGTAGGAACTGCAACTAAAAATGTTATACCTTGAGAAGTTTTCTGTTTTCTATACAAAATTCCATCTTTAATAGTAAAATATAATGCTTGGCGTTCTATTTTAGGATTTCTATCTTTTTTCTGTTCCAACCAAGAAAAAATATCTTTAAAGAACGGATCTTTACGCTGTTCTGTTGCCAGATTTGGCTCATTTAAAATTGAAAATGAATTCGTGGTCTGAGTAAACAAAATTTTCGGATCTTCTTGATTCTTTTTCTCGTCTTCCAAATCTCTAGGGGGGTTAGAAAAACGTGAAATGGCGTCTGCCTCTATGTTACTAGAGCCACTGATGTGTGAAATAGTAAAATTGTACGATTCGATTTCACTTAACCATCTAGAAATTTTACTTACATTTTTTGTTTGCTTCAAATAAATTAAACTATGACAATCTGTCTTCAAATAAAAATGACGTCCCAAAAGAAAATACCTGAATGAATGTAATGAGTACAATAATGCTAGTAATTCAAGCTGATATGGGTGTAATTTTCTCTCGCTAGGAGACGTTGCACGACTACAATAACTAATGGCAACTAGATTTGTGTCGTCAGGTGAATTTTAAGGTTATTTGATTAGTCCAGAAAGAGCGACTTTGCTGGCATCAAAATAGAGATACAGAGGATAATCAGGCTTGTACCTCATTAGACAAGGTGCTGAAATGATGGCTTGTTTGATATTATTGAATGCTGTCTCCTGTGCGTCCTTCCAACGAAAAGGAGCGTCTTTTTTCAACAAAGAAAGTAACGCTTCTGCTAATTGACTAAAATTAGGTAAATACGAACGAACAAAAGAAGCCAATCCTAGAAAACTTTTGACCTGTTTCTTTGTTTTGGGACGTTGATAGTTGGAAATTGATTTAATTATTCGTTTCGAGATAGACAAACCATCTTTACTAACAATGTGACCTAAAACATCTAATGAAAAATATCCCAATTTTGTTTTTTCTGGAGAAAGCTTTAAACCAATTTCTTTTATTCTTTGAAGCAACATATGAGTTAGCTGCACAATTTCATCAAAACTAACACTAGACCAAAAATAATCGTCAATCATAAGCAAATATTTTATCTTGTGGAAGACCTTCTAAGGTGAGTTTCACTAATCTGTTCATACCACTAGTAGATGTCTTGACACCCTAAGGGAGAAAATGATACGATCCAAGATTCGGAATCGAAAAAGCTGTAATAGGTTTAGATTCTTCAGTGAGGGGAATATTAAAAAATGCTCCAAAAACGTCGCTAGAACATAGATATTTGCGTCCTGCCAAATTAGTCAAAATATCGTGGATGGGAGGGACCGGAAAACTGTCAGGAACCATTTTTCGGTTCAAATATCTCGCGTCTTGTATAAATCGATACTGTCCATTCTTCTTTTTAACAAGCATTACCGGAGAATTATACGGACTAATACTAGGCTCAATGATCTTACTTTTCAATAAAATATCTACTTGTTTTTTGATCTCATCCCGTAGATGAAATGGTATCGAAAATTGGGGTCGATTTACTGGGATATTGTCTACTAATTCAATTTTATGCTTATATCCTTTAGCACAACCATAATCAAATTCATTCCAAGAAAAACTAGAATAAAATTCTTCTACTAAATCATATAATTGCTGTTGTTGATGTGGCAACAATTCAGGGTTAACATTTACTCGATATTTATCATAACCTTCAGGAAAAGATTTCGTATCTACTGCATTAACTTGATGAACCTTATTATTAGTGCTATTTTGTTTCTTGAAGTTGGTATCACTGATAGGATGTTCGGCAGAACCCAAAACAACATCTTTTTTCAAGTAAAGTTTACTTTTGGTAGGATTAATCACAGATATTACCGGATGAATTTCGTCTACGACTGATTTACGCACAAAAATTTCTGCCTGCGTATCTATTAACTCATTGGGAACTAATAAATTGCGATTTCCTGCAAGATCATTTACTTTTTTCAACGTAACCTGAACACTTGAATTAGGAGGCAAAACAACAGAGCGAGCCACTAAAAATTGAGGTTTATATAATTTTGCTATATGGTTAGAAATTTCATCAAAAGATACGTATGGCGGTAATTCAACACTTGGAGGAACACCAAATTTAACAAAACTAAAAGAATTCTTATTGTGATCAACCATTGCAAGATGTCTTTTCAAAAAATCTTGGCCAATTATGCTATTATACGGAAAATTATTATACACTCGAAAAGGATGCGTAAAATACTGTCCTCCTAATTTAAATTTCACTAAAGCGATTTGATCACTTCCTTGAGAATTTCCTGTGATACCACGAATAAAAGTCGTTCCTTTGAGTATTTTATGCTTATTACTTAAACTATTACCAGAAATTAAACTGACAGTGCTGCCTGAATCCAATAGAAATAAATGCTTCTTATTATCTATATATGCTTTAACATGAGGCAAATCAGCTTCATATTGAATAGGCACATAATATCTCTTACTATTTCTAACATTATTACACATATTATTGTCTACTTTATTCCTATTATTCGATTTAACATTCTCATTTACATTAACTGCGTTGACAGAAGCAGGAGGCAACGAATGAGCAAAGGATGGAGAGAATGCATGAATGGGATTTCTTCGCTCCAAACGCGAATGCTCATAAGATTGTATACACACAGATTTTCCTTTGTGTGCGTGAGAAACTTTTGCGAGCGCAGTCGTTGCACGAGATCTTGTAACTGGACTTTGATACCATCCAACTGAGCTATCAATGTATTTTTTTCTTCAGGTTGACTTACAATTTCATTTTCGTTCTGAATATTAACATCTAAAATATTTTCTTTTTGATGTATAGCATTCTTACTAACAGGATGTATATTGTATTCGTTTGTTATTTCCAAGGACTTCAATTGCTGACTACGCATGCTGACAAGAAAATTAACTCTTTCCTCTAGACCTAAGGACTTTGCTAACTCAATAACAGTCTTATATGACTTTCTTACAACCACAGAATAAAACGAAGGCAATAACCCATCGTATCAAGTTAATTTGTTCGGTCACTGGCATCTTCGGATCGTACTCGAGTATTAATTTCCACTTATGTAAAATGTAATCTAAGACAGATTCAGAATCTAACTGTTCCCTATTTCTCATTTCTTGCTCTAAAACTTGCGAAACTATATTATCTTCATAAGCCTCTATTAATTTCTTCTTAATCTGTACATACATGAGATTATCATATTCTGCGGTCGATTGTAAAGCTAACAGATAAGCACGAGCCCCATTTTCTAAGCAATACGGCAACAAATGACGTTTCTGTACATCACGTAGGTTATGAAGCGTAGAAAAATCCTCAAAATGACTAAAAAATGACTGAACTGACTCGTTCAATTTGCCAGAAAATCTGGGGGGTTCTACTAAACGATCTAAAGCAGAAGATATAGCACTAGTATTCTCATTATATCTATTTTCAAAATCACACTTATAATAAATATCTTACACTACTATGTATATATATCCAACACCAAAATGTAAATAACACTTCTTATACTAACAAAAAGAAAAACAAAATATAATAACTTGGCAAAATTTTCTCTTCTCACCCACTTAATCATTCAACTAAAGAATAATAAAACAAAGAATTACTCTAACAGAGCAAATGAATAAATGTAGCGAGGGTGGGCGGGTGGGCTAAAAATAAATCTACTCAATTTCTCTCAGCAAAAAAAAAAACTATAAATCGTAGAATCGTAATCTATCGAAATTTTAGGATCGTAACAAAGGCGTAAGCCTCACAGCATCTCCATCATGTGTCAGTGCTGTGTCATCAGTAGTAGCTCAGAATACGTAACAAATAATTGCAACCAAATGGGGATGGAACTGATACACAACACGGTACTTAATAACTAATTATGATTGAATTTAAATAAAATTCAAATGATTCCAATTAAGAAAATGACTAGTTGGGGGAAAGGGTGAGAGAAAGAGAAAGGTTATAATTAAGGAATAGGAATGAGCACTAGCCTGTTAGATTCAATGAAGCTGGCGTCGTCCTAGTCATCTGGAATGATGAATATTCTCCCCTGGAAGAGCCTGGATAGCTGGAGACAGTCAACATCTGGATCTCTATCCTGTTGATCTGCAAGGGGCGTCGATAATGCGTCTTTGTGATGTTGTCCTCCTACATCTTCATTCTACTACTCTGGTAACAAACTTAAAGGTGTCTGCGGCGATGAACCGTCAGAATGGTACTCTTTGACTTATGGAGTCGGTGGTCCTCCAATGGTGGGATCCGCTTCTCTCCGATGATCCTGCACCTGTCCCAATCGTGTGTCAAATACCCCCTGTTGTTCTGTTCCTCGTGGTTTTGATCAATTCAAGAATGATGACCTAATGGGGAAGTATCAAGCTGTGCTTGATGGTATGCGGAAAGGAAAGAAGGAAGCTAGTCGAGTTTATTTAACAAATATGCATTTACGAAAGCCGTCTGAGAATGTACACTTCTAGTCAAAGTTTTCTTTCAAAGTTTTCAAAAGTTCATGTTTCTTTATATCCAATACATAGTTACTTCAGTTACTTCACAGTTATTAGTTAATTTTTTGTTTAACTGCTATAGTGCTATTTTTGGAGACAATGGCTGAAAATTGCCACATTGTTATAAGAAGTAAAGAAAGAAATGGAAAGCTCTTTCTACTGGCGAAAAAACATGTTGTTAAACGTTTATTCATATGTTGGAAACCTGGCAGTGAAACTGGAGAGAGGTTTTGTCCTTAGGCGTCAAGGCACCTTTGGAAAGGGAGGTAGAGTAATACGAGGAGAGGCTGGAAAGTTCATGAAATCACCAAGAAGAAATTTATCTGGAAGAACCATTTTAATACACTATTCAACGTATTGGCCCCGAAATCCAATACACTTTTCACAACGATGTTGCAACCTTTCTAACTTTTGCAAATAGGTCTTCTCCTACTGTGCAAACCAGCCCTCCACCTCCGCAATGAGTGCCTCATCGGATGGAAAATGTTTGCCTTTCAGATGTTTTTGAGATGTGAGAAGAAGTGATAGTCGGAGGAGGCCAGATCAGGTGAGTAGGGTCGGTGAGTTACATAGGTGAAGCCCAGATCCACCAGCAATTGCATGGTTTGATGAGTCTTGTGGCAGGGTGCATTGTCTGGAGAACTGAATACCACTGCTCACTTTTCCACGACGTTTTTCCTTCAAAGCCTTGTTCAGCTCAATCAAATATTTGGAATAAACTTCAGCATTGATGGTTTCACCCTTTTTAAGACATTTGATAAGGATGACACCATCCTTATCCCAACACACCGATACAAGCACCTTCCCAGCTGATCTTTGGCTTCGAAACTTCTACGGTCGAGGAGATCCACTGCGGCGCCACTCCATGGATTGCTGTTTAGTCTTTAGATCATAGTAGTGCAGCCATGTTTCATATTCTGTCACCAGAATGCGCAAGAACTCACCAGGGTTTTGAAACTTTCGCAAAATTTCCTGTGACATCTGCACCCGTGTTCTCTTCTGGTCAGCATTCAAACATTTTGGGATCCATTTGACACTGACCTTTCGCATGTCCAAATATTCTGCTATTATACACCCACACGCTCACGCGATATCCCCAACACGCAGCAATGTTTTTGATCGATATGCGCCTATCCTCCATGATCATGTCATTCACTTTGCCCATGTTTTCCGTGGTCACTGCACTTGAAGGCCTGCCTGAGAGAGGTTTATCTTCAGTCCCACGATGACCAGTCTTAAAACCCCTCAATCACTTCGCTATTGTTGTATATCCAGGAGCGTGTTCCCCCAAAGTATCCTGTAAGGTTTTATGAATTTCCATAGAGGATTTGTCTTGCAGCACAAAAAACTTGACGACACTGCCAAGCTCATTCTTCTCGAATTTTCTTATATCCTCCGCCATGTATTCTTACAGAACCTGTAGCAAAGGAAATAACAATTATAAAATGATCATATACGGGATGAGAGGTTCATAATATATAACTTTCTAATGACTACAATGATATGTTTCAATGTTTCTTGGTGATTTCATGAACTTTCCAGCATCCCCTCGTAGTGATTCATACCATGACTGAGAATGGGTTAGTTCCCGCAGCTGACCTCCTTTCTCGCGGCACGAAAACAGTTGATTACACTAGTTAACAAAGGTTTTGTTACATAAAAGGAAATACCTGTTCTTAAAGGAACTTTTTGCGCTGAATTCGAATATGCACTCGGTTTTTCTCCATCACGTACGATTTTCCCGTAACAGAGGGATTTTCGGGAAAATCCCTCAAAATTTCCCTTTTCGTTTATTTTACACCCCAAGATCTTGTCCCCTTGCATATAGTAACATAGAAATTATACCTAAGTATACTTTGATTCATATTTAACAAACCCTCCAAGTTTCGTAATAATCGCTTTATTCTTTCTAGAGAAATAAATATGTTTGTATGTATACTGTGTGTACTGTTTATTGCACCTTATAGTAATGCTTTCAGATCTCTTAAGTTGAGGTAAAACGTTTTGCTTTATTACCACAAACACATATATAAAATATAATACAATATAATTTACAAGTTTGACAATTTACAATAAACAATAATACAAATGTACCAAAAGGTCATGAAAAGACAATCAAAACTATCACAATATATGAAACTTCCATTGGGTTACAAAAACGTACACTACTTCCTTCTTTTGTAAGAAATGTTGCATTCTCTAACAAGACCCCAACAATAGTCCCCCATCATTGAAGGATCCAATCGTCCCTGGTACCTTTTCTCCATTGCCATTATATCTTGGTGGAATCTTTCCCCCTGTTCGTCGCTGAGAGCACCTAGGTTAGCAGGAAAGAAGCTGAGGTGGGAGTGCAAAAAGTGGATTTTTAAAGACATCCTACAACCCAACTCTTTGTATTTCTGTATCATGTCCTGTACGATTTCTGTGTAACTCTCAGCTTTGTTATTGCCCAGAAAGTTGCGCACAACACACTTAAATGCTGTCCAGGCAGCTAGCTCAGCACTGTTTAACTTGCTGTCAAAGCTATCATCAAGCATTAACTTCCTAATTTGGGGACCAATAAACACTCCCGCTGAAATCTTAGCATCACTTAGGTTAGGGAACTTATCTCGCAAATACTTGAAACCTTCACCAGATGTGTCCATGGCTTTGACAAAGTTTTTCATAAGTCCTAACTTGATATGAAGTGGCGGTAGTAATATCTTATTAGTATCTACCAAAGGAGCGTATTTGACGTTGCATTCTCCAGGTACGTAATTCACTCTAGGTTCCCATTCCTTCACTTCATAATGTTTGTCATCAGCTCGGCTATCCCATAAACATAAAAAACATTGATACTTCGTGTAACCGCACTGCAGTCCTAATAAAATACCAACTACCTTGAGATCACAACATATTTGCCAACAATGGTCCTTGTAATTTATAAGATTTAGCAAAGTTGACATGGTGTCATAGGATTCCTTAATCTTCACTGAGTGCGCAAGTGGTATAGAAGGTTTTTTATTTCCATTATGTAAAAGGACAGCTTTAAGGCTGACCTTTGACGCGTCGATAAATAACCTCCATTCTTCTGGAACGTAAGGAATTCCTAGCTCCGCCATCAACCCATTTATATCCGTACATACGCACACATTATCTTGCATTGAGAAATAGCTTGAAAATTGAACATGCCTTTTCCTGTACACTGATATGTTCGTTTCTGCATCCAATAAGTTCCACTGCTGGAGCCTTGATCCCAGAAGTTCCGCCTCTTGTTTTGTCAGGTGCAAATCACGGACTAGGTCATTAAGTTCACATTGCCGGATGAAATGTGGCTCGCGAACACAGTCAGGGATCAACGTTGGATCCTTGGATGTACATGTTGATGTCGATGGTTCATCAAGATCATGATCATCATCAGAGTCTTTTGCCCATATCTCTTCCCAGTTGGTAGGGGGCTCGGGAAGTGGAAGTTCATCCCCGTGCGGAATAGGTCTAATTGCGGATTTAACGTTGGGATAACTTATTGTGTATTTGCTTTTTTTAGAATGTCCCTTAACTACTGTGAGACAAAAATAACAATCATCCAGATGGTTGGTGGGTTCTCTCCACACCATTGGTACAGCAAATTTCATGAACCTCCGTTTCCCTTTGGCCCATGCAAGTAAAGTGACGTAGCACGACGCACAAATTATGTTGGGTGCCCAAGTTTTGTCCTGATCTCCCACACGACATCCGAAATATATATAATATGCTAGTTTCACCGATGGCGTAATGGATCTACACTGTCCTTTAACTACAAACTGGCCACACACATAACAAAAACTATTTGGTGAGTTAATACACGAACGCCGTCCTCTTGACGCCATTGTACTGATCACAAACTAAACTTCTGGTCTTAGTTGGGTATAATGCCGTTAAGATCAAACATGAAAGCACTCTTAGCAGCAAAGACAACTTTGAAAGTGAAGTAGTGTTAAACCACACGTCAATATAAAAATGTACAAAACTCCCTCACCAGGTGTCAAGAACACAAGAAAGAAAGAAATGCGCGGGGGAGGGGGGAAACGATACCGTAGTGGATAATTCAGACTGCATTAGTTCATTGTTGTCAACAATGAGTCTGTATTCCATTCTTTCTTTCTTTTGCATTCTGTTACATTTGATAACAAATATTGATAACCATTTCATGAACAAAACGAAAAAACTTGGAGAATTGTATATATATGTATTAAGATATACGTATACAGTACGTTTAAAAAAATATACGTTGGAAGTACATTCTATTTTTATACACGTTTCTAATTTACAGAGAGCAATACAAGTGTGTTCTTGACTATTGTAAATATTCATTTTTATGTCTGTTTGTAGTAATAAAGCAAATCGTTTTTACCCCAACTCAGGAGATCTGAAAGCATTACTATCAGGTGCAATAAACAGTGCACACAGTATACATACAAATATATTTATTTCTCTGGAAAGAACAAAGCGATTTTTACGAAACTTTTAGGGTTTATTAAATATAAATCAAAGTATACATAGGTATAATTTCTATGTTACTATATGTAAGGGGACAGGAGCTAGGGTAATAAAATATCTGAAATGGGGAAATTTTTGAGGGAATTTCCCGAAAATCCCTTTGTTACGGGAAAACTGTACGTGATGGAGAGAAACCGAGTGCATATTCGAATTCAGCGCAAAAAGTTCCATTAAGATCAGCTGATATTTCTCATGTAACAAACAAAAAGTTTAAATTTGTTAACTAGTGTTATCACAAAGAATTACATGCAGCAAAATAAGAACAACATTTCCAAGAAAAACTCCTTCCGAATGTATCGCCAAATTCCATGATTGTTATTGATAATGACCAAACACACTCAGTAAAAGACGAAAAAATCCCTACGAAATCAGGTACTAAGAAGGAAATTGTATAGTGATTAAAAAATAAATGTATTGAATTTGATTCAAGCTGTAACAAATTTAAAGTAATAGAAATGTTAAATAAAGTTGATTCTAACATAGGAGTCTCCTACTCAGAATAGACCGCATTGCAAAGGAAGCCGAACATGAAGTACTTCGTCTCCCTCTTGTCATTGCGAACTCTCTCCCACTGAACTTGTGTGGAGTCAATATTTCGGTGTTTCTTGCCTCCAGGAGTAGATTATGTATGGTAAGTAATTACACTCCCTCTTCTATTATTATTATTATTATTATTATTATTATTATATTTATTATTATTATTGTTATTGAGTAGCGTAGAGCTTACCACTACGCTGTTTGGTTTATGTTCTTCCTTTTTTATTTTCTCAAATCGGCCGCCTTCTGCTCACAATAAGTGGCAACGTCGCGCTGTAAGACGTCTCGTTGAAACGTCATTTCCGTTTTATAATCTTCCTAGGGTGAGACAGAGAATAGTATGAATTTTCCAAGCTACAGCTTACTGAATTTTCCAATAATCTTCCAAAAGATGTGAAGATAAAAACTTTTCACATCTTTTACATACCAGAAAATATTTAAATGCGGGATTTTTCAATAATAATAATAATAATACGTTAACAGTACGAATTTATATTTGTTTAATTAAAGATATAGGTTTTCCTGCTGCTTCCTAGGTATGTAAACAAGATATAAGCCATCTCAATTTGTTATGATACAGAAAATGATTACAGTTCACAAAACAACTTTTGCGTGAAACCGTGACAGGATCATTGAAAATCCCTTCTCTCATGGTGCAACTATTATAATAAGTTTGTGCAATTGAATAATATACAATTTGTCTCAGGAAATTGCCATATACCAAATTTTGTGTCTGCGTCCAGCGTTTAGAAGTTATAATGCCTAGCAAGTTAAAAGAATCAACTCTACTTTCCAAACTCCTTTACGGCGTAAACTTTTAAATGTTGTTTCTTAACAAATACCTAAGGCCACCTAATACTTAATAGATTTTTAACCCCCCCAAATATTTCAATGACGCAGTTTGCGTCATAGCCCCCCTTTGTGGGCACCCCTGCCTAAGGGTTAAAAATAATTACCGTCCTATATTTCACCTTATGGACTGAAGATTTTCCAAAGATACAGTAAGCTGTAGCTTGTTTTACAGTAGAGCTAGCAACAATAATTCGACTGAAGTCATAATTAAGGTAATACAATTTTTGAATACTTTCTAGAATTATAATCTAACGATATTTATTCTAAATGTTATTGAGCAGCTATTGAAAGCCAAGTGTATAGCTTCGTATAACATTCAATATGATATTATTAGAGAATATAGCTATTTAATTCTGTGTCATTGTTGAGTTAATTGTCTAGCCAGTTATTATCACCATTTACTTCTTTATTTGTGGTTTATTTAATCTTTTTATAGTACTACTTGGAAGAAGTGAATTCAAGATGGGAAAAGAAATATTTCATCATCCGAAAGGTTTGTTTTTATGTAGTTATTACCAGGGGTAAAAGTGGATCTGAAAAGGTAGGGGGACGGTAGGTAGCGGCATAGCGTCATGCCATTCCCCCTGCCTACCTTTGCCCATTGTAATTTTTTAGGAACTGGAGGGACACCGTACATATATTTTCGAGGTAGGGGATGGCGTCCCACTCGCCTTTACCCCCTGGTTATTACTTTTATTACTTGTTTATGAAGTTTAAATAAGTAATACTAACGTATTCATTTCTCTTAAACATTGTACTACTAAAATATTTTTCAACCTTACTTAAAAGTTATTTCTTACAAGAAGTATTAAAATATATTTATGCAACTTTAACATGTAATAATTGATACCAAGGTTATCGATTTATTTTTAAGCATGGAAGAATGTGAAGCATTATGTAACAAAGTTGGTATTATGGTAAATGGACAGTTCGTGTGTTTTGGTAGCATCGAGCATTTGAAGTCAAAATTTTGCCAAGGATTTACTATATTAATAAAGCTGAAACCAACAGCGCAGGAAGACATTTTGAAAGCCTTAAAACGTACACTTGAGAAAAATCTTCAACCTTGTATTTTGAAAGATGAACGCCAGGTAATTCAACGGATTGTTTTTTGTTTCTGATTTTATATACAAGTACTTTATGAACAATAAAGGCAAACTGTAAGAAGTGATTAATCACATCAAAATAAGATAAAAACTTCATATGCGCTGTGGGGAAAAGTGCATAGTTTCAAAGCTACAGACGTCTAAAATCGTGAAGGAGCTCAATTTCAACGCGCGTTAGTTCGAATTCGAAAAACCGTGAAGTAGTGGACCATATCAACGTAAAGGAAGTCATAGATATGCACCAAAAATGTATATTTTATCAATGTGCAAAGAGTACCCAAGGTATTCGCTACAGGATATAATTTCCAGACATGCACCCAACAGAATTATCAGGTATAGTCTAATGCTAGGGTAGGCCCAAAGTAAACAAAAGGAAAACCTTGACAATAGTGAACACGGAACTTCAGCTGGAAGTTGAAAGCGTTCGGGACTGTCAGCAACACGGTTCAGAACAACGCGTGCTGCGATGTTTTTCTTCACGCTTGTATGTGAAAAAATGTGATACGGTGACAAAATATGTCCCATATCCTTTGCCTTCTTTGGACCCATCTTGAAATCAGAGTATATCTGAGAATTCTGTTGAAGGAGTGCCTAGGAATTGTATCCTGTAGGGAGTACCTTGAACACGCATTAACTATTGATGAAATATGCACATTGGACTTGTATGTATGACTTCCTTTACGCTAATATGGACCACCACTCCACGGTTTTTCGAATTCAAAATAGTGCGTGTTGAAATTGAGTTTCTTTTGATGATTTTGGACAGCTCTAGCTCTGAAACTATTCACACTTCCTCACAGGTCCATATGATTTCTTTTTGTCTTATTTTTATGTGAGGAATCACCTCTTACAGTTTGTCGTTATACTTTATTAATATCCTGTATATCCTATACACTGGCATGCCACTGAATCATACACACCTATCAGTACCGTTCGACCCCTCTATCCTCAAATACTGCAACAACAAGGCAGAATAATAACGCCACCAGCTTCTGGGCATCGTCTAAAGGTCTTGGAAGCAATGCGTCCTAAGCTGCGGTCCACAACTAGTCCATGTTCACTGGTAGAGTCTGTCTGCTCCGTACAATCCTTTTAACGACATCTAACAAATGTTCCACTCGACTCAAATCTGAACAGCGGGGGGTTTGTATTACCTGAAAGATGGTAGAATGGTCCTCGAACACTCAACTGTACCTAAACACAATATGGAACCTGTGGGCTGGACAGTTGTCTTGCTAGAAAATGCACGTCCCGTTGGCATAATCATCGTCAAGAGCAGGTGTACATGGTTCCCCAGAATGTACAGTTTACACATATAGGTTGGCATTCAGGGATCCTCTTACGCCAACTAATGATCTCAACGATGCTCAACTAAAAACATTCTGTGTCGTAATAGACCCACCATCAACTTGCACTGTTTTAACTTGATATACGGGTTTCATGCTGATGTCAGATTCGGACTATCCCATCAGTGCGATGCAGCCAGAATCAGGACTCATCGCTCCAGGTTTCATGTTTCCACAATTCAATGGTTCAATAACGGTGCCTTCGAGCCCACACAAGGAGACAAGTGGTGTCCGATGCCGGCCTTGAGCAGAGGCACTCAGATTGGTCTGAGAGATCTGAAGCCAAGACGATGCAGAAAACGTTGAACTGTCAGTGCAGTAACAATTCGCACGGAAACTTCTTTCAGTTGGAATGTGATTTGCGACAGGCTCTGAACCTTACTGGTTCGATATAGCTCAGCAAGCGCAGTCTACATTCCTGACCTTTGCACTGTGACCGGTTCATGGCTGCCTTCCCTTCATTTGCATAATCTCGCCATACCCTTGCAACTGTGGTACGCGAGGACAGCAGTTGCTTCTCAATCTCTGAAATGGAATTCCATTCATGGAGCTCGAACAATCTGCCCTCGATCGAACACGTCTAAGTCTCGTGCTTTTACCATTCAGTTTCTCAAGACTACTGTGTCTTGCGGCCAGAGATTCTGTCTATTTATACCTTCAATGAAGGGTATATGTGGGCGTGGCAATGCGAGAACTGCAGTCAGATGTGCCTAATTCGGTGGCACGTCAGTGTGTATATATATATATATATATATATATATATATATATATATATATATATATATATATATATATATATAGATAGATAGATAGATACATAGATAGATAGATAGATAGATAGATAGATAGGGTGTTTCAAAACAACACCCGCAACGTTTGGGAGGTGATTCCTGACACCAAGATAAGTCAAAAAGTATAGACCAACCTAGGTGCACAAATGCTTCTTTTCGGAGTTATAGGCTGCCGAAAACAATGAAAAATTGTACTTTAAAGGTCCATAGCTCCAAAACTATGGAACCTACAGTAGTAGGATCAAGATTTCACTTAGGAACTAGTATGGGCACTATCCGAAAATACATGTTTCAGAATCCTAAAGTACTCACGCAGCAGTTTTTGCAGAGGGAGTTTGACTACAGGCGTATAACTTGAAGTATTCACCAACTACCTCTATAAAAATTGTTGTTGAAGTATCGCAGGATTCTGAAGCATGGGTATTTGGATAGGGCACATATTAATTCCTAAGTGGTCTTGACCCGATTACGGCAGGTCTGATAGTATTGGAGCTATGGACCTTTAAAGTTCATTTTTTCATGTTTTCGGCAGCCTATAAGCCCGAAAGGAAGCATTTGTGCATCCAGGTATGTCTATAATTTTTGCCTTATCTTGATGTCAGGAATCACCTCCCAAACGTTGTCGGTGTTGTTTTGAAACACCCTATATATATATTGGAAATCTGTGCATATAAAATTTTGAATATAGAATTCATGTAATATTATACGTATTTCAAATAGTTTAATAGTCTACTAATATGTTGTGGGAAGTCATATAACTTTAGGAGGTAGTGCTAATCCGTAGATTATACAGTAGATTATAGGAATCTATAATTCATTAACATTTCTGAAGTTATGCAATTCCTTGTTATGAAGTCGTTAATGATAGAAAGCAGAGAGTTAAGTGACTGTCTTATAAGAGCATCCTTGAGAAAGAAAGAAGGGAAAGAGGATTGGTAATTTCTAGGTTATAGGCTAGGCTAGGAAGTTATCTAGAACGAATCTGAATTTTCTGTCTCACAGGCAAGGGCGCCGATTTCTCTGTAATTTTTTGGAGGGTGGGGGCATTCAGATGCAGAAGGCTTACATGAGGATTTTAAGACAAATTGCATTCAAATTACGCCAAATATTGTATATTCTTAAATACAATAAGGGAGCACACATGAGCTTTGGGGGGACTCGGACCCCTTGGTCTCCCCAGGATCGTTGCTCTTGCTCACATGATATTATTTGTGACATGATGATTTTCGAAATCGAATTGGAAACACTTCTCAGTAAGTGGTTGTCTTCATATTATATCCTCTGTAGTAATCCCTTCAAATTAAAATTGGATAGTTTAATTTTGCTTTGGAAAGCAGTTGAACTTAGTCACTAATACCACAAGTTTGCAATATGTTATTAAAAGTCTAATAATAAACATGTCTAATTAAAATTATAAATGTTCACAGGGTCTATTGCATTATCACTTAACAAATCCAAATACTTCTTTGGCGAAGTTATTCTCTGCGATGGAAGAGATAAGAAGGGATTATTCAGCAGTTGAAGATTATTGTGTTTCAGAAACAACTTTGGAACAAGTGTTTCTGTTGTTCGCTCGGAACCAGAAAAAAAAGAAAAAGCCCAAAGGAAATATTCTAACCAGAAGACCCAAAGCGATTTACAAAAAAGTCAGAGGACAACGTGAGGATGACGCAATGCCCGTTGCAGTGTAATTAAACACATACAAATATATAATAACATCCATTGAAAACTTCTTATTAGCATTTTAACCAGTATGAAGAAGTGAATGTTGTGATTGCTTTTATTGTGTTCATACGAATTACGTATAATTGAAAAAGTATTGTTGGTTTGAAAGCAGTGTTCACAGCAGGGCGGAATAGGGCCACAACTAGGACCTTTATACACAGGCCAAGGCTCTGGCTTCCCTTTCCCTCACTCCACAAATTAGAAATGTGCAAATGATTGGATTCGACGTCGAATAATCCAAGGAATCTTTATTGTCAATCCCATGCCAAACTTGGGTATCATTCTTTTGTGATTAAGATGACGAAAAAGTAATAATAAGTGTCAATTAAATCATTTCAATATAATGAGTGAGGGTTGGTTTCATAGTGCAACTTACTCATTGAGTGCTTGCTTTTCTACGATGTGTGTAAGTGTTATAGAACTACGTGAGATTTCTCCATCTTATTTTTCATTTCAAACCCCGAAATCTTACATCAATGAAATTATTATTATTATTATTATTATTATTATTATTATTATTATTATTATTATTATTATTATTATTATTATTATTATTATTATTGAGTGAATCATATTGGTAATTCTTTGAGTTGCTCTTTTCTTTTTATGCTAACAATTTTAAGATTTTTCGTATAGTTCAAAGTTCTCATGATCATCTAAAATTACAAGCAGATCTAACTCTATATATTAATGGTCTAAAAATAATTCATTACCTCTGAACATGAACAGAACCAAATCTTCGAGGAAAACTAATATATCAATTTATCAAGATTTGATTATCATGAAGTTGAAATCGTTTCAACTATCGAAGATTTGTGTATTGTAATTGATAATAAATTATTTTTAATGAGCATATTGGTGAAATTTTATCAAAAGCCGGAAGGAATTTAACTCTCATTGATTGGGTTGTTAGAGACTTTAGAGATGTATTAACTTGTATTATGCTCATGTTAGACCTACTTACAATATATTGTCTGGATATAGAGTAAGAACTTGATTTCTATTTCTCAATCTATTTGAAGCTATTGCAATTTCGTTCGTGGCTCGGCTTCCATTTAAATCTAAATTCAATAATTTAACTAATAATGCTATTCTTTTGAAACTTAATTTACTCTCCGTTACTGAAGGAAGAAATTTACAAGGATTAAATATATTCATAATATAATTCATGATAAGATTGATTGAGATTGATTTGTTGTATCTCACAATCTAACAATCAATCTCACATTCGTACAAATTACTGTCTTTTTTGTGCAATGATAGCTTGATTTGTACCCCACTATAAGAGTATTGCAACTGTTAAGAAAAACTTTTACGATTTTTATATTTTTTTTCAAAAACAATTTTCTGAAATTAAAAACCGATTTGTTAGCTGTGTTAGTAATGAATACATCTTTTTCTTTTGCTTATGTATGTAGACAACGTTGTACTAACAATACGTATGTCATACGAATTATTATTGTATGTTGTCTCACGTCTTTTCAAGTTTTACAAGTTTTTGTAATATATTCTTGCATGATTTGTCAATTTATATATTTATTTAAAAATGTTACCAATTAATGGCTCGTTGGCTGTATATTATTATTACATATTGTCTCACGTTTTACAAGTTCTACAAGTTTTGTAATATATTCTTGCATGATTTGTCAATTTATATATTTATTTAAAAATGTTACCAATTAATGGCTCTATGGCTGTATATTATTATTACATATTGTCTCACGTTTTACAAGTTCTACAAGTTTTTATAATATATTCTTGCATCATTTGTTAATTTATATATTTATTTAAAAATGTTACCAATTAATGGCTCTATGGCTGTATATTATTATTACATATTGTCTCACGTTTTACAAGTTCTACAAGTTTTTGTAATGTATTCTTGCATGATTTGTCAATTTATATATTTGTTTAAAAATGTTACCAATTAATGGCTCTATGGCTGTATGTTATTATTACATATTGTCTCACGTTTTACAAGTTATACAAGTTTTGTAATGTATTCTTGCATGATTTGTCAATTTATATATTTATTTAAAAATGTTACCAATTAATGGCTCTATGGCTGTATATTATTATTACATATTGTTTCACGTTTTGCAAGTTCTACAAGTTTTTGTAATATAATCTTGCATGATTTGTCAATTTATATATTTATTTAAGAATGTTGCCAATTAATGGCTCTATGGCTGTATAATCTTTCACATTAATGAAGATCAATATTATGATAAATTATTATTATTATTATTACTTCTAAAATGGAACTTGAAAAAAATAAATTGTTTTTTTTAAAGATTTTATTATTAAAACTCGTTAGTTCAGTAAAGAAAATATATTGAAGGTTATACAAAATTTCCAAACTCAACTAAACAAACTAATTCAGTCTTATTATACAAAGTAAAAACAAATTTCTATTAACAGCGAAAGATTCTATATTGACATACAAGTCCATAAAAAAAAGGAAAAAGTAATACATTTATAATCTATTGTGAGCTCTCTTGGGGCTATGTGGGTACGTAAGCGCCCTTGGCGTGGGAAACCCGGGCTCTATTCCAGGCGGAAGTTCTGTAGCTCTACGTCTCATATAGCATCGGTGCTGAAAGGTACGCTGAACTAAAGAGCATAATCTATTGTTAAATTACTGCATTTGACAATAGAATGTTTAGTTCAGTAACATATAAACAGGTGATACGAGGCCTGTTGGGAAAGTATTCAACCATGGTCCCGGAAAACCAATGCTTTCACCTGCCATTTTCATCGTCCTAATCCCCTTCAAACTAGTTCCCTCTTGCTTCCACCCACCGACTTTGGTAGTCTTTCCAGGGCTCGAAAGATCCCTAAAACCCATCATCGGGAAGTGCAACGAAAGCAGTAGTTGCGTTGCGCTAGATCTCCCTTTGGATGTAAAAGTTTGTTCCTATCTGGTACTTTTTGATTTTCTCGAACACACAAAAGTTTCACAAGGCTATACTGGGAAAGTAGGAAACTTGACGAAACATCGCAATTTTGTGCTGTGCTAAAAAGGACAACCACGTGAGCTGCATGAACGGAATCATTATCTGCAGCTGCTGGTACAGTATTCGGGGCTTTGAAGTCCGCAGATCTGGTCATTTCGAACAAAGAGCGTCATATAAACGACAGAAAATGTTTAAAGACAAATCCTTTATGTCCTTCCTTTACATACACATGACTCACATTATTACGGCAATCGAAGAAGACAATCAATATTGGTATGATTTTGCTATGCACCTGGCGATGTTCTCTGGTTCGTCGCGAGCTTTGTCAGGCCTTGGCGAGCTCGAATGTACCCAGGGAGTCGGTTGTGACTTTGTTCCTGCGTCCTATCTTTACACCCATGTCTACCATTTTAGCCTCGCCAAGACCAAAGGCGAGCACCCAACATAACCACTCCTCCACAAGAGCGAATGTAAATGAAAGTAACGCCATCTGCAATCTAAAGACACCATGGATCCCTCTTCCACATGCAAACTTTGGCCAACCAATGCTGGTGGTTTTCTCGAAAACAAAAATGATCGGATACTTTTTCGACAGGCCTCGTATGTAAATAATAAGCTTCAGTTGTTGCAACTGGAATTCGCAGACAAATAGATTTCTAGCAATTAAAGAAATTTTTACGTTTGATATACATAACTTTATAAGTAGCGATGACTACAAGTCAAAGTGATATTATTTTTTTAAACCATTTCATTATTAGTAGGATGGTGTCTATCAAAATTGTGTGCACCTGGATCCCTGATCCAGGGACTATGGTCCATGCTCGGGAACCATGGCCAAGGGTACATAAACCACACCTTCTAAATTTTGACAAGGAAACCTTGACCCACCTGCAAAATTTTGGTAGCGGATACTTAGGACCACTCCCTTAAATTTTGGAAATTCCTAAATTTGAAAATTTGGTATGCTACTACAAAACCAGGGTATGTACCTCTGTAAGTTTGGGTAATCCATCCCGTTCCATTTCATGGCCAAACGATTGTCAAATAAGTAAATTTCGTAGGTTGTTGACATTTGTACTCTTTGATGAGGACTAATTAGCTTATATAATTATATGAGTGTGTACAGGGGTCCATTACCTTTTATAAGGTCTGGGTACAGTGCTCGGCAACGAAAGTCTTACAAGCTTAAGTTCAAATTACTAACACATTCTTGCGCCGTGTGTTTATGCATTCAGAAACACACGTCTCGATCGACTACTTGCTCCTGGTATTCAATCCAACGCCCTCCTTATTCTCCTCTTCTTATCTAAAGTAATCTGTATGACGTAATATATTTTTTCCATTCAGACGGTAAAAAAAGGATTAATGTGTACAAACTATCCCAGACAACACGTACCTGTACGGCACATGTGCACTTTCCATGCATAGGCCGTACATGTGCACATGTTCATTTGTGTGGATGATGCATACATACATAACCCGTGCTTAAGCCGTACATGTGAATTTGCGTGGATGAAGCACACATACAGAACCCGGGCAAGCGCACATGTGCATTTGCGTGAATGAAACACACGCACATAACCCGTGATTAAGTCGTGCATGTGCACAAGTGCACTTGCACGGATGAAACACACATTCATATAACCCGTGCTTAAGCCGTTATGTGCACATGTGCATTTGCGTAGATGAAACATACGCACATAACCCGTGATTAAGAAGTGCACGTGCACATGTGCATTTGCATGGATGAAACACACATTTATATAACCAGTACCTAAGCTGTTATGTGCACATGTGCATTTGCGTAGATGAGGCATACGTACATAACCAGTGAATAAGAAGTGCACGTGCACACGTGCAGCTGCATGGATTGTAGCACACATTTGTATATATCGTGCTTAGACCGTTATATGCACATGTGCATTTGCGTGGATGAGGCATACGTACATAACCAGTGATTAAGAAGTGCACGTGCACATGTGCATTATCATGGATGAAGCACACATTTATATAACACGTGCCTAAGCCGTTATGTGCACATGTGCATTTGCGTAGATGAAGCGCACGCACATAATCTGTGATTAAGAAGTGCATGTGCACAAGTGCATTAGCATGGATGAAGCACACGTTTATATAACACGTGTCTAAGCCGTTATGTGCACATGTGCATTTTCGTAGATGAGGCACGAAAAAAAACCAGTGATTATGAAGTGCACGTGCACATGTGCATTAGCATGGATGAAGCACACATTTATATATCCCATGCTTAAGCCGTTACGTGCACATATGCAGTTATGTGGATGGCGCACACGCACATAAAACGTGATTAATAAGTGCATGTGCACATATGCATTAGCACTGATGAAACACACATTTATATAACCTGTCCTTAAACCGTTATGTGCATATGTGCATTTGCGTGGATGAGGCACACGCACATAACCCGTGATTAAGAAGTGCACGTGCACGTGTGCATTTGCATGGATTTAAAACGCACTTAAATAACACTGCTTAAGCCGTTATGTGCATATGTGTATTTGCGTGGATGAGGCACACGCACATAACTAGTGACGAAGAAGTGCATGTGCACATGTGCATAAGCATGGATGAAGCACACATTTATATAACCCGTACCTAAGCCGTTATGTGCACATGTGCATTTGCGTGGATGAAGCACACGTACATAACTAGTGATTATGAAGTGCATGTACACATATGCATTCGTATGGATGAAGCACACATTTATATAACCCGTGCCTAAGCCGTTATGTGCTCATGTCCGTTTGCGTAGATGAAGCACACGCACATATCCCGTGATTAAGAAGTGCACGTGCACGTGTGCATTTTCATGCATGAAAAACGCATTAATATAACACGTGCTTATGCCGTTATGTGCATATGTGTATTTGCGCGGATGAGGCACACGTACATAACGCGTGATTAAGAAGTGCACGTGCACATGTGCATTAGCACGGATGAAGCACACATTTATATAACCCGTGCTTAATCTGTTATGTGCATATGTGGATTTGCGTGGATGAGACACACGTACATAACCAGTGATTAAGAAGTGCACGTGCACATGTGCGTTAGCACGGATGAAGCACACATTTATATAACCCGTGCTTAAGCTGTTATATGCATATGTGCTTTTGCGTGGATAAGGCACCCGTACATAACCAGTGATTATGAAGTGCACATGCACATGTGCATTAGCATGGATGAAGCACACATTTATATATCCCATGCTTAAACCGTTATGTGCACATATGCAGTTATGTGCATGGTGCACACGCACATAACCCCTGATTAAGAAGTGCAAGTGGACATGTGCATTAGCATGGATGAAGCACACATTTATATGACCTGTGCTTAAGTCGTTGTGTGCACATGTGCATTTGCACAGCTACTGCACATGTGTATGACACATTCATAGTACCGTGCAAGTGTAATCGCCCTGGAGTTCGGGGTCCATGTTCGGGTAGACATTTATTTGTAACCAATTTAATTCGATGTCTCTATTTGGGTGAACATTTATTTGTAACCGTTTCGTGTAATCTGGTCGCTGTTCGTGGTTCGTGGTCCTACCAATAAGTATTCTCCTGAGACTGGAACTTACCTGGACAGGACGATGAAGGACCTCTCCAAGAAGAGTTACAAACTGTTCCCAAATCGCTCGTCGGTCTCAATGATGAGATGAGCATTAGGCGCCGGGAGGTTCGGGTGTCTCGTCTCGAAAACCTCACGGACGATCAGACGGTCATCCAGACCATAACTCACACAAACAACGAAAACACACTGGATTAAATAACACTATACTTATTTATTAGAACACTATCATATAAAAAAATAGCGAAGAGGAATGAACACAACACTGAACACTGAATATGTATAATAATTTTCGTCACTGAAATCACACTTTGCCTTTTCAGTGCGCGATAGCCCTTTAAATATATAAGATTATAATTCGGATTTTACTGTAAATGCTTCTTTCACACCATTGACACATTTGGGGGATTAGCACTGGGGAAAAGTTGTCTGGATCGTCCCACGATGAATTCAATTGCTGCGCCGACAATCCTGCAGCGTAAAGATGAATCTTCAGCAAATTAAACAAGAAATTCTCCAAAGTAGAATGCTGATGTTGGAGGGCGCGTATATAGCTTTTTAGCGCACTAGGTTTGTGAACCTGGGACTTCACTAGTTGGGGCTAGCCGTAAGAAAACGTCCTTCACCGGGTAATAGCTTGTGCCCCTTAACAAAAATTCATACTTGAAGCTCGACGCGATGTGCGTGGTTACGGCTTCTAAACCTGGAGTCAAACTCCCTGAGCACCGAAGCTCAAGGTACGGGTTGCAATGGTCAATTAAAGAGGTTGGCAGTTCATTTCAAAAATCACTCAGTTAACTCACATGTATGCACATACAAACAGAATACGGAAAATAATTTATGTTAATTTTAGTCAACTGCCTATAATGCACTAAACACGGCGATAACTCTGGCGTGAGAAGGTACAGATAACGAGCTGGAAAACAACGCAATTGGTGCCACTTTGGTCACTGGAACATCTGGTCAGCCCGTATTTCTCTAATCTATTGAAATGTTTCCATAAGCGATTAAAGAAATCACTTAATTCAGTTCTCACTAACTGAAATGTTCTCACTAAAAGCAATGTTTTAAATATGTATATGAGAAAACGATGAAAGACTTCTTTGTCCAATTGTGTGGGAAAGAAGCAATTCCCCGCGTTGCAGAATAAAGTATAAATCGAAAATAATGATCACTTTCTTTACGAAATATACAGTGTCCACAAAAAATCCTTCTATAACCTGGTAGCGGTTATATATGGCGTCTTTAACGTGGAACGACCTGTTAAGTGCACACGTAGACAAGTTGAGAACTCTTGGCCGTTTAACGAGATTTGAGTAAAATTAGGTTTTTCACCAAAAATTTAAAATTAATTAGTTGGCAACACTGTGATATGGTGTGAGACTTACGTGCATAAACGATGAATGGTTTTTCACTTGAAAAAGGACTATTTAAAATAGTTAAATAACTTGTTCACTCACTACAACATGTTGAGGTTCCTGCATGAGCAATGTCCAAATCCAAATGTTCCATGAAGTAATAAGATCCTCTTGAAGAATTGATACAGTTGGGTTTCCTTACCTTCCCTTTCTTCACATGTTGAAACCATGCTATCTTACTGTGTGAGTATCCTGTATGGATCTCCAACGGCGAGTTGATGAGGGGAAAAGGGGAGTTTTTTAACACTGGTGTGAGAAACGAGGTATGGTTATAACACCTGTATGATAAGTAAAAATGCACAAAAAGCGATTTGTAGGGCTATTAAAATTCTTACTTTTTTCTTTAAACACTAATAAATACCTTTTTAAACACTTGTAAATACTTTTCGTAAAATGTTTTAAGTGTTCCGTTTCGATCACTTTATTTTATATAATATGAAGTAAATATTTACACTCAATAACTATTCATGAAAATATCGACTAAAAAATTATCGAACATCTCAATAAAAATTAGTAAATGCCTTCTTTTAAATATACTGATATCTATATTTAAAATGTTAAAATATGAATGAATATGCAAATAGCAAACATGTTAAACGTACTAAAATATTAAAATTATTGTCAAAGTTTCAATATTATTATAATATATTTGAAAAATATGAAAATCATTGAAAAAATAAAATGAATGGAAATGTAAACACATAATAAACTGACAATATGTAAACAAAGTAAGATTTTCGCCTTATGTCCTTTTTTTAACTGTGCCTCGTGTTGTTTGGCAGAAAAGAACGAAAAATCGTTTTTCAAAAATAAAAAAATAAACTTAAGTGTCAAAGATGACGTTCATAGTGATTCCAAGAAACAAGCATGATTCTATATATCAAGAAAAAGATCGTGATTTCGTTGACATGTATGAAGAAAATTTGGCACGACATAAGATGAAAATGACTGCTCGTCATAAAAAAATCGAGACGTCAGTTCGATAATGCTCAATACAACAAATGATTTATTCTGAAACAAAGTTATTACTAGCTTAGGCCTAGAATAATGGTTGTTGTTTACTTCCAAAAGGTAGATATTGTAGGGTTACCAGAACATGTGGCTACTATCTACAAAAAAGTTATTAATAAAGCGTTGAAAACTATTCAATATTGATCCAAGTTTTTCAAAGGTCTGAATCAAGGAAGTTGATTCTAGTCCAAACATTCCTGAAAATAAATGGTCATTACGTCATGAATTGACCAAAACCATAGGTGGGAAAAATGTGTAATACTACACGTACTTACACACGAAATATGCCATCGACACCTGCGAGGCAAAACTAGAAACGTGAATAGGCCTGCAACCATAGGCACTTACAAAATGTTTCTGTACAAAACTGAAATATAAACATTAATATTCAGTAAACTACGCGTATGTTCCCTGGAACATAACGTTGTCTTCCACCTAGGAAAGATGTGTAAACACACAAAGTACAAATGCTCTCGTAGCACCGTAAAGATATGTCTCTATAAGACAAAACACGTGAGACCTATTAAAAGAAAAACGTGAGATACAAATACAAAAATACAGTCAACGACATTACAACTTTCTGGTTGGTCTGAAACATCCAAATTAAATTCCCTACAAGACATTTGTCACTCCACGACAGTTAAACTTTCTTAGGCAGCTTCGCTACAAAATATTCAAACTGGTATAATTAACGCATTAAAATTCAGTCATCGAGCATATGAAATAATTGATAGAAAATAATTTTCATAAAACGTTATGGCTTCATGCTGTTGGAAAGAAAATAAGTTTATTATTCGGGATCTATATCAATATCTCTAAGACGGCTGAAACCTCATAAATAATGGGCCATGTCGATTTTTGAAGAAAATCATCCGTCAATGGCAATATGGCTGAAATCTAAAGATTTATATTTCAAAACCTTTGGCCATGTTGATTTCTAAAATCCTCCATACTGTTTGTTATGGCTGAAACCTAAAAGTTTATATTCCAAAGCCTTTGGCCATGCTGATTTAAAAAATCCTCCATAACAAAAACAATTTTACTAAAAAAATTCCAAAAAATTACAACACATTAGCATACAAGTACACAGTATCCCAGACAACACGTACCTGTACTGCACATGTGCACTTTCCATGCATAGGCCGTACATGTGCACATGTTCATTTGGGTGGATGATGCACACATACATAACCCGTGCTTAAGCCGTACAGGTGAATTTGCGTGGATGAAGCACACATACAGAACCCGGGCAAAAGCACATGTGCATTTGCGTGAATGAAGCACACGCACATAACCCGTGATTAAGTCGTGCATGTACACATGTGCACTTGCACAGATGAAACACACATTTATATAACACGTGCTTAAGTCGTTATGTGCACATGTGCGTTTGCGTAGATGAAACACACGCACATAACCCGTGATTAAGAAGTGCAAGTGCACATGTGCATTTGCATGGATGAAACACATTTATATAACACGTTGTTAAGCCGTGATATGCACATGTGCATTTGCGTGGATGAAGCACACGCACATAACACGTGATTAAGAAGTGCACGTGCACGGAGGGAGCACACATTTATATAACCCGTACCTAAGCCGTTATGTGCACATGTGCATTTGCGTGGATGAGGCATACGTACATAACCAGTGATTAATAGGTGCACGTGCACATTGCAGTTGCATGGATGGAGCACTCATTTATATAACCCGTGCTGAAGCCGTTATGTGCACATGTGCATTTGCGTGGATGAGGCATACGTACATAACCAGTGATTAAGAAGTGCACGTGCACATGTGCATTATCATGGATGAAGCACACATTTGTATAACTCGTGCTTAAGTCGTTATTTGCACATATGCATTTGCGTGGATCAAGCACACGTACGTAACCAGTGATTAAGAAGTACACGTGCACGTGTGCATTTGCATGGATTTAAAACGCACTTATATAACACGTGCTTAAGCCGTTTTGTGCATATGTGTACTTGCGTGGATGATGCACACGAACATAACCAGTGATTAAGAAGTGCATGTACACATATACATTCGCATGGATGAAGCACACATTTATATAACCCGTACTTAAGCCGTTATGTGCACATGTGCATTTGCGTGGATGAAGCACACGCACATAACACGTGATTAAGAAGTGCACGTGCGCATGTGCACTTGCATAGATGGAGCACACATTTATATAACACGTGCTTAAGCCGTTATGTGCACATGTGCATTTGCGTAGATGAGGCATACGTACATAACCAGTGATTAATAGGTGCACGTGCACATGTGCAGTTGCATGGATCGAGCACACATTTATATAACCCGTGCTGAAGCCGTTATGTGCACATGTGCATTTGCGTAGATGAGGCATACGTACATAACCAGTGATTAAGAAGTGCACGTGCACATGTGCATTATCATGGATGAAGCACACATTTGTATAACTAGTGCTTAAGTCATTATGTGCACATATGCATTTGCATGGATCAAGCACACGCACGTAACCAGTGATTAAGAAGTGCAAGTGCACATATGTATTCGCATGGATGAAGCACACAGTTACATAACCCATGCTTAAGCCGTTATATGCACATGTGCATTTGTGTAAATGAAGCACACGTACATAACCAGTGATTAAGAAGTGCACGTGAACGTGTGCATTTGCATGGATGAAAAACGCATTAATATAACACGTGCTTATGCCGTTATGTGCATATGTGTATTTGCGTGGATGAGGCACACGCACATAACCAGTGATAAAGAAGTGCATCTACACATATGCATTCGCATGGATGAAGCACACATTTATATAACACGTACCTAAGCCGTTATGTGCACATGTGCATTTGCGTAGATGAAGCACACGCACATAATCCGTGATAATGAAGTGCACGTGCACATGTGCATTAGCACGGATAAAGCACACTTTTATATAACCCGTGCCTAAGCCTTTATGTACACATGTGCATTTGCGTAGATGAAGCACACGCACATAATCCGTGATTAAGAAGTGCACGTGCACACGTGCATTAGCATAGATGAAGCACATTTATATATCCCATGCTTAAGCCGTTATGTGCACATATGCAGTTATGTGCATGGTGCACACGCACATAACCCGTGATTAAGAAGTGCTTGTGCACATGTGCATTATCATGGATGAAGCACACATTTATATAACCTGTGCTTAAGCCGTTATGTACATATGTGCAGTTGCGTGGATGCAGCGCACGTACATAAGCCGTGCATGTGCACAAGTGCATTTGCGTGGATGAAGCACAAATTTAAATAACTCGTGCTTAAGCCGTCGTGTGCACATGTGCATTTGGACAGCTACTGCACATGTGTATGACACATTCATAGTACCGTGCAAGTGTAATCGCCCTGGAGTTCGGGGTCCATGTTCGGGTAGACATTTATTTGTAACCAATTTAATTCGATGTCTATTTGGGTGAACATTTATTTGTAACCGTTTCGTGTAATCTGGTCGCTGTTCGTGGTTCGTGGTCCTACCAATAAGTATTCTCCTGAGACTGGAACTTACCTGGACAGGACGATGAAGGACCTCTCCAAGAAGAGTTATAAACTGTTCCCAAATCGCTCGTCGGTCTCAATGATGAGATGAGCATTAGGCGCCGAGAGGTTCGGGTGTCTCGTCTCGAAAACCTCACGGACGATCAGACGGTCATCCAGACCATAACGCACACAAACATCACTCATACAAACAACGAAAACACACTGGATTAAATAACACTATACTTATTTATTAGAACACTATCATATAAAAAATAGCGAAGAGGAATGAACACAACACTGAACACTGAATATGTATAATAATTTTCGTCACTGAAATCACACTTTGCCTTTTCAGTGCGCGATAGCCCTTATATATATAAGATTATAATTCGGATTTCACTGTAAATGCTTCTCTCACACCATTGATACACTTGGGGGATTAGCACTGGGGAAAAGTTGTCTGGATCGTCCCACGATGAATCCAATTGCTGCGCCGACAATCCTGCAGTGTAAAGATGAATCTTCAGCAAATTAAACAAGAAATTCTCCAAAGTAGAATACTGATGTTGGAGGGCGCGTATATAGCTTTTTAGCGCACTAGGTTTGTGAACCTGGGACTTCACTAGTTGGGGCTAGCCGTAAGGAAACGTCCTTCACCGGGTAATAGCTTGTGCCCCTTAACAAAAATTCATACTTGAAGCTCGACGCGATGTGCGTGGTTACGGCTTCTAAACCTGGAGTCAAACTCCCTGAGCACCGAAGCTCAAGGTACGGGTTGCAATGGTCAATTAAAGAGGTTGGCAGTTCATTTCAAAAATCACTCAGTTAACTCACATGTATGCACATACAAACAGAATACGGAAAATAATTTATGTTAATTTTAGTCAACTGCCTATAATGCACTAAACACGGTGATAACTCTGGCGTGAGAAAGTACAGATAACGAGCTGGAAAACAACGCAGTTGGTGCCACTTTGGTCACTGGAACATCTGGTCAGCCCGTATTTCTCTAATCTTTTGAAATGTTTCCATAAGCGATTAAAGAAATCACTTAATTCAGTTCCCAATAACTATAGAATATATACTGTGCATATAATGAGTCAGGGAGAAACACTGAAATGGTTCGTCACTAACTGAAATGTTTTCACTAAAAGCAATGTTTTAAATATGTATATGAGAAAACGATGAAAGACTTCTTTGTCCAATTGTGTGGGAAAGAAGCAATTCCCCGCGTTGCAGAATAAAGTATAAATCGAAAATAATGATCACTGTCTTTACGAAATATACAGAGTGTCCACAAAAAATCCTTCTATAACCTGGTAGCGGTTATACAAGTGTATTTAGTTTCATTCTCCTAATATTTACAACATTAAATATGGCTATAGCATTTTTAATTGAAAGTTCATTTTTTTAAAAAATGATTATATTACTCATTCTAAATAAACAATATAATATAAAACCTGCATTTTTAGAAGGCTTAAGTACATTTGAATAATATTCAATCAGAAAAATCTACACGCTATAAATAGGCTCTTTCAGTAGCATAAAGAATGTGCAGTGTTCGCTTTGATGTAATAAGTGACGTGAGAACCGAATAGACATGTGTCTGATTATATACATACAAAAAGATATGTAAATATAATAATCTTAATAAGATTATTATTGTTTGCAAGTAAAATATTATTTTTCTCTATTCGTTGTTAATTTAATTTTTATTTCGAATCGCGCATGCGCACTGGTTGGAGCAGTTTATTAGCCATGCGCGCTCATTTGTGTGGTCGGGAACGAGCTGTTGTGTGGTGGTGTTTGTTCCATGTGGTTGAAGGCGAAGAATTCAACATTATATTATAATCAGGTGAGTGATGAAATTAATTTTAGTGTGAATTTGTAAAATTTAATAAAGCACCAGTTTAAATAATAATACAGGCGTTAATGTTGCCGTATACACATGCATCCTGTTCTTCACAAGCAGTATTTATTAGTTGACATTTTATGTTTTTGGAGGGGACAGATGAATAGAATAGAATAAAATAGAATATTTTTATTGTCGTTAAACAACATTTGTTGCAATAGATAACGTCAAGAGAGTACCGGTATACAAAATATATACATTGAATATATAGGTATATAGCTAGTCACTTTTTATTTTTTAATTCTTTCTCAAATTCTAAAACGCTTACACAGCTGTTTCAATGAGCCAATATTTACAGTGTTTCTCAGTTTCTATTACACATACCACGAATTTCTGTAGGTAGAAGATTATACATCTTCATCACAGTGTATTTATAACTCTTTTGTGTTTTATTTAACCTGAAATATGGTGTATCGAGGTCATCTCCGTATCTTGTGTTATAGCAATGAATTTTATTTCGGGTACTGATATTTTCCAAGTTTTCTTTAATATACATGAGACAGCTATGGATATACATTGAAGGCACTGTCATGATTTGCATCTCTTTAAAGAAAGGTCTGCAAGAGTCATTATCACGTAGTCCCTTTAACATGAAATAAATTATGCATACATAACCCTACATTTGAAAGGAGGTAGTGTTCCAATCAGGGGAGTCATTTAGGGGGGCAGGAGGGGGCAATTGCCCCTCCAAGAGTTTGAGGAATACATACACTTTAACCAATTGTATACTAATATACTAGTACAAAACATGAAAGTCTTATGTCGGGGGTGCTCTTGGCCCTCCCCCCCAAGCGAAGTCTGAAATGACGCCCCTGGTTCCAACGGCAGAACCTCCGAGATAATTTACAATCACAAGCAAGGTATGCTAGTATCATTACCAAATCCAGAATGGGAATTTGGGGGTAATAGTTAAAATAGAACCTGATAGTATGCATGTATTTTTCTTGAGCCATCTTTTAAGAAAGGTATAAAGGCATTACTCGAGCAAACGATTCTACCAAATTTACACGCATTTATTGCATTTTCCGATTTCTTTTTGCAGAACGTGTACTAAATGAGGAGCTAGTGCATAAACCACGAACCAACTTGTCTAGGTGGCCACTACAAAGCACGAATGCTATCTAACCGAATCAGGGAAGGAGCGCAGCAGGAGGCCCGAGCGGAGCAAAGGGGTGCGTCCGTAGGGAGCAGGCGGGTCAGCAACAAGGGCATACGCATAAACGAGGATAGTAGAAACATACATTAAATATCTGCAATAATTTTTACCTTCAAAAACACTTATATAATAGTAGTAATTCTCAACTTCAAAATGGCTTTACTGCTTTCCCGCGTACAAATGGTCTGCTGCAAGGAGAAATTCGTCTGCTCTGAAGTTTTACTTTTCTACACTTCGCACAGTTGATTGTAGGTTTCAACGTACCATGACGCTTGAAAAACTATAATACGACGTTCATTATCACACAATTCTTCGTAATAAAATCGTATTCTTACATTACATCTATCGCAGTCGTCCATTGCTAACACGAACGGAACATTCCCGCCGTTTATTTTCACCTTCTTCGCATTCTTGTATTCTTTCGCTTCAGTAAATAGTTACATGTAGAATACGTTCACTACCATTGAAAATATATTTCAATATGATATCCACTGACAGAAATTACTTATATTTACACTCTGCTTCTTTTACGAAAAGTATTTCACATCGTATTTTACCTATAAATTTTGTTTTCGGTAGAACCGCCTGTTCGAGTGAACCCATACAAGCATTTGAAGACCTTAATGCAACATGCAATATTTAAAAAGAATATCTGAATATAGCTCGAATTGATTCAGGATATGGCTTAAGGGCAACTCTTTACTGTAGGTCACACATGTAACATCTCCACTGTCACTTACTTCACAAAATATAACTCTGCTATTCAGGGTGGCTGGTTTAAACCAAGGTTGTTTAAACTTTGCTTTAAACCAGCTGTTTTTTTTAAAAAAAAAACTGGTTTAACCCCCCCCCCAAAAAAAAGAACGAAAAATGTTTAAATCGTGTGAACTTCATGGTGACGTTTCCACATATCAAACCATCCGCATTACGTTTATCTACTTTTCACCTTTTAATCGAGGGGTCCTGTGTTCAATTCTCGGTCGAACCCATCTTTCAAGTGTAAAACAAGTAGCAATTCGAGGTGTCTCTTTAAGCGAAAGTCTCCTCCGTGATAACGTTGGTATTTCATAAGGAATTTAAGCCTAAACATACGAAATAAAACCAAATTATATATTTCTACTTGTTTTATAAAGAAGCCAAGGTTGCTTAAACATATTGATAGAAATTGGCAAAATTTATCAACTGGCTACGTAGCTTCCAATATCAGCTTGGATTTCACTTTGTTTTAATTTTATTGAATATCTACATACCCAATTTTAAATTTAATACCTCAGTTTTAGCGTAGTGATTATGATACGTTGACCTTCAAATTTTACACACAAATACATTTAAATAACAGGATTTTCCCAATGGCTAAGGCGGGAGTTTCCCGATTTATATATATAATTCTGTATAATGTTTTTACTTGTGTAATTATTTGTCTTTTAGTCCTTCTGAAATGACTCTTGACAATTATATTAACAAGCAGGCCTATGTAAACATCAGTACAACGTATTTTTATCAAGAGTCCTTCGTGAGTGAGTCGGCAATCACATTTGTGACCAACTATCCCCGGTTTCGTGTCCAAATAGATAATTTCTCTTGGATGAAAGCCGAGAAGCGGTTTGGATTCCGCTTTAAGCTTATGTGACCCCTTCCAGCATAACCTTGTTGTTGCATAATAACACCAAGGCGAAACAAACTAATTTCTGTCCATATCTAATATAAATACATAGAGTAAATTATTTAAACAAAAAAATGGTTTAAACCAAAAAAAAGTTTTTAAACAAAAAATCTGTTTTTTTGTTGTTTTTTCAATAAAAACCATGGTTTTTGCCAACCCTGCTGCGAGGGAAGGGGGTTAGAAGACTTATGGTAACTTTACTTTGGGTCGCTAGTAGTAGGGCGGGTCAGAAGCCCCGCAGGGCTTGTTATGTTATGTTCTGTTCTCGAAATTAGCACTGGATCTCCGCGCCCCAAGAAAGGAGGTTGAATGATGGTGTGTGAGTGCCTAGAGCATTCTCGGTCTTTTGACTGGTAAGGAACTCCGGATGCTCTGGGAGCGTGTGTGATGCAATGGTGATAAAATGAGTGGAAATAATATACACTAATATGAAATAGGAACAATCATATATAATAATATACGAAATTGTGACATGAAGACTCGGAAATAGAGCATCATCTCGAAGCCGCTTCGCGATCCGGTCACGATAGCGTGCGACTTCCGTGTGTACGCGGCGGCGGGACACAACTGACCAGGGCCCGCACTAAGTGCTCCGAGTGGGTCCTGGGCCTCATGTCGATACTCACGGTCCGTTTTTTGATGTGCAGGAAGAACCGAGATCAATGAATAATACAGCTACATTAACAAATACAGCCAAAATCTTAATTTAAAGAAAAATTCAGAGAACCAACTTTGTCAGTATGACACTTAAGTGCATTATAGAAAAGTGGTGTGTTTAGTGAAGTGATGTGTGTGCAGTGTTTAGTGAAGTAATGTGTACATAGTGATTATTAACCACACAGGGAAAACCATGACACAGGAGAGGAACACACACACAGGTGAAAATCACTTAGGTGAGAAACCAAGATTAGGAAGAGAACAGCAGTAAGCAGACACCGAAATTATCTGACTGGAGATCAGAGCATAACAGGAAAATTTTTTCGTGCTATTTTAATGAACTCTAAAATCAATAAGACGAAAATAGAAATTGTAGATTTTGGAAATATTAAAGAATTATCAACATAATATACATTACGATTTAGGTAGTAGCTAGATAGCAATCGAATTTTGTTAAATAACATGATAATAAAATTAGGTAGGAATTAGATAGTAATTAAATTCTTGTTAGTTAACAATATTATTGAGATACCTCGAGTCTATTTTGTTTTTCTTTTCGTTTTCTTTTTGTTTTTAAAAATATGTTTTGTTTTGTTTGTAGTTCATTGTTGTTTGATGATGTGTGTTGTGGTCCCGTCCTTCCCACCCTTTTCCTTGTTCCCTTTTTTCCCTTAAATTATTGCTAATAAAGGATGACGAAAAGACTAAAGAAAAATAAAATGCGATGATGATAGCCCGTTTCGGTTAAAGTCTTCAGATGCCGAAACTGAAGAGGTGGATCTGAGCATTAAAAAAAATAATAAAAATGTTCTCGAAATTAATAGAAGAAATAGTAGTAGTAATAGTAGGGCGGGTTAAACACGACTGAAGTCACTCTGTGACCCAAAGTAAATTTTCTTCTTACAGGGCTCATTGTCGTCTACCTTGGCATTTATGTTAACCCATACCAGTTGGAGTTGGAAGGTCGGTCAAAGATGTACCGTTCCGCGAAATAGTCCCTTTGCGCCTCCTGACATAGTCCCTCATAAAAGTCTACTACAAACAAATAAAATCAGTTTCTGCATTAAAAGAAATTGTACTTACCTCACATTTACTTCTTGTTTGCAGAGAAATTAACAAATTTTATACCTGTAAATTTTCTAAAATTGGTATGGCTTAACATTTAGCCCTCCACCTTTATGAATATTTGGACAAATGGCTACCCTTGACAGCCGAAGAACGGGTGTTGAAGTCACTGTGCGACTCAAAGTAAATCTTTTCCGGCTTAAGTTTAGAGATCATTGTTCTTAGAATACTGACCCCCCTCTCCATCGACTTGTAATAGAGGAAACGTGCCCTGGGGGATACTGACCCGTCTTCACTCAATTTTGCTCGCTCGGTTTTACTATGTGAATTAAGTACAGAAAATAATCAATTGGATAAGTTGGCTTGGATAGTTACTAAAGCTAAAAGGTAGAGACACGATTTTTTGGTGACACGCGAAAACGCGAAATGTATAAGTTTGGTATGAAACTGTTGTGTACCGGTACCTAAAATATGTATTTTCACTATTTGTTAGGACATTTAACGCTCGCGAATAAACGTGAAATTCTGCCGAATTAGCAAAATTTGCAACAAGTCGCGATATTCCATGAAATTTACGCAAGTGACGTTTTTTAAACTTTTTTACCATTTATTCATTACCATTATTTCTGACTTGATAACGTGCTTCGAAAATTCCAACATCCCTTTGACCCATAAAATTATTCCAAAAGTAAATCAACTAATGTCCTAATATAGACTTGTGGCACAACTTATATTTAAGGAAGAAACTAATAAAGAATTAGGTGAGTTGAGTGAACAGAGAAAGAAGAGTGCCGAAAAGAAGTTCAAGGAAGTTGGGGTGGCATGCAGCAACACACTGCCTAACATGCTTAAAAGGGATCCAGCTGGAGATATTATAACGTACGGTTACAAAAGAGAGAAAAATTGTGATAATTCATGAATTTAAGAGGTATGATAATTAAAATTTGTGTGTATGATATTTTTCCACAGAGGAGTTTCCAACCCTGCTAGTGTGCTGGTAGCTGAGCACGAGGGCCGACTCCGCCATTCCTGTTGAATTATAGAAGCTGTGTACATCACCAAAATTGAAGAGAGGATGAATGGACTTCACGCATATAAAAAGTACATTTGTTTCGGTAATTAGTAAGATATTTTTTCGGAAGAGATTATTTTGCGAGTATTTAATTTCTTTTGCTATGTTCGGTATTATTACGTATCGTGGCTAATCGTGTTGCATTTTCTTTTTTCCTGAATTTGATTAAAACCGAGAGAATGAGGGCGTTGTCGAGCAGAGTGAATGCCTAAACGTGTGAGATTGGTAAGTGTTACTTTATTTTCCTTTTAATTTTGATTCAGTTTATATTCTTTCTTTCTTTTTTTTACGTCTGTCCAATGTTGTGTTGTTTTTGTGATTGGTTTGGTAGACTGGATTGAATGGAGGAGTGTTTGCGTGTGTGTGTGACACTCGCGGAACGAAGTATTGCTTTTTTTCTTTTTTTGCCCTTTGGCTGTTGAAGAGTTTGTAAGTTGTTCGTGATTTATGTTAAGACGTGCTACCGGAATATTTCTTTCAGTATTTAATGTGCATTGACGTAATTCAAGGCCCATTCATTCTTTCTCCAATTTAATTTAAAAAAAAAAAAAGAAATCTCACCACTCGGAACGTATCACCAATTAATATTTTTTTACAAATATTGTATTTAGTTAAGAAAATAAATTTGTTGTTAGAATTTTGTTAATTTGAAGTCCTAGTTTCTTTTGCAAAAGTAAAATTCCAATACTCTCATCCTAACTAAATGATCTACACAAGCTTCAGCCTGTAATCTCTCTTCCCGTTTCTGATTCCTTGTTGTATTCCTATTTCTGAGGTCCGGGTTTAGATCAACCTTACTCAGGAATGGGGTTACCACTTGGGTTAGATTGGGGGAGGGAGGTTACAAGGTAAGTTCAACAGGAATGCTTATTTGGATTTTATATCCAAATCGATGGGAGTATCGGAAAGTAAGGTGATACTAGAAGCTGTAGATTATATAGGGTGGTTCATTTGTATAAAAGAAAAATTAAATTAAATTACTAGTATATCAGAAGTCTGTATTGATGAGTGGTGATTTCGAGGTCATTAAAAATATTGAATGTCGGTCACTTCTCTGTGGGAAACAAATATCAGAAGAACGTAATAAGGCTAATGTATATTAGGCACGATATTAAGGTAAACGCCGTAAAGTCATTCCGCATTTTCGAGATAGTGAAGCGTACGTTTGTAATTTGGTGGTTATTAAAATATCCCCCCCACAAAAAAAGAATTTAAAAATTTTTCTCTTCTTTTTTTTCGAGATTAGTCTCTCAGTACGCGTTATTGAATGCCGATCGATCGAGAATCCTAAGAGTGCAGTGTGTAATTATTATTTAATGTATTGCTGTGTATCTAGTAGAGTAAGTAGTGTGAGTAGAAAATTAGTTATATATATTGTTTGCCTATTTTGTTTTGTGTATTGAAGTGGAAACGCGAGACGAATCAGTTTGTATAAATATGCCCGAAGATGAAGTTTTTACTATCGATCAAACGGGATATTCATATTTGAGTAGTATACCTGCATGTTATTCGGTACCTTTTCGAAGTACTGAAAGAAGTCTTCATAGTGAGAGTAATAGAATGTTGGGATTTAACTCGCAAATGGCAACATTGGGATCTAGCAATATGCTTGAAATGCCTACGGTATGCGAAATTAGTGATTTTAACCCTTGTTATACTGGAAATCCTCCATTGTGGCAGGTGAATTTGTGGCAGAGTAATCAAAATTTTGGATTTGCGAATAATTTTGGATATCGTATGCCTATTTTTAGTAATCCAACTCCTAGAAGACTATCTGTACACTTTAATGAGAGTAGTATAGTTAATCATCAGATGAGAATAAAAGCTGTTCCAAAAGTCCCAGAACAAAGTAGATTTCCTAGATTTCCATCGGAAGTTGGACCTTATAATAGGATAGGTCAACATACTATTAATAGGCCAATGTCAGATCAGGGACATTTATATGAAGGGAATATAGGAAATAGGGACTTTCCTAATAGATACGAAAATGAACCAGTTCACCAGGTTCAAAGTAGAGACGATAATATAGAAATACCATCTTTAGGTTGTGTAGGAAATTCTGTACCTTGGTCTAGATTGGATGAAAAGCAGGTAATTAACTATAATTTTAAGAAAATTTCTGGAATTTTGGATGGCCGATTCCGTGAATTTAGTAATGTGAATGGGCATAATAGTTTTATTGTTTTTGATTTCTTGTTGCGAATCCAGGAGATCCTAAGTGATTCGTATTATCCTTTAGGCATGGTTTTAATGGCTTCATCAGTAAAGTGTAGTGGGGAATTTTTAAAAGAAATGCAAACTGCTATGTTATCGAATATTCCCTGGGAGAATTTGGAAGATCGTTTAATGACCAAATTTGTTACGCCTGTAGTGAGGAGTTCATTAATTGCGGACCGAATTTATAGAAAAATGGGAGTCCATGAATTAGTAGAACACTATATTGATTCTGTAGTAAATGCCTCGAAATTATTAAATTTTACGAGATCTGAGATGGAATTAATGTCCATAATTGTGAATGGTTTAAATCCTGCGATTAAATTTAAATGCTTAGGTAACACTATTCCGAGTAGTTTGGAGGAATTGCGTAGGAAAGTATTTGAATATCAACAGTATAAGTGTTCTAAAGTTGAATATAGTAGGTTAGCAAGTAAAGAAAATAAAGATAAAAAATATGTAAGTAATTATAGCTCCCATAATTTGAAAGAGAGTCGCGCTGATAATAAGTTTGATGTAACTCACAAGGGAAGGACTCCAAGTGATGGTTGTGTAAATACGGGTAAACAAAGAAATAAATATGAAAATAAGTTTAGGAATAAAAATTGGAAAGAAATTAATGTACAGTCGGGAACAAATAGGCGGAATTTCGGGTTTGGTGATTCCAATGCTATAAAAGTAGTACCATCTGTTGCTCAAAATAAAACGGCACCCTTGGTGAGTGGTCGTGTGAATGGGGTGAATGTGATAATATACATTGATACAGGCAGCTCTTTTAATTTTGTCTCCGTCGAATTGTTAGAAAAACAAAATAAATCCGAACCAATGGAAAGAAGTTCAACTTTTTGAAGTGGCTACTGCTGCGGGTAAATTAGTTTCGAACAAAGAGGTTACGTTGAACATTGAGGTGGCAGGAGTTAAACAAGCAGTGTGTTTTCGTATGGTGGATCCATTCCCGTGTAGTATTTTGCTAGGCATTCCATATTTGAAAGCTTTACAAGCTAAAGTAGACTTGGTTAATGACATACTTTGGTTACGCAATGGATTGCGACGAACATCTATACAATGGTTAACAGAGGGAGCTTCGACTTCAGTTAATTTTTCCTATAATGGACGAAGTGACTTAACTAAAGGAGATCAGCTGTCCGCATATATTTATATGTGTTTGCGTCCTTCTCAAAATAAGGTAACCGTTTTACCGAAATTTAGTTTTTAAAAATCTATTAGAAACCACTGTTCAGTGTAATCGGTCATTGGAGGAAATAGAGGAAAAATTATTGGCTATACCTAGCAGTAGTGATAGGTCAGGAGAGTTGTCAGGCCATTCCAGTAAGACTACTAGAAATATGGTTTATAGTCCGCAAGTATCGGCGAAGAGTGATAGGACATATGACCGAATGCGATCTCCATTGCAATCGAAGACGAGATTGACATCGGGTGATGTGGTTGGCCAGTGTACACCATCAGTAGGAGAAACTTTGTCTGGTAATCGAGATGGCCAGTTACGAAACTTTAATAATGAGTTTAAATTGGAACTATTGAATCCGGCGGAGGATTCCTCGTCGATTAATAGAACGGGATTAAGATCCGGTGATATGGATGGCCATTCACAAATAGAATCTAGTATGTTGAACTTAGAAGGAAGTGATATATATAGACAGAGACGGATTGAGGAAGTTAACCCTAAAGTGATAGAAAATCATTTCCTAATTCCAAATCAGAGGTTTACATAAGGTGATAGCGGTGGCCAGTCTCATATTAATAATGAGAAAATTAGATCATTCGATATGACTGACTTATCTTCAACTTGGTATGTGCCAGTTAACTTTAGTGATCGGAATGATGGCACACAATCTCAAGTCGAAGGGTTCACATCGGGAGATCATGGTGACCAATTCACAGAATCTGATGTGAGGTTGAGATCAGTGCGTTTGAATGGCCAGTTTTATAAATTAAAAGAGGACTCCTTACGAGATAATTTTCAGGATAAAAAACTTAATCACATAGATGGATTTAAATCAGGAGACGTGGTTGGCCATTTTACAAGATCTCAGAATTTAACATCAGGGACCATGGGAGATCATATGAGAACACAACGTGAACAGTTAAGGTTACAAGGGACAATTAATTCTTCGGATCAGGGTTTAAATGGATTTAACTCTGTGAATAGGGATGGCCATTTGGAAAAACTTAGATGTCCTTTAACATCTGGAGGTGTGGATGACCGTGTTCCAGGATTGGATATACCTAGTACATCTGGTGACTCGGTTGGCCAATGGATTAAAATCGATAAGCCTATTAGATCGGTTGACAAGGGTGACCAAAACAATTTAAAGATTAACATAGTGAGTACTGAAAGGAATTTTACTTCCAATTTAGCATCACGTGGATTGTTCGGATAAACAACAATTTTCGGACAATAAGTCTGATATTTCGGATATCGATGAACAATTTTCACATCAATTTAATGAATTATTGCGCAAGATGAATGGACCTTCTCAGGATGACTCCTCAGGAGAGAAACCTATAATTACGCAGGTGGAAAACTCTAACACACAGAGTGAAAAACCAACTGAGAGGACTTCGTCCACAAGTCCTAAGGATAGTGATTGGGATCACTTGGACCCTGAAGTTAAGCAATTTGTTGACGACTTAAGAGCTAATTATTCTGATGTTATTACATCAAAAATAGGATGTTTGAAAGATTATGAATGTAAAATATATTTGAAAGATCAAAAGCCATTTCGACATAATCCCTTTCCGATTCCTAAACAAAAAACAAAAAATTTTTGATGACCTTATAAAGAAATTAATAGATAAAGGTATTATTGAGGAAACCGATTGTTCCAAATATGGCAGCAGTTGTTTCTTAGTTAAGAATCGAGATGGTAGCCATAGACTTGTTGGTAATTATACTCAAGCGAATTCTATGATCTTAGGAGATGTTTTTCCGACTCCTAATATGGAAGCATGTTTGGCTAGTTTAGCTGGTTGCCGTTTCTTTTCCAGACTGGACTTGTCCAAAGCATACCACCAAATTCGCATTAGTGAAGAGTCTAGGTCGATTACAACAATTGTTACTCCTAAGGGATGCTATAGATTTATCCGTGTACCAATGGGAATAAAGACTGGTAGTAATTTATTAGCTCGAGCTATGATGAAAATTTTAGGAGATTTAGAAAATGAAGGAGTAAAGGTATTTTATGATGACATATTGTGTGCTCATTCAGATTTTGAACAACATAGAAGGGTAGTTCAAAAGGTATTAGATCGTTTAAGAAAACATGGGTTAACAATCTCGCAAGAAAAATCTTATTTTTTAAAAGAAAATTATGTATCTAGGACTCTTAGTCGACGGTGATTCAATTCAAATTGATCCAACTCGAATCCTGGCAATTAAAAATATGCCTCCTCCTAAAAATAGAAAAGGTTTAATGAGATTCTTAGGGGTAATAAATTTTTTGGCTAAATTTTTACCAAATGTACAAGATATATTGGCTCCACTTACTGATTTAAGATCACCTAAGAAGCCCTTCAAATGGGAAAAGGAACAACAAAGAGCCTTTGAAGAGATAAAGGAGTTATTATCTACACATGTTATTTTAAAGACACTTGATTTAAGTAAGCCTTTTTCCGTCTACGTAGATGGGTGTGGAAAAAGTATAGGTGGATGGATAGGACAATTAGATGCAAATAATAATGTAAGACCTGTGGCATATTATTCAAAAAAATTAAGTGAACCAGATCGACATCGGTCAATATACGAGATAGAGTTTATTAGTTTGGTGAAAACCATTACTCGTTTTAAACATTATTTAGTTAATCCTTTTGTAGTTTATACGGACAATAAATCTTTAAGTTGGATATTAGGAAGCCCTAAAAGACTATTAAGTATGGACCAATAGTTGAACAACTGTGTAGTTTCGAATTTACTATTCACCATATTAGATCAGGAGAAAATAAGGTAGCTGATTTATTATCACGTCTTTATGATCCCGTAGATTTTGATCTAACAGAATCAGCTTTAGGAAGTAAAATTAGAGAAAGTAATTTAGCTATGGTGAATATTTGGAAACATCCATTCGCTCATAAACCATTGTCAGAATCACAAAGATCCGATCCAGAATTAAATCAAATCATTAAGAAAATAGAATCAGGCCAAGTAATAGGTAATTACTTAATTAGCGATAAATTGCTAGTAAGGAAAACTAAAGCAGTTTCAAACCCTTATTAAATTGTAGTTTCTGACAGTTTGAAAAGAGGTATAATCGAATACTATCATAATGAACAGCTAACAGGTGGACATTCAGGAATTCGGAGAACACTAGCTAAAATACTTAAAAGGTATACTTGGTCGAAAGTAATAGAGGAGGTAAATGAGTTTGTAAAAACTTGTGAAATCTGTCAAAAGGTAAAAGAGTGTAATAAAAGGAAAATGGCTGAATTAGGATCCAAAGTCATTAGTCGTATAGATCAGAATTGGATGTGCGATCTTGCTGGTCCTTTGCCACGATCTAAAGGCTTTAAATATCTTTTGATTTGTGTAGATAAGGCATCTCGTTTCGTTATGTTAGAAAAATTATCAAATTTAAATGCTAGAATAGTTGTTGATAAACTGTATGAACTGTTCTGTAAATATGCGTTTCCAGAGAGTTTGTCAACGGATAACGCAAATATATTTACATCAGAAAGCTTTAAGAGTTTTATGTATAGTGTTTGTATTAAACATATCAGACTTTCGCCTTATCACGCTGAGGCGAATATATCTGAAAGATTCATTAAAACTTTAAAGGCGACGCTTAGGGCTTATTATTCAGAACGACAAACTGATTGGGCGAAGAATATTTACGAGTTACAATATAGCTTAAATATTTGTGAACATTCAGGTTTGAAGGCAGCACCTAATGAGTTGTATTATGGTCGACCGTTTAACACCCCGTTAGAAAATCATTGGTGCGTGTCCGATCAGGATGTAAACAAGAAAGATCAAGGGCAGATTTGGAAATTAGCAATAGAAAATATGAAAAGATCATGGCAAACTCGTAAGAAAATATTTGAGAAACAGACAGCCTGTATATGTTAATGTAGGAGATTCAATATTGATTAAATCGCATGTAAAGTGTTCCCTTAGCGACAAGACAACTAAAAGCCTAGCGAATAAATGGATAGGTCCCTATACTATCGAGAGGTTTCTTACGAGGAATACTGTTTTAGCAGTTAATACAAATAATGATAAGGAGTATAAGAGAGCTCATGTATCGGAAATAAAGAAATATTTTGCCAGAAGAAATCAAGATGGATCAATAAATAATGTGGGGAATGAATAAGGACTAGAATAAACTAAAATAGACTAAACTAGATTAGACTAGATTAAAGTAAAAATATGTATATTTAACGTTTGTTGTTATTAATGACTTGTTTTTATATTTCCAGCTGGAATTAATTCTTATCAGAAATGTCCTAGGTAACTCGGTATTGACAGAAGCTTGGCCAAACAGAACCCTAATTAGAAAATTATAATGGACCATGGTGACAATTAATTAAAGATTATTTAGATTGTCTAAATTTGGTAATTTGATACATTCATGTGTAAAAATTAAAGATTGAATAGATTGAAATTTGTTAAATGTTCATTTTTCTTGAATTCGAGAGAAAATATTGAGAACTGTTTTTAGTTTAAAATTTGAAAGTAGTTGATTAAATAGTAAATTCAATATTTGAATTAGAGTAAATTAATTAATGAATAATTTCAATTTTATACATATATATATATATATATATATATATATATATATATATATATAGTTGAAAAAATATTTGTTCAGTTAAAGAATTAAAATTGGAAATTGATTGAGAAAATTAAGTTAAAAAAATTTGTTGTTTCAATTTTTTTTCACACAGGCGGTCAATTGTAACGTACGGTTACAAAAGAGAGAAAAATTGTGATAATTCATGAATTTAAGAGGTATGATAATTAAAATTTGTGTGTATGATATTTTTCCACAGAGGAGTTTCCAACCCTGCTAGTGTGCTGGTAGCTGAGCACGAAGGCCGACTCCGCCATTCCTGTTGAATTATAGAAGCTGTGTACATCACCAAAATTGAAGAGAGGATGAATGGATTTCACGCATATAAAAAGTACATTTGTTTCGGTAATTAGTAAGATATTTTTTCGGAAGAGATTATTTTGCGAGTATTTAATTTCTTTTGTTATGTTCGGTATTATTACGTATCGTGGTTAATCGTGTTGCATTTTCTTTTTTCCTGAATTTGATTAAAACCGAGAGAATGAGGGCGTTGTCGAGCAGAGTGAATGCCTAAACGTGTGAGATTGGTAAGTGTTACTTTATTTTCCTTTTAATTTTGATTCAGTTTATATTCTTTCTTTCTTTTTTTTACGTCTGTCCAATGTTGTGTTGTTTTTGTGATTGGTTTGGTAGACTGGATTGAATGGAGGAGTGTTTGCGTGTGTGTGTGACACTCGCGGAACGAAGTATTGCTTTTTTCTTTTTTTGCCCTTTGGCTGTTGAAGAGTTTGTAAGTTGTTCGTGATTTATGTTAAGACGTGCTACCGGAATATTTCTTTCAGTATTTAATGTGCATTGACGTAATTCAAATCCCATTCATTCTTTCTCCAATTTAATTTTTTTAAAAAAAAAGAAATCTCACCACTCGGAACGTATCACCAATTAATATTTTTTTACAAATATTGTATTTAGTTAAGAAAATAAATTTGTTGTTAGATTTTTGTTAATTTGAAGTCCTAGTTTCTTTTGCAAAAGTAAAATTCCAATACTCTCATCCTAACAAAATGATCTACACAAGCTTCAGCCTGTAATCTCTCTTCCCGTTTCTAATTCCTTGTTGTATTCCTATTTCTGAGGTCCGGGTTTAGATCAACCTTACTCAGGAATGGGGTTACCACTTGGGTTAGATTGGGGGAGGGAGGTTACAATATCTTTAAGACATTGACTCATTATATCATCTTCCCCAGCTCAAACTTGTAAAACCTGATGGTAAGTTTTCTAGCAATGTGATGAAAATTCCCATTTTTGAGAGAATAGACCACTATGAAATGCAGTCACAAAATGAAGTCCAAACTGTGTCGACTGTTGAAGTGCATAGTGTGGAAGGAGCGTTGCCCGATATGTTAGATAAGCATTCAGAAATTGCTGGAAATTGTCTCCAACTAATGTACACTCATGTCCAAAATTATTGTCCTATATCTTTAAATATGTTGTTCTAGGAATATAATTTGATAACGAATTCTGTCGGTATTTCTTATAATGTTAGCATGTATATAATCGGTAAAGACATGTATGTGGCAAATTTCGTGTCAAAAGAGCGGTAAATGAGAATGATAAAACGAAAACAAAACTTTCTTCTCCATTTAGAGACATTTTGTTTTGCTCATTCTAATTTTCGTATTTATAATTCTTTTTCTATGAAATTTACCACAAATATACATTTCCCGATTATACAAATAGTATAAATATTAAAAGTGTCCTGCAACATAGTTATCAAATTATATTCTTACAAGAAGATAGTTATAGATACGCGACAATTATTTTGGACATGAGTGTACATAACAGTTTCAAATGCTGATCTGGAGAGGGTTCTTTCTTCTTACGACATACCAACAAAAGAACAAATTTAACACCGGAAAACATTAAAACAGTGCTTATGTCTTATTTGCATAAGTAAACTGTGAATACTAAAGTTATGTTTTCTATTAATGTTCTCTGTGTGTGTGTTTTTTTCTTTAAATGATAATTTTGAAAAATGATATATATATAAGTTTTACGTCCCATCGGTTATGGGTGTTAGGCTAAAGGAGACTGTGATGACACTAATGAAATGGTGGAATGAAGAAAGTGGAAGGAAACTGGAGAACCCTGAGAAAGCCCACGAGCACGGTGTTTGTCCACCACGAAGTCCACACGGCGCGATCTGGGATCGAACCAGGGACCCCAAGCACAAGAGGTGAACGCTCTACCGCTGAGTCACCCACCAAATGACACTTTTGTTCAATGAGGATGCTTAGTGTTATTTTTTAAAAGCTAAAATATTGTTTCATATAGTCATGCATGAGCTCATGTCATGATGATTGATGAGTGGAAATTAAGGTGAAATAAAAGGTAACTGATTGTAATTGCCAAGGAAAATAGTGTTCTTACATTGAATTTTTATTCACAGATTTTATCCCGCTTTACGCGTATTTTTTATAAGGAAATTACGAATTCTTATTTACCACAAAATCGTGTCTCTACTAATAGGCCTTCATGTCATTGTGGGAGGCCAGGCTTGTTTATGAGAAAATTGTATAGTATCACTAGTTTATCTTAATATTAGAATAGTTCAATTAAATCATGACAAAAGGACTAGTGTTACAGAAGGGGTCCACATATTGGGAAAAGAATGGACTTGAGAACTTCCTAAAACTTGATATGTGCGTATTTAAAAAAAATACAATGAACAACAAATATTATTGGTTGTTTTAAGGGAATAATGGAGGAAAAATGTTGAAGTTGAATATGAAGGAATTGTGATGTGCTACACCTCGTATGTTCACTCAGTTTCAACTTAGCACTAGAATTTTTCTACCTATAAGTGGCAAATTGACCCGAAGGTCCTCGAAGGAGGAAACATGAATAACGTGAAAGTAGTATTTCGTACATATTTAACATTTTGTTGGAAACACAACTAAAAATGAAGTCAAAGTTAAAAAAATATATACTAGATTGGATCGAGATGACCCTTTGGTCCTTGTTCAGGGTTCAAAATTTAAGGTTGCCAGGTTGTTGGCGACTAGAAATTTAGAGCTGGCGACCAGTGTTCAATAGGAATGGTTTATGCCTAGACTCACAGGGTTGCGCAGTTTGTTTCGCACGAAAATAATTGTCACTTAGTGAGAGAAAACATGGAATGTGAAGTCTTCACAACGTTGTAATTCGCCCTTCCTTTCACACACTCAATCGGAATGGTTTGCCTCTTGGCGCGTCACCGCGAGAGATATTTTTCCCCGCTGTTTGAAGCTAGAACAGCTGGGGGACAGCCCAGTGCCTAGAATAGATAACTGGGTTTCAAATTTTATGCTCTAATGCAATCTCTTTGTCAAACCAAGGACCATTGGAGGGGGACTTCTCATAATTTGTACGTGAGAGATACTGGCGACCATCATTTTTGTATTGGCGAGTAAGTCTGACTTTGGAATTTTGCGCCCTGTTGTCTGTTATGCTATTGTCATTTTCTCTCTCTCTCTCTCTCTCTCTCTCTCTCTCTCTCTCTGTAATAATGCACGAAATTTGCACTTCACAAAAAAATCAAAGCTCTGTTCAGTCATGTCTTTAACCCGTTATATAGATTCTTACAAAAATAAAGTAGTACGTAAAAAAAGCACAATCTTATCAAAAAAGGGCTGAGTTTGAATGATTTATGAGTGTTATCTAGTTAGGGTATTTTTTCCTTCACTGCTATTAAATTTTTCATAATCACTTATGAATCTTTGTAAATAGTGAATTGAAACTAAATTGTCCACAATAATGTAAATGGATTGTGTGTGTTAGATTTGACTTTAAAACTTGTTTTGAGAACACAAAATTTTAATTTGAGCATATTACAAATGTGATTTGACGTGAAATAACTGTGTAGTAATAGCACTTAAGAGTCATGTAAGAAAGATATGGTAAAAATTGAAGTTTCTTCTTTCATAAGACTTTCATTTTCTTAAGTGTGGGAAACTAGGTCGTATCTGCATACTATGATTTTTCCGCTATTTTTGGTAACTAATAGGAAGTTCTTAATTATGTATACGACTAACGCCATGAGATATTTATTATTTGTCCACACGGGCCAGTTAGTTTATATATATTAGTATGGCGCTAAATACGTTGTACAACTGTTAGGTGTTACACTACCGAAAACGTGAGAAAATTAACTTTCAGGATCCATGGCTCCAGTACTATGGGACCGATCGTGGTCGGGTCATAGCGTAACATAGGAACTAGTATGTGTCCTATCCAAATATCCATGTTTGAGAATCGTGCGGCATTTGCGCATCAATTTTTGTAGAGGCAGTTGATTAGTACTTCAAATTTTCGGAGCATTTCCGAAATGCCTCTCTAAGCTTTAATGCGCAAATGACGCACGATTCTGAAACATAGATATTTGGATAAGGCACACACTAGTTCCTAAGTGATGTTATGCAGGGCTCCCAGCTGTCCTATTTTCCTATTTTTTCCTATTTTTTGGAAATGTGTGTATATTTGTCCTATATATGTCCTATATTTTAATCTTGTCCTATATTTCCTATATTTTTAGTGATTGCATTATTAAAAATACAAGCCAAAGACAGTTCCAGTGATGATTTAAGTTGCTACATATTAGCAATATGCTAAATAAGTCATAGCATTTTTTAAGGGACTAGTCACTAATCCTCACTATTACTTTTTTTAAATTTGCTCTTTACTATCCTCCTTTGTTCATTTTTTTTCTGTTTCCTATGTGCTTATTCTTCCTCAATGAAGCTTAGCTGAGGAACCTTACCGTGCTCCAGTCTCTTGTAACGCAAGCTGTGTTAGCATTTTCTTTCAGCAGTGTGTGCAGCAGTATTGGTTCGGCATTGAGGTGTGTTGGTATTCACCAACATCCCAACGTCTTTCAATATTGCTGTACATAATATGCAAGGTCCACACGCGTCCTGGAAAACCTGGAAATAAAAATGTTTCGTAAAAACGTCCTGAAAAGGTCATGGAATGCAGAAAAATGGTGAAAATCTTGGAAATGTCCTGGAAATTATTTATGAAGTGGAAATGTCCTGAAATTTATGTTGTATAAGTTGTTAGAAATGTGTATATATAATTTGCAGGGCTATGAAGAATGAAATGCTGTTATTTATTTTAGAGGACAATACGTTGCTGAAATAATTAAATGTTTAATTAGATTCAAGTATTTCATTACACAGTTATTTTTCATAATAAGCATTGCTTTGTTTAGTAACTTTTTTTGTTCAAGTTATTTAGATAGCAAACCTAAAATGAACCAGTTATTTATATATCAAATCATATATTTCAATCATTTTTTTTTAAAACAATAGCAGGTCTACTAAAGTAAGACTATCCATGGCTTTGGATTGATTATTTTAACAAAACAAACACTGATCAAAGCTTAAAACACACTTTGTTTTAAATTATAGTAACTGTTTCGGATATCTAACATATCCTTCTTCAATATCGAAAATAAATGAAAATAAAGGTCTACTAAGTTTAAAAAGTAAAATGTTGTATATGCTCTTATTCTGTATTATCTAAATCGTGTTTCCAGTTGCTCACTGGAGTGAAGGGTGGCCTTTTCTTACAATACATTTATTTTATTTTATTTTTTTCGCTTCAGAGCATAATGTTCTATTGTATAAATCAAACTGACCTATTTTATAAACCAAATTGTCCTATATTTTTTCAATGTCCTGCTGGGAGGGCTGTGTTATGACCCGACCACGATCGGTCCCATAGTAGTGGAGCCATGAGTCCTTAAAGTTAATTTTCTCACGTTTTCGGCAGTGTTCAACACCTAAATGATGCACTTTTCGCCCTATGTTTATTGGAATTTTTTCTTTATTTTGCTCTCAGGAATCACCCCTCTGCTTTTGTACAATGAATTTAGCGCCATATTATATATATATATATATATATATATATATATATATATATATATATATATATATATATATATATATATAATGTTTTCTTATTAATATCCATTATGTTATGCTTTTTTTCTTACCTGGAAAAGGATTGCATACCAAAATTGTTGTTAGGGTTTCTTTTTCTCACTTTTAATGTTCTTATTTTAGGTTTTAAGTTTACTAATGAATGTATAATTTCATATATATCAACATAGTCATGTGTACATTTTTTTCTAGCATCTGCAAAGAAATTATATCCTGAATGTTCGGAGGAGCCACGCCAAAACGAGGAGGTCACGAAGGTACGTATCACCTCTGATGTTTGGTTTTCATGTATTCGTAAGCCTTTATTTTAACATTTACATACAATTTTGCAGCAGTTTTCAAAATAAGAACGGTTAACAAGTGGTCTCCAAGCTTTAAATTCTCACTATGATCTACATCAGAAGTCGGCAGCAGGGCGGACATTTTTGCATACTTCGGACCTAGCGGGCAAGGAGGTGCGGAACTGTGCATTTACCTTGAAGTATGTGCGAGTAGCTAACGGAGTGTAAAATGTGTTTGCTCTCGTAGGTAATTTATAAGCAGTAAAAAAAATCATTTTACGTAGTCATTCTTTCAACTTTATTCTCTATAATTTATACGCACCTATTCTCAACGTGTATATTAACGCTCTCCAGCGGCGTTCTCATTTCCAAAGGGGACACTAGAACAAAACTGGGCGATTCGGGGGTGTTTGAGATTTCATGATCTTTAAAACTTTTTTCTTATTGTGCGAAAACAATTATGTATTTTACAAACTATTAGAAATTTGTAGACTTTTTTAGTAAGTTATATATGACACAAACAAACTTTTTTCTTTTTTTAAAGGTTAATATCGACGGAAAAGAGAGGAACATTTCATTTTTTTTTCGTCTTGAGTTGCGATATTTATGTGGAACACTGTACCACCTGATGATAAAAAGAAATTGACTCATTGATAGTAAAAGAAATGTTTCTTAAGAATCTTACTAGTATTGTCCCGTTACTAGTATTGTTTAAATTCAAAATTTACATTATGTTAGTTAAAAAGAAATACGTCAGGATTGCAACGCTGAGTTAGGAAGGAGGATAATCCGATGTCCCGTCATTGCACTATGCGATTTGCAGGCACCCAGACAGAGAATATGGATTTTTCCGATCGCTTATCTAGGATATAGGATGTTATTTTCTTACACAAATTTGCCACGGTGTTTTTGCATATTTTGGGTTAAATTTTAAGCAGTACTTAGTCTTCCAGTGTCTCAGTATCTACTAACATGACTTGAAATATGAATATTTAAATAAATTTATTAATAATGCCATTGTACTTGATAGCATTAAGATTTATAAACTTGTTTCACTGTGAGTCATATAAGTCAGGGGTGCACTGACAGGAAGTCCGTCGTATCTGAACCCCCATAACGTTTAATTTGTATGAAAATTAATATAATTTCAAGGGCAGATACGTAATTTATTTGCATTTCGTACTCTAAACCATCCTCGGACGCTCGCAGAGAGGAATACAGAGTGCACTACTGTATATACTTCTGCCTATCTTGCTTAACATGGTAGAGATCAGCCAGTTATACACAATTGATAATATGGAAAAGGCAACGTTTTTCATTGGTTGTTCATGCCACAAAAATAAATCTTTTTCAGCTTGCTTGCTTCTCAGAATATTGTTTCTTACTTTCAACCCACTTCCCCTAGCTTAGGTAACATAAAACTTCCATTTGTGCTAGATTTTTCTTCGTTATGCGTTGCCTCACAGCTTTCGTCTTCATTTTGAACTTTTCAGAAGGCATTCGAAGTGTAGTGTTTTGATCATCCGTGAACATTCACCTCCATTTCTCTACCAAATTCACTTCTCATAGTTCTTACTGCATCCAGTCTTCAGTTTACTCTCATCCTTCACTGTCCGTACGAATGAGCACGGGGTGAACAAGCATGCTCATACATTTACTCCTGTTGTAATAACTCAGTTTTACGTGTATTTAAACCCACACTTGTCAATGTCATTCAAGGTCAGTGCATTTAGTATCATTTACTCATGAGATATTCTACCCGTGTTTTCAACACACGTTTGGACAGGATTCCCACCTGTCGATAAAAAGTCAGCCTCGTTTTCAAATTGCTAATTTAAATACTCTTACTGGAATTGATTCAATACCCTAAGAAATCTTATTTCAGAGATGCTGATGGTGGTGATTTATTGAGCTTAAATGATAGTCTTTAGCTTTGTTTCTGGAGAAAATGGTATGGCATGTATAATTTGGATGCAGCATATTTAAATTCTTAATCTGAAACTATGCTAAGAATATTACTGTGGATTTAGTTTAAATAGATTGATTTAGTGTCTGCACTTACTGTATTACTTTTAAACCTTCTCTTTACAGGATGCAGAGGACTGAGGCCAAGGAATTATCGGAGAAAGTAAATTAAAAGAAAAAACAAACTACAACCATCTTGTAGATCACTTTTTATATTTAATAAGAAATAAATGTATAGATATATATAATCAGTTGTTATCAATGTTGTAATACCTACTATTTCCATAAAATTACAGTGGAGTTGCACCAAGTTACGTTTAATAGAATATATAAACATTTTTGCACTTGGATTTTTTAAAAATCTAATTTAACTTGTGATTGAGTTGAGGCCACTTTGCTTTATCATGCATATATTTTAAATCTGAACTAGCTCCATGATGGCATTTGATAAAATCATACTATGTAAAAGCTATGTTGACAAACCAAGCACTATATTAAAAGAAAAAATATATGCAAACTACAACTTTTTATAAGTTCAGAACCTAATTATTCAGGCAAGTATGAGTTTTTTCATTCTTAATATTTTCAGTATCGTATATAGGGCTCGGAAGTTAAAGACAGTTTTTCCCAAGTGCCCGAAGGAAAGGAACACCATAATATATGTTCATTTTGGGTCATTTTAGGGCAGAAAATGCTTAGTTTTATTTAAGTCATATTTGGCTTATTGCCAAACCCCCATTACCCTTTAAGTCTTAACAGCTGGTTTTGGTACTTGACCTTTTTTCAACTACAGTTTTTCTGCCCATTCTCAATTAGAAACTCTTAAACATAGTTTTCTGTAGTAATATAAATAAATTTGATTCATCTCTGACAATAGGAACCCTTGAATGACTGAAGCAGGTATAGTAGGTATGAGCAGACAGTAGATGCTTGCGAGGATTGCCGTCCAAAGTAGTTCAAAATGAACAACAGCAGAATCAGGGCGATAAAAATGCAAATTAAAAGTTCAAAAAAAATTTTTTTTTTGGTGTGCAACATATCACCAGAATTTTCTATTATTTAAATATTTCACACATTAAGTGTATCATTATTGATTTTATCACACTTTAAGTATTTTTTCCAAATTTTAGGTCATTTTCTTAATATGTTTAGGCTTTTTAAACATATTTTTAGGTAAGGTCTTCAACTTCCAGGCCCTAATGGTACGATACTCAATATGCTGCATAGCATAATGAAAAGTCTATAATAATACATGTGTAGGAGCAAAGAAAAATATTGTCTAAATGCTCGTGACAGTGGTTTGTTAATACGCTACTGATAAACAAAGTTTCGACAGAGTACCATATTGTCTCGTCTTCAGGTGACGAGAATATGCTATAGCCGCCTTTTGAGGGGGGATTGGAATCTAGAACTTTGAGATTACTGGCCTGGAACGTTAATGGTGCGATAGGGTAGTGCACGAGTCAGTAATTTTGGGTAAGTGTATAATTGCTTTTTCGTTACATGTAACTCTAAGTTACTTTTCAAGAAGACGTTTACAATGTTGTATTTGAACTGCATAAGGCACCAAATATATAAACTTCTTTTTTTTCGTTGCATCTCTAATATGCTTTTACATCACCTCTACACTACGAGGAAATCACCTGTGTCCTACATGAAAATCATCTGGGTAGTGAGTGTAAATCACCTCTGTCTTACATGAAAATCCTCTGGATACTGCGTGTAAATCACCTCCGTCCTACATGTAAAAAAACCTGGCTGCTGCGTGTAAATCAAATGTGCGGAAGGTGTAGATCACTTGTGCAGGACGTGTGGACGGCACAGGTATTGCGCACGTGAAGATGTTGAACAGGACCTGTGACGGTTATGTGCATCACATGTACAGTCGTGCATTTATAAAGATGATGCACATGTTGCATTCGTACAATTGTAAATGTACTACGACCAAATCACCTGTGTGCTACGTGTAAATCAACTGTGCGGAAGGTGTAAATCACTTGTGCAGGACGTGTGCATAGCAGGTATTTCGCACTTGAAGATGTTGAATAGAACCTGTGACGCTTATGTGCATCACATGTACAAGCGTGCATTTATACAGATGATGCACATGTTGCATTCGTGCAACTGTAAATGTACTACGACGAAATCACCTGTGTGCTACATGCAAATCATCTGTGCGGAAGGTTAAATCACTTGTGCAGGACGTGTGTACTGCACATGTACTGTGCGCGTGAAGATGTTGAATATGACCTGTGACGCTTAGGAGCATGACATATAAAGGCGTGCATTTATACAGATGAAGCACATGTTGCATCCGTGCACTTGTACATGTACTACGAGTAAATCACCTCTGTCCTACATGTAAATCGAATACGTGCTACGTGTAAATCAACTGTCTGGATGGTGTAAATCACTTGTGCAGGACGTGTGCACTGCACATGTACTGTGCACGTGAAGACGTTGAATAGGACCTGTGACGCTTATGTGCATCACATATAGAAGCGTGCATTTATACAGATGATTCACATGTTGCATCCGTACAATTGTACATGTACTACGTGTATATCACATCTGTCCTACATGTAAATCGAATACGTGCTACGTGTAAATCAACTGCGCGGAAGGTGTAAATCACTTGTGCAGGACGTGTACACTGCATATGTACTGTGCACGTGAAGATGTTGAATAGGACCTGTGACGCTTATGTACAAGCGTGCATTTATAGAGATGAAGCACATGTTGCATCCGTGCAATTGTACATGTACTACGTGTAAATCACATCTGTCCTACATGTAAATCGAATACGTGCTACGTGTAAATCAACTGTCTGGAAGGTGCAAATCACTTGTGCAGGACGTGTGCACTGCACATGTACTGTGCACGTGAAGATGTTGAATATGACCTGTGACGCTTATTTGCATCACATGTACAGGCGTGCATTTATACAGGTTATGCACATGTTGCATCCGTGCAATTGTACATGTACTACGTGTAAATCACCTCTGTCCTACATGTAAACCGAATACGTGCTACGTGTAAATCAACTGTGCAGAAGGTGTAAATCACTTGTGCAGGACGTGTGCACTGCACATGTACTGTGCACGTGAAGATGTTGAACAGGACCTGTGACGCTTATGTGCATCACATGTACAAGCGTGCATTTATACAGATTATGCACATGTTGCATTCGTGCAATTGTACATTTACTACGTGTAAATCACCTGTGTGCTACGTGTAAATCACCTCTGTCCTACATGTAAATCGAATACGTGCTACGTGTAAATCAACTGTCTGGAAGGTGTAAATCACTTGTACAGGACGTATGCACTGCTCATGTACTGTGCACGTGAAGATGTTGAACAGGACCTGTGACGCTTATGTGCATCACATGTACAGGCGTGCATTTATACAGATGATGCACATGTTGCAACGTGCAATTGTACATGTACTACGTGTAAATCACCTCTGTCCTACATGTAAACCGAATACGTGCTACTTGTAAATCAACTGTGCAGAAGGTGTAAATCACTTGTGCAGGACGTGTGCACTGCACATGTACTGTGCACGTGAAGATGTTGAACAGGACCTGTGACGCTTGTGTGCATCACATGTACAAGCGTGCATTTATACAGATTATGGACATGTTGCATTCGTGCAATTGTACATTTACTACGTGTAAATCACCTGTGTGCTACGTGTAAATCACCTCTGTCCTACATGTAAATCGAATACGTGCTACGTGTAAATCAACTGTCTGGAAGGTGTAAATCACTTGTACAGGACGTATGCACTGCACATGTACTGTGCACGTGAAGATGTTGAACAGGACCTGTGACGCTTATGTGCATCACATGTACAGGCGTGCATTTATACAGATGATGCACATGTTGCAACGTGCAATTGTACATGTACTACGTGTAAATCACCTCTGTCCTACATGTAAATCGAATACGTGCTACGTGTAAATCAACTGTGCAGAAGGTGTAAATCACTTGTGCAGGACGTGTGCACTGCACATGTACTGTGCACGTGAAGATGTTGAACAGGACCTGTGACGCTTATGTGCATCACATGTAAAAGCGTGCATTTATACAGATGATGCACATGTTGCATTCGTGCAATTGTACATTTACTACGTGTAAATGAGCTCTGTCCTACATGTAAATCACCTGGATACTGCGTGTAAATCACTTCTGTTGTACATGTAAATCACCTATGTGCTACATGTAAATCCCTCTTTCCTACATGTAAATCATCTGGGTACTGCGTGTAAATCATCTCTGTCTTACATGTAAATCACCTGTGTGCTACGTGTAAATCACCGCTGTCCTACATGTAAATCACCTGTGCACTACATGTAAATCGAATACGTGGTACTTGTAAATCACCTGCGCGGTAGGTGTATATCACTTGTGCAGGATGTGTACGTGTGCATTGTACATGTCCTGTGCACGTGAAGATGTTGAATAGGACTTGTGACGTATATGTGCATCACATGTACAGGCGTGCATTTATATAGATGATGCACATGTTGCATCCGTGCAATTGTACATGTACTATACGGATACTGTACGTGCATTGTGCTGTCTGGGATATAGCACTAAAACCGTCTTTTTCATTCGTTTCTTCTGAAATGTTTTTTAGAGCCTGAATAAAAATGTCTCAAAATGTTCCCATAGCTTCATAAATGCTTTTATTTGAATTCTTTCCCTTCTTCAAAGACTGTATATCACATCAAGCTAGGAAGATGCTACTTGTGAAATCTATGAAAATTGTCAATCACTACAGTAGGTTTCGTGTTTCCCAACTCTGTAATGCAGAGCTCTAAAAACTATTGACAAAAATTGAGTGTTATCCAATGATTAATTTATTTTGTTTCCAAGTAATTCCAAGCGAATGTTCCAGTGAATTCATTTGAGCAGGACGGGAGGAAGTAATTCCCCTTTCACTGAGTTTGATAAACAAATATTGTTTGATCAATGTGTTACCTTATACATCGTATAATGTAACATGGCCTGGAAGTTTTGGGCAACCAGTGTATATATGAATTTAATATTTATTAAAATTTTATTTTTAATATATAATTAATCAATGACTTGATTTGAAGTAGACCGCAAAATTTGCGTTAAGTTCCTTGAACTAATGATTTTAGTATATTTAGAGGGAAATATATGGTAATATATTTACATTGAATAATTATTCGTAGATTTAGCTAAAATATAATATTATTTTGGGAAATAAGGTAATTTCTGGTCGTTTTCAATCCTTTCCAGTCAATTTTCATTCATATTTTTGGCTTTGGGGATCTTCGAAAGAATTCAAAATTTTTATTTCAAAAATCTTCTTTAAAATTTTTCATTTGTAAAGTCAGCCATAGTAGCTTCTTGGAGCATCCCTTTGTTTAATCTAAATTATCTGTGATTGGATCTTCCGCAATCACAGTTGTGGTTGAGATTTTTCGGCTTCTTTGATCTTGAGAGATACACCTATCATCGTATAGTTACGTCACAATGAACCTCCAATTAGGGATCTTCTTCCCATTGTCATTGTCTTTTTCCAGAAGCGGTTTTTAGTGATGGACGTACGATTATCTCCGTCCATAAAAAAAACGTGAAAACAGAAGTATTTAAAGGTTACGACACAAAATAATTGATACCTTTGATGTCTTTGGGCAGTCTGTGTATACAGAGAGAGTGTTTTGCTGTGCTCAATGGACGATGAAGCTACAGTTGTGAGAGCAAAATTCATACGTCAGGGTGTGAGTGGTTGACGTAAGCCATCTTGGTGGTGCAGCTCAGTCGCCCGGATTCGAAAGAGGATTCCCATACTTTTTTGAACACCGAGAAACCGCTCAGTTATAGCGGTGGTGTAAGTTAGTTCTTCAAAATACCAAACCCGGACTAATCAGGTAGGAGAGGAACTAGTATTCTATTTTCCATGGAGTGAACTGACCAATAAGTGTGTAAGCAGAAAATCCAAGTAGTTGTATTCGGACGTACTAACCTGCAAAATTTCTATATTATCGGATTTCGTCATGGCTTATTCTTTTAGTGTTGTGATGTTCTATATTATGTGCTAAACGCTGCGTAGTTTTCCCTAAGTTGTACAATATACAGACTCTGCGATGTAACATAAATCACTCGTTCAATGGAGGGGGGGGAAATATTGTTCTTTTGGAGTTTCAGTGTGGATGTTTGTTACCAACAGTCCATGAAATGTGTATACTTTCGAGTACATACATTTCACCCCCAAAATTATATTTTGAATATGTAATCTCGTATATTCTTTTTTTTAATTTATTATTTTTCCGTACTGCTATATTACATAATTAAATCCATTCTCTGGTTTGTGCTCACCTTCACTGTAGTTTGAATACGATGAGACAAAATGTGTACAAAGTTTCGACTCACATCGATAACAAGGGTGCTTGCATAGCTATTGCTAATGGGAGATACTCGTCAGTGACAACACGTTCGTTATGTATTTTAAATTCCTTACACCTGAGACCGGAAATTCGAATATTAAGCACATAATTTAAGACTTTTTTTTTCCAATTCAAAATTAAAGCTGAATGGTCGACGTCCCATACGTCCTCGGTAGAATGGCAGGGTGTGTGCTATATTATTAATCTGTTGAATAAAGTGATTTTTATATGTTTTAGGTTAAGTTAGTTAGATAGTTAGGCTAGGGACTAGGTTAAGTGTACTTTCTTTTCATGTAGATTTATTTAGTGTATGTATTGTCTCAAAGAAAATGTTTTGTTGTGGAATCAAAGTGGATGAGGTCTGAGCTCATACAACGGAGGTCACCTTGTTGGTATAAATCCTCCGCGCTGACCCTACTTTCACAACGGTATCTAAAAGAGAAAATACTAAGAAAAGAAAGTATAGTATGTAGCACACAGCCGTAATAAGTGGTACCTGTGTAGTACAAGGCTCATGTGGTTATAGTAGTAAATGTCTTTATTTTCAAATTGTTTTGACTAAACTAAACGTATGTAGAATTGTTCATGTTATGTGAAAAGAGTATGTAATGCAATGATGGTACCCATTCAGCTATGTCAAGAATTTTCCTCAATTTCCAACCTTTGCGATTTTTTTTTTTAAATGTATTCTCCTGTTATTTCTTATCATACAGGAAGTTAGTGTAATAAAGTGTGCGAGTCGAAACAAAATCTTTCATTGTCCAGTGCAAAGCTAATTATTTTAAAACTATGTAGTAAAGTAACTTCAATAGTATTGTTGGTACTCAGAAAGTAAAGTGTTTAAAGCAGTACGTAACGAAAGTAAATATAGCGTCTTGAAAACTCACAGAATCGATTTCACTTAGTGTGACCGGGGTTGGAATCACAGACCTGCCAGGAAATTTCACTTCGTTAATAGGATCAACTAAATTCACTTTGGCATTGTTTTTTTTTTCCGAAATTCCATCCCGTTGCGCGATTTAGATTTGATTCGAGAATTTTTTTTTTATCTGGGTTAGTAAACACACACATTTAGATTTTCGAAGCACTCACCGTCAGTTTCACTCTTGGGTCAGTGTCTTGTTCTGTCGGATTGTAGTTTGTAACCTTATCTCGCGATGGGATGCAGGCTATGAACTGCGGATCGGGATACTGGGCTGCGAGTGAGAATGAAGGAGGCTTAGAAATCTTTATATTTAGGGTCAACTTGAGTTCTATTTTCCGGAGATGATTGGTGTAGTGGATGGGTCAGTGGGTGTTGATAGCTTACTCGTCTGGGCCCGGTGGGTTCGCGTTCAGCGGTCAGTGACACATTCACGCAGCCATAGTCTCGAGGAAAGGGAACATCATACAGAAACACAATATCAGTATCATCATCATTATTTTTATTTTTATTTTTATTTTTTTACATTTTTTTTTATTTTACATTTTTATTTTATTTATTTATTTTATATGATTTTTTTTTTGTAAAATTGGCGTTCCACAGCCAGGATCTGTTATTTCAATCTTTCGCGAGTGCTAAGTGAATCATATTGAAAGAGCAGTGTAATGTAATGGGGACTGTTGTGACAAACGACTCCTTGAACGATGTGTAGTCACTCTTGAGTTTGTATATGTGTAACTTGGGGAAAACAATTTATATGAAATGGAGATGTCTGCTGGTAGCAGGTCAAGTACTGAATCCCGTAGTCCGGATGAATATGTATGTTGTAGTGAAGAAATACAGGGCTTTAGTGTTTATTGTGACGGTTGCTCTGGATGGGTGCATGCACAGTGCTATGGTATAACCGACGAGCAGGTAGAAGAATTGAATAAGTGTAGTGAGCCCTGGTTTTGTAAAACGTGTGTGGCCAAACAGCTGACTGTGCAATCGCTTTCCAAGTCACAGGAAAGTGGAAGTGAACGGAACACCGCGACGCACGACACGGGAGAGAAACTCTTACACAACGGTGGAGAGAGTGTCGGAACTGCAGGTTCACCTGCATCCGTGACAGACCTTGCAAAAGTGTTAGAACGTTTTAGTCAAACTTTAACTTTAACTTTGGACCAAAAATTTGAAAAAGTTGACAGTATTATGAACCAAAGGTTTGAGAAAGTAGATAATAATTTGTACGCGATGAATCAAAAATTTGATTTGTTAAAGTCGGAAATGGTGCAAATTGTAAATGAAAAGGTGGAAAATGTAAACAAGGACGTATCGGACCTCCGTAACGAAGTTCGCGATTTGTACACTTCGGTGGGGGAATTTCAGGATACGATAACAGCGCGGGTAGACACCGTTGAGGAGAATCTCCGGTTGTCAGTAGAAAAGCAAAATCGCAGATGTGATCAGCTCGCAAAAGAACTATCGCATCTCGAGTCGAGCACCCAGAAATCTTATGACGTACTCGAGGCTAAGATCCAAACTTTGGTGAAGGATCAGGAGCAAAGTAAACCAGGTCGTGCCGGTCGCAAGCGGTCACGTGACTTTGTTGGTTGTGAGGGTGTTGACTCTGACGGAACAGACTCTGACGCCCGAGTGGATGTACCAGTCTCTTCGGTTGGGGAGACTCGTACTGTCCCAACGGTGACAGTCTCTGTCTGTCAGCCGACCAGAGTTCACACTAAGAATGTCTGGCCGTTTGACTTAAATTCGCATTCGTTGGTCACGAACAATTCCAGTCCCACCTGTGGGGATATCATGAGTGGTCAGGTTGCCTCTAGGACTTTAAACCCATTATTGACGTGGTCTCAGGCTTCGGTCTCGATTTCCAATGTATGTAGCTTAAGTCATGTAGTGTCCAGTAGTGCCGCAGACAGGACTCCTTCGTTTGTTGGAATTCCGGAGGGAGTATGTAGTCACACAGTGGTATCGATGCCAGGCAACTTACCTTTTGGCCCAAATTATACCTCTTATTCGAATTTTGGACAAAATTATAATAATGCAAAGAGCCCTGTGATTGGCTGCAACTCTCCCCTGAATCCCGGCAGATATGAGGGAGGTTCTGGAAATAGAGCGTTAAATTTAAGGCTGTCGGAACTAAATCACTTACCAAACTTCACTGGAGAATATGGTTTGGCCAGGTCTTTTCTTGAAAGTTTAGAACAGGCGTTTAAGATAATCTCTGCGTCGGAATACGAACGCATGGTTTTGGTACCGTGTTGTTTGTCGGCTGGGGCCAAGACTTGGTACCAAACGGTCTGCAAAGACATCAGCAGTTATGCGGACTTTGTGCGTCTATTTAAGGAGCACTATTTCTCGGCCAGGATGGAACGCCTGCAGAAGAAATTCATCCAAGGAATGAAATTTGACCGGTCCAAGTATAACCGGCTAACTGACTTTGCCTGGAAGGTCATAGCTGAATACTATGCTGTGGCACAACATCCAGATGAGACAGAACTCATTGAAATAGTCCTAGATTATCTGCCAGCTGGAGATGCAAAATTGTTGCGAGCCGTGGAGCCCAAGAATATTCAGCATCTGATTGTTAAGATAGCCGAAATAGAAGGTCATCCGGAACCTGTGGAACCTGTGACAGATAAGAAATTCAAGCGTCTGCACATTCGGCAGGCGAAGATAGGAAAAAAGACCGAAAAGAACGGAAAGACGCAACAGACTAAAGACACTTCGTCGCAGACGGAGGAGGACGAAGTAAAGAAGAATGGTGATGCCAAGAAAAATGGAAATGGCAATCAATTCTTGGGGAACCGAGGTCGAAGAAGAAATTTTCAGGCCAGAAGACCCTGGTTCAACAACCGAAGGCAAAACTGGGGGAATGGAAACCAGAATGCTCCATATGTTTCCAACCCTAACTACGAATCGGGAGCAATGAACTTTGGATGTCATCGAGGTGCATCCCAACAGTGCGCGCCGAGTTCGAACCACATACCGGGAGCGCAAGCCTATGCGGGATACATGCCGAATTTGCCTCCTGGAGGAGGAGTGGCAACTCCCACATCCACTCCTTCCCCAGCGGTGAACATGGCTATGTCCACTGGTTGGCCTTCACCGTATACGACGTTCATGTCGCCGATGGCGCAGTCATCTGAAGCGAATGGGAATAGTTCGGGAAATGCATGTCGCAGCCCTCATTAGGGGAGACTGTGGACTGCGATATGAATTCCTCGACTCCCCAAAAGGAAGAAAGTCCGATAACGGAACATCAAAATTTTTGTTTGGCATCAACCTGTCCAGTAGTTAATTTCGAACCTCAAAATTCAAAATTAGATGTTTTGGTAACTTCCGGAATTCGGGGAAACAAATCGAGCACGCCTCTGTTCTCGGTTCGTTTCGTGATAGACGAGAGCGAGTGTGACTCCAGTGCGGAAAAAGGTGTTCTTTTATCCTATCCCTCACCCACTCTAACTTGTTCGGTAGGAGAGTTATCTTTGGTTTGTATCCTAGATTCTGGAGCGGATACGAATTTGCTCTCGGGAGATGCTTGGAGACGAATAAAAGAGATCTATCCTTCTGCCAAACTTCGACCGAAAACTAATATCTCTTTAAAAGGTTTTGCAGGAGACGAATCATTCCAAGTTAAAGGTTTCCAGATCTTAAACTTCACTATCCAAGGTTGTGTGTTTGAAGTCCCAGTCTATGTTGTTCAGAAATTAAAAGCACACTGTATTTTAGGATTTCCGTTTTTCGTTCGGTATAACCTTTCTTTAAATTGTAAGTCTAAAGAAATTTTGCTTCAATCAGACTCGGGACAGATCATTTCTATTGACATGGAACAGCAGCATTGTTGCCAGGTTACGGTCGCAGAATTAACTTCAGATAAAGAGGACGACTCTTTATTTCAACCCTCGGTTACGAAGGAGGAACTTCGGAACTTTGTTTCTCAGAGAACCGATCTCGATTCGGATTCTCAGGAGAGGTTATTTTCTTTATTAGTTCGATTCAGGTGTCTCTTCACAGAGAATCCCCGTATCATAAAGGTCGAGCCGTATAGAATACAGCTTTCCGACGACGTCCCGGTGGTAGGAAAGTTGTATCCTGTACCCATTCATCTTCAAAAAGAGTTTGAGGAAGTCTTAGATAAGTGGGTAAAACTTGGGATTATCGTTGAAGGTCCTTCACCTTACAGATGCCCTGTACATATTGTGCGTAAGGCGTCTGGAGAGCTAAGACCCGTGATTGATCTGCGTGGTATCAACGAGCGTGTGATTACACCAAAGATTCAGGTCGAGCCGATCTCCGATCTAATCGCGCGAGTCAGTGGTGCAACCATTTTCACCTCGTTGGACTGTACGCAATCATATCATAGTGTCCCGATCCATCCAGACTCTTACAAATATGTTAGTTTTGTTTACAAAGGACGTCAGTATCAAATGACTCGTTTAACAATGGGTTTGAAATCATCACCAGCGGTTTTCCAGTCTGTCATGCACACCTTTTTTGGATTAGAAACCTTCAAAAATTTTCTTATAGTTTATCTGGACGACGTACTTTGTTTTTCATCTTCCATAGACGAACATTTTCAGCATTTAGAAAAGGTCTTCAACACTCTTCGTTCGGCTAACCTTTCTCTCAATTTTCGAAAATGCAACTTCTTCAAATTCGAAATTCCTTTTCTTGGTCATCTTGTTTCAGGATCTTCTGTAAAAATAAATCCTAAAAGTAATGAGGCCATCCGTCACTTTCCCCTTCCACGAACTAAGAAGGCTCTACGGAGATTTCTTTGTCTCGTGGGATGGCGAAAGCGACATTTTCAAAACTTCGCAGGTTTAACTGCTCCATTTTACGATCTTCTTAAGAAGGACCGGAAGATAGAATACTCTTCGGAGTTGTTAGAAAAGTTCAATCACCTAAAAGAACTTCTAAGTAGTCCTCCTGCTCTTGCTCAACCTGATTTCAATTTGGATTTTCATCTGTTCAGTGATGCCTCTGCGGAGTCATTGGCTGGCTACGTGGCTCAATTTCCCCCGGGACAGGATGACCCGGAGGTTATTGCGTACGCGAGTCGGCGAATGAAACCGCATGAGGCCTCCTTGTCAGTTTTCCAGTTAGAATTGGCAGCTGTTCTTTTCCTCTGCGAGAAGTTCTCCTACTTCATTTTGGGTCGACGGACTACGGTCCACTGTGACAATGCTGCAGTCACATATGCTTTCAGTTTGAGAAATCTTGATGCTCGAACTACTCGTCTTCTGCTCAAACTGCAACGTTTCGATCTGCAGTTTGTTCACATCAAAGGCTCTGACAATGAAATCGCTGACCTATTGAGCCGTTATCCTCCAGAAATTCCTGAGGCAGAAGAGGATCATTTTATAAATTTTTTGACCGCGGAGGACGCTGACCTCTTGGATGTCGCGGAACTGAGGCGAGAACAGCGGAAAGATCCGTATTGTAGAAAGCTACACGCCATTTGGAAGGATTCTCGAGACAATGACAGGATACGTGTGGAGAATCATTTAGTTTATATTAGAAATTCTCAAAATTCTGTTTGGCTGCTGGTCATTCCTGCCAGCTTGGTGGAAAATATTGTTTCGGCGATTCACAACAAAGGCCATTTTGGTGTGAAGCGATGTTTGTCGTTCGCTAAGGCCATGTTTCACTGGAAAAGTATGCGTGCGACTTTTACTAAGTATATTCAAGAATGCCTTCCTTGTGCACGAACTAAGTACTCGTACAGGGTGATCAGAAAGGAACCCTGCCATGTTGAGGCCTCTGCTTCCTTCGAGAAACAATGCCTCGACCTGGTCGGGCCCCTTCCTAGGAGTCAGGGTTATAAGTATATCTTGTCTATCTTGGACGTCTACAGTCGCTTCGTGTGTTTCTTCCCCCTTAGGACGGCTCACACGAGGGAGATTGTGGCTGTCCTCGAGAAAAGATATTACTATCAACTACCTTATCCTAAGTATTTGGTGAGTGACCAAGGTCCGCAATTCTTGTCGCGCGTCTGGCGAGAATTTTGTCAAAAACATCGAATCAAGCACATACTTACCACGCCATACCACCCTTCCTCCCATGGCATTATCGAACGCAGACATCGTGACCTCCACCGCATTCTCCGCCTTTATTGCAGCGAGAATCAATCCAAATGGAGTACCTTTCTAAAAGCCGCCCAAGATTTGTGTAACCATTCCTGGTGTGATGCACTTGGATGCACACCGGCAGAGCGTTTCCTATGCTACTCTGCGTCCAAGAGCTTCAAGGAGAACTTTATCTGGCCAAAAGAGTCACTTCCTGTCAGTGAAGACAAGAAACTCGTCATATCTAGTCCAGCAATGGTACCCAAGAAAGAACGTAAACAGCAGAAACATCAGGATACCATTACAGAAGGCTCATTGGTAATGGTTAAAACTCATCACGTGTCATCCATACCAAAGAAAATATTTGCCAAGTTTATGGATACCTATGTGGGACCATATATTGTTTCCGCTATAACTAGAAATTCACCGAGATTACAAAGTTTAAAAGGAGAGAATATTGGTACTCAGAGTTTCGACAATCTCAAATTATTTCGATGCTCTGAAGAAAAGAGGAGAGAGCTGTTGAGAGGTTGAACAGAAACAAAACATAGTCGAGAAAAAAAAAGAAAGAGAATCGTAGGTTAAATTTAGATTAAGGTAATTTTTGTTTGTTTTGTGTCTATTTTGTGTCCAATTTTCTTTTCGTTCGTTTAGTGTAGTTATAAATTCTTTGTTAGGATTAGGGTCTCTGAAAAATTTTCAAAACATTTCCTATATTGATTGCATTGCATTAGTGTATTTTATGATTAAAATGTTAGGATAGGAAAAAAAAAAAGGAGCTTAACTTAGGAATTCTAAGTTAGATTTTTTTTTTCCGAAGCTCCCGGAGGATGTTACCTTATACATCGTATAATGTAACATGGCCTGGAAGTTTTGGGCAACCAGTGTATATATGAATTTAATATTTATTAAAATTTTATTTTTAATATATAATTAATCAATGACTTGATTTGAAGTAGACCGCAAAATTTGCGTTAAGTTCCTTGAACTAATGATTTTAGTATATTTAGAGGGAAATATATGGTAATATATTTACATTGAATAATTATTCGTAGATTTAGCTAAAATATAATATTATTTTGGGAAATAAGGTAATTTCTGGTCGTTTTCAATCCTTTCCAGTCAATTTTCATTCATATTTTTGGCTTTGGGGATCTTCGAAAGAATTCAAAATTTTTATTTCAAAAATCTTCTTTAAAATTTTTCATTTGTAAAGTCAGCCATAGTAGCTTCTTGGAGCATCCCTTTGTTTAATCTAAATTATCTGTGATTGGATCTTCCGCAATCACAGTTGTGGTTGAGATTTTTCGGCTTCTTTGATCTTGAGAGATACACCTATCATCGTATAGTTACGTCACAATGAACCTCCAATTAGGGATCTTCTTCCCATTGTCATTGTCTTTTTCCAGAAGCGGTTTTTAGTGATGGACGTACGATTATCTCCGTCCATAAAAAAAACGTGAAAACAGAAGTATTTAAAGGTTACGACACAAAATAATTGATACCTTTGATGTCTTTGGGCAGTCTGTGTATACAGAGAGAGTGTTTTGCTGTGCTCAATGGACGATGAAGCTACAGTTGTGAGAGCAAAATTCATACGTCAGGGTGTGAGTGGTTGACGTAAGCCATCTTGGTGGTGCAGCTCAGTCGCCCGGATTCGAAAGAGGATTCCCATACTTTTTTGAACACCGAGAAACCGCTCAGTTATAGCGGTGGTGTAAGTTAGTTCTTCAAAATACCAAACCCGGACTAATCAGGTAGGAGAGGAACTAGTATTCTATTTTCCATGGAGTGAACTGACCAATAAGTGTGTAAGCAGAAAATCCAAGTAGTTGTATTCGGACGTACTAACCTGCAAAATTTCTATATTATCGGATTTCGTCATGGCTTATTCTTTTAGTGTTGTGATGTTCTATATTATGTGCTAAACGCTGCGTAGTTTTCCCTAAGTTGTACAATATACAGACTCTGCGATGTAACATAAATCACTCGTTCAATGGAGGGGGGGGAAATATTGTTCTTTTGGAGTTTCAGTGTGGATGTTTGTTACCAACAGTCCATGAAATGTGTATACTTTCGAGTACATACATTTCACCCCCAAAATTATATTTTGAATATGTAATCTCGTATATTCTTTTTTTTAATTTATTATTTTTCCGTACTGCTATATTACATAATTAAATCCATTCTCTGGTTTGTGCTCACCTTCACTGTAGTTTGAATACGATGAGACAAAATGTGTACAAAGTTTCGACTCACATCGATAACAAGGGTGCTTGCATAGCTATTGCTAATGGGAGATACTCGTCAGTGACAACACGTTCGTTATGTATTTTAAATTCCTTACACCTGAGACCGGAAATTCGAATATTAAGCACATAATTTAAGACTTTTTTTTTTCCAATTCAAAATTAAAGCTGAATGGTCGACGTCCCATACGTCCTCGGTAGAATGGCAGGGTGTGTGCTATATTATTAATCTGTTGAATAAAGTGATTTTTATATGTTTTAGGTTAAGTTAGTTAGATAGTTAGGCTAGGGACTAGGTTAAGTGTACTTTCTTTTCATGTAGATTTATTTAGTGTATGTATTGTCTCAAAGAAAATGTTTTGTTGTGGAATCAAAGTGGATGAGGTCTGAGCTCATACAAGGGAGGTCACCTTGTTGGTATAAATCCTCCGCGCTGACCCTACTTTCACAACGGTATCTAAAAGAGAAAATACTAAGAAAAGAAAGTATAGTATGTAGCACACAGCCGTAATAAGTGGTACCTGTGTAGTACAAGGCTCATGTGGTTATAGTAGTAAATGTCTTTATTTTCAAATTGTTTTGACTAAACTAAACGTATGTAGAATTGTTCATGTTATGTGAAAAGAGTATGTAATGCAATGATGGTACCCATTCAGCTATGTCAAGAATTTTCCTCAATTTCCAACCTTTGCGATTTTTTTTTTTTAAATGTATTCTCCTGTTATTTCTTATCATACAGGAAGTTAGTGTAATAAAGTGTGCGAGTCGAAACAAAATCTTTCATTGTCCAGTGCAAAGCTAATTATTTTAAAACTATGTAGTAAAGTAACTTCAATAGTATTGTTGGTACTCAGAAAGTAAAGTGTTTAAAGCAGTACGTAACGAAAGTAAATATAGCGTCTTGAAAACTCACAGAATCGATTTCACTTAGTGTGACCGGGGTTGGAATCACAGACCTGCCAGGAAATTTCACTTCGTTAATAGGATCAACTAAATTCACTTTGGCATTGTTTTTTTTTTCCGAAATTCCATCCCGTTGCGCGATTTAGATTTGATTCGAGAATTTTTTTTTTATCTGGGTTAGTAAACACACACATTTAGATTTTCGAAGCACTCACCGTCAGTTTCACTCTTGGGTCAGTGTCTTGTTCTGTCGGATTGTAGTTTGTAACCTTATCTCGCGATGGGATGCAGGCTATGAACTGCGGATCGGGATACTGGGCTGCGAGTGAGAATGAAGGAGGCTTAGAAATCTTTATATTTAGGGTCAACTTGAGTTCTATTTTCCGGAGATGATTGGTGTAGTGGATGGGTCAGTGGGTGTTGATAGCTTACTCGTCTGGGCCCGGTGGGTTCGCGTTCAGCGGTCAGTGACACATTCACGCAGCCATAGTCTCGAGGAAAGGGAACATCATACAGAAACACAATATCAGTATCATCATCATTATTTTTATTTTTATTTTTATTTTTTTACATTTTTTTTTATTTTACATTTTTATTTTATTTATTTATTTTATATGATTTTTTTTTTGTAAAAAATGTATAGTAAAACAATGATATTGAAAGTGAGACTCTTATGCCTCCAACAAAATCTACAATGACCCTGCTTTTAGCAAAAAAACCTATAGGGTTACGATAGAACATTTCTAGAGCGCTTACATTTGGTTTCAAGAGCCGAAGGCTTGATCCCAAGCCATGTGCGTTCATAGTGGACGACATTGAGGAAGAGAGGGATTAAAATTTGGGGACAGTGAGGGATAATTTATATATGAAAGTTTACAATTGGAGGAAAAATGATCAGACAGCATCCATATTATGACGAAATTTGTGATTTGTGAAATACAAGAAGGAAAGTTTCCGAACTGCGAGGATCACATCTAACGTTGTCGAATTAAGATGGAGAACTCGTTTTAGAGCAACAGATGATTGCGAAGGAGAAGAAAGACCTTAAGGTCTGAGGAATTAAGAATTTTAAAAAATCTTCAGCTTCCGAGACGGGCCTCGAATAATGTACCTCTTAGCTATCGAACCGTGACTTTATCCATTCAGCCACAGAGAACTCTACGCTGTCATTCATACTTCTCCTTTAGCTATGTTGAGAATCTAATAGAATGGAATATTCCAAAAGTTGATTCGGTGAGTGTGCCGTTAACATTGAACGTAGACCTCTTGTAACTTGGTTACAAGGTGCATAATGAATTTATTCTTGTTCAGGAACAATTTCTAAGGCAGCACAAGTTTGTTACTACTGTGTTAATTGAGTTATATTTGATACAACCGTCTGATAAAATAGTACCAAGTACCTTGCGTAATTGTCTGTTAGATGAATGGTTGGTGTTTCATGCAAACAACAAAGCACAATAGCACACTTGTGCAGAAAATCGTCATCTAATTGATTGGTTAGCAGACACTTTTTATAGGTGTGATACTGTAATCAATTCCCATGGGAGTACAGCACTATAGGTCCGAATTCAACTTCACTAGTATTCTCGTCTTGTCTCCTGGCCGTACATTTAGTAGAATTTTTGTCTCGTCTTGATTCTCGGAAAGTTTATTTCGTTTCATCTCTTTTGTAAATTTATGTTCAAAATTTATGGCTGATATATTTTCTTCTTATAATTTCATCTAGAAGCTATCAGAATCGATCTTCGTCTCGAAAGACCCACGAAGGTGTGATATAACAGCATTTAGATAATATTTATTTTTGGAATATAGCCTATTGTGTAATAACTTATGTATCTTTGAACATTGATAAATGCTCTTCACTATGTTCGCACAATCACTTTAGATAAAAGACTTGGGTAGTGCTTCTCACGTGACTCGAGAAAGTTCCTATCTCAACTCGAATTTATAAACGTACTTCTCGTCAAACGAGAATCGAGACGAGAGCAGAAATTTCTTATCTCAGTGGAACATTCGCTAAATCCAACAATAATCAAAGAACGAAAAGAAATAAATTAGCATGAGCAATGTTTCCTCTATCTTTTAAGCTTTAAATTGCAAAATCATGATTATGGAAACGAAGTGACTCTATCATTAAATTCATAATATCGTTCTACTCTCAAGTCCATTCTACTAAAGAAATCCAAACATTTTATCCTTTTTCGTAATTGAGCGATTCCTCTCAACGCTTTAATATATATATATGTAAAATCTAGAACACTTTTAGCTTTGTTAGACTCGAGAAGCAGGACAGTGGTTTCTTAGGGGAAAAGTAATCAACCTGGAATATTACTTTCCGTTGTTCCTGCCTTACACAAGAAATTATTGGGGTACAATCTAGATAAATATGTAGCACAGAAAAAAGTTATAGGAAAGAAATGTTGTTTACGTCAATCTGATAACCTTTTTAACGCACCCACATGCGCAAAAACAAAATTGCGCGTATACTGTAACTCACGATTTTTCGCATTTATTCCATGTTCCTTACGTTTATGAGTAAAATTCAGTTAGTAGTATGTGGAGATGATAGAAAGCTATCCATCTAAGGAGATATTTCCAAAAAATATAATAAAATAATAAAAATATAAGCAAAAAACAAAATTACGCTCGGTCTTCTGTATACTAGCAATCATGCCTTCGAGGGATTTTCAGTAGCAGAGCACCATTGCCAAAGGAAATTGACAATAGGCAGTGAACGAGGGGCGATAGACGAAGGAAGGAACTGGAAAGTGGAGAAAAATATTGAATTTATTGGTTTAAATCTAGTGTCTAGATGGTTTGCCAAATATAAATTAGCTTCTGTAACTAAGATGTCGTACGAAAATATAGAATTAAACAGAAAAACTCTTATCTTAAGGTTCGAAGCGATACGCACCATGGTTATGAGCACTATTTGTTAAGAAAAAGAAAGCAAACAAAACGTACTCTACGTGGTTAGGTGGATAGAGTGGCGGACTAGCAGTTATTTTGACACCAGATCCAATCCCATCCCAACCCAATTTTGATGTTAATAAGAACCGAAACAATATAATAAGGAAATAACTTATTGATAGTATCCTTTAATCGACATATTTATTCAGTATTAGAATACGTGTACGCCTACTATTGGAAACAGCGATTGCTTTCAGTTTATGGTCTTGTATGTTACACCTTCTCCGCCCGTTCTTGAACAGCAGACAACTCACTTCGGATTTGTGTGTCAGGAACAGGAAAAAGAACATACGCGACCTTGACAGTATTTCCAATCTTACCCCTTGTTACATCGACTTGATGTCAAATTATCGTTTATGTGTGTGTGTGCTTGTGTTTTTTGCTTTTTAGAGTATTTACTTTCTCTCTTTTTTTCATATCCACAAGTGCAAGAATGCTTTCGTTGAACGTAACTAAATTATACAAATCTATGTATGCCGAACACGAATATTTCCAAAAGATAGCATGAATATGAACGATAATCATGCCATATTTCTGTATTATATAGTAGCGTGAAAAAACTTATATTAAAATGATATAGCAAACAGGCGTAAGTTTTTTTTTCCAGCATGGCAACTCATTAAACGTAAATCATTAAACTTTGGGGATTACAAATTATCACCTTACGTGTCGTTGTCCTATTCGTTTTCACGTTCGAAGAAGAAATTGTAGTGATAGTGATAAAAATCGAATTCGAGATTTGAATGAATTCAAGTTTCACGCCCCCACATATCAAAAAAGTGATTTTAATGTCTGTCCATCTGTTCGTCTGTCGGTTCGTCACGCTTTTACATGCACTCAAATAGAGGCCATACTGTTCGACGTTATAACACTTTATCGTTTCGAATTCTATATCCTCCGACACCTAAAAATAAGGGTAGTTTACTGAAGGATGAAAATTTAAAATAGTTAAATTGTCTCAGAAACAGCTGTAAAGATTTTGCTTATTTTTTTTACAAATATATATTTTATTAATAACCCTTCACCGTAGTATGAATCATTGCTCTGAAAAAATACATAAGGTGTAATTTACTGTATGGAATGCGTTTTTTCGAACAATTTTCTCAATCACATTTCATAAATAAATGTAGCATTAATAATCTAACAATATGACACAACTCGTTCGTCCTGTGAACATTCAGAAGTAGTAGTTTACTCTTGGTTTATTTTTCTCCGACGATTTTCTCATTAACGCCTGACGCAATTTTGTTCATATTTCATAAATAAATGTTACATAAATAACCTAACGATATGGTATAATTCCATCATCCTAAAAAGCTAGAAGTGGTATATTTCTTTTCGGAGTAAGTTTTACCCTACGATTTTCTCGAGAACGACTCAGGCAATTTTGTTTGCATTTCATAAATAGCATAACTCGTTTGTCCTGAAAAGATATACAAGGGATATTTTATTCTTGCGGAAGACTTTTTTGACGATTTTCTCATAAAGTACTCAGACGCTTTTGCTCATAGTTCACATACAATTATTTCCTTAATAATTCTAATATATGACGTAAGTTATTTCTAATAGAAATATGACCAATGAGTACTTTACTTTTGGCGTAAGTTGCTTCGAACAAAGTTTTCCAAAACACATTATTTTATTCGCATTTCCCAAATAAATGCTTCAGTAATAGCTGCAGCCTAACACGAGTCAGTTTAAGAAATTCGAGCGAGAAAATTCAGTGCGTTTCATCCGTACCCATTCTTAAATATATTTTTAAATCAATTTTCCTAACAAAATCGAAACTTGTTTTTAAATGTGCCTCGTTGTGGCCAAATGGTTCAAGTGCATTGGTTCTGGATTTGATTCCCGGGTGAAAACTAGTGTATTTTTATCCAACGTTAAGGTATAGATAATAACTAGGTGCAAAGAGAAAAGTGTTTAAACAAGCCTAACCAAGCTAATGAATAATACAAAGAAATAATACAATATTACGCAGTTATAGAAGAAACGTTGTTAATATTAGGTATTTGCATGTGAAATATCCAACCGATGACTGTCAACTCCAAAGGTAAGAAAATGAAACATCCAATACCAGGTTAATCAGTGGTCTCTAGGTAAAGCTATCCTACTAGGAAGTGATTGAGATACCAAAAATGTAATCGCTGGGAGACATGTTAGGAGAATACAGTGGGTGAGAGAGTTTAATACTGCAACTCATGAATAGTCTGCACCTTCGTTGAGTATTGAAGTGCGTAGGCCTATGTAGGTTTGCACTGAAATGAGCATTAAAACACAATATCTGTTGAACATTACGGGGGGGGGGCTTGCAGACAGGTTTGCAGTGCATTTCAGTGAGTTCGATATTGTAACGATCCTAGCGAACTCCTGATCCTTCCTCACTGTACACTATAAGTTAAATTCGTGCTTAATTAAAACTCCGTTTGTTTAAATTTAACACTGTTAACCGTTATCACCTGTGCACTATGAGCAACAATCCGCCAGTAATTATTTATTTTTGCCTTCTGTTTAAGCGCCATAAATGTCTTTGTTCATAAATTTCTTTGTCTATGGTTTTGCATATACGTAGCGTGGACATTAAATTTTGACTTCTACGCCATATGCATCTAATTACAAACACACCTATAACACGAACACAACAAACTTGGAATATATAGTTTGTGTATGGAAAATCATACACGAGGCGCTGCACGGGAGAGCCGTGTGCATACATATGGCAGTCAACTTCCTAAGAAATTATTATTATTATTATTATTATTATTATTATTATTATTATTATTATTAATAATAATAATAATAATAATAATAATAAACAGAAAACGAAACAGTTATTTACATTATTTATTTATTTAAGCATGGAAGTGCAATCGACTTAAGTTATTTCGATGCCAAGGCCTTAGGGTGCCAAGACGTAGAAAAGGACTTGTGGCACTCACGACTATAGGGTGGTGTGTGGTTGGCACATCGGTTTCCTTTGTTGTTAGTTCCAGCTTTCTACACCGGATGCAGTTATTCCCGGTAGAAAATACAAGAAAATATACCTTTCTATTACTATTAAAGTAAATAATTACACTTATTCCCTCAATGTGATACTTGTTTGTTGTAACTGTATATAGACAGCTGATCCGTGGAAGAATCGTTGAAAATAATAAATAAAATAAACTCGACAAACACTTTTGTAAATAATAGGTAAAAGTTTGCGTCACACTGTTCATTTTGCTGGACACACCAGTGTGCTGTGTTATCCGGTTGTGGCACACTGGAATATAGGGTATGGCTTTCTAATTTTTCCCAACTATTTTAACTGCTTCAATTGAAATGAATCTATAATAATAAGAGAGTGAATTTAGTCCTCTTACCCTTCGATTTAGAAATAAGGTCCACTAAAATTGTATATATAAAAAATAATAATACGCAGAATTTTATAGAGTAGTTTGTTTTATTCGAAATGACATACTTCCTGCAACTGTTTGGGTTGGAATGATTGGAAATCGAATCTAAGTTTTACGACCCACGGTTATACCGGCTAAGCTAAAGGAGACGGTGATGATGAGAAATAAATGAAATAGTGGAATGAAGAAAGTGGGAGGAGACGGGAGAACCCCGAGAAAACCCATGCACATGGTATTTGTCCATCACAAAATTCACTCGGTGCGAGCTGGGATCGAACCAAGGATCCCATGCACCAAAGGTGAACACTTTATCACTGAGCCACCGCGGCCCCTCTGAAATTATTTATAGGAGAGAGTGACTACTTTATGAAAACTTGATATCGAACACATTTGTTTAAAAATACTACCTTTTTGTGAAATATTGCTTAATATTCAGGAAACTTAAGTAAATAAAATAATAATAATAATAATAATAATAATAATAATAATAATAATAATAATAATAATAATAATAATAATAATAATAATCTTAAATTAAAACCTCTCTGCACCTAGTGCATTAGCACAATTCCATGAATTAAAAAGAATTTGTTTACTTCTCATGTAAGTGTAGAAGGACTTAATCCCTGTTACTTTCAATATACGAAGAAAGTGTCCAACTGCCAAATGATATGCTACATAAAATGCCCTATGCAACATAACGTAGTATAGAGACATCATTTCTAGGTTGTCTAAAGAACACTTTTGTTTCAGCAAGGAAGGAAGAAAATAGAAACTGTTCAGTTTTAACCTAGTAGGAAGTTTGCAGATTTAAGGGAAAATGCACAGAGTGGTTGGATATTAAATGTAGTTCGGATTAGTGGAGTAAGATACTGTAGTTTATTATTTGAAATATATGGGAGTGACCAAGCCATTATGGAAATATCGAAAGAGGTACGTTAATGGTGTTAGTTGCAAACTGTTGTAGAAATGGGGAATTCACTGGGGCAACTTTCCCAATTTTAAAGCAGACGCCCCAGTCGATCACGTGACATACTCATGGACGCAAGAACACAACAAAGCATATTAACGTTTGTGAAAAACTGAAGTTCTTAAGCAATTATGGTTTATACATGTACTTCTATTTAACTACCGTCAAGAGAATTATTACGTTTTACTCTCTAAAATTATAGACTGAAATAAGAGTAACTTAGATTTGTGAACAGACCTGAACAAAAGCAGCTTTTTTCTCCGATGCAAGTTCCATATATATTTACTCAAGACTGAGTACACTTTCACGCGTATGGCAAGTGCTGTGAATCCGAGTCACAGGCCTTGAGGAATTCAAGCAGGGGCGTCTTCACTCAGTGGAGCATCTTTACCCAAGATACTATACGTGACGGGCTAAATGGCCAAACATGCCGACAGCCCATAAATCTAATTCCTTCCTTCCCCACAAATGATAAACATAATTACAAAATTGGATTTGTTTTCACCTGCAGAATGTAATAATATAATCCGCTCTCGAACACTATTTTCCTTAAAAAATCCCCTGTTTTTGGGAAAATTTTGACCCCCATAATTTTGGATCCCTTCACTTGGGCAAGTTGAAATTTAGTGTGTAGACTACGTAAGACGTGTAGAATCAAATGACATCAATTTCGAGTCAAAATATCAAAAGTCCTATAACCCTTCTCCGACCAAAAGTTCCGCTAAAGTAAATTTTGTAAGAACTAACAGCAACTAAGAAAGAACTAACGATTCATGAAAACTGATTCGGTATGCCAAGTTCACATGTAAAATTAGCGTACCCATTAACTCTTTGAGATCCAGTGACATCCATGCGCATGTCATAAAATGCTATAGCAAGCACATAGGAAAATAACATCTGGAACGCAAAGGATTAATATTTATTTACATAGAATTTGTATAAAATCGCGGAACAAACGTAACTTTAATAAGATCTAACGCAGAACTAGCGACTCATATCGAGAAACCTGCCTAAGTTTCTTTGGTACGCTAACATGTGAAGTTAGCGTACCGAAAAATATTTATTTATACTCTAATATGTATAGAATCGCGGAACTAACGGAACTTTTGTAACAACTAAAGGCAATTATAGAAGAACTAACGAATCACGTAGTAAAATGTGTTTAAGCTGCTTGTTCACGCCAGCTTAACATATCAACTCAGCCTACCCACCAACTTTACTTGTACTTTAATTTGTATAAAATACCGAAATTGACTAAACTTTTTCTGAGAACTAACGTGAAATAACGAGGAACTAACGACTCATGTCAAAAAATCTGATAGAGATTGTTAGGTACGCCAACTTCACATGTGAGTAAGTTTAAACACACATTCTTGTTTATGCTCTAATTTATACAAAATCACGAAACTAACGGAAGTTTTCTAAGAACTAACGAGAACTAACGAGGAACTAACGATTCATGTAGAAAAATGTGGGAAAGCTTGTTGGGTACGCCAACTTCATATGTGAAGTTAGCCTACCCACACATTTTTGATTATGCTCTAATTTGTATAAATCGCGAAAATAACGGAAATTGTGCTAGAACTAAGGATAACTAACGAGGAAATAACGATTGATGTCGAAAAATGTTGGAACGCTTTTTGGGTACGCCAACTTCATATGTGAAGTTAGCCTACCCACCTTTTTGTTCTAATTCGTATAAAAGCGAGGAACTAACGTAACTTTTACAAGAGCTAACGGGAACTAACGATTCATGCCGAAAAATGTGGGAAAGTTTGTTGGGTACACCAAATTCACATGTGAAGTTGGTCTACCGATTTTTTTGTATAATTTCTTTAAAATCGCGGAACTAACGGAACTTGTGTAAGAACTAACGAGAACTAATGTGGAACCAACGATTTATGCCGAAAAATGTGGGAAAGGTTGTTAGGTACACCAACTTCGGATGTGAAATTGGTCTGCCCATTTGTTTTTGTGTATAATTTCTTTAAAATCGCGGAACTAACATAACTTTAGTAAGAACTGACGGGAACTAACCTGGACCTAACGGCTCATGTAGATAAAAGTGGGTAAGCTAATTTGGGTAGGCCAACTTCCCAGACCTGCTTCTTGCATGTGTCAGTGACTGGTAAGGGGCTACAGCTCCCGTCCAAAATTCACAAAAAATTCGGTATAAATATCCTTAGCAGGGGCATATGGGAAGAAACTTTTTTTGGTCAATTAATGTGAAAATTGGCGTTCTTGTAGTATAAAAGGTATGCATTTTTTTAAGTCTGGATTGCTGTTTTAGTGAGACAGCGCCTTAGCGGGCAAAGGGGGCGTAGCATATGATGTTGAACCCTTATAAAAAAAACTACAAATTTTATGAGAGTGAGTGAAGAGTGAAGAACACAATCAGAATCTTCCAAACTTTCAGTGGCGGATGTAGAAAGTAAAAATTGGTGGTGTCCGTAATATCAGTGGCATAACAGGTATATCATGAGTTTATTATCAGCTTTCAAAAATATATGAATAATGGGTTAAATTATTCTTTTTGCTAAAAAAAAACTGGGGGCCTAGCCCTCGGCCCCGGGCTAGATCCGCCGTTGCTTGCAGCTTTACATTACTAAAAGTAAATACGTTATTTGGAGACAAAGATATGAGATGATATCTTAATATTTCTCCAACCTTTCATTACTGTATACAGTCATTTTCTCTCAATGTTCTAATAATAATCTCAAAATTAAAGTGAAATTCAAGTACTAACAATCAGTTTAATTACAAAATAATAATAATAATAATAATAATAATAATAATAATAATAATCATCATCATCATCATCATAAAATCCATAGCTTTCTGCAATAATAATTTTCTTAACAGTATACATTAAAATACAGCTGTATACATATATAGAATAACGTCAAAATATATGAATGATTTGTTAATCAGTTTATGTTTAAAGCTTACATTACAGTTTGCAGCGATCTATAAAAAGATTGATTTACGTTAAAGTCATAGATTCCAACTGTGAAAACTTGAAGACGGATAGCAGTTATATGAAACAAAATCTGATATTAAAAATATAGTATATTTATAACGCTGTATATTGAAAATGAAATGAAATCTTTGAGTTTTACGTCCCACGGTTATGCCGGTTAGGCTAAAGGAGACGTTGATGATGAGTGATGAATGAAATGGTGGAATGAAGAAAGTGGGAGGAAACGGTAGAACCCCGAGAAAACCCACGCACACGGTGTTTGTCCACCACAAAGTTCAATGGCGGGGGCTGGGATCGAACCCGGAACCCCAAGCACCAGAGGTGAATGCTCTACCACTGAGCCACCGCGGCCCCGCTGTATATTGATCAAAGAATAATCACTTAATAGATTTTCATAGAAAGCACACATACATATTTTTCTTAACGTTGATGTTAAAGAAAACTGAAAAGATCTGAAAAATAGATATATTGTTATAACTTTGTGGCTACCACTACTGGCAAAATTTCAGTAATATCAAACGTCAAACATCTTTCATTGCTAGTCATCTATATGTTTGTGAACATAAGAAATGAAAAGTATACTCTTTCATATTGTTTCTTTGAAGGTTATTCTTCTGAAGTAAAACAAATCGTCGCTTACTTCTATGCAATAAACATATTCAAAACAGAACTCTAAATAATGAAAAGCACTTTAGTGTATATTGTTTATCCTTCAGTTTATTGAAGAATTTTCCCTTCTTCGGTGTATATCTTCCCATTTTAGCTTGTTGAAGTAAACAAATCTATAAAATTTTATGGAAGCAAATAATCTTATATATTTTGCAAAACTCCTCACTCATTGCTGCACTTAGAGAGTCCAGGTAAGTTACATGCCTGGATATCATGTTGGAAAAGGAAGCTGAGAGAGGCATGTAATACATTAATAGAAACGAGTAACACAAGAATCATAAACTTCGATTATAAAATTTGCAAAGTCATAAATCCGTACTCATTACACTGTTAAATACATTAACAATATATGGAATACAAGTTTGTTCTTTTCCTTTTGTTTCTGACTATAATGACAACTTAAAATAATTACTTCTTAAAAATAATTTTGTTTAGTTTCAAGCGTAGAAGATTGAATGATTTTGAAGCTATTTTATTTACTGAGCTTACAAGTTTCAATACTGAAGGCTTTCTTAATAAAATAATTTATTCCTTCTCCGCGAAATAAAAATTTAACATATACAAGTGTCAATATAAAATCACAAGTGCCAGTTTAGGACAAAATTCCTGTACCACTCACGTAGTATTCTGCGGTTTAAAAAGAGAAATAACATTGAGAAGTTTCACACATCTTTATGGTATCTACAGATATCGTTGGAAAGACTGGGTTGCTGTATAAAACCGTCCCTGAGGAATATTATTATCCTAACTTTATTCCCACTTAATATATTTTTTCCGCTAACTTAATCACAAAAATGTGATAAAGGAGTTCGGCACGAGACAACACCTCTACATATAGACTTCTTGAATTTTTCGATGTGGATTCCAGCCTCTGGTTGAGAAATGGCAAAAGTATGGATACAGAGACATGGTACTTTGACTATTCATGTAATGCTTATTTTATTTACGTAGCATTTGAAAGTGATACATGTCTGCCGGATATTTAAATCACATTAATCTAGGGCTGTAGGGTTGTGGACTAAATATTTGGGAATGAAATATCACCAAATTATTAAGTTCATACTGAATGAAATCGTATTTTAATCGAATACTAATTACAAACCGAGAATGCTCTTCAAATTGTACGTACACAAGTTCTATGAACACAATAATACACATCAAAAAATCCATTTTCTCCTCTCGTTAATTTTTTTTTAAATCAATGCACTCTATTATACATTTTATAGGTGTTTTCTTATTGTGCAATCAGCGTTGCATCATCTTCACGTTGTCCTCTGACTTTTCTGTAAATCGCTTTGGCACTCCTAGTTAGAAGATTTCCTTTGGGTTTTCTCTCTTTTTCCTGATTCCTTGCAAACAACAGAAACACTTGTTCCAAAGTTGTTTCAGAAACAGAATAATCTTCAACTGCTGAATAATCCCTTCTTATCTCTTCCATCGCAGAGAACAACTTCGCCAAAGAAGTATATGGATTTGTTACGTGATAATGTAACACGCCCTGTAAATGTAGCTCTAATTAGATATGTTTATTGCACTAAATGAAAATGATACACAAGAACAATATTTTAGGGTAAGATTGTGACACTAAACAAGTTAAGTGTTCAACAGTTCAACTGATGGAACAATTATAATTTATGGCAAAAGTGTTTAATGTTCCGATTCACTGCTTTGATTAAAAGTGATTTAATTACATGATGAATCATGTTAACAAATTACAGTAATCGGAGTATGAGCGGAAACACTCACACAATCAATAAACAGTTAACTACTAACCGGTAAATTTAGGAAGTGTGGATATATTCGAGAACATAGATTCATTTTTCGAGCAATTTAGATGGATAACAAAAATAAGCCAACACATGACTTTATTGTTGAAATCTAATGTTCTAAAATTATTTAATGTCTACCTAGGTATATGATAAGCACATATTATAATCTACCTAATTAACCATTCGATAAAAGTAAACAAACTTGTTATAACGAGAACAAAGCTAAGATAGCTTTTGCTAATTGAAAACAAACTAAAGTTCCTAACAAACTTACTATAACGAGAACAAAGCTAAGATAACTTTTGCTAATTGAAAACACAAACTAAAGTTCCTATCTTATTAAACATTCGAATTTACCGTGTATTTATCATATCTTATATATTCTTTTAGAAAATGAAGTAGAAACCCAACTACAAGCGTATTCGTTGACATTACAAAAATCCATAATTAAATGTTCTATTTCAGCAATAAATCTGCTCTTATCTTTATGTTGGGTATTTTCATAACATCGAAAATCCTCTTATTTCAGATTTATTATTTCACTTCTCCCAGGATGTTAGTAGAGTACCAGTAATTTATGTACATGTTCAATGATTATGCATTTGTTATTTTCTATAATGCATTGTTGCTATGAAGTCTATTCGAGTACTGCCGTTATACATGAATTCTATATCAAAACTTTATATACAAGGTTCTTTTCACTTTAAAAAAAAATCATAATCTACAAAATAACTAAGTTCTTGCGGCTAATAAGGCCCACCTAAGTATAAATGCTTTATTACTTACATGCATATGATGTAGTAGGCAACAAATTATATGCATTTTATTTGTCAATGTTTTATCTATTTTATGGTATATTTACTTTAACTTAGACATTAAGCTAAATGTATGAAAAACGTATTGAAAGAGAAACATACAAAATGGCCATATTACCCGCACGATAGGTAAATAAAGCCCACCATTTGCAAATTTTACAACCTGGGAGACCACTGAACTCAATTAACACTTCACATTTTTACAGCACTTCAAATACTAATAATAAAACGATATTTAGTAACAATATGGATATGAAATATTAAGGATATAAGTAATCTCCCTTGTGTTATGCAGTTGTTAGTTAAGTTGTTGCAACTTACTTAAATTTAAAGAATAAGCCTGGGCGACACATAATAAACAAATCACCATTCGAAACAAATTTCACATTAACTTTCAACATTGTTTACATTTGATAACACTTGTAGCAAATGAATTCTTCATTATTGGTGTCGACCAAGCCAATTCATTCGTCGTGTACCCATACATCGCACCCTTTACAGCTTCGCATGTCACCAATCTATTCTTTGTCACATAATGAACGATACGACGATACCTCGAACGCTCAGAATCGCATGAAAACGTGCTTAAAATATACCAAAAAACAGTGGCATGAGCCATTAGCATGCATTAAAAATAGAGATTTACATTATGAAAAACACCAACGTAGAACTCGAACTTGCGAACCCCCATAGTCAAAAACTAGGCCCAAACACGATATATCGCCCTACTTCAGAGGCTCGCACTGGCCAAGAAAGAATAACAAACTAATTCACATTCAAGTTGCCGCAGAAAAAAATTGAACTTATTTTGCCCCCCTAAATTATATCAATATATGGAAACTGGAATCTTGATGCTTCAATACTCCCAGTATTCTGTCTAAGCATGTACAAGAAGATGATGTCTCTCTCTAGCAGGCATTGTGTGAGTAATAGCTACTTGTGATGTAGTCATATTTCTCTTACAGTGATTCTAACCTATAAAATTTTGCACTGGGCCTTATTTCGCTCCGGGCCTTGTTTGTCGCAAGTATCTTATAGATATGGTCTATGGTCTTCGGTGTTGATAAAAGACATAATCAATCTTTTAAAATAGTATCATTATAATTAGTAAACTGGCACCAATTACATCAAATAAGAAAAAAATGACTAAACTAAAGGATACCATATAAATAAGATCTTTAAAAAAAAATAATCAGTTGAATTACCTGGCGTTCATCTTTCAATATACAAGGTTGAAGTTGTCTTTCAACAGTACGGCTTAAGTTTTCTAAATCGTCTTTCTGAATGGATGATTTCACCTTTATTAAAATAGTATATCCTTGACAAAATTTTGATTTCAAATGCTGGATGCTACCAAAACACACAAACTGTCCATTTACCATAATACCAACTTTATTACATAATGCTTCACATTCTTCCATGCTGAAAAATAAATCAATATCATTGTATCAATAATTACATGCAAAATTTGCGTAAATTTTCGGTACCATAGACTGTTAATTCATCTTATATGAAACTATGTTTTCCTAATGTTTTAATACATAACTGTAATACAATTATGAATTAAAAGTGTTTTGCTTTGGACAGATTTTATTTTCAATTAAGGGAAAACGTTGAAAGCACTAACGTATTTGAAATAGTTATAACTACACCTTGTGCCTCGTGTCACATCTGCAGAGCTTTGGAATGCGGTAAACAAATATCGTATATAGTAGCGTACCGGTATATAATTTCATCGTTGAGTCATATTATTGAAAATAATGTACTTGTATTTACAATCTGTTGCTGCTCTGCTCTAGTAGGGTTTCTATCGCAGTTCTTCGTAGCATGACGGCTTACGAGAGTTCTTGCACAACGTTAATGGAACTTCACACAAAGGAATGCATATAAGGTAAGTACATTCGCTTTATTTGGCCTGTATTGATTCACCACACAAATCTTGCGATCTGTAAAAAATTATGTAGGTAAACGAAGCGCAGGTCCGGCGATAGAATAGATGTGTTTTGCCCTTCAGACGACTCACTGAATTTATTTTTATCCGAATACAACTTGAAACTTAATAGTAATAAAATGTATACATACAAGATATGAGTAATAACAATAAATAATCTGAAATAGAAATTTGGATTAACGCAAATATTGGTTCAAATTATCAGAATAATAACATTTTCCAAGCATCCACTGAATAGCGATTAGAATATAACAAATATTTGTAAATTTCATAATTTAATTGCAAAATTTCTTTGTTTTCAGCTTCAACAGTTTTCTTGCAGAACTTTCGTCGGATGAACCAATCATCATGCACGAACTTCATGAAATAAGTAAATTTTCTGTATTAGTACTATGTATTTAGGTGGGTAGTGATATCCAAAGATAAATATGTGTTATAGTAGTAGGTAATGTTTTCACTAAGTAGTAGTATTGTATACATCGCATAGGTTTTTTGACTTCAGCTTTATATCTTGCTGGATATTATTATTAATTGTTGTATCTTTATTAAGTATTTAATATAGGAAACCTTTTGTACAATTTTATTATTTACTTTTATGAATATTTCCATACATTTAATACTGAACGTTATGTATATTATTACTTTGTATCTCTTATTTTCGTAGTGTTTTACTTTATATTTTTTATTATTACTTCATAAAATGACTAAGTAACGACTACGTAACAATTTTATGAAATAACGTGAAGCACCAATTTTGGGTGCTATTAAACAAACTAGATAGTTCACGATCTTGATAAAACAATTTTGAGTCAACCTAATTATAGTTCATCTGGGATTATAATAAAATCGTTAAAGACCCGAAAGATATTGTTGTCAAGCTGTCCGATGTTTATTTTGGAACAAATATGATGGCTACAGATAATCTATGTATTCTTAGATGTGCTTATAAGGAAGAAATAATGTCCGTATTCTTAAAACTTTTATATTATAGTAAACATATTTTTCATCACAAAATAAACACCGTTCATTAAAAAAAAAATCATCTGGAATATTTATTTTTATCTATATAAATAAAAATAAATGTGACTGACGATGTTGATTTGCTAACTCCTGCTAGACCGTTACACTGATTTTAATTATTTTTGGTACATACGTGGACTTTGGCCTAACAGGATTTTACAAGATTTTCAACAATGAGAGGTGAAGGGATGAAGGAGTTGATGAAAATATAATTGGAAACGACGATATTAGTGTTCAATCCATTAGTTTCGGGTGTCTGAAATGAATGTTGACACTTCTGATGTCATTGAAATTCAATTTTAACCCCCATAGGCATGGAAGTGAGAAGTAAGGTGGAAAATTCGTCATCTAAAATAATCGAAAACGACCGATAGTAGTGTCCAATCTATAATTTTCGGTGTCGTTAGGACGAATAGAGATATTACCCGATGCCGTTAAAGTTCATGTGTATCCTGATGGGAAATAAGTTCATATAATTTTCATAAACCTTTTCTCTTAACGCGAAGAACAGAAATGAAAATGAAATGAAATCTTTGAGTTTTACGGTCCCACGGTTATGCCGGTTAAGCTAAAGGAGATGGTGATGATGAGTAATGAATCAAATGGTGGAATGAAGAAAGTGGGAGGAAACGGGAGAACCCCGAGGAAACCCACGCTCACGGTGTTTGTTCACCACAAAGTTCACTTGGTGGGGGCTGGGAAGTGAACTTTGTGGTGGAAGAACAGGTATTTCAGTTAATAGTTAATATTGTTTACACTAATTTAAAGATATGATTTTCATGAACAAATTACGTAAATAGCTTTTTGTATCTCACCGAGCAACATTCGGTCTCAGTTATTCTTAAACTTTGACACGAATAAGCATGATTGTAAACTTTAGTCTGAAAACGGATGTAACAATTTCACGCATTTCCCTGTGAATCCATTTATGGAGAATCGGAATTATAGATTTAGCTTCGACTTTCGGAAACATCATTTAGTGACACCGTCTCAATCGTATCTGAAGATTGTCTAAAAAGGTTTATATGATACTTGACATACTCGTGTTTGGATGCAAGAAAGCGATTTAGTTAGTTTCGATGATGGGGAATCTCATTTCGGGAAGCCTGATAAAATACCTTATTGGAATACTCAAATATTGCTTCTAACTGATTCTATGGAATTTCATGAAGTTTAATGTCATCCAATCCCTGGCTTTTAGGTATTAGCTAGATTTCTACTTTGGAAAAATTCACTTAAGAGTGTCAGTGAGATAATAATAATAATAATAATAATAATAATAATAATAATAATAATAATAATAATAATAATAATAATAATAATAATAATAATAATAATAATAATAATATCTTATTCGACTACTTGTATTTTAACTTGAAGAGGGTTCTAACGATTTTTACTGCTTTGGAGATTTTCAAAAGTGAGCAAGAGATTTAATATGTTCTTACTTCAGAGAAACTCGTTTAGAACGTCTGTAGAAAATCTTGTTCAGGAGTCCCCCAAGTCTTATCATGAAAAGGGAATATTTTCATTGAATTGGCAAAAGAAAACCGTTTTGAAATATGATAGAAGATATTTAGTAAGGAAGGGCGCCGATTTCTCTGTAAATTTGGGGGGTCAGATTCAGATGCAGAAAGCATATATGAGGATTTTAAGACAAATTGCATTCCAATTATGCTAAATTTATAAATTTGTAAATTTATAAATAAAATGAGGGGGCCCTCATGAGCTTTGGGGGAGCCCGGACCCCCTCAGCCTCCCAAGGATCGGCCCCCTTGTTAGTAAGCTCTTCATTTGCGAAAGATTATTCATGGTGAATAAATTTAACTATCTGTTTATTATGACAAAACCAATTTAAATTTGATCTTGACAAAAATCTCTTCGGAAAAAAACAAAACATCTCTTCTCAACATAACACTTTAAACCTTACTAAGCAAGGTTCACTTTTCCAACTATTGTTACCTGTGTGAACTGAGAACAATTGACTGTCCTGCCTTCTGTCTTTGCTGAAGGGTATTCCACAAATGTCTTCTAGCAGCAGGATCTACTCCGCTCGTGGGTTCGTCAAGGAACACCATTGGTGGGTCTCCAATTAATGCCATGGCGGTACTTAGTTTCCGCCTATTTCCAAGATTATATGAACCACATTCTCTGTCACCATAGTTTCTCAGCCCTAATTAAGAAGAAAATATAATATATTACGTCATATCTTTTGTTTGGAAACTTTTATAAAGTAATGTATTAATAGCATATAATCACACACAAGTTACAAAACTCGAAATGGGCTTTCTTCCAGAACTTGATAACCGAGTAACAAGAGTAAAAAAGTTTAGAGCTACACACTTCATAGTATCACAACATGGAACCTCTACCACCGAGTCAATGCGATTATGATATTAATCATCTCATAAAATGCCGCATCTCAAAAGTCAATAGTAAAGAACTTAGAATTTTAATTGTTTTAGGTATCTCAAATACAGGGTGGCCCAAAAGTAGGTACATAGCACCGTACTGATCAGCTCATTGTATTTTATATCGCTTCTTATTGTTATCCATCAGGCAGACTTAGTTTATTATTTTTTCTTAATGTCCATTTACTTATACCTTAAGCTCGGAACAGCTGAAGCAAATACACCCATAAACTAGAATATTATATTTGATCACTGTGGGGGTGTATACCTACTTGTGGGCCACCCTGTATATTTTAAACCAAATCAACATTGTGATGTATCTCAAGATACGACACTGATCAGGCAAAACCTTAAAGAAAATGCAATTACGTGCAGACGTATTTCAGTCACGGCAAACAAGATTTATCAACGTTGCAGTTCAACAATATTATCTGTAAACTGAAGTGATAAGGGTAAAAAAAAAAAAAAGCATATCTACTGTTGAAACGCATTTTACTCAAAGATTTTATACACTAAAGTCCACTATTTGACACGCAACAGAAAACTATACTTTACTAGTTTTTTAAGATCGACCTGTTGATTAAAAGGCAAGATAGTACAATGATCATTGTAAAATCAAATGAATCGTATTCTGCCGTAACCAAGAAGATTATACAGATTGCTTCAGTGGTGAAATTACAGTGGCCCTCAAAAGGTAAGTGATACAAAGGAGAGCATAGGTGACACGTCCATTTCATTGGATAAAGATTACTCTTGTTTATGTTTGTGAATAAAAGTAAGGAATCCAATGGAAATGATAACGTTTTATTCAGCAACAGAAGTACGCTTAAAATATGTGGCTGATATCGGTGACTGCTGTAAGAAAGGAACATTTCAGTCTTGCAGAAAATGTCAAACACTTTTAGGTTGGAACCACTTCAATTACGATCCAGGATGCACTCACCATGTGAAGTGTCATATGAGGATTTTGAATGATGCAGAAGCCAATCAACACGACAGGAACAGACAGACCTTAACAGTTAAAAAAGATGACGTGCTTGCGAAAATTATTTCAATGTCTCCTGAGGACTTCGGTGTTGAATGTTTGCGCAAAAAGAAAAAAAAACTAAATTAAAAAATAAAGTAAAGCAAATAATACAGGTACTAATCCCAAAGGAAAAAGGATCTATGGAAGAAATGAACAAAAAGTTACGCAACCAAGAATTCGAATACGTACAGTTACAGGAAAACATGTTGCTAGGCAAAGAGTTCTGAAATATCCATATGCCGGTTGTTAAAGAAAAAAAGACGGTATTTTAAGTTGAAAACAGACAAAAAGGCACGAAGAACTTTTACATGAGTTCTATGATATTAGCAACTTAGTTTAGGCAACTTACTGCAAAAGGGGTTTAGAAGTAAATGCAGAGAAAACTAAATACATGGAAATCCTTCGGGATCGTAATACAGCTAATTATGGTTGCGTTAAAATATCGAATAATACTTTAGATAAAGTGGATACTTTCAAATATCTAGGATCAATATTAACAGACAAAAAACATATTCAGAAAAAAATAAATGTCCACTAAAAGCAGGGAATTCGTGTTATTATTCAGTTCAAAATCTCTTGTTGTCGCGAATGCTGTCGAGGAATTTGAAGCTTAAAATATATAAAACGATAATCATGCCTATTGTTCTGTATGGTTGCGAAACACGGTCTCTTACTCTGAGGAAAGAACATAGACTGAAAGTATTTGAGAACAAAATCCTGAGACGCATATTCGGACCCAAGAGGAACGGGAATGGGGAATGGCGGAAATTTCATAACGAGCAACTACATGTTACCAAAGATTGTTAGGGTCATCAAATCTAGGAGGCTCAGGTGGGCAGGTCATATACTCAGAATGGAAGAAAGTAGGAACGCTTTCAAAATCTTAACTGGAAATCCAACCGGAAAACGACTATTAGGAAGACCTAGGCGCAGATGGGAGGACAATATTAAGATGGATCTCGCAGAAATAGAAATACAAAGTAGAAACTAGATCCAGTTGGCTAAGGATAGAAGTCAGTGGAGAGGTTTTGTGAACGTGGCATTGAACCTTCGGGTTAGATAGGCCTTAGAGTTAGAGTTAGTTAATTAGCACTTGCAAAGAAATTCATCAGGCGCCACGTGGAAGTGTTGCAGTCTACCATCAAAGGAGCACCCAGACGGAATAAAACAATATTTTACTATTTGACCGTGAACAGAATGAGGTTGAAAGTTTATGAGAAAATGTTTCTTCATATTTTTGATGTTAGTGACTGCTGTGTTCGCACCACACTCAAGAAAATGAGAGACACTGGCATTGTTGAAAAGGAGGAGAGAGGTGGACGATACAAACAAAGCAGATGGACAAAAAACAGGATAACAATTTTAAAGCATAGTAATAACTTTCCTGGACTAGAGCCACACTATTGTTGGAAAGATTCTTCAAAAGAATATTTAATCCAAATGTCTATGTCAAGAAAATGTGGAAATGTACAACGAATGCAAATCTTCGCGGAAAGTTTTGTTTCAGACGTACAGTAGAGTTTCTGACTAAAGAATCTTGCATTTCATTGTTCGAAGGGAGACCAATGTAGTCTTTGCATCATCTATCATGAATCTAAGGAAACCCTGACAGATGACCTAAAAACAAATGTAACATACATATATATATATATATATATATATATATATATATATATATATATATATATATATATATATATATATATATATATATATATATATATATATATACCCTAGGAAACGAGTCAGAGAACTTAAGGAACAAAGTAAAAACAATAGTCTAATGCATGAACGTCGGAAAGCATGTCAATTGCTTTATTTAATTATGAATGATTAAAACGCTTAGAGTTTATCATTAAATGTAGGTAAATGCGTAAATGCTTGCATCTAATCGATGAATAATCACTGTAATCTTCTAAGTATACTAGCATCTATTTCACATTTTAGAATAAGCAAATTATAATTATCTTCTGACACAAAGAATATCTCTAAATTATCTAATTATTTCAGTAACTGGGAAAAGATACATTTAAGTTCAACTATATCAGAAAAAAGCGCATAGGCATTTGCTAAATTTGTGATCGATATTATTTAGAAATCGGCATTAACGGAACACAATTGCAACGGATTAATGGATGTAAAATGTTTGTAAAAGCTTTCTTTTGCTTCTTCTTTAAAATAGATATAAATGAGATATGACTTTATATCTGAATCCATCAATATGTATCGATTTAGGTTACAGCAAAGCAAAAATAAGATGTTCATACCTACTGCATCAACCCATTTATTAACTTCTTGTTCAACATCACTCTCTGGAACACCTCTCAGAGAAGCAAATAATCTTAACATCTCTCTTCCTGGAAGAGCTTCTATGAAAGCATCAGTTTGAGGGCAGTATCCTATTTGTTCCAAGAACTATAAAAAAGTTACATAATGTGTAATATGTACATAACTGAGATTTTATTAATTACTATAACTATCTTTAAATATCTATTTTCACCACAGCGATATTTTTTTCGTAACATTTATTTACACTTGATGTTCAACTAGACCACATCTTCCTTTTTCCTAATGTTTCAAAAATTATACAAAATATATTTTACCAATTAATGATAATTCAGTTAACCAAAATTTAAGCTTAACTCAATAGGGTTGTGTCAATGAAGAGCTAAAAGCCTCCCACATATACACATTTAACTAGGCGGACTATGGTTCCTACCTCTAAGTTCAAGTAGTACCCATATTGCTTCACGATACGGAGTCACCACAGAAATTTATATTCCTCCATCATTACGAATAGAATCCCGTACCAAAGTCAGCCTCATTATCAATTTTACATCGCGATAGCGTTAATTATGATAGCTTATTAGGTCAAATTAGTACTAATTTCTTTATAAACACTAACAGCAAGCATTAGTTTCTTTATTTATTTACGAACATAATTTCAGATACAGCTGAGCACCAGTTTACACTGAAATATCTAAAAAATCTATGAGATGATAACATAAGATGATATTATTATTATTATTATTATTATTATTAATAATAATAATAATAATAATAATAATAATAATAATAATAATAATAATAATAATAATAATAATGTGAAAGTAATAATAAGAAAGATTGACAATAGCTGACCAGAGTTTATCCATTAAAATGACGTCATTGTGGAGAATTTTATGTAGTTTCAGAATTAAATAAATCTACGGGTGTATGTGATATTTCCTTGTATAACTTAGGAAGCCTGAAGAATAGAAAGCGTTCAACTATTGACGGTCTAGATCGTACTAAATGAACAAAATGTGTGTTACGAGTTTGTCTGAATGGAATTTAGAAATACAATTCTGACAGTAATGTTTCGGATTTGAGCTGGCCAAGAGTGAATTTGTACAGATATTTTGAGATCATTGATTTTATGACGACTGTCAGGTAGTTGAATATGACTACAGACAGGGAACTTTTAAAATAATAACGAATAAACAAAAAGTATTTCAAAGTTAATGGCAAAAATACGAAGTTTTGATATGGAATTAATAATGTAAAAGTTCAATAATGCTGTCCTGAGTTAATAAAATTTAAAATATCGTGTTGTACAAATGGAATACGAAAGCTTCTTTGTATTTTTAAAGCTATTCAAACTAATAGTTGTTAATCAACAATCATTTACTAGAAACGATATTGTATTAAACTCTTGAGCGCTACAGTTCATGAATAAGTTCGACAACTAACTGATGCGTGATCATCTTACTGATTTTTAACGCCATTACCTCTAGCTTTCTAGACCACAATTCTCTTAATCCAAATAGCTCCCAAATTCATTGACCGATGAATCTAAAATCTCTTTTCGCACAGAGGCTATATTTATTTATTTATTTAGTCTTATTTTACATGGCGTAGTTAAGGCTAATCATGCCTTGTCTCCCACTTGACCATGCAATGATCAATATTAATATTACAATAACAAGTACTTATAAAATAATAATTGAAAAAGCACTTATTGAAATGACAAAGATTATACTCCAATCATATACACACACACACACACAATATATATATATATATATATATATATATATATATATATATATATATATATATATATATATATATATATATATATATATATATATATATATAGATAGATAGATATAGGGGGCGCGGTGGCTCAGTGGTAGAGCGTTTACCTCCGGTGCTTGGGGTCCCTGGTTCGATCCCAGCTCGCGGCGTGTTGACTTTGTGGTGGACAAACACCGTGCTCGTGGGTTTTCTCGGGGTTCTCCCGTTTCCTCCCACTTTCTTCATTCCACCATTTCACTCATTTCTCATTATCACCGTCTCCTTTAGCCTAACCGGCATAACCGTGGGACGTGAAACTTAAAGATTTCATTTCATTTATATATATATAGATATAGATATATAGGGTGTTCTAAAAATGTCGCCAACGGACAGTAGAGCAGTATTCTATAGGCCAAAATCAAGTGAAATGTTATTTGACAGTATGCACTCCGGAGCTTCCTTCAGCCGCTGTGGGGAATCAAAATTTCCCAATGTGGCAATGTCACAGATTAACTTAGAGCCATTAGCATTACTCTATGAATACAACAAGCAGTTGAATCGATTGCTACACTAATAATTGATGCTTCTGTCAATTAATATCGACTTTAGCTGCCATCTGGAGAGAATCGATATAACTATTTGATAGATTGGTAGATCTTATATATGGTTTTTTATTTGCGGCGTTGCCACATAGTGCAATTTGTGTCTCCAGGTGAGGACTCGAGAGGTATAAAAATGTATATATTTTTCTGCTTTTGACTTATAGAATAATACTCTGTGGTTTTTGGGCACCATTTTTAGAACACTCGATATAAATTATATAAACACATAATATATACAGATACATTTAGTGGAATACGAGAAACAAATAAAAAGTAAGAAGAATAAAAACCAGCAATTTTGTCCGATACCAGTAAGTCTCGAGAGATTCATGGATGGTCTGCTCAACCGACTTCTTGAATAGAATGATGGACTGAGATTGTCGTATGGATGGAAGATCATTCCAGGCACGGATAATGGATGCAAAGAACGATTTCGAGTAATATTTCGATGAGTGTAGGGGAAGTGAAAGGGGTTTATATAAGATGGAAGTATATAAAACGGGATATAATTTCTCAGTGTGATCCAAACTATTATTCGGACGCAAGAAGTACGAACCTTAACCACTTTGCTTTAAAAAGACACTAACTCTCAAATAGTTTTTACGTGTTGGATATACTTCTATACTGTTGTTTGTTATTAATTAAGTCCCATTGCATAAGATATGCATTTCCTGAAGTTGGATCTAAGTCTCCTGTGAGCATTCGAAATGTTGTTGTTTTACCAGCGCCGTTGACTCCTAAAAGACCAAAACATTCTCCATAACCAACTCCATATTGTAATCCTCGAACAGCTGAAAACTTCTTGAAATTTTTCTTCAAATCTTCAATCAATAAAACATCAGAATTGGAACGCAAGTTTTCCGGAAGACCTAAAAAATGAAATCAGAATGTCTAATGAAGTTTATTATTTTTCACGATACATTAAAAAATTAATATATTCTCTGTACACTATTTTTAATGTCTAATATATTATCCATTCCTTTGTTAATAACAGTAACTTTATTGCACAAACCACTGCTTCAAAACAGCTATAAAACTCTCAATATTAACTGCACAATAGTGCAGTCAAAGAGTAGATCCAAAGTAATCTAATACTTTAGCTAATATTAATTTAAAACTAAAAGCTTAGGGTTACTTTATGTGCAATAAAACTTGAATCGAAAATCATGATCTATATTTTATAATTTTACTTTAAAGCATGTAAATAAGATTAGAAACTAAAGAACGGAACTAAAATTGCTTCCTGTGCAGTACACAAATGTATATTTTCTCACATTCGTTTTCTTACCGAACAAGGAGGACCCTAAACTTTTTCGTGAGTTACACCGCAAAACAAGATGATCTTGAGTGGGTCGCTCATATAATTCTCGTAGGCATATGGATCTTGTGTCCTCCAGATAATAACATTACGTTTGTTTACTCTTTCGAAAAGTGTAAGGTGGCTTCATCATTGAACACTGTCGGATTTCATTAGTCTGATTACACTAGGATAGAGACGCTCAGCTATATAAACACTCACTGGTTAGTGGCCTGATTACTTCCGCTCATAAATACAATCTCTTCCCTTAAAATTAGATTTCTATTTACATATTGTTTGCTCATTACGTGAACTTTCGCCAAACACTCTTCGGAAATTATTTTAGAAACTAATAACCAGTGGCGGCGATTGGGCGTAAAAAGTAGAGGGTAGGACATGATCTGAATATTTGTATATCAATGTTAGTTTTCCTGGTTGATTCTAACATTTTGTTTGACGAAAGGTTGTATAACTAATAGGATACTATATTTTTCAGTTAAAATACCGTATATCGTATTTCATACATTATTAAGTAAATTGACAAGAACAACGCAAGTAGGTACTAGTCCTTTGTACTCTTAAACAACGAAAGTGTAAGAAGAGACTTGATTCCTTGGTCATGAACATCTTAAAATTCTGTCTGGAAAACTGTATGATCAGATTACTTAATAACAAATTTTCAAAACAAATAAATAGAAAGGATAATATTAATCCTAGGAATGAATAATGAGGCTTGATTTGGAGGAGTTATATTAAAACTAGAGATTAATGAACAACTTATATTTTTAATTCCACACATTCTAATAAATGTATGTTATTACCCTTAGAAAATGAAAGACAGTAAACACTATAAGCAAATGCTACGACATAATAAAAACGCAATTGCAATATTAATTGCTTTGAATTGCAATTAAAACGCAATTCCTTTAATAACAATACGTACTCACGCAACGACAAATATTGTACGGGCACCAGTTTTTTTTCTATGAACCAGTAACACGTACAAAAGTTTTACATTTACAAATGAAGCTATATACATTAAGGAGTCACTTCAAAAAAGTGGGGGAAAACTGCCCTCTCTTGCTCCCCTAATAGCCGCCCATGCTAATAACAAATTGGTTGACGAGAAAATCGAGGATACAAAACGAGTGCTTGTCTTCGCTTGCAGCCACTTGCTTTCATATCAAACAAAGCAGTTTTAGTAAATAAAGTAATTTTACTTGTCACTTAATTTTTCCTCTTTTTCTCTTCTATTTTTATTAAGCTTCTATTGATATTGATTTATGTATCTGGATGTTATTAAATATAAGTTATTAATATTTCTAATAGAGAAAATCCAAAAAATAATTAATTGCTTATTTTTAACTCTTTATCTCAAAATTATATTTCAGACGTAGCTCTATATAATAATTTAGAGAAACTATTACATGATTTATCAAAATTTTAAAATTTCCGACTTTCGAGAAATTCAATGACGTTATTTATCAACTTACATTTTCTTAAGAATATTGTTTTGTTTATTGTGGGAGTTACGTTTAACTCTGAATCTTAAAAAGCAGAGCGTTTAGACGAAATATCTTACTTATTATCTGTTTATGTACGGCATTATTCTCTTTGAAACATCACAAAACGGTAAGATTTAAAGTTTAATTTGAACGAGGAGGGAAGTGAAAAAATTAATATGGAAAAGATTAAAGTGGGCAATAACTTCCAAAGTGTAGATGTTAAAAATATGAAATTAAAGGAAATGATTACTTATGTCTAGCTGCAACAAAAAATTCTATATGTTTCAATATGAGAGAAGAAATAACAGACGTATTTAGTCTAGGAATTAATTCGTGCGGGTGGACAAGAGATGGCGCAACGAACGGAGCGTCCCACAGTTCCGTGTATCCACACATGTGTTGCAAACCCCTGTCATCGTGTATCGTTCGTAGTATAGGGCAGTGGATTAAAGCGTCAACAACACCAGTTTGTAGTTAAGTGAACATGGCACAATTTGTGCCTGATAAAGTGTTTTTGCGGGGTGTCCTGCTGCATTACTTTAACATGCAGAAAAGTGCGACTGAAAGTCATCGTATTTTGGTGGAAGTGTATGGTGACCATGCTCTAGCTGAGCGAACGTGTCAGAAGTGGTTTGCACGGTTTAGAAGTGGTGATTTCGGCTTGACAGACCAAGAGCGAGCTGGACAGCCAAAAAAATTTCAAGACGAAGAATTGACAGCATTGCTCGAGCAGGATTCATGTCAAACGCAGGAACAACTTGCAGCAGCATTAGGCGTTGATCAAACAACAGTCTCCAAACGCTTGAAAGCCATGGGAATGATTCAAAAGATGTCACATTGGGTTCCACATGAATTGAAAGACAGAGACGTTGAAAGACGAAAAACCATTTGCGAATTGCTGCTTCAACGACAGAGCAGAAAGGGGTTTCTACATCGAATTATTACGGGTGATGAGAAGTAGATCCATTACGAGAACCCTAAACGAAAAAAGGCCTGGGTGAAACCAGGTGAACCAGGTCCATCACAACCAAAACGAGATATTCACTGTGCAAAGGTTATGCTGTGCATATGGTGGGATATGAAAGGTGTGGTGTACTATGAGCTGCTGCAACCGGGTGAAACTATGAATGGAGAACGTTATCGACGACAATTAATGCGTTTGAAGCAAGCTCTGGCCAGAACACGACCAGAATGGGAGAACAGACATGATAAACTTATTGTTCAACATGATAACGCTCGCCCACATGTCGCAAAACCGGTCAAAACCTATTTAGAAAATGTCGGATGGGAAGTTTTACCCCACCCGCCGTATTCACCAGACGTTGCTCCTTCGGACTACTACTTGTTCGATTGCATGAACAACGATTTGATTGGACAGCGGTTTACTTCTTCAGAAGATATCGAAACATGGCTCTCTGACTGGATCGCTTCCAAGGATGAGGACTTCTTTCGCCACGGAATCCGTACATTGCCTGACAGATGGGCGAAAGTGGTGGCTAGCGATGGACAATATTTTTCTTAAGGTATTTATGTATTTTGTGTTTGTACTACAGCTTCAATGTGTGCGTACCAACCGCACGAATTAATTCCTCGACCAAATATTATGGTAGGCTGGAGCGCATTAGGAAGGTACACCTTGGTATTTAAAAATAAAATGGCGTTGTATCTAAATTAGTAAACTTTCAATGAATTCATTTTATCTGTATCTGAATCCATGATATGAACACAAATAAAACTAGACTAGAGGACGAAGCCTGAGAAAGTGTATACTAGTAATAACAAGCAAAGATAGGGAAACAATAGATAAAATAGATGAAAGAAGTGATAAACATTGTAATGAAAATAAAAGCACTGAAGTAGCATTACTAGTAATAACACTGAACATATTGCAACAAGAAATGATGATCGACAGACCAGCAATTCTACTTTATATGAAGAAACAAGAAGTAATTTAGAAAATTCTCATACAAGATGGTATGGCGTAATTAAGAAGCACTGTACAGTAATGTGGAAAAGGATTGCCCGAGATAGATACGTAGTTCGGTTCACTATGGTTGGTGATTTATGATCATATATTTTAATCCTGCGACGATATCAACAATAGAAAACAAACATCTGAATTTTAAGGATGGAATTATATTATTGTTATGGTAATATGAAATTAATAATTGAACTCCCTCGTGGCTAAGGCGTTAGTATACGCGCTTTTGGCGTGGTCCGACCCGGGTTCGATTATCGGCTACAGCTCTTGTGGTTCGGATATCACGTTAAATTGTAGGTTACGTCTCATACAGCCTCGCTGCTGAAAGGAACGCTAAAATTATTTTTTTTTTTGAAAAATATGAAATTAATATTTCTTATATATGAGTTGTCTGAAACCAGATCGAACTAACATTTTTTTCGTGCTGTAGGAAATTGGCCTTTATGGAAACAGTAACTACTTGACATGAACTGCTATCATTCGTTGAGAAATGGGCTTTAGGTGATTGTTCGCGTCAATTTCTACACTTGGTTTGTTGTGACATAAGGTTCAGTGTGAAATACGTGAAAGACAATTGATTTCATACTTAAATTCAGAAATCGGCGAAAACATAGTTAGTGCACTCTGGTTTCAGACAGCTCAAATAATAATAGTATCACTGAATCAAATTATTCTTATTATTTTTTTCCATGTTCTACGAAATAACAGAAGCAAACCATTTGTATATATAATATTTGTTTTTGACAGTAGTTCTTGTCAAGTTGCCACTGTTTCCATAAGGGCTAATTTACATAAGCATGAAAGTGTATGCTTTGTTCGGTCTGGCTTCAGGTAGCTCATATATGAATATGGCTTTATCATCAGAAGGTTCGACATTAGCTCTTATGAAGAACATCTTGATCACACTTGAATTAGTTAATGCAAAAGAGACTTCAGTCACCAAAATGGTGAAATTGAGTTAACATCGGAGTTTTTCGTATTGGGTACAGCTATGTTTCTTTGCATAAAGAACTTCAGTTTCATTGGTCTAACGTTTTATAAACATATGTCAACTTCGATTATTCTAAGCAGTATGGGCTTGAGTCAAAAACTGAAGCCCCTTCTGCATGGAGAATTATATTTGTTCTATATGCAGGGCCGGATTAAGGGAAGGACTTAGGGGGGTATAGCCCTAGGCCACTAGGTTGACAGGAGCTTCTACTCTGATCAAAACCTCAACTGGCTATCTACAAAGAATCATAAAGATTTAATCATAATCATAAAATAAAATATCACCAAAAATATCAAACACAGAAATGTATTAGGTGAAGTCAGCAGGGGCCACATAATTTTTCTAGCCCTGAGTCTCCAGATGGGATTGATCCAGCCCTGTCTATATGTTAGTGGCAATAGCTATTGATTTCGTCTCATTCGGTTGGTTGACCTGCAACATGTGAACTTGACAAACAACATCTTAACACAGTTTTGTGTTTTAAAAAAAAGAGCAACGAATTAATAATTAAACAAAAAGTACATGCATATAGGGCTTTGTCAATACTTTACGTACATGCAAGAAAGGCTTCAGTCCACAACGAAAACTATTTTGTTTTTATCATGAAAATATGCATAAAAATGTTCTTTTTTTATACAGCATTCGATTAATATACAGTAATTTCTATGTAGGGCCTACACGAAAAAAAATGTTCATTTTAATTTTTATTAGTTTCAAAACCAATATTTTTCTTATTTTTCTCAAAAACTACGTTTGTTTGACTGAAGCTCTTTTTGTATTAACTGATTCATTTAAGAAATGTTATAACTATATAATATAAAAAAAATAAATAAAAATAAAATATGAACTAATTTTTTAAAAATTAAAATAGCAAGATATACAGAAGTAAAACAGTTTTCAACATTTACATATGGGAAAAATATACAGTGCAATAGGAAAGATTTATTATAACTTACCCAGAACTTCTTGTGCTACTCTATGTCTTTCTCGTTTGACATCGTCTTCTATATCAGAAACATCTGATGTTACACTTGCTTTCTTGAAAAACCTGATAATCACTTTTTGGAGATTGAAATGAAGTCCACACTCAATTGCAACCAATAGAAGGAAATAAAGCACACTATCAGCAACAAGTAATATTACTTGACGCTGAATACTATTTTCATTATCAGAAAAGTATGATGTTTCTTCGTGGCAGATACCCTTCTTACTACACGTATTTTCTAAAAAATAAATAAATTAATGGAAAATAAGCAACGTAAGGAGATATTTATCTAATTCTATGCTATTCTGATTGGTTTATATATATGTGTAGATGCCTGTTTCTATGCTCTATAAGTATTTCTTAGTGCCAAAGATGAATAGTCTTTATTTCTCCTTATCTCTGCTTTTTTAAAAACTTTATTCAGTATATATATTAAATTTGAGAACTATATAGATGAGAAATAGTTGATTATTTATATTTTGTAATAACTAATATTCTTTCTTTTTTTTAACCAAAAACAAAAACAAATCACTATTTAACTTTAAATTAGAGAGCATACACTTTGAAAGTAATTCTAATAATAGAAATCAAATGGAATTTCAAACAATGTTAGAAACGTATCAACAAATCCAGTACGGTATTCGAAGAAAACGTAAAGGCACTTAATTATGACACAGGTAACGTGCACATAGCTATATGTGGGAATCTAGAACACCACGAATCAGTTTCTCAACAATGCTGTATTGTTGGTATGGGAGGGTCCAAAGGAAAAGCCTGTTGAACTGGTAAAGTCACCTTTCCATTTAACATAGATCCCTTACCAGTGTTGATCCCAAACGGTGCTATTGGAAAAAATCTACCATTTAAGATCGAAAACCATCTACTTCTCACAACCTGTCTCTGTTTCTATTTTTCGTATCTTTACTTGTAACGAAGTTACCACCCCAGACTTTCGATACACCCAGTATATATATATGGCCGGATTTAGTGATACACCGGTGCACGTGCACCTCTTCTTCGTTGTAAATATGCACTACCGAAATGAGAAGCTAACAATAAAAATAACAACACTTTCCGAAATTTTCTGCAGTGGCGAAGCGTAATCCTACAAGTAATGTAGGCCCGATAAACTAATAACACAAATAACATTTAATGCATCATAAAGTGTTCAAAATTATATTTCCCTTATTGAGTTAAAACACTACCAAATCTGTTTAGTTTAAAGAACTTTCTTAGTTGTATTTCTAAGTCTTTAAATTTATATGCATGTGTACATAGTAGTTTTTTGTTGTTTAATTTAACAAGAAAGAATGAATATTTATATAAGCAAAAGTAGACGGAAAGTAGTTTATTATTATTATTATTATTATTATTATTATTATTATTATTATTATTATTATTATTATTATTATTATTATTATTATTATTATTATTATTATTACTAAAATATTTACATGAGGAAAACACTCAATATCTATTAATGGAATATTCCCATTTAGCTCCACTACAAATATTTTGAAGTGTAGTTCATATACACTTCTGTCTAGGATTTGCAGAGAGGATGAGGGGAATTATCTCCTCACTTGCTGTTTTCATTTCCTGCACATTTGAAAATGGAGAGAGAAAAAAGTACGTTCTTACAGTTAGCTGTCAAATTTTTGAATAAGTGTTTGTTACTTGCATCTCCCACTTTAAAGTAAATACAATACTGCATTTAATTAATGTATCACGTGGTAATGACCACTAGAAATTCTGAGAAGGATTTTTATTTTAATCAACTCAAGATATTTAATACTCTAATGTATGCAGTGGCATTTTCAACGAGGAGGCTTCCGGGCTGAAGCACTCACCAAAATTTTATCGCAACTTTTTATTGTTTTATATATATTGCAGAATGTCCACATTTCCAGGAATAAAGTTAATAAAGCCCCCAAAGAAAATCCTAAATACCGTACTGATTCTATGAAATTAAAAACTCAACAAAAATTACATACACATTTTATTATTCTGTCTTGTATGGTAGCGATTGGTAAATTTACACATATATTTAATGTTTCAGACGTATATTCTACAAGCTATTATGCACCAGGTCCCATATAGGAAAAAGAAAACAGCTACTCTGAATAACTCCTGAGAGTATATACCTAAATTAAACAAACTATCACTAATAGAAATACATAATTCTACACAGAAACTTCCTACTTTGGTTTATGCAATCATTTTATAACATATTAGCATTGAAAGATGTCTTCAACGCTAAAACTAAACTTCCAGAGGCGAGCCTTCGCACCTTCCCAACAATGCGTGCAATTCACGGCGACAATAGCTTCGCTCGCTGAGCAACATAGCTCGTAAGCCTGTCTAGCAAGCTCAGACGGAAGGATCTTTAAGTGTTCCCAACCTACTATTTTGTTACCGAAAAAAAAAGAAATGTTGAAGCATTGGCTTTATTTTATAAGAAACCAAAGATGAAGAAAATATACGGTAGAAAACAGGGTAGGCCCGGACTCAGAGCCTCATAGTACGCTTCGCCACTGATTTTCTACCGTTATTTTTTCCGTTCAGGGCTTAAGAGAAAGCAGAGCTTAGTCGCAATAGTTTAAGTCGACTTTGTGAAGGTAAAGGAAAAAGGATTCACCATGCAAAACAATATAACATTTGTCAACTAGGGAAGAAAACACAAGCCAGAGAAGATCAAATATTTCATTTCTGCAATCACTTGTGACTCTCATTAAAATACTCCCTCCGTTCTATGTACCAGCATTGTCAGTGGTAAAGAATATTGTTGCGTGTCATTTTGGCGAGTTTCAGTGTGATTGTTGCACCCCGTTAGAATATTCTGTATCCGACCATATATATATATATATATATCTATATATATATATATATATACACTAGCATAAATTACCCGCTTCGCAGGGTTAAATTAAGAAAAGTAGTAATATGTTCCGTTTGTCAGTTACTTTTCACTATTACTAAAGCGCTTTTTGATATTGGTCATTTTTGATAATTTTATATACAGTGGAACCTGGATAATTCGAACTTCTGTAATTCGAAAACTTCTTTATTTCGAATTTTTCTCTTGGTCCCTAGAATTTTATATACAAACAATGCTTTAAAAAATCATGGTTAATTCGAATTATAATCTGAATAATTCGAAGTTTTTGCCGTGTAAATCTAAAAGGAGGTCAAGTCATCGGGTCGGATTTTCCAAAAAATGGATGAAGCCTGTAGCAGGCTTTCCGCCCCACCCGCAGACTACTCAGCTTGAAGGTCATCGCACTCACCCCGGCCGAGGCAGCGAAGCACATCACACAACTCAGACGGTTTTTGGAAAGCAAAAATGAAGTAAGTGATGAACTATTCCGTTCCTTGAATTTGTTAGATTCGTTTGTAATGATCGAGAGACTAAATTCTAGGAAACAAGCAAAGATCTCAGCATTTTTTGAAAACTGTTTTTTTTTTTTTTTTTTTTTGAGTCTCATGACAGTTATTTGTCTATTAATACAGTAATATTCTTTTCTGTTTTTATGATTTTTTCAATGTTCATGCATAATACAGTGCTAGTGTATGTACGTACGTATTACAGTACAGTATTTTACTTCATATTGTATTAACCTATGTTTTTTCTAGTTTTACAATGAGTGTATGGTACTTAAAACACTTATTATTAGCTCCAATAATGGTCTTTATGTTAAAACCTGAAGTTTGATTGTTTATTCAACCATTTACAAAAACTTTTCTAATTCGAATTTTTGTATAATTCGAATTTTTCTACTGGTCCCTTGAGGTTCGAATTATCCAAGTTCCACTGTATCACCCTCCCCTCCCCATATTACGGGGCATGGCATCGGAAGTATCATTGTTCATCTCAGCGACCCCGAAAGCTATGAATTCGACACGGATATTGGTCATTGCGCCCCTCCTCTCTCCCGCCCCAAATTGCGGGGCTGAATTTGGATTTAAACGGCGTCAGAAGTATCGATCATTTTTGAATGTCTCTCCCCTGTTCCACCCTCAAATCACACCGTCAAATGATATGAGAAAATCCATCTCAGGTCTAAGCTTCATCTACGTTGTAAATTTGAACGAGATCGGTCTGGTGGTTAAAGAGTTATTAAGTTTTAGTTATTAACTCACAAACATAGTCACTTTTATTTTTATATATATTGATTTCCCTTCCCCCTCCACCCTATGTTGCTACGTCAAAGTGAATAGTTATAAACACTTTCAGGCTAGAACCGTATCTACATCAAAAATTTGATCGAGATAGGTCTAGCGGTTCAAGAGATTAAGAGTCACAAACATAGTCACTTTCACGAGTGGTAACTCTCACTTACCAGTCTGATGATTTTATCACTCGCTTATAAATATTACTCAAATTTCTTCGTTTTTTGCCTATACTTCAGATCACAAGTTTGTAAATCTTATATTTTAAAAAATAAATAAATAAAGATTCCAAAAGAAATTAGAACAAATTCTAGCATCATTAAACAGTTACATAAACCTTTAGCAATATAACTAAAATGTCCGTTCCTATAATTTAATCCCAACAACTGGAAACAAGTTCTAGAATCAAGTATGAGGAGATAAGTTAGAAAAAAATAGATAGAGATGGGGTACATAGAAAAGGTGACCAGCTTGTTCTTATAAATTGCAAATACCAACTTCTAAATATACCAAAAGCACATATATACTCCTCACATCTTAATATGTAAACTGAATATACTAATAAAGTTTTTAAGAAAGCAGAGACAAGGAGAAAGAAAGAGTTTCCATCTCTTATGAATATTTTTAAAAGTATTTTACATGTACTCACTTTATTTTCTTTCAACAAATTATCGGGTAATCTAAATATGGCTTGCTATACAATGATGTACCTTTCGGACGCTATTTCCAATCAAAAGTTTCAAAGTGTAGGAACATCGTAGAGAAATGTTAGGCCATGACATTGATCTGAAAATCCATTAAATAACTACAATGATTACTTCTATATGTCAATTAAAGATGAAAACGTTTATACTAATTTCCATATCTATATGTATATGTACACTGTAAAAAATCGTTGTGTTATTTCAACGACATGCCTATGTACTAACACACTTGTGTTAAAATATAACACAAACAGGTGGTTAGAACACATCACTCTCCATTTGGAGTTGTGTGTCAAATGCCGGTAGTTGAAATGACACACAGACAGTGTGTTAAATTAACACAAGTGTAGAATCTTCGGTGTTGTTTTCTGCGTGATTGCCAAATATGCTGGCCATCTAATTATAAAGAATTATGTACTGAAGCTACAGGCAGCCTCTAAGTTGCAATTTTCTCGATTTTGGCATCCCGTAACTTCGAAACAACGCGTTTTCCAACGTATGTTCATATGGGCTTTTTTTTATTGTTTAGGTGTAAGGATTTCACCAGCAAATTTTGACTACATAATAAATGAACACCCTATATATATATATATATATATATATATATATATATATATATATATATATATATATATAGATAGATAGATAGATAGATAGATAGATAGATAGATAGATATATAGATATTACCCGAAAACAAGACCTAAAAAGAAGCCAGTTGATATAATTAATGTCCTTACTATTTATAAATAAATCAATCTGTACTCGTAACAGTATTCTGAGAGTTATGAAGTTAAATTTTGTTAAATGTTGAAGTTAAATTTAAACATGTCTCAAGTCTTCCAAATTTGCGTAACTAGACAAAGATAAAGATTTTAATTATGCAAATAATCTTACTACAACATTTTAGCCAGTAGTCCGATGATGTCACTGCACACATACGATCCAACGTCTCTTCAGGAATGATATCACACCATTTATTCTCTAAGAGCAAGGTCCAAAAGTTTTTAAGGCCAAGAGCTAGCGAAAACTGGGGGAATAGTCCAAAAATGATATCTACATTGGTGGCTTCATATTCTTCATCGAACATTATCAAACTAACCGCTGAAAAGAAATAAATAAGCAAAATAATCCAAAAATATTAACTAGCTTTAAATCAGGAATGTAAATAACCACTCGCCCAGTCGCCCGGAGCGGGTGGTTCATCGGTGCGGGCGAGTATTTAATACTATACAAATGATTTCTTTATTGTGGGATGTGGGCTAGTAGCCCTTTTTTTGGGCGAGTAAAATTTTGTGCTTATTTGCATCCCTGCTTTAAATATAACACCTAGTTCAAACCCTCAGCTATTTAAAATCGTGAAAGCACTTGATAAGAACACTGTATTCCAGCCACGAGAATCAAAAAACGTTTTATGATAGAACATATAATTTAATTATTTATTGCACGAATTAATATGATTGTGTTGAAATATTTTCTTTTTCCTTATTCTCTACGCAGGTGATTGTTACTTTATTAATATGATATTGATTGATATTAATATGATTGTTACTTGATTAATTTGATGTTTTTGTGGTTTGACATTGCAGTATTAAGTTACAGGATTGATGTTATTTTGTATCATAATGCTACATTAGTGGAAACAAAGTTTATTCCCAGTCTCCATAGAGATCATGTGTTATGGAGGATTGTGAAGCAATTATTTTTTGATGCTAGGTAGGGAGAGAAAAGGGATTTGTTACCTACTTTACAGATAGCAAACCTGCACGCTTGGTGTTCTTCATGTGCTCAATAACACTCTCGGTCAAGCCTCTGCTTGTAAATGAGAACAGTGTAGTAGGAAACGTTCTGCATCAATGCCACATGGTATGAATTTACATTAGTAACGCGGCTTAGTCATAAAAAACTGTATTTAGTGAAAGAATTATGAAAAGATATGGAGACATTTAAAATTCTTAAACACAAACAAACTATTTGCTGAGCAAAACAATATATTCACATAAAAAACTACATACGTGTTACAGTTTCGCCAACTAACATTTTGGCTTCATCAGACACTATGAGATACATGAGAAATGTGCAGTCTTATATACAAACAAGAGCTGAGACATCTTGCTTCTGATTGGCTCCTGGCAGCAGCCAATCCCCTTCAAGTATTCTGATTTGTATTTTCCTATACCGAGGCTTCCTATCTGTTGTAAATTACACACACACACACAAAGGACGATCTTAGAACAACTAATCTAAACTAACAAATAATTGACATAAATAAATAATTAAATGATTATATAAATATATACAAATACAGATAAATAAATAAATATAAAAATAAACAGATAAACATACAATTACGCATACGCTTAAAGAGACGACACACACATACAGTATAGTATATACACATATATTTGTACAACCACATATATCTATATATAAATATACCATTACATATATACATATATAAACACACGTATATAGAGATAACTAACTTATGGAAAATATTTAAAATTCGTTCTTGTTTGGCCGCCATCTTGGAAATCAATAGGGTGTTCACGCGAAGGCACAGACTTTTACTTAAATAATAATATATCCTCACTGAACTACCCAAGAAACCTTCTTCTTGCGTCAAATTAAAGATAATGAAAGAGTTAAGAATTTAAACTTAGTACATGTTATTTGTACAGCCACCATATTTAAATATGTTGACTGTTATCAGTAAATTTTAGTTGTATTCGTTACTGAATATTGCTATAATGGATCTATCAGACTATGAATCTATGAATCTATCAGATTTGTACTCTCACGTAGAAGTAAACATAATAGAGCATAATCTAACCTTTCCAACGATGTCAGTATCTTTGCTCTATCTTCAAAATAAAAGGAACTAATCGACTTTATGTATTACAGGGTGTTGTGCTTTGGGATCTTCAATTTCACACCAACGTGTAATTATGTTCTCAAGAAAATACGATAAATACTTCTTTCTCGAGTCAAATTAAAGAAAATGAATTTCCCAAAAAATATTAGATTAGCAGATTATATTTGCTCGTTTAGTCGCATGTTACACTGATTTGTCTACAGTTACAATGAACGCTGTACAACCCTTATATTAGTAGAATACTATTTTGAAATATTATTATTAGAAATTGTATTATATGAGACTTTTAAAAAAATGAATAACAGAAGTTTCAAAGCGTCAAGTCACTTCAGGTGCAAGCTCCTGCATAATTTTTGTACATAAGCGTACACAACAGTTCTTTCTTCTTGACTTGCAATCGGTTTGCTGACATCCTTTCTTGCAACTGCACTTAATCAGTTCTCTTACTGCCTTACAAATTTCCGGTTGAGTTGAACATTTTGCTGTTTTCCATCTAGTAAAATCCATCCCCAATCATGTAGTGGTGGAGTATTAATGATGTTCAACTCAAAACCGGAATGAATGAGTATTAATGATTAATGATGTGGCTTGTCCCCATATGTGACCACTTTGGTAAAGTGCCCTTAAAATATGCTGCTTCAAATCATCAGCTGTTAGTGGAATATTGAACATCGTTCTGTTGAAGGAAGTAAATAGTTGCTTTCGAGCCTCGTTTGCAGTCATTAAGTCACTCGTCTGAGCACAGCAGAACACGGTATATCGTTGGAGTAGATCAAATATATTGTCTGTGATTGTATTTTGAGAAAACGACAGAAACTTAAATGCTTCCAATACTTCACGAAATGAATTCCATCGCTTCCACATGGTTGCTTTTCCACGCCCGAAAAAAAAAGCAACGAAACACCGTCGCATCCACTGAAAACGTGGAAACCGCGAAGTGCAACTGACTTTCGTTCTCCAAGTTGTTCAGGAATAACATGGACACAGAAGAATCTGGCATGTTGTCCACTATCAAACTTTATGAACAACCGTTTAAGACCTTGAAGTTTCAACTCGAAATAGTACGATATTGCCAAAACCCCAACATCGGTGTCAACTGTTCTGATACATATGTCATGTTTACCATGAAGTACAGCATCCTGAACGTGCCAAATAATGCGGGTATCGGCTTCTTCGTGGTTGCAAACTTCAAGAGAACTTTCGGAAGACAAGAGCGATTTGTTGTAACTCCTGAACCATGAGTAGATACTACTACAATGTCTGAAAAGGACCCCGAAGTTACTATTTCTTCTCCTAGGAACGGAAATAGTTCAGATTTATTTTCGGAATTTTTAAGGAAGTTTTGCCAGTTCCTTGGCAATGATCCATTTGGCCGTACCTGTAGTCTCTGTCTACTACCTCGAGATTCCCTAGTATGAGATTTAATACTAGATATGTTATCAGTGTCCCATACAATGTCCACTCGTTGCCCATTATATTTGTTAGCGTCTTGTTTCATGTGTTCTTGAAATATCATTGATGAGTACTCAAGGAACGTACTTGTAACTATTGGCTTAAGAATGTGAACAAGGGCTGCCCCATCGTACGTAATTGCATCAAATTAAGAGAAGCTACATCCTTTAACGTAATGGTAGAAAGGTGTGGTATAATGGATTCCTCCTAGTCATTTTCACTTTCTGTGTTAGAGCAGTCTCCTACTATTGTATCGTTCATAATATATTGTTCTCCAGTACCAAAGCACCTAAGCAACTGAGCTTTATCATCAGTTCTCATAATTCCATTCTGAGAAATGGAGGGTGGAAATGGTTGGTTTTCAAAGGTAAAGAAGTTATCGATATCCAATTCTCTGTTCAGGCATATTACAAACAGCTTAGAAAAGCGATCTATGTCGTATTTCAATGACTTTATAAGCATATTAGTGGATCGAGCCTTTCTAGCTAATCCAAACATCTTGAAATTATTCTTAGATATTGGTGAGTATATTGAGACTCGTTGATTCAAAATTCTATCTTCTAAGTACGATTTGTATTGGTTCTTCCCTGTTTCTTCAATAATCATAAGGTTTCTTTTGCACTACAACGCCGGTTTCCAGGGAAAATAATTCGTTTCCTTCTTCAAGAAACGGATTTCCAAGCTCGTCTAACACCTCACAAAGCGCTTTCATCTTTGCACGAAATCTCTTCTGAAAAGACGATGTTTCTTCATGGTGCATATATTCTGTTTCTGTCTGCAATCCCAATTGATCCTCCTCGAAGTCTTGAATCATAGATGAAATTTCGGGCCCAGCAAGCATCCATTTAACCCTTTTTGGACTGAATTATGTTTTAATAATAGCAGGTAGATGAAAAATTAAATTTAGGCACATAGTGGGTAGATATGATCATTGAAAGAAAAAGAAATCTTCCATTGTTGTTCAACAATGCGCAGCGGGTAAAGGGACTCTGAAGTCCCGTCAGGCACTTAGGCTTACACTTATGTAAATTTACATGTAAAATATAAAAGAAATCGCTTATACTTTGATGACTTGTTTATTTAGAAATTATTACAAAACGCTGGTGGGAAGGCTGGTATAATTTGTTTTACAAATTAGATGAATATTTATGACATGATTGAAAGCATACAAATGTCAAAAAGCAATAATAAAGTACAGTGTACAAGAGATACGCATTTATCGCAGTATCAAAAAGTATTGTATGAAAATACATATTGTAGTCGTTTACACAAAAAAATGTTTGCACTAATAAAAAAAAATATATAATTCAAGTCAAAAGCATAGGTTTCTAAGCATGATGATAATCATAGAAACAATTTTTTGTCTGGTTTACGCAAAGAAAAATGTTATACATTGTACATTTTGAGTGTGGCCGTGACTCCACGTTTTTCATAGAGCAGAATTCGCATTTTCCTCTTTCAGTTACAAACCGAGGCCAATGCACTCCTAGATTTTGTAGTCTTATGTCCTTGCTAACAGAAAATGAAGTTTTTCTCCTCTTTATGGGCTTACTTGAAGCAAGGATGAAGATTCTTGCTCTGGTCTTCCTCGTTTTTGTGCTGATTGCCTGCTAAGCGTTAGTAGACCCTGCACTACTTGCCTCTTGAATTGAAGAAGTGGTATATGGTCGTAAGATCATTGTAGATGACATAGGAGTTTACCAAGGTCATTTCCATAAACGCAAAGAAAAGGCGATGCCACCACTTTTTCCCTTTTCTGTCACGATCATAAATCGAACGCAACATATCAGCTTTGTCTACCCCTCCCATGTGCACGTTGAAATCTTTGACCACCGTTGGTGCTGATACAGTGATTTTAGAATCATCCTTTTGTGTACGCTGCAAAGTTGTAGTTTCTGTGCCGTGATAATTAGACAGGAAATGGACACATTTGCTATCCTTCCATTTGAAGTAAGTCAGTCCCTGATCCGAACTTCTGAAATCAAATTCACCTCTCTTCAAATCTTTGTCTCGTGCTAATTTCAGGAGTCCTGAACGATCTTAGCGTATTGTTACACATGCGTAGATTTGATTACTTTTTAGGCACTCAAAAAGTTCTAACGACGTAAAGTTATTGTCCATCATAATAATGTAATTATTATCGTGAAGTGATGAAGTCAGTTTTTGAACTACGCTCCCCCCTAATCCAAAATGTTGCGTTGAGATTGGTTGTCCATATTTACCCTGGTAAACGTCAAATTCGTATATGTACCCCGACATATCGCTCCTACACCAAATTTTGTAGCCTCTTTTTATAGGTTTTTTCGGATTGTACTGTTTCAGTGAAGATCTGCCTTTGAAACGAACTACGCTTTCATCTACACACTGATATTGATCGGGAAGTCTGTACTTCTGGAAATTATTGTTCAATGCTGTTATCAAAGGCCTGATTTTGTACAATTTATCTTGGTTATCAGAAGGGATTGCAGAATTATCATTCACATGTAAGTTCGATAAAATATGTTTGTACCTATCGCGTGACATAGTTTGAGGAACAACAGGAACACACAAGTCAATATCAGCACTCCAATAATGATAAAATTGTGGCACACGATGATAACCAAAAAGAAACTGAAGACCCATAAATCCATATAAATCATGTGCTGTGATTGGACGGATGTTCCTTTGCTTTTGCTGTAGACCCTATATATAAGTTACTCTGAAACACTATATCATTTACTACGCTCTCTGACAGAAGGGTGTCCGTTGGATTACTTTCAACACCGAAGAACTGGCTGATAGTTCCTTTTGCCAAAGAAAATATAGGAATAGTTGTTACGCTTTCTCTTTTCTTGAAATTTCTGTCCGGTTCTTTACTCTTCGAATTTTTATCTCGTACCAGTATCTCATCTTCCGATTCATCAGAATCCGACATAGTGTGTGATTGCGAAGGTCCGCTGGCTGTTGGTATGCGGCTACTCATGTAAGCATTCGAGGGTCCCGCTAGTGGCTCATTGTTCCTCATGTTCCCAACTTCGTCATTATGCTCATTTTCGCTCTCTGAGTCCTCAACAGGAGTGTCGACATCAGAAGGAAATTCTTCTAGAAGATACTCTTCAATCTCTACTGCTGAAAGCCTCTTCGACATTGTTCTGAAAGAAAACAATTGGAGGCAATTGTGACAATTTATCATAACACATGTTCGTTTCTTTATGTACCAACATACACCTAGCCGCCTGACGGGACGTAGAAGTACATAAAAGCAAATTCATAATAAAAGTAACACCATAATCCCCACACTAGATTTTCTTCCATGATCTTATTGCTTCATCATTCTAAAACAACATAAAAAATCAGTAACGTCTTACCTTTCTTAACAGCCAATAAAATTTAGCGCTAAATCGGACGACGACGTGTTCACTACAAAAACTTTTGCACACTAACAACAGCTTGTAAATATTTCATTTGTCCCTCTATTTCCAACCCTTGAAACCGCTCGTGCCATCTGTTGCTCGTTCACAGTACCCTCTCCACACAGAACCAGAATGTCCCGTCAGCCCAAAACCACGTTTCCACTCTCCCAGACGAAATAATAGAACAATACAATTAGTGGGACTTAGGAATCCCGTCAGTCCAAAAAGGGTTAAGAAGGGCGGAAGGGCTATCCAAAAGGGAGGAAGAGCTAACAAATATTAATACGAAAATATTCATTTTAATGAGTATAACAAAGTGATCATCGTAACTGCTTGAGAAAATAATTACACATTGGCGTGAAATTGAAGATTTCAAAGCAAACGCCCTGTAATACATAAAATCGACTAGCTTTCTTCATTTTAAAGATAGAGCAAAGATTCCGACATCGTTGGAAAGGCTAGATTATGCGCTATCAAGTTTACATCTTTAATGAAAAAAATCAAGGATCTCGCAGAAACAGGAATACAAAGCAGAAACTGGATAGTTAGCTAAGGATAGAGGTCAGTGGAGAGCTTTTATGAACGTAGCATTGAACCTCCGGATTCCATAGACCATAGAGTTAGTTAGTTAGTTATGTTTGAACTCCTACTTTAATTTTTGATTATTCTCATATTGAATCACAAACACAAAATAAATTGGAAATACCAAAGATTTATAAATAATTTTGAAGAAAAAGAAAATTAACTGTATGGGATTTTAATGATTATTTTGCTATATTCATCGCGGAAACTACTTGCATTTTTAAAAATACACATTTTCATAAAAGTTCCATATTTTTACGTGAAAATTTTAATGTAATAAAGAAGTCTTTTACTCACATATAACCAAGTTTAAAGAGATTAAAACACCAAATGCTCCAGTCTTCGTTTCCACAAGAAAGCTGAAGATGTATACGAAGGGAATCATACTCAATCCATACAAAAGTAGAATCAGCAGCAAAATTCCTGCAAAATAGAATTTTATACAGAAAGTTTTAAGTAGAAAATGATCCAATAAGTACTTAATAATAATAATAATAATAATAATAATAATAATAATAATAATAATAATAATAATAATAATAATAATAATAATAATAATACAATATTTTTTCAGTTCTTTTACAATTAACTTCAGTACTTCTTTAATATTTTCCGTAACGTAGAACCTGAATGTTTCTTAATCATTTTCTGTTATTTTACAGACTAATTCTGAAATGTTTGTAAATTAGACCCACCAGAATTATTGTAAGTGACGAATTATCGAAAGATGAATACAGGATAGTAAACAAATTCTTCCACTTGAAAACAGAGAACACAGAAATAACGAAAAAGGTAATTAAAATCGATTAAGAGGGGAAAATCTTTCCAATTTCACACACCTTAAAAATGTATAAATATCAATTTGCAGAACAAAACATCCCGAATTTCATCCTATAAAGATAACAGATGAAGAGGGAAGGGTGTTGTCCGTTAATAACGCATTTCTTGCAGTGACATTTTAATCAATATTGGTATGTGCGGTCTTCTTTCCTTTATTGACATACACCCTCCATTCCAAAAGAAACCGAACTTTTGAAAACAAATAGTACCACTAGTGCCATCTGTTGTAATATTTTACCGGTAGATGGCGTAGCCCTCATTGACAACTGGTATAAATGTCATGACATTTGGATGCACGGCAACAAAGTTATTGCGTTTCAACTGTCAGTGTGTTGTGTACATCGGTCGGAAAATGAGTTTCAAACAACGAGCTGCAATTGAGTTTTGTGTTAAACTGGGTAAAACTTTTAGTGAAACGCACCAAATGCTACAAAATGCATATGGTGATGAGTGTCTATCCCGTACGCAAGTTTACGAGTGGTTCAGGCGATTCAAATCGCGTAGAGAGACGCTGGATGATGACGAAAGATCAGGCCGTCCCAGAACCGGATTATCGGAAGAAAACATCGAAAAAGTGCGTGAATTCATCAAACATAACAAAAAATCGTCGGTGAAAGTTATTGAAATGGAATTAGGCATTCCTCAAACAACCGCATACCGCATTTAGACCGAAGTTTTGGGTCTTAAGAAGGTTAATTCGCGGTTTGTACCACACAAACTCACCGAAGACCAAAAAGTTGATCGAATTGCGCATTGCAAAGACATCGTTAAAAGTGCTCGGCAGGATCGAAACTTCTTGAAATGGATTGTAACTGGTGACGAGACGTGGTGTTTTGAATATGAGCCCGAAACAAAGCGGCAAAGTGCTGAATGGAGAGCGCCGGATAAAGGAACACCCCAAAAAAGTCGCTTGGTGAAGTCAAAAGTTAAGGTGATGCTGATTTGTTTTTACGATTCAAAAGGACTTATCCACAAAGAATATATTCAGCCCGGCCAGACAGTCACTGGAGAGTTTTACTTGGGCGTCATGAAGCGTTTGCTGGCAAGAATTCGTCGTATTCGGCCCGAATATCGCGAAATCGGCAGTTGGACTCTTTTGGACGATAATGCACCATCACATCGTTCGCGACTTGTAACTGAATTTTTGGTCAAAAATCACATTATTCGGTTGTATCATCCGCCCTATTCACCAGATCTCGCTCCGTGCGATTTCTATCTGTTCCCGAAACTGCATTTGGCGATGAAAGGAAAGTGGCACGCATCGATTGATGCCATTGAGAAGGTGACGACCGCCGTCCTAAAGACCATTCCAATAAAGGACATGGAGAAGTCGTTTGACAACTTGTTGGAGCGTGCAAATATGTGTATCGATGCAGAAGGGGAATACATTGATTAATAAAAATGATTTGTTCCAAAATGTACATTGCTTTTTTTTGTTTTTTTAAAACGTTCGGTTTCTTTTGGAATGGAGGGTGTAAAAGCCTCAACTAAGAGAATGATTACTCTTTGGTCTACAAAAACAGAAGGATACAAATAAACATTTAAACGTAATTTGAAACATTAAGAAGCATCAGAAAGGTAATCCCTGTTTAGAATTTATTGAAGTAGATAAAACATCACTTTTTTTTTCAAGGGAAAGTGCATTTACGAGAAAAGTTCAGGCTCATAGATACAAACTAAAGAATTCCAGCAAAATGAAGCAATTAACCAATTGTGTGAAGGAAAGCGCTCTCAAAATTTGTATTTGCAAATAATTATATTAAACTAGCAGCTTTCACCCTGCTTCGCTAGGGTCACCCCGGAATGCAATAAACTTTGTTACTTAGATAATTTTTACTTTTTCGCTTTCAAGTTATATGATAAAAACCATAGAAGATTGGAGTAAATGTTAACATTATATCGCCTGTTATTTATGTTAACCCGCCGAGTGACACGGTCATGTGGGTTGCATATAAATACGGTTAGATTTAGCTATGATGAGCTAACAAAGGATTTCTACGTTATGGACACTTGAATGGTCAATTATCTCAAGACACTGGTAATTGAAAATTAAAGTGATATGATAAAAACCATCTAGGGTCCAAATCTTAATAACCCCCCAAAAATGAAAGAAATTGGTTCAGCCGTATTAGCGTGATGAGCTAACAAAGGATTTGTACGTTCTCTTTTATATATATAGATTTATATTTTATTTGATGAATTGAAGCTAATCAGTGTTTACTCTTTCTATTCTTACAGAAAGGTCCTTTACGATATAACATTTAATTTATATTGAATTATCTTATTTTTCATACTCAATATTTATCTTTTACAGTTGCTTCGATTTTTCACTTAATTATCACGAAGAAAGTGAAAGCTCAAAGTAACTATAGTTTAGTAACTATCAGACTTAGGAAATCCCAGTGTTTATCGATGCTGAAACATATTCTGTACGAGCCTATTGGTTTCTATTCTGTATGAAGCGAGCTAAATCAATTAGAACTTTTATGACATATTTGCTTAATTGTTGTGTGTTGAGGTTTAGTTTACCATTTTGGCGCCGAATCTATATGTGCCTACAGTTTTGTGATGGAAACCGAACCATTGTAATTCATTCAAAGCTCTCTCACAAGGAGTCGAATCCGTGACCCCGTGCACCAATGGAACTTGGGCTAACCACTACACCAGCGGTGAGGATATACTGATATCTGTCCACTGACTACTATATCTCCATTAAGCCTGGTCCACTGCTTTTGCTGCTATAGCAAACACCTGGTTAGATGCAATCCAACTTACACCTAACCAGGCACGTAGCCAAGGGCGGAGGGTCCGGAGGGTCCGGACTACCCCCCCCCCCTTCGAGACCAGAAATGAAAAAAAAATAGGGAAGGATGAAACAAAATGAAATGAAAAAAAGAAGGATCAGCGTTAAAAATAAACTACATGAAGCTTTTGGTTACTCTTTCTTATGAGGAAATTTGTATTACTTGAAATACATGGTTGCGAGGGGAGCGATATATCCTGGAAGAGTCAGGGAATTTGAAATTTCTAGAAAAGTTGCGGAATTCACAGAATTTCTGCTACTAGTCAAGGTGATTTCAAGCTTCCGAAAGCATAGTGCCGTTGTGTAATAGCGTGGACATTTTTTATCGTAATTTTTCGTCATCGCATCCTTGCAATATCAAACATGTTTTTTCAAAAACAATTTTCTACTGCTCCTTTAACCTGTCATTTGAAACAGACAGTAGTTAACGGAATAATAAAAACAAAAATATATGTGGAAAGAAAGTTCTGTTAACATTTGATTCAACAGAAAAAGGAACGCAGATATTGCAAAATATTTTACAAGACATTATTGAGTATGTACTTTTTATAATAGTGAATAGGTACTTTTCATAACAGTTGAGATCAAAATGAAAGGAAAATTGTTATATTTGAATAAACAAAGAAAGGAACGTAAATATTGTAAAATCATCTTTTTCAATACATTTTTTATCCTTTTATTACTCGAGATTTCTTCATAGTTTATTAAAATACTAACCAACATATCCTCATTTTATTGACCTAAATATTTACCAACATATCCTCACAAACCAATATATGTTGATAGTAAAGTAGTTTAGATTGATCGAGCTCCTGGGCCTTTAGAATTTCATGTTACGCCCTCCTTCCCCCCTCCCGTTACGAAATCCTGGCTAAACGAACCAATATATGTTCCAGTAAAATTGTTTAGAATGATCGAGCCCCTGGTGTGATGACCACAGTATTTCATGTCTCGGACCCATCCCTTCCTTCGCGAAATCCTGGCTACGTGCCTGACCTAACATTTTCAACCAGGAGATGACAGTTGGTAAATCTGTGGAGCAACACTGGAACAAGCTTTTACTGTGGAGTTGATCCATGAAGACATTTTAAGATTTATCGTTTGAAGCGTGTTGTCCAATAAGTGCTAATAATCAATGATATAATTCATTGTATGTGTGTAATGTATTATTCCACTACACACTGTCAAAAGAAAGAAAAAAACATTTATGATACATGAGTTAGAAAATTATTGAGAATAACTGAAAACCAATTCTGGAACAATTAAAGCAAATAAGTTTGTAAATCCTTGTGTTCATTCATTAACCTACTCCAATCCCCATCATTCGAATATCTCTTTCCTTCTGAACAATAGAAGATCTTGCTATCACACCGAGTATGGATTGAAATTGAAATTGAAGAGTGTAAAAAACTTCAGATCTTGTAACTTGGTCAGTGGAATAGGGAAAAATTTTCTCCAAATCTTCCATAATTATTTAATATCACTTCAAAGTAGCGATTGTTTCTGTGAATCCTACTACGCACTTAGAGCTGGCAACGTTATTGTCGAAGAAGAGAGTGAAAAGAAGGCGAATGGCGTTTGGAGGGAAAGGGAAAAAAGTGAGCAAAATTCGTCTTTGTTCAAAACGAAACAAATATTAAGAAAACAAAAAGCGTCAATATAACTTTATAAAAGTTCAACTGAGGATGACACAACGAAAAAGTGAATTATGTGTGAAAATTTTTAGATTAATTTCCAGTTCCAGTTACCTTCCTTACGGGAGATTTATTTAAAGGAAGTCCCTGCCTTAGAACCCTGTTTCACTAATGTTGTTTTAAATGAAAATTGTTTGAAATAAGATTATTTATTAAGATGGCTCGTATTAATCTCTGTGATATAATAGAGGAAAAGAGGATAATTGAATACACTTGTGATACAAAAATCGTTGTTTAAGATTACTAGTTAGTGGAAATTATAATAAATGGACAATTTAGTGAACTCGTCGATTAATTCAAATCCTGATGAATTTTTGCTAATAACCTGTGTAGCAAACTTGTGGCGTGAAAGTTAGTTTCAGTGTGACCGTCGTAAAAACGTTGAGTCCCTCAGAAAAACATATGGAACATTCTGGTTAAATAACAGTAAAAGGTATTCTTGTGTACCATTAATATTTGCTTTATGGAAACGTAAAACGATTCAGTTTTATCGTATTTTACATTGTGATATATAAAATAAGGAAAAAAGGCCTCATTACAAGTAGGTATGCCTATACAATGATAAGTTACGTAGCTTGTGATTCTCCATGGTATACATGTTTGCTTGAAAAGAATTTGGTTAAAATCATAAGCTGTCTTCAAATTTAGAATTCGATTTTTCGGTTTCTATTGACATGATTAAAGGTTACTTATTTTAGTGAAGTGTGAGAGTCTCATTGAGCGTAGTAACGAGAGAAGGTTATATGCCAGAAACAAAGAAGGTTATAAGTTCCTACCGAGAACTGAACCCTACTGCCTCGCCCTCAAGAGGATAATATTATGGTAGAATAGTAACATACTTAATATTATGTTTTCAGCAATGCCATTTTACATATACAATTCATATAATACGGTTTCCTAATCGAATTTGAAAAGAAAAGATTTGATAAAGAGTTATTCAAAGAAATGTTTTTAGTCTCCGAGTAAATTAGAAGCATAAGGAAAAATTACCTACTCTGGGATTTGACAAACCATTCACCCAAACAGCTTGACAATTTCTTACGCTAATTCAAAATTGTTGTGTGTAAAGTGGTTTTCTGTTCAACATTAGAATTTATTTACTATCAGATATGACTGAGTTTGCGGTGAATAATTGAAAGTTACGTCTCTTGCAATGCATTTGCAGGGTGTTTCGAAGCAACACTAACAACATTTGTGAGGTGATTCCTGACACCAAAATAAGACGAAAAGTATAGATCAACCTGGGTGCACAAATGCTTTCTTTCAGAGTTATAGGCTGCCGAAAACATGAAAAATTAAACTTTAAAGGTCAATAGCTCCAATACTATGGGACCTAGCGGAGTCGGGTCAAGACTTTATTTAGGAATTAGTATGTGCCCTATCCAAGTATCCATGTTTCAGAATCCTGTGGTACTTCCGCCAGTTTGGCTACGGGCATTTAATTTGAAGTACTCACCAACTACCTCCATAAAAATTGTTGCAGAACTACTTTATGATTCTGAAACATGTATTTTTGGATAGTGCACGTATTAGTTCCTAAGTGAAATCTTGACCCGACTACTGTATGTTCCACAATTTTGAAGCTATGAATCTTTATATATATATATATATATATATATATATATATATATATATATATATATATATATATATATATATATATATATATATATATATTTCAGCCTATAACTCCGAAAGGAAGCATTTGTGCAACCAGGTTGGTCTATACTTTTTGTTTTATCTTGGTGTCAGGAATCACCTCCCAAACGTTGTCGGTGTTGTTTTAAAACACCCTTATGTATTTCTCGCACAAGTCACATTTTGTTTCACGTCACAGTAACTTGTGTAAAACAGGTTGAATCTATGAAGTTATGGAGCTGAAATGATAGTTAATAACAATAAATCAATAAGAGAATTACAATATAATTACCTAAACAAAACTTAATGAAGAAAATTAACTCAACTAATGATCGTCTCTTCACATAAGCCTTAATTGCTCGTCTAAACTTACATGAAAGGTTTTTAACTAGCTAAGAGTTTTTGTGAAACATCAAGTAAGTGGTCGGCATAGGTAAGTGATTTACATATTGAATTTCTGTCAAGTTGGCCGGGTTCGAATCTCCACAGATCCGAACTTTTTTACATGCTTCAATTTCAATTTCAATCCATACTGAGAGTGATAAGCAAGATCTTCTCTCGTGGAGAAGGAAAAATATATTCGAATGATGGGAATTGAAGTAGATCCATGAATGAATACATGGATTTAGAAACTTATTTCCTTTAATTGTTCCAGAATTAATCTTTTCAGTTAATTTCAATTATTGTCTAACAGGTGTATCATGACTGTTTCTTTTTTTTTTCTGATAGTTAGTATGTAGGGGAATAATACATTACACACACACAACAAATTATATAATTGATTATAAGCACTTATTGGACAACACGCTCCAAACAATAGAGTTTAATCTTAAAATGGAAAAATTTCTTAATCGATCAACTCCAAAATTTCTTCATCGACGTATTCTTCTTCCGCTCAACCAACATATAGCGGCTTTCCAGAAGTCCCCCATGATTCACATTACGTCTATTCAGTGGAGCTCTCCATGCATTCCTCATGTCCAATATTTGACCTCAATTCCTCTACTAGTTTCAAAATTAACATGGCATTTGTAGACATTTTCTATGTGCTATCTTCGCACTTTGGCCTCACTTATCTCCCAGTCTGTATACGGTCTGCCACTAAAGACCCTCATTTTCTCTGTTTCTTTTGGCGTTGAATCCAGTGCTAGCAATCATTTTCAGCAATTGAATTCACAAAATCGAAATGTTCTCTTGTAAGTAAAGATCTCAATTGGTCAAGAAGAATTAATATTTATTAGATTAAAACTTTCTTCTTTTATAATGAGTTTTTTTTTCGTATGCTCTTCAAAAAATCTTGGCCATTCACCTCACTTTAGAAAGCCATATTCTGGCAGTCGTACATTGAAAATTCTAATAATTTGGTTCTAAGTAAAGATCTCAATAGGTCAAAGAAAGCTCATATTTGTTTGATTTAATTCCAACTGTTGATAAGAGTACAGGGTTTCTTTAAGAGAGAAGGGTGGCGAGTTTTTTCTTTCAGACTGCATGTGATAAAGTGCTTAGAGAAGGCTGTAGAGTCTTAACATAGCACGAAAATGAAGTCATTAATTAATAAATACATTTATAATGAAATCATTAATAATCAACAAATACAAAACAGGAATGGGAAAGGACGTAGATGAAAGTCATTAATAAACAAATTAATTTATAGCGAAATCATTAATAATCAGTAAATACAGAACAGTAATGGGAGAGGATGTAGAGGAAAGCCATTAATAAATAAATGCATTTATAATGAAATCATTAATAATCAACAAAAACAAAACAACAATGAAAAAGGATGTAAAGTCATTAATAAATAAATAAATTTATAATGAGATCATTAATAATCAACAGAAACAAAACAGCAGTGGGAAAGGATGTAGAGGAAAGTCATTAATAAATAAATAAATTTATAATGAAATCATTAATAATCAACAAAAACAAAACAGCAATAGGAAAGTATTTAGAGGAAAATCATTAAAAAATAAATGAATTCATAATGAAATCATTAATAATCAATAAAAACAAAGCAGCAATGGGAAAGGGTGTCAGGAAAGTCAGACAGAGCCTATACTTAAGAGTACTACTATTCCGATATTGTATGGAAAATCTGCAAAAAAGATCTAGGTCAGAATAGCGGGCCATGGAATTTATTATTAATCCTATAACACGACGTTAACAATATTCCATGGTGGAGTACATGTTTGGATAAACATCAACAAATATCAAACAATTAGTTTTGCTCTTCCCACTTAAGCTGAATATGCGTATTACATCAACGACATGCCTCATACTAAACTTAATTCTATCTCTGATTTAGTATTCCTATTTTCAAATGACTTGTTCCTTGAGGGACGTGTTAAGTATATCACTTTTGAAACTTCCAGAATGTTAGACTTTATAAATCAAAAGGGTCTCGTTCATTTTCCCATCACTTTCAATTACTCGTCTCTATTATATGTTAGTGAGACTTATCCTTGGCAATGACCCTATTTGTACTCCTAACTGGTGCCCAAGATTTAGCAAAATTTGAAAGGATTCATAATTGTGGATAAAATAAGTATCACTGATTGAGGTTTTTCTTTGCCATTGAATTTTAGGGTGCAGATATTGCAATTGAGTATTATTTATGTATTAACGAAGTAATTGAGTAATAACGAAGTATTATTTATGTGTGAAGTAATCGCCTGAGAGGTGAATTGTCCTTCATTATTTTATCACATTTCAGTATATGTGTCACCACAAGCTATAAGACAGCAGCAACGTTTTCATCCTTCAAACTTATGAATCAATATCCACAATTTCTTTCTAATAATGAGATTATGAATCTCCAACATCTGTGCGACACGTTACTAGTGATGCAAATAAGAATTATTATGATTTATTAAAAAAACTAGTCCAGTTGCTTGGAGTATTTTATTCTGTACTAGATATAACTATAAAGAGATAGTTCTTTCAAATTCATTTAAGATAGTAAGTATAGACATATCTCAAGGAAGGTAAATGTTCAGACAACCGATAGAAAACTTTATGATTGTATTTGTCTTTGAAGAAATAATGAAAACATACTTACCCAATACAGAAGGATCACTAAAAACTCTCAGATTGTCAACCAGCCAAGTAACAAAAACAATAGTGATGCTCACAATAAAATAACAGAAATAGTCCCATGTAAAGGAAGCCAACCAGTATAAGAATTTGTTTGTACCGGTCATTAGTTGCAATTGCTTAACTTTTGAGACTCGCTCCATTAATGGGAAGATTGCGTAATATGCCATGAATATAAGCATTCCAATAGGAATCATATACAACCACATTGCTGCCCGATGTAATGAAAATAAACTCCACCAGTTATATGGTGTCTCCTAGAAATAAATAAAACATGATACATGATTTAAATAAACTAGGCAGAAAAGCATAAATTTTATCTTGTGATGTGGATCAGTTTCAAGAGGCCCAGTAATTTAATTTTCGGACATGGGGAACTCACTATAAATAGAGAAGAACTTCTGGAGATTTTAACATCTCTAACTCAGTGCGGGTACAAACACATAGAACCGCATTTGTGTTTGAATAATTCTGGAGCGAAAAGTCCCAGGTTCCCACTAGGGATTGACACATGCAGCTGTCACGAAAACATTTTTATGTGATGCTTTACTTTAAACGTTTTAAGTTGTTTAACTGAAACACAAATGCGGACTTCATTGGGACTTCGCAGAGAGCATGTCCACACTCTCCTTTATCACGAACGCAAGTATACTAGTTTGGTTTTGAAATTGTGACGAAACAAAAGTTCTCTCTGTAGGAGGAAGCAAGATCTAATCCATCTGTCAGTCTTGTTTGATGAAATTCCTTTTGAGATTATTGAGAATGTGCTTCGGGCAAATTCATGATCGATTACCAACACATAGAGGGGACTCGAATCACCAAACTAACTTCAACACACACTTTCCTGCACCAATACCTCTATTCGAGGAAAGCTTTTGCTTTTTCCTAGTCCACAGCAGAATATCACAGCAAGCTTGGGTACAATCATGCCGCTATATGATCGAAAAATTTGAAAATCAGAACATGTAGAAAATGTCGTAATAGGTGACGAGACTTGAAGTTCCAACATTGTTATCGTCATGAAGTTACATATTGGATATTAAATATGTAAAATTTCTTTTAAAATTGTTGTAGCAAATAATGTCACAAAATCTAATATTGAGAAATGGATGTATTTTTAACCTTTAGAAAAGGAAATATAAATCCTTGGCTAATAAGACAGGATAGACCTAGGCGTCTACACATATGTGCATAGACATTTTCTCACAGAAACACTTGGAACCGATCTGTTACAAGCACTATCAATAATATCCTGTAATAAGTGAACTGGCTAAAATAGTAAGAGATATTGAAAAATCATTGAAAAATCACCTATAAATATTTTAGGTCAAAACATTCAACTATAGACTACATACCATATAAGTGAAATGGGTTGCAGGAAGGAGAAAGATTACTAACTTCTTCTCATTTCCTACCTTACTGATGTGTCCAGATGACCCTAACCTCTCGTAAGAACAATCCTGTCATTCTATTTACGTATTCTGCACAAGCAGTGAGACAAACTCCTTTTAGTCAATCATCGTAGCTTGTGTGTATTTTATGCTCTTATTTGTACGTAATACCATCAGAGGAACTCTAGCGAGATGATAGTGATGACGTAATAGAGATCTGTGATAGAGGCTAGTTATACGTAAAAGAAGGTGAACCGCCAAGAGCTTTCATAGCATTTATTTATTTCAAGAAACATCTCTAACCGTTTCGAAAGGTTCGTTATCGTCGTCAGTACGGTAATTTAAATAGATTATGATTTGATGTGGACATGGCAGTAGCGTAGCCAGGAATTTTGTTTGGAGAGGGCCTTGCCGCGAAAGATTTAGTTTTAATAATAATAATAATAATAATAATAATAATAATAATAATAATAATAATAATAATAATAATAATAATAATAATATAATGCTTACATTTTTCTCTTCTTTAAATATTTCTTTGTTGTTTCTCGATTGCTGTTTTTGCACATCTTCTTCGCCAAAATTAACACCACTATTTTCTTTCTTTCCGTTCTACCCATCTTTCTAAAACGTTTTTCGAGCCATTATCTGAATTAATATCTTGTTTAGATTTTTCTCCATTGTCTTCTGGTTTCTTTGCACATGTGCCTCACCGAAATTAGAACAATTGTCTTCTTTTTGCTTTTAATCAATTTTGTAAAACATTTTCCGACATTTCGCGATTGCAATTGTGTTTTATTTCGACATCTAAACACGTCTAACTCAAGTAAATCTTCTGAACTGACAGACCAAAATACAGACATATTGAAATAATAAAGACGACGTTGGTGAACAGAGCTTGTTTAGGAACTGCTTAGTGACATATTTTGTTTTGAAATAGAGTACATAGAAGGCAATTGTTGTTTGTTTCGAAACAAAATTACAAGCATCAAAGTACCAAAATAAGTTGTCGGAACCATTTGGGGGGGGGGGGCTCGGCCCCCCTGGGCCCCTCTCTTCACTACGCCACTGGCGCATGGATATATAAATAACTTGCTCCAATTACTCTAAACATTAACTAATTTTACAGGAAAGCAATCCAATTCGAAAAAAAAAAAAAAACATACAATCCAAAATTTTAAATTTCCCTCCACAAATAATCAGGATATAGGCTTTTCTTTTACCATATCTGCATCTCTTAAATTAAACTTACCTCAATTTTCAGAGATTAGCTGGAGCTAGAACTTTCAACGGAGGAACTCTGTTGCATACTGAAACCTGATTTGACATTCAAGTCGAATGTCCTACAGTAAAGTTTTCTGTAGTGGCATTAGTCGGTGAAAGATGGATACTTCCTTAAAGCAAAACAGAAGTATGACCAGTGTTTCCCCTTAAATAGCAGAAGGGGGACAGTGCATATTGATATTGGACAGTTTGCATTCCAGACTCGTGAAAGGTGATCGAAAACGGGTATCTGAGCTCTTCATGTGCATCATGACAATTTGTCTACACACAATCGACAACTGGAGAAGTCACGCGTCTGATTGGTGGGTTATCACCCAAACTGTAGTTCAGATCTGTCGCTATAGTACTTCTTTCTATTCCCGAAAGTGAAAGAGAATATTTGTGGGAAACGTTTGACAACGCAGAAGAGACTGTTCAAGTGTACCAGCAAGGAATTACAGGTGTTTCGAAAAAAGACTGGTGTGTGCTTCCAGGCATCGTTTCAAAAACTGCGAAACTGTATGGACCGGTAGCCTTCAACTCATAGCCCGCAGAACTCTTTGTTGTGACCTATGCTCTTTCAAGAATTAAGTAAATAACATGAAAATCAGATTAAATAAATAAAATAAATAGATAGCATAACAAATAAAACACAGTTCTGACCAGAGCATAATGAAATATATTAAAAACTATACTTACAATCTGTTACAGTTTCAAGGACCTAACGTCCTCTTCATCAGACACCAACACTCTGAGACTATAACAGATTGTAAGTATAGTTTTTAATATATTTCATTATGCTCTGGTCAGAACTGTGTTTTATTTGTTAAGCTACATATCCAGAGCCATGGAGTTTGTTCAAATAGATAGCAATGTATTGTATTCTAACTACCGAGTATGGCTTACTGGTTTACGAATGGCATTGAAATATTTAATGTGGGACGCACTGTCTAACGGATTGAAACCTTTGGTATAAACCATAAAAGGAAGTCGTTTGGAATATGTTATTAGTTATTCGGAAGTTTCCAATCCTAATTCTTTGATATTCGGAAACTAAATCAGCGATTCAAGCAAATACTAATACAATATTACACTGTTTTCTAAGAAAAAAGATGGTAAAAATAAACTTCCAATAAAATCAAAATGTTAATATAATTAGGAAATTATAATAATTTAGATATAAGAAAATACCGAATAATACTTATAGAATAATAAAATTCTAGCAATAGTTGATTTGAATTGAATAGATATTAATTTGAATATATCATAGCCTGCTGACACTTGACTTTTCTATTTTATATTTTTGTTGGCATGCCAAGTAATTCTTCACCAAAAGGCCAACAAATGATAAATTTGTCATTATTTCTGTTAATTTATGTATGCTAGCTTCTAATCTAAGGTGTACAATTTGATTCAATGAAAAAACTCACGACAAAGCTGCTTTTCATACATCAACTACACTCTTTCCTTATGTTTATGGATACTTATAAGAGTGTCTAGAACAATCAATGTACTATTTAATGAACTCGCTTCTAAACATTTAATATAAACGGAAGAAGAGGATTAGGTGGTAAAACAAAATATTCTGTAACAGTTTTATCATTTAATCAAAAAGAGTTTTAAACATACTCCGTTAAAACTCTTAGCAAACTGCGAATGCAAACTATTGAAGTAATAAATAAGTTCTAAAGTAATTCCAAATGGACACAATCGTAATCCCAAGTAAAACTCAGGTATATATATATATCACTGAAGTTATAAATACATCCTAAGGAGTTCTGGAATGAATACGACGAAAATCCTGAGGGGCAGACCTAAAATAATAACTACAGTCCGGATTTATATGCAAAGTGCATTTTTATAGTAACATGCAGAAACATATGGAAAGTATTTTTTCTTTCCAATAGCCTTGTAAGGATTCGTTTGAGACGCATATGATAGCGCATATAAGTGCATATTTTGAGTGAATTTCAATGTGCATGCATATTTCGTAAACTTTGCAGGATACTGCATATTTCCGAATTTTATTGCTGCATACTAGCATATTTCAGAGTATATCACAAGAAAGTAGGTTATAGTTAAAATGAACTGAATCACTTTATAAATGCAGATGTGGAATAAAACGTTGTATAGAATAATAGATAGAATAATATAATAAAGTGTTGTATTCAAAATTAGCCCACCTGACTTGTCTTGCACACGGTCTTCATCGTGTAGCAGAAAAAATCAGATGCCAATATCTGGAAGTAGACGCGCTTGTATCAAATATAAAGAAAGTATTTGTGAAAGCTCCTTCGCGCGTACGTATCTTTCGCGAAGTTGCGAAAAATGTTCCGCTGTCTCCGTAACCAGTTTAAACTCAATGAGGCTCCTAGGTAGAAACTGTGTTGTATTATGCAGAAAACTTAAATCATCAAGTGAAGACAATTGTAAACTCACTAAATTTCGATGATACAGCCGCTATTTATATGTTACAAAAATGTTTCTCCACAAGTGGCATTGAGAACAAAATTAAGTACATACACAACCACTTCTTGAGAATATCTGAAATTATCAGACAGTTGGAATGACATAACAATGCTTTGCTGCATTCGCTCTCCTTGTTGGGTGAATTACAGCAGACTTTGTCCAGTGAAACTCACGGTGTTGCGAAAATACCGTAAGTAAAACTTTGCCAAGCATTATGCAAAATCCACAATCAGTGGTACAAAACAATCAGTGACATTGCAAATATACTTAATTGTGAAAACATGAAATTCAAAGAGGACCTAACACAAAAAGACATTTGGTATTTTTCGATATTTTTCACGTGCATCAGTTACTTCTGCTGATGTAGAAAGGAACTTTTCGACCTACAAAACGTTTCTCACTGATAAACGCAGAGGATTTACAGAAGAAAATCTAAGGAAGACGTTAATAGTTCAAACAACAGAAGCGATTAAGATGAGATATTTTTATAAGAGATTGAAATTTTATTTTCTTGATGTATATTTCAGTGCACAAGTTAAAATTTTTAATGCATATTTTAGTGCATATTTTATATATTTTCCATGCATATTTGCATGCATATTTTGGGGTTTGTTTGTGCATGGAACTCCGAGCTCTAGTAATAACCAAATTTGTCCCAGATGTATAGCATGTAAGTTGAGGAGATACTATAAAAATCCTAATTGGGTTTTATTAAGGTTTTAAATTTTTCCAATAAGTCATTCTTGGAAGGATGCTCTTGATCTCAGTGGCGTATACTGGTTTGATGGCTTGGGTTACCACCAACTTTTATAACACATTATTATTATTATTATTATTATTATTATTATTATTATTATTATTATTATTATTATTATTATTATTATTATTATTATTATTATTATTATTATTATTGGGGTTTAGTTCCACGTTATTATACACTCTTCAAAATAAGAAAAACACTAACAAAAACCTTTCCTTTTATCAAGTAAATAAATATGATTTTCTCTTCACTAGCAAGACTTATATTATCTTATTAGTATTACGAAAAAAACGACCACGCATTTCTACCTTCATTTGTTGCATGAAGTATCCCTTCATTTTGTATTGGATAAGTGGTAACCCTATCCAACAGAGTAAATGGAAGCTGTCCAAGTAATAAATAAAGAACGCTAAAATATGCGATTAACCAACGAAGGAGCCTCAGTCTGTAAGAGCCTTGGCAACGAAACGCAAATAATAAAACAAGTATTTATAAGAGCTATGCGAGCTATTGCAAAATACTATAAAACAAAATTTTCGTTGTGTTGACGCAAACCGCTACCGAAAGAGGCTCAAGGTGTCCCAGACAATTCCCAGAGACCCCTAAAATGCCTTTAGTGGGGTAGGGTAACCGAAGAATCTTGCAAATCGTGATACAAACATGCCATTTGGTGACGTGGTAGACCAGTACTTAAGGATAAAATTTAGATGTAGACCCCAAACATCAAACCCTTTATTTGCCCCTGTGACGTCATCATACAACATGGCCGCCCGGACATTACAGAAACACCGTTTCTCACAGTAAAATCTAATAAAATTGTGATTACAAACGATTCACATCAAATTTTGAATTCCTATTACTCATATTTGCTAATAAAAGGTACATTTTTTGTCACTGAATGCTGTAATTAGTATTATACAGGGTGAAACAAAAGTCCGTTGAAATCGGCCAACTCCATTATTATTGGAGAAATAAAGAAAGGTAAAGAGAGAAAAATTGTTGGAAATATGTCATCTTCAATTTAATATGTTGCAACCTTTAAAACTGGGCGGAGTACCTGGACCTCAAGTAATGGAACTATAATAGTCAAAAGTCCAAGTATATATCTGAGTGAGGGAGACGTTGCAGAATTGATTTACGGTGTTTGCTTACAGAATACAGAAGATGATGGAATGTGTTTGGCTAGGGCTGCATTGATCGTGCGGAAACACATGTTTAAAGCTTTCCCACAATTCAATGGGCATTTTACCACAGCTTGCCAGGAGCAATCAGTTCCACAATCACTAGTAACACTTATACGGATGATTCTTGAAGGTCCTAATATCGCAAATGAAGAAACTGTTAATGTAAGCCGTGCTGCGCTGTCAGTGTCTCAGTTACTCCGGTTTAACGCAGTGAGACGAGAAAGAAAGCAAGGACAGGGAAATGTACGCCATCCACTATCTAGCGAGACTCCCCTGCCCCTGTACATTGGATTAATGATCCATTCAAAAACGCAGAACAGAGGGATTATAGATAGACTGAATAAAGTAGCTGTGAGTGTATCATATGATCGAGTTCGGGAGGTATCGGTCACCATGACCAATGTACTGTGTGAACAATTTGAAACTAAGAAGAGAGTACATCAAGATAACCTTCAAGCTGGCGTTTTTACTTGTGCTGCCATAGACAATATCGATCACAACCCGTCGTCAGCAACCTCTACGCAAGCATTTCACGGCATAGGGATATCTATAATTCAGCCATCTTATCCTCGCAGCGATACTGGGATTATAATTAACAAGTGGTCTCGCAAATGCAAAGGTGACTTGCCTGCATGGTTCACGTGCCTCTTTCTACCGTTAATAGTGTTGAATTACCGCTACAGGAAGATATTTTATCAAATATGTGGTTGAAAGCAATCGAGATTATTGACAGAGAACGGCAGTATTTCCGAAGAACATATTACCTGGGCAGCTTTCCATTCCCAGCAACTTCGTGGTAAGATTCAACCTACAAGTCGACGTGTTCTACTACCCTTGTTGCCAGACTCCATAAACTCGCCTGCCATGATTCGTCATTGCTTTGATATAATCATTCAGACTGTGTCATCACTTAATCCTTCCCAAGTCCCCGTGGTTACCTGTGATCAACCCGTTTTTGCTATAGCGAAGCAAATTCAGTGGTCCCAGCCTCTTCAGTATGGCGAAAACAACATGTTAGTTATGATGGGTCCACTTCATATTGAAATGGCAACCTTAGAAATGTTGAGTAACTGGTTGGCTGAGAGTGGGTGGACTAATCTTCTAGTGGAAGCAGGAGTAACCACTGCTGGAAAAGCAGATAATTGCTTAATTGGATTCCACATGAAGCGAGCGAGATATGCTCACGAAGTGACATCTGCAGCCCTATACATAATGCTGAAGAAAGCATACTCAGAGAGTGCATCGCCTGAATGTCCCCAAAGAATTGAAGAGTGGGTTAAAATTAGACAGAATGAATCCGTTCAGTTTAAATACTGGTACACAGCATTGGAACTTGAAATGCTTCTCTTTAGACTCTTGCACAGCTTGCGTTCTGCATATTTTGAACTCTACATCAGTTCCCTATCAGAGTTGTGTCCCTGGATGTTCGCCTTGGACCACACGCACTACGCACATTGTATGCCAATATTTGTTAAGTCATTACAGGAGCTCAGTTGCAGACATCCTATCATTTATGAAGAGTTTGTGCGAGGAGGTTTCGTTGGAACTAAGACAAGTCGTCCTTATTCTTGTATGGGTCATGATCAAATACATGAACAATGCAACAAAGTCGTCAAATCTGAAGGTGGAGCAGTTGGAATAATTGACAATCCTTCAGTGCTCTTGAAGTGGATGGTGTCTGGTCCAGTTATTGCCAATCCCATTTCCAATTTTGAAGAAGAATACAGATTGTTACTTGATGAAGGCGATTGTCAGACATCACGAAGATACTGTGGCTGCTAATAAACGATTTGTAAAAGATGTCTCAAGACTAGTGTGTACATTTTCAGAAGACGACAGAAATCCTTTCACGCAAGACGGCACTGACCTTGTAAGCATAGTGTCTGACGTCATTATGAGCGAAGATGCACTTGCATCAGTGTACAATGCTGAAAAGCTCGGCAGAGACCAGTACGACAGCTTTAAAAAAAGAACGCCTAATACAGTGCAGTAAATCAATTTTTGAACCAATTCATCGAAATAATCTAGCCCTCCACCGTAAACAAATCACAAAGACCATTGTCGCACACCGCAAGGTTAATATCATGAAAAATGATTGTTCTCTTTTCAGCCGAATGTTTATTGCTTGTCAGAGCCGACAAGGCGATCTTTCTGACTTCTTTGCTCATGAAAATTTGGAGTATCCTTCATCACTTTCTGACGATGGTTTCATTCGCAAGGGAACTAAGTCAGATGTTACGTGCCTGGAAAAGTTCGGAGATTCCCAGCATAATGCTCCCCAGGCCACATGTGTGATACTTGATGGTTCTGCTGTCATACGCATGTTGAAACCATCTCCTACAGAGATCTTTCGAGATTACTTTGATACGAAAGTGAAACCATATATATTATCAATCCTCACGGACAAAACTAGAGTGGACTTTGTTTTTGACCGCTATCTTCCAGGCAGCCTGAAAAGTGAAGAGCGTCGAAAACGAGGGATTTCACCACGAGAACGAGTTGGGGACTCTACTCGGATTCCTAAAATTGGACCATGTTTCTGCATAATGAAGATAACAAAAAAGGGTTATTCCAACTCATTGCAGACTTCTTGTCAAATATTGGCACACCAGAAGGCAAGACTGTGGTCTGCACTAAAGACACTGGCATATGGAGCACGCCCAATGTTGATGTTTCCAAACTCGCACTCTGTACACATGAAGAAGCCGATACGCGACTACTTCTGCATGCCAAACAGGCCAGTGATTCTGGTCACAAATCGATTATCATCAGAACAGTTGATTCTGATGTGGTGGTGCTAGCTTTACATGCCTTTCCCAACCTAATCCTGTCTCATCTATGGATTGATTACGGAGTTGGAAGGAATCGAAGATACCTTCCTGTCCATGAGTATGCAAAAGAGCTTGAAACCAATATTTGCAAAGCAATTTCATTCTGGCACGCATTCACTGGCTGCGATACGGTATCAGCCTTTGCAGGACGTGGGAAGAAAACAGCCTGGGAAGCTTAGAAAGCAAACTCATATGTCACTGATGCATTTGTGGAGCTTTCACAGTGTCCTTCAAAAATTGCATCCAGTTCTTTTAGAGAAGTGCAGCGCTTTACTGTGTACTCGTATGATCGCAGCAGCAACGCAGAGAGTGTTAACGAATGTCGGAAAATGCTCGTCACCAAGAAAGGTTCTTCACTGAAAAGTGTGCCTCCAACTGAGGGAGCACTTCTTCAGCATGTGAAACGAGCAGCGTTTCAAGGTGGACATATTTGGTCTCAGTGGCATAAGTTAAAACCTAATATACCCGATCCTCAGCAATGGAGCTGGAAGAAAGCTGGTGCTTCATACTCACCTTTATGGTCTTTACTGAAACAAATGTCTTAACACTGCCAAGAGCTTGTTCACTGTGGGTGTAAATCACTGTGTTCGCGTGCATGTAAATGTGCTAAATTATTTCTTCCCTGCACACCATTGTGTGTGTGCGATGGTCAGTGTCAAACAATTACTTCCAATAGAAATTAGTGGTCTATGAGTGACGGAGGTATGTTAATGTTAGAGGAAAGAAATATCGTGTAATCTGCACACTCTTGATAATCTTGATACGAGAGGCGGCTTGTGAGGGAAGTTGCACCGGTAAAAATTATTGTTTTTTTCTCTTCAAATTAAGTAAAAAAAAAGTTAATATAATAATTGTTATATATAACAATCAGTAAATTAGGAAAGTTTCCATCTGTAAGTTTTAATAGAAAAATCCAAATCTTACCTGTGACTTCCCTCGCGAGCCGCCTCTGCTTAATACTCGTTATATAGTGATACTTTTTTTCTATTATGGCAATGTAGAAGACTTTAATCAAGACATAATTCAGTTCATCACATCAAAATATAGAATGTATCGTTTGTAATCAACGGTTTATGCGCCTTTACTGTGTTTCTGTAATGCCCATGTCGGCCATGTTGTATGATGACGTCACAGGGGCAAATAAAGGGTTTGATTTTTGGGGTCTACATCTAAATTTCATTCTTAGGTATATATCTACTACATTACTAAGTGGCATGTTTGTATCATGATTTGCAAGATTCCCCTATCTCGTGACATTACCCTACTCCACTACTTGTCATTAATCGTATAATTTCCCTTTAGTCTTCGCTCACGCTCAAGAAACCGATTTCTCTGGAGGCAACTGCTGTTACCTGGCAGCCCGTTTGTACGGTGTGGGCGGAGGTGGAGCGAAGGGGAATGCGCTGATACAATTTTTGTTGTAGTAGCTAGAGAATGGTTTCGAGAGACAGATTGCGTGCAAAGAAGTTAGCGGATACATAAAATTCTCAGAAATTTATATCATTGAAAGAAGATACTAAAGTACAAAATTATCAATATACTTTAGTTTATATTATTATAACTTTATTTTGTAATATTCTAGGGCTACCGCCGGTAGGCCCGGTAGCCCACAAAATACGCCACTGCTTGATCTTATTAATATTCTACTTTACAGGACTCACTGGGGCATTTCTTAGACATCGCAGAATAGAATAAGAATATTCAAGGTTGTCATCCCACGCGACACACCCAATGTCGTTAAGATCTCTATCTGAAGCTATTTTTAGAGGTTCAAGTCCAGATATTGTAAACATGTCTTATAATGTAACAAACAGTGTTAACATTTCTATGTACTTAAGTGAACCGTACGTCTTTACTTCACTAGCCGTACCTAGTATGGTACCTAGTATGTACGAACTTTATGTCTCTCTATTTTTCACAATTTTAGTAACTGGATTCGATTTCTTTGTGCTCTGAAACCCGAATAGTTCAATATAACTTCATTATGCCTTCATCAATTTTATAATAATTATATTGAAAGTGTACGCTACTTACGAATGTTTCGAATTGATAGTCGATCACCGTGATTGATGTATTCCTACTTCCAGTTGTATACTGAAGCATAGCATTGGTTAATAAATTCAAAGACAGAGTCACCGAACTTTGCCATTTATATAATGAAAATAAAGCAGTAACATTCTCTGAGTCATTAAAAATGGCAGCAACAACATAACGACGCCAAAATTCGTATTCATCCTTTTCGGCTGCATTAAGAAGATCTTGTGTCACATTATTAGTAGAGTGAACGTTTGCAACTGGCTCAAGTAATTGGCGGTAGTAGCTTCCTGGACCTTCCTTGCCATCATCTTCATCCTCATAAAAAACGTTCGTATGCCCATATTTACTGATTGATGCTGTCTCAGGAACTTCTACATCATACCTCTCTGGGAATTCAGTAGCAATGAGAACCATTAGAATTATCCATACAATAAGAATTGCAACCTGAATGAATAAGAAGAAATAGATGTCAGTTTATAAAATATGAACAAAATAACGTTGAAGCATGGACGGCAAAAATAAAAAAAAATCACTTGATAGAATATATTAAAATTGTGCACTTAGAGACTTTCTTATACAGAATCATTAAAGTAGTTTGCTAATCATATTAAGCTTCCTCGGGTGAATAAATAAGTATTGCATTGTTAAATTCCAGGATATTGGCCGTAGAGTTACATGGTGTTTTCAAGATAAATTCTAAATATCAATTATTTCGGAATGCGTTAAGAGGACACAATATTAGTTACTTCCTACAGACATATTCTACTACAATGCAAGCAAATGATTAAATTTTGTAAAACTAGAGGGACTTACTCTGAAGTATTGTTTAACGAAACACAAACAACTTTTCATGTCGATTGTACTGAACTGTTGATTCGTAATGGATTGATGCTGTATTTATTACAACAATCTCATCGTTTGTGTCAGCAAAATTTTTGGTCGTATTCAATGTTGCCACGCTTGGTACAATTGTACCAAATTCAGCCTTCTTTATCCTTCATCGGCCCGTTGGTACCACGCTGGCATTTTCAGCCCCTTTTGCGAAAAAGTTGGTACACTTCTACCCATTTAACAAATACTTGTCACATTTTCAAAAGTGTCAGTAAAACTTCTCCTACACCTGTGTGTTACGTGTATGTGTACTGTGTTACTGCACATGAGGTGTGATGTTATACGTTTTATGTTTCTGTATGTGTATTATGTGTATGTGTGCTGCACTTGTTAGAAATAATAGATACCATTGTGACTTAACATGATTAATAATGTGTTGTGATGGCTTTCAGGGAAGGTTCTAAGACCCTGGACCGGTTTGACTTTTTTTTTTTTTTTTTTATTACAAATGTCAGTTTACTTACCTTATATTCTTACAGCCTCTTATTCTCCTTGAAATAGGAAAGAATAAGGTGCAATAATTTATATTTTAATATTTTATTATGACGTACAGTTTACACACGAACTCGAAGGTAATTGATATGTTCTTCGTGTTATATATTTTTTCATATATGGCCATAATACCATAATACTGTTTGGTTTATTGGTCACTTTGAAATAGAGGCACGTTTGGTTTCCTTACAATACATACTGAAGATGATAAGTGTTTTCCCTTTTAATTTGCGGCCTCTGTTATATTTCCTACGTGCGAGAAAAGTTTTATCTACTAGAAATAAATGCTAGTTCGGGGTCCTCCTATTTGGATGTTTTTAAAAATTAATTTTTAAAAGAGTACTTTCTTGATTTGGACTCTTGGAAGAGGGGAAGGAGTGTTCTAGAACTTTACTTCTTTATAAAATAATGAATTCAGCCCGTTTTGTGTCAATTTGGTACTATTTTTCAGCCCACTCCAGAGCTAGGACTGTGGCAACACTGGTCGTATTATTAGGGTCAGGATTTATAAACATATTCACCTTAAAATGAAAAAAAAAAAAGTACGATAAATGAAAATGAGTATTTGTTCCCAATTTCGAGAAGTACAATAAACATATTTTATATATAATCACAACTACTTAATTCTGGTTATAGAAAAGGAAACATCTATCAGAGAAAACATATGTAGCTCTCATGTACTTTCTAAACCGTTTTTAAATTCTGAGATAACTTACAATATGTACTGTGAATTATTCCAAAATATAACAAAAAACGAAAGAAAAAAACATGAAGCTTAAATTACAATAGAACCACAAATAATTTCACTAGTTTTCTTTTGATTTGTAATTTTATATTTTACAACAATAGTTTATAGAATAAAAATGGGAAATCTGATTTCATATAAGGTAATATGAACATGTTAGATTAACTTTTCTTTCATATTCATTTAACATTTTCACTGTTGGTGCAGCTTTCATAAATATTGTAAAACAGCACAGAAATTTCCTAAACTGCTCCAGGAATGAAGTATTTCCCCTACACTTTTCGAGTTATGTCTTCCTATTTTTCAAATATAAGATGAAAAATGTTATATGATGCGATGAAGAAATTACATATTTTATGGTTGAAATAATTGAAAGTTACGTCTCATGCAATGTATTTACAGGGTGTCTCGAAACAACACCAACAACATTTGTGAGGTGATTCCTGACACAATGATAAGGTAAAAAGTATAGACCAACCTGGGTGCACAAATGCTTCCTTTCGGAGTTATAGGCTGCCAAAATCATGAAAAAATGAAATTTAAAGGTACATATTTCCAATACTATAGGATCTACTGTAGTCGGGTCAAGACTTCACTTAGGAACTAATATGTGAGCTATCAAAAAATACATGTTTCAAAATCCTGCAGTACTGAGTTTGACAATTTTTATAGAGGGAGTTTGGCTACGGGCATATAATTTGATATATTTACCAACTATTAGCGTTTAAATACACAAAAGTAATGGGAAAAAACATCTAAGTATAGAAAGTGTTACAAAAATGTGTCACTATATTTTGAGAACAGTTTCCTCCCATCAAAATAAGAAAAACGTTCATACGGACCTGTGCTCAAAAGTAGGTAGTTTCGGAGTTATAGAGTGCCGAAAACGTGAAACAAGTGAACTTTAAAATTTCATAGCTCCACTACTATGGGGCTCATCGTTAGTCGTGTCAAGACATCGCTGAGGAACTGGTATGTGAACCATCCAAATATCCATATTTAAGAATGCTTCAGTACTTGCACACCAATTTTTAGAGCGGTCCTATAGTAGTAGAACTATGGATTTTTAAAATTCATTTTTTTCACGTTTTCGGCAACTACGAAACTATGCACTTGCGACCAAAGCTCCAAATGAACTCCTTTCTTATTTTGATGTGAGGAATCTATTCCCAAAAAATTGTAACAAATTTTTGTAACACCTTGTATAAATATAGAGAAAGAAATACTGTAATACTTTTGAATGAAATATCTTTTTTAAATAAATAAATAAATAAATAAATAAATCTGTTCCAAGAATGTATTTTCATACAAATTTTGTTTTCACTGTCTTCACTTTTTTTGATATTGATATAACTTGAATCAATATCAAAAAAATTTACTTACAACATTATACTTTATGATATTTATCACCTATGTAGCTGTATTCTGCCTAATAAAGAAAAAAAAAGTAGAGTATACATCATGAATTTGATTTAAAACGCTTTTATGAAATTAACACAAAGAACTTATATTTTTTAACTTGGAAAGCTTTGTCTTTTATACTCATCATAGAATGTAAATTAAGAGTTTGTTAGCATGAAGTAAGCGAAAAGTTTCAAAATGTTTATAGTTATGAGTCTAATGAATCTACACATCCACGACCGTGTTCCATAGACGAAAAAGTACCTCCACCGTCCTCTCTGACGTGGAACAGAGCGTTTCTATTGAGATAGCGCGCAGGATTTATTTCATAATTGTATGTTTGTTTGTGGAATACGCAGATATATATATATATATATATATAATTCTTTATAGTTCCCCACAAAGTATTGTCCAGAGTGCAAAAATTAGGACCTACTGGTGGCTACGATAATGACATTTGACATTCGTAGTGCCGCATCCAATCCAGCGACTTGGAAACCTTGAAAATTTCTTATCCGGGAAAGTCTGAAGTGTGACAGTGCGTCATTCTTTTGTATTCATACTCGTTTTGTTAAATGGTTTCGTAGACATTAATAAGGATCGAAGTTTTAAAAAAATCCGTCACTGATTTGAACTCCAAGCAATAGGAATTACTCTTGAGTCTCAAAGGAAATACACACCTTGCTCCATGTAAATCTGGTAAATTTGAGGTAAGTGATCGTTAAAGACTTTTGTTTTGAGACGGGATAAATTTACTCCTAATCCCTGACTGTTTTCAACTCTTTTACGAAGTTTGAAAGAAAAAGCATGTCATATTTCATGAAAATTGGGTGAGTTTTAAGGTGAGTTATCATTAAACATATTTTTTTTCTCAAACCATTCCTGCATATGATTGGTTTCAATCCTGAGTAATAATGATAAGTTGTAATTCTCACAAACACACGCTATATTTTGTAGAAATTGAAAATTCTTACAAAATCAGTTCTGAAACATGGGATAAATTCACCTCTTTATTGTTGATCTATTTTAACAATCAAACAACAGAGTTCATCAGAGGATTTAAAGAAAATGTGCAACCTATTTTAACAAAATAGCATATGTTTTACGAGCATAATGTACAGGAGCATACACACTTTCAAATTGTGTTGAATTTCCTTCCGTTTACTCCTCTATTCTTCAGCAATATCAGAATTGAATTGCAATCTGTCTGTTTTGGAAGTCCCAAAGACAGCACACATAAAATGTAAATAAAATAGCACAAACTTCACAAAGGTAGCATGGAAAAAAACAAATACCTATTGTTTCGAGTGACAGAATCTCGCTCAGGTTTCCTTTAATGTTAGACACGCCGTGCACCGTAAAAGCAAGTGAAATATATTTCTTTAAAAGCGGGGAGAAAATTAAGCCCCTTACATTAACCGATTTCAACCACAAGCAAATTTTCAAGTTTCAAAGAAGTCACACGCCATACTTCATGAAAATGCGATAATATTTAAGGAAATAATAATAATAATAATAATAATAATAATAATAATAATAATAATAATAATAATAATAATAATAATAATAATAATAATAATACATATCCCAAAAAGTTTCGCTAAGACCGGTTTTGATAATGGATTAATATGTGGATTGTAGAATGCATGTGACTTTCTCTACGAATAGGTATTATTTCGAAGAACAGAATGACGTCAAAATGTGCGGAGGTGCGTTCTCGAAGTTTCCGTTGTTGGTTGGAAAATATAGAGACTCCCTGTACAGTTTAATAGCAATGAAGGTGAAAACATCACGATAGACAGTGAAACGAAATTTGAAAACTTCAGGGACATTAGCTATTCATATTTTATTTATAGCGCGAATAAAAATCAATAACTGGAAGAATGTGCGGTACAACGTACATAAACTTAGAACGAAAAGTACTGAGACAAATCAAGAAGACTCCATCGTTCTCGCTGCATGATTTGGCCATAAACTGTGAAACAACAAAATTTACCATTGAACGAATCAGTAAAAGGAATAATGTAAAGCCTTATGCCAAAGAGATCAATTCAACAACGAAATGTTAATACTAAACGAGGAAAACTTATATCGCTTATTGTTGACTAAAAGGAACCACTGCTTATGTTAGACGACGAATCTTGCTCCAAATATGATCTTCCACACTGTCAGAACTGCAGAATTTTACTGCCGTAAATAGTACAAATCAGATTTCAGATAGTGAAGAGAAATTACCATTAAAAAAATGGTTCCAAGGTGTTTGACTAGCAGGCAGATTGTCAGTGTGGTGAGAGAAGCGCATTCTTTTTCCGTAAAGTCACAATCAATGCACCTTTGTATGTTACACGTTGTCTTGAGAAATATCTAGTACCTTTCCTGCTGAAGCACCTTGATGCATTACTATTCTGATCAGATTAAACCACAGTACACTATTTGAAAGTAACATGTGAGTAGTTAACGACGTGCAATTTGTGCAGGAAAAATGCAACCTCCTCCCTCAACTTACCTGAACTTCGTTAGATTGAGTGATACTGCGCAATCGTGAAATAAAGATAATGTGAAGGGTAAGGGGGGAAAAAGAAGAATGTCACAAAACTGCATTTTCGAGAAAACGGAGTTTTAATATTGAAAACCGCGTAAAAAAGAATAGGGTAGTCAAATCTTTCGCCCCTTTTTACGTGAACATTTCTACATCTACGCGTGCATGGCATATAAAGTCAAATAGTACAAAGAGTCACCAACAGATAGGACAAAGCATCCGATAAAGCACATACATGGATATTCCTTGTTTTTTTCCCTTACACTTCATGTGAGGCAGGTAAATATGCTGAAAATTTCACATCCTTCAGAAAGATGTGGTTGCAAGGCAACAAACAGATAGTTAAATATAAAACTGTGGTAAGAGAAGCTTGAGTTTCTTACTATAACTTAAAAGTATATACTTATGTTTAACTTAAGCGAATAATACATATGTACCCCTCCCCAAAAAATTATCGTTATATTCTTCTCCAATCTCATTTTACACTAAACGTGTGCAAACCTTTCTAAGACAGGCCTTAATAATAACATAAATTTGAAAAAAGGTATCCCAATTAGCTTAGAGTCATTTCTAGCCAAATCTCTTTCCCACTGTGAATCCCTGTTGATGCCACTCGTTTGCATATGTCTTTTGTATATCATCATCAATGTGACGATGTGTTTATTTCAAATAACTTCAGTTTTTTAAAGACATTACGCAATCTTCTTTCTACAAAATAAACAAAGGAGAAAGACTTAAGACGTCAAATTCAAAGCTAGTAATCTGAAAACGCTTACCAAAGCTCCAAACGTGAATTTTCTCATGTACGTGTATTGCGCCTTTTTCCGAAGCATGGCTCTAAAACGCTGAATTTGTAATTTTAGTCCAGTAACTTTATTTGAGTTTTCAGCTATAAATAAAGTAGAGATATATTTTAATTGGTAAAGAAACTTAATAATAAGTTACATTTTATTTGTACTCTTTTTTTACTCTTTTGAGTAATTGACATACTGTAACTGTATACTGGACGAAGATATAAATTGTGTATTAATATATGAGATCTGTAAATGTTGAGTGAAATAAATATACTGTACAGAAGACAGTTAACAACGACATTTGAAGATTTGGAGCTTCAAATGTTCAGATATAGTCCACAGAGAGAAACAAATACAAACTAAAAACCTTCAATTCAAACTTAAGTTGCAGATAATTTACAGTGTTAATTATATTAATCTTGAAATTGATATACAGTAGTCAATTTTTAAAGCCACCCTAATTCATTAGAAACATTGAGAATATCAATAGATAAACAATATTAATGACGCTATAATTAGTCATGATTGCTCATCTTTCTAATGGCAGTAGTATTTATTCCATCCATTTATCACATCTACACGATACCAGACATAACAAAAACTAGAAAAGTCAATGTAAGTTGTATAAAAATAAGTGTAGAAGACCTTAACTTCATTCTTGTTTTAAAATTACCACTAGCTTACAAGTTATTTCCTTTCTTTAATGAGTAATTTAAAAAAAATATTCAGTTAATTTCTTTCAGCTAATACTTTCTTTAACCGGTTTTCGTCTTTACTATTTTGAGATTACCAGCTGATAAGTTGCACAAAAGATTATTTGGATTGAGTACTCTATTGGCAATCGTTCTTTGTGTGTTTCTAAATAAAAATGATCTTCAAGATTTTGGCGTGACTATGAATTTTACTGTATAATTTTCCTTGTGATCTCACGAATTTCAAATGAACAAATTCCCGGTAAGGAAAGATCTAGCAGTAACTATAGTCTTTGCTTTCATGTATATTTCAAATATGATTGCACTTTTAACACGATTTCCGCTAAAAATAATACAGTAAAATACATCAAAATACAAAAATGTGTCTTGTTATACTCTAGAACTTTTGTAACTACTATTTCTATGCCACAAAATAACGAATATAATATATTCGACCCTTTTTCTCATTATAACTTAATATAGTAATTGCTTTTATCACATCATTTCTATGTAATTAAAATTCATTGGATTCTGCACCTCCTCCCTCACCCGCTAAAAAGAACGTGTTAGTATGTTGCTTGAGTTAACTACCGAAAGAAGCACATCCATCTCCTAGGCAGGGGCGGCTTTAGAATTTTAATTTTGGGTAGGCCCGCTCCATCGTTTATGGATACATATACACATTTGATTGATTAATGACAGTAAGAAATTACTTTTACAGTGGTGGTTTATGCTATTTGTTAAATAATTATCTATCATTAATATAAATAGTGGAAAATATATTCACTCTTTATTGTACCTTTTAACATTTATATATATTTTGAATATTTTTTGGGTAGGCCTGTGCCTACCCGACCTATCCGCTGAAACCTCCACTGCTCCTGGGATTTGAAAAGGACCTCTGAACATAAAGACCACAATTCTCAAATGCATGTACCACCTGGCTACACCTTTAACCTTACTGAAATTCACATTTTAATTTAGTGAAACTTTTTTTATATGTTAATATTTACTTTAGAGCTTTAAGAATCATCGTCATCATAAGTAATCTGTCAGCATTGAGAGGTCAGTTACTGCAAATTGAGAACTTGCACTACAGTTCTTAGCTAATCTCTCCGAACTATAGCAATTACTCTTTTTAACATTTTCTATAAGTTATAATATCTTTCTCTTCTTCCTTCCGTCATGCCCTTTAGGATGCAGTTTCTTCTTAGACATAGGCCCAGCCAGTTTCTCTTCTTCTTTTAGTTCCATTCAAAATTGTTCTTTTCTCCCCAACTACTCTTTGTAGTTATTCATTACTTTTCCTTTCAGCCCATCTACTGTAGTATTCTCCATTCTCCAGCACACCCACATTTTGAATACTCTTCGTCAATTTTCTTTGCTTTTACATAGCTTCCCTTTTCCTGGCCCATAGAACACCGTACTTATATTTGATTAGTGTCTGTTTTTTTTTTCTTGGTAACTTTTCAATTAATTACTCAGAATATACTCTTTTCTTCCTAATCATGTTTCAGTAATTCCTATCCTTGCATTCATTTTATGTTTTCAATTCATGTCTTTACTGATAATACTAGCTAGGTACTGAAAACTAGTAACCCGTCTTACTTGCCCCCCTTCTACTTTTGTATATTATACGTACGGACCGCTTTTTAACGATCACTATTGCTTTGGTGAGATAGCGTTTTAAGAAAAGGTATGTTGTAATACCTGCATCACTTACTTTAGTACTGAAAATTATTTTTATGGCAATTGCTGCAGTATATCAACATTGTTTCTAAATTCAGTTTCACTAAAAATGAAAAAAAAACTTTCCGCAGATTAAGAAAATATTATTTTCCCATTCTGCTTTAGTCATGAAATGAGCACAAGAAAAAAAAAGTAATATAAGTGCAAGAATATTGAAAAACTGTCGCTTCAAGACTCATTGCACAAAATTAGGATTTATTGTGCTCTACAGTATTTTAAAATGATTTCTGAATTCCACGATTTCTTTCAGCTTAATTTTATTTGTGTTATGGGTTGATTTCATGGCGTATAAGGGAGTTTCTCCTAGAATTAATGCAATATAATGTCTAGAATGGTATTTCGCATATTTCAACAGTTGTGCTACCTAGATTTTGTCAGCAATTACATTTTTATTCTATATTCCTATAACTTTTTCAAAGCGAAAGTAATAGCTACAATACTCACTATTATGCCTTACTCCTTTTTCACAACATATATCTGGTACTTCTTCAGACGATTGTTTTCCGTTGTTTAGGTCATCATTTTTATTTGTTTCTCCTGCTCTGTTATTTAGAAAAAGAACAGTTTTTTTGTCAATAGCATTTTTTAAAATTTTATATAATTTAAATATCAAAAGCAATTATCTTACACTATTCCATGAACATTTGTTGCAATGAAAGATAATCTAACCTTACTCATTACTCTAAACTTCTGAAAAATCTTAAAAAAAATATATTTTAGATATTCGCTCCCTCCTCTTCGATGTGATCCTATACAATCCCCAATTACCGTATTTGCGCGAATATAGCTCCCACCTGAACTTTTGACATGAGATTACAGAAAAATTAAATCTCAAATATAGGCCGCACTACTAAATTTACGAGAAAGTTCAATTAAACAGTATTTTGAGTTGCATCTCTCTCCCTCCCCTTCTTCAACTCTCGCATAACTAAAGGTGACTCATCACCAACAGGACAGTTTCAGTAGGAAGCTGAAGTAGGAAGGTAGCAATTTTTGCGAACAAGTTAAGTTTTTCTGCTATTTTCTTCGTAAGTCTTTGATGGTTTACAAAAGAAGCTGCAGTATCTTGTAATTGTATTAATTTTCAACCCACAAGATACGTGTACATGCCATTTTGAAATTGACGATTTATGATCTGAGGGGAAAATCTCGATTATAGGCCGAACCATGATTTATCAAGCCAAAATTTAGAGAAAAAAAAGTACGGCCTATATTCACGCAAATACGGTATCACATCATGATAAATCATAAAACTAACTCACTCATTCTATGGTCTATAAAGCCCGAAGGTTCAATTTTGTATTCAGAAAAGCTGTTTATTGAGTCCTATTCTTAGCGAACTGAATGTAGTTTCTACTTTGCATTCCTATTTCTGCGAGATACATTTTCGGAGAGTGGAAAGACAATCAAATCAAGGCAGAGGAAGGCTGGAGAGGATGCGGAGAAAGGAATGAGTCTATGGACTGTGTCTCAATCACAACTTTGCTGAAGGCTTTGTCTAACACGTGCTTAAATTAAAATGTAGTGCAAGGTTTTGTAGCATTGCTCACAGTATTGTACCTAGTGCTGGGCACAAAAACCGGTCTTCGGTTTCTGGACCGTTTTTCCTCCGAAACCGGTTTCGGTTTTTCGCCGAATTTGGTTTCGGTTTTCTCCGAAGCCGGTTTTGGGTTTTCTCCAAAAATCAGTTCGATTTTCTCCAAAACCGGTTGTTTTTCATCGAAACCGTTTTCAGTTTTCCAAAACTGGTTCTATTTCTTATCAGAATGGTGTTTCGTAGTTCTCCAGAAACCAATTCCGTTACCACAGAAATAGTTTTGTGTTCGGTGAAAACCGAACCGGTTTCGGAGAAAACCGAAATGTCAGTTTTTCCGATTTCGGTTTTTCTAGAAACAGGTTTCCAGTTTTTATATATATATGAAAAAAGTTTTGCCGATCCCTGGTTGTCCTATCCTCTGGTTGCGGTGTGGCCGGCTTTAATATGGCCCTCCAATCTGCGCCTAAGTGTTCCTAATGATCTTTTTCCGATTGAGAGAAATTTTGAAATAAGTTTTCTACTTTCTTCCATTCTACTGTAGCTACACGACCTACCCACCTGAACCATCTACACTTAACAGCCTAACAATGTTAGGTAAACGATATAAATTATGCAGTTCCTTGTTATTAAACTTCCGCCATTCTCCCCGTTTATCTTGAGTCCAAACGTTTGCCTCCGGACTTTATTCTCAAATACTTTCAGCCTGCGTTTTTCCCTCAAAGAAAGCAACCCTATTTCGCAACCATACACACTACAGATATATTTATCGTTTTATATATTTTAAGCTTCAAATTCTTCGACAGAATTCGCGATAACAAAAGAGTTGGCACTGAATAAGAACAAGTTTTGATCTGTTTATTATTAATTCAAGATATTTGAAAGTATCAATTTCGTTGAAAGTATTACTTGATATTTTAACGTATCCATAATTTGCAGCGTTACCATCATTACAAGTTTCCATATATTTAGCTTTCTATCCATTTATTTCTAAATTCATGTCCCCGCAGGTATTTAATGAAACCTCTGCATTTTTTTCTATTGTCTTTGTATCATTTTTTATTAGATTGATATCATCAACATAAATCTTACCTGGTGAATATCATTCAGCTCTAGGCCCTAGTTGCTATGTTTAATTTTCCTTATAGCATATTCTAGTACAAAACTGAATAATAATGGTAGTAACAACCTATATCGTTATTTCAGGCCATTCTTGTCATGGAATTTCGTGGACACAAATTTCCCTACTCTTAATTTACTTTGGGTTTCATTTAAGGACATCCTTGTTAATCTATGTGGTTGTTTGGTGTACCAAGTTCGGTAAGAATGTTACATAAGTTTCTCTCTTAACCGAGTCACAGGGCTTTCTGAAACTAATAAATAATTAATGTGTTAAGGTGTTGTATTTTCATTTCTTTTCGAGTATTTGGGGAATGGTAAATATCTGGTTGATAGTTGAATGATTTCACCTAAATCCGCACTGATAATCCCCAATAATTTCACCTCTGTATGGGGTCAATTTTGCTAACAATATTTCAGAGGATTTTATAGCATTTTATCAAAAGAGAGATGCCTCGATAATTATTACAATCAGATTGTTGCGTTTCTTGTGAATTGGAACAATGATTGATTTGTCCACTCTTATGGCGATTCTTCTTTGTTCCAGATGAGGAGAATGAATTTGTGTATCTCGTTTCACAATTTATCGCCTCCAGTTATAATTATTTCACTCGGAGATCTAACTTATTTACAGCAATTTATATTTCTGTTTGGTTAGATTCTGGAATATAAGTTCTGGTGTGTGTATTTCACTTTCTCAATGAACACTAATTTTTGCTGTTTGTTTAGCAAATGATCAAAATAAATTTTTACAGCTATTCAAAATACTATCCATTTTCGTGAGAAGTGTTCCCTTCGCTTTCTTTAATATATAAAAGCGAGGTTGAAAACCTTTCCTAAAAACTTCATTGATATCTTTGTACATGTCCATAATAAGCAAAAGATCATTGAAAAGCTGGGAGACCATAAATTTAGAGTGTATATTAAGCATTGAAAAAAGGATATAAAGCTCACGTGTCATAAGTAAAAGAAAATGATTATTAGGAGAAGTGTAAACTAGTACCTCCCATTATATATTGCAGAGATAAAGGAGATAATGGCAGTGTGGTAGTTACAGAAGAGGTCAAATTACCACTCGCAGTTAAAGTTAGAAATTTATTAGATAGAAAGAATAATTCGCACAAATATAATTTACACTTCCAGAATAAGACTATCGTTATCCTAAAATGTCAATTTTACAGGCAAGCAAAAAAAAAAAAAAAAAAAAAAAAAAGTTGTATCTAAAGAAAGTTGATTATGTTTTCTGTTTTAATGAATTTTAACGTTATTTGAATATATGTAGTTGTTTGTATAGTTTGTAGAGAAACCTTTTATTCTGAAATACATAAAAATTATAATTGTTATTCATTAAAATTGATGATAACTTAAAACCTACTTTGAAATACGACAGTCTTATTTCGGACGGTTGAATCCTTCTTGCTTCAGATATAAAAATGTAAACATGACAATTTCCAATGATGAATAAATGAACAAACTCGTAGAAAAACTTGAAATGTCATTTCATCCAGTATAAGATTGGGAATTTTGAGCAGATGTTGACATCAATGTTCCCTTTTCCCTGGCTATGGTCTTGACCATATCTTATGGTGCATACGAGCATGATATAGATAAGAACGAAAAAATCTAACTGTAAGAGATGAAACATTTATTCCATTCCTTTTACTAACTGAAGTAAAATTTTACTCTCATATTCCACCGGCAGGATTACCATTTAAAAATAAGCGTAGATGATGTGGTATTCACAAAAGAATACATGCCTAAGAAACACTTCTTCCATAGTTGTTATTGAAATCCCGATTCCAGCAATTCCAATTCCTTCTTTGTGATCTTCAAGGTATTTAAGTAATTCGGGGAACTTTCTCAACTGATCGGATGGAAGATGATAGGTCAACGTCGTGCTGCCATCAGCAGAGGTTCTTTTGGATTCAGGAATTATCCTTTGAATACCCTTTGTAAGGCTATTTATGTCGCAACTGATCTCCTTTGTAATATTTAAATTGTAACCAGTACCTATAACAGAGGTATTAATATTAATATCATTGATATGGATATTATAATATCAATAACATCTAAAAATATTAAGAATATTTGTTCAATATATTGTTCACTTATCCAAAATTTTTCAGACGTATAAGGGCTTGGCAAAAATATGAACAAGAAACATTGAATAAACCTACAAAGAAACAAAGAAGGATTTACAAACACAATTTAAATATTGAAAATAAAGAATAACCAAGAAACAAGCACATTCAATAACGAACAATGCACAAAAACAGAATTTCAAAAAGATCAAAAAATATTCACTATACTAAAATCTGCAGATTGTGTGAGCAACCATGCACGAAAACGAAATCTTTGAGTTTTACGTCCCAGGGTTATGCTGGTTAGGTTAAACGAGCCGGTGATGATCAGTAATGAATGAAATGGTGGAATGAAGAAAGTGGGAGGAAACGGTAAAACCCGAGGAAACCCACGCACACGGTGTTTGTCCACCACAAAGTTCACTTGGTGAGGGCTGGGATCGAACCCGGGACCCCAAGCACCAGAGGTAAACGCTCTATCACTGAGCGACGGCGGCCCACCAAGCATGCACGATTGGTAGATAGAGTGCGGAAGACGATTTGTGAAGAAAATGGTTTAATGTCACAATATATATGTTCTAGATAGGTGTTTTTAAGTTTTTTTTTTTTTTTTTTTTTTTTTTTTGTAATCCTGTGGCTTTAAGGATATTTTACATTTACATTGGAAATAAGCTTGGGAAAAATTAAGTGAAATATTGTATAGAAATTAATTTTAGTGAAACCTATCCTTAGAAACTTGTGTTTTCTGAACAATTTTGCAATTTCGCAAATTTTCTTATATAATTCAATGTAATTAAATCTGTATTAAACGGAACGTATTCAACATGGGAAGAGAAAACAACTATTCTTATTTTTCTTTTTTTTTCTTTTTCTTTTTTTGTAAGGATTGAAAAACAATAGCTGAGAGTAACTATTGAATACATAAAAGTGCAGAATATTGAAGGCTAATCCTAATAGAAATAGTATCCTGTATGTTTTCAGTATTTCGTATATTGTCTTCAAATGAGAGGTTTCATCTTTCAAGAAATGTTAGTAACGTTCCTTTTACTGGCACTTTTCTTTAAAAACGAGCTTTGCAAAGGGAATCTATACAATTATTAGTATTTTACAATGCTATTTTATATTAGAGTTATTATTATTATTATTGATATCACATGTTCAAATATTTAAGATTATAAATTTCTATTTGGTATAAATGTGGAATACTAAAATAGAAGTGTACGTAAGTATGATAAATATAAGATGTTGAAGTAATAGAAATTACTTCCTACACTATTTATATCACTACATTGTTTGGTTATCTGTATCCTAGAGTTTCATGTTATTATCTTAGAAAGAAATCTATGACACAAAAAATATAACAGTTCAAACCTTCCCCATGGCTGTGTAGTTAGTGTACTCGCCTTCGGCGCGGGAGCTTCGGGTTCGACTCTTGGTGGTAGTTCATGTGGATTGGATTCCATTTTAAGCTGTAAGTACACATTTCACATAGTTTCGGTGCTGAAAGGGTAACTAACCAACCAACCAAAAAATATAGTACGTTAACACAGATGTCGCTAAGAAGAAATCCACTCTATAAATACAGGGTGTTTCAAAGCAACATCGATAACGTTTGGGAGGTGATTCCTGACATCAAGATAAGACAAAAGCATAGACTAACCTGGGTGCAGAAATCCATTATTTCGAAGTTATAGAGTATAGAAAACATGAAAAAACAAACTTTAAAGGTCCATAGATCTAATACTACAGGGCTTACCGGATAGAGGTAGTTGGTGAGTACTTCAAATTATATGCCCATAGCCAAACTCTTTTCATAAAAATTGTTGGTGAGTACCACATGGTTCTGAAACATGTATTTTTGGATAGCACACATATTAGTTCCTCAGTAAAGCCTTGACCCGACTACGGTAGCTCCCATAGTATTGGAGCTATAGACCTTTAAAGGTTTTTTTTTTTTTTTCATGTTTTCGGCACCCTATAACTCCGAAATGACGGATTTCTGTACCCAGGTTGGTTTATACTTTTTGTCTTGTTTTGGTGTCAGAAATCTCCTCCCAATGTTGTCGATGTTGTTTCGAAACACTGTATTTCTAGTGTTTAAGCACAATATATAGGGCGTTCCGGGAATAAAACGATACTCCACGTACGTGTTCAGAATCTCAATACAAGAAAGAAGTTTATCTGTGACTTTGATTGAAAACGCCAAATTACGGAGAATGGGTCAATTTAAGGTAACCGCCTTAAGACTGATTCCAGCAATTAATTTAAATTGGCTCAACAACTTTCGTAATTAGACGTTTACGACCAAAGTCGCCAGGATAAACGTTTTTTTCTTGTATTAAGGTATTGAACACGTATGCGAAGATTGTCGGTTTATTCCCGGAAACACTGTATTTTTAATATATTTTTAATGAATAAGACAAATACTTCAAATCGTTTCAGTCAATAATACAACTTTTAACACCATATTCGTAACTTACAGAGTCTACGATAATACGATTACAATTTGTTTGTAATCTGGTACGCAGAACTCATACCAGTGTCTTCAGTACATTAATTACGAATGGCAGCTCGAAAAAATGAAATGAAATCTTTGAGTTTTACGTCCCACGGTTATGCCGGTTAGGCTAAAGGAGACGGTGATGATGAGTAATGAATGAAATGGTGGAATGAAGAAAGTGGGAGGAAACGGGAGAACCCCGAGAAAACCCACGCACACAGTTTTTGTCCACCACAAAGTTCATTTGGCGGGGGCTGGGATCGAAGCCGGGACCCCAAGCACCAGAGGTGAACGCTCTACCACTGAGCCACCGTGGCCCCCCCAAAATGGCAGCTCGAAATCATTATACAAGTATTTTCTTATTTATTATTCAAATTTTCAATATAGACACACTATATTTCAGACCTAGGTAGGTTTTCGTCAGGCACATGAAAAAAATAGAAAGTAGGAGCATAGCAAAGATAGACGAAAACAAACTTTAATCAGTCCCACGAGTAGGTAATTTTAAAATAGTATTCTCACAGAGACTTAATTCGTCGAACTGAGTTTGTTGAGTTGAATTTCAGTTTAGCGTCCCTTTTCAGCAGCGAGGCTATATGAGACGTGGACCTACTGATTAACGTGGAATTCGAACCACATGAGCTCCCGCCGGGAATCGAACCCGGGTCTCCCGCGCCAAAGGCGCGTACGCTAACCGCTTAGCCACAGAGGAGCTCGAACTGAGTTTGTTATTTCTGTACTGCTATGTTATATTGTATCCAAATTGCCAAGTCCTGGACCAATTCTCATCCTATATTCAGAAAAAAAAAAGCTACAATTTCAGTTCAATTTTTGTCTAGTAGATACCTGTCCAAATTTAATCCCAGATTCATAATCCTACTAAATATACAACTTCATCACGATGCTATCTCATTGTTATTTGTGTTAAATACAAATTTAACTTTATTAAATTAGGAAAATTATTATATTTTAAATATTTGCTCACTACAGAGGTCAGATGGTTACTTTTGCTTATACAGGGTGGCCCAAAAGTAGGTACATACCTAGGGTTGCCATACGTCCGGTTTTTGGACACAAAAATTGATGTCCAGCTTTGTACCCAAGCCAGACGCGCTTTTGTCCTCCTTTTCGAGTTTGGAGACTAATTAATAAAACAGATCAAGTAATTAATAAAACAGGAATGATTCAGGAGGTGAATCAATAAAATAGGTTTTCAAGATGCAGAAAATTTGCCAGAATGGAGATAGGATAAATAAGTTGTTAGTACCATGACTTTACTAAATACCATGACTTAAAGGTATCATTAGTATTGCTGCCTGCTAGTCAGTCATCGTTTTGCAGTTGTACTTTTTCTATTAGTTTACTTTAATAATGTATTAATTTCTATATTTTTTCTTTTTCTTTAAAATGTGCTGTTTGATATAATCTGGAAGCAAACTTAAGTTTCGGTAAAAGCAATCTTTTAGTGATTTTTTAAAGTCAAAGTGTCTCCTTTTTTATTTTACAAATCTGGCAACCCTATACACACCCCTGCATTGGTCAAGTATAACATTCTAGTTTATGGGTTTATTCGGCTTTTCCGAGCTTAAGGTATAAGTAAAAAGACATTAAGAACAAATAATAAAGAAACTAAGTCTACCTGATGGATAACAATACGAAAAGATATAAAATGCAATGAGCTGATCAGTATGGTATTGTATACTTACTTTTGGGCCACCCTGTACAGTATTTTAGGTGTTCTTTGTTTTAGTTGATAAATCATATTCCTTTTTTGCCCCATGTAAGTTAGTTCATAAGAGTAAGAAACATTAGACACAAGACTATTTTATAATTCTTCTTAAAATAGCTTTTATAATGAATTAGGAGTTTTTCTACATTCTTTAGTGATTTAACGACTGCATTTAAACCAAATCTTTTAAATATCTTCATCAAATGAGAATTTATGATATAGTATAGGCAAATTGTTGTTGAACGGGGAACAAATTGCAACACAATTTCTGTTAACGGATTCTTGTGGAAAAATATCTGAGGAAAACGATGGTGAAAAGTCCGACGTGGGGTATGGCCGCTATGGAGAATTTTCCAACATGGCCGCCATGCGTTACTACTATTCGCTTACCGATGAAGTTTCATAAGCCTGTGCCATCCTAGTTAACATAGAGCAATGAGTAATGCATCTTTGTAAATCTTATGAAACGCAGATTCCAGCGACGTAACACTATTTCCCATTTTGCCCACCGACTAGAAGAAAAATTTTAAAAATCACAAAAAACACGATTTCTCGAAAAATATTTAATCTCTGGCAACACTGTGTGTACAGCAATGCAACAAAAAGTTGTTCTTACATACCTTATACATTTGTGTGTAAGATGTACAACATCCACTGAGATCTAAGCCAAGGAAGGAGTTTCAATATCGGATACCCTTTATGGGTTGAATCACGATGCTATCTCATGTTCAATGGAAGAAATAGACCATTATATAGAACACCCTGCGACCATCCTAATTACCACGGTGTCATGATACATAGTTGTAAACTTTATAGAACGCAGATTTCGACTGTGTAGCATTGATCTTATTTGACACACCAGGTAGAAGAAGAAGAACAAGGAAATTTTAAAATTACAAAGAAGTTATTTATTTATTTATTATTGAAAAATTGCAGTACGGTTTGCGAACTAAAAAAATGTCTATGACATTAAGAAAATTAAGCAAGAACTTGGTAAAGAAGTTTGCTCTCACATTATTTTCGCGCATGCTATGTTAGAGTGCTAGACAACATCCAAGCCGTACGGCCCAGGGAAATGTGACTCTATCAAAATGTTAAAGAGGATATAAATGTTTAAGAAACATGCTGCTGTTTTCAAGACAGTTGGGAAATCGAAAAAAGTCCACATTGCTGGTCACAAAACTATGGTCTACCTTTTTGGTGAAAATTCAGGAGATACACTAAACGAAATGCCACAAAATCAACAGTTCAGCTGAAACCGGGAGGACTGCCTCCCTCAGTAGATGCATGTAAATTTCATAGTCAACGAGTGTATCATCAGGTTCAACAGTGGATGGATAATGAAATGGGTCCATGTAGCTGGGGACGGGAATAGCGTCACGAACATCTAACACTAGCAGAGCCGTAGCCTGGGAAGGGGTGAACGGTCGTCCAGGGCGCTGATAGCAAGAGGGCGCCAAACGAGCAAGCAGAAGTAAAACGTATTGGCAAAGAATAAATGATGTAGCGCCCCGTAAAAGTATTGGCACCCTATTAAATCAATTTTATTGTCGGTTTGCAAAGAAATGCATTTGGTAAAACTTTTCTTGCTCGATTCGCTCGCAACCCAAACGTTTCAATAAGGGTTACAAAAAAATTTAGTTATTATTTTTAAAAAGAAAATTATTATATGCATTGTATGATTTTTTAATGACAATGTGATATACAAGGTGCCAAGTAACGACTTAGAGTGTACGCAGGATCATTTTCAAAATCAGAAACGGTTAAAGTCTGAAATACGTATTCGGTGTTTTGATGGTGATGAGTTTGCATAGTTAATCACGCTTTTCTACACAATCGGATTAATCACGGCGATGAGAATGAAGTTATGAGAAAGAAATAGGTGAAGAGACACACGCAAGCTGCTGTACGTGCGGGAATATTAAAAATGAAAGGGGAATAATAACATTTTCGAACTCGAAGCAGTTGTAGAATAGGAGCTTAAGATGTCAGGACCTAACTCAACGAATTTCTACCACTAACTCAACGACTGATCACTACCAGTGATTATTTTTGAATTCCATTGACAAATGAAATACTTCCAATTCGAAGGAATTTATTGGGATCATTTGTCCATCAACTACTTGTATTGCAGGTTATTTTTTGTGTATACGTATCTAGTTTTGTGATATTTTCATCTATTTACATACACACAAAATATATAAGTATCCTTCACACATTATATATATATATATATATATATATATAAATATATATATATAATGTGTTTGTATATGTGTTAGTGTATTTTTAGTATGTTGATTAATAATAAGTAACCTTAAATTCAGAACTCATATTCATTAAGAAATTAAGTAATTACTATAATTTCAAACATATCTAGTAGTCAAACTACATTTGGATTTTAAAGAGAAACATTAAACATATTCTTCAACTCCATCGATCAATATTGAGAAATTCGCAAAGAAGGCTCCTGAATTTCCATTATATTTCACAAAATATTATTTTTACCGTAAAATAATTTAAATAAAAATGCTATGTGTGGTCACTTGAAATTAAAATGCTATGTGTGGTCACATACAGAATAAAATTACAAAACTCTACAATTATTACTGGAAATAAGTGCCGTCACCCATTTCGAACATTTTAAAAGTAAATAGTTTTTTTAATTTATTGAAATTTCATTTCTTATCGATAGTATGAAACGTTGTAAATAGTTGTAAACTTCCATAACTATTTTCCAAGTGGATTTGTATACAAGCAAAGATAGTTTTGTCAAGTTTAACAAAAAGTCTAAAGTAAACCTTTTGAAAACAGCTTTTATTTGTAAAAGAGTACACATTGGTCACTTTTTGCTGAATTGCAATGGTCTTTCCAAGCAGTTTGATAAACATTTAGCGTAGCGTAACAACAAAAATTGCTTCTTACATGAAAAAAAAAAAAAAATGTAAAGATGAGTGTAGGGGTCCACTGAGTTCTACTTTGCCCCGAGCTCCAAAATCTAGCTACGGCTCTAGACATCAGTGTAAATAGCTCAATTACCAGCACCCAATTATTTATTAAAATTTGTGAAATGCGAATTCAGCATAACACAATATGCTACAAAGCAAGGAATGATGTATACAAATGCTTGTACTCATTGTAGAGGTAAAGTTGTAATTCTGTGGAAGTTGACATGGATGATGATTGGTATAAAAGTGATATTATAAGTGAAGATATATATATATATATATATATATATATATATATATATATATATATATATATATATATCTGCTACAGCTACTTGTGACACGCTATTCGCAAGCATATTAATGCACTTTGAATATTTATTACTCTTATTAGTGTTAAACATTGCTTAGTTCATTTACAGTTGCATATAGCAGAACTTAACATAGTTGTATACACATTATACTCGTACATGTAATTCTTATTTTCAACTGAATTTAACAAAAATATTTAATAAAAACTTGTTTAAGAGTTTGCTTTCAATTGATATAAAGAATTAGATTTCAAATATTGAACAATCCTCAACATATAATAATATCAGGTACTAGGAAACGTGGTGCCCATATTGGAAAATTCACCATAGCGGACCTATGCGTTCTCGGAGAGTAGTAGGCTTTTTAGCACCGTTTCTCTAAAGTATTTTATTATTATTATTATTATTATTATTAAAATTCAATACTAAATTGTATATTACAATAAGATTGACGTTCAGTATTATTTTCTTCTTTTTTTCTACCTAAATTTGTTAGGCTGTTAAGGCCCATATTCAACCTCTATTAGTCAATTTTCCAGTTGGAACAAATGAGGACAACTATTATATTGCAGGGTGTTCTCATGAAATGGTATATTTCTTCCAGTAAAATCTGTGATACAGCATGCGTATAGAACAATTATAATTTTTCAATAATAAGAGTAAATAAATCAATAAATAAATAACTTCTTTGTAATTTTAAAACTTCCTTCTTCTTCTTCTGCCTGGTGTGTCAAATAGGAATCAATGCTACATAGTTGCAACCTGCGTTTTATAAGGTTTACAACTATGTACGTCATGTGGTAATAAGAATGGTCACAGAGTGTTCTGATGTAATTATCTATTCCCTCCATTGAAATCAGTGATACAGCCCATAAAGGGTATCCGATATTGGGACACCTTCCTCGGCCTAGATCTCAGTGTATGTTGTACATCTTACACAAAAGTGTGTAAGGTATGTAATAATGAAGTTTTTGTTGTGCTGTTGTACACACAGTGTTGCCAAAGATGAAATATTTTCGGGAAAATCGAATTTTTTGTGATTTTTAAAATTTCTTCTTCTTCTTCTTCTAGTCGGTGGGTAAAATGGGAAATAATGTTATATAATTGAGATCTGCAATCCATAAGCTTTAGAAAAATGTATTATTCATTGCTCTATTTTAATTAGAAGGGCACAGGAGGCTCGTAAGTGAAACTCTGCGAATAGTAGTAGCGCGTGGTGGCCATGTTGGAAAATTCTCCATAAGGGCCTTACCCCATCTTGTGGGTGACAGACTTTTCGTCATCGTTTTCCTCAGTTATTTTTTCATTAGAATCCGTTAACAGAAACTGTATTGCAATATGGATACTTGGTAAACCTATTCATTTTCCATTTCTGTGTTGTTCTTTTCGCTAACGGGAGGAGTCTGTTTCCCCCAGTCATTCCCTAACTCTGAATAGAGTAACATATTTCCCAGTTTTATAAAATATAGAGTAACATATTTCCCAGTTTTATAAAATATTTAATCTCATTAACATGCATTCCCTTGTCAGAACATAACTACAAACCCTTTCAGACTAAGTTCTCCCATTTTAGATTTTTCCTTTATTGAATACATAGATTAAAAATATATGTGCATAAGACTCGTCATTGTTTTCTTGTAAATTATGTGTAAAATATATTTTTCTTACATCTTAACAAAACTAAGCTGGTTCGTTTTTCTCATCTATAACTATTTTTATGATGTGGATTATCAAATTAATTTTCCAGAAAAATAAAATTAAAAAAAAAAACATCTGTTTCAAATAAAGAGATCATCATCCATTAATTCACAATACCTAGTGAGTTTTTAAATTGCATCTTTTCAACCAGTCATAAAAGTTATTTACAAAAATTCACAAATTAACAGAATGTATCAAGTTTCTTTGTTCTGTGAGATAACTAATATAGACACAAAAAGTAATATACTGTAGCAACAAGAATTAAACGTCTACGGGTACAAAAAAGTGAACATCCGACATTTAAGATTACTTAAATATTTAAAATAAAATAGTTTCCCTTGTTTAATGAAATTAAAGGTTTATTCAACACAAACAATAATATAGACAATATATGATGAAGTAATTTCTTAATAAAAGTAAGAATTTGAGATAAAAACTGGACGGGTGTCAATTAGACAATAACTGGACTACAATTCCAGATGTTTTACTAAATATAGACAGTGTGCTATTGGTTCGGAATCTGACAACTCCGATACAATACAATATGACTGCACAGGAATATCAAAAGTTACCTTTAACGAAGTCTCTGTGGAAGTTTTGTAATTCTCTAGCACAATGAAACAAAATGGTAAATGTTATCAATATCTTCCTCATTGTGTAAAATTATGTCTTCAAGTTTCTTATGATGCCATAGACTTGAGCAATGATATGCTCACAAAACTCAGCGGACTATAGTGTGTGAGAACGAACTAGATAATTCCAAATAGTATTCTTTAGTTTCCTGAAGCTATGAAAGTTTATGTTCGCAATGAGGAATACTTCGAAAATCCCTAACTCTTAAGTTTCCTCATGGATAAATTGTTAGCATTATCTCCTTTTATGCAGGAAACCTGGGTTCGGTTAATATAAGAGAACCCATGTTAAACTGTAGATTTCCATCTCAGCGTAAGATAAGTTACCATACTGAAAAGAAACCTTATTTCAAGAAACAAACAATGAGTGACAAATTTCAGCTCTTCTTAATAGACGGATGCGTTTTCTGTTATGTATGATTGAAGAGCCTACTATCAGCACATCTGATTCAGATTTCACATTGAGCTGTACATTTATTTCTCATTTAAAATGTAGTTACTAAAAAGATATTTCATTTGAAGGAAACTAATGATTTTACTTAATAGTATTCTGTAATAATTATAAAATTGTAATACTTTACACTTACAGCGAAAGAACTGAAGACTCCTTAACAATAATCATATGAAGTATAAAACTAAAAATAATAGTATCACCATCAGTGGCGGATCTAGACGGTAAAAACTGGGGGAGGGAAGCCGGAACGCAGATGATGACAGGTATAATATGAGTTCACTATAAACTTTCAAAAAATATATAAATAATAGTTTAAATTTTTTGTCACTCAAGAAACTGGGGGTCCTAGGCCCCTCCGACTCCGGGCTAGATCCGCCAGTGATCACCACCCTAATATCAATACTAGAATTCGAATGAATCAAGTGAGGATACCGTTTATTTTCTCTAGCAGTTTTCTCTAGATTTCGCAACTAACCATAAATTTTCTTCAAAAACATGGGTGATCCGTAACATATCAGGTGTCCATAGGATACAATGGCAATTTTATCTCCTAAAGTATCAGCTTCTTCCATGGAATGAGTTGTTATTATGATGGTTCTATCCCCACGCATTCCCTGCAAAGAAGAAACGTTGTGAGCGTTTTAAATATTGTATTAATAATAAATTCACTTATGAATAATTAATGAAGCAATCAAGAGGGATTTTTTTATGGTTCTTTAGAGAACTTCTAAAAGAAAAAAGAAATAAAGTAAGTGTAATCGTTATTTTATATTGTCTTTGCAATTATATATACAAAATACAGAAGAAAACACAAAAGAAACTTACATAAATAAATTGACAAATACCACTAGATTGATTGCAGCAAAACAAAATAGTCCTAATAATGAAAAACAATGTCTCAGTCTCTCAGTTTATGCGTCACGCTAACAGGTGTCGCTACCTATATTACAAGGGATGAACAGAAAGTAAGATTACAAAGTCTGGAGTGAAACGCATATATATTATTACATACAACCAATACAGCCAACAGATAGTACATACATTAGGTTATTCTCCGACATAGTCTCCATATCGGTTAAGGCACTTATCGCATTGTGGAAATAGTTTGAATATTCCCTTCTGGTAAAAATATTGTCTTTGCGAGTTCAGCCACGTTGTCAGGAAATGTTTCACCTCCTCGTCTGAAGCGAAGCGACGGCCTCCTTGGTGCTGCTTCAAGTGCGAGAACAGGTGAAAGTCGCCTGGAGGGAGGTCCGGTCTGTAAATAAGGTGATCGATGATGTCCCAGCGAAACTGCTTCAACAGCATGGTAGTCTTCTGGGCTATATGCGGGCGCGCGTTGTCGTGAAGGAAGATGATGTGGTGAGTGACTGAAACTCTGCACAGTTGTCTCTCCTTAGCCCATATAGTTAGTTAGTTTATATATACGTTTCGAGTTTCCGACATCTCAAGTTTCGAGGACAGACATGACATTCATTTTCAGGGACTGTAATGTTATTGGTAAAGTCGGATGTCAATATCTTCATCTGGCCTATAGCCCGGGAAAACTTATTAGGGAAAACGGATATTCAATTAACCTCCAATTTGTTTTCACTGTCCCTGAGATAATCTCGTATATTTATACTTCAAAGAGGGAAGGGAGGGGTGAAGGTAGGGGAATTACTTTCAGTGTAGATTGTTCCCAGACATGTCCGTGTGCTCCTGATCCGTCAATGACACTTTCATCATTGTTACTACCTGGCAATACCATGTGTCATATTTCCTATTACTAACTACACGTGACTTACATGGCCAAGAAACTTTCCATGTTGGTCATTGCATTAAGCAGGGGTTTCTCTAGAAGTGTCCATGGGTTTCCTCGCGGTTCTCCCATTATCTAGCATATTTTCATTCCCTCAACTCCTTTCATATTTCTTATATTATCTGCCTCCTTTAGCCTAAGAGGCAACACTGAGGAATGTTAATTTGTTTCAAATAAATCTGAGAGGATAAGTTACTAACTCTTCTCGAGATATCTACCTTCTTAACACGACTTTTCCCTTTTTTGTTACATAACCAGTACTGTAGCTTTTATGTGTCCTCAGCTCCCATACGTTGTAAACAAGCTGTTGTTCGCTACGCGGGAGGGGGAAAAAGAGTTCATGATAACTCAGTGTTCGTATGCACCCATATGGCAAGGGGTTCTACTTTAGATCTACCACCAAGTGAGTTTGTGATGAAGAACATTGTATCTATTGTTCTTATTTTCTTTTTTTTTATGCACCGTTTTTGTACCGTTGCTCATCAATTGTCGGTGGCCCCTATCTCCGAAACGATGCATTTCCGGACACTCGTTCTTGTCCTTAAATTGTTTCTTTTGGCATCATCTTTCATCCTTCTGAGTTTTTCACATCATCACGGAAACACCTTATATATATATATATATATATATATATATATATATATATATATATATATATATATATATATATATATATATATATAGAGAGAGAGAGAGAGAGAGAGAGAGAGAGAGGTTGATGTAACAAGATTAGTGTAATTGTGGAATACTATTGATATAGAGAGCTGTGGTAGGGAAGAGGGCACAGATAAAGAATAAAGATATAGAAGAATTCAAGTATATATCTCGTCTTGTAGTTTTGGTTATTTATTGAATTTGAGTTACTAACATAAACTTTGCTCATTGTATTCAAAATCACCATAAAATCAAGGAGAGTTGATAACCTGTGACCATTCCCCAAGTGTGAGATTAAGATCAATTGATCTTCTTGGAATTCGATGGGTAGTACCAGGTGCTAGATCTGTATGTGGTGTCTAACTGGGAGATGTTAAAGCATTAGTATATCATTTTGATCACGGTGGTAACAGATCAAAAGGAGACAGAAAAAAGAGCTATCTACATTGGTTTAATATATATATATATATATATATATATATATATATATATATATATATATATATATATATATAACGGACAATGTTCTCGTGTGGAATATGGATCTTTTATATGATGGGTTGATGGAACTGGAAGACCTATTGTTAGAATTTCAAAAACGTTCTAATACACTTTCAGGTGCCCATAATCTTTTCAAGCAAAGTTGAAATCAATGTTTTGATTTCTACCCCGATGAACATTTTCAACTTATCTTAAAGACAATCGAAGAAAGGTGCTTTCAGAACATAGCTTTACGTTCAGAGAAAGTCAATCGAATGAAACAAAGTCAATTCTTTCGAAGACTTGCAAGCGAGAACTTTTACAGCACAAGCTTCATATTGCTCCGCTAGTGAAGAAACTATAAACAAGAACAAATACACTGAAGTGCTTCAAAAATTGAAAGTTCTACAAGTTGCCTCATGATTCAGATTTGTGTTTCAGTGACAATTCAATTAGTGTAGTATTTATATTTATTTATTTAAACTATCACAAAGTATAGCCCAGCAGTGCATTCGAGAATTAAAATCAGTGTTGATATCGGGTCCAGATTTCAGATTGAAAGACAATTGTGACACACAACTACCATTTGTTGTTGTGAACACAATAATTGTATCTACAGCAAGTGCGGACGAAGTTGCAATTGTACGAACAATATTCTAACACTCACTAACTTTGCACACAGTGTGATATCTAGTGTTTTTGGAAACCAACAGATCACCAATCGGAAACTTCAAAAAGCCCAGGAATTTGTCCGGTCTTGAATTGGAAAAAGAAGACACCATACAGATGTTACAGCAAGTCAATCTCGACTATCTGAGAATAAAACGAAAACGAATTCATCTGCATTAGAAGCTGTCTGGAAGAACTACACTGGAGCTAATTGGGGTTGATTTGTACAGATAAATTATATATATATATTTAATGTTTAAATAATAACTTTGACTTACATCACAAAATAAAGTACTTAATATCTTGTAGATAGGGTACCGCAAATGGACGCATGAAAATTAAAGTTGATGCGGAAAAGATGTTCAGAGCACTATTCCGTTAGTTACATGGCGTGGATGAAGGTCACGGAAAACTCCAGTCACGATGTCTGGCCTGAGATTCGATTGCAGGATCTCCCAAATGAGAATCCAATGCTCTATTACATTGTTATTACTATTATACTAGAGACCGCACTTGAGTTATCCATTTTAATGCTAAAATTAGATATTTTATTGGACGGTTAGTTGGATATTGAGTACAATAATATACCGCACTTCTCATTTTCCATTTTGACCCCTGAAGAATAATGAATACTATTAAAAAGTTCTAATTTAGTTTTGTATATGTTTTACAACAGAGATCAAAGTTTAATCCCCCTCTTTTTTTCTCTTTTTGTAAAACAGTTAATTTTATTAAAGAGTTAAAACTTAATACTATTACAGTGAATTAATTTTCTTTCGATGATTGCTATGAATTTTGTTCCAAAAGCAATATGCTAAAAGGTTTCGCAAAAACCGACTCAAACAAAGGAACAAGCTACAACGCTGGATGTCATCTTAGTGTGTACGCATCATCCAGGCTTAGTGTTAGTATGGTGATTGTAACAAAATTCAAGTCGTTATAAAATGTGTTGCGTCGCATAAAAATTGGCTAACTTCCATCTAAGAGAAATAAAATAACTGAATTAATTTATTTTGAGAGGTAAGAACAATGCCAACAAAATATTTGTATAATTTATGTACACATTCTTATCTGAAATTGTATATAGTTTATTTGGTACCGATGTGATCTGACTACACTTCATTGCAATAGTATTGCAAAACTGTCCAGAAAAGAAGTTTTAACGGATTTGTGCTGTATCCAAATCCACTTATTGTCGGACTGGATCTAAGATTTTTTTCCTGTCAACCAGTATTATAAGGAGCTGTTTGTTTTTATCCCCAAGTACTTAAGAATTTTGTTATTTGATAAGCATATGAAAATAAAAAAATAAAATGAAATAAAATAATAAATAAATAAATAAAAAATAAGTAAAAGAACATTGTGAATGATAGCCGTATGATGTAGATGATGGCCCGTCTGTATGATAGCCTAAAAGCCGAGGCTGCAAATTGATATGTTAAACAGACTTCTCTAAATAGCCACTTCTTAGGCCAAAACATGACCCATACGTCTGTAATATAATATCCTTCTGTAACATAATACGTCTATAAATAATATTATGACTTTACCGTTTACAACATACTGAATCGAATGATCTTTTAGTATAACATAATACCAGATCTTTTGTAGATGCGATCTTCAAAGACACGACTAAAAGTAACTTGAGAGATGAAAGACTTTTAAGATTGTATATGCTATATGTTTATGGATGATTGATCCCTTTGTCAGAAGTCCTAAAAAGAGTGTCGACATCCACTACTGGAGGAAGTACCATGAGGTCATGTGTTGAATATTTATGTCCATATAAATATTCAATGTTTTGTGTATTAAATACTTATACTAAATAAGAGTCTATTAAATAGTTTCGTGTCAACTGTTTGTGTGTTACTACTCCTACATATACCTAGATTCATCAAAATGTATCCATAGTACAAGTTCAGACGTTTTCTTAAATAATTAATGGTAGCTATATTTAAGTTAATAGTGTATCAAGTTATTTGCAATGTCTTACTCCTTTAATTACAATTATTTTTAAATATTCAAAGATACGGTGAGTATGGTCATTCCTGAATTTGTCACACCTTTAATATGTTTACAGCAGTCCACTATTTCATCTATGATTCGAAAGCATATATTGATATGATAGCGCAAATATGCAATCACAAAACACAAATAATGGCAAAAATATGTTGTTAGCACTTTCGCTAATACTTCATCAAACAGGAAGCAGAAAAAAACAGGAAGACGAAAAGAAACAGTGACTGAGCAACGTCCATTTTTACACCATATTGACTTGCAGAGTTACGTAATATTGCTGTCAATTTTACAGTTATAATAATGACGATAAATGCTGTAGGCAAAAAATGATATATTATCCTGAACTGTGGACATAGATTTTTTTGTTATTATTTTTTAACTTTAATAAGGCTTAAGCATACAATTCAGCTGCTTTTCGAATGAGAAATACGGAAATTCACCCCAAATACGTTGAGAGAAGTGGGACAATTATATGTTTCGTAAGAAGTATTGGACATAAAGGCATGGAATGAGCATATCTAAGCAAACAAGTTAGACATTCACTTTCAAGAACTGGATACAAAATATTCTTTTCGTAAGATTTATTAGTAGTATTACATTAATATACAATAAATAAATAAATAAGAAATTTACTCAACACCTACTAGTAACATATCCCAAACTCTTCTTCTTGCTTCCGGATCAAGTCCTGTCGTTGGTTCATCAAGAATCACAATCTTAAAAGAACAAAACTTTAAATTATTTAAGATGCCTAACAGAAGTAAAAAATAGATTGAAAAACTCAACTCTGTAAATCTCATGTTAAGTAGAGGCAAGAGCTTAATTTCATCTATATACGGCATAGAGTTTTAATTTTATTTTAAATATTTGGGACAGAAAAATATAAACCAAAAAGAAATCAGAAAAAATAACATATACAATTAACTTAGAAATAAGTAAGAAAATTATATATATACACACCAAGAATTTATAATAGTAAGAGGAAATGTTCAACACTAAATTCGCATGATTTAAAATTTATGAAATATGATTTACCTTTGACCCTCCAATGAGTGCTATCCCGAGGCACAGCTTTCGTTTCATTCCTCCAGACAAGTTAGATGCTATGCAATTTGCCTTTTTTGTGAGACCTAAATCAGCCAATAGCGTTTTAGCTTCATTTCTAGCATCACTGAAACTTCGACCTTTCAGCTGGCAAAAGTATTACATTTGAAAGGAATTATAAATAATTTACATATTATTTTTATTATTTTAATTGACAAGATATGTAATGCAAAAAGATAACATAAAGACCACTGGATTTTCAACAACGCAAAATTGATAACTACATAAAATAAATAAATAAAAGTACAATAGAAAATTATACTATTCATGAACCACTAATCATGATTGGAAAACTAATCATGAAAGTAATAATGCTGAAATAAAATAATATACAATGTTTTTTTATTTTGGCAGGAATCACTTCATTTAGACTTTAATTTATATTTAAAATTAATATATACTCTAAGTTTGTCAAACTTTGTTTATTCATAATTTTAAGATAAAAATATCTTTAGATGAAAAGTTATTTCTTTTTATCTATTAGACCTATGCCTTAGATGGAAAATAAACTTTTTCCAACAAATATAAAATAAAGTTATTTATATTATTATTATTATTATTATTATTATTATTATTATTATTATTATTATATTTTATTTATGTATTTATATCAATTTCATCCACATATGTCAAAAGACGTTAACTATCTACAAACTCTTCTCTTATAAACTGCACGCACTTTGCTCCAAGGAATTTATTTTTTATAGCATCAGTAAAATATTAAATAATCATAATTTCGGGTAAGTTTGTTAACTTTGGTTTCAGTATATAGATTGACTCAGGATATCAGCACGATAGCATTAAAATACCTTTTTAAATAGTATTCTATTTATTCAAATTTAATAAAAGAAATATTAATGTTATTTTGTTAAAGTTTATGGAACTGAGACTACGCTAACTGTAAAAGATGAAGATCAAGCTTACATAGGCACGAATATGAAAATATTACGGTTAATATTAAATACTTTAGTTTGCAGATGAATATGTGAGAATCATTTCTGTGTAAATTGTACATTTACATAAACGTAATTTGATGATTTCCTTAAAAGACGTATGGAAAGAAAGAAATGTATATAAGAAGATCTTTTAATATACTTGGCATTACTATGTCATCAATCAAAATGTAACCAATTTGTAAGCTACATTAGTTGTATAATACATATCCATTCTACTGTAAGTAGAAATGGCTTCGGACTGTAGCGCCCTCTCCAGTTCTGTGTCCCTCACCTATTTCTCCTCACTCTGGTTTCTACACGTCTCAATGAATCATGATCGCTATCCCGTTATGTGAATGTACCTAGTAAAAACGTGAAAATGCTAATAAAATATAAACTTTTAAATCATTCTTAGAGACTTTTAAAAAATACATTTACAGTCATTATCCTCATGACGAGCTAAATAAATCTGAACGAAGTCATCACTAAAATATAAGTCTTTGAGACATTTGAACAATTCATTTTGAAAGAAACAGAATTTTGACATAATATCTAGAGATATCTTCATGCCAACTTAAACTCCATCCGCACGATGTGAAATTTTATATTGAAATACGAAAGCAAAAAAGAAGTTATGAATATCTATATGATATTTTTAAATATCAACGAAGCGTGTGGTGTTAAATAAAGTGACCACTAGTTATATTTGTGTTCATTTCTGTGCTTTTATTAACATGAACTTACCAATGCAAATAATATGAGATGTTGTTCCACTGTAATTTCGTCAAATAACATATTGTGTTGAGGACAATATCCAATATTTTCCCGTATGCTATCAATGTTTCTTTCAATATTATGTCCATTAATAGTTACAACTCCACTTGTTGGAGAAAGTGATCCTAAAATGATGAAAGTCTAGGTACACATTTAGTCTTAATACAAGATAAATTAAAACAGTTTGATTCATTATTTTTGTTATTCTGTAAAGTAAAATAAGTAATACTACAAAGCCAGGTCACAATAGCTTGTTACAAGAAAACTTGTTTATAGACTATATTAATGAGTTTGATTCCAAGTTGTTACATATGGGCCTGAAGCCAACATGCCAGGATTTTCTCACCTGATGCAACTCATTTACGTTGTCATTAATTTGTAATTAATTTAATTTAATATATATTAAATTCAATGACGGATATAGCTCGGGGCCGGGGGGCCTAGTTCCATCACTTTTTTTGAGTGCCAAAAATAATTTAAGCTATTATTAATTTATTTTTGAAATTTATGGTAAACTCATAATATACCTATTACAGTCTGGGTTCTTGCTGCCCCCTATTTTACCTTCTAGATCTGCTCGTGATTAAATTTAGTTTTCTCTTCATAGAAATTAATAAATGAATGCTTGTTATGTTCAGATATATTGTGAAAAGAAATATAGTATGTAAATCATATTATATGTAAGAAATAAAAAAAAAAATTACTGTGAATGTTGAATAATGTCTTCTAGTAAGTAATGATTTTTTGGAAAAATAACTAAATAGATATTTAATCACTTACATTACTTACAAGGAATAATTAGAATTAATGAAATCAAAGCAACTAAATACATAGTTAGATTTTACCTATCACCCCTAAGCTTCCTTCGATACCAGATAATTTAAGGCGATAAGAGAATGCCCAAATGGATGTAGAAAGAAATCTTTAAGAGGAAAATATCGGTAAGAGGAAACTTTCATAATTTTCTCCCTCGTCATCAGCATTTATGAGGTAAGAAGTTAATTGTTGTTAAATGATATTGCCATAGGTTATTTATCCAGTAACATTTCAATTTCAAAAATTAGTATTTTCTTAGAATAATGTAAATTTTCAACTTCTCAATTATTGCATAGTTGCAGGATTATCAAAATCTGTGGATCCTACCCTGCATATATAATTTATGTATTTTTAATGAATTAAAAACTAACTTTTGAACTTAGTGTTTGAAAATAAACACTTCTAACAGATATTAAGACATAATTTTCTCTTTTAAAGAAATTTAGCACAGGTACAGTGTTAAGTGTTCTTAACAGCACGAACTATTAAATTTGCTTGTAATACACCTAACTTACAAATATAAGTAATTTTTCTTTAAATACTTACCAGTCAAAATGGATAGAGTTGTGCTTTTCCCAGCCCCATTGTGGCCAAGCAATACTGTAATTTCTCCTTCGTAGATATTTAACGAAATTCCACCAACAGCAAGTACATCTCCTCCACGAGATGTAAATCTCTTTCGCAAATCTTGTATTTTAATACTCGCTTTACGGTTGGTATCCTCTGGTTCGAAATATTTGGAATTCGCGATTACATTACTGAAATCACGATAATCCGTTTGAGGTTGCTCCTTTAAACGCGAAAAATACTGTAAGGAAATACGAAAATTGTGTTAATTGCAGAAACTCATATTTCTTCAATGCTCAACTACCATATTTAATTTCTATATCTAAACTAACTAACTACATGGCCTATGGAACCCGAAGGTTCAATGCCGCGTTCAAAAAGCTCTCCATTGACTTCTGTCCTTAGCCAACTCGATCCAGTTTCTACTTGTACTTCTATTTCTGCGAGATCCATCTTAATGTTGTCCTCCCCTCTGCGCCTAGGTCTTCCTAATGGTCATTTTCCTATTGGATTTCCAGTTAAAACTTTGAAAGCGTTCCTACTTTCTTCGATTCTCGCTACATGATCTGCCCATCTGAGTCTCGTAGACTTGATGAAACTAACAATGCTTGGTGAGCGGTATAAATTGTGCAATTCCTCGTTATGAAATTTCTATATTTATAATTTATAATTACGAAACAAACATTCACGTTATTATAATTAAGTTAATTGTCTTTCATGTGGAAGAGTGCATTGTAACAAGGAAATGAAATAGAGGGAGGAAATGCGCAGGAGATACAATATTGTATACGAAATTTGATTTATATTTTAAAATAAAAGTGCAATAAGATTGCTCACAGAAGGCATCAGATGTAGATATATGTTCTAATATAGTTCGTTTAATGTGGCCTCCGTGTGGATGATAAAGAGGACCAAGAACATTACCAAATCGCATCTGTTGAAGACAAGACAATCTCAGCTTGCGTTCTGATCTATCATCATTCACGCTGAAGATAAGGATTCCACAATGTTGTTGTATATTACTCAGACTGTCTGTCCAAAGCTTAGCAGCAACTTCCTATAGACTTCTGAAGAAAGATCTTACCAATATTTTTTCCATTTAAAAAGAAATTCAATGTTTCTTAGTCAACTAGTTTCTTAGTCCCTCGACGTGACCTATCTTAAACTATCATTTTAGATTTTACAGCTATATTATCAAAAATTATCAAATTCTATCTTCTATCTCAAAACACAGCAACCTAAGAAGACGAATTATCTCCACAAATTTCTAAAATTCACAAAACATCCATAGATGTAAATTTATTATACACTATTATTCCACTGCTATTCTAGAAAAATTCATTAATACACAGCTTGAGATCTTCAAAAATTCACCATCAGCACATAAGTCCTAATCCAGCTCAGTTTGTCCTAACCATGAACAAATTCACATTTAACACTAACCATTATTTTCAAACTCATAACACTGCTTCGTCTCAAAATACGTCAAAATATTCATGAGCGCCTAGAACTACAAATTTTCTGCTCGCTATCTTCCTAACCTTTCATCTGATTTCGATTTATGGATAACATTTTTCTAATATGAACCCAAATGCCAATTAGCACTGTAACTGTGGCCATAGCCCACAAACAACAAGTCTCATTGAATTCATGTAGTCCATCTCCAACCAAATTGTTATTTTTCTACTCCTAGGAACCGACGTCTAGACACTGATGTACACATCAAAGAAGACCGTACAATATACAATATCTCCACTTCAAGAGCACCCACCATCCGATATGAATCATACTGGACTATTTGCCATGGACACAAGGAGAACCTGTATCAAATACCATCACTTTTTAGCATTCTCCAACCAAGGATACTCCTAATCTCAGCTATAAACGAAGCATTTTTTTTAAATGGTAAAATCTTTTGTTCTGTTCTCACTCATTATATGCTACATCAGACTCTACTACCTACAGACGCTTGTGAATCTTCCTATACTAAGGATACTCTTAATCTCATCTATAAACAAAGCAAATTGAAAAAAGAGAGATAGTAAAATCTTTCATTCTAAATTTCTTCACTTGTTATATGCTACTTCAGACTCTACTACCTACAAACATTTGTGAATCTTCGTATACTGACCATCTTTCTTATGATAATCAAAAGCTTTTGCCAACCCAACTACTCTGATGCAAAAGTTCCGAGCACCAATGACGTCTGTGATACCTACTGCCTTCCCAGCACTATATTGCAGTTACTATAACGAATACTTTCGTATCACATTAAATCAGTCTGCAACTCTTCAGTACAATTCAACTAACAGTATTTTTCTATCATATGAGTTTCAATGACAAATTCATACATCGAACTCCCAACTACAAACTGACTTATTATTAGAACCCGGATTATATGTAATTTCATTTTGCCAAATATGTACATAAATATGTAAGCAAACAAGCTACATCATTCAAATATGTAATATCAAAATATCGCTAAAACATATATGTTTTGCTATAAAATTTTGTTTTTTATGCAATTTGAATACTTCATATTGTATACATATACTGTATGTATGATGTTTAATTTAATTAAGCACATTTGAATATGAATTTGCTAAGCTTTCCAATAATTAGGTCATTCATTAAACATGAAACAAAACGCAGTTCAACTCGGAAAAAATATATTTTGGATTATTAATAGAGGGCATATCAAATATAATAGAAAGTTTTCACAGTACTTATCAAAACTATTCTTGCATAGATTTAGAAAAATAGCACTAATATACACTGTACTCAGTTAAAGTAGCTCGTTTATTTCTAAACAAACACTTGTATGACAGTTTAAGAAATGTTATATATTTAAATACAATCCAAACACTATCTGAGGCACTTATTTAGAAAAACAAAGCACCATGATACAATGTGCGACGTTTTCAAAAGAGAGAAAGACGTCTGACATTACATTTTCATGACCTTTCTACGTCACATGATGTCACTGGGGTGTATTTCATGAAGTGAATTTTCTCGGGGGAAATATCATGCAGATCTGTAATTTCTCCACTCAGTATTTTACACACACTGAGAACTGTGACGAACCCAGGGTTCCTTTCCAGCGCCCTGTGCAACTTAGCGGCAACATTCACATTAGTTTCTCCTCGAACAACATCTAACTTCTTTCTCGCAGCCTCCAGGACACTCAGGGATTCCTGAAGCAAGGTTTCAAAAGTTTCCAATGTTTTGATGCTCTCCGGAAGCCAACCAAAATTGCTTGTAATGTACGCAAGCAAAGAAGACATCTTGGAACCAGACAACGCAGCTTGCCGTTCAGGCATAGAAACTGCACTGTCGGCGGGGAAAGAGTCTACAACGGATTTGACGTCCTCAAAATGTTCATTGTAAAATGTCACTGCTTCTAGCCGAGTACCCTAACTTGTTAACACCAGCTCGGAAGGAAGAGGTACATTTGGCAGACGTTCCTTGAAACAGTGGACTCTTTGGAGAGATTTCAAAAACCACTGGAAATAAGTTTATTCACGTCAGGGAAGTTGAAGTGCATGTGACACGCATGCCCTGACACGTTGAAGTGCATGTGCAGCACAAGTGAAGTGAACTAAATTGGGGTAGAAAACTCTGAGTGCGTTACCTGCCTTTAACATGTACGCTGCAGAAAACATGTAGAAAACAAGAACTTTCTTCTCTTCAATACTATGAGGCCACAGCACTTTCAGGCCATCACTTACGAACCTTGGCACGGAAGAATGATTGACACATTCAAGGACCTTGCAATATATCAAGTAGGATTTGGAGAAAAAGTTGGAATCTAGCTTACCAACTATTAAATTCGATACAAAGCGTTCCAAACTGTCGGTAGTTTCGCCCGTAGCCACCCATATATAGGAATCACCGATCGGAGCGCGAATTGCTTCGACACTTTTGTTGTAGCAAGCATCGAGGTAGTTTTTCCGCAGTGTAGATTCGCCCGGGATATTTCGCCTGCAATACTTCTTCAAGAAATCCCGGTATTCTGGCACGTGAAGCTTATTCCAAGGAATGTTTGCAGCTACCACTGCACTGTACATGTCCGCGAAAAACTCATTCTCCGATGAATACGATCCCTGTTGAATCTGCGTCAAAAGAACTTGTTTGTAAGAAGGTTCCCGTTTCTTTCTCGCATGAAGCACAGTTCGTATTCATGGAACAACTTATCGTTTTGTCACATACTGTACAAATCACCACCTTACCATCGGTTGTAAAAGTAACCCACGACTTTAACTTAGATGCTATCGATAATGCAACCGATGCAATGACGAAATATCAATTCACAAACCCTTAATCGACGATAAACACGTCCACAAGACGTATGTTCGTATGAAGAAATTTTCCACAGTACGGCTACTTTTGTGTCAGAGGGATGAAACTGGCAGGGTGACTTTCCTTGAAAGAGTGACGGGATGAACTGCCTCAAGCCCTTCTGTTCCTCCCCCCCCCTCCTTCTAAAGCTTGGAATGCAGTGCAGGACAGGGCAAATTTCTCGGAAATTATTGTAACATTTCTACAAATTGTTTTTTATTCCTTATAACATCCACAAGTAGAGAATGGTCAGGAATTACAAGAAACTGTTAAAATATTTGATTTTATGTAAAATACCTGAAAATATGTAATATTGAGTAAAATATGTAAAAATATGTAAAGGAAAACCTAGGTATAATGATCTTGTTCACATGATTCGTGAAAATTTTAACTTTTCTCAGAACTACATGCAAAGGGAAAAATATGTAATTACATACCATCCGGGCTCTACTTATTATACTGAAATATTCTTTAAGTATTTTTTTAAGAAGAAGAAAAAACAGATATAATGAATATAGAGAATTGTGCTTTTTATTTTGTTTTGTTCATGTATGTGTGTGGTAGATATACACATTACCCTTACCTTAATGAAAAAGTTCCATGGTTTTGCTACACCATATTTTCCTGGTTTTATAGAATCAACATACCATGTCACAAAACCATATAATATTATGTCTATTATGAACAAGCAAAATACGTGACCCAAAGACAACACACTTCTATCATTGTATTCTTCTAGTATGAATAGTGTGGCCCTTCCACCTGAAAATAAAGCACATTTAAGACTTTTCTTGCTATCTATCAAGGGATATGCTTACATTAATTCGTAAACTTCAACTGGAAATTTACCCTTTTACAAATTCGAAGGCCATGAATGGAGTGTAATATGTCCTTTCCTGCAAAATTTTATATTTTGTTTATTATAGTCAACTAAAATTTTATACTGAAATGTTGAACCACATCTATAGTTTCCACTAATTCGACAAGACATGAATAGTTTCTATATATAACTAGGTATTGTACCTCTGGCGAATGTCACGGACGCTGTTTGCAATATTGAACACAAATTCATCAAGCAGGCATAGGTTATGTGATACATGGAACTTATGGGATTTTATTTATTTATTAACTTAGTTTTACAGAAATACAGTATTGTTAGTATCATCCCCACTGACGTTCTTTCAGACATTAACTGATACTGTTAATCACATCTCTTAGCGATAGAATGATTTCTAAGAATTTATTAATATGGTTTCGATGTACTAAACGGTAACCTTAATAAAATAAGACACAACTAAATCAATGGAATAATCTAAAACAAATCATTGGGCGCAGCAGTGCACGTAGCCAACTTTCGGCTGTGCTGCAAACTAGTTTTACACGAACGACAACATTGGACGAAATGGTCATTTTCAAGACATCACAGTTGGGTAACTAATAATGTGAGCAACACCAAATTACACACAATTAGTAGTAATAACATGTACAAAAGTACCAAATCTTACGTGTAAAGGACCATCGGCAGTTGAGATATGAACTCCTTGAAAGTGCGTTTATCGTGGTTTCTGGCCGACTCACTCCCTCACTGGCATAAATGGTATGTTCCGACTAGCTAGAAATATGAAATTTTGCACACTCATAGGAGGTAATATGTACATCTCCAGAAAATTCCAATACTTCGGATACCACTGCTAAAGGGCCCAAATAATACCATCAACCATACAGACTATCTGTTATATGGATCGAAATGATCATTTTCATCAAGATATGGCTGCTGATTGTAACTATCAAACGTCTACAAAGCCAAATTAAGACAGTTACAAGCATGGCCTATTAAGGGCGGAGCAATTGCTCCAGGGCCCCACAACTAATGGAGATTCGAAGATTTTTGAAAACTGCTGAAGCCGGAGAAAACCCACACGCACCGTATTTATCCACCACAAAACCCAAATTGTATGAGTTAGAATTGAATGTGAGTTATTGTGGCCCCTTTGCTTACTAATGATGAAATGTTCTACAAAACTTTAAGTATGGGGGTTCATCGAGATATGAACTCATCGAAACTGCAGCATTTTTCGCGTAAACTGCGGACGAGATTGACATTACTACTGACTAATGGAAAAATTGAACAACTGTTGAGCATCCTTAAGTTATCTCTTCTCACTGTCAGATTCTTCATCGAAAAAAATATGTTGACAACTAACTAGAAATACAAAAGTTTGCACATTGATATGGGTAACATTTACCTAGGTATATATCCGGAAAATACCAACATTTCGGGTACCATTGCTAGAATGAAAAAGAACGCAATTAACTTCCCAGAGTACCTCTTTAGTAGATTCGACACAGGAAAAAAGATGGAAATAATTTCAACAGAAATGATTTCTGCCTTAAAGTTAAGCCAATCAACATATTAAAATATACATAAACGTAGTAATGTGAAGTACATATTGTTCGGCTGCCATCTTGAAATGAGGACAAAACTTTAAAAAAAAGTACAAAAAACATGTGAGAATATCAGATTACAGAAAACTTAATGCTAGACGCAAATGTGGTGTTGATTCTTAGAAATCTTCTATTCTATTTAACTATTTACTGCATAGTATACTGAAGTGCAGCAACCAGTTAAATCTACAAAAGGTTCTAATATCCCAAACCAAAACACTTCGTGTCAAAAAGAAGCCAAGTTCCGAACGAGTACAAAATAATAATAATAATAATAATAATAATAATAATAATAATAATAATAATAATAATAATAATAATAATAATAATAATAATAATGTTTTCAATAGTCAAATTCTTTAGCTAAGGTAAGTTATGATATCGATTCAGCCAAGTTCTTGAAATAAATTTCCTCATTCTTAAAGTGTTTGAAGAACTTGTGTAGGAATTCCATTTTTGATTTTTTCTAAACTGTTAATTTTTATATAATACTTGTATTAGCATTATTTGTTATAAATTTTGTATATTAATAGTATTTATTCAAAAATCTTTCCAAGCTTTCGTTTATGTCATTTAGTTATTCATGTTTTGATTTGACCAACTAATATATTGGCGTAGTGATATTAATGATCTAATTTCTTACCCATTGAAATACATATATTTAGGAAAATTATTCAGAATTGAGTAAATTTATATCATTTTAGTATTTTCATATTCTAAATATTCGATTTCTTTAATTGAGTTAAATATTATCAAAATTATTCACCCAGAAAATTCGGCGATTGTTAAAGATAGGCGGATTATGTTCATAGCCTCGCATATATTTACATTTCCATATATTTTAATGTAAACGTTACCATTGAAACAGACATGTAAACCTCTGATTTGAAGAACATCTGGGGTTGAAATTAGTCAAGGGAAATTGCAAATAGAAGCCAGTCATGGTTAATGTCCGTTCCGGAATATATTTAGCAGTTTTGCCAATTTTATCAGAAGTAAGATATGTTTGACAGCTGAAGTATAACTAATAAAGCTCAGAGAAATATTGAACTAAATTGTTGAAGAAAAATTGTTAAATAAACCAATTTGGAAAAATATCTGAAGTGAAAATGTATCTTTTCTTTCAGCAGTGATTTAACATGTTTAAACCGTTTTCTCATTATTAAAACTTGAGCATTACCGTAAGCTGAACCCTTATTTAGGCTTAGAGGATTCTGCAAAATTAAGACAGAACTAAAGAAAACGGTTTAGCAGTTTCAATATTACAGTTCAATTTACTTTTATTAGCAGCAGAAGTTGAAATTTTAAAAGCATGGCAAAGGCAACTAACATGATTTGGGATAGTTTTATTTTAGTCTCTCATTCCACAGAGTATAATGAAGCACCTTCTCCGAGCACTGCACAATATTTTAATTATTATCTTGGCAGAATAAAAAAGTCTTGGCGAATAAAGCTGTGATCTTGGTTTTCCAACTCAATGACTTTAAAATTATAGTATTGATAAAGTTCTTCAAACTAGTTTTGTTCCGTAGATTATTACTTATTATTGTACATATGGTGACAGCAAATTAATATCAATGGAACAAAAGTACAGTTTAATGGATACTTTTATTTGAAATGATTCTTTACTGGTGTTTACAAAATTAATTATCACAAATATTTAGATCTGATTACCTTCCTATTTTGATCGTGGTACAGATGCAAGCTCAGTGGCCCACATAAACTGATTAAATTGTTTTTCGATAATATCTGTGTTTAATTGTAAGTAATGAAATGTGAATTATGGAATATACTAATGGTGTGTAGTTTCTACGTATGTATGGGCCAATATTAGAGTAAGTTAGTGATGTATGTTATAAAGTGTGTATAAAGCATGCAAGGCTATTATCATGATTTGGATTTAATATGTATTTTGACATTGCATGAATAGAAAATAACGATTTAGTATTTCATAAGGATGTTATAAAATAGAGGATCTGCCCATACAACAAAATCGTGAAGCCATACGTCACAGCTTCTCCACACCTATTCTACCCACTCCGCGCCACTAAGATCGCAATGTTTCGAGCCAACAATCATGGCGGAAACGAGACTAGCCAATCAAACGTGCCGGATCAGAGGATGCTCGTTTTTTTTTTTTTTTTTTTTTGGCTTCATTGAGATCATATGTTGAAGATACGTATGGGCAAATCCTCTATTTTATAACATCCTTGGTATTTCACCTGTTACGAGATGTTGATTACATATTTCTTTCTTTTCCTTTTTAAAATATTCATATACAATTGTTGTGAATAAAGACTAACCAAATTGATACACAATATTATTTCAGTATTTATCTAGATAATTTCTTTGCATTTTGGAAGTTATTTCGTAAGAATTCTTTTCCAATTGAAATTACGTTTTTTTATTAACAATAGCAATACGGATCTCAAGCGTTCAAACACGAACTTGGAATATACAGTATCTTCTGAATTATGATTATGTCAAGTTTATGATAAGTCAGATTGCCGTTGCCAAAGAATGATAAATATTTTTATTGTAAGTAAAATTTTATTCTTTAGCATTTGTAGGGATATACCTAACAGCTGCAAAAATGGCGGCCCAATTTACATAAATTATTACACATTATTATTATCGGCACATATACAATTTAAATGTTAAGTAAGAAGTGGAAGGGTTACTATATTTGACCAACTGGTTACGTTATCAATACAACCAAATTCTTCAGACACGGTAAGTTATGATGAATTGTAACTAGTTGGCCAAGTTCTTTAAATACTTTACGAATGACGAAATTTATTTCAAGAACTCGGCAGAATTCGATATCATAACTTACCTTGGCTGAAGAATTTGACTGTATTGATAATGTAACTAATTGGCCAAAATTTTTAAATACTTTTAGAATGAGCAAATTTATTTCAGGTACTTGGCAGAATCGAAAGCATAACTTACCTTCGCTAAAGAAATTGGATGTATTGATAACATTATTTTTTGCATTTGTCCGGATCTTGGCTTCTTTTGACACGGAGTGTTTTTGATTGGGTTGTATTTCTCAAATATCTGAATATTCAAAACAACACAATAATCTTCTTTAAAATTTCTTGAACGAATATTAGATAAAATTTCACTATATTCTGGCTATTATCAAGCAAATCAAGAATTGAGAACTGACTTTTTAAGAGTGTTTATTGTTATTTTGTACATCCAGACGTTTGGAAAGTAATAATTACTTTTTTATATAATCTCATTCATACATTTGTATTTTATTTTATTTTATTAAGAATGCTAGCGTTTAGTACATATGAACTATACTGGTAAAATCTTTAGAAATGATGATTGACACCAAGAGATCTGATTAAGAATAGCAGTTGATGTTTTGAAGAATGCTCCTGAGGATAATAGAAGGTACCACAGAAAACGTTCCATAAGTTAAATACATTGACATATATTAAGGTGAGTTATAGGCACAAACGAATACTAATGCACCGGTATGGTATTAATTCATGTACTGATATTTTATTCTCAACTTTAAACCTGTTGATTAATTGCAATAGAAAATCAAGATTACTCACCTGTTATTTCTCGCAGGTTAAAATTTTCCATCCCCCAAACAACTGCCATATTGGGTAATAATCCAAGTAACATCTTCTCCGTGAATGTTAATTTTTCCAAAGTCAAACAAAAACCAGGAAGAACAAATGTTACAATCCAGAGAGTAATTCCAGTTACCGCTCCAAATGTTCCTAAATTTATTGATAGTTAACTTAGTGTTAAATATTCAGTATATCTGAAGGAAACTATAAACCATAAAATATATATTATTTTTTGTCAATGTTCATATTTCTTCTCAGATACCTATAGTAAGTAACATCTAAGTAATTTTGCTGTTTGTTTAACTTTCATAATAGAGTTTTACTACTCGTTTTACATAAATTATATTTTAATGTAATAAATGTAAGTTTTCTAGTATAACATCTATCATACGATTCTGTCACTAGATTTCCCCCCAGCATCCTTAATTAGATTCAAAGTAATTTAGCTTCGTTGAATAATGGTTGTAAGAGAAGCTAAGAGGTTCTTAAAGAGAAATTTTGGAAGGTTGTAAATTCCATAAATTACCTATAAAATATAATTTCCCATCGCGAAAGGAGTTTCCAACGCATAATTGGGAAAGGATACTTAGGAAAATATTCTGGTGACAGATAGTGTGGATAAATCATTGAAGGCAAGAAATATTTTTTTTGGGGGGGGTCAACTGGAGGATAGAAATTTTAAGAAGGAAATGAAAATTGAAGTATTTAAAACCAGCTGAGAAATTGTTCCTTTGATCTTAATATAAGTATTGTCATTCTATGTAGTGTATTACTCTATCATTATTTGATTTTTTAATTTTTTTTCAAAAAAGATAAAAATACTCACACATTTACACTTTTAACATTTTTTATTCACTTTCACTTCCTTCGTTTCACTAAAATGTGTTTTCTTTTTGTCTTTTAGACTAAAGGAGAAATATTATTAATGGACATGAATGATCACTTTTTTGTGCTCTCTCATCGGGATCGATCCCGGGACCATGTGTACCAGAGGCTAAAATGTGCCTCAAAAATAATTCTGCCTATTTGTGGTTTTCATTTAACTATCAATATGATATGGTTATTATGATCTCTTTTTGTCCAAAATATTTATCATACCTTTTCTACAAAGCTTGTAGTTAATAAATAAGATATCATAGAAATCATCTTTACTCTATACATGGGAACCATTATATTTATTTTCATATGATACACTCTGATCGAATCAACAAATAAAATATCACGAATACCTTCGTTTATCTATACAAGAGGACAATTAAGTTTATTTTCTTGTGATATAGTCTAACCGGATCAACAAATAAAATATCAGAGAAACCTTCAGTACTGAATATATACGGGAGGCATTAACTTTATTTTGTTGTGATATAGTCTAACCGAATCAGCATATAAAATATCAGAGAAATCTTCTTTAATCTATACATGAGAACCATTAAGTTTATTTTCTTATTATATAGTTTAATCAAATCAATAAAAAATATCAGAGAAATCTTCGTTAATCTATACATGAGAACCATTAAGTTTATTTTCTTATTATATAGTTTAACCAAATCAATAAAAAATATCAAAGAAATCTTCGTTAATCTATACATGAGAACCATTAAGTTTATTTTCTTATTATATAGTTTAATCAAATCAATAAAAATATCAGAGAAATCTTCGTTAATCTATACATGAGAACCATTAAGTTTATTTTCTTATTATATAGTTTAACCAAATCAATAAAAATATCAGAGAAATCTTCGTTAATCTATACATGAGAACCATTAAGTTTATTTTCTTATTATATAGTTTAACCAAATCAATAAAAAAATATCAGAGAAACCTTCGCTTCTCTATACATGGGAATATCATATTTTCTCGTGATATAGTCTAACCAGGTCAGGAAATATCAGAGAAATCTTTGCTACTTTATACATGGGAAACGTTATGTTTATTTTATTATGGTATACTTTAGCCGATAGACGAATGTCGTATAATAGATAATTTTTAGTTCCTATGCTTAGATTGTATCAACTTATTATCTTCAGTTAGATATATATTTTTAAGAAAATAATAATCGTAACTACTTCATCCAAGTATATAAAAATATTCACATACGACTTTTTCCAAAAATAATTAAATAAATAAAGTTGTATAATTTTAACCGAATCAGCATATAAAATATCAGAGAAATCTTCGTTAATCTATACATGAGAACCATTAAGTTTATTTTCTTATTATATAGTTTAATCAAATCAATAAAAATATCAGAGAAATCTTCGTTAATCTATACATGAGAACCATTAAGTTTATTTTCTTATTATATAGTTTAATCAAATCAATAAAAAATATCAAAGAAATCTTCGTTAATCTATACATGAGAACCATTAAGTTTATTTTCTTATTATATAGTTTAATCAAATCAATAAAAAATATCAAAGAAATCTTCGTTAATCTATACATGAGAACCATTAAGTTTATTTTCTTATTATATAGTTTAATCAAATCAATAAAAAATATCAGAGAAATCTTCGTTAATCTATACATGAGAACCATTAAGTTTATTTTCTTATTATATAGTTTAATCAAATCAATAAAAAATATCAAAGAAATCTTCGTTAATCTATACATGAGAACCATTAAGTTTATTATCTTATTATATAGTTTAACCAAATCAATAAAAATATCAAAGAAATCTTCGTTAATCTATACATGAGAACCATTAAGTTTATTTTCTTATTATATAGTTTAATCAAATCAATAAAAAATATCAGAGAAATCTTCGTTAATCTATACATGAGAACCATTAAGTTTATTTTCTTATTATATAGTTTAACCAAATCAATAAAAATATCAGAGAAATCTTCGTTAATCTATACATGAGAACCATTAAGTTTATTTTCTTATTATATAGTTTAACCAAATCAATAAAAAAATATCAGAGAAACCTTCGCTTCTCTATACATGGGAATATCATATTTTCTCGTGATATAGTCTAACCAGGTCAGGAAATACCAGAGAAATCTTTGCTACTTTATACGTGGGAAACATTATGTTTATTTTATTATCGTATACTTTAACCGATAGACGAATGTCGTATAATAGATAAATTTTAGTTTTTATGCTTAGATTGTGTCAACTAATTATCTTCAGTTAGATATCTATTTTTAAGAAAATAATAATCGTAAGTACTTCATCTAAACATATAAAAATATTCTCCTACGATTTTTTTTTCAAAAATAATTAAATAAATAAAGTTGTATAATTTTAAAATTGAACAAAACAGAAACTTTGTTTAACTAGTACAAAACGTGCAGTTCTCAGATGCTTCTTGTTTTATTTTTTAATTAGAAAATACACTGCCTTTTGTTTACATTAGATCTCTCAAAACTGACTCTAGATAATGCAAAAAGCAAAGAGATGTTACACGAAATAAAAAGTTATAACTTGCATGTAAGATACAGCATACGAATTTAATGGAAGAAAATCAGAGTATCTGAAAATAAAAGTTCTTTGAAATTCTGACTTTAAAAAAATTATCTAACTTAACTTACTTACTATTATACTCTTTATTAAAATACCATACAAATATGGTTTCTGCATTGTGTACTTATCTCCCAATGAACGTCCATCCTAAAAAGAAATCATTGATTCCGCTAATAGTACCACTAATATAATAATGCCGAAAAATAAATTAGAAAGGACGGGGTCATTGAAGGAAAGAGATGGTTATAATGAGTGATTATTTAAGAATGCAATCATTTTACATACTACGTTTATATTTGTTCAATTTTATTACGAAACCTACGTGTTGTATGCAGTAATTTAGTGAAAGCATATGTAGTTTCACATAACTGTTGGAAAAATTCCGTATGTACTGCACACCCTACTTTTAGATCTAAAAGTTTGAAGAAAAATGTCCCCATTACACACGCACAAATACAATATTTCTTTCAGTAGGAGAGACAAAATGATAAGAAGAAATTCAATTTATATGTCGGTTTCAATATTAAGAAATCAGCCACGTTGCACTATACTGCCAAAATTATGAATTAATTAGTCATTATTCACTTACTGTTAGAGAAAAAACAGCTGATTGCAAAACAAAACACTGCTCCAGTAATTGCGTAAGATAAGAATAACAGCCACAGAACGAATCCATTCGAGAAAGAATAGACAGCTCCGTATTTTGTTCCTCGTAAATTTGCTGTCAACAAAATTACAATTATGGTAATAGCAATTGAAGATATTGTCAGGGCATTAAATAGCCACCCCAACCATAACTGCCACGATTTAAGGCCCATCATTTTCATTAACTCCTGCAAATAAAGAAAATTTAAAATGTTAATAAAATAATTTCATGCCTTAAGCTACAAGTTTAGACGTCATACCTAAATAATAATAATAATCTTTAATGTGAAAATAAATTATTCTATATATGCCACACTATTTCCAGATATGGTTCTGTATTTTATCTGCATTCTCCCCCACACTTTTTTACAAAATAAATTTTTAAACTAAAGCATTATTAAATGATATACAGAGCAGTACCGTAGACAACATTAGCAAAGCTTTATACCACACTCAAACAACTTGCTTTCCTCTATGAAATTCATACATCGCCAGATTAAAAGTCAATATTTTCCTCCTTTTCCTACAGATTATCTTTCGCCTTGAATTGAAGACTTACACTGTACCCTTCCACCTCCATCATCATCACATAATCAATAGAAAATCTACATTTTATTACTGTCTGAATGTATGTCATGATTACTGACATTACCATTCAAAACTAAACTTTCTACACACCCAAAACCCTCAGCTCTTGGCAGATATCACCAGGATCGTATTTATATATTGTGCGCCCCTGTGCTCTAAACAATTTGCCGCCCCCTGCACAAAATTTTTCTCGCCCCCTAAAACGACCATTATTACAGTTGAATTCATAGTTTTTGGGGTCGGTGAGATGAATAGTGACAGTTTTAATCTAATTCAACTTCAAACTCTCACTCCACATCGCAGGGAGGGGGTGAGATTTTTAAAAGTAATTGGAAACGATAGATACTAGTGTTGAATTCAATTTTCGAGGTTGCTGAGTTTAACGGTATCAGTTTTCATGATGTTCAAGTTCATCCTCATCCTGTGGGTGGGAGTGGGAGAGGATGACTATTTAAAAATAATCAGATAAGCTAGCTAATTAGTAACTACTGTAATTAGAGCGACTTAAACATAGTATTATTTCTCGTGCTCGCACGGGACTTTGCGGGTTGCTAGTTTTAAATATTACTTTATTGTGAATCTTTTAAAAAATCCACAATTTTGCCGCCCCATATATTGTGCCGCCCTGTACTCGAGCACAAAATAGCACTTACCTAAATACGGGCCTGGATATCACGTAAGCTATTATTTCTATGATTTTGCAGTAACGTGAAGAGTTTTGCTCCTTGTTCCATTATTATAACCTGTAGGGATTATCCTTAAATTTACGTTAAATAAATATTGGCTGAGTCACCAAGGTACTATAACTATAATACGCTCGTTAGGTTTTACAATGGTCGCTGGGTATAACCATCTCACATTCATAAAGTAAAGTAAAAAATCACAGTCATATGACTTTCATTATTTATTTCGACTTGTTTTACATGACGAGGTTAAGACTATAAGAAACTCTATCTACCATCTCAACCTGATATACAATTATAATACAATACAGTTGAAAAAAGAAAAAAGCAGCATAAAAAATAATAAAATGTTATGATATACATTTGACTAGTAACAGTTAAACCAAGTTATAAGCCCATTAGACTATTTTACCATCACGAGTGAGAGGATATTCTAACTCAGAAATATGTATTCATTATCTCAAAATCGATATTAGATTGCACTATAGTAAGTACATATTTTGAAAGAAAAACTTGAAGTACGAATTGAAAATACAAATCCGTAACATTTCAGTTTCTTTTAATGTATTATACAATACTGTAAACTAACTTTTATCAAAGGATAAAAAATGACGATGAATGTTTGTTCATTTTTTGTTTATAGGTTAACGTGCTGGATTCGCTGTATTTTATTTATTCTCTTCAGCTACAATTTCACGGCACTCCTTCTTGTTAGGGTATCTGGTCAGTAAGTGTAACCAGTGTTTCTTCCAGACATGCTTTTCGGGGGGCACCCCTCCCCCCGGAGCTCTGAGAGTGTTCCCCGAGGAGGCCAAAATAAAACGTCTATAATATAAACGAAATAGAATAGATCAGCAGTGCCCACCCCCGGAACATTGCTTCTGAAAGGAACACTGATTGTGACAAGGAACAGTTGGCTTATGTTGCCATTATTCAATGTAAACTAATATTTAAACTTACATTTTGTTTATGAAACAGTCGTTGTCTAAACCACATCTCTTTATAAGAACGATCACATTTTGATATATGAACAATTTTTCAGTATAGCAGCTTGGGAACGCTTTCTATTCTTCGTTCGGTCCTTCTAGGTCTACCCTAAGAGACTAGATCCTATGTTGGGTTTTAGAACCGAGATCGTGTGAACAATAAGGCATGTTTGGCCAAAGTACAAATACCAAAACATTGTTACTAAAAATCGCACTGGGTATATTAAAAATAAAACAATGTTACGGAAACAAAACAGAGTTTTTTTTTTAACGTTGACATGCCGTTGCTTGACAAATAGCTAGCTTATCGGTGGTGCATGGAGATAACCAATAGTTCTAAAAATGAATGTATGACTCCATATAAGCCTATAAAAGAAATGTAACTTTATAATTGTAGTAAATGAAAGAAAGCATCTGTAACATTTATAAAATAAATATTTCTTCTAGTCTTTGACACTGAGTGTCAGATACCTAATGTTTGCAAGTTATCTACCCCCATCATGATTCTGCCGCCTACAGTCGGACAATTTGTCCATGCCGACCAGATGCCGCGGTCAGATTGCCAGCGCCGGATGCAGACGTCTTTCAGAGCGTTTTTCTACCGCGGCGAATAGTTGCCTTGCCGAGCAGTCGGCAAACAGCCGGAAATGAGCATTAAATGCGCCGGCGCCGCCATCAGAAAGTTGTCTTGCCGAGAAGTCGGCAAAAAGCCCTAAAGGCACAGTAATCATCGAAAAGCGGCCGGCATAAGGAGTCGGCAGAGGTCGAAAAGAGGCCTTTTCGACTGTTTTGCCGACTCTGACGGTCGGCAACAGTCGGCAAAGAGTCGGCAAAGAGCATTTTATTTTACGATTTTCGACCGCTTGCTACCTCGGCAAAAGCTCGGCAACTTTGAACAAGTAGACCGTCGTGCCACCTCGATCGATGGCGGCAATGTCTCTTTCCGACCACCACTTGCTGATGAAGACGTATGAATGCTCACTGCTCCAAATATATCCCCAAAACTGATATGCAGGACAGATGGCATCGTTGGGGCGTTGAGGGAGACTGCAGTCGGGAAGCAACTGGATGGCGGTGGTATTTAAGCGACTTCTGTCTCGTATACAGTGATGGCCATATGTATGTTCGTAGATGTGCAGGTGAGCGAAGGGACCCAGGGTACGTTCACTTCGCCTTATAGCCTCGCTGTTATCAAAGGTTGTAAATACAAATCAATCGATCAATCAAGATACACATCTTGTCCTCGCTTAAAGGAGTATGAGTACTGCGTCGTATATTTGTTCTGTTCCCTAACTTTATCTGGATAGTTTGTGGGACCTCACCTTCCAACAGGATAAGAAGCGTCTCATACTGAAAGCATAACTTTTTATGATTACTGCGGATGACCCCCCCCCAAAAAAGCGTAATAACCAAGCTCGGGAATCGAACTTGGAATCCGTCCAGTACCTGTTCATTGACAGTTTTACTAATGGCAACCTGAATGTATATATATATAAAACTATCCGCATACAAATGCCGTTTCAATGCAAATATCTGATGTTATTCAAACAAAATTGAGTTTTGTTTCAACCTCATCACAAACAATCGCAATTAACCACAATATTAGTGTTATATTGAAAGCAATAACTTCAGTAATTTAACTTCACTATAGCCTACGTAATATAATATGAAAACTAATATAAGCGGACTATGCACATAACGAGCACCAAGAAAATACTGAATCAAATACACATATGATCGAACTTTTTTGTATTTAATTCCTTAACAATTTCAGTTTACATACTTCCTTATTATATATAGAGGTTAGATGAAAATAACAAGAAAAATATTTTCTCAAAACTTATAATAGGCCCTTGTGTTTGTCAGCCATCTTCCTCAATGACGTGTCGATCTTCCCGCTTCTCTCACGAAGGCCCGCCCACAGGTCTAGAACTCAGGCGTAAAAGATAATCACGAAACCCTCATTTCATACAAATTGTTATTAATTTCGTCTGCCCATGCACTCTCATTGGTTGGAGCATTATTGTGACATATGATCAAAGTCTATGAGAGCTCTGGTTCCCACAGATGAGGTTTACAAGTAGATAAAGGATCCAATGTAATGTAAAATGAAAGAAAATGCAGAAATGAAAACTAAATGTACTTCTTTAATTCCATTGCATAAAATGAAATGAATGTTTTAAAAATTGGTTCATAATAAAGATCACTATAAACTCAGCATGCTCTATTCAGTATATGCCTTTTACCGTGGTCTACCAGGTATCCGAACCTTAGCATTATGGAGCGTGTGTGGGGCATAGCGAGACAGTACAGCCGGTCTCCAGCAACAGCTGTCTTCCAGCTATGCCGAGATATGCAGCGAATATGGGATCGGGATCCATATCTCGGATTGAAATTCAGACTCCATACGACAGGTTATTTGTCCGAACAGAGAGTGCCGGATTGCCGGTTGGTGCCACCGATCCTGATATTCCCTTTTCGTCTACCTACTTTCATGCATCTCCACCACTGTAATTTGTTCCAAAAAGCAGTTAGTTTAACAAGTCTTGTTTTTATTTTACTTACATTTGCATAAAGGGGGCGCGCGGAAAAGTTAATCAAGCATCAATTGAAGTACGATTTATGATTAGATCATTACATCATTGTAATAATAATAATAATAATAATAATAATAATAATAATAATAATAATAATAATAATAATAATAATAATAATAATAATACCACGATCAAGAATCTACTGTCCTTCGCCTATAAGCTACTGTGTATTAATACTGAAGGAACCAAATGACAAAAATTCTCCCATCTTATAGAGCGTCAACTAGTATAAGCTTACTGTATAACTCAATTGATTCTCTTATTTAATATATATATATATATATATTTAAATCCATCCTCTTCCTGTAAAATTCTATTTTAAAAATTCTTTTGCATTTTACTATATTTACAGACTATGCAAGGGCAAAATATAGAGTATTAATTTATAATTATATACATACAGTAATAACAAAACAGGCAACATATTTTTGTTTTATGTGCATCTAGAACTGAATATGAAATTACCTTGATACCTGTTTCCTTTTCCATTACAATTTTCCTTATCACTGGCACCAACAGCAGAAGCATGACGATTACGATATGTGGAGCTTGGAAAACTTCTCCTTCATGTGCATACACACTCTTTACGTATGGAGGCTGTGGAAATTGCTGGATATGTAACTAAAACGAAAGAACAAGCAGAAAATATAATATAAAACACCGTAAAATGTAAAAACATAAAATACTTGAAAGGCTTATCGGAAAAATAATGTACACTGGCGTATTTATGGGAGTTCACCTCGCTCGAGCCCCATCCCCATTGAGTGCAAAGGTTTTTATGTACTTGCAGCGATAAGATAAAAAATCACGAAATTGTCACTCAATGTCTCTTGTCGAAATGCAGAACAAAATTCAGCATATATGCAACAGAACGACCCATCTCTCTTTACCTCCTATCCCGCACCACACACACAACACACACACCAACGAACACTTTTAACATGCGAATATGTTATTCCAGCGGGACGCTTTAAAACCCTACTCCAATTTGATTCTCTCTGTTCTTGGCACCTTTCTCCTGCGCATGTTTACACATACCGTATATATACAGGGTGTTAATGAATTATATCGACAACCTGAAAGAGGTGATTCCTCACATCAAAATAAGAGAAAAAGTTCATATGGACCTATGATGAAAAGTGCATAGTTTCAGAGTTAGGGCTGTCCAAAGTCGCGAAAAAGCCAAATTTCAACAGGCCCTATTTCGAATTCCAGAAACTGTGGATGGTGATCCTTATCAGTGTAAAGGAAGCCACGCATATACAATCCAAAAGTGCATATTTCGTCAATTTTCAATAGGTATACAGGATATTCCTTACAAGGTGTAATTCTGAGATATGCTCTCAATAGAGTTTTTAGATATACCCTGATTTCAAGGAGGGTCCAAAGTAGGCAGAAGGTAAGCCTTGACAACAATGGGCATCCAATGCTTTGGAGGGAAGTCGGAAGTGTTAGGAACCGGCAGCTCAATGTTTTTTTGTGCTCGTAATAATGTGTGATGCGATGTATTTCGTCACGATATATTTCACGTTTTCTTCACTTATAAGCGTGAAAGAAAACATTGCAGCATGCGTTTACCGAGTGCGAGAAACCATTCTGCTGACGACCCTCAACACTTCCAACACCGTGCCAAAGGATTCTGTGTTCACTGCTACCAAGACTTATCGTTTGCCTACTTTGGACCAATCATAAAGTCAGAGCGTATCTCAAAATTCAGTTGATGGAATGTCTGGGAATTTCACCCTGTATGGAATGCTGTGTACACCCACTGAAAATTAATGAAATATGCATTTTTGGATTGCGTATGCGTGGCTTCCTTTACGCTGATAAGGACCACCATCCACAGATTCTGGAATTCGAAATAGGGTCTATTTAAATTTGGCTATTTCGCGATTTTTGGACAGCCCTAGCTCTGAAACTATTCACTTTTCCCCATAGGTTCATATGAACTTTTTCTTTTATTTTGATGTAAAGAATCATCTCTTACAGTTTGTCGGTATAGTTCATTGACACAAGATAGGCCTATGTTGTATTCAGTTTTGTTCCCAAATTTTCAGCCCTCCCCCATTGAAAATTTCTGAATACGTGCCTGATACTGTATCCCACAAAATTATCAAAAGCAAGATTTGGATACGTTTGATGTTTATTTGTCTCTAGATAAGTTTCAATCAAACTGCGTTTCCCAAGTGAATATATTCGCATATTAATAGAACACAAACATTTTTTCATAGAACCTTGGGGGAAATATGGTTTATTCCCTATTCAGTTTGAGAAGTTGGTGTAATAGTGGCTTATGCTCATTACAGTTGGTTGCTTGGACCAAATAAGACGTGTCATGATTGACCGTTATATAATCGTTCAATAGTGGTCGCTACTCCATTTTATTACTTATACAGTTACAGTTGTTCATGTCTTTACGGCCTGCGACTGTACTATGTGTTTTTCAACGGATGTTTTTGTTCATAATAATTTAGTACTGTCAATTATAGTACATACTAATTTTTATGTGTACTAGGATCCTATTTATCCGTTCTTGATAGGAGCAAAACCAGCCTATCAAGAAAGAGATTAACCGGAAATAGTACAAAATCTTACTCTAGCCATTTGTATTAAAATATATTGATAAAATAGCAAAGAAATTGAAAATGAGTCTTTTACATTGATTATTCGCAATTGAATTAAACTAAGAAAAATAGATTAATAATTTAAAAACCTGTTAATAGTTGACATGTATAAAAAACAATCTCCTCGAGCCGTTTACAGTTTTTATTGTTTAGAATTCTTAATTTACTCTGATTATATTCGATTTGTTATTAGTTGTCTGCACACAGGTTTTCGATTTGTGCCTGTATTTGTAATTGCTGTTATTAACTATTTATTTTGATATATATCTTGTAATTAATTTTTAATCCGGTAGTTAACTTTGATTTAATTGGCCCTTTTGCTGGTTTCCTGCACCGGAAAATTGTTATAAATTGTGTATCTATAAGATATAAATAATCTTATATAGCAGAATCTTGTGTTATATTGTATGAAATGCTTTAGATAATTCCAAAAAATACTTGAACCTAATATTGTCGTGACAATAATAATAATAATAATAATAATAATAATAATAATAATAATAATAATAATAATAATAATAATAATAATAATAATAATATTTTCAGTTAAATAATAATCTTTGGAATTTTGTATCTGCAAAGTGACAACAGGTACATTTTTTTTCAAGCGTTACCCTAACTGTTTTAAATTGGTCACAAGGAAGCGGGCGGAGGTAACATGGTGTCGATGTAGGAACAGCCATCTCGAACTCCAGTTTAATTCAGTTTTATTTTTTACAAATGTTCGTTTTCAGTTCTTTTGTAGTGTGATACAAATTCTTCCTCAGTGTGGACATTTTTGATGATAATAATATTAATCTTTACAATGTCCATAGCTGAAGAACAACTAGTTTAATACAGGCAATATGTCTGCGCCATTTAGTTTTACGAACTATAGTGTATATCAATTTGCTTAAAACAATTTTATACTTATTAACACTTTTGGGGGTAATAGCTGACATGACTTATGACTACATCAACTAATATTTTCAACCACAATAGTGGTTCTAGAACAAGAACAAGAGCAAGGAAGCGGACCCTAATAGCATGTAGGTTTGCAGCAAGTCTTTCACTATATTTGATTTTAACTTGCTAGACTTTCCGTGCACTATACACCTGCTGCAGGCGTTTTGAAAGAGTTACCCGCAAATGTCGTAATTTTATTTTCACTTGTTAGATTTTACTTGCCTCGGAGGCTTACTGCAACTTTGTAGCAAGTGTCTCAGTTCTAGTTTCTACCAACAGGTGGCACAAAAGTCTAATCTTAGAAATCTCCCCGCCAGGTCGCCATTTGTAGTAGGTGCGAAGTGTGTGAAGCATTAAAACAAGTGGATAATTAAGATAATTACGTAAGTATCCAGTATGTAGAGATAATTTATATTTTTAATGTGTATTGTTTGACAATGTTGTTGAGAAAAATATACTGTGTGATTGTTCGTATACAGTAAATGTTCGGTTTGAAAAGGCATGCAATGTAATGCAAGTATATACCTGCAGAAGACTTACTACACTCACTTGCTGAAGACCTGCTGTAGACTTGCAGAACATGTGGTATCCTTGCAGAGACTTGCGTCAAATATGCACTAACTTACTGTCGACTTGGAGTGCAAGTGGAAACTTGTAGTAGGCTTGCTGTGCAAGTAAACCCCTTGCAGAAACTTGCTTTGCAAACTTACCATACACTTGCACTGCAGGCGTGCTGCAAGTTCGATGAGCGTCAACTAGGAAGTTTGCATTAAATTTGCATCAAACTTGCAGACTTGCATCATAAGTCTGCTGCAAGTTTGCCAGACTTGAATTGCAAATCTGCTGCAAGTTTGTTGCAAGTCATTTTTGCTATCTGGGGATGAGGGTCTTGTCTTGTCTTCTTTACCATTTAACCATGTTTTTAAAAGGAGCATCAGCTTTAAAACCAAATATGTTAAAAATGCGTGGAAATTGAATTACTTGTATAAGAATTTAATTATTTTGTTATAATTTGTAAAGAATTTTACAAATGGCGGACGTCGCCATTTGCATTTTTTAGTCGACTTTTAAGTCTCATTACCTGCCATATATAGTAAGAAATATGTATTAAAATAAAAAAAATGTTAATTGTGAAAGTTAAAGAATAGGGGAAACAATTTGTCGAATTCAGGTAAAGAAACGTATAGTCATAATCAGGTGTAAAAATGGTCAAAATTGTGAAGGATTTCCAGCGGGAAGAAGAGGGACAGTTACCCAGATATTAAGAGTGAAAAAGTTGGAAAAAGTGAAAAATAGATTAAATGAATACGTGTAAAGTAATTGTGGATGTATGTATATGTTTTCATGAGTATATGTGAAGGTGTATAGAAGGTGAATGATGAGGATTATTCACTTTAATCAATTCCTCTTCAGCAGCTCACTGTAGGAGATGTTTACACTATCACATGCACCGCGGAACTCCCCAACAGGTGAGGGTGGATTTACAGCGAAGTCGCACTACCTAAGTGTGACATAATGTCACGTGGTATTATCATGGTAGTGCATGTCGTTATAAGAGTAATTGTACGCCTATTGGTAGCATTCTGTTGTAAACTGTTTTGCATGATAATAGGGAAGTAATCTTGCATGATTATCGATGATACATTGTATGCATATAATATTGGTTGCACGTAACATTTATGCTGGTAGAAATATATGTAAGTATGTATTCGGAGTATAGCTGAAGCTACTTGAATCGACGGTATTATAAAAGTAGAGTTTTTGATAATAACTAAATTTATATTAATCTGCGTAAATATTTAATGTGCTGGTGTAGTTTTGGTACACCACATTTTGGAAGATTTACAGGTAAAATTTTAATACTTTGCATGAAAAGACGGCGATAGAATTTTCTGCAGGCGATAGAATTAAATACAAAGTAATAAAGCTGCAATTTACACAGCAAAAAATGAGGTGTTGGAATAACACAAAATGACTACCACTTAAGCGTTTTACTTGTATGTCAATTCAGCACTTTTTTTTTTTTTAAATACTGTTTTCCGCAGACGATATCGTCGTCTCTTCGGGAGGGTCTTAAGTTTAATTTCAGTGAGAAGTGGAACACATGTATGGGCTGTGAGGTTTTCTAACAACAATAATAAAAATGCTCACTTTATTCATACATATAGGTGAATTATTATTGTCGTAATCATGGCAGGAGACATAAGGATAAATACACAGAGCCTAAGTAACATCAAAATGAGACTGCAATAATCATAAGTTTTACAATAGAAATGAAAAAAAAATAAACAAGGAAGTAATATTATGAAATCTGAGTAGTCGCAAGGTTATGATGATGAGATGAAGTGCATGGACGCCACAGTTCACAGGGCAGTGTTAGTAGTCACAAATGAGGTTATCTTCTGTGTTGGGGCTACTCAACCCTGATGAGCGACACGGGAAAGCCCTTGTTAGAATGAGAGTCACTGTGCAAGCGATGGATAAACGTGATGATTGAATTCTGGTGGATGATATGATTGAAAGAAATGTTGATCCGGATGCTCTGGATGTTTCTGACTATAGATTGTAAGTAGATGCTGTAAAGGTGTATAAGCATACTTAGGAGGAATGGAAAGACTGGCATCAATGTGTATGGTTTCCAGGAGGGTGTGATGCTGAGTTGTCCATTTTTTATCTATGTACCTAGAGCAAAGATCTTCAAGGTGTCGAGTGATATGCGGAAAGGTCAGCTTATCGTACAAAAGGCGAGTAGGGCTAGGCAAGGTGATGCGGTAGGCTAGACGTAATACATGACGTTCGATGATTCACTGTTCAACAAATTTTGGTCGAAAGTATGTAAATTCTTTGAAATTGCGATTTTTACATTCATTTAAGCATAATATGAAAGGAAATGATAATAGAAGAATTTTCTTAGCTCAGGTTGTGAAAAAAAACGCCCTTGTACAACAGTAGCTGTATATATACAAATGTATTAATATTTATAGAACATTTAAGCAAAATCCTTGTAAAAACCTACATTTCACTTTTTTTTTTATCTATTTCACTGTGATGTGATAAGCTGGCGAGTTAAGAAGTACCCTAACCTATAGCGTTCTATACCCTTGTATTTCCTTTTCAAAATTGCGCAAATACCAGTTTCACAGCGATACAGAAAATAAAGTGACCGTGGTCAAATTAAACATTAACAATTCCGTAATAAAAATCAGTATTAACATCAAAACATGAAAAATATGTACAAATACCTTTTTGTGCAAGAACTACACTGCAAAACAGTTTATGTAGACAAAAGTTTCAAGTGATCCCTTGTACAGGATTATGTTCATTTTATTTTGAGCGTCTTTGCTTGGCTTGCCTTTTGTAGGTTACATCTGGAGCATCCCTTGCATAGTCCAACAGTAGTCGGCCAATATGTTAGAACTCCACTTTCCCTCATATCTCTTCTCCATGGCTGCAATATCTTAATGGAAACGCTCACCATGTTCGTCACTTACTGCTCCACAATATTCGGGAAAGAAGTCTAGATGTGAATGAAGAAAGTGGAGTTTCAGAGACATATTGCAACCAAGATTTTCGTAGCACAATAACAACTTTGCTACCAGTTGTTTGTAATTTGTTGCTCAGTGTCTTCCCAAGAACTGTGAACAGACACTCTTCAAGCTTTCCCACGCAGCTTTCTCCTCACCTTGGAGAATTTCGTCGAACTTGTGATCTTTGAATAGTTGCCTAATCTGTGGCCCTATGAAAACACCCTCTTTAACTTTAGCATCACTTAATCGAGGGAATTGTCCTCTTAGGTACTTATAGGCCTCATCCTCTTGGTTCATGCTCTTAACAAAACTTTTCATAAGACCTAATTTAATATGTAGAGGGGGAAGCAAAATTCGGTTACGATCTACCAGTGGTTCATGCTGCACATTTTTCACTTTCGGCTGAAGAGTTTCTCTGGTACTCCAATCACTTTTGCGGTAATGAGATCCACGATCTCTACTGTCCCATTCACATATAAAGCAACAATTTTTTGTATACCCTAACTGCATACCTAGCAACAGTGCTATTACTTTAAGGTCACCACAAATGAGCCACTGAAAATCGTAATATTTAATGGCTTGAAGTAAACGTTTCAAGTTTTCATAAGATTCCTTCATACGAACTGCGTAACCTACAGGAATTGAAGGAAGTTCATTTCCAATATGTAAAAGCACTGCCTTTAAACTCACCTTGGAATCTATAAAGAGCCTCCACTCCGTAGGTTCGTAATTAATTTTAAGTGCCCTCATGAGACCATTTACATCTGTACATGCCACAAGTGTGTCTTCCATAGTAAAAAATGAAGTGAACATCTTCTCCCTATTCCGATACACTGAAATATTTACTTTTTCCTGCAATAAATTCCATTGCTTTAAGCATGACGCTAAAATTTCGGCTTTGCTTTTCGAGAGGTCCAAGTCTCTGATTAGATCACTTAGTTCCTCTTGAGTAAGTCTATGTGGTTCACATGGAGGTTCTTCTACAACAAACGTAAGGTCCTTCGAAGTACTTGATTTAGGAGCTTCAACTTCTTGATCATCATCAGAAAAAAGATCGTATTCTTTAGGTGGGTCAGGAACAGGTAGTCCTTCTCCATGTGGAATAGGGCGCATTGCAGAAGGAATGTTAGGATAGATCAAGGCCCGCTTCTTCTTCGTGGAAATTCCCTTCTTGACGGAAGGAACCATACAAAAATAACAGTCTCTGATGTGGTCGCTTGGCTCCCTCCAAATCATGGGCACTGCAAAAGGCATTGAGCGCCCCTTCCCATTAATTCAATTTCTTAGATTGCTGGCACAAGTGTTACACACAATGTGGGGTGCCCAAGATTTATCTTGGTCTCCAATTTTACAACCAAACTAATATTGATAGGCTTTTCTTATTAGTGGTGTTATAGTCTGCTTTTGTGAGGAAAATATCACTTCCCCACACACGTAGCAGAAGCTATCCGCACTGTTTACACAATTTCGCGGCATTTTTGTTTATTGAAATCCTCAAAATGTCATTTGAAATAGTTCCGACAACTATTTAAAAATATACATTCGAAATACCAGTATTTTTGCGTACTTGTAGTTGTATTTTTATATCCTGCACTACACAAACGTCACACCCAAAACGCTGATAACTGCACTAAACCTGTGTTTTCTAACAATAGTAGAACACTACCGAGATAAGGAACACAATGAAACCAAGCGTTCATATAGTTTCTCCAGTGTTGCCGGATCAGTGTAACATTTTACCCCAAACGAAGCGAATATATTTATTTTTAAAGCGTTATTATTAGACATGCCTGTAAAACGAAAAGGAGAGCTAATATTCGAAAATAACTTTCAAATTCGTGATCAGCACCACAAAATCAATAAGAATTAGCTGATTTTGTTCAATTTACATTTTCGTTGTTGAACAGAGAAGCCGCTTATAAAATTCATCTCCAGCGCTAACCCAGGCAGTGTGGCCATGTGTGAGACACAGACGGAAAAACGTTTTATAAGTTTTTAACAATATGTCAGCATGTAAGCCCCAGGTGGTACCGACCAGGCGCTTCAATAGATTTAAGCGGTTTTGGGCCTTCTCTTTGATTGAAAGAATGTGAGGTTTCCAGATTAATTTAGCATCAAAGATCACTCCCAGATATTTAGCGGTAGTACTTGCATGGATGGGTACACCCTGGACTTGAATAGTAAGCAGAGATGGATTACGTCTCACTCGACTACGCCTCTTATGCGGAAGGATGATTAACGCCTGTGTTTTGTCACAGTTTAATTTTAATCGCCACCGACTACACCAGTTGCTGAAAGCATCAATGGCCCGTTGTAAATGGGTATTGATTTGATACATGGTTTGACAGCAAGCGAGCAACGCTGTATCATCCGCAAAGGTGAAAGTGTAAATCGGTTCTGGCATAACAGGTAGATCGCTAACAAATAGAATATATAATAAAGCGATAAAGCTGAACCTTGTGGGATGTCAGTGCAAGGAAAGATTGGAAAGGATAGACTGTTATTTATTGAAATATAAGCAAGACGGCTGGTGAGAAAATGATACACCAACCGAAGATAGGCCGCAGGAAAAAGAAAAAATGTAATTTATAGATAAGACCATTGTGCCACACTCGATCAAACGCCTTTTCTAGGTCGAAGAGAAGTAAACAGGAAGGTGCTGTTTTATTATAATGATTGGTGAGAATAGTAACTAGACGTAAGAGGTTATCGAGGAGGCTGTGATTAGGTCGAAAACCTGCTTGGTGTGTAGGCAGAAGATCATGGGTTGAAAAGTGGAGATGAAGTCTGCGAACGATAATTCGTTCAAATATTTTGCCTAACGTTGACGTCAGTTGAATTGGCCTGTATGATGCTGGGTCTGACTTTTCTTTATGTGGCTTAAGAAACATGAGTACCTTGGAAACCTTCCAATCGGGTGGGTAATAGCCGGTTCGGAGAACGAAAGTATACAGCGACGCCAAAATGTGGAATAAAAGAGCTGGACCTTCCTTAATGTGACAGCAAGTGATACGATCGAAGCCAAGCGCAGTGTTCTTTTTGTGGCGTAGGACCTCGGTAATGTCTAGTGGAGTTATAGGTGCTGTCAAAGAATTCTGATTGTCCAGAGTATGATCCATATTTGTTCTTAGGTACCCATTATGAGGGTTGCTGTACTTCGCAACACGTTGGTAGAGATTGGACCTGTCTCGAAGCGGGACTTCTGGTGTAAAGGTGGTTTGAAGAATCCGGGCAAAAGCATTAGCTTTCTCGTATCTGTGGTCAAGGCAGTATTGTTCTCAACTAGCGGATAGTGAGGTGCACTGGTTTTCCCAATAAGACGGTTAAAATGTTTCCAGTAACGTGTTGGATGACTTTCTGTGGCTAAAGTGTTGACAGTTCTGATCCAGTTACATTTCTTATACGCTCGGATGTAATTTTGCACCATACGAAGATATTTGCGATGGAGACGTAGGGTGACAGCATCACGAGTGCGTAGGTACTCCTTGTATGCAGTCCAGGCTAAGGAAATGAAGGAGAGGTACTGAGGGGGTAATTTAGGCCTGTAGAGATTTTTGGTGGTAACAGGAATGGAGACTCCACTGGCGGTTTGAATGCTCGTAGTGAGTTGGCCTAGCGTAGCGTCAAATGATGGGATATCGTTTGGAAGTGGAACATCGGCTAGCTTATCCGTTAATTCCCTTCGGTACTCTATCCAATTAGCTCGGTCAAAATTTGGCTGGGTACAAAGAGCTTCCGGTTGTGGTTTCTTGGCGGTAGGAAAGTGTAAATCTACTTTGATAGGATCATGGTCACTACCTATTGAATCAAGAACAGTGATCTCGAGATACGGCATGATACTAGAAGACGCAATGACCACATCAGGAGTGGTATTTGAAGATGGACGGGTTGCTCTAGGTATAGCGCAAATTTCGCTATTCGTATGCAAGTTGATAAAATTAGAAAATGCACGTTTCTCAGCATCACTTCTGCTGTGGTAGTTGATATCAGCCATGATAATATAATAGCGGAAGGTAGTATCCAGATAAGTGAAGAAGCAAGTTGGTATGCGAACATGGGGACGAATATATATGGTAACTACAGTGATTGGTCTGGCTTTAAAGTAAATAGTAACGATATTATGTTCCGGAAGAGGTTCGGAAAAGTTATAAGTAATGATTCGACTTGGTAGTTTATGTTGGGTCCCTATAGCCGTTCCGCCGTTTGCTCGTTGCCCTGGAGGACCATCGTGGCGGGTGAAATCATAACCTGGAAAATAGACAGAGTGCTTCGGTGTCAGGAAAGTCTCATTCAATAGGAAACTATGTACTTGATGTTCACGTAAAAGAGCAGAAAGAAGATCTTTCCTGGTACATAACGACTGGATATTTAGGTAGAGTAACGTTATAAGAAGGCTTCTATCCATGATGAAAAACGATTAAACTTGGGTTGGGACGGGATTGATTTGAAAATGGACAGTCTGACCGGAATAAGTCGCCTTGACATCGAGGTGATATAACACTTTGGTCGCATGAATGACTTGAGCGACAATGTGGGCTCGCAAGAACGGATGGATATTTTGAAGCGTGAGACTGAAAAAGCGGTCAGTTATTTCAATATATGAGGAAGATATTGTACAATGTAATGCACTGACTAATACAAACTACTCGTTATACTTAATCCGCCTTATGCAGAGTCGTTTTGACGTATGATTGACATCATACTAAAGGCCTGACTAGCGCAGGAAACATATATTAGTCGGACTCTTTAGTATGGCGCTAATCACGCGTCAGAACGACTCTGCATAATGCCCAATATCTCTAAAATACTGTTAATATGGCCTGATATTCCTCTAAAAGAACTAGGTCACTATTAATACAAGTTTGGATCAATGTGCTGTGTTCTTTCAATTATTTTTAAATTTGTAAAAATATCCACAATTAAATATAATATTCAAATTTATTTAAAACGTCTTATGAGAAATGAGTTGCTAATAAATCGCGTTGATATTTGTCGGGTAGCTTATATTTATCATGAATTATTTCATTAACGTTTTTAAACAATTTTCTATATCATATATTATCTATATCTATCATACAATTGCCATTCATTCTTTAAGTTTCGCGACTACTGTCAGTGTTACCAGAAATTTTTAACCCCTGGGAAATTTTCTCTTTAACGCGTTTCTAGTATTTCAAATAAACAGATGGTGATCAGAAAAATGGAAACACCTGAACGAAATTGCAACTTACCAGATTAATATGGTGTCGGGCCACCTTTCGCCTTCAGAGCAGCCTTGATGCGACGTGGGATGGAGGCATAGAGGTCGTGAATGGTATTAAGTGGAGTTTTCCACCATTCCTCGTGCAGGGCATCGGCCAGTTCTGTGAGAGAGGATGGAGGTGGAAATCGTCGCCGGAGTCGTGTTTCCAAGACGGACCACAGATGTTCAATTATGTTGAGATCTGGGGATTGGGCGGGCCAGAGGAGATGTTGAACTTCATCCCGATATTCCTCAAACCACGCTGCAACAACGCCAGGTGTGTAAATGGGTGCATTATCATCCTGGAAGATGGCGTCATTGTCCGAGAACAATATCCGGACCATAGGATGCAAGTGGTCTCCTAAAATTGCGACATAATCGTTGGCAGTGATTCGTCTGCTAAGTGTGACCACAGGACCCAATGAAAACCATGATATGGCGGCCCACAGCATCATCGAGCCGCCGCCATGTTTCCCAGTTGGGCGGAAACACTGCAGATCATAAGCTTCTTTGGGCGTTCCCCACACATAAACACGGCCCGAGGTTGGGAATAGGGTCAAGGATGACTCATCCGAACATATCACACGTTTCCAGTCCTCAACGGTCCAAGTTGCATGGTCGCGGCACCATTTGCGGCGTGCGAAAGCGTTATAGTCCCTGATGAGCGGTTTGGCCCATGCAACACGACCCCGTAAGTTCATGTCATGTAATTCGTGGCGGACTGTGATTGTCGAAACAGGGTGGGGGAGGTGCTGATTGAGTTCCTCCGTCACTTGCTCCGCAGTGGCACGACGGTTCTGCGTGACAATGCGCTTTAATACCCGGCGTGACCTGTCACTCATGATTTTCTTCCGCCCACTGTTCCGCTTCCCCGATGTGGTTTTCCCGTGTGTTGTGTAGGCCGTCATCACCTTCGGTACTGTCCCACGCGACACACCTAACACAGTAGCCACTGCCGTCACACTCACTCCACATAACCGCGCACCAACAATTTGCCCTCTTTGAAAATCTGAGAGGTCTCCCATTTTACACTACCTCCGTCTGCTGCAGCCACTGGACACTGCTGTTCCACTGCGCCTGACATAGTATGGAGACCGACCTAACACACCACCACCAGCGGTCCGGCGCTGCGGGCGCCACGACACCACTGCCAACCCATACATCTGACGTGTTGCCAACTACAGGTGTTTCCATTTTTCTGATCACCATCTGTATATGTTAACAGAATATTAAAGTATGTATTTAAGAAGTTTGATATAATGAAAAACTCTTATTATAATAACACACGATAATTTTATATGTTAAAAGAACTTACTTGAAATTTTGTATTGTTCGTTCTCATGCCGATATATGTCTTGTCTATCAACACTTGTATTGCAGGTAAACCATACACCACTTCAATACCTAAACATAGAAAAACAAGAACCATTACCACAATAGAGGTATACTTATTTAAGAAGATAATAATAAAAATACGATTGTAAATATCATTGTTTTTTTTTAATCCCAAAAACCAACCCATGAGAATGTGCAAAAATCCTTGCATAAACAGAAAGTAATACTTTCATTATTTCGTGCCCTTTATGTTATTTCTGTATTTCCAATCTTTTACCATTTGATTTTCCCCTGCTTATTTGATCGTGTTTCTTGTTATTATTGATTTGTTTCATGTTTTATGAAGTCTTCTATTGTTACGCAAGTACTCATTTTCTTCCTTTCTAAAATTCTTGTAAAGAAAGCAATGTAAAAATGTCTCTAGATTTATAAAGAATTAAATAAGAATTATTTTAATAATTCTGAGGAATTTAATATTTTTCACTTCCATTCAGAAATGTTTAATCTATTCTATGTAAGATAACTATTCTATTACTTTTGTGAGAGTTAAAAATTGCTTCAGCCTTGGTGCAAGTTTTGTTTTCACCTATGTTTTATATCATGTTCAGTTTATTTTTACTCGTAGTTAAAACTGCTCACCGATTAGTAATTTCTGCTTGACAAAAATTTTGTCCATAGAAACAGTCATCAATAGATAGCAAACTGGACTTCTTAAAAATATCATAGCTGACAAATTTTACATAACTGTTATTCAGAGTTTAAGTGAAATGAAATCTTTAAATGTTTACGTCCCACGGTTATGCCGGCTAGGTTAAAGGAGACGGTGATGATGAGAAACGAATAAAATGGTGGAATGAAGAAATTTAGGAGGAAACGAAAGAACCCCGAGAAAACCCACGTACATATTTCTTCCACCACAATGTTCACTTGGTGAGAGCTGGGACCGAACTAAGGACCCCATGCACCAGAGGTGAACGCGCTCTATCACTTTTTTTTATTTTCCAGAAAACAAGTTACATGACAAAACTATTTAGCTTAGCACACAGGTACTTGGTAGACCTGATATTGTCACTGAAAAATGCCAATTAACAAAGAAACAGTGATACAAATACAAGTACAAAGAAAATTGTCAGATATCAAATAATACCTATGAAAAGCGAGCGAAGAGTTGTTGTTCTTGAGGTTGAGTAAAAGATTTTTTCTTGACCTGTTGAGATACTCCATATATAGGCAAGGATCACAATAAGATATGTAATGGTCTATAAAAAGAATCGTAGTACCAATTAACCAAACTACTGCCTGCCGTTTCATAGAAAGATACCATTGAAAGTCAGGAAAGAATAGAATAGTAGATGTAAAGGCGGACACAGAACAGCGGCAAATGAGTCCGACAAAGCCGCATAGCCGCTGCCATACATGCAGAATATAGACACAAGAAGCATAGCGATGCTCGAGAGTATCTATGCGAACACAAGTCACAAAGTTCGGATCTACTGCGACCTATTTTAGCAAGTCGTACGTCGATAACTACTAGATTATTCACAATGCCATTCCAAACGTCCGTGACTCTCTCCATAAGGTAGGGTGCATGAATTGTTTCCAAATAGTCATCGAATTACAATCTGGTGTTCGTTGCTGACATAGGGGTATGGCACTTCGAGGAATCAGCGTAAGCAGGGCCGCCCACAGGGGGGATGTTTGGCGCAAGCTGCGCCATTGAGAAAAATTTTGTTGGGGATTTTACTCTACTTTCGAACTAGCAATTTTACTGTCGGAATAGCATGAAACACGATTTTGAGAAGCTAATTTTCAAAAATTTTCCGGGGTGAACCCTCGTACCCCCTGCTTCGATACTCGATGAATGAAGTACCGCGCAAGTAGCCGTATGAAAGGAAAGGTTGGTTCGTTTTAAGAGAGAAGGGCCGCCCACAGGAGGGATGAATGGCGCAAGTTGTGCCATCGAGGAAAAAAATGGGGGGGAATAAAAAAAATTGGGGAAGAATTTTACTCTAATGTCGAATATGTAATTTTGCTGTCGTCAGAATAACATTGGAACACGATGAGATTTTTTTTTAAATCTCGAGAATGAATCCCCCTACCCCCTGCTTAGAAACTCTATGAATGAAGTACCGCGCAAGTTGCTATGTGAAAGGATGGCGCCAAGTTCTGGTGAACAACAGTTACAAACACTCAAGGAATCACTTTCAAATTTAGATTTGAAACTTGCCTATGTTGTCTGTTGAAAATTATAAAGTAGTTTGACATAATTGTGAGCTAGTGGTAATCATACAGACAACAGCCAAGTTTCGAATCTAAATTTGAAGTGAGCCAGTGAGTGTTTGTAACTGTTGTCCACCAGAACTTGGCGCCTATTTTGGTGATTTCAATTCTTTTTTAGGCCACTCGTACTTGGCTCTTTTACAGGAATGTTTTTTGTTGGATATCACTTCTTTTTGTAGGCTAATTTCGAGGATAACATTTTCTTTTGGTATCAAACTCAATAACTTGTAACTTGCGTCTTACTTTTCATGAACAAGGGAATTATATCAATATTTTGTAAAGAAAAAAATAATACTACTAATTGTAAAAAAAGAATACCTGTGCCATACACAGTGTGTAGAAGTTTTTATACCCTTCAATATCCTTATAGAACATATTTAGTATTGTACACTACCAAGACTACTAATAAAAGTAATGCCATTTTTATAATTACTACTGCCCCTACTACTACTACAAGCATTCTATAATACTACTACAGGAAATAAAAACAACAACAAAAATAACAATTACTAGTACTATAAAAACTACTGCTACACTGGGCAATTGTTTTTAGAGGACTTGAGTTTTGAGGAGGAAAGAGATTATTAGTTTTGGGGGGAGTGCGCCATCAGCTTTGGGGGGATGGGCACCCCTGAGCGTAAGTAACACAGCATATAGTAGTTTTGAGGTCCAATGTTTCCGCATATCCTCAAAAGGCACTGTGGATCATGCGAGCGTTAACTGAAAAATGTACGAAGGGCACACATTTGGAAAGTGGACACATGCGGGATTATTGTTAAGCCAGAGGTGAGGCATCCAACATTGAAGCCACTAAACTGTATGTGGTGTCGAAGTTTCATTGTCTATATGCATCTTGGCTATGACCACACATAATGCGAGGCAATTGTGATGGACACTTAAAAGACCGAAACCTCCTTGATTATGTTGAAGATAGAGCACCTGCCTTTTCACATGAAAGATGTAAGTTTTCCAAATGAGCCATCCATAGAGTGAATCAATTTTTGGAGAACATATTTTTCTGGCAGTGGAAAAATTCGGGCAGTGATCCATGACTTAGAGCTGACATACACATTTAAATATTGAATGTTGTAAGCAATCGTAAGAGAGCGCAGGCGAGTATCTGCCAGCTGCATACGCAAAGTTCGAAGTAATGGGCTTCTAATGTGTTTATAGGCTCAAAAGTGAAAGGAACACCTAAAATAGTCTTATTGGTCGTGTGAACAAATGCTTGTGACAAGTGGTCTGGTAATAAAGTATGAAAATTGTTTACAGAAAAGATCGTTGTTTTCCGCATATTGAGGTGAAGACCGCATGCAGGACAGAACAAGTCCACTTGATGGGACTCACACATTAGTTGTTGAGGGGTTGAGCAAAAAATAGTCACATCATCTGTAAAGGCAATGACCGTTAATTGTCGAAAGGGATGAGTGTCGCCCTCATTAAGCGTCACCAATCGATGGAGTAAGGCCTCGAAAGCAAGACAAAACAGAAGACCTGAAAGCGAACATCCTTGACGAACTCCTCGGAGGATTTCAAAAGGTGGAAGAAGATGATCATTTATTTGTAACTGCGAAGTCGCTCCTGCGTATAGGTGACATATTACCGATATAATTTGTACAGAAAAATTGTACCCTTGCAAGACCCTATATAAAAAGTCGTGTGATACAGTGTCAAAAGCTTTGTGCAAATCGCAAGCTAACAAACCTACAGGGATCTTTTAAATTTAAAATAGGCTATAATATATCGAATGGTTGCAAGAGTTGTATGCATGTTCCGTCCAATATGAAGTGCCGTTTGAGCTGAACTGATGTACGGTTGGACAATCTTCTTGATCGAGCGGAGAACGTCCTGTATTTCTGGAAGCGTTATAGGCTTGACTAGTTGTTGTCTTTCTTCATCGGAAAGGCTGTGTGGAATGCAGGCAACAAAGGGAGCTGATAACGAGGGTTCGCAGCGCTGAAGTGAGTAAAGCTGGGTATAAAATTCCTGAAAATGGGCGTAGAGACCATTAGCTGTCGTAAAGATTGTTCCCGTGGTGGACGTCACCTCTGTGATACATTGTGAGTTTTGGCGTCGTAACCTATGTATGTAATGGTATAAGGAGATAGGTTCCGAAACCATTCTGCCTGCTGTCCCTTCATGAATGCATACACTAAAAGAATGTTTCAATTGGAGCTGTTTTAAGTGATGTTACACTCGCATGATGGTGGCCATATTTGAAGTATTAGTTGGTTGTTTCCAGAGATCACACAAGGTAGAATGTAGAAATTCACAAATTTCTCTGTATCTCTGACGTTTCTGTTTGCCCACTCCCTGAAAGAACAAACAATTTGGGGTTTGACAAAATAACACCACCACATATTTATGTTCGGGTAAACTATCTGAGCACGTGTCCACTGTTCCCATCTATCAGCAAAGAGTTGTAGTATCATGTCGTCAGTTAAAAGTTGACTATTTAATTTACAAAAAGTACGACCATACAACCAAGGAATGTTCTAAGGAAATCTTAATATGATGAGTGATCCGAAAAGTTGAGAGGTAAATATTGAATGTCAAACACACTAGGGAGATATCCTTTTGAAATAAAACACATATCTAAGCGAGACTGAATTTGCGCCAACTTATATGTGAATTGATGATTATGATGAGAATTTAGCCAAATATTTGTTAGACCTAGTTGGGTGGCGAACTTTTGAAAAGCTAAACATGGATTAAAATCACCAGTTGTGTCCTGGAGGGGCATAATACAGTTTGCTTTCCATAGAAGAAGAAGCGGGTAACGTAGTGGGTAACAGTGTAACAACCTCTTCCGCATAAAAGCACTCGCGGGCCACACGTTGTGCTGTTCCAGAAAGATTGTAAACACAGAGGATACATAACTTGTCTACGACACAGCAAATCGCTTTACAAGACGAGGAGATTGTATATGTGAAGCTACCAGTCCTCGTTTTAATAAAACTGATGTACCTAACACGTTGGGAGCTACATTCGTTATCACTGTATAATTGTAAACAAATGATAGATCATTGAAGGTCAGTTCTTGAAGGCAATATATGTCACAATCTTGCTCGAGTAAAAACTGCGCTAACACCTATTTATTGGCCGTGCTACTAATAGAATTAATGTTCAAAGTCATATATGAACATCCATTAACACTGGCTATCATCTTATAAACGCATAAGACAGAAACAATAACATATCAAAACACCTAGTCAGTCCAAGTCAGTGACCCTTGCATGGACATAGCACCTAAACGTTCAACCACATGGACATAGCACCAAAACGTAACCGGAGGCGATTAATATTAAACAGAACACAATCGTAACTCAAGTGTGTATGAGTGTGAACAAATCAAAAAACAAATGTTCGGGAGTGCATGCCTCCGACCATATAATAATAACAATACCAGTAATAATAATAATAATAATAATAATAATAATAATAATAATAATAATAATAATAACAGTGATTTGCCACGGAACGCCAAGAAACAGAAGCACGCTATAATCACAAACACCCTAGTTGCATTCTTGCTATTCGTATCTATTTCTATTTGTAGAAGTTTCAATTTTGTCCGGTAGATGTCAACCGCTGGAAGATATTTGCTGCCATCTAACGGCACAATATGTAACCTCTAACATTCCAAAATTATATGTCAACCACTGGAGAATGTTTGCTGCCATAACATTCTAAAATTATACAGCTTTGTTCTGATAGAAGGAAATGGAATGTTGATAGGCACAATTGATGTCACCGTTATCCATTTAGATATTAACAGATCGACTTCATTAATGAACTCAGCTAAGATAATGACTCTAGCTAGCTACTGTAAGTTATAAAATTCCAAAATTCGCTTTCGTTGAAGAGTTATTATGTGGAGTAGCATACGATGTTATAGTCACAATTACCCGTTAAAGTATTAATGGATTGACTCCATGAACAAACTCGGGCGAGATTATCGCTCTAGCTATCTATTGTAAAAAAATTAAAAAATCGCTCTTGTTTGAGAGTTATCGTGTGGAGTAACGAACAGACGGATAGTACGTTCCTACAAGTCCCACTTGCAAAATCCTAATATAAAAAAGTATTTTATAGAAAAGTTCTGAAACTTTTTTTGCAGTTTTTGTCCAATTCGGATGATTATGGTATAATTCGAAACCTCAATTTATCCTAAGTACATTAATTCTTAAACCATGAATCTAAAGCAGTTACGGTACAAACAGGAGCTTCCTGACTGTAAGTCTACAATTTTATGTAAAATAATATTCTTTTATTTTAAAAGAGTTAAAGGAGAGTCAAAAAACAAGGAGTTTCTGAGAGAGCAGTAACAAAATGAGGCCACCGATAACTTCCGCTAGAAATTACAACTATATATAGAAACACTATACTGCAATCTATATACCGCACTTAGGCTGCAATACTGCCACAACTAAGAAAAATTTAAAAATGAATTTTTTTAATATAATATATTATATATCACTCCAAAATGCATTTTATTGAGTCAATTTAAAGTTAAAAGTGTATATTTTGGGTTAACGACACCAAACTTAAGAAACTTATAGAGAAATCGTTGAAACACGTACCACGTACCTATTAATCCATCCTTCAGCAACAATCTGTTATGCTTTTAAATGCGATGTGCTTACACAGTGTCAATGTTGCATAATAATACTGATCAGTTTGGTGAGTTTCTTTTAAGGTGGATCACCAAACAGAAGTCAGTACATATTTTAGATCATTCCCTTAACTACTGCGCAATGAAACGTTACATATTATAAATATGGTACTATAAGTTCAAGTTGTTTCAGCTACAACACAAGACACTGATTCATTTGGTTGTGCCTTCTGATATTGAAAATGGAAACAAATAAAAGAAAATATTTGATTCGTTTTACAATGAGCACACAAGATGGCACTTGCTATTAGATCTTACTAGAAGTGCTCAGTTTTATGAAATGTTTATTTGTATGTGGAAAGTATTTTAAAGTAACGGTCTTATTATGAAATAGATATATTGTTTGACCGTTTTTCATGTTATGTTTCACATTTTATTTAAATATTAATTTACATTTAAGGAAATAGATTTTGAGAAGAAACTTGCGCAGAATGCCATAGTGTGTTGTTACCAAATTTGTACGTTTACTGTGGTAATCCCAATAAGAAAATTCCTGGATTCCAGCGTTGCAGCCCCAGAAGCTTAACTTAGCTGTGAATTGCGATAAGGTCGAAAACTAATTTCTCCAGTAAGTATCCGAGCAGAATTCCATGATGACTTCTTTTATTATCTGGCATCAGTAAATGCTCGACTCTATCTGGCAATGCCACACTATTCAAGCAGCGTTTAGTATAGCAGATCCACCTTAAAAATATTTCCTATATGTACATACATTATTTAAGATTTATGTTGTTGTAAGTGTAATAAAGTTCCTTGTGTACAAGCTCATTATAAAAGAAATCAATAAATTTAGTATCTATGTACAAAATTGTATAATTGTTTGTCTCAACCTTATATATGCATTACAAATTATAATCCTATATAGAAGTAGGTGGGGAGAGAATAGAACAGGTGACTAGTTTTTGATACCTGGGTAGTATTATTTGTGATGATAGGAAATGTGAACGTGAACGTGAAAGAAAAACAAGGATAGGAATGGAGAAAGAAGCTTTTAGGAGGAAGAAAATGCCATTTTTTGGATTCTTGAACAAAGAATTGAGAAAAAGATTCATAAAGTGTTTTTTGTGAAGTATTGCTCTGTATGAGTCAGAAACATGGACATTACGCAAAAATGATGAAAAACGATTAGAAACTTTCGAACTGTGGATGTGGAGAAAAATTGAGAGAATTAGCTGGGTCGAGCGGAAAACGAATGAAAGGGTATCAGAAATAGTGGGAATAAAAGGGCAATTTTAGATATTATTAAGAAGAGGAAGAGAAACTGTATCATGAGGGAGGTTTTAGAAAAGGAGGAAGAGGACGAAGGATACTACAATTAATGGAGGATATCATAACCGAGAAATCGTACATGAAGACAAAGAGGTTAGCGGAAGACCGTGGAGCATGGAAGCTTCTCACTTGTCAGTTGCGGGAAATTAGCTCCCAATAATAGCAGAATACCTATGAAATGAAATTAATGTAAAAAACCTTGTATGCGAATTAGTTGATTTTTGTTAATAAAATTGAAACTAATCTCGTCCCACTTTTTATCTGGATTTCCTTTTCATATATTGAACTTTAATGTAATAAATTTGAAATTCATATTTATCATTTTGCGAGGTAGTACAGTGTAGTGTAGAGATGTCCTGAATTTTATGTTTTGAATTTTGCAGGTGTTTAGTAAGTCTTAGAAAAGTTTATTTATAATCCTTAAATTCTCTAAGGAGCTCCTTAACTCTAGTATTAACATTCCTTTTTGATGTACCAGTGTACAATTCATCGCATTCACAAAATATTGATAAATGCCACTTAATGAAAGATTATTAACAAAATTGCTCTTATACTGACTAAAACTTCTTTTCAAATTTAAGGGCAGTTTTGACTAATCTTCAAACCATGCTTTATGACAATTTTTAATAATTTGGATGTCAAACAAGGAACTAATGAAAAAGGTGCTCATTTTTGTTCACTGTTACTATCAACTTCACTTGGTTTACTAGTTCTGATGCTCTTAAATTTAATGTATGTATGTTCCTGCGATCTTCTCAATGTGTTTCTGTCGTGTCCCTTTGATGTACCTATTTCTGTAATAAACCTATTTCTATAATAAACCTAAAGTTAATGTTGCTAATCAGAATGCTCTTAAATACATATAATATAATTATTGGCTTTTACCTGCTAAAGATTGGTCAATTTTTTATTCACGTAGATATTGATTGAAGTGTTCTTCCTATAAATTTTAGTATGAAATTTATTCAGTTTTTCATAAATTGTAAGATCTAAAAATTTATATAAACGCATATTTCCCGTTTCACTATAAATTTAATTTTAGAACCAATTTGCTCCAACATATTCAACGACGTATGTACTTCTTCTTCAATCCGATAAACTAAGGACTGTTGTCAGCGTAACGAACAAACTTAATGTATTTGAATTCCTCATTTTCTAGAATTTTTGTTTCCAAATAATCAGTAACTATGTTTGCTCACAGTGGCGGCAGAGGACTGCCTATCGCTAAGTCATCCTGTTGCAGATATATATTGTATTCAAAGTTAAAATAATTATATTATATGGAGACTTATATAAGATTTTTGTAAATTCATAGATTTCTGGGTTATTAAATTTGCTTAACCTTAGCCATTTTTGAACGCACGGGGTCGCTATAAAAACAGAGTAAAATATATTTATTATATAATTGACATTAACTTTGATTCGTATTAACAAATGCACATATTTCAGTTTTTGCTTCCAGGCTATTGTTAATTATAAACTTAAGCTTAGAGGCGTTGTTCGATATGTTCTTGCAAAGCCATTTACCTACGGACGAAAACGTCCTGATATTCACAGTCTGAGAAGGACTTCTTGTGCATGTAATTTTGACATACCATAAACTACAAGTCAAGCTGGAGCGTCAACTTTTAAGCTTTTTGCCAAGTTATCAACAATAAGCAGTGATTCTGATACAACAGTATTTTTTTTTTTCATAATTTCATTTAACGGGTCTACTATAATGTTGTTATAGTATTAATTATTTAATTTTTCCACCAATTTCTCCCTAACCTCATTCTCGTACATTAGAGTACATTTACTCTCTTTGTCGGTCTTAATAACCCAGCAGTTGTTTTCTAATAACCATTTTTTAAATTCAATCATTAACCTCTCTGTTTTTCCTCCATAAAATTTCTTGTAATTACATATAAAATTACCCAATGAACATTTACATTCTAAGTTAAATCTTTCCAGGTCTTCTCCATTTTGTATTTGTAATTCTACTCTTGCAACTAAAGAAATATGTTTGTTAAAGAAATTAAATTTAATGCAAAGGACTATGTGACGTTCTTTGGCCAAAAATGAAATTTGGAATTAATTTGAAAATTATGTGTAGTCATTTAGGTTTGGAGCAACTTCCTCGGTAAAAATAGAAATTTCCGGATTGAGAAACGTACCACGATGAAGTGTAAAAGCATTGCAAATTTTATAATGGGATATATGGGAATTCGTCATTTATTGCAGAAGTTTGTTAGATATATAATGTTCATGCGAGGGGGCTGATTCCAACGTGTGATGTGAAATAATGTCCTCTGCAAATAACAGCTACAAACCAGTATGGTGATCATTCTGGTTTGCTCACAAATGACACTCCAAACAACTGCACTACGAGACTAACTGACATTGCCGATTTTTGTAGCTATCTTATGTTCATGTCATGGGCCTGATTCCAACCTACGATGTACACTCATGTACAAAATTATTGTCGCATATCTATAACTGTCTTCTTGTAAGAATATAATTTGATAATGATTTTGCAGGCTACTTTTAATACTTATACAATGTGTATAATCGAGAAATGTATACTTGTGGTAAATTTCATTGGAAAAGAATTATAAATACGAAAATTAGAATGAGTAAAACAAAATGTTGCTAAATGAACAAAAAAGTTTTATTTTCGTTTTATTGTTCTTATTTACTGCTCTTTTGACATGAAATTTGCCACATACATGTCTTTGCCGATTATACACATACTAACATTATAAGAAATACCGGGCGAATTCGTTATCAAATTATATTCCTACAACAACATATTTATAGACATGCGACAATAATTTTGGACATGAGTGTACATTAATGTTCTCTACAAATAAGAGTCGCCAGCTAGAATGCAGCAGAAAACTGTTCTTGTGTGTTGTTTCCAAGTTGCCTCTTTACTTCAGAATGTCGCGATTAATAGAAACACATCATATTTTCCTCGTACTTAAATTATCTTTTCATTGACACTAATGAAATCAGTGAAGGTAACAAACCTGTCCTTGATTAGCATATTAGGGCCAAATTTGAAATGTATACTATAATTTTATCACTTCTGTATTTCTTTTTAACATTTAGCATTTTTCATTAATCATGACTTGTTAATTACATTTCAACCAAATAAGATTCGAGTGAGGGTGCTAAAGTAACGCTTAATTATAGGACTCAAGTTTCTTTGAACGGAATTACATTTTGATTCAGGGCAGTCACTGAAAAACGTGCATGTTCATGTCCAATGAGCTCCCAGATAATGAATGCAGACCCTTGTTTAATAAAAGTTATGAGCCACTGAAAAGAGAAACAATTACTTTTTGGTGTGAAATGGCAACGTTAACATTTGCTACTTTATTGTTTCAAATCATTTTATAAGAATATTTATAGTTGCAACTGTTATATGTAGAGGACATTTTTATACATCATACGTTTTAATTAGACTTCTGGGGTGAGTATTTCTTAGCCAAATTATTTGCTTACGAGGGTTAGTCTCATACAAAGCGACGCAATTCACACTATTTTATAACGTCACGGTAGTGCGTTTTGCAATCCGGAAATTTTTATTTTTTCTGAAGCAGTTGTTTCCAAATCTAAATGACTGTGCCCAATTTTTGCACTATTTCCAAGTTTCATTTTGCATCAAAAACATTCGTGGGATCATTTAAAAGTTTTCAGGAAAATTTTAGGTGTTATAAATCTGTGAGGTTGACAAAATTATCGTTTCGGCCCCCTACTTTCTTGGGCGCATTGCACAAATTTTCTTCTTGTAGCTTAATGTATATACAAAATGTACAACAACAAAATATAAATGAGACAAAACCATAGTTATTATTTTGGCATTGCTGTCTGTGTTTCAGGTAAATGTGCTGTACAGCATAAGTAAATTACGTACAATAATAAGATTGAATACTGCTCAATAAGGTGACTATAATAAGAGCGGGAGGAATTAAAATCTTTGTTCAATTTAACGAAAAATAAATGCTAAATTGTGTTCTTGATACAATGAGCCCTTCATGGGCTCCTGTGAATCACTAACTGTCTTCTTTTAAATAAGTATAAATAATATTGCTGAGTCACAGCTTGCCACTAATAGATTTCAGATCTTCATTTACTTACTGCAGTTCTTTGATCCGTCCTCAGTAGCATTACAGGGATAGTCCATTTCATAAAATGCTGGAAAATCATGGCGAATCGTGTATGATAAGTGCTCAGGTACATCATCATCAGTAAAATTTTCCTCAAATATTATACCAATTAACGTCTCGTGATATAGTTTATCCTGAAATTTGATAAGATTTTCTTCCAATTCTTCGTTATCCTTACAAGGAAGTAGATCTGGAATTAAGCGTTGTAAATACATGAGAATTCTAAAATTATTAAAGTATTTAGAAAGAAAGAAACTTGTTACGATTCGATTTTAACTTATGTTTCTTGATTCCTACCTAAATACAAAAGGTAAGTCTAATAATATTCTTAATACCGTTTCTTAAATATAACTTATGATCAAAGAGGTCATACTATAACATACATGCAAAGGATATACAGTATATTTCGCCAGGGGCAGTTCATCGTTTAGCCTCGATAATAATGGCTTTTATTTCTGGAAGAGTCACGGGCACGACAAGAGGGTGTAGCTCATTATCTAAAAGATTTAATGGAGTATTAGTAAAAAGAAAGGAATCTTACAACGAAGTATCACATCGTTGATTCGAATACAATTAGATATAAAACTCTTCAAAATATAAATATAGGTCGTCGTCCGTTCTGAATTTTGTTATTGTTCTTGTTGTCACTTCTGTGATATATATAGGGTATTAGTTTCGTAACCTGTTCAGTGCAAATAGTATTGCTATAAGGAGATAGATTCATAAACCAATCTACCTTCGTCTTCTCCATCCACATAGATACTAAGAGACTGTTTCAATGTAACTATTTTATCATGTGAAGTGTTTCATTCATATGATGTTCACTATATTTGGGATATTACTTGTTTGTTGCCAGAAATCATACAAAGTGACAAAGGAAGACATGAGTCTCTCGATAGTTCTAGCGTTTTACTTTACTCATCCTTACAAAAACCAAAAAAAGAAAAAACTAATCTGAAGCTTAACAAGATGATATGTTTACATATTTATGTTTTGGTGAAAGTAGTGTACTCACATAAGTTTACTGTGAATCCTGGCAAAAAAAAAAAAAAAAAATGTATCATTTCGTCGTTCTAAAGCTGGCCATTTCAATTTTTTAAAGGTGTAGCTCAGCTATACAACCTAGAAATCGTCTCGGAAAACCTCAATACTAGTTTTAAACAGTGTTGTTGAAAAAATTCAAAGGAAAATTTAACTATCGAAAAACATTTTAATATTCTACCGAAATACGAGCATATTTTCAATTTGTCTTATTTCTGAAAAATGTATATGTTTAACAAACTTCTAGATACAACTTGAGAAGACATTTACATCGAAGTAGTTAGAATTAATAACATCAATAAGAATAGAAGTGGAAAGAAGTCTGGTATACTTAAAAGTAATATATTGGTATTAGCCTCGTGAAATTGAGGAAAAATAATTAAAAAAGAATGGAGAAACTGAAGTCAGGATGACCAGCATCCAGATCCAAACTCAGAAATTAGTTATTGCAAATCAAGAATAACAACTGCTACTTTACTCGCATTGATTGTGCCTCTGTGTGGGTTGTCGGTTTTTATTATTTATTATTTATTTGTTTCTCATTAAATTATTTAAAAAGGGGGATGAATTGAGAATTGACATTGTATTATTAAGCATATGAAGTAACACAAATTGAATTTTCGAAAGTACAATTGAAAGAAAGCGGAAAAATTAAATAGAAATGAATACGATTATTCTTATTCGCTTCTCACTCCAGAACCTAATAGCGATATAAATGAGATATGTAAAAATTACTCAATAACTGAGACATCTAATAGTAAGACTGAAAAAAATGCCCAATTACTCGTCTAACTTAAGTAATTAACTTAATGACTAATGTAGCCTTCGAAAATAAGCACAAATTCATAAAATGTTGACCCAAAAGCATAGAAGCAATTATATTAATAAGACATTGTGAAAATATTAAAACTGCCGTTTATGTCAAACCATGTTCTTTCCAATTGTCTAATGACTGGCATGTGCACCTTTGGTATACGCGGTCCCGAATACAGTTATAGATCTTAAAGGATTAAACGCATTGCCTTAAATTGTAGCCCCACGTTTCATATAACTTTGATGTTGAAAAGAAGTACTAAACTTCAACAAACAAGGAACTAACCCAACAAAAAATTAAAAATTACTAAAACAAATAAACATAAACTTACCTAATAATAAACATAAACTTACCTAAAAATAGCAGAAAAGTAAGAGAGTTGAAAGCAAAATCTATTTTCTATCTACTTAAATAAAAATGAAAGTGACTATGTTTATGACTTAATAGCTCTTGGGCCACTCGACCGATCTCGATCAAATTTTCAGCATGGATGAAGTTCAGGTTTATGATGGTTTCTATCATTTCACTTTGACGGCTCAACTTAGGGGAGGAGAAGACATAAAAATGAGCGAAAATGACCGATATTAGTGTCGAATCCATAGTAAAAAGACTGACTAATGGAACATATTACTAATTTTTCTTATTGTAACCCGTGAAGCGGGTAATTGACGCTAGTTATGTATACCAGGTATTAGGGATATGTTAGTGTTACATCTACTATCGCAGCTAAAGTACAGAAGTAATTGAAGGTAAATAGTAAAATAAAAAGGGAGGTGAGCAGCTATGCGGAAGTGAAAAGAAGAACATAGTGATAAATAGTTCAGTGCAAAATTAGAAAAATGGGATTTTACAATCCTCTAATAACTACAGCAATACAAACTGTTTTTATTTTGTCATTATGGCATTATTTTCTTTTAACTTGTAGGCCTAATTTTAATATTATCTTTTTATGTATTTCATACTTTTTTTTAAAAAAAATAATACTTTTTCTACAATTATGTGAAATTTGATGGATTATGCTTATTCTACAAACAACGGGTAAATTATAAACTGAAGTTTATGTGGATGTTGTAATCGGGGAAATGTAATCGGGATGTTCTTCCTACCTAAGATTACAAATTGTGGTAACATGTTGTAATAAATTGTAATCCTGAGAGAATTCATAGAGTTTAGGTACCTCTATAGTAATGGTACGAGGGCTATTTTTTAAAGTACTGTCCGACTGTCAATAGAAACCATAATAGTAAAAATAGTACAACACATTTTTTGTTATTTCCTCTGTACATATTAAGCTATTTTTCTATATAGCTATCATATTTGTTTAACCATTTTTCATAGCATTCGACAAGTTTTTTTTTTTTTTTTTTTTTTCATGCTCACGTCTTAGAAATTGCACGCCTGTGACTGAAGCTAATTTTCAACCGCTGTTTCAACTGCGACTATTGCCTATATTTATTATTTCTGTCGGAATGCTCGCGCGTAGTATCCCAGCATGCCTTGAGCATGAAGCGACATCTGTTGTAGTCGTAGCGTCAGTGTATGGTTTAGTGTGAGCAGCTGAAATGTTTTGTCAAATTGAGCATCCCGCCAAGTGTCAAATAAAGTCTGTGATTCTATTTTTAAGAGCAAGGAACGTGTAGCAGTGATAATTTATCTCCAGATATGTGAAGTGTACGGCCTGAATGCAATGAGTGACAGCAAGATGCGTAAATGAGTGCGATCGTTCAAGGACGGGCGGGACAATTCTCATGACCAACCGCGAAATGGCCAACCTCCTGTAATCACAGACGAGTTGGTGCGTGCAGTTGACGTAAAAATTCATGGAAACCGGTGTTTTACGATTTCCACGTTATCACTGAAATTTACACGTGTTTCACTGTCGCTGTTGTACACAACTGTTTCTGAAACCATGAAGTTCGAAAAACTGAGCGTAACGTCTACCTAGACTGCTTAGTAAGGAACACAAAAAGACGAGACTGGCTTGTGCTTGACCATCATTGAAGCGGCAATCAATGGAATGGTGATACACAACATCTCCAGTCAAAGTGAAAGCCAAACAGACAATGTCTATATGCAATGTTATGGCTATCGTACTCTGGGATCACCATATTATTCTGTTAGTCGAGTTTATGCAACAACAAACAACCATCAAATCAGCTGTATAATGCGCGACCTTGAAAAAGGTTCGACTGTTATACAGAAAAGTACAGTAGCCTGCTATCATCTTATGTTTTGCTGCCGCATAACAATCCACGCCCTCATTCTGCTTCTCAAACTCGAGTTAATCAGATCTTTTAGATGGGAGTTACTGGACCACCCACCGTACAGTGCGAACCTTATGCTGAGCTTTCGTCATCTGTTCCTCTAGCTAAAGCAGTTTCTCGCCGGTCATTTGTTTGACACAGATGAAGAAGTGAAAGCAACATTTGAAGATTGGCTTCAGTCACAGTCGGGTGATTTTTACGACGTGGGCATACAAAAACTTGTCAACGCTATAATAAATGTATAAACAAACATGGTAACTATATAGAAAAATACCTTAATGTGTACAGAGGAAATAACCAAAGATGTATGTCACTATCTTTACTATTTTGTTTCTATTGACAATCGGACCTTACTTAAAAAATAGTCCTCGTAGATCAGAGAATAGAATTTTATGGAATGTATTTTATATATCAGGCCCTTATTGTTTTAAGATATGTAATAAAATCAATGTAGCCATACAGTAATCTAATTGGTTTGTTCAATTTTAAATGGAAACTTGCGTTACGGAAGATAAAAACTGATACCTAATATGAAAAAAGAAAGGTTAATTTTCATGTATCACCCTCCTTTGCCATGTTTCTTATGAAGCAAAGGTCTCTTATATGATCGTATGATTTTAAAGTTCTAACAAAAGAAGTTGATATTTAAATTAAACAGCAGCGCATTCTGATATTAAATTTATATTATAGCAGCTTTAGAAAAAACTTCTAGGTATTAGTTGTTGAGTTTTCTATATTACTAATTGATTCTAGTTAAACTTGATATAATTTTTCTTTTTAGCACGGCGAACATGGCAACCGCCCGGGATGCCACACACGAGGTTCAGAGTAATATTTTTGGACAACATATTATGCGTTATTCGATAAAATTCTGGAGCTTATACAGTGGTGCCCACCCCCTCATGTCCATGACGCACCCCCCTCAATTGTCTATCCATAGGTGTTCTTCCATGAAAAAAAATCTTTTCGATTAATTTTTACACTCCCTCAAACATATTTATATAGATTTTTACCCCCCACAAATATTTCAATGACGCAGTTTGCGTCATAGCCCCCCTGTGGGCACCCCTGGCTTAGAAAATCCCAGAATAGTTAAATCGACTACTGTTCTATAAGTAATCTATCTGTGCATGACACCAACACATACACCACGAATAAGAATATTTCCGTTATTCTTCCATCTAAATGTTCAGTGTACTAATGAGTCCCGTTACTCTTCAACCACTCTGAAGCAGGCCCGTAGCCAGCCCAAAAATGTAGGGGGTGCCGACAGAAGTTACGGGGGCCCGATCCAACCATATTATAGTTCATCATTATATTATAGTTCATTTGCAAGCCTACCGTGAAAAGTTTAGGCGGCCAGCAAAAATTTAGGAGGCCGGCCCCCCTAGACCCCCCTGGATACGGGTCTGCCCTGCAGTAACCCCCTAGATCAGTACCCCATCCGGGAAGTGATCTGTCACAAGAGACATAGCAATCGGAGATGCAACGCACCAAGGTCACCGGGCAAACTGGTCCCGGATCCGCTGCTTGAAGCTCATGTTGCTTATTACTGAATACTTAAATTATCTTCTTAGTTATTTTGCCTAGGATGAGATTTGTGCATAAGAAAACTTCAGGCTAGTAGCAAACTTTGTTGATTCTCCCACCACTCCTTGTTAAAATGCAAGGAAGTTCAAAAAGTTAAAATTGTCTTAATAATGAAACAACTAAGCAGGCTACATATTATCCTGTTTAGATTTGTCCCTAGTATGCAGAATAGCAGAAGTCACTGAAATGAGAGTCTCTTATGTTGTGTTATAGTGGAAAGATACAGTATATCTTTCACTTTCGCATACAGACGGAAGTAGAAACATTTGACTCATTTGTGGTAGATCTAAGAAAACTGGTAAAAAATTGTAAATTTGGGGATCAAGTTGATAGTGCCATACGAGACAAAATTGTCATTGGAGTTAGTGATAAGGACTTAAGGTAATAGGCCCATATTTCGTCCCCGTTCCTAAATCCGTCCCCCACGCGTTCTAACCATGTATGGTAGATCTGGCAACGTCAGTGAGCAGGACGAATGCAGCGCCATCTGATCAGTTGTTTGTGAGAGTGGCTGTCGTCGAGGTGTGGCAGTTTCCGAGGAGTTGGAATTTCTATTGTTTCTGCTGAGGTAAGTTCTTGCAGTGTCAAGTTTATAAAACTATAAAATTGAATCTATGAACAATGTGTGAATGTACTGTGTTGTATTATAGTTGTGGCATAACGAAGTTGTAAGCCACGTATCGTTTTGGTGTTGTGGTTCCATCTGTTTGTGGAAACGTACCACCATGTTGCATGTAGCATTGTACCTAATTTCGTCCCCTGTCATGTTCCCTATTCCGTCCCGGGGACGAAATTGAGCACTCATTTTGTGCTTCTGTTTCTTCTCGTTTCAGATGGCGCCAAGAAAACAATGGGACAAGGAATCAATGAAGAGCGCAATTAATGCAGTGCGCAAGAGCGACATGTGTTATAAAGCTGGCAGTAAAGCCTTCAACGTTCCCCGTGCTACGTTAAAAGACTATTGCAAGAGAGAACATTTAAGTACAGATGAGCTAGCGGATACCAAAATAGGGCGTAAACCAGTATTGAGTGCAAGAATAGAAGATGATTTAGTCTCATATTGTCGCACAATGGAGGAAAGTTTTTACGGTATAACTATGAAGGATCTCCGCCGAATGGCGTTATCAGCTTGCTATACAAAACAATATTGCAAATCCGTTTTCGAAAGTTGAAGGTGCTGCAGGCCGCAAATGGATGCTGTTGTTCTTCAAGCGACATCCCCAGTTATCGTTAAGAAAACCACAGCCCCTTTCTCTTGTTAGAATTGCAGGATTTTCCCTCAAAATGTTGAACATTTTTTCTCAATTTTAAGACAGGAACTAGACAAAATAAATCATACCCCATGGGATTGTACAATGTCGATAAGACAGGAATATCGGTTGTACAGCATAAGTCATTGAAAATCGTTGCCCTAAAAGGTAAAAAAGCGGTGCAGAGAGAGGAGTTTTTGTTACTCTCGTCCTGTGCATGTCTGCTGGTGGCCACTATGTGCCACTCATGATGACATTTCCAAGGAAATTAATGAAGGCTGAACTACTCGACGGTGCCCCCTGGAACCATAGGTGCTGTTCACGAGTCAGATTGGATGACTGCTGCCTTGTTCGAAAAACGGTTTCAGCACTTCATATCTACTGTAAAACCTACTAAACGAGATCCCGTGGTGCTTATCTTAGATGGGCACTATTCCCATACGCGCAATCTCAATGTGATTGACACAGCAAGATACAATGGAGTGTCCATCGTTTGTCTGCCACCCCATTCTACTTCAAAATTGCAACCACTAGATGTAGCCTTCATGTTCCCCTTCAAGACGTCTACGCACAGGCAATAGAGAAGTGGCTAAGCAGCCATCCTGGACGGGTAGTTACAAATCTGCAGCTGCCAAGATTATTTAACGAAGCCTACATACGTGAAGCTACTGTGCAAACAGCAGTAAATGGTTTTCGCAGAACAGGCATCATGCCACTCAACCACGATATTTTTACAGAGGCAGACTTCGTTGCACACAGACTGAATCAGAGTAACAACGAAAATCAACCCTCAAGGATGAGATCGCTCCTAGCACGATGTCAGTCCACATCAAATCAGAGAAGTTCCCACAGTGAAGGCATCAGCGTCAGCTCGCAGAGGCTCTGCTGTTTTGGTAACGAGCTCTCCACATAAAGCAAAAGTTCAAGACTCCATTGTCAGAAAGAATAGTAAACTTAAGTCTTCACAAAAGAAAATCGCCAAAGAACCCCCTCCCCATCCACAAAACAAAGCAGAAAGACAAATATGTTGACGCGTCAAGTGAAAGTGATGATCATGTCGACTTATCCACAGACAACAAAGAAACTGATTATGGTGATGCAGTGTGCCCTATTTGTGGTAAGTTGTACTCGGAAAACAAACGTGGTGAGAAATGGATTCGCTGTTCAATGTGTTTCCACTGGTTCCATGAACTTTGCTGCACCTCACCTACTCCCCAAAAAATCATTTGTGACTTTTGCTATGATGGATGAAGTTGTGCTTTCATTGCTAAATCTGAGTTTTTTCTATTTTTTTATCTGTGTTCATCACCATTATATTGTATGTATTATACACCAATCATTTCATGTCAATACAGTAACATAAGTTTGTGTAACTACAGTGTGTTTTTCTGTTTTCATTTACTAACACCCAAGGGACGAAATTAGGAACCACTTTAGATGTAACTGCTATTCTGTTTGTTGTTAGAATTTATTTTTTCTCTCTCTAACCTTTTGCTCTGTATGGATATAATTATTATGAATATGTACTAGAATAACGACAGATTGTGTATAATTTTTTTGCCATCCATACTACTTTACAAAACTCCTCCAGAAGGCGAAATGCAACTGGGGGACGAAATTTGGGCCTATTACCTTACAACAAAGATTTTTCATGCAAGTGATCTAGTATTGGAAAAGGCAGTCGAAATGGGACAAACAGTGTAAATGTATAAAGCACAAGCTGAAACACTTCAAGGAAAACCGGTACATCAGGAAGTGCAAGTAGTAGAAAGAAGAAACAAATGAATGTGCAATGAGCTGGTAGTGGTACAATTATAGATAATCAGGTGGAAAGAAGACATTCTAATAAGAAGAGTTAAACAGAGTTAAAAATAAAATAACAGAAAGAGTGGATCATATTTGTATAAAAAAAATTAATACTGTACATAGAAAAGAAGAATGTCCTGCGTTTGGTAAGCAATGTATTAAGTGCAAGGGTTTGAATTCTATACTGTAGGATATACAATAAGTTCAAGAAAATTAAACAGATTAATAAAATGTAGATATTAAGTCTATAGGCATAGATGGTTCCATATTTATATCTTACGTACAGGGGATAAATACAGGCCTGTAGCCGGCCCAAAAATGTAGGGAGCCCGGCGGAAGTTCGGGGGCCGATCTAACCATATTATAGTTCATTTGCCAGCCTACCGTGAAAATTTTAGGGGGGCAGCCAAAATTTAGGGGGCCCGGTCCCCTAGACCCCCTGGATACGGGCCTGGATAAATACGCTAATTATCAGAGGAAATCAGTGAACTCAATAACGAAGTGTTGAAGGTAAACAGGTTAATTTCAAACTTGGATACTGATGCTCAAGTGAATATATTGCCAATGCCATTGCCATTACATAAAATTTAAGGCTTGACCTACTTAATACTTGAAACATGTAGTGGCATGAAAATTAAACTAATAGGAACAGTGACACTAAAATCCGAAGTAAACCAAATGATTTACTTAAGCTTTTGGTGCTTAATAATGAAGGTAGATTATACAAGTCTTTGCTTGGATTAGTAGAGTGTATAAAATTGAAGTTAATACACATAGTAAATGTGAGCAAAATAACTGAAAGTAGCAAAAAGTATTCATAGAACAACACATAGATGTATAGGTAAATGTGAGCAAAACTTCCATAATATAGATGAGAACGCGACTCCAGTAGTTAAATCTCCACATAATATCGTTAACAATACAATCCAAAGATTCCTTGTGGTTGTTATGGGTTTCTTAGGTTACCGGTACATTTTGGGTTAGTAATAGCTCTAGAAGTGTTCCAAACATTAAATGAAAAATGTTTTAGCTATATTAAAGAGCCTATAGTTTATTTTGATTATATAATAATACAGGGCGTCCCATTTAAAACACAAATTGGAACCAGGTATAGGCTAAATTTTCAATGGAATGAGGTACACTTATAAATAATACACCAATTTTTAGCTTGATCCATGTTGATATTTTTAAACATAAAAGCATAAAAGCAACTAATGAAGTCAACGGGTTGCCAAATGTAAGTGAAAGTGTATAAAAGTATTTACAAAATGTGATAAATCGCATGTCACACATGTGCATAGACATACAGCCCACAAATTTCAGCGCGGATTTGTGGGTTGGTTCGGTAGTTACCGTAGTCGAAGAAGAACTGTTCAGTTTCTCCATCAGCTTGTCCAGAACTTTGTCATTAATGGCGTACCCGCGAAAACGTGATTTTTGAAGTTTTACGCTACGCACTGACACTGTCTGTGTTTAAGTATAACAACATATGTTTTTAGGTACTGTTTATCACCTGGAATCATTGAAAACACTAAATAAAAGCATTCAAAAAAGTAGGAAAATTAGCGTAACTTACATGCACCCTGCAACCCTGTGTGGAAGGAAGGGAAACGTAGCCTCACAATAGATGTTGAAAATGCCCACCATTCTTGTTCAGAAAACGATTCACACGTCTTAACATGTTGGACGCAACTTCACGGAGAGTTGACAGATTCATTTCCTCAATGGCTCTGCGGATGTTGGTTTTCAGGTTTTGTACAGTCCTTGGGTTATTTGTATACACGATATCCCCATAAGAAAAAAGTATGGAGATGTCAAGTCCGGGGAGTGACTGGGCCACAAATTTTTACTTCTTACTCTGTCAACGAAAAACTCAGTCAGCATATCCATAGTGTCATTTGACGTGTGACATGTAACCTCATTTTGTAACAAATAATCGCGTTCATCAGATTCAGGCATGGAAATAAATTGGATGATTATGTCACGATACACGGTACTGTCAACTGTGGTATTGAAAAAATAGGCCTAATTATTCGACGTCTTGAAATTGCACATCACACATCTATCTTCTCTGAATGAAGTGGTTGCTCGTGTAACACATGGGGATTATCACTTGTTCAATATCCTGAATTTTGGCTATTCACATTACCCGTTTAAATAGAACCATGCTTCATCACTAAAGCAAACTTTGTCCAAAACATTCATTCCTTGTTCTCTGATGAAGACATAGGTGTAGAGGATAGAATTGTATTTATTTGATATAAAATAACTACGCCATTCAACACCAATTCGCCTACATCATCCCCTTTTTAAAATTGCTAATAATGCCTTCGTCGATCTTCCGGCAAAGAAAAGAAATCCTAAGGCAGTTACATCAGGGTCATTTTGGAATAGAAAGAAAAAAGTTAGCGCTAGACAAATAGTATACTAGAAACGAATAGGCTTAGATATTGAAAATTTTGTTCTGAAGTGTAGCATTTGTTTAAAAAAGTCAAAATGTAAAGAACCAAATCACATGAAAGTCCTAAATTGCCATTTGAAAAAGTAGCAGCAAATATTATGAAACTGTCTAATAAATCATATTTATCCAAGTCATATATAGTTAATCTTGATGAATTACTATTCCAAGTGTTTGCAGTTTCTATCACTGAAAGGTAAATCATTTACAGAAATAACTGAAAATCTAAAGGCTACGCTTGCTTGTTATTGAGTTCCAAAAATAATAGTGAGTGATAATATGCCATTTGGATTTGAAGAATGCATAAATTTTGCAAAAGAATGAGAATTTTAAATCGTAACGAGTAGTCCACATAATTAAAGGTTCAATGGATTCGAAGTCCAAATACAGGCAAAGAAAATGTTTGTTAAGAAACAACAAAAAAATAAGAAGTATTATAATAGAATTGCTAAAACACAAATTGGTTTCGAACTAGGTAAAAGTTATGTAATCCAAAAAAATGAAAAGAGTGGGTATCTGGTGAGTTTATTGATGTGCATGAAACACCAAGCCTTTATAATTTACTAGATGTAAACAATAAAATACCAAGAAGGAATAGTATTCATTTAAGAAAGTCACTGAACACATACCAGTGTACAAAAAATGTGTATGATGAGTCTTATTATAATGGAGGTGATGATACACAGAGAAACCAGAAAGGTAGTAATATGCCTGATGCAACTATTGGCAATAGTGTAAACATTGAAACAAATCAAAAACCGGATAAAACAACGGGAAATGAAATATTAATAGTAATAAGTCAACTATCAGTTTACTATTCAGTTCAAAATCTCTTGTCGCTAATTCTGGTGAGGAATTTGAAGCTTAAAATATATAAAACGATAATCATGCCTGTTGTTCAGTGGCTGTAAAGCATCGTCGCTTACTTTGAGGGAAGAACATAAACTGAAAGTATTTGAAAACAGGATCCTGGGGCGAATATTAGAACCCAAGAGGAACGGTAATGGGGAATGGCGGAAACTTCACAACAAGGAACTACATAATTTATACGGTTTACCAGACATTATTAGGGTCATCAAGTCTAGGAGGCTCAGGTGGGCAGGTCATGTAGCCAGGATGGAAGAAAGTAGGAACGCTTTCAAAGCCTTAACTGGAAGACCAATCGGAAAACGATTATTAGGAAGACCTATGCGCAGATGGGAGGACGGATCTCACAAAAATAGGAATACAAAGTAGAAACTGGATCCAGTTGGCTAAGGATAGATGTCAATGGAGAGCTTTAGTGAACGCGGCATTGAATCTCCGGGTTCCATAGGTCATAGTTAGTTAATTAGATAGATAAGTTAACTAGCTTTGTTAGGAAGGTAAAACCTGCACTTTGGTTAAACGACTTTGGTATGATAAACTTATAATATTAATTTAAATGTACTGACAACATTGTTGATAAACAGAAGTTGTGAAATGAGACAAATAGAAGAAAGCAAAATGACCTAGTCTCTAAGATTATTTTAAATTTTAAGATTCTGATGGGCCCTAACCTCAAATAATTAATTACATTAATGTGTTTATCCATTTCAGCATTTTTTAAAGCATCGACTTACCTGTAGTGTTTATGAAGGCATATTCTTCCAATCTTGATTTGACGCGATCCATCAATTCATTAGTAAAGCTGTTGTTTGGGGCGTACATAAATTCTAAGTTTTCTGCCAATGCTTTTATCATGTCATCTTCTGTAGCAGCAGGTCTAATTATTTCTTTATGGTAAACAATATCATCTGGTTTTGGGAAAACCAGAATGAGATACAGCCCAAAAGCAATTAAAATTTCACTCAGGTTTGAAAACCAATTTCTTCGTCGAATTAATAAGTCCTTCCAGAAAATAACAATAAATTTTCTCAAAATTCCTGTCATTTCTGGACGAAGTAATAAGCTTGGAAAGTTATTATAAGTTCATCATTTTTCTCTGAATCTGATGATAGACTGTTGTCTTGCTTAACCTAGAAATACATATATATTATATACATAATTTATTATGTTGGAAAATTATTTACATGATTAGTCAATTTTTATACTTATATTTACCATGCATCAAATTACGTAGGCAAGAATTTCAAGAATACACAGACTTTTAATTACAAATCATCCTATATCTCTCTTTATCTCTCTCTCTCTCTCTCTCTCTCTCTCTCTCTCTCTCTATATATATATATATATATATATATATATATATATATATATATACATACACACACACACATATATATATATCTATATATATAAAAGAGAACGCACAAATCCTTTGTTACCTCATCACGCTAATACGGCTGAACCAATTTCTTTTATTTTTGGGGGGTTATTAGGATTTGGACCCTAGATGGTTTTTATCATATCACTTTAATTTTTAATTACCAGTGTCTTGAGATAATTGACCATTCAAGTGTCCATAACGTACAAATCCTTTGTTAGTTCATCATAGGTAAAAATAAACGTATTTATATGCAACCCGCATGACCGTGTCACTCGGCGGGTTAACATAAATGACAGGCGATATAATGTTAACATTTACTGCAATCTACTATGGTTTTTATCATATCACTTGAAAGCGAAAACTTCCGGGGTGACCGCAGCGAAGCGGGGCGGGTTAACATAAATGACAGGCGATATAATGTTAACATTTACTGCAATCTTCTATGGTTTTTATCATATCACTTGAAAGCGAAAAAGTAAAAATTATCTAAGTAACAAAGTTTATTGCGTTCCGGGGTGACCGCAGCGAAGCGGGGTGAACGCTGCTAGTATATATATATATATATATATATATATATATATATATATATATATATATATATATATCGTGATTTTTCTGGCAGTAGGCAAGGTTATAGCGTCTGATAGTAGGAGAAATTGACTTAGGCGCCGCGGGAGAAAATTCTGATGTGAAAATTGAGTTGTTACTAGGCGTATGTAGTCATGGACGTATATTGGGTAGTGTTGGTAAGTGATAGGACTCGTGGAAGCTCTTAGTGTGTGTGTATAAACAAGATAAAACATGATATTTCCTCTTCTTGTGAAAATTGGTCGTTGCTAAGCGTATTGAGTGAAGAGGTCGTGTATTGGGTAATTATTTTGGACTCCGCCCATCGTTGACTATGAGATGAGGCTAAGAAGCTTCCCATAGAAAATGGGATCCATGTGAAAGTTATTATTCAAGAACTGATGGTGATGATGCGTAGAATGACTGATTATGTTATTGGCAGGGATGTAATGGAGGGTATACGTGGGTATACGGCGTATACCCACCTCTAATTTTTGGAAATTATCGTATAACCACCTAAAATTTAGAAAGTACGCAGGTATACGCTACATTCGATCCACAGTATACTCACTTCATTGGAACAAACAACAACTGCTTTTCATGTACTGTGTTTCAAAACAAAAAAATCTCACTAAAAAGCTGGTCGTCAGGCTGTTGCCGCGAATGATGTCTAAATTCTTTTAAAATGTTTCTGTTTTCGGAGTGTGGGAATAGTTTTCCCAGAATCTCTTCTATAATGGAAAACAGCATTCTGAACCTGTAGTGTTTATTTCCTCAAGATGTCAGATGCGCTGTCCCTACATTCTGAAAGCTGACCTCTGATATTAATTATACAAAGCTAAGCTGTTTCCAAACGTTTTTTCTTGAAAACTCTTTTGTTTCTAAAGATCAGTGGGAGATAGAGAATTGAGAGTGAGGAGTAGGGCCTATATTGATGTGGTAACGTTGAAATTTTTCTCTTTTGATATAGGAATGACCACAGTTTTCATACCCTCTTTGATCCAAATTCAAAGTCTGCCAATGGGATACAATTTGAGCGAGACAATATGGGATGGAACCAGCTCTCTTCTCATCGCCGAAGGAGGTTATGAAAAAATGTGGGCTTTACTTTAGTCCAAGGGTTGAGAGGAAATTGAATGAATATATTTGCGACAAGAAATATTTGACCTCCACAAAAATAGCAAAACACGTGCCCTATCGTCGGTCTAGTTTGAAGCATTCATCGTCTTTCCCAATACCATCAACTACAACAGGAACCTCGGATTAGTACTGTTCATTTGTAGCCGCAATTGGCATCAAAAAAAGCGGCAATTTATTTCTATAAATGCTCAGTAGCTAGTACAGTAGTAGTAGTTTTCCCGCAGCCTACTGGGCAGGAAAAAAGGAGGGGTAAAAATAAACATTCTTCTTCATGTTTCGGTTTCATCCAGATAAGAAATATTTGAAAAAATTGTTACCACGAGGGGGTAGAAAACAAAAGTCAGGAAAGATTTGTAGCGTATGAGCATGTCACAGCAATCTTTGACCATTTCAGTACAACCGTCACTTTGAAAATATTTCCTTAGTAGTGTTTAAGCTAGCTTTGTGGGTTGTTGATGAATTAAGAGTTGCTTCGCAATTTGCAAGATGTTCAAAAAGATTCTAGAAAATTGGTTAGAAAGAAAAAGAGATAATACCATTGTAAATTCCGTTGATGAAAATGTAAAAGACATCGAGAAATAGTGAAGAAAAATCCAAAGAACATGTTAATTTGCCAGCTACTACTCCACAGAAAAACGTAAATATATTTATTTATTTCATATAACGTACATAGGAAGACGACACATGCGAATCTTAATCTCAACGCAAGCAGCTTTAATACAAGCCACAACGTCTTACAGTGCTAAACACCTTGATCTAGAGAGCAGTCTTTGTAAATGACCAGGAAAGGTTACAAGAGGAATTCAACATCATCGTTCGACACTTCAAAAGGATGGCTACAGTCTTACATATATCAACACGGCCACAAAAAAGGGCCGTTACTTCCCAACACAAAGTGATCAAAAAAGTTAAGAGTGAGGATTATTTCTTACTACCATATTACCTTTCATTGACTGACCGACTGAAATTCAACGAAAAGATATATCAAACGCAATCCCCACCCAAAGGGCGCACCTCTGGCATACTCAACAGAATACTTGCCTTGTCAGACATGATATAAGGGTTATTCATAAACCTCCAACCAACATCAGATGATTACTCAAATCAGTGAAAGACGACTTCCACTTGCACACTCCTGATGTATATCGTATACCATGTCAATGTGGCAGATCATACTTACGATAAACTGGACGTACAATTGAACAACGATGAAAAAAACACAAATTGATTTTATATATACTACCATAGTAGTCAAGTGCAGCAATTTTTCGGATAAAATAATAAAGAAAGCCATAGCTATCTCAAGTCTCAATAGACAATGGGGTTCAACTCAGCCCTATCTAGTCGTCCCTTTTCAGGAGCAAAAAGGACATTCAACAAAGCCATTTGTCGTAGCCACAAGAATAGGCAATAAGGAGCCAGCATCTCTCAGCCAACCAGAAACAAGCATTTCGCTCAGTCAACCGAAAGTCCCATTCATAGCTCCGCTCCTAAATAATCACCATGTTTACATACCCACATCTCCGGTGTTATCATAATACAAGTGCTCCACGGACCGAGAGGGCAAGCTGCAGTCCACGCGACCGCGAAAGAATTATCGTCTACAGCGTACAGGAGCAGTGCAAGTCTATGGAAGCAGGATAAGTGACAGCACTATGTCTGCATAAGACTGTTAAATGTCAAAGAAAATTGATTGATACGATTGACCAAGATAAGGCTAAGGAATCGTGCTGCTCTTATAAGAGTACTATCATCCGGCTCTTATTGGAGGCATCTTACAAGCGAGATTTCCCTTTTGAACAGTTTGGTCGTTAAACAAACCGAATGGAAAGGTTTAACTATATGCTCCCCTGTCCCTCCTGAGTGACCGAGCTTACAGTAGGCAGTCTTGCATGTATGGACTTTGCCAACAGTCGGAGAGCAAGTAGGCTAAGTTTATCTCATCAGGACGACACTCTAGTTACACCTACACACACCTACAACATCGTATCTCTAGATACCTTGCAGCGTTATACCAAGGGGCTGGTTACACCAAGAAAACAAATATCTACTCATCTTGTAAATTACTGGAAGCAGAGCGACAGTGTTAAGGGCCTTTTTAGGTTCACGCAAGAACTCAAAAAAAAAAAAAAAAAAAAAAAAGGAAATATGGAAACGCCACGGAACACAAGGAGTAGAAGTCTTCTAAGCAAAAACAGACAAAAGGTGTTACTCGTAGAAGATCAACCAACAAAAAGAGGAAAGCAAAGGAAACCTTTCCTGCTATCGCCAGAGAAGTCGGTGCAAAACATTCCTGCAAGGGAGCCACCTTCTAAAGAAGACTTGCCCCCAGAAGCTACCTTCTCTCCAGCTACGGAATCGCCTAACTCCGTCTATAGCTATTCTGATGCTGTGAAGTCATCTACACTACGGGATCGAAACAACTGCTTACTTACTAGTAGACGAAGAAATACTCAAAAATGGCTGAGAATAACTGCTGCTACACAAATGTGCCCATAAAGCCACACTCACGAAGATCGCATAACCAAGACAAGATACAAGAAAAGGGGAGATGTAAAGATGAACAGGAAGAAGACAGAGAGAAAGGAAAAGAAAACCATGCTATAGAGAGAAAGGGAGTGCTATCTAGAGAAACAATTATACATCATAATCAGAAGGAAACTCAACAATCAACAGACAATATTGGTCACAAAGAAAAATAACAAAAAGTTTTTCAGTGGCCATTTTTTACGCAGACCCAGAAGACAGGTCTCTGGTCTTGAAAAGAGTAATTACACAATGACTTCCCAACAGAAAAGTGACAATATATCAACTAAACCGCAATAATGGAGTGAAAATAATCTTTGGAATCAAGACGGACAAGAGAAGATTTCTAGACGGCTTCCAAGCAAAAGCACATACACAATGGCTCACAAATGACTATGTGAAAATCAACAACTCTGACAAACAGCCACAAGGAACCTTCACGTGCATTGTTAGGAGCGTGCAGATATATGAAGAGACTGCTGGAATCAAAAAAGAACTCACTGAGGACCTTTAAAACTAATAATTTCAGAACCGGAAGTAGCCGATACCCAGACAGGCCATTTCAGAACGCCGACAATCAGATCAAAAAGGTCATCACACAACCTAAAACCAGCCTCAACGCTGCAATATAAAAAAGATGAAGAACACAGGAACCAGTACTGAGAAGCCTAAAGATGATGAATGACTCAAACCCAGTCTGCTGAATGACCTATTCGAACAGATTACAACTGAATTACAAATATTACAGGACAACATCCTAACATTGGTGAGTAGCACTCTCACGCTACTGCACAAAGACGAACCACAGGGCCTAATAAATATCCTAAGAAGAACCACGGAGGTCGTCTTCAAAAAAAAAAAAAAAAAAAAAAAAAAAAAAAAAAAAAAGAGAATCAATATTGTTTGTTGATATTATATCAATAACTAACTAACTAATTCTATGGCCTATGGAACCCGGAGGTTCAGTGCCGCGTTCACAAAAGCTCTCCACTGACTTCTATCCTTAGTTAATTGCATCCAGTTTCTACTTTGTATTCCTATCTCTGCGAGATCCATCTTAATATTATCCTCCCATCTGCGCCTAGGTCTTCCTAATGGTCGTTTTCCTATGGGTCTACCAGTCAAGACTTTGAAAGCGTTTCTACTTTCTTCCATTCTAGCTACATGACCTGCCCACCTAAGCCTCCTAGACTTGACGACCCTAACAATGTTGGGTAAACCGTATAAACTATGTAGTTCCTCGTTATGAAGCTTCCGCCATTCCCCATTCTCGTTCCTCTTGGGTCCGAATATTCTTCTCAGGATCATGTTCTCAAATACTTTCAGTCTATGTTCTTCCCTCAGAGTAAGCGACCATGTTTCACAACCATACAGAACAACAGGCATGTTTCAGCCAACATAAGTAGCAGGATATACCAGAAAGTAATAGGAGCAAATTTAACATATGGCTCATCAATCTTTAAACTTCAGGGTATACAACAACAACAACGCACAGAAAGATTCTGGGTCAGAATGACCAGAGAAGATACAGAAATGGAGGACGCGTATCGTATATGCAACATTACAGAACTAGAAGACTTCATAAGACACCTTAACTAAAAGTTAGCGAACAGATGAGTAGAATCAAATTTTTACAAGGAGAATTTCGGTGAAGCTAAGATTACAGAAAACTCGGGAACAATAATCGAAGCTATAACCAACCTCGCAAAACATAATAATAATAATAATAATAATAATAATAATAATAATAATAATAATAATAATAATAATAATAATAATAATAATAATAATAATAAAGTTTTTCAATTGAATTCCATGTTGTGGGCTTTGCCTGTCCATCGCGTGTATGGGCGTTCAATTTGGATGATCTTAAAGAATATGATTCAGAACTACCTAAGATGATTAAGCCTGCCTCCAATATAAAATTCTATCTACACAAAATAGAATATACCCTAACTCCCACAACTTTCTGTCCGCAATAAACACATGAACATAAAATATACACATTGGACAAAGTAGCCGTTTAAAATCTAGACGTCCCGCCCCTTTCGAGGGGAAAACAGATTTCACTTGAGTTGATTTGACTTCAGTCTCTTCATCACAATCCTTGAACATGGATGGAATGACTGCATTCGATACTTTCAGCTGGCTGATAGGTGGCTTACTAAATTTATTTGTTTATTTATTTCTAAGAGGCATACAAGATCACAATCCTACAATTGCCTTATTAGCATAATATTTTTAATACAATACCATTATTCTATAGGAAAATAGGCAGGAAAGGAAAATAGACAGCTAATAGGTGAAAATAGATAGCTTCAAAGACAGAAAGAGAAAAGATAAAAAATACAAAATACGATAAAGTAAAAAAAAATAAACTAAATGTAAGTAAAAACATTTTCCTGCAACTTGTATATATATTATAAATGTATTACAAATATTAATTTCAATTCATTATTTATAATGTCAAAAAATATTCTCAATACGTATTGCATATAAAAAGGACATTGCAATAGTGTTATGGCATCTTCGGCTTGATGACGAAGATGTCAGAGGAATAACATCCTTCTTTAAAGGCATTGGAAAGGAGATAACTTGGGGCCTACAAGCTAGGTACCATTCCGACATTTGCCTGGTGCGAATGAAGAAAAACATCTCTCATGATAGCTGATCTGCAAAGGTTTTTTCACACCTTCTTCACTATTATTATTATTATTATTATTATTATTATTATTATTATTATTATTATTATTATTATTATTATTATTATTATTATTATTATTATTATTGAAATTTACATCTGTGTGAACGGCCTCTGCAGATACAGAATTTCACAAATTAAGTGAAGATCTCACAGATGGATTGAATTGGGAAGTTTAATGAAATCTTGCGTAATTTTCTGAACATTTTCAATAACCCTGCGCTCATAACTCGGAAAAGACGCCGCTTTCGACTTCGGTGTAATAAACTTCTTTTGTATCTTTTTCTGTCCACTTTCAACCCCCATATATATATATATATAAAATTTGTGTGTATGTGTAACAAAGAATGTATGGAGTGTATACCCACCTAAAAAATTAGCAATACATTACTGGTTATTGATATAGCAATACAATTTACAATATAGCAGTAATCATATCACCAGTATTTAACAAAATGCTGTTCGATAATGTTTTTGTTTATACATATTTGTAGATAAATAATAATAATAATAATAATAATAATAATAATAATAATAATAATAATAATAATAATAATAATAAAAAGACAATGTAATTGATACCATATTTATATTTTTAAGTACTAAATATATTTATATCATGTATTTGAGTGTTTTCTTTTTGAAAAATGAATTTAAAATATTAAAATCATTGTAATAAAATGTATATTATAAGCTGGAAGCTCCAAAAAGTCACTTGCCTTCGTCCGCCCCTACACAGATGTTAGCGGAACTATTATACTATTGTTTCTTTGTATTCTAAAGAAAGAAATTAATTGAACTTCAGCAGAAACTTCTTAAGATAGATATCGACGCCCATTCTATTTTTGTTACTTGCGGACACATTGAAGAAAGGATTGGCGTCCAAGCTTTACGGCTATTTTTTTTTTTTTCACTGAATAGCAAGTATCACACTCCAATTTGCATGAAACTTCTGGAGTGAATGAAGGAATCAAAAGTAGGATATACGTGTTTTGTCATATCTGCCAAAGTGGGCAATGAAGGGGATAAACGCCCCCTAAAGTGCGGACATATGACAATATGACACATTTTTGCAAGGCCATAACTAGCAGCGTAGAATGGGAATTCGTTTCAAACTCCTGGAGTGAATAAAGGAATCACAAGTAGGACATATGTGTTTTCTTTATATCAGCCAACGTGGTAGATGAAGGGGATAAACACCCCCTAAAATGTGCAATATAACACATTTTAGCAAGGCCACAACTAGCAACGAACAATGGGAATTAGCTTGGAACTCCTAGAGTGAATAAAGAAATCAAAAGTGGGACATACGTGTTTTTTATATATCGGCTAACGTGGGGGATGAAGAGGGATAAACAGCGGTATAAAAAAAAAGCACATATGTCCTATTTTTGATTCCTTTATTCACTGCAGGAGGAGTTGGAAGAAAATTTCCATTGCGCATTGCTAGTTATTTCTTTGCTAAATGTGTCATAATGCCCTATGTTCGCACTTTAGGGGGGTGTTAGCCCTTTCATCCCCCACGTTGGCCGATATAAAAAAATATGTATGTCTTACTTTTGATACCTTTATTCACTCCAATAGTTTCAAACAAATCGGAGTGTGACTCTTGAAAAACCTTGCTTGTGAGAGAAGCACTTATCTCGCCGCCCTCTCGAGTTTATGAAGAATTACAGACGAAAAAAACTGAAGTTCCCACCACGGCGGCTCAAGAGATCATGTGAATCTGAACATTTTGCAAGCGGCTTCAGTTTCAGGGACACTAAAACGTCGTGAGATGGATTTTCAGCAATTAAGTAATCTTTAATTCAATTTATTTTTGATTTGTTGTGTGATGTGTGCACACAAGAAAACTAAATATTTCCGAATTACGAACATTTTAATTGAAGCTTAAACGTAAATTATGTAGTGTGTAGAGGGACGTCGAGTAGTTATCTCCAGATATGATAAAAATTTAGTCGCTTTTTTGAAATTGCCAAGGACCATGTGAGTACATTTCTTATCCCTTGAATCATATTTTAAAATTATGTTGTCCTTACATTGCTGTCTGGGATAGGCTATAAGACGTAGATATTTCAATTATTTTTTTTTAATGAAAATGCTGTTCCACACAAAAGTGTAATGTTTCAAGTCTGAACAATGGGAGGCAATTGTGCTACATATTATTATTATTATTATTATTATTATTATTATTATTATTATTATTATTATTATTATTATTATTATTATTATTATTATTATTATTATTATTATCCTAAAAACCTATTATTATTATATTATCATTATATATTATATTATTATTATATATATTAATAATATTATCCTATTATTATTATTATTATTATCCATCATAGGGCCCCAGGAGCCAACTTCAAACTTTCAAATGCAACAGGGACCTCGATAGATCATGGAATGTGCAACAACACATATAGAAACATTTGCTATATGAAGCATGTTTTTCAAAATGGCCGCCACAAATATATGTTGTGTCTTAACATGGCATCAAACATTGTGATCTGAAATTGCTGCGAAGCGAAAAGAGATGTTGCGAATCCAATTGCACAGGAATGTACTCATGTCGAGGGCCAAGAAAACTTTGTAAGAAACAAGTCCCCAGGGTCCCCATCATAAGGCTCGAGGGGTCAACTGCAACATTGCAAATGGGAACAGGGAGCGGATGATGTTTCTCTGGATAGATAAAACACCGCCTATAAGAAACATTTGCCATATGAAGCACGGGTTTCAAAATGGCCGCCAAAAATGCACGTTGTTCTTGTCACCGAGCAGATACTTTTGGCGGTCATTTTGAAATCCCATATAGTAAATATTTCTGATATGCTTTGTTGCATATTCCATGATTTATCGAAATAAATATAACTCGACTGATGGTGCTATTTGAAATTTTGAAGTTGGCCCCTGGAACCCTATGATGGGGACTTGGGGGCACTTGTGTCTCACAGAAGTTTCTCGCCCGCTGACATGGGTACATTCCTGCACAACTGGATGTGTCACATTTTTTTCGCTTTGAAACTATTTCAGTCGCAGAGTTAGGTGGGACACTCTAGATATATCATATAGGCGGTGATAGTACTGCAGACAGCAACACACAGCAGATCAAGCCTTTGATTATGTTTGCTTTCTACAGGTGTGGATATGTGATAGAAAGACCACCAAAGGTTCCGACACCTCTAGAGTACTGTTTCGGGACATTCACAGGCGATCATTGTACTATGTGTGATGGATTGGCAGTATTCCGCTGTGCTCACTGCAAATGTTTCTTCTGTTTGGACCATTGTCTCATCGAACAATTGCACGTACAATGTGGAGGAACATGTACAAATGATGCGAAGGTTAATGCCTCTTTCCAGAATTTTCTTTTTGTGAAGCGAGTGGCCTAACTATATTAGAATTGTCTGGATTTTCATGGCTAGTGCTGCCAACTTTGGAACTCGTTTTTCTTTTCGACTCTAGGTACGTAGGTTTCCTGCATAGTTGGTGCTTTCTTGTTTTGTTCATTCTAATATTCACAGCTCGTGATCAAATGTGGCGCATTATGGCCAACTCCGTCTTTTCCGTATTTTTCGTACTTCTGTTTTTTCTATTCTCTTTTGTTAGATTGTACCACTGATTATACACGTCATATCTTATGTTCTACATGACACTGAATATTGCACTCACTTCATATAGTGCTATTTGCAAAACATGTACTTTTTATTGCAGTTGCCAACACTGTTAACCCCACTGGTGGCCTCCATTTGTTCCCTATTGTGGCAAGTCTCTTTCTATACATCACTTGTCAGCATTGTATTTTGCCGTGCCTAACTTTTTTGCGGAATTTGCACTTTTCCCCCTTGTTCAACCTTGCTGTTTCCCGAATTTCCACCCCTTATATTTCTTGCACCTATTGCTATGGGCAGCTAATTTTTTGGGAATGCTCATCTCTGTTACAGCTCTTTCAATTGGCATAGGCCACATCTTTCACTGCAACTATCATTTTCGGAAGGTTCCCTTGTAAGAAGCTTCCCATAGAAAATGGGATCCATGTGAAAGTCATTATTGAAGAACTGATGATGATGATACGTAGAATGACTGATTATGTTATTGACAGGGATGTATACCCACCTCTAATTTTTGGAAACTATCGTATAACCACCTAAAATTTAGAAAGTACGCAGGTATACGCTACATTCGATCCACAGTATACTCACTTCATTGGAACAAACAACTGTTTTTCATGTACTGTATTTCAAAACAAAAAATCTCACTAAAAAGCTGGTCGTCAGGCTATTGCCGCGAATGATGTCTAAATTACTTTAAAATGTTTGTGTTTTCGGAGTGTGGGAATAGTTTTCCCAGAATCTCTTCTATAATGGAAAACAGCATTCTGAACCTGTAGTGTTTATTTCCTCAAGATGTCAGATGCGCTGTCCCTACATTCTGAAAGCTGACCTCTGGTATTAATTATATAAAGCTAAGCTGTTTCCAAACGTTTTTCTTGAAAACTCTTTTGTTTCTAAAGATCAGTGGGAGATAGAGAATTGAGAGTGAGGAGTAGGGCCTATATTGATGTGGTAACGTTGAAATTTTTCTCTTTTGACATAGGAATGACCACAGTTTTCATACCCTCTTTGATCCAAATTCAAAGTCTGCCAATGGGATACAATTTGAGCGAGGCAATATGGGATGGAACCAGCTCTCTTCTAATGGCCGAAGGAGGTTATGAAAAAATGTGGACTTTACTTTAGTCCAAGGGTTGAGAGGAAATTGAATGAATATATTTGCGCCAAGAAATCGTTGACCTCCACAAAAATAGCAAAACAAGTGCTCTATCGTCGGTCTAGTTTGAAGCATTCATCGTCTTTCCCAATATCATCAACTACAACAGGAACCTGGGATTAGTACTGTTCATTTGTAGCCGCAATTGACATCAAAGAAAGCGGCAATTTATTTCTATAAATGCTCAGTAGCTAGTACAGTAGTAGTAGTTTTCCCGCAGCCTACTGGGCAGGAAAAAAGGAGGGGTAAAAATAAACATTCTTCTTCATGTTTCGGTTTCATCCAGATAAGAAATATTTGAAAAAATTGTTACCACGAGGGGGTAGAAAACAAAAGTCAGGAAAGATTTGTAGCGTATGAGCATGTCACAGCAATCTTTGACCATTTCAGTACAACCGTCACTTTGAAAATATTTCCTTAGTAGTGTTTAAGATAGCTTTGTGGGTTGTTGATGAATTAAGAGTTGCTTCGCAATTTGCAACATGTTCAAAAAGGTTCTAGAAAATTGGTTAAAAAGAAAAAGAGATAATACCATTGTAAATTCCGTTGATGAAAATGTAAAAGACATCAAGAAATAGTGAAGAAAAATCCAAAGAACATGTTAATTTGCCAGCTACTACTCCACAGAAAAACGTAAATATATTTATTTATTTATTTCATATAACGTACATAGGAAGACGACACATGCGAATCTTAATCTCAACGCAAGCAGCTTTAATACAAGTCACAACGTCTTACAGTGCTAAACACCTTGATCTAGAGAGCAGTCTTTGTAAATGACCAGGAAAGGTTACAAGAGGAATTCAACCATCTTCGTTCGACACTTCAAAAGGATGGCTACAGTCTTACATGTATCAACACGGCCATAAAAAGGGCCGTTACTTCCCAACACAAAGTGATCAAAAAAGTTAAGAGTGAAGATTATTTCTTACTACCATATTACCTTTCATTGACTGACCGACTGAAATTCAACGAAAAGATATATCAAACGCAATCCTCACCCAAAGGGCATACTCAACAGAATATTTGCCTTGTCAGACATGATATAAGAGTTATTCATAAACCTCCAACCAACATCAGATGATTACTCAAATCAGTGAAAGACTACTTCCACTTGCACACTCCTGATGTATATCGTATACCATGTCAATGTGGCAGATCATACTTACGATAAACTGGACGTACAATTGAACAACGATGAAAACAACACAAATTGATTTTATACATATCACCATAGTAGTCAAGTGCAGAAATTTTTCGGACAAAATAATAAAGAAAGCCATAGCTATCTCAAGTCTCAATAGACAATGGGGTTCAACTCAGTCCTATCTAGTCGGCCCTTTTCAGGAACAAAAAGGACATTCAACAAAGCCATTTCTCGTAGCCACAAGAATAGGCAATAAGGAGCCAGCATCTCTCAGCCAACCAGAAACAAGCATTTCGCTCAGTCAACCGAAAGTCCCATTCATAGCTCCGCTCCTAAATAATCACCATGTTTACATGCCCACATCTCCAGTGTCATCATAATGCAAGTGCTCCACGGACCGAGAGGGCAAGCTGCAGTCCACGCGACCTCGCAAGAATTATCGTCTACAGCGTACAGGAGCAGTGCAAGTCTATGGAAGCAGGATAAGTGACAGCACTATGTCTGCATAAGACTGTTAAATCTCAAAGAAAATTTATTGATACGATTGACCAAGATAAGGCTAAGGGATCGTGCCGCTCTTATAAGAGTACTATCATCCGGCTCTTATTGGAGGCATCTTACAAGCGAGATTTCCCTTTTGAATAGTTTTGCCGTTAAACAAACCGAATGGAGAGGTTTAACTATATGCTCCCCTGTCCCTCCTGAGTGACCGAGCTTACAGTAGGCAGTCTTGCATGTATGGACTTTGCCAACAGTCGGAGAGCAAGTAGGCTAAGTTTATCTCATCAGGACGACACTCTAGTTACACCTACACACACCTACAACATCGTATCTCTAGATACCTTGCAGCGTTATACCAAGGGGCTGGTTACACCAAGAAAACAAATATCTACTCATCTTGTAAATTACTGGAAGCAGAGCGACAGTGTTAAGGGCCTTTTTAGGTTCACGCAAGAACTCAAAAAAAAAAAAAGGAAAAAGGAAATATGGAAACGCCACGGAACACAAGGAGTAGAAGCCTTCTAAGCAAAAACAGACAAAAGGTGTTACTCGTAGAAGATCAACCAACAAAAAGAGGAAAGCAAAGGAAACCTTTCCTGCTATCGCCAGAGAAGTCGGTGCAAAACATTCCTGCAAGGGAGCCACCTTCTAAAGAAGACTTGCCCCCAGAAGCTACCTTCTCTCCAGCTACGGAATCGCCTAACTCCGTCTATAGCTATTCTGATGCTGTGAAGTCATCTACACTACGGGACCGAAACAACTGCTTACTTACTAGTAGACGAAGAAATACTCAAAAATGGCTGAGAATAACTGCTGCTACACAAATGTGCCCATAAAGGCACACTCACGAAGATCGCATAACCAAGACAAGATACAAGAAAAGGGGAGATGTAAAGATGAACAGAAAGAAGACAGAGAGAAAGGAAAAGAAAACCATGCTATAGAGAGAAAGGGAGTGCTATCTAGAGAAACAATTATACATCATAATCAGAAGGAAACTCAACAATCAACAGACAATATTGGTCACAAAGAAAAATAACAAAAAGTTTTTCAGTGGCCATTTTTTACGCAGACCCAGAAGACAGGTCTCTGGTCTTGAAAAGAGTAATTACACAATGACTTCCCAACAGAAAAGTGACAATATATCAACTAAACCGCAATAATGGAGTGAAAATAATCTTTGGAATCAAGACGGACAAGAGAAGATTTCTAGACGGCTTCCAAGCAAAAGCACATACACAACGGCTCACAAATGACTATGTGAAAATCAACAACTCCGACAAACAGCCACAAGGAACCTTCACGTGCGTTGTTAGGAGCGTGCAGGTATTTGAAGAGACTGCTGGAATCAAAACGGACCTCGTTGAGGACCTTTAAAACTAATAATTTCAGAACCGGAAGTAGCCGATACCCAGACAGGCCATTTCAGAATGCCGACAATCAGATCAAAAAGGTCATCACACAACCTAAAACCAGCCTCAACGCTGAAATATAAAAAAAGATGAAGAACACAGGAACCAGTAGTGAGAAGCCTAAAGATGATGAATTACTCAAACCCAGTCTGCTGAATGACCTATTCGAACAGATTACAACTGAATTACAAATATTACAGGACAACATCCTAACATTGGTGAGTAGCACTCTCACGCTACTGCACAAAGACGAACCACAGGGCCTAATAAATATCCTAAGAAGAACCACGGAGGTCGTCTTCAAAAAAAAAAAAAAATCAATATTGTTTGTTGATATTATATCAATATCAACAAAAATGTTTCAGCCAACATAAGTAGCAGGATATACCAGAAAGTAATAGGAGCAAACTTAACATATGGCTCACCAATCTTTAAACTTTAGGGTATACAACAACAACAACAACGCACAGAAAGATTCTGGGTCAGAATGACCAGAGAAGATACAGAAATGGAGGACGCGTATCGTATATGCAACATTACAGAACTAGAAGACTTCATAAGACACCTTAACTAAAAGTTAGCGAACAGATGAGTAGAATCAAATTTTTACAAGGAGAATTTCGGTGAAGCTAAGATTACAGAAAACTCGGGAACAATAATCGAAGCTATAACCAACCTCGCAATACATAATAATAATAATAATAATAATAATAATAATAATAATAATAATAATAATAATAATAATAATAATAATAATAAAGTTTTTCAATTGAATTCCATGTTGTGGGCTTTGCCTGTCCATCGCGTGTATGGGCGTTCAATTTGGATGATCTTAAAGAATATGATTCAGAACTACCTAAGATGATTAAGCCTGCCTCCAATATAAAATTCTATCTACACAAAATAGAATATACCCTAACTCCCACAACTTTCTGTCCGCAATAAACACATGAACATAAAATATACACATTGGACAAAGTAGCCGTTTAAAATCTAGACGTCCCGCCCCTTTCGAGGGGAAAACAGATTTCACTTGAGTTGATTTGACTTCAGTCTCTTCATCACAATCCTTGAACATGAATGGAATGACTGCATTCGATACTTTCAGCTGGCTGATAGGTGGCTTACTAAATTTATTTGTTTATTTATTTCTAAGAGGCATACAAGATCACAATCCTACAATTGCCTTATTAGCATAATATTTTTAATACAATACCATTATTCTATAGGAAAATAGGCAGGAAAGGAAAATAGACAGCTAATAGGTGAAAATAGATAGCTTCAAAGACAGAAAGAGAAAAGATAAAAAATACAAAATACGATAAAGTAAAAAAAAAAATAAACTAAATGTAAGTAAAAACATTTTCCTGCAACTTGTATATATATTATAAATGTATTACAAATATTAATTTCAATTCATTATTTATAATGTCAAAAAATATTCTCAATACGTATTGCATATAAAAAGGACATTGCAATAGTGTTATGGCATCTTCGGCTTGATGACGAAGATGTCAGAGGAATAACATCCTTCTTTAAAGGCATTGGAAAGGAGATAACTTGGGGCCTACAAGCTAGGTACCATTCCGACATTTGCCTGGTGCGAATGAAGAAAAACATCTCTCATGATAGCTGATCTGCAAAGGTTTTTTCACACCTTCTTCACTATTATTATTATTATTATTATTATTATTATTATTATTATTATTATTATTATTATTATTATTATTATTATTATTATTATTATTATTGAAATTTACATCTGTGTGAACGGCCTCTGCAGATACAGAATTTCACAAATTAAGTGAAGATCTCACAGATGGATTGAATTGGGAAGTTTAATGAAATCTTGCGTAATTTTCTGAACATTTTCAATAACCCTGCGCTCATAACTCGGAGAAGACGCCGCTTTCGACTTCGGTGTTATCAATACATTACTGGTTATTGATATAGCAATACAATTTACAATATAGCAGTAATCATATCACCAGTATTTAACAAAATGCTGTTCGATAATGTTTTTGTTTATACATATTTGTAGATAAATAATAATAATAATAATAATAATAATAATAATAATAATAATAATAATAATAATAATAATAATAATAATAAAAAGACAATGTAATTGATACCATATTTATATTTTTAAGTACTAAATATATTTATATCATGTATTTGAGTGTTTTCTTTTTGAAAAATGAATTTAAAATATTAAAATCATTGTAATAAAATGTATATTATAAGCTGGAAGCTCCAAAAAGTCACTTGCCTTCGTCCGCCCCTACACAGATGTTAGCGGAACTATTATACTATTGTTTCTTTGTATTCTAAAGAAAGAAATTAATTGAACTTCAGCAGAAACTTCTTAAGATAGATATCGACGCCCATTCTATTTTTGTTACTTGCGGACACATTGAAGAAAGGATTGGCGTCCAAGCTTTACGGCTATTTTTTTTTTTTTTCACTGAATAGCAAGTATCACACTCCAATTTGCATGAAACTTATGGAGTGAATGAAGGAATCAAAAGTAGGATATACGTGTTTTGTCATATCTGCCAAAGTGGGCAATGAAGGGGATAAACGCCCCCTAAAGTGCGGACATATGACAATATGACACATTTTTGCAAGGCCATAACTAGCAGCGTACAATGGGAATTCGTTTCAAACTCCTGGAGTGAATAAAGGAATCACAAGTAGGACATATGTGTTTTCTTTATATCAGCCAACGTGGTAGATGAAGGGGATAAACACCCCCTAAAATGTGCAATATAACACATTTTAGCAAGGCCACAACTAGCAACGAACAATGGGAATTAGCTTGGAACTCCTAGAGTGAATAAAGAAATCAAAAGTGGGACATACGTGTTTTTTATATATCGGCTAACGTGGGGGATGAAGAGGGATAAACAGCGGTATAAAAAAAAAGCACATATGTCCTATTTTTGATTCCTTTATTCACTGCAGGAGGAGTTGGAAGAAAATTTCCATTGCGCATTGCTAGTTATTTCTTTGCTAAATGTGTCATAATGCCCTATGTTCGCACTTTAGGGGGGTGTTAGCCCTTTCATCCCCCACGTTGGCCGATATAAAAAAATATGTATGTCTTACTTTTGATACCTTTATTCACTCCAATAGTTTCAAACAAATCGGAGTGTGACTCTTGAAAAACCTTGCTTGTGAGAGAAGCACTTATCTCGCCGCCCTCTCGAGTTTATGAAGAATTACAGACGAAAAAAACTGAAGTTCCCACCACGGCGGCTCAAGAGATCATGTGAATCTGAACATTTTGCAAGCGGCTTCAGTTTCAGGGACACTAAAACGTCGTGAGATGGATTTTCAGCAATTAAGTAATCTTTAATTCAATTTATTTTTGATTTGTTGTGTGATGTGTGCACACAAGAAAACTAAATATTTCCGAATTACGAACATTTTAATTGAAGCTTAAACGTAAATTATGTAGTGTGTAGAGGGACGTCGAGTAGTTATCTCCAGATATGATAAAAATTTAGTCGCTTTTTTGAAATTGCCAAGGGCCATGTGAGTACATTTCTTATCCCTTGAATCATATTTTAAAATTATGTTGTCCTTACATTGCTGTCTGGGATAGGCTATAAGACGTAGATATTTCAATTATTTTTTTTTAATGAAAATGCTGTTCCACACAAAAGTGTAATGTTTCAAGTCTGAACAATGGGAGGCAATTGTGCTACATATTATTATTATTATTATTATTATTATTATTATTATTATTATTATTATTATTATTATTATTATTATTATTATTATTATTATTATTATTATTATCCTAAAAACTATGCACAGAGGCGGATCCAGGACAGACTTCTGGGGGACGGTGGGTTGTAATACTGCTCCTTAGAGCTACTTTTAAGAGCTCCAAACTCTGAGATTGGTGTTATTTGTATATATAAAATTAGAAAGTTTCCTCTTTTGGGGGGCAATCGCCCTGATCGCCCCCCTGGATCCGCCACTGGCTAGGCAACCAATTTTTTAAATATGAACCAGAGGTCCAGCATAGCAGCACCTTTATTGTTACGAAAAGCGCTGTTAGTGTTTTATTTCCGGCGGTACGCAACGGTACGGCCTACCGGTACATTTTTAAATAAGAACAGAATGTTTCCTCTTCTGTCTTAAAAAGGGATTGACGAGAAACTTCCAAAATACCAAATAGTAAATTAGAGTTTTTATTGTTTTTCTTTCTTTTTTTTTTTCTAGAAAAGAGTTCCGAATCTTTGTTCCTTCTTGAAGTTAGTTAACTGTATTCAGGATCTAGAAATATTTAGGCCCTTCGAGGAAAAACGAGCAATGATTCCTTGGTCGAAGGGTGTGAATGTGCTGAAATTCATCTTAGACTCAGACCAATTTATTGGTTACGTGTTATCACGTAAAAATATTTTTTCATGGATCGAGAAGTTTAAAACTGTCCGAAGAGAAATGCTTCCACGGCGGACGACAAGATTTAGGAAGCTCGAGAGCATCTAGCTAATAGGTGACTTACCATCGATGAGGTAGGATCTCATCGTTCTCCCCACAAACTTAGAAAGTGTCTTCGCGACCAACCGAAAATCTTCTTCTTCGAATGGACCACTGGACAAAGTACATTGACAAGCGAGGTGGCTGTATAGAAAAATTATGTACATGTTGAACCCTATTTTTTTGTAAATACATTGTAAAACGAAAATTATAGATAAACATTTTTAGGTCGCCCTCGTATATACAATACTTTTAATTTTGTTATGTTCTAGTAATAGATTGGGGACTCATATACCTGGTTTCCATGTTTAAGTGTCTTTTACTGTATGGCTTGTGTAAATGGACATTAAGCTGAAACAAGTAATCATCCTTTTCCCTTCTTCACTCGTGTTTACCTTTATTTGTTCATTTGGCTATTGACGGAGTTTTAGATATAGCCGAAAGGGCCATTCACCTATGCTCATTCGCTAAAGAAATTATAATTAGTATAGGTGATCTTTGCTATTACTTCATTTGTTATGTGTTTAACCTAAGTTACGTGTACATTATTTTTGCTTACTTTCGCCTGCAGGCTTTGAAAATGCCAATAAAATAATTTAGATGTTCCAGCTTGTGTGAAGCACTGTGTTATCTACTTTACGGCTTTTGCACAGTGCAGTAATTGACCAATTCTTACGGTTACGCTGTAGATAGACGTCTCTTGAAATACCACCCCGCTCCTTGAAAATAATATTAAACTCTAAATATATAAATACTAAGAAAAAGTCATGAATTGTGGTTGATTTTTCCTCTGTAGGGTTATTTTCAGTTTCAGTACAACCTTGTAGCCAGACACTTCTGTGGGTCAAAATTTCATCTGACTTCGCACTTCAACATCTCGCGATGACAGATCCTCACGAGACAAAATCTCGCATTGACAGATCTCGCGAGAGAAAATTTTGCATATGACAACCTCGCAAGCACAAAATCTTGCAATAATGATTTCTTCAGTGTAGAAATTTCAACACATCGCTTCATCAAACATATATTAAAAGGGAAGAGTGTTCGTGTCATAGCAGATGAGAGACAGACATTAACACTGTCGTTCGGTGGATCCGTACAATCGATAAGATAAAAGAGTTGGAATCGTGGCTGTCTCAATAACACTTCTTTCACCACGAAACCTAATCAATCATTGGCTGAGCAATGGTGAAATATGTGGTTGCAGACGGTGTTTATTTTGATTGACAAACTTTTGTAATTTTCACTTTTTTTATTCACTTTTCATTTTTATTTCGAAATGACGCAATTCGGGGTTGACACCTCATTCACTAAAACCTAATACGCTCCTTCAATATTATAAGATAGTCTTATTGTTCGTTGTTGAAATCCGTCAAGACGAAGGGGGTAAAGGCATAAAATACCCCTCGCTATGAAAGTTTGCAAATACATTAACATAACAGGGGGCGCGGTGGCTCAGTGGTAGAGCGTTCACCTCTGGTGCCAGGGGTCCCGGGTTCGATCCCAGCCCCCGCCAAGTAAACTTTGTGGTGGACAAACACCGTGGTCGTGGGGGTTTTCCCGTTTCCTCCCACTTTCTTCATTCCACAATTTCACTCATCTCTCATCATCACCGTCTCCTTTAGCCTAACCGGCATAAAAGTGAGACGTAAAACTCAAAGATTTCATTTCATTAATATAACAACCATACAACTTCCAAGTATAATATACGCAAATAGTATTCTAGTATCGTAAAATGGAGTGTATGTTTTTTTTATTAAGGACGTCTGTCTAATTCTTATTCCTTGCGGTTAAATTGAGTCAAATATAACCGGGATAAAAGGAGAAAGTTCTCCAAAATCCAGAATTTCCTTATTTAAATAACACTATTTAAAGAAAGAAAAACTAATTTTCTTTACAACTTTCACCAAAATGTTTAATTTTGTTTGGTGTATATGGTGTATATTTTCTTGCAAGTTTCCTACCGAGCGCCGGCATACTATATTTCTTTTTTATTTCTCGCATTTTACTTTAAAAAAAACAGTCAGAATACTTTCCTTTTTCTTTTTCTTGGTTTTGAGAACAAGGAAGTTAAATGATCATGTTCTGATGATGTCATCTTGCATCTACTCACATCATGCTGGCACACAAGAAACAAATGTCTACATTTTAAGTTGGAAGCTCTAATGCTCCATTCGGTTTCCCGTGGAACAACATAGGTTAGGATTCCACTTTGAAAACCCCAAAATTAAACAAGGAAATGAAATAAATATCTATGTTTCTAAACTGTAATTGCAAAATTATATAGTTAAGACACAGGATACATTTTTAAATGTAGAAAATTCTGTGAAATTAGACGAGTTCATTAAAACGCAATAAAAAAAATTAAGTACTTTAACAAGTGTCATAAATTCCGTATTTTATTTTACTTTTTTCAAGTAATAGATTATGCAATGGAAGACGTATGATACCCACATAATGTTCTTCCTTAATATTATCTCTCTCTTTCTCTCTGTGTGTGTGTGTGTGTATGTGTGTTTGTATGTGTGTGTGTGTATCTGTGTCGCTCTTCCTATGTTTGTATGTGTTTTTGATAATGCAACTTCATATTAGTAGCGCGGTGGTAGAATACAGTAGCTACTGGTTTTCGAAGAAAGAAATATGGATTAATAAGCAACTGGCAGAAAGCCAAAGGCGTTTTTAGAGTTCATGGCGGAATGTCAGCCTTCTGTATGAGTATTTAGAACGCACTACATTCTTAGGACCAGTTTCCTCTGTAATAAAGGATCTTCAAAGCGCAGAGAGTTGTTTTCAGTTAAATAATCGACAATCAAATTATAATACTACTTACTACTAACAAAAACTTAACAACTTAGAGGCGGCTTGCGAGGGAAGTTATGTTGCTAAAAATTTAAGTTTTATTGCTTGAAACTAAATGAATAAAGGTTATCTGTGTTTATTGTTGTATACAACAATTAGGACATTAAGAAAGTCTTCTTTTAGTTTCAAACGAAAAAAGAACTGACTAAGCACGCAACAGCATCACAAATATCCGTAAATATCCAAATCTTGGAGGTATCCATAAGTGATAATGAAAGTGTCAAGGGAGGCTAGGCTAGGATCCCCAGTTTTTTGAGTGGAAAAATAATTTAAGATATTATTTATATATTTTAGTAAGTTTATAGTAGATTCATGATATACTTGCCATAGTTGCCTCCCTCCCAGTTTTTACCTTCAACATCTGCCACTGGATATGATATATTTCTAACAAATATTAGGAATTGAAAATTTTGCTATTTTTTTTAAAAAAAGGTTTTATTTCGAAAAAGCGTTTAGATAAGTATTTAGTGATGTGAGGTGGAAAGTTTTTCGCGGAAAATGTTCCATTTCGGGAAATTTTCCGCTATATTTTTCTGGAAAGTTTTCTGTTCTAAAAAAAAAGTAATCAAGTAACAATTTCTCAGCAATCATAAAATTGGTTGAATTCATGTCTAGAAATGTTAAAGATTGAAAGATCGTTTAAAGAATCTGAAAATTTTCATGGCTCAAACAATTTTCAGTACTATGTAGGAACAAGTGAAACAAATTTTTCATGAATCGAAATATTTTCTGTCTTATATGGTAAAATTGAACTTTTTATGATTCGGAAAATTTTCATCATTTTGAAGCAAAAAGTAAAATAACCTTTTTGTGAATCGGAAAGTTTTATTGCTCTGTAGAAACAATGAAAGGAATTTTCATGAATCGGAAAACTTTCATCACGATGTAGAAACAAGTGAAAAAACTTTTCGTAAGCCGGACAATTTTGGATATTACGTATAGTGATGTTAGGTGGAAAATTTTCCATTATATTTAACTCCACATCAGTGATGAAAATTTTCCGATTCATAAAAACATACTCCATTTATTCCTACATCGTTGTTTAGCCGTGATGTGAGGTGGAAAATTTTCTTCTATGTTTTTCCGGAAAATTTTCCTTTCTTAACAAAATATCAGCGATCAAGCAACAATTCCTCAGTATTCATAAAATTGATTTAATTCATATATAGAAATGTTAAAAAGTGAAAGATCGTTTAAAGAATCTAAAAATTTTCATGACTCAGACAATTTTCAGTGCTTTGTAGGAACAAGTGAAACAACTTTTCATGAATCGAAAAATTATCTGTCCTATACAGTGATGAAAATTTTCAGGAAAATTTTGAAACGGAAACTTTTCCGATTCATAAAAACATACTCCACTTATTCCTACATCGTTGTTTAGCCGTAAAATTTATTGGTAATAAATATTGTCTTGAAAGTTTCATGAAGTGAAAATCTACCGATTCTTCATTTCAAGAATGTTTCAAAAACTTCAATGCGTTCTTCCCTCAGAATAAACATTTGATCTTACAATATTAGATTTCGTCAGTTTAATACGCATAAGATCATAGCTTTACTACTTTTATAGATTTACATACTGCAACATTTATAAATACGTAGATATAATATAAATTGCCTACTGTAAATTTTTGACTACCCAAAATTCGAGTTTAAGTAAGTCATGAAAGCAAATACTGACCATTTTCTGGAAATAAACATTTATTTATTCATATATTCATTCAGAAGAAAAAGTGAAATATAAATAATAAGGAAGCTGATATGTGTAGTTGTTCTTCCAATAAAATAATAAAAGAAACATAAAAAGCTGCACTATTAGCGATGCGTTCTAAAAGCAACAAGTAAATTCATTTTAATTTACAAAATAAAGAATATATTTCTTATATATATATGTACTTGTTCTATCGAATCGTCATTATTTCTAATACATTTTTATATATAATAATGGTAGTTTTACAATACAAATATCTGCTCAAAGATGTTGATTATATAAAATTCCAATATTGAAATTATGATTTACGAGTGTTAAACACAATAAAATCATTTTTTTCTTATTTTCTGTTACAAAAATAATCTTCATAAGGAACTTTTATGTAGTTATTTCATTACATAGGCAGTCCTACATGTGAAGAAATAGTGGAATTTTCTGTTTCTGAAATTGATAAATTCACAAAAGTTTCTTTTCAAATTCTTGTTACATTTTAAATATTGGAATGGATATTTGTTCTCTACGAACTCGATGTATGTTCCCTGCACTTTACACACACACACACACACACACACACACAGAGAGAGAGAGAGAGAGAGAGAGAGAGAGAGAGAAAGAAGCACTGTATATTTTTACTTCCCAACTTGAAATTTTCAGATTCTTTAAACGATCTTTCACTTTTAACATTTCTTTACATGATTTCAATCAATTTTTTTGAATACTGAGGAACTGTTACTTGATCACTGATATTTGTTAAGAACGGAAAATTTTCCGGAAAAATATAGAAAAAGATTTTCTACCTCACATCACGGCTAAACAACGATGTAGGAATAAGTGGAGTATGTTTTTATGAATCGGAAAATTTTCCGTTTCAAAATTTTCCGGAAAATTTTCATCACTGTATAGGACAGATAATTTTTCGATTCATGAAAAACTGTTTCACTTGTTCCTACATAGTACTGAAAATTGTCTGAGTCATGAAAATTTTCAGATTCTTTACTTTGATCTTTTACTTCATTTTGATCTTTCACTTTTTAACATTTCTATACATGAAGTAAATCAATTTTATGAATACTGAGGGATTGTTACTTGATCACTGATATTTGTTAAGAACGGAAAATTTTCCGGAAAAATATAGAAGAAAATTTTCCACCTCACATCACGGCTAAACAACGATGTACGAATAAGTGAAGTATGTTTTTATGAATCGGAAAATTTTCCGGAAAATTTTCATCACTGCAAGTATCACATCCAATCACATAGACGATTTACAATAGACGTAGGTATAATATAAACTAAACTATACCATATTTGTAACACTTCTTTCTAATCATGTAAACTGTAGATTTATATGTAGCTATGTGTTATAATTCAAGTAAATGTGCATAAGGCATTCGGATTGAGTGAAAACGGTGGGTGCTGGCGAAAAACTAACAAGATATTTGTATTGACATCCCCATAACATATACATATGTGGAGTATAGCCCTTCAAAAACGTTGGACGCCTAGTGTTATTATTAACTTTATTTTGTTCTCATTGCTACCAAGCAAGAAAGCAAAATTTAATTCACTCTCAGATGAAAATTATCGAATATTGACAAATGTTTACTATTTATTCTTCCAGTCTCTATTCTGAGTTTTTCCGGTAAATTACATAGCGTTTTAGGCACTAACTTGATAATATTAGTAGACTAGAGAACATTAGTTAGGGAAACGTGTGAAATAGTATAGTATGAAGCCAGAAAAGTGGATTTTAGGATCGCAACATTATAAAGTTAATCTTAGAAACTTAAGTGGGCCTCTTATGTCGTGGGCTTCCAACATTGTGGGCCCAGAGAGACAAAAATCCGAAAGATTAGCTTGCCGTTGAGTCTATGACTAGATAATTCCATATTAATCTCATTGAGTTAAAAAAGAAGAAAAGTAGTTTAGGTTACTAAACTAAACTATCAAACAAGTCTTGTTATATGCAGATTCCTACTTTTAGCCTTGAGTGATCTTCAATGGCCTTCATATTGAATGAACTTTGTTTCCAGGACATGAACAAACTGGAACGCGTTATCGCAATTTCCTTCCTAATGCCATCCTAACGGATCAGTTTTTTTCTTCTATTCGCATTCTGTTTCGACACACTTATTGCACTTTATTTTTGTAATTTTATGCGTTTATATTTGTGAAACAAAAATGAAACTGTTGCAGTAGTATTCTGAATGCAACTTACCCAGAGCAATAATAAAATTTTATACAATTTCTGGCAACGTTGTTGAGTTCATCATGCAACAAAAAGATGTAAAGGATTTTCACTCTGCGTTGAAATTAATCTAATTGTGAGGGTGAATTGTTAGAGTTGCGGCTGCTGGTTGCCAAAACTGGAGAGGGACGATTTTCCCTCCATAATAGGAGTGGAATTCGTCAACTAGCTCAGAGTACAATGACAGCTTTAGAGATATAATCATTAACCACTATAAGCATTGATATCAAATTATAATTTAATTGTGATTTTTTTATAATTAGGATTACGGGCTTTGTAAGATTGTAATGTTAGTATGTATGTCCGTTACTACACAATAACTCTAGAACGAAAGCGAATTTTTGAATTCTGTTTTTTCCATAAACTATTAAAGTAAACTATTATCTCGGCGGAGTTCGCTAAGGTGGATCACCACCCGGAAGTCAGTATAGGCACTAATTCATTGACTTAACTAATGTGTAACTAAATGCCATATATTATAAGTATTGCACTATAAAATAGAGTTATGCTTCAACTACTACTACATATGCGCAAATTATATGCATGATATTATTTCCTATGTTTATATATTATTATTATCTTTAAAAAAATAACATATAAGAGGAAAACTTAATGAGTTTTAAGATGAGTACGCAAAATGCCGCTTGCTGTTAGATTTTGTTACTCCTGTGCTCAGTTTTATGAAATTTTTATTTATATGCATACATTATTTTACAAGTAGTTATCTCATTACGGAATATGGATATTTATGACCATTTTTCGTGTTGTGTTTTACATTTTATTGGAATATTATTCTATATTTACAGAAATAGTTTTAGTGGTTGAATGTCATACTTGCGCAGAACGCCATAATGCTTCTTTGCCAAACTTGTATGTGTACTGTTGCAATTGCAGTAATAGGTCAATTCCTTGTTAGTGTGTGAAGTCCAGAGACGGAACTTTACCAGTGAATTGTGACAAAAATGCTATAATTAATAAAAGTGGAAAATGGGCAAACTGACGAAATCATATAAAAGGAAGAATAATCCAAGAAGAAGAGTATCTTATCATCTTCAAAGGTAACTGTGATTTTAACGGTTGCTATCCATATGCCATGTCCCGTTCATTCATAGGACTCTTTGTTGGCTTTAACAGAGTTTACTCTGTTTTATCTTCGAATATTAGGAAACATTAATAAGGTGTTACAACATAAGCCTTTTACTAGTGCACTTACATAACCTTAAGGATCGTCCTGAAAAGTAAAAGCCTATCGATAGAAGAAATATTTTGTTATTAAAATCCTAATAGGCTAAATTAGCATTTGGGCTTCTTATGATTAACAAATTTTGGTGGACAGTAGAAATGATCACGCACTAGAAGTTTCAATTTCATCCGGTAGATGTCAATCACTTTTGGACGTTTGCTGCCACATCACGGCAAGATGTGTAGCTTCTACAACCTTTGTTTCAATAGTAGATAATGGAATATGAATAATTGTCGTTACCTTAGAATACGTTTACGGATTGGCTCCATTAACGAACTCGCTCTAGCTATATATTACAAAAACATAATTCAAAAATTAAGATTTCGTTTAAAAGTTATTGTGTCGAGTAACGGATGAGCGTAAGTCCCCATTAGCCGTTAAGATATTAATGGATTGATTCTATTAACGAACTCAGCAAAGGTAATCATTCTAGATATCTATTGGCAAAAATAAAAGAATTCAAATATTCGATTCCCTTCATGAGTTTTTGGGTAGAGCAAGGGATGAACGTAAATCACCGTTACCCGTTAAGATATTAATGAATTGATTCCATTAAAGAACTCGGCAGAGATAATCACTCTATCTATTGGCAAAAAAGGAATTCAAATATTCGCTCTAACTCAAGAGTTATCAATTGGATTAACGGACGCAGGTTACGAGTACTAACATTACAATGTTATAAGTCCCCCTTCCCTCATCTTAATAATTTAACACAGTAAGCAATGCATATTCTCTCATCATATGTCTTTAGTTCAACATAAAGAATTGGAGGGTTATATTTGAAACATCATTGTCAGGGTAATAATGATAAACAAGTTAATTCCGTTTTATACTTCTTACTGCTGTAGAATTCCATATCTATAGGAGTGCAGGCCGGTAGCCATAGACCAAAATTGTAGGGGCGGCGGTAGAAGTTAGGGCCGCCAAATTATAGTTCATCACTATATTATAATTATTTGCAAGAATACCGTGCAAATTTTAGAGGGACAGCAAAAATTTAGGGGGTCCCCGTGGATACGGATCTGTAGGAATGCAATATTAAAGACTAAAGTGGCTAGTTATAATACTTCTGGATTTAATGAAGCAATTAGGTAGGCTACGGAAACTAATTTTTACGTTGAATTCAAATATTAATTAAATGTAGTTGTTTATTTTCTCTCTTGAAATCGAATTTTTAATAGTATACCCTAGATCTTTTTCAGTTTCGGTTTCGATAGTGTAATAATAGTGAAGATTAGGCGAATTTTAAGGGATACTGGGAAATAAAATATTTCTCACCACTTTTCCCCACTGTGGTATTTCCACAACAATTTTTATAGAGGTAGTTGGCGAGTACTTCAAATTTATGCCTGTAATCAAACACCCTCTATAAAAAAATTTTCGCAAGAACCTTAGGATTCTGAAACATGTACTTTTGGTTAGCGCACATATTAGTTCCTAAGTGAAGTTTTGACCCGATTATGGTAGGTCACATAGTTTTGGAGCTATGGACCTTTAAATTTCATTTTTTCATGTTTTTGGCAGCGTATAACTCGGAAAGGATGCATTTGTGCACCCAGGTTGGTCTATACTTTTTGTCTTGTCTTGGTGTCAGGAATCACTTCCCAAACGTTGTCGGTGTTGTTTTGAAACATCTTGTATAACAATAGCGACCAGTAACAATTAAGATTATGTAAAAACCAGAGATAATTGCGATCACATTCGTTTGAAGGTCATTTGGAAATTATAAGCCGTGACAATTGCGACCATATTCTTAATCATATAGGCTTGTATCAGATTTAGGGTTTGATATTAAAGCTAAAAAGTAGCCAACGATCGAGACAAACACTGCATACGTGGTAGACCGGGGTTCGATTTCCGGCGAGAGCTCATGTGGTTCGAATCCCACGTTAAGCTGTAGGTTCACATCTCATATGGCCTCGCTGCTGAAAGAGACGCTAAACTGAACAATCAAATGAAATCAAACAAATATTGTATCAAACGACTAGCAGCGTTCACCCCGCTTCGCTGCGGTCACCCCGGAACGCAATAAACGTTGTTACTTAGATAATTTTTACTTTTTCGCTTTCAAGTGATATGATAAAAACCATAGAAGATTGCATTAAATGTTAACATTATATCGCCTGTCATTTATGTTAACCCGCCCCGCTTCGCTGCGGTCACCCCGGAACGCAATAAACTTTGTTACTTAGATAATTTTTACTTTTTCGCTTTCAAGTGATTGCAGTAAATGTTAACATTATAGCGCCTGTCATTTATGTTAACCCGCCGAGTGACACGGTCATGCGGGTTGCATATAAATACGTTTATTTTTACCTATGATGATCTAACAAAGGATTTGTACGTTATGGACACTTGAATGGTCAATTATCTCAAGACACTGGTAATTAAAAATTAAAGTGATATGATAAAAACCATCTAGGGTCCAAATCCTAATAACCCCCCAAAAATAAAAGAAATTGGTTCAGCCGTATTAGCGTGATGAGGGAACAAAGGATTTGTACGTTCTCTTTTATATATATAGATTGCATCTTGAAGAAAGCGTTAATCAATAACCAACAGGATCTCAAACGGTTTACAACCCATTTAGAAGCTGCAGTAAATAATTTTGCAAAATTTATACTATTCATCATGCCTGTAACCAGCCCGGTTTCTTAGAGGGGCAGAAATTAGTATTGAAGAAGCCATGACACACATCAAGGAACACCATAAAACTGTTTTATGGAATCTGTAACATCTGTAATTTTTTTTAAAATTTACATTCTTGATTGCTTATTTTTGAACATATTTATCTAAAGAGACAACTAAAAGTTTCAACTGACTGAAGGTACCGCAATAAAGCCTGAAGCTTGACTTAGAGGTTACTAACTCTCCCTGGTCTCTCCTAGTTACAGCCTACTCTACAGCTTAGTTAATTTCGCAGTCAACTTCATACCTTGGTGAATCTATGTTCAAGTAGACGCAATAAAGCCTGAAGCTTGACTTAGAGGTTGCTAAGTCTCCCTGGCCACTCCTAGTCACAGCCTACTCTACAGCTTAGTTAATTTCGCAGTCAACTTCACACCTTGGTGAATCTATGTTGAAGTAGACGCAATAAAGCCTGAAGCTTGACTTAGAGGTTACTAACTCTCCCTGGTCTCTCCTAGTTACAGCCTACTCTACAGCTTAGTTAATTTCGCAGTCAACTTCATACCTTGGTGAATCTATGTTCAAGTAGACGCAATAAAGCCTGAAGCTTGACTTAGAGGTTGCTAAGTCTCCCTGGCCACTCCTAGTCACAGCCTACTCTACAGCTTAGTTAATTTCGCAGTCAACTTCACACCTTGGTGAATCTATGTTGAAGTAGACGCAATAAAGCCTGAAGCTTGACTTAGAGGTTACTAACTCTCCCTGGTCTCTCCTAGTTACAGCCTACTCTACAGCTTAGTTAATTTCGCAGTCAACTTCATACCTTGATGAATCTATGTTGAAGTAGACGCAATAGAGCCTGAAGTTTGACTTAGAGGTTGCTAACTCTCCCTGGCCACTCCTAGTCACAGCCTACTCTACAGCTTAGTTAATTTCGCAGTCAACTTCATACCTTGATGAATCTATGTTGAAGTAGACGCAATAGAGCCTGAAGTTTGACTTAGAGGTTGCTAACTCTCCCTGGCCTCTCCTAGTCACAGCCTACTCTATAGCTTAGTTAATTTCGCAGTCAACTTCATACCTTGATGAATCTATGTTGAAGTAGACGCAATAGAGCCTGAAGTTTGACTTAGAGGTTGCTAACTCTCCCTGGCCACTCCTAGTCACAGCCTACTCTACAGCTTAGTTAATTTGGCAGTCAACTTCATACCTTGATGAATATATGTTGAAGTAGACACAATAGAGCCTGAAGTTTGACTTAGAGGTTGCTAAGTCTCCCTGGCCACTCCTAGTCACAGCCTACTCTACAGCTTAGTTATTTTCGCAGTTAACCTCGTACCTCGATGCAAATGTGCTATAAAAGTGCATTTGGCCCCAAGTTTTTTTATGTTTGTGACGTTATAACAATAGAATACTCAAGTTTGAACTTTGTAGAGAAAAAATGTTTTTGTGCATCTAGCAATAAACAAATTATTTTACGCAGAAATGAGTAAAATGCATTAAATGCAATTTAATAAATAATATTGCGAAATGCACTAAGATATTTTTTTCTTTGATTTAGAAAAACATTCTGTTTAAGAAGAAGCAAAAAATAATTGAGGGAAGGCACCGCCAACTCCAAACCCTTCCTGGCTACAAGTCTCTTGTTCATGCTGACTTCGAGAGCATTAAGGATGAAACGAATGTGTTCCGGAATGAATAACCAAGGTGAAGACTGGTTATTCATCAATGTTAAAGAATTTAATCTGTGTAGCAATTAAAATTGTGTATAAGAAGGGTGTAGTTTACGCGAAAACTGTTCGTTTTGATTAAATCCGTAAACAAGGAAAGAGAGAGTAAGAACGACTGAAGCGTAAGTTTAGAAGCCGTTATTCCTCTTAGAAGTATATATGAAATAAGTTTAGGAATAGGCCTATGTTATGGAACCCCTGATGAAGTAGTGTCCGCTATTTCAAGCCCCGAAAAATAGATGACGTCACCTAATTAGCAACACAACCGCCTTATCCTCCATATTCCCCAGGTTACCCCAAGAACGCGTCTGGCGAGATAGCCCCCCGACTTTATAAAATTGAAACAATGACTAGGTCATTCGTTTGTACTACGTTTGTACTGTTTGTGCTGAAAATATTTTTGTTTGTATCATTTGCCTTATAGGGTTACTTGGGAGGTCAACTGGAGGGCTATCTTGGCGCCAAGATAACCCCCTCCGTAATACAGCAAAAAAATTGAAATACACCATTCGAAAGCAAATCTTTGTACCGTTTGCACCGAAAAAAGTTTTGTTTGTACCCTGATAGTTTTCGAGAAAGAAGGGATGACATTTGGGGGGCTATCTTGTACGCAAGATAGGCCCCGTAATGTGTACTTTTTCCATGCCCATTAATAAGTATTATGTGTTTATTCATGTGAATTTATGTGTGTTTGGAACTCTGGTTGTGCATATCCAAATATAAAAAGAACTTTTTGGAAATAACTCAACGTTAAAATTGAATTAGCGAGTGGGAAAACAGTGTGAGTCCAAAATAAACCATTTTGAGGTAAAGGCAAAAATAACATTCAAGATGTAGAACTAGAAGTTGTAATGAAGAGCAGTACAATTTGCAAGACCTCACACGTTATAGTAGAATGCTAGAATGTCGACTGTACATTTGTAGCATTAACAAACGAAAGTTCTTTCTTCAAATATATCAAAATGCGTTTTGTGAACTAGTAGTGTTTTTCCAATCACCGATTCAATTAAATTTTCTCTATTTCTCCCTTTTCCGTAAGTAAATACCGTAAAAAGAATAACAAAGTGTGTACAAATTCAGAAAGAACCTGGATTGACAGAAATAATCTTAAACAAGGAAAAATAAAAAAATGAAATGTTTACTCACCTAAACTACGTCCTTCCACGTTTCAGCTTTACACCAACTGAAGAAATCAACTGTTTACACCAACTGAAGGAATCAACTGTTTATATCTATCACATTAGCGGCTCGAGAAGCTCGCCGCTTTCATAGACAAAAGCCGAAAGCAAGTAGGCCATTGTTTACTTATGGAAAAGGGCAGAAATAGAGAAAATTTAATTGAATCGGTGATTAGAAAAACATTACTAGTCCACAAAATGCATTTTGATATATTTGAAGAAAGAACTTTCGTTTGTTAATGAAAAAAAAATGTATAGTCGACATTATAGCATTCTGGTATAACGTGCGAGGTCTTGCAAATTGTACTGCTCTTCATTACAACTTATAGTTCTAGTTCTTTAATGTTATTTTTGGCTTTACCTAAAAATGGTTTATTTTGAACTCGCACTGTTTTCCTACTCGCCGATTCAATTTTAACGTTATTTCCAAAAAGTTTTTTTTTTTTTTTAAATTTGGATATGCACAACCAGAATTCTAAATACACATAAATTGACATGAATAAACACATAATACATATTAACGGGCATGGAAAAGTACACATTACGGGGCCTATCTTGCGTACAAGATAGCCTCCTCAAATGTCATTCCCTCTTTCTCGAAAACTATCAGGGTACAAACAAAACTTTTTTCGGTACAAACGGTACAAACGATCTGTTTTCAAATGGTGTATTTCAATTTTTTGTGCTGTATTACGGGGGGAACTATCTTGGCGCCAAGATAGCCCCCCCCCCCAGTTGACCTCTCAAGTAACCCTATAAGGAAAATGCTACAAACGAAAATATTTTCGGTACAAACGGTACAAACGAAATACCTAATTATTACTTAAATTTTCTAAAGTCGGGGGCTATCTTGCCATACGTCCAAGATCCTATTTGGTAAGGGTTGGGTGAGCATTTAAGGGAAGAAGGAGAATAATTCATATTCTTATCGGGGGTTGAACCTGGAATGACCTTGACAGGTTAACGCCTGATAGCTACCTCTATTTAAAAATAAAAGACCACGTGCTGTTTTTTTTTTTTCTTTCTTTCTTTAAAGGAACTTCTGCACATGCATATAAGAAAATATAAACCTAACGTTGTAGAGAGTAAACGTGCACTAACCTTTAGCACAGAATCAGAGGCTTACCTTGACACAGTGAACGAATGCTGGGGAAAAAGATAAGTTGCTCATTAATGATGATCATTCATCTCAAATCAACCACCAATGGAACATCAGACACAAACACACGTAATTAATCGAGACCCACTGACTGTTTTTGATAGTCCAATATTACAACTAACGCATGTTGAGATCAGCACTGGAATGTGTGAAGATGAACAAACGTCTTTTCAGTGCAGGCAATGAGTATTTAGTTTCAGCGTGTCCACAAAGCAACTGGCTCTAATAACAGTGTTACCATCTCGAATTATTCAAGTGTTTCATTTTCCCAGTGACCTCAAGCGTAACAATTGCATGCAAAACATTTTTGCAGAAAAAAGTGTTTGGATTTTCTTTCTGAACTTGGAACAAAACGTGTTGTAGGGCCTATATGAGTATCGAGATAGATTTTTGTACATAATAGTGATTGTATAGTAACATGCAATATATCAATGATCACAAAGATACAATAAGGAACAATTACTTGCGAGAGTGTTTTGAACATGTGCGTCTTCTATCCGTAGCAGAGCATTCTAGTTCTGAAGCTAAGATAAAATTCAAGTTAACTTTAAAATTGGCGCTAAAAACTAAATATGTTGGTATAAAACAAAACAACGTTTCTGTGTAGTACTCACCTTGATCTTGCAGTAAAACTGTTTCGTAAGATATATATGCAGTTGCTACAGTATAAACGTTGTGTTGTTTAGAAAACGAATAAAAGAAAGACATAGTAAGTTTGGCCAATATCAAATAGAGACTTTATATGAATACGTTAATATCTATAACTAAATGGGTTCGGTCAATAACGGATTAGCTTCATCGAATACGTTTTAGTAAAATTTATTTCATTTAGTCACAACTCCAAACTTGGTGGCAATAACACGGGAATCGAGGGGCTACACACGATAATATTTCATGTGCATACTAAGCTCGTTAAGATCTATTACCATGCTAAGTTTAAACAAGATTGAATGAGTTTCATTGATAGCGTCCGTTATCCTATTTAATATCTTTTCATTAAGTTGCAACCTAAATTTGATAGCCAATAGTTCTCGAACCATAGATCTACACGCCTTAATAGAGCTTTCCTCGTCTCGTTTCGTAGGCCTATACAAAATTTATTTATTTATTTATTGAACAAATTTCCAGATACAGCATTACTTTGCCATTTTACACAGAGAAATGTTAACAAAAGAAAGAAAAAAGAAACCAACACAACAATAACAACAACAACATAGAATAGTATCAAAAAAGAGTGCAAAAGTAATATTATTCCGTCAAAATTCGTTTAATTGCTCTATCAAACACCGGGTAGCTCGAAAAAATGTCCACATTAGTTGTTACTTGATTATAACAGTTTGGTATTCTGTAAAAAAAAGAGACATCTATATAATTGCCAACCTAGGACGGGCAAGATGGAATAGGTGAGTATTTCGGGTGATGCGGGAAGGGACACGTAAGGATAGTTCCTGAAGTAATATTTCCGATCTTAAGTCTCCATTCACTATTTTATGAAGATAATTCAGGTCAGAGATAATTCTACGTACTTCCAGAATCTGGATATTCAGATGTCGCAAGAGTTCCTTCTTAGATAATATTCGAAGTGCAGGAACACGGAAACGGACTATAGCGATAAAGAAATTAAGAATATAATCAAGTCTGGAGAGATGTGTAGGTGCTGCCATGGCCCATATGGGAGAGCACAGGAGAATTTATGACCAGATTTCATCTGGAAGTTACAAGAATCTTCCCGCGAGACGAAAGCTCCGCATGGCAGTAAACCATTTAAACCATATTTATTATTGCAGTATATTGTACAGGTATACTGGCTTGTGTATCTTTAAACGTTACTAAATGGTTTTCATTCTGTTCGTACAATCACTTTGCAAATCTATAATTTTTATACTATAAATCATGTATGATAACACTAAAACAGTGTTTGAGACCTATGACATGGTTGACTTAGCATTGCCAAGGGGAGTCGTGAAATTTCTCGTCTCGTCTCAGAAACGAGAGAATTGCCATGTTTCTCGTCTCATCTCAGAAACGAGAGAATTGCCATGTTTCTAGTCTCGTCTCGAACTTAAACATGTACTTCTCGCCTCTTTTAGAGACGAGAATCATGATGAAACCAGAAACTTCTTGCCTCGTGGGTAACGCTAGTTTCACTGATAGCCTTACTAACTCGTGTACTAACCTTGTGATTGGTTTCTTTAATCAAACGAAGAACGGAATAAGTAATAAAATAATAAAACGATTTAATTATTCACGATATATTTAAATGGGAGGTATTCAATGTTACATAATATCTTACCGTAATGTGTTTTTAGATAGAGCTGATAATAACCAGCAACACAGATGGCGAAAAACACCTTGTGTTAATACCAGAAATATAATTATGTTATTATTATGTATGCTCCTATTTGATTGCATCTGGAATATTATTTTGAATTTTTAAATTCTCGTTTGGTCTTAATTATGACCTACTTTGAGTCCATAATTTTAGATAAGCGTAAGTACAGAAATATATTCGCATCATGGTGGGGTTATAACAAAATGGTGAGAAACCTTACTCAGAATAGACTGTACCCGGGTTTGAACCAGAACGGAAAATGACAGCCGATACAAAGTGGAACCACGGTTGTGATTTTTAGATCTATGTATGTGAGCTGCGGTGGATCAGTGATAGAGTAGTCACCTCTGGTGCGCGAGGTCCATAGTTCGATCCCAGCCAGTGCAAAGTGGGCTTTACAGTGAACAAACACCATGTACGTGGGTTTTCCCGTTCCTCCCACTTTCATTATTTTACCATTATCATCCATCATATTATCACTATCTCTGTTAACCTCGGTGCATAGCCGTGGGACGTTAAACTATATCTATATAAAACATTAATAGTGAAATATGTTTCTAATTTGATTTAAACGTTAAATTGTTTGAGATTTGGATCAGTACTGTACGCAATTTTTATATATTGATCGATATTTTTAAATATCGGCATTAAAAATCGATCGATGTATCGATATATTTAGATATTGTTCGATATTGCTATATTTTTCAATATTGCGATATTTGAATATTGATCTATATTACGATATTTCCATACCTGCGATATTTCGATATTTTCCACTTTTTTAAAAAATAAAACTTACAGTTAAGTTTGATGTTACCCTATACAAGATCAAATAATGTAGTATTTCAGTGACGCTATAATTGAATAGAACTTTTACTAAATTGTGATTTTTTTTTTTTTTTTTTTTTTTTTTTTTTTTTTTTTTTTTTTTTTACTTTCAAGGCACTATAGGAGAGAATCGAATTCGAAACGTCAACGCACTTAAAGGTTTTATAACCTCTACATGCCGGAAAAGTATTTTGTTCGATGTTTGGTGTTCTGTCAGTCTATCAGTTGTGTCGTGCATTGTTATATATGTACCCACGCATAGAAGCTAGCCTGTTTCTCATATTCAGACCAAAGGTTCACGGTGGCTCAGTGGTAGAGCGGTTACCTCTGTTCCTTGGGGTCCCAGGTTCGGTCCCAGCCCCTGACAAGTGATCTTTGTGATGGACAAACACCGTGTGCTTGGGTTTCCTCGGGGTTCTCCCGTTTCCACCCACTTTCTTCATTCCAACATTTTCATTCACTACTCAGTATCACCGTCTCCTTTAGCCCAACCGGCATAACTGTGGGACATAAAACTCAAAGATTTTATTTCACTTTTTTTCCATCGCGTTTCCTAACAAATTGACTTTGTGGTGGGATTCCTCCTGCTTAATTCATCCCACCGTTTCATTTATTATCATCATCGTCTTTCTTAGCCTTGGAACGTAATCGTGAATGGTTCGGGAAAGACAAATGGTATGTTTCATTTTCTATCTCTCGAGTAAACTGAAAAAGAAAGTTCAACATTCCCACAATGCAATGTACTGACACATACTATACAAGCTTCCCCATCCACCTGCAGGTACATTTACGAAATGAAACTACCTACATATTACTATTCTCTGGTCAGATACCAACCCATTCCGGGGGCACGCTGGTGGCTCAATGGTAGAGCGCGTGGCGTTCTTGGTTCGATTCCCAGCTGAGTAAGTTTGTAAAGATAACATCGTATCCGTGGATTTTTGAGATATTCCTGTTTCCTCCCACATTCTTAATCCACCGATTCTTCCATCATTATTCATTTGCCTTAATTACCCGTCTCCCTTGGCCCTAAGGACATTATCATGGGACGTTAGATTGAAAGAGTCATTTCATTTCATTTCCCAACCCATTCCACTTCATAATTCGATTTTACCAGAACTGAAGCTTACCAGTCTTCGAGTGCCGCTCATATAGGCCTATATTACGGTGGTCCAATTTTTCTACTTCCCTGTTTTTTTTTTATTATTATTATTCAACTAATTAAATAGTTTCATATTAGTCCAAAGTAACCCATGAGAAAAATAGCTCAATTGTATATAAATGCATTATTACATTATTTAATGTAAATAATGTAGCTACATTTACATCAGCGGCGTAACTAAGGGCTCGGGGGCCACCCCGCAGACTACGTGGAGTGAGGCCCCTTCTCTACATCCTACTTCACGATTTGGGGGCCCATGGTGGCTTGAGGCTCCCCCTGCAAGGCGGGGTCTGCGGGGCCCTTATTTACGCCCCTCATTTACATTATTTTAAATGTATTTGTAGTATACAATATGAGGCAAAAGGTATCTTGTAAATGGTCATTATAAGTGGTGTTTTATTTGTGACGGTTTCTCTGTTAGTAGCTCGCGCCCCATTCATCGCTCTTCACACCTCCAGCTTGGGAACCACTGGCATCAACGAAAGCATATATAATCCAAAAATCCATATATCCAAAAATGCATATTCCAGGAATGTGCAATGGGTGCTCAAGGAATTCACCAGAGGACATAATTCGCAGAAATGATCCCAATTAGAACCAGCAGGTACTGTCGTTTGAAGGCGGATTCAAAGTAGGCAAAAGAGAAACCTTTACAGCAGTGGACACGGAGATCTCCGATGGGAAGTCGGAAGAGTTGGGGACCGCACGATCTATCGCGTTGGAATTAAGGCGTGGTGCGATGTATCTTGTCACGGTATATTTCGCGTATAAGCGTGAATGAATCAGCTAATGACGATTTTCCTGCACGTTTGTAGTGTATTGTGTCCTGAAGTTGATATGTATATACATTCAAGGTTAATTGGTTATATAAAATCCAGAAAGAGACCTTCCAACATTCTATACACACAGTTCAAAGAAGCTAGACAAAGCGACACAAGTAGCCATGAAATTCAATTTGAATAATAAATGAATATCCTATCCTGTTCATAATATAAAAAGATGTTGGTCTGTGAGCAACGCTAATTCCCAATATTATGATACACAATCAAGTCGGTAGGTGTCGTTGCTTGTACTAACTGCCTGCCTGATGCTAAACATGACGCTAAGCGATTTACAGATTGAAAAGTATTGTGACGATTTAATTGTAATTTTAAAAACTGGTATGGGATGAAAATAAATGTGAGAAAAACAAAAGCCATGGTAACTGGAACGAAGTGGTTAATGTCAAATATAGAAGTAGAAAGGAAGAAAATAGAACAGGTGTATTATTAGTGATGACATAAAGTGTGAAAATGAAATAAAAGGGAAAGTAGGAATGGGAAAGAAGTCTTTAGGAGGATGAAAATGCTATTTTGTGGGAATTGAATAAAGAGTTGAAAAAGAAAATACTCATAAAATGCTTCTTGTTAAGTATTGTACTGTATGGGCCAAAATTATGAACATTACGCAAAAATGATGAAAATGGCTGGAAGCTTTGTAAAGAAGAAATGTGAATGTAAAGAAGAATGGAGAGAATTAGCTGAAAATGTATGAGAGGGAGTTACAATTGGTGGAGGAGAAAAGAACAATTTTAAATAGGATATTATTAAGAAGAGGGAAGGAATCTGGTTTGAACATTGGCTAAGAGGGAACTGTTTCATGACGGAAATGCTAGAGGATATGGTAGCAGGAAAGAGAGGGAGAGGGTGAAGGAGACTACAATTAATGGACGATATCAAAAGAGAAACATCGTATGTGAAGATGAAGATTAGCGGAAGACCGTGGAGCATGGAAGCTTCTCATTTGCGGCAAGTGACCTGCCAATAATACCAGAATACCTAAGATGATTATGATTTTAAAAAAAAACACACTACATTGTTCCAATTTAATTATTTCAAAATAGGGGAATGGTTGTAGCCTAATTTAGACTTGAGTATTAATTGAGCTGAGCGAAGCGAAGCTCTTATACTCGGGTTAGCCGTTTGGTTGTCCGCGAACTCCTCCTAGACCGTTTGGCCGATCTCAACCAAACTTAGCACGCTGATAGAGTATGTCGTGCTGAGTGACAACATAGGTCGAAATCAAAAATCCGATGTACCATCGAGGAATAATCACCGAAAAACGCTTCCTCCTAGACCGTTTGGCCGATCTCAACCAAACTTAGCACGCTGATAGAGTATGTCGTGCTAAGTGAGAACATAGGTCGAAATCAAAAATCCGATGTACCATCGAGGAATAATCACCGAAAAACGCTTGCATAGACTTAACATGGGGAAAAAGTTTTCACGCGATTTTTTTGTCAACAATTAAAAATGGCATTTATTATTGCATAATGGCCAGGAATGATTACGTAGTTTAAGCTCGCTCAGCTCATTTCATTGCAATCGGGTACATCCATTGCATTCCTAGTAATTTGTGTATTTCAACACAATATTTTGTAAATGTTTAATTGCAAGATGTTGCTTCAATCCAATTATTTGAAAATGAATAATGATGATAATTAACATAAACGTGATTTACTTGTTTATTATTACTGATGTGTGCGGGAATTAATCTCGACGGGACGTCCAAGTTCAATATGAGGATAAATTACATTATAATTAGTAAAATCACTTCTAAAATTAGACTAAATTTACAGAAAAGTCGGGATTTCGTTGGAGATTCGGACCCCCAGAACCCATCCCTGCTTACGTCTCTTATGACAAGTAAAAGAATCAGAACTTATAATAAGAATTATTTTAACTGTATATTAAAATAAATATTCTTAAAGAGTTTATTAAAAGAAATGATACTTTGAACAGACTTCCGACTGTATAAAATTAGTAATTATATATTTTCAACATCCAGTGTTAATCCACAGATACTATGAATACAACATAATACAAATAAAAGAGGAATGAGTTTTGTGATAAACAAACTTCCTGCGCGAAGATTTTCTTGGGATCTTTCTAAATGCAGTGAAATGTTAGAATTTTCCTCTTTTTTCTTTCTTTTTCTTTTCTTCTTGTATCTTCTCTCCTTTTTTTTTAAATTTTTATTTTCTGTATTTGTGAGTGCTGAGCACCTCTACAAAAGTTCTAGTGGTATCCGAGCACCAGAACACCTCCAAGGTTAGTATTTCTACCAGGGCCGGCCTTAAGCCGATTGGACCGATTGCTCCCAATCGGGCCCCGCGCCTAAGGGGGCCCCGCGCTAGTACCGTCTACCCTACTATCCAGTCTAATACTCTCTAGTGCAGTTTTAACAGCATATTAGGCCCCAGAGCAAACAAGTGTGTTGGTTCCTATGACCGAAGTTTGCTCCTAATACATCCCATTCTGTTCACAGGGCCTCGGCCAAGTGGCTATAGTACCATAAAGATCGTTTTGCTACTCTCGGATGTGAAGTACACACAACAACATATGCAATACAAGTACATCCCTAGATTCCACAAGGGAGGATATGACTCCTCCCTAACAAGTAAATGAATAGTTTGTATTGAGTTTCCGTGCATAAGCAAATATTTTATGAATTTAATGCTGCAGTAGTTTATTTTTTTTTTTACGTTTACAACTTCTGTTGTAAAAATAGATATTATATACAGGGCAGAGGCGCCCGAAGAAAATTTTCTAGGGTGAGGCCCATTCGATGGTTGTTATATTACGTCTAGTATTCAATATACGCGATTTGCTATATTACGTATACATTTCCGTGAGCCCGAGGGGGGCTCGGCCCCCACCCTGCCCTCCCCTTAGGGTGCCCATGGTACAAGGAGTATTCTACACCCCCAAACTTCTAAAACTTCTCCAAATTTCCTTACACACACCTCTGGGCGTAAAAATATTGTTTTCTTTGAGTTTGTGTAAAAATGTATATCATTCTGAGTACACATCCTCTTTTATTTTGAACATCCCCTGAGTAAATAATCCTGACGTTCTTACTGATTATGTCATGAGACACTACCGTGAATACCGAGATGGTATCCAATAAATTAGTCTCAGTGTGACTTCTTTGCATATCCTTTCTCTTATTATAGCTACATTAAAAATACAAAACCAGAGGACAAACTTTGCCCTATCCTGCGAAAAATCCCATGGGTATAAATTTTTAAATCAAGTCAGGCAAGTGAATGTATACTACTGCGTACTGAATAGATGGCTACTTATGAAGGTTTGACTTCTAACTTGAATAATCCAATGGAAAATATGTCATCCATCTTCCATCAGTTCCTTAAGGTTTGTGATTGTCTCTCAGCATCATTTGATTTTGTCTGCATTCGATAATAATTTCAAGTTCAAGCTGATTGTATCTTTCATAAGTAGCTACCTACAATATTTTCACTAGCGTACATTATGTTTTCCTGACTTGAATTCTTTTCAAAAAGATACAGCTGTTAAGAAATCTTTGAACCGACGAATTTATATCAATGTGCATATCATTATGTCTTACAAATATAAACTTTTGGAAACATAGACTTCACCATTGTATTTCGCGTAAAATTGTAGCCCAATTTGATATATTACACCACCTCCTTCCTATTTAAAAAATCAAGCGAGATAGAAGATGGCCGTCTTCAAGATGGCGGCCATGATAAGCATACCCTCGAATAAATGTCTACTTCCTTCCGGTGTTGGTTAATGTGTATCTGTTTTTCATCCCTTTACCCATTTTACAAATAAAATGTAATTTTCAAGCTTGAAACACATTGTTATGGCTTATTCTGATCAATCAGGCTTTTGGCTACTGCGGTCATTTTTATGGAAACACTTTAAATTTTGCTTGAGCTCGTTTCTTGACCTTCCACACTTCTCTGCCAAGTTTAATCACGGTTGATTTCGACATTGATAGGTTTACTTGTTAGAGAAAACAACTATGAAATACTGGTACGGAACTTTCTTGAAAATTTTTCGGGCTCAAAGGTGAAATATGTATTTCAAAATTCATTCAGTGTCTGCATTTCCATTTGTTATTTCGCTGAAAAATCAGCTGCTACAAGTAATGAACAGGGTTAACGTTTTCACCAGAACATTTTGCAGATAGAAAGACGTTATAAAGGGAAATGGGTATAACCACTAAACCAGCAGAGAGAGCGCAATATATATATATATGGTTCTACAGAGCTTGGTGCAAGATAGTTTAAACCTGGGGCCTCGCAAAATGTTTCCAATCGGGCCCTGCACCACCTAAGGCCGGCCCTGATTTCTACTGAGTATTAACATTTGTAATAGGAAAAATGGGGAATTGGAAGAATTTGGTACAAAGAACAAGTCAGATGTCCATAAATAGCTTGATTAGTATTATCCCGATAGTATGACAAATGACTTCAGTCATCTAATTTTTTCTTTTGTACAAAATATCAGCTGATTGTTTTGTATCAATTTGAAAAGCCGCACAAGGTGAAATATGACATGTCTATAATTAAAAAAAAAAAAAAATTGCTTAGGTATTGTTTTTTTTAAAAGAAATTCCTCTTAACGTCCAGGTGATGTAATATAAATCATACAAAACATCCAGCAACATTAGGAGAAGGAGCAGATAGAAGAAAGAAAAGGTTAGAAAAATATGCCCCTAGGTTCCGACTCCCATGATTTCAATGAATGTCTTCAATAAATACGTGTGTATAGTCTTCTATATACATATACTGATATATGGTAGTGATAGTAGTAGACGGTATAATAATACACCGACAAACTGAAGAGGTGTTAATAGACATTAGTACTGTCCAAATCGACTTTTCGGAAAACCGAAAATCGATTTTTTAAAAAAGTTGAAGTTTTAAAAAATCAATTTTTAGTTTCCTGTTATCAAAACTCACTTTCGATTTCGTTTTGAATACCGATTTTCGGTTTCGAAAATCCATTTCCATTGTTAGGTTTAAAAAACTATTTTCGGTTTTGGAAAGCGATTTTCGGTTTAGATTTTGAAAACCGATTTTTGGTTTTCGGTTTTGGAAATCGACTTACGGTTTCGATTTTCAAAACCAAAATTCGATCCTGGGTTTTCTTTCTTCGCCGTGCAAACGTAATTTAAAGTGAATGTGAAAGTAAATTATTTTAAAAAGTGAGAAATAATGTGCATAAACAGAAATAGTACATGCACATGTCTGATTAACTTATTTGTACTGATATATGGTAGTGATAGTAGTAGACGGTATAATAATACACCGACAAACTGAAGAGGTGTTAATAGACATTAGTACTGTCCAAATCGACTTTTCGGAAAACCGAAAATCGATTTCTTTTAAAAATTGAAGTTTTAAAAAATCAATGTTTGGTTTCCTGTTATCAAAACTCACTTTCGATTTCGTTTTGAATACCGATTTTCGGTTTCGAAAATCCATTTCCATTGTTAGGTTTTAAAAAACTATTTTCGGTTTTGGAAAGCGATTTTCGGTTTAGATTTTGAAAACCGATTTTTGGTTTTCGGTTTTGGAAATCGACTTACGGTTTCGATTTTCAAAACCAAAATTCGATCCTGGGTTTTCTTTCTTCGCCGTGCAAACGTAATTTAAAGTGAATGTGAAAGTAAATTATTTTAAAAAGTGAGAAATAATGTGTATAAACAGAAATAGTACATGCACATGTCTGATTAACTTATTTGTGCTACGAAGTGGACATACGGAAGTAATGTTCTGCAACAGATATGCGTGGTATGTGTGTTCCTTGTGTAAAATGCGTCTCACCTCCAGTGTCCGAGAGGCTTGCTTTTTGTCCCAATATCAATACATTAGAATATAGTGACTGTAGATGCCAAACATTGCCTACACATCGACATGTAATATTGTACTTGCATGAATAGACACCATCAGAATATGCACAAAAGATTATCATCTGATTTGGATACAGATCGTCTGGTTGATAGTCAGATATTTGCTCCTACTCCGCAACGAACCGAGCAATGACAACTCCTTTTACTTGAATTTTAAATGACACTGCCTTTTTGTATATACAAAAGCCTTAAGTTTATAACCGATCAAACCCCGCTAGATTATTTCCATAGGGAATCGATCGGATTCCTATAGGCGATACGTATCTTTTCAGTTATACTAAGCTTAATCCAATTTCCTAATCCTTTCTTAAATCTTCATGCATTGCTTTGGGAATTATGAATAACTTACCTGTATTCCATTTCTAAAACTGTCAAGTATAAAGGTAACCAAGAACGTTCTGTCGCTTTTTCACCCACAACCTTCGAACAATGATATGTCCCCTAAGACGAACTTAGAAAATCACAAATAGTCCCCATCAGCATCGACGACCTGCCAACGTTCTAGAAGGCCAGGAATTCTATCGCGGTAGAACTTAGTTGGCCATGAAGCGAAGAAGGGATCAATTAGGAATTTGGAACGGCGTCTTCTAAGTTGGTTACCCAAAGAATGCAACAGGTGACAATAGGACGGTGCAATGTCTGGGAAATATGGCGGATGCAATAGTGTTTCCCACCCAAGGCGTAGAATGGTGTCCCGGGTCATCCTAGCCACATGGGGCTTAACGTTATCCTGTAACAGGAGGACCCCTTTGCGATTCAGAAGTGCAGGATCCAGAGTTTTGAGTTTTTCATGAACACGGCTCAACTGCTGTCAGTACACAGTTGCATTGATGCTCTGACCAGTTGGTAGCAGTTCCCGATGCACGATGCCGCGAGCAGTCCACCAAACTCACATGACGACCTTCTTCTAGTGCAGTGCTGGCTTCGACTACTTTGGAACCGGTTCGTAGGTTGCTAACCAATGATGACAGCACCGTGGAGCTTCGTACAAGACACACTTCTCATTACATGTCAACACCGTGTCCAGAAATGATTTCTTCCTCAGACGAGAGAGCAAAGAAACACAGGTGTCTGCTCGCGTTGCCTTCTGGGCCGGAGTCAAAGCATGTGGGACCTATCGACTCAACTTGTAGCGCTTCTCAAGTTGATGGAGGTACTGCCGAATGGTTGCTCCAGTCATACTGAATTGTAGTTCCAGTTCCTCACATGTTTGGCCACTGTTCGCCTGAATTGCTGCCTGAAGATCTTCATTTTGTACATATGTTAGTCTTCTGGCACGTGGTGCGTCTTCGAGTGTTTCGTCATTGTCCTTAAAATTGTTGAACCACCGCTGCACTGTCCGCGTATTCTCGACACCCTCACCAAAGGCCTGGCATACCTTCCGCCCCGCTGCAGCGACTTTTGACACCAGTTTGAATTCGTACAGCATACACGCCCTTATGACGCTCTGTGGAGGCCCCATGTTCACTCTGTCCTTACGCAAGATCACGGTGTAACTGAACTGCCACAACCAGGTAGTATGTTGGTTATACCCACATCAACAACTGACCTTCGCCTTCTCCATTCGCATTCAACTCTCAGTGTGAGGGCCAATTGAACACAGGTCACCACAAAAAGCGATAGAACTTTCTTGGTTACCTTTATATATATCTAGATGGGAGTCAACTTCGTGGATGGGAATGAATTTTGAATTGCATTCCAAATAAATAATTTAAAAGTTTTTACTCGGTCCCCGTATCGGGGATTTGGTTACGTCTTATTTTGTAATTTGGTAGCTGGAGACAGGGAAATGCCAAAATCTTTGTAATAATATTTTTTTACCATCTTCTTTTATTGCAAATATAGTAACAAGTTTCCTCGTTAGTAATTCAGAAGGAAATTGGAAAACATGTTTATCATGTTCAAAGCATATCTTCTTATGATTTTGATTTGGAGATAGAAGAGTTACCAAGCAGGTAGTGTCGTCGTCCTTTCTGTACTCAGTTTTTCGGAACAATAAATTTGTACAGATTGCCGGAAGGTGGTTACAGCACTGAACTCCACGAAATGCACATTTCATTTGTCTTCAAGGAATCACCAATAGTCAATAGTCACAGTGTTCTCAGGTTGAGCAATGCTGCACGCTCACAGGTTGCTCAACCTCAAAGGATGATGTAGGTTCTCTATGAGTTGCAATATGAAACCCTCGGGGACATATCGATCCTACTCGACGGGAAAATGCTACCTGGTTGAGTGGATGGTGCAACTTGCGTTTGAGAATTGGTTCGCGTTGCATACTGCAGATTTTATTCGTCATGGAATCGAAACTATGACTAAGCGATGGCAAAAATATGTGGCTGTTACTAGAGATTACTTTGATAACCAGAAATTGTACTTTTCAATTTTCTTGCCTTTAATAGTGGCAGACATTTACAGATATTTCAATTATTTCAATCGCACATACTTATGCAATAAAAATAAGTGTAAAAGGGAAAGGATGGAAAGTACTAAGAAGGATGAAGAACGTTATCAGCTTTTCCCGAACGTTATCAGCTTTTCTCGAGCGTTATCAGCTCCTCCCGAACGTTATCACAGCCTGCCACGTTTTCAGCTTCCTAAAAGGGAAGTTGATGTTTTTGAAACAAAAGTTTAAAACAATATCTTAGTAATTTCCCATCCTTTCGCAGTGTATTTTCATTATGTTAATAATGTTCTCAAAATTGGAACGAAATTCAAAAAAGTGCAGAGACATAAAATTTTATTGGCAAAAATACAATTCAATTATGCTTTTGTTAAAAAAAATCTTCAACAATAGTTTTCTTAAAAATATGTATAAAAACATACATACATACATACATGAAAATTAAAGTCAAAGTGTATTTTAGATTACTTACTTATCAAAGGTTATACCAAAATTTAAAACGAGTAGTAGAGAATTGAATTGTAGAATTCGACTTTGAAGCACTGAAGGGTAAAAAAGTTAACAATGTTGCGTACTGACTAAATAATCAGTCAATAACTCTCATAAATATAATAATTACTTTTAATAGCACTAATTTAAGTCAGAGATAGTAATGAAAAGATCTGAAAAACAGCAATGTCACTTGAACTTTGCGGTTGTTGCTAGTTGTAAAAGTTAAGCAGTATCAAACGTTAAAATCTCTTTCATTGACAGTGATTTATTTGTCCGCGAACTTCATAAATGAAACAAACTGTTATATTTCTAGCATAAAGCAAATCGCTATGGAAATAGCTGGACTTCTCTGCAACAAATTTAAAACAATGTTCATAATGTAGGGAGATATTACGGTGGAATTGGTTTATTCTCTTAGAAATTGGTTTATATTTTCGGTTTACCCTGAATTAAACACATTTGTAAAAATTTATTGAAACAAACAGCCTTATACAGGGTATCTCAAAAGTCCCCTGACATAGGGCAACTCTGTTATTATCAGAGTTACAACAAAATGTAAGAGGGGAAATCATCTTCCAATATGATGTTTTCAATCTAAAATGAATGATTTTTTTAAATCAGACGAGCTGTTTGGGCCGTACACTCTTTATATGCCCAACGTTAAATGAAAATGCAACGTTGCCATTTACCGGGAGGTGGATACATTTTGTAAGAGTATGGTGAATAGAAGCATGTTTGAAATGAGAGCTGGCCATCGACATGTTAGCGTAAAAAAGAGTAACTTCATAGACTTACGTTGTGAGTCCAGGTAAATGGCAACATTGCATTTTCATTTAACATTGGGCGTATAAAGAGTGTACAGCCCAAACAGCTCATCCGATTTTTAAAAAATCTTCACTTTAGATTGAAAACATTATATTTGGAGACGGTTTCCTCTGTTACATTTTGTTGTAACTCTGATAAAGCAGAGTTACCCTATGTTAGAGGGACTTTTGAGACACCCTGTACTTTTCTTGCATACATTGCTTATACATTTCCCATTCCTAATTCGTAGAATAGGGGAAGGGGAAGAGAACATTTGTCCCCAGTAGATAGATCCTAATTGCGGACTTTCTCCTTAGTATGAACGCTGCTTTGAAATTAACAATTTTCTTCAAAGTACACACATTTTTATGAACACAATAAAAGAGATCACAAAATTCAGTTTCATTTCTGATTGAAATATAAGAAGTTTTCAATGCACTTTATTATGTATTTGTTGGTTTTTTCTTACTGAAAAACCAACGTTGCGTCATCTTCACGTTGTCCTCTGACTTTTCTGTAAATCGCTTTGGCACCCCTAGTTAGAAGATTTCCTTTGGGTTTTCTCTCTTTTTCCTGATTCCTTGCAAACAACAGAAACACTTGTTCCAAAGTTGTTTCAGAAATAGAATAATCTTCAACTGCTGAATAATCTCTTCTTATCTCTTCCATCGCAGAGAACAACTTCGCCAAAGAAGTATATGGATTTGTTACGTGATAATGTAATAGACCCTAGAAATGTAAAAATTCTAATTAGACATGCTTATTACTTTTAATAACATCTTACAAACTTGTGCTATTAGTGACTAATTTTCGCTGCTTTTCAAAGCAGAATTAAATTATCCAGAAATAACTATAGAAGACACAAAGGAAGAAAATTTTGCTCCATCTGTTAAGAAGGATTTTCAATTTAATTTGAAAACAATTAAGTTGCGAACAACACACAGTGAGGTAGAAAACTCAGATTTGACCTAGAAATCCTACCTCACCCTGTCTATAACCTATACATGGAGCCATTCCCTTCCACTTGTTTCTTTCTTAAGGATGAACTTGTGTGGTAGTCACTTAAGACCGTTCAGGATGTGAAATATTTCATGATGAAATCTGTGCCTCCTACCAAGGGCGACGATTCCGGGGGCAGGGGGCTGGGCCTTCCAAAGCTTATGTGGGCCCCCTCTTGTATTTGTGAATAGAACAATATTTGGCATAATTTGAATTCAATTTGTCTTAAAATCCTCATATGTGTCTTCTGCATCTGAATGCCCCCCTCCCCCAAAATTTACACAGAAATCGGCTCCCCCACTAAGAATCTCTTGGCAAAGTATTGGATCACTGTAGAAACGCTGATGGCCCATATATTCCCATCATCTACATTTCCAGAATGAATTAGCATTACCTCAAAAAGTAATTTGTCTTCCTGAAGTATATTAGTAGAATACGAGTAGATAATTATGTATTTGTTATTTTCTCTAATACTGTTATTGTGAGACATATACTGTATTACATGAATTCCATAGTCTAAACTTTATAACTAGAGGTTATATATATAAGAAAGAAATATAAAATCAGAAAGTCAATTTTAAAAAATCCGTTAAATTACCTGACGTTCATCTTTCAATACACAAGGCTGAAGATTTTTCTCAAGAGTACGATTTAAGGCTTCCAAATTGTCTTTTTGCGCTTCTGGTTTCAGCTTGATTAATATAGTAAATCCTTGACAAAATTTTGACTTCAAATGCTGGATGCTACCAAAACACACAAACTGTCCATTTACCATAATACCAACTTTATTACATAATGCTTCACATTCTTCCATGCTGAAAAATAAACAATCTTGATATGAATAATTACACTTGAAACTTTCATAATTTACTTGATATGAAAATATTTTAATTTTTTAAAGTTTCAGAGAAATACGAGGGTAAGTCAAAAATTATACGCAATGTAGCTGCAACTTTTCTTACGTTGTTCATATTGACCTCGTTTGTTTTATTGCTATGCTGTTATGGTCATGCTATAAAAGTTTGATCCTAATTTCTCCATTTCTCTTCTTTTGTTGCAAATAGATCATGGCCGCTCTATTAGAAGTTTGCACGAAAGAGGAACAACGAGCAGCGATCCGGTGCTTGTGATCGGAAGGTGTATCAGAGGCCACAATCCATCAAAGACTTTCGGCACAAGACGTGAACAGTACCTCGCCGCAACGGAGTGTCCACGTATGGACTGCAACATTTAAAAATGGTCGCACAAGTGTTACGCACGCGTAGATGACGGTCCGGTTCCTTCCTTGTGCGTAACATTTGTGTGATCATTTTTTAATTTTTCATGGATTTCATGAATGGCTTGCGGCCCCTGATACGAGTACACGTTCCGAACACAAAACTGAACCGCTGCTCGTTGTTCCTCTTTGGTGCAAACTTCTAATGGAGCGGCCATGATCTATCTACAACAAAGGAAAGACAAATGAAGGAATTAGGATCAAACTTTCATAGCATAATCACAACAGCATAACAATAAAATAAATAAGGACAGAAGTCAATATGAACAACGTAAGGGAAGTAATAGCTACATTGCGGATAATTTTTGACTTACCCTCGTAAATACACTTGCATTTTATTTAGGCTTCATAAACAAGTAGGCATCATAAAAGTCTTATCTACATAAAACCAAACACTCTGCTAAACTCTGTTTAAATTATGCAACATATTTCTTCTTCCTGTTTGAATTAATTTCTTTGAATAGAAAGTTGTAAAATATCACAATCTAAATGATTTGTATTACCGACAAAACAGTTAATTTCATCTTATTTAACACTGACACAGAATTGACTATACTGTCTAATACTATCATATTTGGGTATCAAACGAAGTTGTACAACAAACTTTTCAAAATTTAGTAAGTCGTAGTTACATTCTAACTTTAGAGGGTGTCTAAAAATTACAGACCGTAAATTATGACTTTCAGTTGCGACTATAACGTTTATATGTGTTTAGTTATAGGGCAACTAAGACAATAGTCCCGTACCTTCTGATAATAAATCTTGTGGCCAGACTTGTTCAAACTTGTTTTATTTATGCTGTTAAAGACATAATAAGTGAGGAAGCTATAGTTGATTGAAGTGTATTTTTAATTTCTGTGAAATGAATGATAAGTATTAAGGAAATACAAAGTTTAAAAGGAATTAAAATAGTTTAATTTATTGAAACAATTATCGTGGTAACTTTTGGTGAATACTAAAGTAATTTTAAAACGAATTGGGACGTGGGACCGTAATATTTAATTATATAATGTGTGTTACACACTTGATGTATTCATTCAAATTCTACTATTAAACAGTAAAATACCACAAACTTACTGATTATTGTAATTTTGAAACTCTCCATTGTACAAGATAAAAGTTGGACGATAACTCTTAAATATTTTCTATTTTTTTTTTTTTTTTTTTTCAAAACTGCAGTCTGTAAAGGAGATTGGAAATGAGGGCTGCTTCCTTTAACCTGCTGGACATTATAACTTCCAAACCACTGAATTCAAAAGACACGAAATTAGATTTCTTGATATATCAAATACTTATGTACTGTTCAATTGCACAAGTTTAATACGATGGATGCACCGGTAGAAAGAAAGGATTTTGTTACAATTTTACGCAAAGATTGTTTTCTGAAGAATGTTCCACAGCTGTATCTGTTGAAGAATATCCCATAAACGCCTTGTAGCAGCAGGATCTACTTCACTGATTAGTTCATCAAGGAGCACCATTCATGGGTATCCGGTTAAAGCCATCCCGGTGCTTATTATTTACTTCACTAAGCTGAGCTTTTTTTTTTAAAAAAAAAAAAAAAAAAAAAAGAACCAGTCTTCGAGCTATTCTTACCTGTGTGAGCTGAGAACAATTGATTGCCCAGTCTTTTGTCTCTGTTGAAGAATATCCCATAAACGTCTTCTAGCAGCAGGATCTACTCCGCTGGTGGGTTCATCAAGGAACACCACTGGAGGGTCTCCAATTAAAGCCATGGCGGTGCTTAGCTTTCGCCTATTTCCAAGATTATACGAACCACATTCCCTGCCACCGTACTTTATCAGACCTATTTGAGAAAAAAAAGGAAAGAATAATGTAATCAAATCAATTATTCGTTGAGAAATTGTGTAATGATTTAGTAGAGCGTTTTCAGTAAATTACAAATTTCCAGACAGGTTGTAGGTGTGAAATGAGTTCTGAACTACCGAAACACTTGTACATAACATTTATTCCATTTTTATACTAAGAGGTATTCCACTTTCTATATGAACCATTATGAGCATGCAATATAACACGCGCAGCATAAAGTGTTGATTTCGAAATTACTGTCCATTTTCGTTTTGTCGATTAGGATACATACAAACATGATCGCTTACGAAAATATCTGAGTAAGCTAATTATTGCTAAATATCATGAGAGCTAAGAGGGAATTGTTTCTCCCATGAGCGATCATTAGCAAGGAAAGAAGAAGAGGAGAATTATATCAAGAAGAAGTACAATCGTAAAAAGCTGTGTTTACTTTGTACTTTTGTACTTAGTTTAAATTCCTCTTTCAGATGGTATGACCATGGCTTCCTTTTTTTCTTACTGTTATACCGAAAACGATAACGTCGGTCTTTTTTTTTTTTCGGGGCTGATTTGAAGAGCATTTGAAACATAAGAAAGTTATATACAGGCTGATCCATTATTATGTCCCTATTTTTATTTTACTCTTATTTTATCACAAACAATGTGATATAAATTAAATTTTACATAACACCAATTTTAATAAATACTATCATATTGGCCACATACTTATTTATTACATTAATTATGTTCTATCGTTATATTATGCTCTATTCTATGCCATTACATGCCACTATGTACTTTGTGCGTTATTGTTGTTTGTTGCAGGTCTAACTAGTAATTAAGTGAAGATGGCGCAGAAACTGAACATTGTTGACCGTGCTCGCATTGCAGCGAGGATGGAAGTATGGCAGTCGCCTTTAATGGTGCAAAAATGGTGGAGCGGGAGAAGAGGAGATACGTGACTCTGGACGTGAAAACAATGAAGAGAATACATGATGGGTCACCTCCCCATTGTGCGTTGATTTCTCGAAAATGGCTTAACAATGCTTTGCCAGGTCGCGTTATTGGACGTCGCGAAAACGTGGAGTGGTCACAGATAAGTCCAGACTTAACCCCATTGGATTTTTTCCTCTGGGGGTATTTGAAAGGGAAAATGTATGGCAGAAAATCGCGTGAATTAGTCACTTTGGAAGCAGTCATTTGCAGTTTGTGCTCCGACTGCAACGGTGTGCTGCTAATGATTGTGCCTACGTTGAATGAAATGGCAAAGACCATAGTACATAATACCTAGGTAGAATTGACAGCAACAATGTAACATTGTTAATGACAGAATAATAATGAAATGAAAATAGCGATATATTTGATGATCACCCTGTATATGGGCTATTGGATGCAACAACAATAATAAAGTAGGCCACTTAATTCATGCATCAGTAAATTATTATTATTATTATCGTTGTAGCATAGCAGAGGAGATCCGAGCGTAAAATATATATATAACTTGTAGTATTAATAACTAGATTTTGAAGACACAGAATTGTGAGTTTATTACTTTATTGACACATGAAATGCGGAACGTAAGAAAGTGATGAATCAGATATGAAGTGCTTAGATGTGACAATGTATAGGGAAGTGTTAGTATTTACAAATGAGATTATCTTCAGTCTTAGAATTCCACAACACTAATGTTGGTACATGGAAGCCCTTCTTAGGATGTAAGTTACTGTACAAATACATGGTAACTATATGGTTGGAAATCTGATGGATGATCAAGAGTAAATAAATCTTGGTTTGAGTAACAGTATTTCAGTTCAGCGGAGAGATGGATTCTAGATGTAGGGGTCTATAAGCGTATGGTGCTGAGTCATCCACTTCTTTTCTATACATCGACAGCGAAAGACTTATCGAAGAAAACACATTGGGCCTTATGCAGAGTCGTTCTGACGAATTATTAATACCGTACTAAATAGTTCGACTAACGTACGTAAGTTTCCTGCAGTAGTGAGACCTTTAGTATGACGCTAATCATACATCAAAACGACTCTGCATAAGGCGGATTATGTCCATCAGAGAGAAGTCGTCGTAGCAGTCTACAGACAGTTTTGTTGGAAGTTTGAGTGGCAGTCCTTTGGAATTCGAGAGTCTTTAGACGCCTAAGTCCGTCAATCCAGACCTACTAAAAAAAAAAAGTTTCAAGAGTAGTAGTAGTAGTTTTTTAGTAGGAGTAGGAGTAGTTGTTTAGTAGTTCCAAGACTTTATTCTTCACAAGCAAACACCACTGCAAAAGTACAGAAAACCATCTAAACTCTACCCTTTACTCAAAACTTCACGAAAACCTTTTTTTCTTCTAAAAGTTTTATTCCCGTCTCCTTCACTATTTTCCTTGCCACAGTTTATGATTGGCCTTTTTTCCTATTCAACGGACGTCCCTTCGATTTTCATACATACGTAGCCGGTGTTCGCAGGTTTGCTTAAGAAACTTTCCCTCGACTGATACAAAATTTTCTCTTTTCTTATCAAATTTTCCCTAGTTTATTGAGTATCCAATTCCTATGACAGAAGTTTTGTAATACGTTTAATTTATCTATATTAACGGAAGTGCCAATCTTTTGTTTTATTCATATACTTCTTTTTTTTTATACTTTTTCTTCAATTTCTATTTATTTATTTATTACAAAAATTAATGTTACTAAAAATTATTTATTACAGTCAACAATGGGTGCAAATTATAATAGTTTGAACACAGACACACACAAAATACTGCTATTGCATCGGTTTATTTCTGAAGAACAAAGATAAATCTAAACAATTATATTGGTCAATTAGTCAGCCCGAGAATTTCCCTGGATCTTTACGTTTTATCGAAAAAATCCTTTTTGCTCAATTTACTTACGAAATTTTCCTAAATTAGGGAAATGCCCCTAAAATTACGTAACCTACATCCCAATATAGGTGATGCAACATTTAATACAAATTCAATTGCTAATTACAGTACCGTTAAAATACACACCTAGAACATTAGTGTATTAAACTTATATACATATATTGAACCAGGGGCGCACTCAGAAATTTTTGTTGGGAAGGCCCGTATCCAGGGGGGTCTAGGGGCCGTTCCCCCCTTAAATTTTTGCTACTCCCCTAAACTTTTCACGGTAGGCTTGCAAATGAACTGGTGATGAACTATAATATGGTTGGATCGAGCCCCCCTAACTTCAACCGGGTCCCCCTACAGTTTTGTGCTGGCTACGGGCCTGGGAGGGGTCCAACAATACAAGACATTACGCCTCTGTAGTATTGAACCAATTTTACACCCGACAAGTAACTGTTACGTACTACCATCTAAATTATACAATTAAATTGTGTTTATAAGAAAACGAAGAATATAGATAAAATGGAAATCTTCATGCTACATCAAACGTTTCTCTGCTAAACAAGATCCCCCACGTGGGTGCGCCTCGGTATTGAACCAATTTTCAATTGGGGCATTCAGAGCACAAGGAAATCAAGTAAACTTACCAGAGTTGTGAGAAAAAGAGACCAAGTTTGAACGGTATGTTTAAATACATGGAAATGTTAACATTCCCTTCCCTTATTACAACGTTATTTACAATATTCGGACATAAACCTTTTACGCTCAGAAAGAAACTCGAGACAGAGATCTTAAAGATGAAATATAGCTAAAATGACCAAAGAGTGGATTTGATTCCCTTGTCCAGTGAATGCGCTAATTAACGTAAACAAAGTATGGCAATACACAGGATCAACATTGAATTGCTGTAATATCAAGAACTTCAAGTCATTTCGGACACTATTCAATACAATTCAAAAATAAGGATGATTAGATATCTATGTAAGACAATTTACACTAGTAATTTCCAACCGATGTGTCTCTCAGTCGTATGGGGTGTATCGCGAAATTTCGATTTTAAAAATTAATGTTATCCAGAACAACGGCGCCCACTTTCCAAACTTTATGTGGGTGCATATCAATGGCGGGGAGTGTTGTGTGTTTTCAGAGGAGTCTCGATATTTTTTGATTGATTTCCTTTTAGTTAAAATCTTTTATGAACACTGTCATAAAGGCTCTTCTCGATTCTATTCACAATATACATAATATAGTTCTTTTTTCTTTCTTTTTTTTTTTTTTTTTTTTTTTTTTTTTGTGGGGACTGCCTTTGACTAGTCCAAAGACAGGCAAGGATGGGGGTAATGTATGCTGCTTGGTTGCCTTTGCAGTCACATTTGAAATAAACAATTATGTTTTAGAAGTTAGAGATTTTAACTTCATCTCAATGTTTTAATTACTTATTATTTTTGATAATGGCAAGTGAGGTATTTATTTTGTTTCTAGCAAACTAAAAATCTTGTGGGTCTGCCGCACTCAAAAGATTATTCGTGTGGGTGCTGGAGCCCCGGAGCACCCACGTAGTCGGCGCGCATGATCCAGAAGGTCTTCAGACTTTATATGGCTTTTTTTTTTAACGGAGTCTTTAATTTTGGTTAAAATCAATTTTAAGAGAAACTGTGTCAGTCAACGATAGCAACAGTGCTCAAGTGGTCCCGCGTAGCACAGTTGCTAACGTTTTCGCCTTTGGTGTGAGCAATCGCGGGTTCGATTCCCGGTTGGGACACTTGGTCGAAAAAGTGTAGAAGGTTTTTCAAACCAACCATCCTGAGTGAGGTTTTCCTGGGTTTCCTTTATGTACAGCAGGCAAATGCCGGGATGGTAAGTAGGAATAGTCCCAGCTGCTTCTTTCATTCCCTATTCCTTTCTCTCTCCCCTGATTTCCAGGGTAGAGACAGGCTAACATGGTCGTAGTGCTGAAACCCAGAAATCTAATCCTCATCCAACAATGTTTAATTCTATTTGTGAAGACTTAAGCATACCGTAAACTGGGTATACTTTGGCCCGTTAAAGGCAACTTTGGCCCAAAAAAAGAACAAGATTTGGTTTCTTTCTACGTAGTTATTATGGTTTCTATCAGTAAGAAAATTTCTGGATCGAAATATTACAACATTGAGAACACATGAATATTGACGCTAGGGATTTCTTTCCAGAACGTAGGAAGCAAATGCTAGCAATTGTTAGCAAGTGAACATTTATCATATTTCAAGTTCCATAACTTTCGTTTGTTGCATTAAAATGACATATCCTGAATGCGCAAGTAAGTAGAATATAAAAACATGTTCATTAGCGAATATTAATAAGCTAACGCCTTAAATGTTTGTTCAATTATACACAAAGTATTAAGCGTTTAATTGCGTGGAGTAACATTGGCCCATATTTTGTGTGTTGATAATGGCCCAATATTAAAGATGAAATGTTATACAAATGGTGCGATGTAATAAGGAAGATTAATCCCCCCACTAGCTTTTAAAAAAAGGATATTATACAGTGCCTGAATTGCAAGAAGTTTCTTCCTAAAACTGAGCAGTATGGTACCGGTAAAGTACTCTACCGCAATGAAGAATATGGTGCTCTTATTTTCGGATGTTAAGTATTCATCCACTTAGAGAGATTTTCATTGAACGATATTTTTGTTTGCCTGTAAATTAAACAAAGTGAATTAAACTTCCAAAGCATGACCACAACAGCATAACAATGAAATAAACTAGGGCAGAGATCAGTATGAACAACGCAAGGGAAGTAATAGCTACATTGCGGATAATTTTTCACTTGCCCTCGTAAATACACTTGCATTTTATTTTGGCTTCATAAGCAAGTAGGCTTCATAAAAGTCTTATCTACATAAAACCAAACACTCTGCTAAACTCTGTTTAAATTATGCAATATATTTCTTCTTCCTATTTGAATTCATTTCTTTGAATAGAAAGTTCTAAAATATCACAATCTAAATGATCTGTATTACCGGCAAAATAGTTAATTTCATCTTATTCAACGCTGACACAGAATTGACTATACTCTTTAATACTATCATATTTGGTATATCACCCATATGTTTGTAATATCGGTATTTTAAGTATTCAGAAATTTGTAGCGTTCTTTCATAGATGTTTCGTACTCACCCAAGTATAATACAAATATTTTCATCAGACGATATTTCTCGTTCGATTGAAATTCAGTAAAAACATTGATATTTTCAACAATGCGTTTATAATGCTCTGTTCTTCTCTTCTGCTTCTTAAATACAGTGCTACAATAATACTTTCGTGTACTAATTAATAATTTTTACAAATGTGCTAAAGTTACCCCAATCATGAAAAATCTTGCATAGCATCAAAAAATTGTAACTATAATCATCATTCTTGGTCACACTGAGTGTCTACTGCTTTCAAAAGAAAGCCAAAGGATTGCCTTTTAACAAGGTGAAATGTCATTAAATTACCTCCCTAATCTTAGATGTTAGAATGGGAATTTTGAAAATTAAAAAAAAAAAAAAAATGGGCCAAAGTATACCCAGTTTACGGTACTTATAGTCTTATACTATTATAAATGTGGAGCCACAGTAGCTACTGGTTGAGCGCTCACCTCTGACTCGTGATCCCAGTTCCCGCGAAGTGAGCTTTGTGGTGGACAAACAATGTGTGCGTAGTTTTTATCGGGGTTCTCCCGTTTCCTCCCACTTTCGCCGTTCCACCATTATCCATCTCCCTTAGCCTCGGTGCATAATTATGGGACTAAAAAACTATTATAATTTATATTACCATTAACAAAAAATGTAATAAGTGTGTGTCGCTATGTCGTGAGGATTTTGTAAAAAGTGTCGCCAGTCAAGAAAGGTTAAGGATCACTGATATATACTACAGCAAAACAAATATAAGATGTTCATACCTACTGCATCAATCCATTTATTGACTTCTCGTTCAACATCACTCTCTGGAACACCTCTCAGAGAAGCAAATAATCTTAACATCTCTCTTCCTGGAAGAGCTTCTATGAAGGCATCCGTTTGAGGGCAGTATCCTACTTGTTCCAAGAACTATAAATGAAAAATACACTATCACAATATTGCGAGCGGTGATTATATTCAATGAGAAAAAGCAGAAAGGCTATTACTCACCGCAAAAATTATGTAGCAGAATTTTCTTCTACATGCAACAGGTAGCGCTTCCGGAAGATACAACTTCCTTCTTCAGCCTGTGGTAGACTTCAAAAAGGATTTTAAAAAACATGAAGGAATGTTTAAAAATGGTTAAAAGGTTAGGATATGTATTTAAAAAAAAAAGCAAATCTTCTGAAATCTTCTGTCAAACAACTATATTATATTCACAAAGAAAGGCCCTCACTTAGCCTGGATAGAGGAGAAATAAATATTATTTGGAGTAATCTTTTCACTACATACTTTCACCATTTAGAAAGCAAGAACAGAAAACAGTGAACACCAGTGTACAATGTCGATGAGTTTCTATTCCCGTGGGTTTTAATGTTCGACAGAAGTTTTTTTTTTTTTTAACATATCCTAACCTTTTAATTATTTTTTAACCTTCCTTCATGTTTTTGAATCCTTTTTGAAGTCTACCACAGGCTGAAGAAGGAAGTTGTATCTTCCGAAAGTGCTACCTGATGCATGAAGAAGAAAATTCTGCTACATATTTTTTGCGGTGAGTAATAGCCTTTCTGCTTTTTCCCATTGCAAAATACACTGTTTACTGCTATCTTGTAGTTCTTACCTTTATTTTTACTACACATCTCTTTAAACGTCTACGTTCATCCTAGTGTTTCTTCCCTGACACGATATTCTAATATACCACTCTTCATTCTCTCATGTTTTAAAATTACTCAAAACTGATTTTATAAATTGACGATAATTTACTAAAACTAAATATTAAGTTAAATTACAAGGCCCTAGAGGCAATGAAAGGCTGTGTCTTGTCAGATGATATTTAACGAAGTAAATCGTAGTTCCTAGATTTTAGTTTAAGAAGCTTAGAAATTCCCTCGGAATATAGGGCCAACACAGAAAAATTATGTTCTCCCATTATAAATTGAACCCCGCACCAAAACAAGTCTTACAATCAGTTAGACGTAACTAGAGTACAATTAATGATAGCGTATTGGACCAAATTAACATTAATTATTCAATTGGCATTAAAGCAATTATCATGTTATGATAGTCTTTAATTCATAAAATAAAAGATTTTTTGTTATTGTATTAGGAAAAACTGAATGAACTTGCTCTGAGCCAACATACAGGGTTAATTAAAAAAGACTTTACAACTTTGAAAACTCATATTGATTTATTTATTTAGCTCACAAACATGGTTTTGGTATCATTTTGTGGCAAAATACATCAAGTTTTCTACCTTATACCTAAAGAGGTTCAATGTGGCTTCCATTTGTGGCACACATCCCATCTGAAGCCTCACTTCCTCTTCAACGTCTTTAGACGCATGGGGACGAGACAACTCGAAAATTTGTTTTGTCTTACTGAACATCCAGTTTTTTCAATATAACACTTATGCTACTGATAAATAGTAGGCCTACTGGGAGGGTCTTTATCATACTTTGTACGAAAATTGCGTTACACAGTTGTCGAAGACCTGAATTCTTCAAATCAAAACATAGCTATCATGCTCGAGACCAGTAAAGTCATCCATCTATGTTGCAACTGCCGCAAGCGCTTGCGGTGGCTTGTTTCTGAACTAGTGTACTACGTGAGTCAAAACTTGACGTATTTTGCTACAAAATGACACCAAACCATGTCTGTAAAATAAGTGAATAAATAAATATAAGATTTCAAAGTTCTCCTTTTTGATTACCATATTGTATAACTCTCTTTCGTGTTTTTCCTGTAGTTTAACATTGATGTTTATACTACGAGACTAAGAACGAACGGTCAAGATGATAATGAAGGAAATGGTGGAATGACATTGGAAGGAAACGGATGAACCCCAAAAACACCACGCACACGATGTTTGTCCATCACAAAGCCCACTTGGTGGCAGCTAGTGTCGAACCAGGAACCCCACCCTCCAGAGGTGAGCTCTACTACTGAACCACCGCGGACTCTCGTGTGGTACAAATGTACTTCTAACTACACTTGCTGATAGAAACGCTTCTTTAGTTTATTTTCAAATTTGTTCGAACTAATTGTGTTTAGTTGTTGGATATACTTCTAACCTGTTGTTTGCTGTTAATTAAATTCCATTGCCTAAGATGTGCATTTCCTGAAGTTGGATCTAAGTCTCCTGTGAGCATTCGAAATGTTGTTGTTTTGCCAGCACCATTGACCCCTAAAAGACCAAAACATTCTCCATAACCAGCTCCATATTGTAATCCTCTAACAGCTGAAAACTTCTTGAAATTTTTCTTCAAATCTTCTATCAATAAAACATCAGAATTGGAATGCAATTTTTCTGGGAGACCTACGGAACGAAACCACCACAGAAAATGATAAAGTAATTTTTTAATCAAAATATCTAACAATATTACAATGTTTTTTTAAACAAAATTTTTGGAATTATTTAAAAGTCTACCATATACAAAATATTCAATGTTTTCCGTATTCCTCTGTACAGTATAACACTAACAATATTAATATAACTTGATTACAGATAGCAATGTTTCAAAGTAAAAATCAAACTGAAACTAAGTAAGAAACTCGCTTGAGATAGTTAACTAGTTCATTTCTGTAATGTAGTAAAAGGAGGGATCAAATACTATCAAGGAAATTAAAGACTTAGAAGTTACGTTATGCTTACAGTGGAATTTAAATCGGAAACAGTAGTCTATAGTTTGTATTTCTACGTACTTTAGAGCTTCTAATGCACAACTAGGAATTAAAAAAAAAACAACTTATTTTTCGTGCAGTACAAATGTATTTTCTAATTTGTTTAAGACTAGAAAGTACTTAGAAACTTCTGAATCACTTCTATACTTAAGAGACTACGCTCAAAGATTAACTGTATCCAAATCACTCAGTTTGTACCGTATTAATCATTCAGTACTTTGTGTGGCGTCTACAGGAAATTTCAGATCAACAAAGAGAATAAACATAATTACACCGACTTTCTCTTACACTTTTACACAAAGTGATAATTTTAGTAGTTCACAGTCTAGATAGTATTACTGACCGATATCATTTGCTACTAAAGATTTAGGAACTTCTAGATCAATAAAAATATAAACAATATTTACCAGTCAATGTGATAACGTTACTATTATGCACAATATTTTTTATGTAGAAAAAGTTTCAATCTTGGCTGCCAGTCTCTTGATCTCTATATAACTATGTAATGTTTCTACGAGTTTGTCTTTTTGGAATTTAATGTCACTTTCAGTGCTTGGGTTATTTGAGATGCGATTCTGTAGATGAATGTGGATTCCAGACTACATCAGGATTACAGAGTTTGAATATAGGTCTCAATCATGCATCAAAAATATTAAACTAATAACTTAGTCAGAATTAAATTCACGTTCGACTAGTTGTCCTTTCCTATCTGAATGTGATTTTGTACTTGCTTCTTTAGTGAACTATGAGAGTCATTGGAACATGTCTGTTCAGTAGAACCGTTTAGCTCATTAATGACGCAAAGTCAAAAATTTTAAGCAGAAACTTCATAAGCAAACAATGGATGTACTGACTAATGAAAAGTAAATTTATAGGATAAATATGGCCTCAGATTAGTTAATAGTGCCACTGCTCAATTATTGAATTACGATAAGACTAACTATGATATATTATAACTAGACATGTAATATTTGCTGTAGGGCGATTAATGTTGTTAATTATGGTACGTTCTGGAAAATTTGACGAAAGAAGATTTTAGTTATATCTATAGTGATATAGACAACCACATTAATGTTATATGTATGGATATGGTATTTGACAAGCTAGAAAATTAACAGTTTGGAAATAGTACTTTAATTTAACCTAAGTATCAGATTGTACAAAATAGATCTTTTATTTCATTTTCTGAATCGATGACAACAATTGGCACAATGCTGGATTCACCTACGACTTCTTCTATGTTTTTATTATAGTTTTACTGTATTACTGCTAGTGGATGTTTATGCCAAGTAAGTTAGAATTTGGTTAATGAAATTAACAAATAGTATGAACCTAAGCTTAAGCTTCAAAATGCTTTATGTTTCTCCAGAACTATTGTTGCTGACAGCGGTCCACAATTTTCCGTTAATTTTTTCGTTTCTATTTTTTTTAAAAAAAAGGAACATACGAGGGGGCTTCGTAAAGTTTTAATTATCACCAGGAAGTTACTAAGATATGATGATCAAATTTTGTCAGTTATGTTTGGTTCTTATGTGCATGATGTTAAGGAAATTTGCTCCTAATGATTATTGCTTTTTATAGGGTGTGCCAAAAGTGACCACGGTGCAAGATGTATAAGACTGAAGAAACTACTCTTCCACCTCATGAATGACGTCATCTGTGTTGTCAAAATGGCGGCCACGCAACAGATTCTTCATTTGGGGAAACAAGAAAAAGTCACTGGGTACGAGATCGGGAGAATAAGGCAGATGCTGCAATATCTTGAAGCCACACGCCCTTGCTTTATCGACAGAAACTTGAGATGAATGAGCTGGTGCTTCTGAAAAGGTGTAAACAAACGAGGAACCCAGTGCGCAGATACCTTAGACATGTGAAGTTCGTCATGGATAATTTTTCACACACACTACCATAACTGAAATCAGTCTCATTCATAATCGTTTGAATGGTCGCACGTCTGTCTTCGAGATTATACATTCCACTTTCTTCGCAATGGCCGCATCGCCCGTCAGGCATAGTCTTCCAGATCTTGGGTCGTCTCTCAGAGACATATGAGCAGTTTGGAATTTCCTTTTCCACTTTACAATAGTGTCATAAGATGGATAATCATCGCCATCGCAGCCTTCATCTCGTCATGAATTTGTCTGGCATTATTACTCTTCAAATGCAGGAACTTTACACACTGCGAGCCTCAATCTTATCCATCTTGCCCTTTGGTCACTTTTGGCACACCCTGTAAAAAACAATCATTAGGAGCTAATTTCCTATAAAACAGGCAGAGTTTCAGTATCTATATACAGGGTTAACCTGAAAGATATGCACAAACTTCGAGATGTGATTCGTGACATCAAAAAAAGATGAAAAGTCCTCTTGTTTATTGTCGAATTCCGCGTCGTGTACGTAAAAGTGACAGGGGTGCCAACTTGGAATCAAAAATCGAATTGTGACAATTGGAACGGAACAGAAAGATGTGCACATATTTCGGGAGGTGATTCGTGACATCAAAGGAAGGCAAAATGTCCACTTACATATTGTCAAATTGCGTGTCGTGTACGAGTTTCGATTCCAAGTTGGCTCTTCTGTCACTCGTATACGACGCGGAATTCGACAACATGCAAGAGGACTTTTTGTTTTCTTTTGATGTCATGAATCACCTCCTGGAGTTTGTGCACATCTTTCAGGTTCCCACCTGTACATGAAAATTACATAGTGGAATATTAAAAAAAGACTTACTTTAACTTACCCAGAATTTCTTGTGCTGCTCTATGTCTTTCACGTTGGACATCTTCTTCTATATCAGAAGTATCTGATTGTACTTTTGTTTTCTTGAAGAACGTGTTAATAATTTTTTGGACCTTGGAGTGAAGTTCATATTCAATTGCAATCAGTAGAAGAAAATAAAGCACACTATCAGTAAGAAGGAATATTACATTATGCCGAATAGTATTTTGACCATCAGAAAAGTACGACGTATCTTTGTTGCACATTCCTCTATCATTACATGCATTTTCTAAAAATAAATAAATGAAAAGTAATCAAATGTAAAGCAATAGCCATCTAATTTTATAACTATTCTGATTGGTTTGTGTATATGTGTGGGTAACAATGCGTGTGAGTCTGTTTGTGTGCTCTAATAAATATTTTTTAGATTTTTGTATTTCCTACTTATTTATATTTGTTTTAGGAACATTTCGCCCTTTAAGGGTCTTCACTACAGCGAAATTAAACTACCACTAATTTTAAAGTTTTTCTGTAATATCTTCAAAATAAATAAAAATATTCGAAAAGTAGAAACGTAGTGAACTAGACAATACGATTTTGCATGTGATACCGTTATCATAACTCATCTATCTGCTTTCGATTTGCAACTGTAGATAGATTTGGCATTTTTTTGCGAGTTCTGTAAATAGCTGCATACCAAAAGTGTAAGGTAAGTTAAGCGGCATAGGTAAATTGTGGGGTATACGGACAAAATCTCGCGGCCGAAACATCGCCGCCCAAAATCTCGCCGGCCAAAACCTCGCGGGACAAAATCTCGCCGGGTCAAAACCTCGCGTGGCCAAAACCTCGCCGCCCAAAACCTCGCGTGGTCAAAACCTCGCCGCCCAAAACCGCGCGGGACAAAATCTCGCCGGGCCAAAACCTCGCGTGGCCAAAACCTCGCCGCCCAAAACCTCGCCGCCCAAAACCTCGCGGGACAAAATCTCGCCGGGCCAAAACCTCGCCGCGAATGAAACTTTTCTTTAAAATTTACCCAATGTGTTTCCTAATATGCAATTCCACATTACAAATAATAATAATAATAATAATAATAATAATAATAATAATAATAATAATAATAATAATAATAATAATAATAATAATAATAAGATACAAAACATCGTGTGCGTGGGCTTTCTCGGATTATTCCCGTTTCCTCCCACTTTCTTTATTCGATCATATCCTTCATCCTGGTCATCTACGTCTCCTTTAACCTATAGGACATAATCAAGGGACGTCGTAAAAACTCATATATTATTTCATACTTTCATAAATATTATTAGACTTTTGTTAAAATTTTAAGTTTTTGGATGTTCCAAAGTTCACGAAACTAACCTCGTTAGTTGTCATTACTTTCCTTATGCAGACTTTCTTTCCCTATAACCAGTTTATAAACATCCTGTCGCCCTACCTTCACATTGAAATTCTCTAATACAGAAATAGAATTTTTATATGGTATCGCGGGACTTAGTCAAATACACGTGATACTTCTTCTGAAACAGCGTCTTTTATACCGTCATCCTTATCATCTGTTGGAACATTTACATTTTGTTCAGGCGAGAGTTTGGGTATGGCGATATTTTGGGGCGCGAGGTTTTGGCCCGGCAAGATTTTGGCCCGCGAGGTTTTGGTCCCGCGAGGCTTTGGGCGGCGAGGTTTTGGCCAGGCGGGGTTTTGGCCTGGCGAGATTTTGTCCCGCGAGGTTTTGGGCGGCGAGGTTTTGGCCAGGCGAGGTTTCGGCCTGGCGAGATTTTGGGCCGCGAGGTTTTGGGAGGCGAGGTTTTGGCCAGGCGAGGTTTTGGTCCGCGAGGTTTTGTACCCAAACCAAATTGTGGTAAAGGTATCACATGCAAAATCATATTGTCTAGTTCAGTACGTTTCTGCTTTTCGAATATGTTTATTTAATTGTTTTGAAGATTTGCAGAAAACTCTAAAATTACTGGTAGTTTAATTTCGCTGTAATCAAGACCCTTAACAACAGAAAAGAAAGAGAGCATAAACTCTTAAAGTAATATTATTAATAAAAATCAAATATAACTTGAAACAGTATTATAAACCGAAAATGAAATATTGCTGAACTACCTAGGTAGTAGTGAAACTAGAGAGAGTCTTCACTTGGCAAACGGATTACTTATTACTCAGTTATCAGAAATAACGTTCAGGGAACAAACCATAAAAGACAAAGAAAAGCAATTTTTTACTGTATACCACAAGTGACTAGTAGGTACCTACATATCAGTGTAACGAAATTAGGTAGTACTGCGAATATCTTGGAAACGAATTCAAGATAAATGCTTGTCAAAAAAGTATTGGAAAGAATAAATCCACCAATAGACCAAGAATTGTTGATAATGGTATATATGCGTTTCAAATATAAATAACCCACACTACTACACTCATGTGATCCCAGTTCTTATTCTTGATATCTGAGCATTAAGAAATAAACACTTATACCTTGCTTTGAGAGATCATATATTTAACTCTGTAGATGTAAGAATTTCTTAAAACAAAGCTAGTTAAACTAAAATTTACTGTTCTTGAGTATAACTGGATAACATTTACTGTTATGTCTGAGTATAACGAACAGTTCTGTGAACTCGAAATATTTTACCAAACGGTTCTAGTGAACCGACTGAACAGCACCATTGACTATAGCTTATTCCAACCATTCAAGTTTCTGATAAAGCTAAAAAAAATACTTGTGGTCGCAACTGGAAGTAGATCTTCTAAAATGTCAAGTAAAATGAATGGAATTTTGGTGTTTTAAGTCCGGGTTGTTTCGGAAAATTTCTCCGAGAACGAAGTTATTTCCATATTTGATAAGTTCTAATAATGTATAAATTTGGAACAGTAATCCAAATAATAAGTACTAATAAGGTAAACCATAAACTTGGGCAATTTATTTCATATTTGAATTATACTTTGTTCATTGTTTAGAAATTCATTAGTTTGTACAAAGTATTAAATCGTATGGTAGTGCGAGTTGAATTATTATATTTCTATATGCATCAAATCGTAGTAAAAGTAGAACCACTAAAAATTGAAATTATTAATTAAACATATTATTTTGCTTTAGGCATATTTTATGAAGAACTTTGAATATGTCATATAAATCCTAACCGATCCCAACAAAATCTTCTAATTCATTATTTTGTTATTTCCGAGCGTAAAATATCATTTTCAATTAACAAAATTATCTATAATTAATTACAAAATTTTATTATACAATCATTATTTATTATAATATTCAATTGTCCTCGTATAGATTAATTATAATTCCTCCTAATAAAACGCCCTCCGTATTTTATTTATTATCATATTCCTTCAATATTATTATGATACGACGTAGCACAAGCTAGGCAAGGAATATATGTTATTTAATAGGTAATACAACGTTTAGTAATTTCCTGAGCAACATCTAGTAGTTGACGTCTATTGTAGCAAATAATAAGAAATTTCAGTTAATTTCAGTTCCTACATCACGATAGAAATTAACTTAGTAGATTATGATCGTTGCCCATTCCATATTTTCCAGACCAAAATATCAATACTTAAGTGGTAAAATAATGCAAATAAAGAGAGTTGAAGTAATTATTTATAATTTAGATCTATGCAAAGTGCATCTCCAGTGACTTCCTACTTTATTGACCGGTGAGTACCAGGGTCGATATGAGTATGTAGAGAACCGGTAGGCTCTGTAGGTCACGAATACGTTGATCTCGCTGTCGCAAAGTGAGGTGTGTTCGAACAGGAGTTGAAAAACGTATCGACGGCTCCGAAAGTGTTGTAGTCACTCTCGATGTCACATTTGAAGTTGTTCCAGTGCTAGAGCTCAAAACAGCTAGACATTGTTGATCGCTCTCTCCTAATAGTTCGACCCATGCGCCAGCTGAGTTTGATTCTCTCTCTCTCTCTCTCTCTCTCTCTCTCTGTGTGTGTGTGTGTGTGTGTGTGTGTGTGTGTGTGTGTGTGTGTGTGTGTGTGTGTGTGTGTGTGTGTGTCAGGGAAAAACTAAACTGTGTCTTCCCAATAACACACTCCAGCTACGAACCTGCTGGATATCACAACTAAACCCAAGAATGGGTTCCAGCTTGAAACCAAACCAAGCTCAGCTGACGCATGGGTCGAACTATTAGCAGAGAGCGATCAACAATGTCTAGCACTGGAACAACTTCAAATGCGACATCGAAGTTTATATATTCGGAAATTTGTCTGTCTTCCCGTTGTCCATAATCACAATATCCGAACGGTCAGTCGGTCTCCGGAGATACGCGCCCCCACAAGTAAACAATCAGTGTTTTGGGCCGGTACTCGTCACTTTTTGTGATGATTTTGCTAGATTTCTGTGGTTTCATGGGTTATGTGCAGCACAGAATTATGGAGCGGAGTCAGGAGATGAGGATAGATCCAAAGATCTCCACTGAAAGCCTTTTCAGTGGTGCACGGTGACCAGAGAATGACTACAACACTGTCGGGACCGTCGATCGGTTTTTCGACTCCTGTTCGAATACACCTCACTTTGCGACGACATCGAGACCAATGTATTCGTGACCTACAGAGCCTACTAATTCTCTACATCCCCATATCGACCCTGGTCCTTACTGGTCATGAAAATAGAGAGTCAACAATGCATTGGGTGAATTTGCCCTTTATAATATTAAACCATAGAACTTTTCAGTTTTATGAAAATCCCTCTAACAGCGCATTATCAATTCACGTTATTCATTTCCGTACGCAAAGACACAAAACATTTAATTAATTCATTTATGATCACTCCAAGTATAATAATTCAGTTCGGATTAAAATTTAATAAACAAATTGTATATATACACCTCACCGAGCTACAAGTTGAATCTGACGTTTAAATCAGTTGAAATGATTATATTGCCTTCCCAATGGTTATATTCAATTGCATGACTAAATTCAAACTTCTTGAGAGTTTGGATGTGGTTTTAACTGCTCAATTTTGTTTCGTTTTATTATATGTAAAATCTAACATATGTCATTTAACACTTCAAATCAAACAAAAAGATTCAGTCCTGTTTCGTCTCAGAACACGAAAATTAAATTAACATAATAAAATACAAACCTATAAATTATTTATTAAAGTTTAGCTTTCCTTTTCAGAACTCAAAATATATGAGAGACGTGAATCTACAGTGAATCCGAATCCAAACCACTGCCATGTGTTCAAATTTCAATTTTCTTTTATCGGGAATTGAATCCATGACCCTGTGCTCCAAAGAAGCATGTGCTAGTCATTAGATCAGCAGAGAGGGCATATTTATAAAGAATAAATATGCCAATAGGATGCTTATAAACGTGTATTTGAAGAACCGAATTAGATAATACAGTATGATATTCCAAGTCATATCTGAATTCATTAACAACAAAAATTTTAGGGATGATCCAAAAAATGTATCAAAAGAATTACGGTCTTGGCCAAGAATTTTAGGAATGATCAAAAATGTATCAAAAGATTGTGATCTTGGCCAATAATTAGTTTTTGGGTCAGGGACCACAAAATTTTTGAACGGCCCGTAACCGAGTTTTCGTATTTTTTACGGAATAAACACATCATACTGTGTTAAGTGATAGTTTGGGTTTGGCTACATTATATAAGATCTCCAGATATAAAGTCTACAAGAAAAAAATTGCCTGAAATATATGGGATCTTTTGAAATATATTTTTGCCTGAAATATATATGAAATATTGCGTTACAAAAAATATACGTAGTGTTTGCTATATGAACATTATACTAGACTACCCAAACAGGTTTACTACACATAGCACATTTTAAACTTCCCTTCTCTTAAAAGTATATTGAGGATTTTCTGTTTCATATGTAGTCACTTCATTTTATTCCCAAAATTATATACACGAGACAAGAATTTTGAGATACACACACACACACACACACGTGTATATACATAGCTGCAAGCCTATCAATTTTACATTAATATAGAAATTTGAGATTTTTAAACAAAAAATTAATCTTACTACAACATGCCAGCCATACTGTTGATGACGACTCCCGACAGATGGTATCCATTGTCTCTTCAGGAATGATATGACATGCTTTATTCTTTATGGTCAATAGCCAAAAGTTGTTAAGGACAAAAGCCAGTGAACACAGAGGTAATATTCCTAGGATGTTCATAAAATCATCTGTTATACCTTCGACTCCTACGTAAAGAAATGTCACAGTAAATACTGAAATGAAATAAATACATACATAAATAAATAAACAAGAATTTTAGGAATGATAAAAAATGGATCAAAAGATTGTGATCTTGGCCAAGAATTTTAGGTATAATGCCCGCAAAATTTTTGAACGACCCCTAAATCGAGTTTTTGTATTTTTCACAGAATACATCATACTGAGTTAAGCGATAGTTTGGGTTTGGTGCACTGTATGTAATTCTCCAGGTATTAGGCTTAGAAGAAAATTTTTGACTGAAATATAATACATCTTTTGATCCAAAAATAAATAACATAATTCACAAAACATCATTTAGAAACTTAAAATTATGGAAGTGTATAACATCATTATGTTCATACATGTATATTATTTATATTTTACAGCTATGAAAATGGAAGGAAAATGACACAATAAATCAAAATTTAATGTAAAATAATTTTCTATACATTTTCTTTAAATAAAAAAATGTATCTAGCCGTTTATTCGATATTTCTGAAACAATTTATCAATATTAGAAAATATCGGAAGCCACTGTTAGTTACACCACTGTAAGGAAATTATGCAAAAAAATCATGTATTAATATTACCGGAGCTTCTACTTTAAATCTTGATTATATTCTCAGTAAATACAAAAGCAACTACAGTATAAACATAAAAACATAAAAGTAGTTTAAACCAAAAGAAATCTATAAGTGTGATAGATTTTCTCATTATATACAATGTAGATGTTGCTCACAATTCATTGAATAAATATTATAATAGATTTTTGCTAATTAAACATAAGAAATGCATATTAATATAAGTCATAATACTAAATTAGAAGTTTTTTGCAAGAGTAAAATTATCTTAAAATGTTCATCTATATTTCGAATATACAACTCAAGTGCTCAACATCGAGATTGTTGAATCATACTACCTAGGTACACTCATGGTAAATCACATATTCTGATATGATACTCCAGAAGTATGAAAATCAATAGATACTGGTAATCTACAGATGTTACTTTATCACCACTCAAGTGTCATACTATCATCAATGTAGTGTATTTAAGCTTTGGACCATCCGGACGATGAGCACTCGAGATATGTGCTTCGAAATATAGATGAAGATTTAAAGATAGTTTCAGTTTCAACGGAATGTTTCCAGCAATATTAACGGGAAAAGTTTCATACGCTCTATGTGAACATTTTTCACGCGAGAAATAGAAAAAAATACTCACATAAAGACAAGTTCAAAGTGACTAAAACGCCGAATGCTCCAGTTTTTGTTTTCACAAGAAAACTGAAAACATACACGAAGGGAATCATGCTTAATCCATATAAAAGTAGAATCAGCAGTAAAATTCCTACAAAATAAAAGCAGATATAGCAGTTTATACCCTTTTCAATACCTTATGTTTACAAATTAATGTTTATAATAACAGTAGCGTGTAATGCTGTTTTCGATCGCGGAACAGGTCACAAATAGTGATACACCATTCAGCATTGTCAAACACAAAGTAATGTTAGCATGCATTTAAGATGGGAAACATTATGTTCATAGTTCTTTCGAAGTTCTCCCACTTACTCCCACATTATCATTCTACGAATTATTTCATAACCATCCATCTTCTTTAGCCTAAATAACAATCGTGGGAAATTAAAGACTTCATTTTATTTTTACACATGCTCGACCTAAATTTGATACTGATCGATTTCCAGTAACATCTAAGAATCATAAAAATCATTTTTTCACCTGTAACAGTATTCAAAATTGTTATGCCTGTTATTTTTTTAAGTAATATTGCGACAAACGGAGAACTGAAAATTTCAAGCCTTATCTTCTTAAACACACCCTCTGCTGCAGAGCTACTTAGGTCATTTTGAACTCTATTGGAAGTTATACCAAACATAGTTGCGTTCAACAAATTGTTTGCAACTTTCTAACCATATCTAACAATCAAATTTAGCAGTTCAATGTAGCTGTTCTTGTTCATTGAATTGCTATGTTTATATAATCCAATCCATTCTATGTCTTCTATAATCCAATTCCCACTTTTGCTATATATATATATATATATATATATAAAGACTTTTGTTATTAATCACACATTTTCTTTTTCTATAATACACAAAGAGTAAATAAGTGCATAACTGAACCGGGAGCGTTACCCAGTTCGCTCCCAGAATAACCATACACTCTCTCACTCTTTGGTGTTCTTTTGCTCATACTACGTGGCTTGTAACACAACCTAGCTGTTGTGCTTGTCCATGTCCAGAACACCACTAACAGTTGTATTATCTTTACATTTAAGGAAGGAAGAAAACAACCGATTTAAACTTATCTTTACACACCAAATCCTATCGAGGTGCCAATTCAATAATACACAAAGAATGAAAAAGTGCATAACTGGACCGTGAACTCAAACCCGAGATCTTTGTCGTACCGTGCCGATGCGTTAACCACTACGCTAGTGATTAACGCATAGGCATAGTACGCTGAAGATTCCGGTCGTTTAATACATTTTTCTCAATAGCCCCATTCAATATCCAAATAGCTGCCATAAATGTGTTCTTTTCATATGGTAAATTAAATAACAATCTAAATTAAAGTTTTCAATTTCGTCAACCACCATTTTGCTCGCTGTTCTCTTTTTATCAACACAAGAATTTTACGCAAGTCGCAAGCTAGGAAAAAAGATCTAGTAGTCCAATGACAAAAATCGGTAGCCAAACAGACTTAGTGATAGCCCAATGGGCCACTTTTCTTCAAAATTGGCAGTGTATTGCCACTCGCATAGCATCTGAGCGAAGGAGATATTAAAGGAGTGCCGGTAAGAGCACTATCATGTCCAGCGTTGAGGTCACTGATGAAACAAAGTAGCACAGGACGGACCGGAATGTAAACGCTGAACTAGACCATATGGATTATGCCCCTGCTTTGCTACGGTTGTGCCGCCAGCCCCGTCATACTGTATGAGACGACTGTCATCAGTCTATCTACTACACATTTCTCTCTCATACACAAAAAACACAAAACACAAACATACATATACATACACTACACGCAAGGAGAACAGTTCTGGCTAAAACCAGTTTAAGCACAGGAAAATAGGGTAAACGAGGCATTATTCCTCATTTTCAATAGAAACTGGACCCCTGCCGAGAGGCAGGAAATTCAAGACACCGTTTATGAAATAGTCTCCAAAGCAATCCCAATCTGCCCTGGCCGTAAAGGTAGGCACATTATCTACAACTTGAGTACAGAATAGGCCTTTTGCGATATTCTTGTTGATATAACTCAGGCAATGATTGTCTTTGCGTTATGTTAAAAGTATTTTGAAGAATTAGTAGATGAAATTTCACAATCCTATCGTTATTTTCCTTTTAGTTATAATTAATTACAATTTTTATTATTCAGACAGGGATAGTTGTCTTGGACAGAACGTCAGAGGTATGGCAGTTCTGGTGGAGTATAGCTTTAAGGCCCACACACTCATCGAGAAGCGTTCAGTGTTAAGACTATCGCTCGTCCATTTGCGTTGCATGCTATCACAAACGGACCGTATTACACGATACTGATCATGAGTGAGACTCTTGCCCATAACTTCTTCAACTGCTACTAATACAGTTAGGTAATTTGTTCTTTTAACTACTTTCAAAAAGTATATATATATATATATATATATATATATATATATATATATATATATATAAAATTTTTAACATTAAGTAATTTGATCCGATTTCCAAAAACATATTCTCATGTAAAAGCATCACAGTATTTTGAGAACTAGTTGGGGGCACAGGATGAGCTATATTTAAAAAAAGATGTACCGGGCGGTCAGTCTGGGCCTGTATACAAGACATAGCTGTACATAAATATTTCAACTTTGTTTTAGATAGTTGATAAATGTTGGAAATATCACAAGTAAAGTAAGTGTTAAGACAACTGATAGAACATTTTGCTAATTTCTTTAACGATGAAACGTACTTACCCAATACGGAAGGGTCACTAAAAATTCTCAAATTGTCCACTAGCCACGTAACAAAAACAATAATGATGCTCACAATAAAATAGCAGAAATAGTCCCATGTAAAGGAAGCCAACCAATACAAGAATTTGTTCGTGCCTGTCATTAGTTGCAATTGCTTAACTTTCGAGACTCGCTCCACTAATGGGAAGATTGCAAAATAAGCTACGAATATTAGCATTCCAATAGGTATCATAATCATCCACATCGCTGCGCGATGGAGTGAGAGTAAACTCCGCCAGTTATACGGTGCAACCTAGAAATAAACAAAATTATGATTTTAAGAACAACAAGGTAGAAGAACAAAGAATTACTAACTTTATCTTGTGTTATGAATTAGTTTTACAAGGGTCAATAATTTAACTTCCGGATGTGACAGTCCATGAGAAATGAGGCAAATTTACTAAAAAATAAAAATGCAAAACAATTCTGGATTGATATTAACCATATAAGCAGCCCTGCCTCTGAATTTCATACAAAACATTCTGAAGCAAAGAGTGTTAGATCCTCGCCAATTACCTTCAAATAATGAAGATGTTACGAGAACATTTTCAGACAATGGTTTCTTTAAAACGAAATACAATCTATGGAGTTTCTGAAGCGAGAATTTTCAGACCACTGATTACTCTGACGAACCACTCCCTATATTCCTAATGGAAATACAAATCGTTCACACAATGCAACAAAAGAGACTTTGCGACACTACCGGCTAGAGTTGTAACTAACTGCATCGTCTACTACTGGCAGTAGCTAAGTGTGTCATTGGCTAATTCTATCAGACTCTCACACTCTGAATGATTTGATTGGTTCTTGCTTTTAGTAGTTCGTAGTACTTAACTTCCTTAAGTGGCGGTGCCACAATCTCCACAGTTTCAACCGGAAGAGCAGCTGAAACCTCTTATACTATATTATTACTTTATGTTTCAGACTGTCTAAAAAATTTAAGTACATATACTGGTCTGTTTGTAGAGAATTTTGGCGAGGTAGGATATCTTTGAAAGATTGAGTGACCTGACCAACCTGCTACTACCGTAACAGATGAAACTATGGTTATTGTTGAAAACATGCTTTGTATGGGTCAATGATTGATATATTGGTAAACAGATTGGACTTTCAGTCACCACACGGCCATGAAACTCATACCATTCTGCACAAATGTCTTAATTCGACATTTTCTTTTCTTTTAGATGCCAGATTCACTGTCAGAAAATCAGAAGCAAGTTCGAGTGGAATGGTGGTGTTAAAAAAAGGGGGGCTTCAAAACAAGAAGAAACCTCACAAGAGCGACAGGCTAGCACGTAGTAGCATGCTTAGCAACCGAAAGTTCGAGCTATTGATTAGAAGTCCGTTACTTCGGTAGATGGAGGGCGAAAAACCGACACCAGCAGCAAAATGCTATACCGGCCGAGCATGTAGCGTTTACTAGAAATTTGTACACCGTGCTAGCGCTGTTACGATGTTCTCTTATATTTTGAAGGCTCTGTGTTTTGTTGATAATATTTCTGAATATGAGATTTTTGGTTACTTAATTTTTTTTTAACTGAGTTGAAATGAATAACAAGACATGCGTTGTATTCACCTTTTGTCCTGCCATTAGTTCAAAAAATGGTTCAACAATAACTTTGAAGACATTAAATTGGCGATATTTTTTAGTGTATATTATATTATATTGAATTTCTTGCTTTCTTTTCATCAAAATTAGATAAATATGATTCGATCTTCACTAAAAAGATTTATAATTCATTATGAATATACAGGAAAGGGATAGCTGCATGAATTGTATCCACTGCAGTTTTATCAAGTGTAAATTTGAGAACTTTATTTGTGAGGTTTCTCTCCCAATATCTTCCCTAAGTAAGACTGGATATTGTATAACTATTTTTCTTTCAATCTTTTGAATAACATAATCAAAATTAATGCTTCACTTGGAAAAGACACGCTGACACAGTTGCACTAGAATTCAATACTGTAGTTTGCACATACTAATAAAAGGGATACTATACTACCATAATGCGAAACCTACGAAGCCTACAGTCACATCTTCTATTGTAGTTTTTCATTTCTTTAGCTTCACCTCACCGGACCTCACCTGTTGTATTTTGATTGATAATGTCCAAAAATAACTTCAAAAGAATATATGGAAAATGCAAAATGTCACATCAGTATTTCTTTTTTTTTTATGTGCAACAGAAATGTTATTGATAATTAACTTAAAATGTGCTAAATAGAATTAATTTTATGCTGGAAGATAACTGATGTTAGATCTGCTGACGAGTTCAAATATTTTCATACAGCTACCATAAAAACCACTTCTCTTCCTGGGGAAAATGAAGCGCATAGGAAGTTGTGTTATTTTTGCAAATTCTAGCGGCAAACTAAACACACATGTCAAATGCATGAAGTATTCCTGCTCTTCAATGATTTTTTCATAACAGATTAGGTTGACAGGTTGTAGATTGCTCACTTTGCGGCGAAGAAACATATTTTGATATATATATATATATATATATATATATATATATATATATATATTACCCACTAGAGCTGAAGAACGTTTCTACCTTTTCTGAAGTACTGGGGACTCGTGAAGACAAGGAGGAGATTTTTAACTTGAATTGTGAGAAAGTAAAGCTTTCCATAATAAATTTTGGTTTCATGATTTATTTATCGGCGGTAAACATGGTAAGTTCTGGAATCTCCACTGAACTTAATTCCTGATTTTGTTAAGAGAAAGTCCTTAAAATGAGCTCTCAATATATTAGTACGAGTTTCTCGTATTATTAGAAAATTAGAGCAATTTAGATATGAAAAACTTCAGAATAACACTTCTAGAATAATACAATTTTAATAGTACCGGTAATAATAATGCTCTAGTTATAACTACATACACGGCAAATTACTTTTATTTCCAGTTTAACGTTCCTTCAGCACAGAGGCTATATGAGTTAATTTAGCGAGTGATCCACTCTAATCTTCCACATGAGAACGTTAATCATGAATCATGAGGAAGTCCAGCCATATATATTGCTCATTTAATTCACTCGGCACAAAATGAAAATTCAATCAATTATATTATTTCAAAACATGAGTACATGAAATGGATATCAATAGCTACATTAAGCTCTTGATTTCGTGCATCACTTCAATAAGAAATATTATAATTATCTTTCAATGGTATAACAACAAATACATAAATTATAATCTCTCATGATATAACAGTTTCTATATCTCTTTTATTTACCTAGGTACTCATATTTTGAAATATCGTAATGAATTTCATTGTTCAAGGAGGTAACTTTTCATCAAACACCTGAAAGAAAATAAATCTTTTTGCTAAATTTTAACTGTGCTGTCGAATGACGCTGTATGGGACACTGATTGCGCCTACAGAAATAAAAATTGAACAAAATCCCACCAAATAAATACTAAAAGCACTTCTGTCTTTTAGACAGGACTTGAGTTGAAACATGAAAAGTAAGTGATGGTTGTTGCTTGATCAGTAAGTATAAAATATAGTATGTCTTATTATTAGTTGTCACTATTACTGCAATCACTAATCAAAAGCTTTACAAAAGTTTATGAAGACATAATGGAATTGGTAAGCCAATAATTCTTATCAATAGAGCAAGGAAATTTAGATGCAAAATTTTGTCTTAGGCCTAAAATTTCAGTTAAAATAGGGGTAGATTTAAAAAAAAAAAAAAAAAAAAAGTTGCTAATTTCAAATGTAAATATTCATGTAAACAATAACCAAAACTATATACGTCATATATGAATACTCAAAATGTAGTCTCCCTAAAACGAGTCCCAGAACACAATGTTCTAAAGTTCTTTTTTCAGTGAGGATGTATCTCTGGTCATAAATAACTGAATGTGGAAAAGCACTCAACAATGCCAGTATTAGTAATAGCCTAGATTGTCAGCTTGACATTGTCAGCTTCCTTTATTTCCTATTCAATAGCTTTGACCTAGCAGGACTGCACTGAATTGAAAGTAGTATGATGCTGAATACATTCGATGTTCCTTGTTTAATTACTATTAGTTGTTCCTACCCAAATCTTTGGCTCGTTTACTAAGAATATTTAAATATTTTGCCTGGATGTTTATGCAACCAGTAATTCTTTAAATGTTTTCTAGTTTGCATAGCTGTTGGAATAAGTGTGTTTTTGCGTTATGTATAGGATAGGAGTAAAAATACGACAATAGAATAAAAAAGTTTTAAACACTGCTAAAAGGTGACGACATTGAGAAAAGTAAAAATCGTGCTAGCATTGAAAAACAAAGTGCAAAAATGTACAAGTAAAGCTCTTACGAATGTTTATTTCATGTTTTCTTTGTAAGACGAACTCATTTGGCCATTTCAATAGCAAGAAAAAATTGTGCAGCACCTAAAATTCCTAGTTCTACTTATTAATTAATATACTCTATTGAATAATGTACTTAATTTGTTGTTGTGTGACAACACATAATAATGATTAATCTGCACGAGAAAGCAAGATTGATATGTACTGAAACCAATACTCCAAGTTTCTTACAATATTTCAATGCAAACATATTTGACATGCTAACTATGGACACAGAGTTATAACTATTTAAAAAGTGAGACTTCCTTCTGAAAAGACCCTGTATTTAGATTTATACTACTTACAATAAATTTGAGAGGATGGTTAACCACCGTAATTGATGTATTTCTACTTCCAGTTGTATACTGAAGCATAGCATTTGTTACTAAATTCAGAGACAAAATCACTGAGTTGTGCCATTTATATAATGAAGATAAAGCAATAACATTTTCTGGATCGCTAAAGTTGGCAGCTACAATATAATGATGCCAAAATTCGTATTTCTCCATTTCAGCTGCATTGAGAAGATCTTTCGTCACGTTATTAGTAGAATGAACATTTGCAACTTTCTCAAGTAATTGGTGATAGTATCTTCCTGGACCTTCGTTGTCATCATGCTTAGTCTCATAAAAAACGTTCGTATGACCATATTTAGTGATTGTTGCTGTCTGAGCACCTTGTCTATCATATCTCTCTGGATATTTAGTTGCTATGAAAACCATCACGATTATCCAGACAATAAGAATTGCAATCTAAATAAAGAAGAAGAAATTGGTATCATTTTATAAAATATGTAGTGAAGCAGGGTCGTTGAAAAATTAGTTTTAAATTAATTCAAAATGTTAAAATGGACAATAATAATAATATAAAAACGTCAAAATATTTTGCTCATTAAAAAGTAAGTTTCGTCCGGTTAATAGAAACGATCTTGCGTTGTTAAATATTATAATACTGATGATAGTGTCACACGGAGACAGCAGCAAAATAGAAATATAAAAAAAAATCACTAACTATATTTTATAAAGTTTTTTCCTATAAGAAATGAGAAGCAAACATTTTATTATTAACACTATCAGCTATTACTCAAGAATACTTTCTCACGAAAGAAACTTAGCTTTTTTTTTTGAGCCTACTGAATATATATAATGTTTGGCCAATTCTGGTACAGATCGCTTTATTTTCATCAAGACGAATTGATTATATATGGGCTGCATGTGCTTAATCGCTGGGTATATTCCAACGCACAGAAAGTCAATTTGGTCCAGATCCAGAGTACCGGAAGTGATCAATTCCGGTAACGATCACTTTCTTTCAACAAGACAAGTTGACTGATACATAATTGTATGAGTTCAATAGCCGAAAATATCTCACCTCCGGGAACTATATTAGATATCGTGCAATATGAGTGGGTGACCGAAAGGGATCGATTCCAGTACCAATTACTTTCTTTCGTTACTCCGAGTTGATTGATATATAGGTTGCATGTGTGCAATCGCTGGATATACTCCACCTACGGAAAGTTCATTTGGTAAAGTCTATTGGAAGTGACCAACTATAGTATTGCTCGCTTTCTTTCTTCAAGGCAAACTGATTGATATATCGGTTGCATGTGTTCAATAGGTAAAAAATGCCCCACGCCTGGAAACTGTATTAGGTATTGTGTACCAGAAGTGGTTGGCCGGAAGAGACCAATTTCGGTACTGCTCGGATCATTAAGACGAGTTGATTGATACATAGGTTGCATATGTGCATTCGCTGGATATAGCCCACTCCCGGAAACTGTATTAGGTATCGTGCATCAGAACTGATGAATTAAGGTACGGATTGCTTTCTTTCGTCAAAACGAGTTGATTGTTATATGAGTTGCATACGTGCAATCGCTTGAAATAACCCCACCCCCGGAAATTGTACTGTTCCAAAAGTAATCGAAAACTACCGATATTCGTGTTCAATCCATAGTTTACGGGATTGTTGAGATTAATAGTGACACAACCGATGCCGTTTAAGTCTAAGTTCAGTCCCCATCAGACTAGGCGTGGTAAGGGGGAGTTGACGTTTTAACTACTGACATTTAAATATAAGTAACGAAGATGAAATATTATATTAGATGTAAATATTAAAAGAAAACACTGAAAAATGCATTACATAAATAAATATACTTTTGTATGAAAAATCAAAAAAACAAACTTTCTGCATATAATCTACCTGCTCTAAATATGTATTAGCATACAAACTCCGACTTTACTCGTTACAATTTAAATCTGGTACCCATAAATATTACTCTACGACATTGTACTTTATGATATTAATATGTATGTATTCTGTCTATTAAAAAGAGCAGAATATCGGCATATCTTACGAACTCTGATTACAATACTTTTTTATAATAATTAAAACAAAGTAATAATAGTTCTTCTCTGTGTTGAAAAGGAAACGAAGTTCCTTATATTCGTCGCGGAAATAAATTAAGGGTTAGTATACAGTATAATGCGTTCTGTTAGTTTAAGATTTTCGAGGTTCAGTACATAATTGGATACCAGCATGAAATTTTGCACAAGACATCTATAACTTGTTCTTAGTCAAAAACCGTCTAGACACAACTCATATCGCCCCTACGAGCAGAGGGGGAGGGAAGGAAATATCCTTAGGCGCGCAAATACTCCATATTAAAACGTACTTTCTGACGACATAACTACCCATCCACTTATGATATAAGGATGATTGTGACTTTTTTTTTTTTAAGAAACTAGCTAACGTCTAATATACATTTTATCCCCTCGAATGTCCCAAAAAAGGGGGGAAAGGATTTGGGATATTCAAAACTTCGCCTTTCCCCAAAGAGGTTTACGAGCCTAGTTATGGGCTAAAATTCAAGATAATCAGTGAAATAACCGATATTACAAAATTAAAATAATTAGCCAGTGTGCGAACTACCAGGGACATAAGGAGGAAATCCCCTTCTGTAGAGCTGAATGCTTCCCATAAATTGTGAATTTTTCAATGTTAATTTTCTCGTATGTACACTTCATTCCCCCTTTAAAATGTCATTTAATTCACGTATTCTACATCGAATCCTTATTCTACAATTGTCTTCCCAGTGATGTATTATTCATTTGTCTGTGATAATTAGTATATAAACAATTAATCAGAATTTATAATAGTCTTGTTTCCTTTACATATTCTTGGAGCAACATTTTTGGGTTTTTAAGGACTCTTTTTTTTTTTCCCTCAATCAGCTTTTAATAACAATAGTTAGGATCACTGTAGTGTGTACTCTAAACAAGAAAAAAGATACGCCGTCGGTAGTTGAAATGAGGAAGGTAAACTTGTAGTTCGGAAAGTGGGGTAGGATTACTTTGAACTTCAACTGAATGGAAATTGTGTATGGTGCCTTAACTTGGACCACCTCTAAACAACACACTAAAACAACCAGAAGGCATGTACTCACAGAGTGGATAAGCAAATGAACTGGATGCCAGGCACAGAGAGAACACAAACTCCTTTGAGAAAAAAGTTCCAGAAGCATGTAAGTGATTTTGTAAATTCATTTGAACAGTATGGCAATCCTTTTGAAAAAAAAAATGTTCTCTCTACAGCTGTGAATAAAATCAGACTTTCAGAAGAAGTAGAAAAGCAGTTCAGAAGACATAAGAAAGGTATCACTTCTTACGATATGTATGTAAAGGAAAAACTTATCAAATTGAAGTTATCTGTGCATTCTCTAATAAAAAGAAGCAATTTAACATTGTTTAGAGTGAAGAGTGGAACAACCAATTCAGCGAAAGCGCTTCAAGTGAAGGACTTACGAAAAGATGCAAATGTATTTTGCAAATTGTATGTAGCTACTCAAGGACAGGATGGTGATATTGCTACACTACTTGCACATGAAAACCAGTTCTACCTACCATCAATTAGTGAGTTTGGAAAGCTTTGTAAACCGTCCAATAAATCTGCCATTTTGAATTGCATCAAATCTAGATTTGTTGAGAGTAATTGTGATTGCCTGACAGATTGTACAGCTTGTGTTGTAGACGAAACAGCCTTTGTACATTGGTTGCATCCTGGTACATTGAGGGTACTTGAAGAATTCATAGACAAGATTTTTCTTCAAGCAGTAAACGATCGACTTCAAAATTTTGGAACACTTGACATTATTTTCGATCGATACTTAAAAGATAGTCTTAAATCAGACGCCAGATCAGAAAGAGGTAGTTGGCGGAAAATGCTTGTGAACCCTACAATACCTTTTTCCAAAGATGTACAATAAATTTCTCCTCGATGATGACAACAAAACATAACTTTTACATCTTCTTGCCAAAGCAGTTTCCAGATTTGAAACGTGACCAAAAAACTAGTAGGAAGTGCTGAAGATCGAGTTGCTTGGTCCGCTGGAACATTCAATAGTAGCAATCATGAGGAGGCTGATAGTAGACTTCACAAGTAAGAAACTGTTCCGTTCGGCCACAAGAGTATTGTCCTTGTTACAGTCGACTCCGATGTAGTAGTTGTTGCTGCCACCGCTCTTTTGCAGCTGTCATAAGGTTTTCAGGATCTCTAGTTTGAGTTTGGCAGTGGCAAGAACAAGAAAATTTTCTCACTGAGCATTTTCTTGGAAAATTTTTTAGATGGCATTCGTAATGTATTGTCGTTTTTCCATACATTTACAGGATCTGATACTGTGTCAGCATTTTATAGAATTGGAAAGACCAGGGCTTGGAACGTTTGGTTGAAAATGTCAATTATCATCCAAGTCTTCAATAACTTGTTAAATTCTATGGAAATACAGGATGAAGATTTCCAAATGATCGAATGTTTTACTATCCTTCTGTATGACACACAAGCACCACCAAAGTGTATATGAATGTCGCAGAATTTTGTTCTCGAAAAGCAACAGGTCAATCTAAAATATCCCACCAAGAGCAGATGCATTAAACTATACGTGAAGCATGCGATTCTGCAGACAATGATTTGGAAAAACAGTGTCTTCAACGCGAAATGGAAATTCCACCATTTACTTCCTTTGGGTGGAAAAGAAGTTCCTCTAGTGGATATGAGCAACTCTGGATAACTATCCCAGAGGTTTCGAAAGCCTATTCTGAAGTAATCTGCTGTCACTGCAAAGCAATGTGTGTAAGAAACTGTAGGTGCAAGAAAAACCTATCGTCCTTGCACTTCACTATGTGATTGCGATGGACAATGTGCTGAATAAACGTATATACTTGAACAGTTCGGTTTACTGTTTGAAATGTTTCTACAGCCAGCAATGATAACTGTAAATGTTACCATGATCTAAATTTTATTTCTTTTTTGGGGGGAAGGGGGTAAATATTATGTAAGATTATTATTAATGACATAGTCTGATGGAAATAGCAACAATAACTTTTTTCCAGTGTGTAAAGTGATTAATTGGTTCTATTTTGCGTTTGCTTTTAAATGTTTCATTTTTTAATCATCCAAATATATTTAGTGATAAAATATCGGTATAATATGATAAGTTAAAACGAAAAATAGTGCATGGCGTAAGATAAGTAATTCTCTGAAACGAATGCTAGTGAATCTGAGAACATTTGAAATCTCTGAAGCAGAGAAAAGCAAGCAAGATTATTTTCTTTCATATTTAAGCTACAATAAATTTGTCCTCTTAGCTTTATAAATTAATAATATTTTTAAAATTGTCTAATAACTGTCAATAATTTTAATTGCAACCTATAAATAGAGAACAGTACACCTGCAAATGCATTTTTATTGCGAAATAAGTTACATTCCAAAAAAAAAAAAAATATGAAAGCTTCTTCATCAAAAATACTTCAAAAACTATTTTTCTCAATTGTGGGGTTGACGAACATGGCGTTGGTTGCCCCACCCTTCCTAAACTGGCGAGAGTGCTAAGATAATTGCAATATCGGTTATTTCACTAGAATTTGAGCCCCTAAGTAGGTTTGTAAACCTCTTTGGGGACTTTCCTCTTTTCCTTACAACGGAAGAACGCGAAATTTTGAAAATTCCTAATTCTCTTCCTCCCCTTTTGAAGCATTCAAGGGGATAAAATATATACCGGACGTTAGCTAGTTTCTTCAAAAAAAAAAAAAAAAAAAGGTCACAATCATCCTTATATCATAAGTAGATGGGTAGTTATGTCGTCCGAAAGATATGCTTTAATATGGAGTATTTGCGCGTCTACGGATACTTCCTCCCCTCTCCCTCTACTCGGGGAAGGGGTACAAGTTGTCTCGACGGTTTTTGACTAAGATCAAGTTATAGATATCTTGTGCAAAATTTCATGTTGGTATCCAAATATGAACTATCGAAGGACTAACAGAAGGCACTAGTAGGAACGTTGACAGTTATAAATAAGTCCAATTAACTTGTAAGTGCACTACCGTATTTCATAAAAAAGTAAGACATCTCTATCGTCCTACGTAACATGGAACAGAATGTTTCTAATGTGGTAAGCATCACAAATAATTGGACGGTATGATAAAATCAGAACATCAGGATGTCATGATGGCCATGGTAATCTATATAAATTTAGAATTACATTACTGTTATAAAATATAATTTAATAGACATCTTATAACACTATCATCCAAGCAAAGTATGGGAAATGCGTTTTAAAATAAATTTAGAAATAGTAACAATAAAGTTTTCCTATCCGATCTTCTTTATCAACAAGAGAAACGAATGATACGAGAGAGGATTAAGAAATCAAATTGAAAGGTTCTAGGTTTTTTTTTTTTTTTTTTAACAACTTACCAAAGATCCAAAAGTAAATTTTCTCATGTATGTGTACTGCATCTTTTTGCGAATCATGGCTCTAAATCGCTGAATTTGTAATTTTATTCCTGTAACTTTATTTAAGCTTTCAGCTACAAGATAGAAATATTATAATGAGAAAAAACTTTAAAATATTATATCGTGGATTACATATTATTATATATTGAACATTATATAACGTTGTATTTCCACACTTCTGAACGTGGAAAAAAGAAAAACTACATTTCCTCTTTCAATATTCTACCTTTTAATAATAATCGTGTAGAAATTAATATAACCACGACATTATACCAGATGGTTCTAATCCATTGTGAACACTGACAATATCACTAAAGTATCAATATGATTGCTCATCTTTCAATTAGCTATAATATTTATTGCAGTGATTTACATGGTAGAGAATATATCTTCAATTTTCAAATATTAGTGTGAATTTTACACAAATAGATGTCTGTGAAGATTTTACATAATTCTCGAATAATTACTTTTATAAGCTACTTTTAAAATTAGTACTTATTTACCAAGTTTTTCTTTGAATTCAATAATTGAAAAGCTTTTTTTTCTTTCAAATACTTTTACAAGTGGAGAAATCTCATGATCATATGCTGCACCAAAAATGACACAAATTACACCTATAGATATATAAACCTATAAAGTTTCTTCCTGAGATTTACAAAGTCCTTTTTGTTTTCTTTTTCAAAAGTACTGATGCTCCTATTAGATAAATTTAAACCTTGTCTAACTAAGAAACAGGTTGCATTTAAGAGTGTTACAGCACAGTAGATCACATTCAAGTGATGAGAAAATTGATAAAATGATCAAACGAGTATAAATTATCTTTGTGTGTTGCGTTCATTGACTATAAATAATAATAATAATAATAATAATAATAATAATAATAATAATAATAATAATAATAATAATAATCTTTTGATTTCTGAAGACCTCGGCTGTGATTCACACTGTTAAAGCAAGTTAAAGCAAGAAAATTATATAGAAGTTATAAATAAAGCTTATAAAGAAGCTATATCGAATATCTAACTGTTTGACTGTACAAAGACTATAAGGATAGAGAGAGAGAGGTATATCAGGATGATACTATTTCTTCTAGGTTTCTTCCCAAACGAACTAAGTATGTGTTTCGATTTCTAAAGTGGGAAAACTAAGGAATAAATGTAAACGGAAACACCTAATCCACTTTCGTTTTGCTGGTAATATCGGTTCTCTTTGCAAACAATAACAACAGATATCTGCAAGATATGATAGGTAGTTTCAAGAGCACAAAAGTCGGGTTAAAATTGAATCAAGCAAAGAAAAAAGTAATTCAACTGAACAACTTCGCAAGTAAATTAAACACTGAAGTTGAAAATATGGAATAGGAATAAGAAGTGAATACCTAAGTCTGCCTAAGACAAGAGATTCATGTAGGGTAACAAAGAAGAAATTAACAGACGTAGGTTGAAGCACATTCGCAATGAGTAACTTTATACTGAAAATCGAATACCAGCGATTTAAAATGTAAAATTCTCAATAAATGTAAGCCTACTTTGACAAATAAAAACGGAGACACTAATAATATTAGGCATTTACCGTCTCCAAACTACAAAACGAAGAATGGAAAGATAAATGCTAGAAAATAACCATACAGATCAGATGGTGACAGGAATGATGGATATTGTCATGAAAATAAAGGCGTTAAGGTACAATGGGTCGGGCATATTTCAAAGAGAAATACGATCGATGGAGAAAAGCAATTCTTGAATTGGAACTTGGTCCAAAAGGTGAAGGGAAACTAGAAAATGTCTTCGTACAAGGTGGTGTGACGAAATCAATAAATCATAAAGTAACATGGTAAAGAATTGCCCGAGATAGATGGTTGTGAAAACAAAATTGGAAGATCATCTAGCAGTAGATTGACAATGGTTGTATATATACTGCTCGAAAAAGTTTCTTCTGACTTAGGCTCCAGATCTCAATACTAGGCGCCAAAGTAACACAAATCTAATTTATTACATAGGCCTTCATATTTTGCACTTGAATTATCTAGGCAAACTCGTATTTCCAGTCACCATGGCGATCTGGCGCCCGGCCATTTTGATCCCTGAACCTAGTTTATTCTGCTTCACATATAAAATTTATTTTCCACATCTCCAACCTACGTTCATCGTCCTAGCAATCGACCTTCAATCCAAACGACCCTTCTGGATTCACTAGTGTTAAACTGGAAATGACTGTTTATTAACGACATTGTGCTTCCTAGGACTTTGAAAGTAGAGTGACCAGATTCTGACAAACGAAAAATAGGACACAAGTGTAATAGTATATGATAGACTACAGCGTCGGCAATACGCATATTCTGATTTCATTTAACTTTAACCTGAAGTTAATCATTCATTTTTGCTTAAAAAAATACTCAACAAAAGTATTGAAGGTATTCAACATACTTTCACGAAAGACAAATACAAGATTGATAACACAATTTAAAACAATTTGATGGAGTAACATAAAGGAGTTACATTAATGAATGTTGAAGCATAACATTTTAATGAAACATAAAAATGCGATTCGTCTTAACGGTTATTTATCGATTAGCTTGAAAACTTTTTCAAAAAATGTTAACAAATTTTTAATTAATATGTGACATCTGTTTACCAATTAAACATCAATACAGTGCTTGGTGACATATTTTTCGTTTGAATGTAAAACAATGATTTGTTGATTATCTTCCTTTCCTAATAATAATCTTTCGAGAAATGTTGAAAAACACAGCTGTTTATCATTGAGGAAAAGCTGTAATTCGAAATGTTGTGAATAAAGAATGACACATTCAAGCATTGTAAATAAGTTAAATTAGGATATTTCGCAAGACATTTTAAAAAAGAAGGACGTTTCTCGATTTTTTAGATGTCTTTGCAACACGTGGAACAGCTCTTTGAAAACCAGTACCAGTACTGTACTGGAAAATCAGTATGTCTGGTCACCCTGTTCGAAAGAAGCTTTAAACATAAAACCCACAATTTCAAACTGTATGTAATATTGCACCACGTCTTACCTGATACTCTTGTTTCAACTTGCATTTTATTTTGTACATGCTTTAATATTATTTTAGAGCGTTAGGAATCGTCATCAACATCTAAGTACTCTGATAAAAATTAGCTGATCTCTTGCGCAAATTGAGAATCTCCATGCATTTTTGTTTAGCTAATCTTTTCGTCTTCGCGTAACATTTATCCATTTTAACACCTTCCATCAATTATATCTTTTCTCTCCTTTCTTTCTATCCTTTCACCATACATCCTATTACATTAGTCAGGATACAATTCGTTCTTAGATAAAATCTCAACGTTTCTCTTTCTCTTTCTATTTACACAAAATATTGTTCTTTTCTTCCCAACTCTACCTGGCACTTGCTTATTACTTTTCCATACGATGAAGCTGATATTCTTCTTTGTTGTGCATGTTCGACGCGGAAGATTCAGGTTCGATTCTCGATGAAAGCTTATCCTATTCGGATCCCATATTAAACTGTAGGTCCACGTCTCATATAGCCTCGCTAGTGAAATGAACACTAAACTCCAATACAATCTATAAATGACTTATTAGAATATATGTATCCAGCAAAATGTATTCTATATGCTGATGACATCAGTATGATTATATCAGGAAAATCGATAGAAGAAGTTGAGAGGAAATCTGACATTTTTACGGACAAATTAGTAAAATGGTTAACAGCGAATAATTAATTATAAATCATGATAAATCAATTCTCTTACATTTTCATTTTCCAGGAAAACCGCGTATATCACCTAAAATAAAAATATCTTCTAACTTACTCCAATATCCTTGCATAACAAAGCTTTTAGGTGTAATCATAAGTGACGATCTTTCATGGTCTGCTCATATCTCCACTTTAAACAAGAAACTAAATAGCGTGTGTTTTGCCTTATGCAAACTTCAAGATACTGTGTCGAGAGAAGCACTTCTTAGCTTTTATTGCGCCAAGTTTAATTCATTTACTTCGGCATAATACACTGGGGATTTGCTGAAAATAGTGTAAGCACTTCCATATTGCAAAAGAAAGCAATTAAAATAATTTTTGGATTACCCACAAAATCGACATGTAAAAAGGTTTTCATAGAAGCAAAAATTTTAACCCTCCCCAGCTTATACATCTAAAAATCTATTCCTTTTACTGTGAAAAACAAGCATCTTTTTATCTTTAACAAAAGTGTTCATAGCCATAATACAAGACAAGGTAGTGACATATTTGTGATTCATTAAAAATATGCTAATATAAGCAAAACCGTGTACATGAATTGTGTCAGATTGTATAATAAACTTCCTCTGTACTTGAAAAATATGACCAATGTTTCCATTCTTGGTAAGACGTTATATAATCTACTCGCTGAAAAGTGCTATTACACCATTAAAGAATATTTAAATGACTCATTAAGTGAAGAGTTGGTAACAGATACTTACTCGTGAGTACATGCCTGGTGTGGTACAAACAGTTACCTAATTAAGATGTAAATTGTAATGTTTTTATACTTAATATATCCTATTATGTGGTTTTGTGTTTTAGAAAAATGCATGATGTATAGCTCTGGTACTTGATAATATTGTATGTATTTTTTTTTTCTGACAACTGTAATGCTCACATGAGAATTTCTCGTGTTTTGTAAACTAATGAAGCAGGCAAATAAATGAAATGAAATGAAATCCCTTGTTGTACACGTCCACATTTCGAAAGTCTACACTCATTTTTCGTCACTTTTCTATACCAGACGTCTTCCTCAACTTTCTAATACAGTGCTCATCTTTGTTGTGTATTTTCTTTTTTTCTTTCTACGTAGCTCTTTACTTAAATACTCATCAAATAAATATCTTATTATCTTAAATGATTATTTCGCCATTCCTATCTTTGATCTTATTTCATATTCTAGCTCAACTCAATTCATGTCTTCACTAATAATACTACTAGCTACAGAAAACTAGTTACCTGTCCTACCCTCCGCCCTCCTACTGTGGTATTTGATATATACTGATTCTTTCCAATCACCAATGCTTTTGTAAGACAAAGTATTATAATACAAATAAGTAAATCAAATCTATGTCGTTTACTTTAATCGTGCAAAATAATTTTTATGTAAATTTCTGCACTATCATATATCTTCTATCTGTCTTATAGATAGATAGAAAGATTATTGAATGATATATGATTTTGTCTGTGTCAAGTTATTTGTATTGGCGCATAGTGTTTCTACCCGAATTATTGTAAAAAAAAAAATAAATAAATAAATAAAAAATAAAAAAATAAAATAAAAATAATAATAATAATAATATATGTAGCGCAATATTTCATAATTTCAACAGTTCTGCTGTCTAGATTTTGTTAGCAACTGTAGTTTTATTCTACATTCCGGTAACTTAAAATTTTTCAACGATAAAGTAACTGCTACAATACTTACTATTCTGATTGTTTCCTTTTCCACAATGTATATCTAGCCTTTCTTCAGGGGAAAGTTTTCCAGTGTTTAAGTCGTCACTTTTATTTGTTTCTCCTGCTCTATTAAGAAAAAGAAACGTTTTATGTTCTCTCTTTTCAAACTATGTAATTGCAATATGAAACACAGTTTTCTCACAATACTTCAAATTCCATATCAAATATTTATTACAATAAAAGATCATTTAACTTTATCTGTTATTCTAATCTGAAAATCTTAAATAATATTTAGATTCGTTAAGTTCTCTTTCACATTGTCGCATGAGAATCAGAGGAACGTAACTCCAAAAATGCGGTTTTCGTTTTCTTCATGTTTGGACACAATTTTGAAAGCCCAACTTGATGTGAATGGAACGTAATGCCATCTGTTCTCCTTGTCGATCATCTGTTGTAATGTAGCTCAATTACCATTTTATTAAAAACACATCTCTCTAAGAAAATAATATTTCTGTCCTCTCGTCCGTAAACCTACGAAAATTGAATTACGTTCCTCTGGTTCTCATGCGACGACATGACCCTGTAGAATCCCTAATTGTCATGTTATAACGAGTCATAAATAATTTAAAAATTTGTAGATCATAGACTCAGAATACACATGATGCATTGTAAAGAAAGATGTGTTTTGTAAAGAAAAAGGAAACTCGAGCATCATAAGTAAAAGAAGACTGACTGGAACAACTATAGAGATCATATTGTTCGTACAGAATAGAATGCGTAGATCACAAATTAGCAGTATTTAGTTTTCTACCAAAATTAATTACCGCCTTCCTTGACCCTTCCGTTCTAGTGCGAATCTATCTTAATTATCTTTAATAGCTCCCTTTTATCGTATTAAAATGGAATATTAATAATTTGGAAGCTAGGTAAAATTTAAATTATAACGAACGTAAATTTTATATGAAGTACACCCTTTCTAGAATGAGAAAGAAAAAGAATTAGCAAGAGTTTGTCCCTCACTTACCATTATCTATAATGGAAGCGAAGCTTAATTACTTCAAGGTCAAAGTTAGAGATTTCTCTTTAATAAATGATAATGTAATCGGACAAATACAATTCTTCTTGTCTCAGACATAATACTGTAAGTTTGACAATATCTAGTGCGATATCTATCAGGAAAGATCGTAAAAAAGTTAAAAAGTAAATAAATAAAGAGAGACACTCATTATAAGCACTTCAAATATCATTTCATTCAGTATAAGCCTAAGAACTTTGAGATGTTCATCCCAATACTCCCTCCCTTGGGTATGGGTTTGACAATACCTGATAAAATGAAAATGAAATTTTTAAGTTTTACGTCCCACGTCATGAAGTCTAGGCTAACGGAGAAGGTGATGATGAGAAATGAATGAAAGGGTGAAATGTAGGAAGTGGGAGGAAACGCGAGAACCTAGAGAAAACCCACACACGGTATTTGCCCACCATATAACGAAATACTTTGGCTAGATTATTAATTACCTGTACCTTGGGCAGAAAGTGCTCATACATAAGCAATATACTTAATAGAATGTCAATTTAATAATAACAAAAGAAGAATGTTTTTAATATATGTAAAAAAATATATTATGGGATAGTGTTTTTAGTTGCTATGTAATTGTTGTTTATGGATACCTAATCATCATGTCTGTGTGCATGACAGTTTGAATGAAAATACATAAAAGTGTATCAACTAATAAACCATTTGATACCGTTCATCGACTTTATAATTCTTATAGAAAAGGTGAGAATAATAGTATATATAATTATTAAAGATATTTTTACATGCAAACAATTGCTACCACTCGAGATTCATATATCAACGATCGAACCAGGTTGACGACTACCCTTGGTGAGTCGTTATAAAAATTTTGGTGCCTTCACACCGGGATTAGCTAAAAATTTTGGTTTACCTCACCCGGGACTTTTCATAAATTCATATCCCGAAGCAAAGTAAGGGTGAATTTACTTTTGTAATAAGGTTAATGAATACAAATTTCACAAGACTAAGAAGTGGTAGAATAATCATAAGAAAAATGAACGGTGAGGCAATTGAGAAAGAATCCAATAATAGTGACAACGGTGAACATAGTGTAGCACCAGGAATGACATCAGAAGACCGAATCTTGCTAGCCTTACAGCGACAATTGATTCAGATGTCTACCGAATTAAAGCAGACGATAGAGCAGAAGTCCGAAGAATCCAACAAGCAATGCGAAGAATTGAAGCAGACGATAGAACAGAAGATAGAGCAGAAGTTCGAAGAATCCAACAAGCAATGCGAAGAATTGAAACAGACGATAGAACAGAAGATAGAACAGAAATTCGAAGAATCCAACAAGCAATACGAAGAATTGAAGCAGACGATAGAACAGAAGATAGAACAGAAGTCTGAAGAATCCAACAAGCAATACGAGGAATTAAGTAGACGAATGGAACAGAAGTCAGATGAAACGAAACAGTCAATTGTCCAGACGATGAATCACATCACCTCGCAGTTCGAGGAAAAGTTAAAAAGAATATCTGAGGATTGTCAGGATAAGCACAACCACCAAATCCAAGAAATCAGTGATGTAAAAAAGGATTTAGAAGTAATAGAATCTTCTGTTCAACAGCAAAAGATTCAGGTCATCAATAATTCTAACAACATACGTGCAAATACGCAATTGATAGCTACTCTACAGGAAGAAATTAGAACGCTACAGGTTAAGGACAACACATACCACAATAATATGGGTAGTGATCGCTTGGAGTTTCCCCACTCACCAGAGATGACTTCGCCTTCACCTGTGTCTGATGAGGATATTATTTTGGAAGAAATTCATCCGAAGAGTACAGATGGGCGGAAAAGGGATGGTGCAACGACACATCACGTCATGGATAGGAATTGTCACCCAATAAGTGCACGGAATGATAAAAGGAAGGTAAAGTTAAGTGTTAAGATGAGTGAAATACGGGCTATGAGTAAATTCAGTGGTAAATGTAATGAAAACGCTACTTCTTTCCTGGAAAAATTTCAGGACGAATGCAATATAATGTGTATAGATAGATCACAATATATGAAATTAATCCCTCATGTATTCCTCCCACCATGTTCTTTATGGTTTAAAGCAGTACGTGATCACATCAATACATATGAGGAATTCAAAGCGGCACTGATCGCAAATTATGAAAATGACTTTTTGCTTGCAAATCGAGATGCCACCATTAGAAATCAACATTTCAATCCTCGTTTGCACAAATCTGTTGTTGAATTTGTTGTAAATACATACAACGAATTAAAAGTCGTTAATCCATTGCAATCGGAATCTAGAATAATAGCATCGATTCGAAATTTGCTCCCATTTAAGTTACAACAGATCTTGTTTTCTACACAATGTATGAGTTTCAATCATTTATTAATGCTTGTCCAATGCTATGAAACTCAATACCATGCTTTGAATCAACAAGTAGGAGTGGGTAAAAATAAGAATAATTCAGATCATTTTGTACCTGTTCGGAATCTAAATATTAGAAGTGTGAACGATACGGAACACAACCTAAGCCGAGTAAATTCTAGCAATCAAAACGAGCGAAATAGGCAAAGTTATGTAGGGAATCCGCCTAACCTAATTAATCGTAGCAATCCTTATGTTAGACCATATAATCAAAATAGGTTTAAAAATAGACGGAATGTAGGGCGAAATTACAAGAATACAACAAACTACGTGGATAGACGTAATTGGAGGTCAAGAGATGGCACTTCGTATCAAAATCAGAATCACGATGAAACACATGTACAACATATTGTGGAACCTAATCATGATTGTGCAGTACAGTGTACTTTATTAGCATCATATGCAAGTATGAATGTAAGCTGATTACCGTTAATGAAATTAGGTTAAACCCATATCAGTTATAGATTCTTGTGAACTTTTATTTTCAAGTTTATGTGTTAATATCAATAATAAAAACAATTCTTATGACTTTGAAGTACAACACATTAAAGGAGTAGTTAAATATTTTATCACATTTTGTTTCAACGAATGATAATTTTCAAATGATTTTAATTCTTTCTTGTTAATGTGAGGAATTATAATTCGATTCATAATTGATTAAAAGGCAAAGGTTATTTATATTAGATTGATTTGTGTTGAAAACTTAATTGTCAAAGATTATGTTAAGAATAAGGTCCATTTTTATTAAGCTCATTATTCGACGACTGTTTTTATGAGCTATCCTATATGTTATTCGAACAAGATTCTTCTTTATTATGACATCTTAGTGCTACGATGTATACATTAAAATACACCATCTAACTTATTTGTTATTCTATGCGCCCTGAAAGATCAAACATTATTTGTAACATCACCTATTAATTATGGTAATTTGTGTTTCACCCTCGTTAATTATATTAATAAGCGTCGACGTTTTTAATAATAAAGGATAAATATTAATGTAATAAAAGATAAATGATAATGGAATAAAAGATTTATTGTGAATGTATTTATACGAATGAAAATAAATAATATTATATATACGAGGGTTGATCAAAATGTAACGGATGTAATCAATGGAATATCATTATTGTAAACGGACCAGTGGTTCTTGAAGATAAAAGCCAAGCTCGCTTATGACTTTTATATTCAGTCCAATTGTCGGGCGACATTTTATATAACGAAATACTTTGGCTAGATTATTAATTACCTGTACCTTGGGCAGAAAGTGCTCATACATAAGCAATATACTTAATAGAATGTCAATTTAATAATAACAAAAGAAGAATGTTTTTAATATATGTAAAAAAATATATTATGGGATAGTGTTTTTAGTTGCTATGTAATTGTTGTTTATGGATACCTAATCATCATGTCTGTGTGCATGACAGTTTGAATGAAAATATATAAAAGTGTATCAACTAATAAACCATTTGATACCGTTCATCGACTTTATAATTCTTATGAAAAGGTGAGAATAATAGTATATATAATTAATAAAGATATTTTTACATGCAAACAATTGCTACCACTCGAGATTCATATATCAACGATCGAACCAGGTTGACGACTACCCTTGGTGAGTCGTTATAACCACAAAGCTCACTTGGCGCGAGCTGGTATCGAATTGAGGACCCTATTCATCAGAAGTGAACGCTCTACCACTGAGCCACCGCGACGCCTAACAATATCTTCTGATGATATGCCAAAGAGAAGGGTTGTCTATGGGCGAAAAAATCGATCATGGTAAGAAGTCAAGTATTTATCCCATTCTCTTTAGTATTTGAAGTGAAATTCCCTTCTTATTAAACTCTACCGGGAAGATATCACTGCAATTGAAAAATACTCTTAAATGATAGTATATCTGCAAACAGACATTTACCTAAGAAACACTTCTTCCATAGTTGTTATTGAAATCCCGATTCCAGCAATTCCAACTCCTTCTTTGTGATCTTCAAGGTATTTAAGTAATTCGGGGAACTTTCTCAGTTGATCGGATGGTAGATGATAGGTCAACGTCGTGCTGCCATCATCAGAAGTTCTTTTGGATTCAGGAATTATCCTTTGAATACCCTTTGTAAGGCTATTTATGTCGCAACTGATCTCCTTTGTAATATTTAAGTTGTAACCCGTACCTGTAAGAAAGAGTTAATATCACCAATAACATCAAGTGAACCGTATGCTTAATGAAAACATTGGAAGTTCTAATCCATAAGTTCTACCGATCTTCTTACAATTCTATTCCATCACTGAAGTCACTAGCTCTATAAAATTAACCAAAGGTATAGTCTCCCTCATTGTTCACAATGTCTCTTTCCTTGTTGAAAGAACTCAGTTTACCCTTTGATCTGGTAACATTTAATTGGTTTTTAGGAGAAGAATGCATTAAGCCAAGTGTTCAATGCTATGTTGTCGGCGGAATATCACGTATCACGTATATATTGGCAGCTCACGGAGTAGATGATATTTCGAAGGCGCAAAGTCTGGGGTGTATGCTACATGTGGTAAGGCAATCATTCTCAGCTTCTGACCTGTTGTCGCCGTAGTTCCAGTGAGAGATCTTGCATTGTCGAATCACTGGATGGCGTCTTGATGGCTGTTTCTCTGGACTAATCGGCTAAAGACTGCCCAGTTGCTAACATTATAACGCACTATCTACGTGTATTATTATATTCCTAAGAAGCATCTTAAAGCGAATGATGTTTTCTTCGTTATCATATATACAATGTATTAGATGAATACAGATTACTTCTCCCAAGTTTTCCCTTTCCTTGTGGGCTGAGCCATTATTTTTTATGTGTGACGTTTACCTAGAGGTACCTTTTTTTCCTTACCTGTAACAAATCTAAAAAATAATAATAATAGTATTGATATTGGCAAGCAGAGCGATAACAAGGTTTTTTACTACACGTAACAAATCTAAAATAATAATAATAATATTTTTTATTGCATAATGGAAATTACAGTCTAATCTGCCCATTTACAATTTCCGTATAATAGGAATAAAAACATGCAAATAATGAACATAAACATAATATAAAAGCAAGTACAAGTGACACATGCACCAACAAAAAAAAAAAAAAAAAAAAAAGACACAAAAATCATGCATAAAACAAACATACTCTTATATAAAAGAAGGTGATACTCTCAGCCGTTCATGAAATGATTATACAATTGCCTTTGAATAATGCTAAAAAAATATCAATAACATTGGCAAGATCATTGGCCATTGATCAAGTTCTATACAGGGGTACGTAATTGAGGAAGTGGATAGGTTTAAAAATTTAGAATTGCTTATGCGTATGATATCTAGTTGCATGCAAGGTTATCATTGACAACAAATTCAAGTTTCCGTGGAGAAATGAATACAACATTTTAAGATCCACAATAATCCTTCTTTCAGACAATTTCAGCATACCCAACGATAACCTAACTTCCTCTAACGACAAAACTTTATAACACTTAAATTTCCTTATAACACTTATCCGATCTAAAACAGGATTAGGTATCGGGAAGAATAATCATCATTATTATAAGTTTCAATTAACCAAGTCTCAGTGACAGCAAATACATCATATTTGCAGTCTGCCACAAAACTATAAAACTGTTGATTTTTAGTTCGTAATCCACGTACATTTTGATACCATAACTCAATGTTCTCCTTGGGGGCGCGGTGGCTCAGTGGTAGAGCGTTCACCTCTGGTGCTTGGGGTTCCGGGTTCGATCCCAGCCCCCGCCAAGTGAACTTTGTGGTGGACAAACACCGTGCTCGTGGGTTTTCTCGGGGTTCTCCCGTTTCCTCCCACTTTCTTCATTCCACCATTTCACTCATCTCTCATCATCACCGTCTCCTTTAGCCTAACCGGCATAACCGTGGGACGTAAAACTCAAAGATTTCATTTTCATTTTTCAATGTTCTCCTTAACTCAACTCAATAACGCAATAATAATAATAATAATAATAATAATAATAATAATAATAATAATAATAATAATAATAATAATAATAATAATAATGTTAGTACGCAGAGTGACGGACGAGCATGACTACATGCTTGCCTTTGTTGTGGCTGCTGAGTATGTGAAGAATATAGTCACCAAATTTTTGTACTTTGCTCATGGCACACAGGTGCCTGTCTATTGTATGGTCACAGTCCATCTGTATAGCCAATTTCAGTGTTATTCAGTGTGGATCTTAAGAGGTTTCAACTTCCAAGCACTGCCAGTACTTCCCTATTTGCTTTAGTATGTCTTTTTCTTTAAATATCGTTATATTTGTGGAATGAATCCATGCAGTTGCTAGAATTTTACTATCTTGTTTTTTTTTTTTTTCAATTATTATTACTACTAGCAAACATATATTCAAATATTTACCTTTGTAAAATATTATTTAGATTTTGTGATGGGTACTGAAAGGAATGTCTAAATAAGAAAGTATATATTAAATCTAAGATGTTGAAATAATAAAATTATTTCATATATATTACAATATCTACATTAATTAAAGTTTTGATGGATAAGGTATATGATGGAAGTTCTCTTTTATCTATCTTGTGAAAACTTTTCCACAAAGAAAATATATGTAACGTGCTATTAAGTACAAATTTTACTATATAAAATATTTTTAGTGCTTGAATACTATATATATATAATGTTTTAAATTAATTACGTTTGCATTACCTTTCCTACATGGATTTAAGCATAAGTAACTTCTGACTTACAGAGTCTTCTACAATAATCCCACCACAATTTGTTTCTAAGTAAGTATGTAGAAACTCATACTAGTTTCTCTGGTATATTTCGTAAAAGTGGCAGCTTGAAATCAATCACAAAGGCATCTTTGTATTTACTGTTCAAGTTCTCAATGTAAACACACTATGTTTCACCTACGTAAGTTCTTAATCAAAGATGTGAAAGAAAAGAAAGGACTATAGGAAAATTAGAGGGAAAACTAACTTCAGTCAGTCTCATGAGTAGACATTTTACAACTGTATTTCCACGAAGACTTCGTCAAAGTCAACTTCCATTATTTCTGTAAGGTCATGTTACAATCCGTAAGAGTTGCAAGCTTTAGAACCAATAGTACACTTTTTATGTTTTAGAAAAAACAAAAAGAAAAATAGGAACTCTATAAGTGGAGTCCAATTCTTGTCTAAGTGACATTTATCCAAATTCAATCCTAGATTCTTAGTTTTAATAATAAAGTACTCGGTTACTAATTTGTCTACATTATTATGTGTATTAAATAAACATCAAATTTTGTTAATTCATGAGAATTATTATATTTTAAGAACTAGGTAAATCAGGTGTCGGATCATAACTTTTTAAAATCCCTTCGATGTTTGTATTAAAAGATGTTCCAGTAAAATACTTTTTTTTTTTTTTTTTTTTTTTTTTAATAAATCCAAAGAACATACTTTATTAACCCATAGTACCACACTTAATGAATTTCAAAATTGTATCTTCGAAATCAATTGTAACATTTATCTTATGGAAAATTTACAGCATAACTGAGCATACTAATTTCCTTCTTTCTGTGAAGAAACTATCCTAGGAACAACAAGAGTAATATATACCGTATAACTAGAATAAAAATAAAAATGAAAGTAAAATAAAGCAACTAAGGCATTGAAAACAGTGATCATCTGACGTTTGGACTTCCTTACCATTTAAAATATAATAATTTCTATGAATTAATGAAATTAAGATTTATCCTGTACAAATAATAATATACACAAGTTAGGGCATTAATTAGAGAAGAGTATATCACAGACGTTGTTTTCTTTAAAATGTAGGAGATCTGCTATTGATTTAAAACCTGGCTGCTGTGATACAAATAACAGAATGAGAAAATTATAGAAGTTAATCTTGATACAATCTCCATGGGAATATGGCTTTAAAATTGCAATATTCGTAGGACTGATTAAACTTAGATTTCTGTACAGTCTTTTTTTTTATATTCAATCTTTTAATTCTTTCATATATCTAATTAAGAACCTATACCGTCCAAGTAAGTTTGTGGTGGACAACATCATGTCCGTGATTTTTCTCAGGATACGCCCGTTTCCTCCCACATTCTCATTCTACCATTTTTCCATTACCATTCACTTGATTTAGTCATCTCTCTTTTAGCCTAAGAAACGCACCTACATGGCACATACTGTGTTTAATATTAAAAACTTGAATGGGTTCTTTGCGCGGGCAGAATACGTTTCATTTTTGAGATATTCATTTAGGACTGAATTTGGATTTAAACGGCATCGGAAGTGTAACTGTTCATCTCAGTGACCCCGAAAACTATGGATTCGACATTAATATCGGTCATTTTCAATCACTTTTTAAATATCTTCCCTCCTCCCCCTCTCCTAAGTTTCACCGTCAAAGTGGAATGATAAAAACACTCCCAGGCTCGAACCTCATGTATGTTGAAAATTTATAGAGATCGGTCGGATGGTTCAAGCGGTACAAAATCACAAACACAATGACTTTCAGTATTATATATATAGATTAAATAAATGCATAATTTATACAGCAAGCAAAATAGTAAATTTCATCGATATATTGTATAGAATTATGCCTGCAAGTAATCAGGATGTCATAGACTTAAACAATAAAGTGCTCGCAAAAACTCAATAGACTATAAAGAGGGTGTCCCTTAAGTTTCTATACATAGGAACAATAAACATTAGTTTATGAAAACAATTTTTATGCATTCTTATGTAACATGTTCAGCAGTGAAGAACATGCATTGAAATGTGTTTTCAAAACAATGAGTCATGTAGAGCATATTATATAAATAAGAATGGTTTTAGTATGGAATTGTTTATCTCTGCTATGAATGGAAACTTATGGGACACTGCATGAGAACGAGGTGGAGAATTTGATGTGATATACTTGAATTATATAGGCCTGAAGTTCGAAACTATAAGGTCATGTTCATAATGATGAGTACTGCTTAAACACTTAAGTTTTCAATGGGTTCTCTCATAGCTAAATGGTTAGCATTATCACTTTTCACTCAGGAGATCCGAGTTCGATTCATGTGAAAATACAGTCGTATAGATCGCACGTTGAACTGTATGTCTATAGATCTCCATCTTATGTTGAAAAGAAACACTATTTCAAGCAACAATGACTGAATTTTAAGAGCTTCCTAATAGATGAGTAGTTTCTCTTATGTTTTGTATGATTCGGATTCCACGTTGAACTATAGATCATCAAATGAGATATCTCATTCTACGGTAAACTAACGATTTTACTCAATAGTATTGGAACTCTTTAACATATATTCTTTTAGTATCAGAGAAAAGTATTTAAAACTATCTTCAACGTAAAAATATTTTAAAAATAATAATCTCACTGCCCGAATATCGTTAGAATTCATTTGTTTAAAATCAGTTTTTTAAACTCTAGTTGTCAACTAACCATAAGCTTTCTTGAGAAACATGGGTGATCCGTAACACAATAGTTGTCCATAAGACATTATGGCAATTTTATCTCCCAAAGCGTCAGCTTCTTCCATAGAATGCGTTGTTATTATGATGGTCTTGTCTCCTCGCATTCTCTGAAGGAAAAAGAAAAATAGAGAGAAAAGTATTGAACATTAATTTAACTTAAAAATTGTTAATTAAGCACTCAAGAAAGATTCTCCAGTACAGCTTATTATCATTATTGTTATTAAACTACACTATGTGATCAAAAGTATTCGGACACCTGGCTGAAAATGACTTACAAGTTCGTGGCGCCCTCCATCGGTACTGTTGGAATTCAATATGGTGCTGGCCTACCCTTAGCCTTGATTACAGCTTCCACTCTCGCAGACATACTTTCAATCATGTGCTGGAAGGTTTCTTGGGGAATGGCAGCCCATTCTTCACAGAGCGCTGAACTGAGGAGAGGTATCAATGGAGGTCGGTGAGGCCTGGCGCGAAGTCGGCGTTCCAAAACATCCCAAAGGTGTTCTATAGGATTCAAGTCAGAACTCTGTACAGGCCAGTCCATTACAGGGATGTTATGGTCGTGTAACCACTCCGCCATAGGTCGTGCAGTATGAACAGGTGCTCGATCGTGTTGAAAGATGCAATCGCTATCCACGACTTGCTCTTCAACAGTGGGAAGCAAGAAGGTGCTTAAAATATCAATGTAGGCCTGCACTGTGAGAGTGCCACGCAAAACAACAAGGGGTGTAAGCTCCCTTCAAGAAAAACACGACCACACCATAACACCACCACCTCCGAATTTTACTGTTGGCACTACACACGCTGACAGATGACGTTCACCGGGCATTCGCCATACCCACACCCTGCCATCAGATCGCCACATTGTGTACCATGATTCGTCACTCCACACAACGTTTTTCCATTGTTCAGTCGTCCAATGTTTGCGCTCTTTACAACAAGCGAGGTGTCGTTTAGCATTTACCTGCGCAATGTGTGGCTTATGAGCAGCCGCTCGACCATGAAATCAGTTTTCTCACCTCACGCCTAACTGTCATAGCACTTGGAGTGGGCCCTTATGCAGTTTGGAATTCCTGTGTGATGGTCTGGATAGATGCCTACTACACTTTACGACCCTCTTGAACTCTCGGCGGTCTCTGTCAATCAACAGACGAGGCCTGTACGCTATTGTTCTGTACGTGTCCCTTCACGTTTCCACTTCACTATCACACCAGACACAGTGGACCTAGGGATGTTTAGGAGTGTGGAAATCTCGCATACAGACTTCTGACGCAAGTAACACCCAATCACCTGACCACGTTCGAAGTCCGTGTGTTCCGCAGAGCGTCCCATTCTGCTTTCTTACGATGTCTAATGACTACTGAGGTCACTGATAATGAGTTCCTGGCAGTAGGTGGCAGCACAATGCACCTAATATGAAAAACGTATGTTTTGAGGGATGTCCGGATACTTTTGATCACATAGTGTATGTAATTAATATCATTGCAATCAGTGCTAGATCCACATGCAGAAATAGCAGTTCTCATTATTTCGCTGGGAAACATCCAGCTTTTTCAGAACGAAAAGATAAAAACTAAGGCTGAACAGGATTAGGTACACGGGGTATGGATTCTTCTACAAAAATAATTAAAACGAAAACGAAAACAATACTAAAAGTCTATCGCCCAATATTCTCATACTAGTAGGTAGGATGGCACGGTGGCTTAGTGGCAAAGTGCTCACTTTTGATGCAAGAGGTCATTAGTTCCATTACTGGCCATGAGAATTTCCGATAGAAGTATTGTATCCGTGGGGTTCTCCCATTTCCTCCCACCTTCTCATTCCACCAAATATTTCACTATCATTCACCTATATTACTCATTTAGCCTAAATGTAACTGCTTTTGATGAATAGACTAAACGTCTATGGGTTTCTTTGTTTTCTTTTTTGAAATGATAAACAACAGTTTGAAATTCAGATCAAATTATTAACAAAAATGTATTAGTATTTGTCCCCGATTTTTGCCCAAAGACAAGTTAAAATAGATAAGTTACAATTTTCTATACTGTAACTTATTATTTTACGCAGTGGCGTAGCACACATTTTGCGCCCCCCCCCCCGCAAACTATAGAGAAGGGGCCCTAGTTGTAAAGCCGACAGAAGTAAGATTGAAGTTCTACTTCTTTAAATCTTTATTCATCGTAAGACTTTGGGGCCCCCCGCACTGCGGGGGTTGCGAGGCCAGCTGCTACGCCACTGATTTTACGTCTCTCTTATTATTACTATTATTGTAACATTTTTATTATTTTTAACACATTTTATTTTTATTTTTTTATTAACGTTGTATTCGTTCCGTTTATATACAGTATATTTACATTATTATACATTAAAAGCAAAACAAAATTGTACTTAACCACTTACAAGCAACATATCCCAAATTCTTCGTCTTGCTTCCGGATCAAGTCCTGTTGTTGGTTCATCAAGAATCACAATCTTAAAAAAGAAAAAATGATTGTAAATTATTTAAAGTGCCTCACGGGAGTTTAAAAAAAATGTTGAAAAATTCAGTTCTGCAAGTCTTCACTTAGGCAGAGACAGGACTTAATTTGAGCTAGGCATGCAGCTTTAATTTCATTTTAAATGTTTGAGTCCCAAAAACAAATGGGGAAAGGTAATGATCTGATCATCAAAAATATATACATAAGCATACACATACAAAGAATATACTAAGAGAATTTTCTTTAAGGTTATTCAGAACGTCCAAACAGTTTGTGTCTAAAACGATAGATGGCGCCACCGTCACCAATGTTAACATATACAACTAATAAAATTAAAACAATCAAATATAAAATAAACAGTTCAAAAATTAAGCAAAAACGGATATAATCTGGTTAATGGACGTTACAAAATCTAGGGAATGGTACGTGTCGATTTCAGATATTGTTATTAGTTTCATTGTTAGAGGCCACCATTGTTAAGTAAACAATCAACTTTATCTGCCGTACTTTCTACCAGAAACTGACCAAACTTTGCACACCCATTTAAGATTAAAATATCTAGGGAATGGTACGTGTGGATTCCACATATTGTTGTTAGTTTCATTGTTAGAGGCCACCATTGTTAAATAAACAATCAACTTTATCTGCCACACTTTCTACCACAAACTGACCAAACTTGGCATACCCATCGGATTACAACTGAGATATCTACTGAATGGTACCAGTCGATTTCACATATTGTTGTTAGTTTCATTGTTCGAGGCCGCCATTATTAAATAAACAATCGTTGGATTTCTCCATTGTTAGATAAACAATCAACTTTATCTGCCATACTTTCTATCACAAACTAACCAAGCTTGGCACACTCATTTACGATTGAGATATCAATGGAATGGTACGTGTCGATTTCACCTATTGTTGTTACTTTCATTGTTAGAGGCCGCCATTGTTAAATGAACAATCAACTTTATCTGCCATACTTCCTACCAGAAACTGGCCAAACGTTGCACACACATTTAAGATTAAAATATCTAGGAAAGGATATGTGTCGTTTTCTTATATTGTTGTTAGTTTCATTGTTGAAGATCACCATTGTTAAATAAACATTCGTTGGATTTCTCTATTGTTAAATAAACGATTAACTTTATCTGTCATAATTTCTACCACAAACTAAGCAAACTTTTCACACTTATGAACGATTGAGATATCTATGGAATGGTATGTGTCGATTTCACATATTGTTGTTCTTTCATTGTTGAAGGCCACCATTGTTAAATAAACAATCTTTGGATTTCTAAATTGTTACATAAACAATCAACTTTATCTTACACTCTTTCTACCAAAAACTAATCAAATTTGGCGCACTCATTTACCATTGAGATATCTATGAAACGGTACGTGTCGATTTCACTTATTTTTGTTAGTTTCATTGTTAGAGGCCACCATTGTTAAATAAAAAATCAACTTTATGTGCCACACTTTTTAACAGAAACTGACCAAACTTTGCACACCCATTTAAGATTGAAATATCTAGGGAATGGTATGTGTCGATTTCACATATTGTTGTTAGTTTCATTGTTGAAGGCCACCATTGTTAAAGAAACAATCAAGTTTTTCTGCCACACTTTCTACAACAACCTAAACAAAATTTGCAGACTCGTTTAAGATTAAGATATCTATGGAACGATATGGGTCGATTTCACATATTGCTGATACTTTCATTGTTAGAGGCCACCATTGTTAAATGAACAATCAACTTTATCTGCCATACTTTCTACCACAAACTGGCCAAACTTGGCACACCCATTTAAGATTGAAATATCTAGGCAATGGTACGTGTGGATTCCACATATTGTTGTTAGTTTCATTGTTGAAGACCACCATTGTTAAATACACAATCGTTGGATTTCTCCATTATTAGATATACAGTCAACTTTATCTGTCATATTTTCTGCCACAAACTAACCAAACTTGGCACACTCATTTACGATTGAGATATCTAGGAAATAGTACGTGTTGATTCCACATATTGTTGTTAGTTTCATTGTTGAAGGCCACCATCGTTAAACAAAGAATCAACTTTATCTGCCGTACTTTCTACCAGAAACTGGCCAAACGTTGCACACGCATTTAAAATTAAAATATCTAGTAAATGGTACGTGTGGATTCCACATATTGTTGTTAGTTTCATTATTGAAGGCCACCATTGTTATATAAACAATGGTTGGATTTCTCTATTATTAAATATACAGTAACTTTATCTGTAATATTTTCTACCACAAACTAACCAAACTTGGCACACTCATTTACGATTGAGATATCTATGGAATGGTGCGTGTTGATTTTACTTATTGTTGTTACTTTCATTGTTAGAGGCCACCATTGTTAAATGAACAATCAACTTTATCTGCCATACTTTCTATCACAAACTAACCAAGCTTGGCACACTCATTTACGACTGAGATATCAATGGAATGGTATGTGTCGATTTCACCTATTGTTGTTACTTTCATTGTTAGAGGCCGCCATTGTTAAATGAACAATCAACTTTATCTGCCATACTTCCTACCAGAAACTGGCCAAACGTTGCACACGCATTTAAAATTAAAATATCTAGGGAAAGATATGTGTCGTTTTCTCATATTGTTGTTAGTTTCATTGTTGAAGATCACCATTGTTAAGTAAACATTCGTTGGATTTCTCTATTGTTAAATAAACGATTAACTTTATCTGTCATAATTTCTACCACAAACTAAGCAAACTTTTCACACTTATGAACGATTGAGATATCTATGGAATGGTATGTGTCGATTTCACATATTGTTGTTCTTTCATTGTTGAAGGCCACCATTGTTAAATAAACAATATTTGGATTTCTAAATTGTTACATAAACAATCAACTTTATCTTACACTCTTTCTACCAAAAACTAATCAAATTTGGCGCACTCATTTACCATTGAGATATCTGTGAAACGGTACGTGTCGATTTCACTTATTTTTGTTAGTTTCATTGTTAGAGGCCACCATTGTTAAATAAAAAATCAACTTTATGTGCCACACTTTTTAACAGAAACTGACCAAACTTTGCACACCCATTTAAGATTAAAATATCTAGGGAATGGTATGTGTCGATTTCACATATTGTTGTTAGTTTCATTGTTGAAGGCCACCATTGTTAAAGAAACAATCAAGTTTTTCTGCCACACTTTCTACAACAACCTAAACAAAATTTGCAGACTCATTTAAGATTTAAGATTAAGATATCTATGGAACGATATGGGTCGATTTCACATATTGCTGATAGTTTCATTGTTATAGGCTACCATTGTTAAATAAACAATCAACTTTGTCATACGTTCTACCAGAAACTGACGAAATTTTGCACACAAATTTAAGTTTTAAATATCTAGGGAATGCTACGTGTCGATTTCATGTATTGTTGTTAGTTTCGTTGCTGAAGACCACCATTGTTAAATACACAATCGATGGATTTCTAAATTGTTAAATAAACAAACAACTTTACCTGCCATACTTTCTACCATAAACTAACCAAACTTGGCACACTCATTTGCGATTAAGATGTCTATGGAATGATACGTGTCGATTTCACATATTGTTGTTAGTTTTCTTGTTAGAGAAAACCATTATTAAATAAACAATCATCTTTATCAGCCATACTTTTTAGCAGAAACTGGCCAAACTTTGCATACCCATTTAAGATTGAAATATCTATGGAATGGTATGTGTCGATTTCACATATTGTTTGTGTTTCATTGTTGAAGATCACCATTGTTAAATAAACAATCATTGGATTTCTTCTTTGTTAAATAAACAATCAACTTTATCTTACATACTTTCTACCACAAACTAACCAAACTTTGCACACCCATTTAAGATTGAAATATCTAGGAAATAGTACGTGTTGATTCCACATATTGTTGTTAGTTTCATTGTTGAAGGCCACCATCGTTAAACAAAGAATCAACTTTGCTATATTTTGTACCAGAAACTGAGCAAACTTGGCACACCCATCGGATTACCACTGAGTTATCTATGAAATGGTACTTGTCGATTTCAGTTGTTGTTGTTAGTTTCATTGTTAGAGGCCACCATTGTTAAATAAACAATCAACTTTATCTGTCATACTTTCTACCAGAAACTAACGAAACTTTGCTTACCTATTTACGATTGAAATGTCTATGGAATGGTACATGCCGATTATCAAGGGCTAACAAGCCCTAGCCAAATTGTGTGTAATACGTCATTATGCTTGGGATCAAAAGATAATTATTCGTGATCAAACGAGCTGGCCAAATTCCGATTGAATTTGTTTTCATGGTGGCTGTGGTGGAGGGGCTAACAAGTCATCGGTAAATGTTATTGTTCGGAAAATGGAATAGTGCAAAAAAATAAACATATTTCATTCAGAACTTTGTTGTGCCTGCTTTGTAACCAGTGTGAATTAGTTGTGTGCCGCCAGATTACTTTTCATTCTTTTTTTTTCTTTGCCTCAGGTGGAGCGGGATGGCCCCCTACAGCGTTCCTAGAATTACACTCTAAAAGCCCACAGTGTTCCTAGAGCTGCACTCTAAAATCCCCTCCCATATAACTGACCTTTGTTTCACAGCAGACACCTCACATTTGAACTCTGTTGAGATTCTGTGTAAGTTTGTCGGTTGTACGCACAAATTGAGAGTATAAACATGTATTAGGGAATGAGAAGTTCTGGAAATAAATTTGCAAGCTGAATATTTTTTCGCGACATAAGTGAAGAGTAATTGTATATCCTTGAAGAGTACCCTGGAGAGTAAGAAAACTCTAAGCAAAATAATCATTGAATAAATAGCAATGTAATCTCAGTAATGTACATATGGCATGTTGTATTTCTACCAGATTGTCAGAGCACTAATTCTCTCATTTTTTGATGTGAGCGGTCTCGCTATCAAATCTCCAGAAGAACATTAAAAAAAAGATGTATTTAGGTCTATTCCATTTTAAACAAACGAAATACGTTGCGTAAAAGAACTTTCCATGTTAAAATATTTGATGGGTAGAGTAGTTTGTGTGGGATTTGATTGTTATTGCATGTATCTATTGCATGCTGATTGGGTAGCTGGGAAGGCAGCCAAGATATTCATTCTGACGGTTGCAAGCCCGTGAAAATACAGAGCAACAGTTACTCCAAGGGAGTAGATAATAGATAAAAAAAAAAAAAAAAACTACCGTGAGGGAGAGAGCCGAAAAGAGTTTATAGTATGAAATTTTGTCCACAACTAGGTAAGTTCCGCCAGGAACGCAGGATCACCTGTATATGGCTCTCATTGTTGAGACACTAAAATTTTTCAATTAATCGTATACGGAAGATAAACATAAAATAAACTATTTTTATTTATTTACTTATTCCTCGGGGGGTAGTCTATCTCAGAAGATTACGATTAGCATAATTCTATGTTTCAGGGGTGCGCTTCCAATCCACCTCCCAGAGGCGGTTTTTGGGTGGGCGAACCGGACCTTGTCCTTAGATCCACACATTAATTAAAGTATATGTAACACACATGTACGTATGTGTGTGTGTGTGCGTATGATATGTGTATATGTATGTATGCTAAATGTAAAATATTTTTGAACCAATGTTTCCAATCCAAATAATAGAGCCCCACGGCTCCAACTCGCCAAAAACAAATTCCGCCTGTGTCACCTTCTACACATCAGCGGCTATGCCCATAGTATATTCTACGATAACAATTGACTGAATGTGCTTTTCAAGTTTCTAGCTCATTTTCTTGGAAAGATAATGTGTAAGACTCTCTTAGTGTTGCAACGAGACGAGACAGGACTCTTTGAAGCGAGACACGATACAATACGAAACGTTTCGTAAAACGTCTTGTCTCGTGTCTCGAAAAATACAAACACAGTTTCTGAATTTGCTTAAAAATTTATTAACTCGGAATAAATTATTTGCCTTCGAAATGTATACCATCTTTTATTATTTCAAATGATCCAAATGATTCAACGTTTCAAACCCTACAAAGAACAGGGAATACCTAAAGCACTTTTTAAAAATGACTCTTACAAACAGCTTTCACTTCCATTTTTCAATCGATTCAAGTTTAATTATTTTGTGATAGTGCTCCAGATTCAAATACAATGTAAAGCGTTCATTGAGATCAGTGTTTCAGAAGATTTTATTCCGGGGGCTGGTGGAGATATCTACGTATAAAAATCCTTTAATAGAAGTACAAGTATGCGTAGAAGTGGCAATTTTATCAGTAACTAACTATTGTTTCATGGTCTTTCTCGTTCCGAACCAAGACAGAAACGTGTCAGCCTTTCTCGACACTGAGTTTCGAAAAAGATTCTGATTTGACAATAAAATTTATCTTTTTTATCCTTTTATGCTGTTATTCGAAGATAAACCATTTTTTAAATGGGAACGTTACATAGGCCTCCTTATTTGTTGAAGTGGCGCCAGGGGTTCTGAAAAAAGGATATCAGAATAAATGGGGAAATCTTGCTTTTCGTCTGTACTGACGGTATTGACAAATGTTCCTATCGAAGTAATTACGGGTTCAGTCGAAACTAAGCAGTCGTTGCTGGAGGATTGCAGTCGTGTTTTGTGTTGTGCTCTGTTAACCAAACTAGGTTAAAAGTTATAATTTTAACCACTTGGTTTAACAGCTCTTTTGTGGGCCTCAGCCTTTCTGGTGTTGCCACGAGACGAGACAGAACCATTCGATACGAGACGAGACGGACACATCTTTTCTAGACGAGACGACACAGCCAGAAGTCTCGTCTTGTCTCATTTCGTCTCGTGGCAACACTAGACTCTCTAGATATATCAGTGCAAGGTATGACAACGTTCCTCACGGAGCACATGTTAGCTCTCAGCCTCTTTCTTTCACTGATGTTTGTTTACGTAGTAGATGAATATATAGAGAGTAACAAAAGGATGAGATATGCAGATTCTCCTGAAACCACATTAAAATTGTAGCAGTATTTGGAGCTTGTTATAAATGGATTTACCGGGGAACTAAAATAATTCTGGGAACTGATCATACAGTATTGATATAAATAAACATGGAAACAAGTAAATACAAAGAACTGAAATCGTGAATTGTTTTCAAAATACAGAAATCTCGAAGGAATATCTGTTTAGGCGGCTTTAATTGTAAAGGAATTTTGAATAAATTTGCATCCCCTGAATTCTTATACATAAAAAATAGAAATCTTTCTTTTAGCGTACGAATGAGATGCTTTAGGAAATTAGATTAAGATAATTAAAATGATACTGTCCTTTGCAAAATTTAAGAGGAATACCATGATCGAAAAAGCATGAATCAAACTATAAAGGTTAGTGGTAGCTTTTGCCATTTCTTACGACCACTATACGCACCTTATTGAGAAAAATTTATTCGTATTATAAAACCGATATCATTCAATAAATGTCAAATTTAACAGATCTTGAGAGATGAAATGACAAAAATTGTCATTACCTCTGTCGCATAAGATATTCTAGCTTTGTGACCATGTTATTATATGACTTTCACGATAAGTAACAAGGAGAATATAAATCCCAAGTTCAAAACGTAAGGAAAGAAACCGGCTGTTCGCGCTTCAAATTATGAAAAATGTACCAAAATGGTTGAAATTATGATTTTGTATTTCTTTACGAGAAAGAAGAATAAAAATAAAAATTGGAGCAATTCTAATCATGTATGTATAAGTCCACTATCTTCTTCAAGTTACTAAACTAACTTCAAGTGTTTCAACCATTTTTGACACATAACTCGAAAACTTTTAGAGATATTAGAGGCAAGAATACGTGGTTGATAATGAGCTTTTTAATTATGTCACAATACTTTTGAACTTTACCTTATGAGAAATGGCATATTCCAAAATTAATTCAGTACCACCCTAACCTGAATTTTACCAAATGATTAGCGAAAGTGATACGGTGTGCATCGTCCAGGGATTAATTCCCGGTGTGGCACTCAAACATTTATGTGTTGACCAAATATCGAGAGAAAAGTTGGGAAACTAAAAGATAGCGGACTTCAATCTAGACAGCCGGCGACGTTGGGTGTGGTTGTGCTTACTACTAACATAAGCCCGCTGCAGGCTCAGATCACAAGGGACTGTTGCGCCAGGATTATCTATCTATCTATCTATCTATCTATCTATCTATCTATCTATCTATATCTATCTATCTATCTATCTATCTATCTATCTATCTATCTATATCTATATATCTATCTATCTATATATATATATATATATATATATATATATATATATATATATATATATATATATATTGGTGTTATTATTTTACCTTACATTCTCTCAGTAGCGTAAGTAAGGACGAATGGGCCTCCCCGCAAAAATGTTAAACGGACCCCCTCTTTCCACATTCATGAGTCACGTAAAATTTACAGAGAACAGTTTTGACTTTCTATGTTCTATCTAGTGAGTCACAATTTGCTCATATGCAAAAAAATGCACATTATTATTATTATTATTATTATTATTATTATTATTATTATTATTATTATTATTATTATTATTATTATTATTATTATTATTATATTGTGCTATAGTTTTCGTCTATTCTGCTATACCAAATTCGAGAGTCTACGACATCCGACATTTTTAATGAGGTGTGGTCGTCCCACTTTTTGTTGTTTGGTTCGATGCTGGTTTCACTGTTCTTTTCCCATCTTTGAAATACATAAGCACGGCAGATCGCGAAAACTCGACAAGTCGCGTTGTTTCCGAAATGAAGCTCCCAGCCACTTAGTCACCCTGATATATCGTCGTCCTTCCCCATTCAAGGCACAAGCATCACACTGACTAATCGAGTGAGATTCTTGTCGTGTTTGGCGCGCGGTTGTGTTATGCCTTGTAGCTCTTATCTCAGCCTAATGATTTCGTTCAAAAAGTAGCGAGTGGTCATAATGTTTTCGCTGGTCAGTAAAAGTTTTGTTGGCATTTAATTTACTAAATAATCGCTCAGGTGTTACCGTCTTCATAGGTAAAAATGAGATATAGTTGGAACATCACATAATTTTTAACATCTTAACATTATAAAGTTTAACTTCGAAACTGAAATGGGCCTCTTTCTGTTCTGGGCCTCTCAATGTTGCGGGCCCTGCAGGCCCTTTAGTTGCGCCACATCATTCTCTCTACTCAGAAGGATAGGGACAAATAGAAAAGTCAAAATTCATTTTGTCCATTTTTCATGCATCATACACTTCAGAAAAAAAATCATATAATACTGATATGTAAGAAAATATTAGTATTGTTTGTCTGTTTTCTGTATACAAAGAACCATTTAGGTTCTTTTTATCTCATATTCTGGTAATAATCAAAAAAAGAAAAGAGTTTCATGTGATAAACGTACGAAAGATAATTTGTCAACGCGATGCGAATGACGTTCTCTGCAACCTAATTCCCGTTTTTCGTACAAAAACTCTATTCCTACCTGCAAAAAGAAAAGATTTATGTTACTCATCAATGGTTGAGGTTTTGCCCTGCGGCTGAACAACACGGCTTGTATAAATAGACTCTGACTGACTGCAGGTGCACGAAAAAAAAAAAAACTGTTGGATTCCTCTCCCCGCCCACTTCAAGTGTGGATATCCTGGACACATTCAAACTGAGCGGTACGATCTTTCAGTTCTTCCCAGTAGAGGTACCAGCAGTGATTGCTAAATGAAAAAGTGAGCATCTGGTGGCGAAAAGGCGAAGTGCTCGGACAAGGGGGAGTTCACAGGAACCTTAAGTGAGAGCATACAAATTCATGTGATGTAAAATTATCAAATGGAATTTACCTTTGATTCTCCAATGAGTGCCATTCCAAGACATAGTTTTCGTTTCATTCCTCCAGACAACTTAGATGCTATGCAATTTGCCTTCTTTGTGAGATCTAAATCAGCCAATAGAGTTTTAGCTTCACTTCTAGCTGTACTGAGACTTCGACCTTTTAGCTGGAAAAAGTAACACATTTGAAAGAAATTAAAAATAGTTTATAACATACAGTGTTTCAATTCAAGACTGTTTTCAACTGTTTCTCTGTTTTCAACTCAAGACTGTTAAACGCGACGTATTTGAAGTTGGTGGTGTTACCCGAAATATATTGGCATTTTCACTTGAATAATTTGCACGCTGGATGATACTGACAGAAATAATGGGTCTCATCACATATCTTTGTAGTGGTTTGGCATTTTTTTTACTTTTTATTTTTTTTACTTATTTATTTATTTATTTATTTTTTTTTTTTTACGAGAACATTATCAATAAGTCAAGATTCAGGTATTTTGAATAATATCAACTAACGGGTCAGTATTGAGTTTGAAATAATCCCGATTATTTAGTTCGTTTAATATTTTATTTCCACAATCATCCCTACCAATTAAAGTGAATTTGTTTCTTTTTATCTGCATTGATGCACCAACAATTGTTTCTCTGCAATCATACTTAAATTTCTTCAAAATGTGTTCAGATTTTGACACCATCCTGTTTTTCGTTATAGTTACAAATGTAATTGCCCATTTACATTCAATTTTGAAATTTTCTTCTTCTATGATATCTTTTATTCCTAATGAGAGATCAAAGATAGGATAAAATGCGACTTAGCTGCATTATACACACTTAAATAAGATACTTGGTAAGTGGTGATTAGGACTACCTTCTGAATAAAGATAATCTGCAATATATATATATATATATATACATACATATATGTGTACAGGTATTAGTAGTTAGGCTAGTGCACTAATTTTAATACACACACATATATATATATATATATATAGATAGATAGATAGATAGATAGTGCAATAACAGGTATAACTCACAATATATTGGGAACATAAATTGGCCGTAAGTACTGATAAAATTTCTGTAAGTTTCTTAAATTATCACTGTTAGTACAAAACGACAATGTAAATATCTTATTGTGGAAAAGAAATTCTTAAGCCATTAGTGGCCCTGAAAATGAGTGTCCGAGTGTAACATTCGAAATATTGGAAGAAAAATTCTTCGAACAACATTAGTAGGTAAGTAATTTTGAAATATTGCATTATATTCTATACGCTCCATAAGTAATTGCACATAACATTGTCGCCTTTATTATGTAATGCATAAAAATGAAAAGATTACTTGTATGCATCTACTGTACTCTTAGTGAAAGTAGCTTCGAATAACGCTCGATCCATCTCAGTATTACTCATCTGATTCTGTTTTCTCCCTGGCTTCTACACTTTCCAATGGATCACAATAGTTATCCTCTTGTGTAAATATTGCTAATAAAAACGTGAAATTGTTAGTAAAATAAGACATTTTAAGGTATTACAAAGGGATTTTAAAAAATTACATCCCTACGCCAAGCTCAATAAATCAGGATGAAATCACCCTTAAAATATAAATTCTTAAGATATTAGAACACATTACTTCTGAAAGAAATAGAATATTTAGAATTATCTTGATATGAAGCTAAACTCGGTATGCACGATGTGAAATTTTATGTTTGACGGATCGAGAGATCATCGAAACAAGTTATGATTAAGTTATGATTAAAAGGAAACACTTACAAAGCAGTTCTATTGTAGTTCGTTTTGTAAAAATAAAGAAACACTTGATAAAACTCAGTTCAACAACCGACTTGACTAAAATATGGTTTGCAATATAGAACTTCAAAGTTAATGATACCCTAGGAAGGCCTTACGATACTGGTTCAAAATTCCAAATATCGACGGAGTCTACAAAATTAAAAGTAAAACGACCATTGGTTGTACTATTATTCGTTTATGGTTTCGTTAACTGTAAACTTACCAATGCAAATAACGTGAGATGCTCTTCTACTGTAATTTCGTTAAATAGCATATTGTGTTGAGGACAATATCCTATATTTTCCCGTATGCTGTCAATGTTTCCTTCAATATTATGTCCATTAATAGTTACAGTTCCACTTGTTGGAGAAAGTGATCCTAAAATGGATAGAAGTCCACATAAACACTTAGCCTTAGTTTAGAGTAAATTAAAATAATTTGGTTTGTCACTTTTGCTATCCTCCGAAATAAATTAGAATTCTATTTCACGAAACAAGGTTAGAATAACTCGGTACTAAAGAGCTTACTTGTGAAGTGTAAATTTATAAATTTAATTTCAAATTGTTCCATATGGGTCTGGGGGTGGCGTAGCGTATAAAAACAATACTCGTTCAGTTATCTCTATGATGAATAACAATGAATTTAATACATTTTCTATAAGAAGACAAAAAATATACAAATCATTTAAAAGTATTAAGATTTACTGTTGATGTTGAAAAAGTGATAATTATGTTGGAAAAAAAATATTAAAATAATTATTTAGTCACTTATTTTACTTACACAGAAAAATTAGAATTAGTTAAATCAGAGCAACTAAACACATAAGACCTTATGCAGAGTCGTTATGACGTAAGATTAGCGTCATACTAAAGACCTGACTACTGCAGGAAACATATGTTAGTCAAACGTTTTAGTATGGGACTAATCACGCGTCAGAACGACTCTGCGTAAGGCCCATAGTGTTTATGCTAGAAACATTAGGTTCCTCCTGGCCATATAATTCAGGCAAAGCATGGAGCTCCCTGATGGGTTCAGAAAGGAATATTTCAGAGCAAAACATGATATGAGAAATTTCCTTTCTTTCCATCAGTTCACGCCTGTTTTATGTGTGTTATGTTGTTTATTATTCAAATCGATGAAAACATCTGGTGGGCTGCTGAAATTATTTCAACATTGTACTTCATAAGGGTATTATATGTAGGTGCATAGTAAATATTCTATATAAAGTCATTGAAACGAAGTTCCATTGTGTAACAAAACAGACAGTGCACAGTTTTCTAAACGAAGAGTCCTAAACTATAAATATATCAGTCATATTGACATTGAAACTATCTTACGCGTCTTTTTTTTTTACTTATAATTAAATGATAACTTCACATTATAATTGAAAATAGGTAATGCATCAAAATAATAAATTAATAAATAACAATATCAAGGAATACAGCTCAACTTTATTAAAATTTAAAGAGTATATTGTACACACATTCCTGATTCTAATAGTAAATAATAATAACAATAATAATAATAATAATAATAATAATAATAATAATAATAATAATAATAATAATAATAATAATAATAATAATAATAATAATAATAATAATAATAATAATAATGAAATAACTTTATTTAAAACAACTCGAAAATGATGTAAAGTTTGTTTCTAATTTTCTAAATACCCTATAAAGATTTCAAATATATAGCTTCATTACTGGTTTAAGCATCCCTAAAAGACAAAGATAAAATAAGAAATTTCTGAAATCCACTATGATAAAAATGTTTTTCGAAATAAATTGTTACTCGTCTTTCCTCGATTTTTGTCCATGCAACTTTTTTTCTTCTACGTGCCTCTTTGTCAGTCCCTCGTTTAAACTAATTTTTACGATGCTTTTCGTCTTGGAATGAGACTGGAAAAATATGATATTATCCTTAAAATGGGTCTGGAGTCAATTTTGAACTGCTCCTTAAGCGACGAATCTTGGATTCAAGCATCCTTATCTGTAGGACTAGGAGGTCTTGGTATTCGACGATCCGTGGATATGGCGATTCCTACCTTTTTAGCGTCCTGCCACGGATCTTTTCGTTTAGTCAAGGCTGTCCTTCTACAAGGTTACACCTGGACCCAGATGGTACAGTTCAAGAAGGCTCTAACAAATGAAAAAAATTAACAGATACAGATCTTCCAGAAATTAACAAAAGAGGTTCTCAAGCATCTTGGTATACACCAATTGCAGCACGTTTCCATGAACTTCTCTTACAGACACTTATTACTCCAGAGGATAAAGCCAGGATTCTTGCTGCTTCATCCCTCCATGCTGGGGCATGGTTGAATGCAATACGCTCTCCACAATTAGGTCTTCTTATGACTAATGAAACCTTTCGAATCGCTGTCGCTTTAAGATTATGATCAGCTGTTTGTGAGCCACACCGCTGTCCAGCATGCGGGGATCAAGTTAACCAACGTGGCCTACATGGCCTTTCATGCATGAAGAACATTGGCAAACACGCCAGACACTCCTCTGTTAATTATATTTTACGAGCCCTTACCACAGGTGGAATTCCTTCCATACGTGAACCCGCAGGCTGTTTTCGTTCAAATGGTAAACGACCCGATGACATGACATTAGTTCCTTGGATGAGAGGCAAATCATTAGTATGGGACTTTACATATTCAGATTTCAGATACATTTGCCCATTCAGATACATTTGCCCTTTAGCTGTTATGAATGCTGGAGCTGTTGCTAGTCGTCGAGAGATAGGAAAGCAAAGGAGTAATACAACAACCTCCTTGATAAATTTATTTTTCCTCCAATTGCATCGAGACTAGTGGTGCTTAGGGGCAGTGATTTATTTGTGGATTTTGTAGAAGGGGGGAATGTTTATGAAAGATTGTGTTCCGTATAACAGAACAAGTATAAAGTCAGGTTGGGACAACGTTATTAAACCTATATATTTTGAAATTATGGTAGGGCCTACTAGTTTCATAGCCAGTTTCCAAGTTCATAATTTTTTCATTAAAAAAACAATTTTATGATAAATATTGGTAGGGACGTTAGATAAAATTTGGTTAGGTAGATGAGATCACATTCGTTACTTGCCTTGCTACTTTTCATCCTACTGCTGAGGACAAGTGTGCAGCATCCAGCAAAAGCCCTATACTTACATTGCAACCTGCATAACTTGTCATAACAAGTGTCACACTCCTACGTAAAACTGTTTTGTTATGACAAGTAATTCATTAGTCCATTCTTATTAGGCATTTGAAGACGAAATTCATTGCCCTAACAATAAATACTACAAAAGTTAAGAGTTTACTTTTTTGCATAACAGTGATAAGTGCACATACACTTGAATCTAATTTTATTAAATAGAAGGGGAAAGACGGTGCTAAATTTCATTCTTCATACCATAAATAAGTTTTAGTACCAGTAGAATTAATAGTAGTCACACCGTACCTCACTTTAGAATAGTGAAGCAATAGGAGATTGGTTTAAACAGCCTCACCACGTACATCAAAAACTTTAGTAATACGTATTATAGAAGCGAATACTTAGTTCTCCTGATATTAATTCGATTTCTCGTGTTCTACGAGGATATTGAGTAAACACCGTGTAATCGTTCTACAAAGTTTTGAAAATGAACCATATCTGAAACCGTATTAACAGCGTTGTGAACAACCAGTTCCATCTTCTGACTTATGTAGTAAAACCAGGGGCGTCATTTAGGGAAGAAGGGAGGGGCAATTGCCCCCCCTGAGTTTGAGGTTTATATAGATTTTATCAATAGAATAGTAGAAAATCAGTGAAAAACGCAAAATTTTACTTATATCAAGGGAAATGTGAAATGACGCTCCTGAGTAAAACACGAGTAAGTTGGTGTCTAATTCTCGCTGCAGTAAAGAGACAGCATCATTTATTCCGCCTTGTATGTTACTGGTGCTCTCAGACAAACTGCCATAAGTCTTTCCCGTAATATCGTTTTGGAAAGATTCATACGGGTTCACATAATCACGGAATCACAAACTTCTCTGCCTGTATTGCCTGTAACTCAAATAATCCTAAAATTATATTGATACATACGTGATTAACTACAGTACGGATATACACAATGAGAACTGATTTATGAGACACAGTGGAGGATTCATCCACCATTAGCTCGAAGGGTTCAACGGAACGCGCAAGGTATTTGGCAAGTTTGCCTTTATTTCTGTAGCTAAAAGTCAATAATATTTGCACATGTAACATAGCAGTAAAGAACTTGTCCAAGATCCATTAAATTTATTTCTTGTAGATGTGGGAATATCGTAAACGATAGACGATTTTGGACAATAACGTAGGCAGTCCTAAATATCGTGTGTTTTTAACACGAATTTCATTCACAATTTTCCACCTGTCTTCTGCATTTGCCATTGAAACCTATATTTCTTCCCTATCCCTTTGTTCACATATTGACATATGAACATTTTTTGTGTACAATAGACTTTTCGTGGTCAAGAACTTTATAAAAACGTTTCTTTGATGCTTTTGCAATAATATCGTTGCACCATACACTTTGTACATTTATTCTTCTTTCTGTATGAATACCGAAATAAAATTAAATCTCCAAGTTTTACGTCCCACGTTTATGCCGGTTCGGCTAAAGGAGACGGTGATGATGAAAAATGAACGAAATGGTGGGATGAAGAAAGTGGAAGGAAACAGAAGAACCCCGAGAAAACTCACGCACTGTATCAATACCGAGTTTACGAACGGAAGCACATAGCTATAATACACACAACGCGAATGTCATTAGTATTTTGTTTAACACCTAGCCACGTCGTTTAATTTTCCAGCTTGCAAATTGTTTTTGATCACATATTGAAGAGAACAAGCCACTGGGGCTAGAAATAACCTTACCATTATTAACACTAGGTCCCGAATCATTTTCATTTTTTCTGATGAGATATCTCTAATGTGATTTCGGACGTTGCACTATCTTCAAAGCCTCTTACTTTGTGTGCTGGAATTACTTGCCTCATCGTCAGGAGCTTTTCTTTTGTTAAAATATAGTCTAATATCCATTTCCTTTTGTTCTTTTTAACGTGCTTGTCAACGAAAAAGATACCAATTCACAACTGCTATGACTGCTCACTGATTACTGAAAACGTTGTATTATTATTATTATTATTACTGTGCTACTCAGATTAAGAATGATAAGCAGTGATGCCAGTTGAAAGAATTTTTCTTCGGGAAGCAATTCTATAAACAAGATCAACACAGCTCGCCTTAGAAAGGGGGAAAATATCTTCCCAGGCTGGGAAGACTGAATTAAATCTAGAGACAGGGAAGTCAAACTTAGAAGGGGGGAAATTCCCAGGCTTCCCTGGCTACAAATAAATCCCTGCTTAGGGGTTTAGAAGTCTTGCTCTTATGAGAGAGGTAGGCAGACGCATTTCCATCGTTTCTGGAGATGTTCGTTCAACATCTTTCCTCATTCAACGCATAGCTATTGCTATCCAACGTGGCAACGTGTAGTCGGTTCTTGGCACCTTACCACATGGAAAGGAACTAAATGAGGTGTTTCTTCTATAACATAAAGGAAAACACTGAACATTTATACAACTGAACGACATACTGTACAATTTAGGTCAATTACATCAATGAAACCCGAAGAACAGCAGAGGAACTCTTGCGAAGGGAGAAGTCGGTTTGACTAATTTAGTAATAATAAAAATAATTTATAAAGTAATTATTACATGTTTTGCAGATTTTTTTTTCAGTCATACTGTGATATGTTAAAAGTATAGACTTTCCCTTGGTGAGAATTTACGTAAATAGCTGACGCCTTTAGATTTGTTCTTCCTCATAGTGAACTTCTTCAACTGTGTTGAAACATGTTAATCTTTATAAATTTATTATTTTTGTGCTCTGTAATCATGTAGGAATGCACAAACAGAAAAATCAAAATTATATCAATAATAATTTAATATTATGAACATACATATGCCAATTAATGTCTGAAGAAGATAATTTTACGTTATTGAAACTGTTACGCATTTTAATTTTAATAAATAAGTAAATTGTTACTATTTCTTTTTAAAAAAATATTTATATAGCAAATTATATAAATTGTCAGAAGAAAATAAATGTGTAAAACAATAAAACTAGTTAGTTGACAACATCCAATCTCAATTTAATAAAAGAAATACAATATGTACCTATGTAATAAATGCAAGATTGAACTTGATATTCCTAAGGTTATAGTTTAGAGAAATTTTATGCAGTCTAAAATTTTAGTTAGTGGTGCAAATATGTTTAGTTTCACATACTCAAGTGACAAACGCAAATAAACTTTTTGAAGAACTTACCAGTCAAAATGGATAGAGTGGTGCTTTTCCCAGCTCCATTATGACCAAGCAACACTGTAATTTCTCCTTCGTAGATGTTTAATGAAATTCCATCAACAGCAAGAACATCTCCTCCACGAGATGTGTACCTCTTTCTCAAATCCTGTATTTTAATTCCCACTTTATTATTGTGATCTTCTCGTTCGAAATATTTCGAATTTTCAATAACATTACTGAAGTCATGATAATCCGTTTGGGGTTGCTCTCTTAAGCGCGAAAAACACTATAAAGAAACATGAAAATAGCACTAATCGAGGAAAAAAATACATTAATTCGAAGAAATGTAAATTTCTTCAATATTTAATTACTATATTTAATTTCCATATTTTACATTGTCACTTACAAAACAAAATGCTAGATATTACGATTGTGTAAACTTATGATTTGTGTAAGAATTCGCAAAGAGGCCTTGCTTCTACGATCGACATAATTATTATGCTTCCTACTTACTCCTATCTTGATTTTAAATCTAAATTTGTGATCAAGATAGTAACACTGTTAGTGCGATTACTATTGTATGTTATCTTGGTGCGATTTCTAGATTTAGATTTGTTCTTAATTTTACGTTTATTAACATCGCACGTCTTGGTGCTGGTGATAAATGGTCAAATGAATTACTCGTTTGCTTTAGAGACGATCGAAATTGGATGCATACTTGTTTCGGTACATAATGGAAACATTATAGCGTCCCTATTTTTATAAGTTAATAATACATCTATGACGAGTGCAAAATCTTCAGGAAAGTGAAGAGTATGGAAGACTCCGAGCTACTTTAAAATAACATAGATAATTTCTCCTGGTGTAACACATGGCTACTAAAAGTTAATTCAGATAAGAGTAGATCCATAACATGAACAACTTTCCCTAAAGAAAAATATTGTACACACCTCATACAACATAAGTGGTTTGCCCATCACGAGAGTCAATAGTCGTAAGGATCTCGAAGTTACTTTTGACACAAAACTAAGTTTCACAGAACATATAAACACTATTACTTAAACATTCAATGGGCATACCAGGACTTCTAAACAGATTAACAGAAATATGGAACCTCTCTTCCTTAGCAATGTTCTACAAGGCAATAATTTCTCTTAAAATGGAATATTGTTTACTTATCTAGATAATGGCAGCTCCTACAAACCTATCCCGGCTAAACTCAGTTCTAAACTTCTTCCTTGCAATAATACATTTTAGAGCACCTCGGTCACGTGCGATGACAAAACACGAGCTATTACAAACACTAAATATTCAACTACCTAACACTCGTCATAAAATGAGTGATCTCAAATATCTGTATAAACTCACACAATGGTCAACTCAGGTCCGAAACTCTATTCTCAGAATTGTGTTTTCCATTCCCTTCAGAGAAACACGTAACACACATCTCTTTTACACACCTGTAGTGCGACTTACAAGAAACCCCTTGAGTGCGAGGTCGGAAGTGCAATCTCTAGTAAGGCTCATTTGAAAGTGTAGTGTAAACAATGATGACAGGAAAAATATTAGCTGCTAATGATTCACCACGTGCATCAGGAAGGCGACAGAAAATACGTGTCCGAGAGGTGCAGAGATCAACCTTCTATGGGATGTATGTATTACACTTCACAAAATGGACATCGTCGACATTTACGAAATGTTCAAACCAAACCATTAACTTGAACTATGAATACCGAATGAAAAATAACGTGCCACAGTGATCACAAACATTCACACCATCAAGATCGAAGGCGAATTTCTTGGGAGTTACAAACCGTTCAGGGCGTTCAGCTAGATATCCACTTTTAAAGAATGCATATGGAATCGTATTGGTGTAACGGGTGCCATCATATTCCATCAGTTTTCATCTCCTCGTTATACCATTCTTTAAAAGTGGATATCTAGCTGAACGTCCAGAACGGTTTGTAACTCCCAAGAAGTTCGCATTCGATCTTGATGGTGCAAACGTTTGTGATCACTATGGCGAGTCATTTTTCATTCGGTATTCATAGTGCAAGTTAATGGTTTGGTTTGAACATTTCGTAAATGTCGACTATGTCCATTTTGTGAAGTGTAATACATACATCCCATAGAAGGTTGATCTCTGCACCTCTCGGACACGTATTTTCTGTCGCCCTCCTGATGCACATGGTGAGTCATTAGCAGCTAATATTTTTTCTGTCATCATTGTTCACACTACACTTTCAAATGAGTCTTACTAGGAATTGCACTTCCGATCTCGCATTCAAGGGGTTCCTTGTTAGACTTCCAGTGATCAATGTTCTCTGTTCAACAGGCTACCTAAACTATACAAGGAAATGTCACATACACCTATAGATTTATTTAATTCTGAAACTGCATCGAACTCTGCACTACGACGTCATTATAGTGGATAAACTTTAGTCAGCCATTGTCAACCTCTTTTGTTATTACATAGATGTTGTTATTATTATTATTATTGTTATTATTATTATTATTGCATTATGTTATAATCTCTTAGATTTGTTAGATATTCCCGTGTAAACTGGCGTTCATCTGTATCTAGAATTATGTTCGTAAAATAAAAATAAATAAAATAAAAACAAAGTAAATATTATAAATATATGAGGAACGGAGCTATTTAACTTTTCAATATTGGTTAGATTTTGTACCCGTTTCAACTTATAAGCTTACAAATGTAAACTCATGTCCAAAATTATTGTCGCATGTCTATAAGTATGTTGTTGTCTTAATATAATTTGATAACGAATTCGCCCGGTATTTCTTATAATGTAGTATGTATATAATCGGCAAAGACAAGTATATGGCAAATTTCATGCTAAAAGAGCAGTAAATAAGAACAATAAAATGAAAATAAAACTTTCTTGTCCATTTAGCAACATTTTATTTTACTCATTCTAATTTTCGTATTTATAATTCTTTTCCTATGCACTTTACCGCAAATATACATTTCCAGATTATACACATAGTATCAGTATTAAAAGTACCCTGCAAAATCATTACCAAATTATATTCTTATAAGAAGACAGTCATAGATATGCTACAATCGTTTTGCACATGCGTGTACGTTAGTGAGTAAGTAACCGAATTATTTTTACAGAATCCACTGAAAGGGGCATGTGGTAGCTCAGTGGTACAGCGTCCATTTTTGATGCGAAGGATCCCTAGTTTTATCACTGACCACGCGAGTTTATAGTGGACAACATCCTAGATCCAGATTTTCTGGGCGTTCTCCCCTTTTCTCCTAAATTCTCATTTCTCCAATTATTACACAATTCACTTTCATTAATTCATCCATTTCCTTTAGCCTAATGGATGTACAATTAGAAAAATATCATTTCAATTACAGAATCGATTGAAAAGAATTCAGTTGAAGAAATATAGGTTCAATAGTGTTCACAACATCAATTGTTTTCCACTTGTGGAATAACTTGAATTTTTAGTGCTGGGTAAAGTATGCAAAGTTGAATAATGCTGTATGTAAGATATACAGTATACTAGTGTGAAGTGACTGTTTATTAGAAGCAACTGTGAATTTAATTCATTAGATTTGACATAAAGAAACATGAACTTTTGAAAACTCAACGAAAGAAAACTTTGTTTAGAAGTGTACATTCTCAGACACATGTTGTAAATGCACATTTGTTAAATAAACTCGACTAGCTTCCTTCTTTCCTTTCCGCATACCTTCAAGCACAGCCTGATACTTCCCGATTCTTTGAACTCCAAAGTCATCATTCTTTAGCGACACAAAACCAAGGAGGACACAACAACAAGGGGTATTCGACACGCGATCAAGAGAGGTGCAGGATCATTGGAGAGAAGCGGATCCCACCATTGGAGGACCACCGACTCCACAGGTCAAAAAGTACCATTCTGTTGGTTTATCACCGCAGACTCATCAAGCTCCAGCAGTCTAGTAGAATGAAGATGTAGAAGGACATTATCATAGAGAGGCATTATCGACGCCCCTTGCAGTTCAACAGGATTAAGATCCAGATGTTGACTGTCTCCTGCTAATCCAGACTTCTCCAGAACATTCATCGTTCCAGATGACTAGGACGACGCCAGCTTCATTGGATATATCAGGCTAGTGCTCATTCCTATTCTTTAATTACAACCTTTCTCTTTCTCTCACCCTTTTCCCCAACTAGTCATTTTAAAATTAGAAACATTTGAATTTTATTTAAATTCAATCATAATTTTACAGTTAAGTACCGTGTTGTGCATCAGTTCCATCCCCATTTGATTGCATTTATTTATTTCATATTCTGAGCCATAACTGATGATACAGCACCGGCACACTAGGTATCCTAACTATATATAAACTACATGTACTGACATAAAATAAACGGGTACTTCCGGTTCACGTGGATAGTTGAAATTTATCATGGTTGTAGCTTTCTGGGACTAATTGACAGAAAAATTGCCAAAAGTGAATATTTTTAATTTTTAGGTGCTCTAAAGGGGCGATGAAGAAATTCCCCATGTTATTTAATTTTTTTTTTTTTTGACCTATAATCTCATATTTTAGGTACTTGGAATTGGAATAAAAACTATGCTTGCACGTATGTTTTTGTTAGTGTTATCTAAGTAAATCACTAAAAATAAAAAAAAATCCAACTTTAGAGTGGTTTTACGGGAATTGAAAAATGTTTCCCATGTTATTTATATGGGAGATTTTCTACATCTCAAAATGTTTAGGCACTTCCGGAAGGATTAGAATGATGAAATTTAGCATGATTGTAGCCTTCCGGGACTAACCCACAGGAAAATTGTCAAAATTGAATATTTTTAGTTTTTAAGGGGTCTAAAAGGGAGATGAAGAAATTCCCATGTTATTTAAATGGGTGTTTTCTTGGGATACAAAATCTTATCTTTTAGATAGTTGAAATACGAAAAGAAACTTGAAATTTGGTAGAATTGTGGGTTCAAGAGACGTTTGGCCAGTAGCGTACCCAGGAATTTATTTCGGGGGGGTCCAAACTAAATATGAAGCTATTTTATATTAAAATTGCTAAAATTGCCCCTAAAATTAGGCTAAATTTTTAAAAAGTCGAAATTTCGGGGGGGGGTCCGGACCCCCGTGTCCCCCCCCCCTTCCGTACGTCCCTGCGTTTGGCTGTAGGATGGCTGTAGACGTTTGACTGTAGACGTTTGGATGTAAACGCGGAGGTTAGGGGGCGAAGTCTTCACCCGGACCAAATTCAGGAAATGTTAATAGAAAATGCACTCTTGAGGCAAAGGCTGATACATAAAAAATGCGAGGTCGTAGGCCGAGCAAATGAGGGAGTCTGAGGACGGAGTCCCCAGCTAGCCAAAGGCTAGTATGATTATAAAATGAATAATATTTAAGTTAATATTTGTACTTAATATCAGAATTTAAAGGATGCCTTCAAAGCAAAACATTACTGGAGGCTCCAAAGCCGAGGGAAGGGATGAAAGGTTAGTATCGCCGCCATTGTCGATGTGACTTCTCTGTTGTTGAACTTTAGTTACTGGTCTGTGTTAAATATAGGCATCATTCTTACCTTGAGAAAAAAGTTCCATCTCTTTGCTACACCATGTTTTCCTGGCTTTATAGAATCAACATACCATGTTACAAAACCGTACAATATAATGTCTATGATGAATATGAAAAATACGTATCCCAAAGATAACGTACTTCTTTCTTTGTATTGTCCTAGTACAAATAGTGAGTCCATTTCACCTGAAAAAAAGAAAACACTTTTAAGACATTTTTGCATTTTACAAGCAGCAAATCTATGATACCGATAAAGCGCAATGGGGCAAATTTGCTCTTTTGTTAAGTCGAGGTTCTTGGATGTACTGTAATCCTTTACTTGTAAAATTTTGCTTTTATTTACTATAGACTAAAATTTTTTACAGAAGTGATTCTAAAGTACGAAACCACTCATACAAGACATGAATAATACTATGTGCTAGTTATTTTTATACATTGCTAGGTACTGTACATCTGGCACGTGCCACTGACTCAGTCCACAATATTCGATGTAAATTCATCAAACAGGAATAGGACCTATGATATATGAAATTGGAGAAATTTTCTCAGAAACACTACTTTGGCAACGTTAATTATAAAAGTAATAAAACTAAACTCCTAGCAAAGAACTCCTTAGGGGGTCAAGATCTACCAGGGCCGACTCTATCATATGCGTGCAACACGTGAATTTACACGAGGCATCAAGTTTCGAGGGGCAGCAAAATCTGTCATAACTATATTATTTAAAATAAATATTTCTTGTTGGAAACAGAATTTATGATGATGGTAGTTTAATTTACTAAGCTGAACTTCTATTTGAATACTACATTCATAAATCATGTTTAGGTCGCATTAACTTAAGGTCACATGGATAGTGCTAAAGCAAATCGTCAAACAAATCCCAGTAAGAACTGTTTGGTTGTTGTCAAATACAAGAACTCAATTCTCGAACAGTAGCGAATATCCGTTCCATTTAGTTAGTTATCACAATTTTGATATGAAAAGTAGTCCTGCCTTCGTCATAAACAATTTCCTTATAACTGAAGGTGGAAACAAGTTTTTTTTTTAATTTTTAAACAGATGTAGAAGGAAAATAAAGAAATAAAGATAAAAGAGCTAGTTGCAATTGGAAACTAGTTGCAGTTGGAATTGGAAACTGATATATTGAGATTGAAGCTTGATATTGAATTCTATGAAACGGATTATCATTTTTCCTCTGCAGGCGTTTTTCCTTTATCTTTCACTAACATAATAGATTATTATTTAAAGAAAGAAAACAGACGAGATTTTTTTTTTGCATTGTTTGGTCCTTTCTGAGTGCGAGTGCATTTTCCCTCCCCATCGTTGTTCATAATGGGAGTAGTATACTTAAAATCGTGGCTTTTAAAATGTGTTCTTTTTGGAAAAAAGAGGGCGGCAAATGTTGCCATTACAGGGACGGCAAATTGCCTAGGGTCGGCCCTGGGACCTAGCAGTTGGTTTGTGGCACTCATGACTTTGGGGTGATGTGTGGTTAACACATCCCTCACTTCGCCGTTAATGCTGACCGAGCAATGACATCATTTGCCCCCCTCCCCCTGCAATGGAACAGAAAGATGTCTACGCAACTGCCTAATGTACCACTTTACTGATGTTCAGTAGTGGATTTTCGTAGATTGCGTATGCAAATTAGGGTAGGTTTGACAATAGTTCTTTTGTTAAGAGGAATGTGGTTTATCCTTGAGGGTTTACGTACGCAGGTGGGAACAATGGATGTTTTATTTTTATTATATTTTATTGATTGTTTATATTATTTTGTATTGTTGACAGAGAAGTAGTTGAAGAATGTAGTGGGTGGGCATGAGAGAAGCGTACATTGTTTATATTATTTTCTATTGTATTCAGGATTTGCGTTGACCTTGACCATATACTTGAACAATAGATGTTTTTGGAATTTTTAAGAAAAGCTTATGTTTGTTTGGGGGAGAGGTAGAACACAGGTGTGCGTTAAAAGTTTTCTATTGTATTCAGGATTTGCGTTGACCTTGACCATATACTTGAACAATAGATGTTTTTGGAATTTCTAAGAAAAGCATATGTTTGTTTGGGGGAGAGGTAGAACACAGGTGTGCGTTAAAAGTTTTCTATTGTATTCAGGATTTGCGTTGACCTTGACCATATACATGGACAATAGATGTTTTTGGAATTTCTAAGAAAAGCTTATGTTTGTTTGGGGAAGAGGTAGAACACAGGTGTGCGTTAAAAGTTTTCTATTGTATTCAGGATTTGCGTTGACCTTGACCATATGCTTGAACAATAGATGTTTTTGGAATTTCTAAGAAAAGTTTATATTGTTTGGGGGAGAGGTAGAACACAGGTGTGCGTTAAAAGTTTTTATTGTGACAGAGAAGTAGTTTGACCTTGATTAGTCATGTACGCATATTGAAGAATGTTTGGAGATTTCTGGAAAAGTGATTAAAAGGTAAATGACCGTGAATTTCATAGAATTTTAATTAATTGCAAGAATTTTACCTAATTCCAAGAATTTTATGTAATTCCAAGAATTTATATGAAGATTACCGAAGATTGCCGAAGTTTTCCGAATGATGTTAAAATTTCCACAACTTTCTTGAACTTTTACGAAGATATACGAACGATTTAGTTTGGGCGTTATAAAAATTATTTAGTTTGCTGTTTGAATAGCATTATTTAAACATTGTTCACATAAAAAAGTAAAATAACTATGGAAAGTTTAATACAGTTACGTGAAATTGTTTTTGAGTGTTTGAAAATTAATTTAAAAATTTATAAGATGATATTATCATATATGGATGATACTGAAATATTTTCGGAGAATGACATAAGATGTAAATGTAGTGTAAATAAAGTAGACACGAACTGTATAAAGAAAGCAATACATGAGTGGAAAACAAAAGATATTTTGCTATGTGCTGCTTGTACTTATGGATATTTTAATGAAATGGAACATGAATGTTTATTTTTGGATGAAAACGTTATGAAATCACGAGTAAAGGATATTATGGAAAACATAGATGTGGAAGAAAATATATTTTATACGTATGCGAAATCACATTTTATCGGTTTGCTAACAAGAGAATCGTTTTATAACACATACTTTAAATTAATGAAAAGTGAAGTGTTTTTAAGTGATCTTGTGGATATTCTTCTTGATAAAGATAAAAGTAAAAGTGCTGTATAAAAACAAATATTTTATGTACATAAGTAAAATTATGGTGTTTGTGAAAAAAAACGCGTTTAAACATTTAACGTTTGCAAATATTTCATAAAAGAAGAAGAAGAAACTTTAAATTACTAGTAACTATATTTGTATTACGGAAGAAATTAATTTTTGTGTGTGTGAAGTTTATACGAAACAATTTTTACAACACTTGATGTCAGGCAATGTTATTATCAAATATTTTAAGAAGAAATGTTGGAAACTAATACATGTTTAATATTTATCTTTATATTTATTTTCTTATATTATTTGATACACAGTTTTATTTCATATATTTGTATTATACTAATTTTTCGTTTTAGTTTAATTTATCTTAAGAAAACATTTAAAGAATAAAATTATTACGAACTAAATATTATTGCAGACAAGAACATATTTGAAGAAATGTATAATTAAAAACTTTGCGAGTGTTATAATACATAACACGAAAGAATAAATAATTAATATTTCAAAACATTTTAATACGCTCACACAAAGTGTTTGAATCATTTTATCAACTATTTTTTATAACTTTCACACATTTTTTATATTTTCGAACATTTTAGTATGCTCACACGAAGTGTTCGAGTAATTTATTACGAGAGGTTAAATAAATAAGGAGATTTCACTGAAATCGATACATCAAAATACAAGTTGCAAAAGCAAATACTTTATTTACAGGTTCACAGAATAGCTGTTCTACCGAGTATGCTTTGACATACGAATCAACTAAAGTTAATAATACGAATTAATAAATATTTAATATTTCGAAACATTTTTCCAAGACTATTGTTCGTAAAGCTTCTACAAGAAGCATATCAATTAAAATTGCACAGGAAACGATCTAACTAAAGTTAGATAGGAAAGGAAACATGGAAAAATTACATTAAGATTTATGAGTTTTATGTAGTTAAAAATTATTTTGTGTAGAGTTTATATAAGTTAGTAACACTGTTTTACAACTTAAGATTTTTTCCGCTAGAGTGCAATAGTTGTAAAGAAAGAACAAACGATTTTGATACTTTGTTTTAGTTGTCGAGAATATTTTCTTGTTAGAACACGTACTTTTTCGTGGTGTTAAGAACCGTGTTTTGTGCAAGAATGAATTGTGCGTGTGATAAATCAAGTATTGATATTAATTGTATTAAATTAGCAATAATTAAATGGGTACCGAACAAAGTGTTACTTTGTGGAGCATGTTATTATAATTATTTATTCAAAAATGACATTAGACATATGTGTATGTTGAAAAGCAAAGAAGTGTTGGACTTGGAAGCTTGTAGTATTTTATTAAAAGAAGATACGTGCAAAGAAATTATGAAAATCTATATGGATTTACACAATATCCATAGTAAGAAAGACAATATTCTTACACAATGCATTTTTAATAATCTTTATGAAAGCATTTTATTTCATGTGATAATGTCTGATTCCGATTTTCCAAGACTTATATTTTTACATAAAGATGTTTTACACGGAGTGTACAAGAATACAACTAAATAATTGGAACGTCGTAGGACGCATGCGCAGTCGTTAAAAGTTTGTGCGCATGCGCATTCGTTAAAAGTTTGTGCGCATGTGCAGACTTGTGATTGTGTACATAGGAACATTACTTAAGTTAACAGTATTCGTGAAGATGTGTAGTAAGCGAGTATCTGTTTCTGAGTATATCTCTCCAAGAGAGAGACAGATTGAGTGTGAAAAGCATCAGAAAATTATTTATCAACACCCATGGGATCCTGATATTCCTGAAGAAGAACAAGATAAAGTGAAAATACTATATCCTACACAGGAAATAGAAGAATCGTTTAGAAGATTTTATCGATATGATGATGAAATCCATTTTGAAAAAGTGTTCCCTAATACACATATTGAAATTGAAGAATTAGACAATGTGAATTGTAAGTGCAATCGTTTTAAAATAAGTGATTTGTGTGTGAAAGAACTTTTTCAGAATTATCAGCTGAGTGAACCATTACTGTGCTTTCCTTGTTCAATAAGAATACCAGACGAAAAACTACATAAATGTTTGTTAATATTTAATAATAGTTTGAAAGAAACTGTGTGGGAATTTTTAATTCAGAAGAAAACTCGTGACATAGTGTTTGAACTTTACATACAGAAACACTTTAGTTCTTCGGATAAGAATTATAGAAGAAACAAAACTGTTTTAAATAGATTTAATTTAGCATATGAATCAGTTACATTTTCAGATTCATATATTTATGATTTAGTTGAACTGTTTTTAAAGAAAGACAGAGATGTGTTTGCAAAACAAATTATGTACGTATGAATGTACTTTTCTTTCTGTGAATGAACTGTGTGTGCTGGAATGTATATCAAGATGGAAACCGGAATATAAACTTCTGTGCGACGGATGCTATCAAAACAGCCGTATTATAGATGAACATGAATGCATTGTTTTAGACCGTGAAATGTTGTGTTATAATGCATGGCGTGTTATGGTGCAATCAGATACGCTTGATGAACTGTACAAAGTCTTTTCTTCGTATCATGAGACTGAAATTGACGATTGGACATTTGATTATGCTTTATTTAATATTTTATTAAAGAAAAACTACATCAATGTAATTTTAGAATTTCTCTTGAAAAAAGATTTCACTTATAATTTTTAATTCATTTCTTTGTTTGTTAGTGAAATAACTAAATGAAGTGAAAGTTATATATTGGAAATATATATTACAATTTTTATTATCAATGACATTTACTTGAATTCAAAATTAAAATAACTTATTTTATTTACTATTCATAATATATATGATACTTTATTACATTTTTTATTTTATATATATGTAATCACTTTATCTTATATGGAAAAAAAATAAATATTATATGATTAAAAATATTTTAGCGTTGTTGATTTCTTTAAAATCATTTAGTTTATAATTTTTATATCCAGATACGCTTATTATATAATTTTATATCCAGATAAGTTTACTATGTAATTTCGTATTCAGATACATTCATTTTGTAGTCTCGTCCCCAGTTATATTCAGTTTGTAATCTCGTACCCAGACACATTCAATTTGTAATCTCGCACCCAGGTGCATTCAGTTTGAAATCTCGTACCCAGACGCATTTAGTTTGTAATTTCGTACGCAATTGCATTAAGAAAAATTTTGTATCCATACGCGTTAGAATCTTGTGTTTATCACATGTTGAATTAATAATTATTATAATTTGTAACTTAAACGATAATCAAATATTAATTTCATGAAATAAATGTTTTTTCAAGCGTATAACTAACAACAACATATATAACAGAAACAATTTATTAAGAAGTTGACAGCGTAGCTGTTCTACCGAGTATGCTTTGGCATACGAATCAATAAAATATTAGTATTTTTGAACATTTTAGTATGCTCACACGAAGTGTTCGAATCATTTTAACAACTATTTTTAAAACTTTCACACATAGTGTTCTGAATTTGCAAAAGCAAATGATCCAATTTAAAATAAATAATACGAATCAATAAATAATAAGTATTTTGATCATCTTTAGTATGCTCACACAAAGTGTTCGAGTAATTTATTACGAGAGGTTAAATAAATAATGAGATTTCGTAGAAAACAATTCATTAAAAGATACGAAAGAAAAAATAATATTTTCCCAACAGTGTTGTTCCTACAAAAAGCATACCAATTAAAATTACGTAGCATACACTAAGAACAGAAAAAAAAGAAATAAAATCAAATTAGTTATTTAGTTAATTAATTAAAATATAAAGAGAATGGAAAAGAATTAGTAGCAAACAGAGACAACAAAAGAAAAGAAAGAAAATAAAATCAGGTTAGTTATCTAGTTAGTTAGTTAAAATATAAAGAGCATAAAAAGAATTAGTATCAAACAAAAAAAACAGAAAGAAAGAATAAATAATTAATATTTTCACAACAGTATTGTTCCTACAAGAAGCCTAACAATTAAAATTACATGGCAAACACAAACAAGAGAACAAAAATATAAGCAATGATATACCTACTGAGTGAAAAATATTACTTAAAGAAAAAAGTATTGCTTAATATAAGAAAGTTTGCTTTGAAAGAAATGTTACATTAAGAAATATTCAAAAGGATTATTATAGGTATTATAATTTTAGCGGGGAAATTTTCAGTTTAGTTTATCGGTAACTGACAACGATACTTACCGTTTTCATTTATTGTGACTTTCCCCTAAAACATTTACATTAATGAGAAAAAAAAGTCATATTTTATGATTTGACATACATTATAAGGTAAATATTTAATTTGTACAGTATAAACAACACACATATTTTCATCTTATTTATTTATGTATTGTATAGTTTATGATATATAACGGAAAGGAAATAAAAATATGTTTGACATGATGTTTACTATCCAATATATACGCATATCAATACATATATTTACTATACTTAAATATAAAATATAAAAGGTACAAATATATGTATGGCGCAAGAAATGAACCGATACAAACTGCTAGGGTGTATATGTACAATGATGTACTAATACTTTATTATACTCACAGAACTCCTATACTTTATTAGATACTAATATAAATCGTTCATACCAATACTAAATGATATCTTGTATGTTTGCTTTACGTGATATGCTTTATTAGGTAGGGTTTAAAAATGTAAGAATATGAAATGGTTGACCTCATATATACCTACCAATTTTATTTGCTATACATAAATAAAATTAAAGTAAACTATATGGTAGACATCAGGCATACCACTCACTGCATGTCAATGCATGTATTATGTAGGGAACCGATGTGTTATTTTTAACATTATAAGAAGTGTATATTGTGAATGCTTTTTTTTTCTTATACAATTTTATAGTGAGTATAACATATTAGGCATTTTGTTGACACCCATTGCTTTTACTGTTCAGTATGTATGTATATACAATACTGTATCACTTAGCATTCCTTCACATTTGACATTTGTTAGATTTACTATGCATTAATCAACATCTATGTTTCCATTCACAGAGCCTGGCATTAAGAGAAGATAGTCTTTAATATACAGTATGTAATTGATAATGATAATGTATCATTTATGTAGAAAAGTTGGCAATACTATTATTTGTTTGCCAATCACATGCATAGCACTAGTGTGACATGGCATTGCACAGTTATGGGAAATTTGCGCTTGTTGTTATATGCGGATGCCGCACGCGGGGCCGAGCGAGTACGATTTTACGTTAATGCCCTCGCCGGACGCACGCGGTACCGGTTAGTACGGTTTTACGATTATATTTGCGCCGGCTGCATGCGGCGCCGGTGAGTACGGTTTCACGATTATACCCACGCCGGGCGCACGCGGGACCGGTGAGTAGGGTTTTACGTTTATATCCGTGCCAGAAATATACATGCATGTGTGGAAAAATGGATTTATATTATTATGTGGATGATAATCGTAATCGTAAATTGTAATGTTTACTTGTTATACGCACATCTATACATTTAACTCCTGTAACCCGTATATGGTTTACACTGATGTTTCCAATCTTACTTACAAACATTAGAATATGTAATGTGAAAAATATTACTGTAGGAATTAACATTTTGTGCCAATTCTACTCACTCGATCTATTTTTAAGTATGACCACATTTGAACATAATACTACTCACTCGACTCATTTTTAAGTATGACCACATTGAACAAAATACTACTCACTCGACTCATTTTTAATTTTGAAATTAATATTTTTAATTCATATTAGTGACTTCATTGTAAATATAGGAATTAACAGGTTCATTGAAATATGTTTATTTTTTACTAGTTATATTCTTATAAAATATAACCCTATATTCTTTAAGTATTATGTTATATACATTCACTTTTACTTGTTTATACTGAAAAGAAAATGTCGACTTTGCTCGTACTATATATGTTTATCACTTTGTTTCAATAATTACTATTGTGCTGCCAAAATGTCTTGACCCGTGGCAAAAAAAATGTAGACTAACGCTCACACCCTTACACACCTACGCGTTGAGCGAATAAGGGTTTAGCTGTTGCTAAGCGAAAGAAAGCGAGTGGAATTCCTTTAACCAATAGCAGCGCTTGCAACGGAAGACTATTTTTAGACTATCTATAGACCATTTTTGCTCTCAAAGCTTTATAATAAAGGTTCAGATTCCTATTGATGTAATATACTATTAGTATGTTTTATCTTATTCATATTAATTAATTGATTAACTATGGAATAGAAAAATAGAAGAAGCTACGCATGGCGTAAGTCTGGACATGTCGTGAAATTTTATTTTGTGTGTAGTGAAGATATTTAATATAAAATATTCTCATATTAAGTTGGTATTCTTTCCTGAAATAAATTTGTGATCATTTTTGCACTGCACGTACAGTACAAATGATTCTTACCCGGTTCCCAAAACAAAGTCCACTGTTAATGTAGCTCTTTCTCTTTCTATCTATTTATCTATCTATGTATTTTATGACGTATTTGCTTGTATTTGAGTATCTGTAGCTTGTTTTTAATCTATTTATGTATTTTATGCCGTATCTGCATGTTTTTCGAGTATCTGTAGCTTGTTTTTACTCTCTTTATGAATTTTACTGAATATCTACAAGTTTGAATATCTGTAGCTTGTTTGTTGACATCATTTCTGATTGTTTTTAAGTATCTACACGTCCCTCTCTTTATCTCTCTCTTTCTCTCTTTTGCACGTATTGTCTGTATATGTTTTTTCTCTATTTATGTATTTGATGACGTATCTGCTTGTTTTGAGTATCTGTAGCTTGTTTTACTCTTATCTATGTATTTGATGATGTATCTCCATGTTTTTCGAGTATCTGTAGCTTGTTTTTAATCTATCTATGTATTTTATGCCGTATCTGCTTGTATTTGAGTATCTGTAACTTGTTTTTACTCTCTCTCTTTATGTATTTTATGGAGTATCTGCTTGTTTTGAGTATCTGTAGCTTGTTTTTACTCTCTCTTTATGTATTTTATGGAGTATCTGCATGTGAGTATCTGTAGCTTGTTTTTAATCTATCTATGTTTTGATGATGTATCTACATGTTTTTGAGTATCTGTAGATTGTTTTACTCTATCTATGTATTTATGGTGTATCTGCATGTTTTTGAGTATCTCTGATTAAAAACTAAGAAAGTACTTTTTAGTCTTACTGTAGAATGGAAATATCGTAAACTTGCTAAGCGTAATCGTAATTTTGAATATAATCATTTTTTAATACCCATGACGTTTGCCTTCTCTTTTGTATAACACAAGTTTGTATCCAAGGAAGATCCCCTAAAAAATTTTACGGTAAACTATAATATGTTTCTTAGATTTTGAACTGATTACGGCTTTGCTGTAATACCAAAGAATTTATTTCTCACTACAGTTGATAAATATAACATAAATAAAGACATTCTATAACACAATATATCACATAGATTTTAACTATGCGGTATGAAATCTGGAACATCACAATTTTTCTATACTAATTTATATTTTAACCGCGAAATCTATTTTAATTGCTTTCACATCTACTGGCTAAGTCTTTCTTCAAAATCTATTTTCGGGTATAGGACATGAGTACCTAATTTCCCTATATTTTAGAACAATATACATGATTTTAAGCTTGACATTCTTCACCAAAAGATTTTGAAGTGAATAAATAATAAGTCAAGTTTCATGTTTTTAGATTCCATCTACTTCTTTTGGTCTTTTCATTAGATTGATTTAGTGCTATACTGTTTTCTTATGGTACATGTGTTCTTTTCACCATGCAGACTTCAGTGATAGACTGTTTTCTTATGGAGAATGTCTCATTTATTATCCTTCATGAAGAATTAGTGGTAGAATGCTTACTTATGATACATGATGACTCAGTGATACAGTACTTCCTTGCACTAATTGAGGTCCCTGATTGAATTTTGAATGTACTGATTTAGTAATAAACTGATTCCTTATATTACTTGATTCCTTATATTACATGATTCCTTATATAACTTGAGACTGCATCATTAATCTTCAACGTGTTCATTTTTAATACCCATGATGGCTTAGTGGTACAATGTTTCCTTATGATACTTGAGGTCTCTCCATCAAATTAAGTCAGTGATAGACTGATTTCTTATGCTACAAAGTACCTTACTCATTTAATTTTTATAACACTCACTCAGTGGAAGTGTATTTTACTTCTATATGTTCTTACTCATTATCTTTTAGCCCGAATAATACAAACAAACCCCCCAAAATTCATTGCATCAATCACAAAAGTTCCTGAATGATTTCTATTCATACTCAAATGGTTCTACTTTGTATGCCTATTTCTGCAAGATACATCTTCCCTAGGTCTTCCTAACGGTTGTTTTCCTCTTTTTATTATGACCCTAACAATGTCTGGTAAACGGAATCTAAAAATAATAAGGTTTTTGGTATTTTATTCCTGAAGAATTGCTAAGCTACTTGGTATATTTCTTGAATTAATACTACAGTAATTCACGTAGTATATTCGTTATCGTTTTGGCTTATGTTGCACCCCGCTTACGGTTTTGCTCTCTCAAAATTTGTAAAAGTTTGAATAAAGTTTTCCAGGTTTTTTCTTTATTTATTCATTTGAAGCAAATGCCGGGATGGTACCTTATAGCTTGTACTCCTCCTTATTCCTTTTCACCGATAATGTACTCCCTAAAGAATATTATCCTTCAAACCCATCAGTTTCAATACTCAAACTCATCAGTTTCAATCCTAAATAATACTTTTTATTTAAATTGTGTTTTATCTGTAATATACATTCTGTAATATACACTCTCTCAAGGTGTCAAATTTTCTCAACTTTTTCGTTCTACAAGCACCATTAAAAGATTTTCCGTTGTTTCAGAAATTATCATTCTTCTTTACAACCACATTTTTAAAATGACGTTAAAAGATGGATATTTTTACAAAGAATGTCATAATGTAAGTAATTTAATCATTGATTAATCATTTGCTTTGAACCAACCGATTGATTGATTGAAGATAGTATTTTTCAAAAACCAGCACATGATTCTCTATAAAATTTAATGAATCACAAGCTATAGCACTAATTCATTTCAATGGACTTCTCCATGATACTTTAACTAAAATTCTATACCGATCCAAAGAATATTTATTGTTCAAACATATGGAATATCGACCATATTTTTACTTAATTAATATAGAAAGAGAAAAATAATAGACTGACATGAAATATTCATGTAGTTGGACACAATGATTCGATTCCAGTTTGATGCAAGCAGTCCCAGTGGGAGGCACTCGGTCAAAAAAAGTGTACAATACTTTTAAGGCCATCCACCTTGAATGAATTTTTCTTGGATTTTCCTCATCCACACCAGTTAAATGCGTTGTTGATACCTAACTTATAGTTTTTAGATCGTTTCCCGGATTGTGTGCTCGTTGAACAACATTATCCCTCAAAACATGAAGGGCTAAATGGTCTTAGATGATAAAAGACCAAAATCTAAATTATAATCTTAATCCTATTCGATTCCAATTTTTGCAAATCAATCTCAAAATGAAAGACTCACATAAGGATTTTTAATATTGGGTTAAGTCTTACAGGACACCGTGTGATTTGTATATTTCAAGTTCAACTAAATATTTTTATTCTTCATTTCTATTAGCAACATAAATCTGAAAGACCCTGTTAGACTTTTCTGCTATGATATTATAAGAACAAAAATACATTGGAAAGCGCAGACAATTCATAGCAAAAGATAACCTTCAAATCTTATAGACATTCAGAATTCCTTCCTTCCTTCCTACTAGTATTTTATACTTAAAAGGCTATTCCCACCACTTTCGCTTTCTTCGAAAGAATCCCACCTCCCAAAACCAGACCCTCTTTTCTAAGAAAAATAGCCAAACAGTAAAACTCCGCTCAAGGGGCGGTGAAGGTAGAGGAGGAAACGAGAGGTTACCGTATTCAACTAAAACTTGTTTTCTCAAGTGATTATGAGTGTGTGAAGTGATCTTCACCTTAAAATTATGAATGGGGAAACGTTTCTGAATCTTTCCATGTTAGCAAATGTAAACAAAGAATATTTTTCAGTTAATTTACTTACCACCAATTTCAGGATTTGTTCTTCCATTAAATTTCTAGGCACCTTCAATAACCGTACAAGTCTCATACGGTTACAAATCAATATAATAATAATAATAATAATAATAATAATAATAATAATAATAATAATAATAATAATAATAATAATAATAATTGGCCAAGTAACTAGTGTATGTGCCTTTGGTACACGTGGTTCTGGGTTCGATTTCTGCCAAAAGAGCACAAAGTTAGTTTTTCTGTCATTCACTTTCCTTAATCAATAGTCTAGTTTAGCCTAAAGATCATAACTGTTAAATATAATAATAATAATAATAATAATAATAATAATAGATCTTCTTCATATCCACATTTGACAAAGATAATTTTGAGTTCAACTTGTTTATGTGGTTCGGATATCATCTTATTCTGTAAATCCATGTCTCAAATAGGATTGAAATTTAAAAAAAATAAAAAAACAATTCAAATTGAGCTGATTGAAATCAGATAATAAGTTGCAGGTTCATGTCTCAAAAAGTCTTTTTTTCTGAAAACAATATTTTAAAATAACTCACACATATTAAAATGGGAAAAGAACGATTCTCATTTTCTTGAAATAAAACCATCAAATTTTTAATATAATTAGATTTAAATTAGATATCACTTTATTTTCTACTATTTACAATATGATGATTTCTTTCTTTTTCTTTCTTTTGTTTCATTGTGTACAGTTTTTTATAATTTTCGCATCCGTCGTTCTAATGCTATAAATTTAAGAACAGCACCATATTGAATGGTATTATTTTCTTTATTTACGTATTTAGAAAAAATACGGAAAAGTTCTTGCGTATCACTTTTGGTTAGTTTGACATAATTGATTTGCTTCTGCGAGTTCTTGTTCTCTTCCAAATTATTTTCTTTGTAAGTATTTCCATCCTCTTTCTCTGTTGTTAGGTCCACAAGTGGAATGTCTCTACCCTCTGCCATCCTGCAAAATAACAGAAACAAAATTATCAGTAATTGAAATTACAAATCTACTTATTTTAACTTAAGTATCCTTATGGCTAATCATTTATCACAAAAGAGGTAAATTTATATCCTCTAAAAATCAGAACTCAACATTTTTTAGCAATACCCTAGCTCTAATACTATTAATTTTTGATCTTTTAAATCAACAAAAATTTCAAAACTAAACTTCAGTTCTACAAATTAAAAGTCTATGTAAGTTTAATTTCATATATTGGTCTTGTAATATGAAGGTATCGTACGGACCGTTGCCTTAATTATCTCAAGTATCATTCTTATTGGTCTTTGAAATAAAATATGCGTTAATTTACATATATTTATACCTTAAGAAAATAATCAAGTCAGTTGGACAGTACAATCAAATTATTTCGTTATGAAAAACAAGCACAATTCTTCCTTATTCCACAGGTTATTTTCAAGTGTTTTATCCTAGCTTAGAATAATAACTAAAATTTAGTGAATTCAAATGATTTTTTGGGGTTCTTGGTGATTCATTGGTACAGCGTTCACCTTTGGTGCTTGTGGTCCCGGTTTAATCTTAGCGTCTGCGAATTATTTCAGCATTTTTATAACAAACATTAAGTTTGGATTTATTTTTATAAATTGTGGTGGACAAACACCGTGTGCCTAGCTTTTGTTGGGGTTCTATATACTTTTAAGTGATTTCTTTTTGTAAAGTGATGGTTCAACAAATTACAGTTTCCTTTAGCGTAGCGGTATAACCAGCAGACGTAAAACTCAGTTATCGTTCAGATTAGATAACCCAACAGTACAGTGAATCATATTGGGTTGCCTAACATGTAGGGATTATACAACACTACAGTGAATCATATTGGGTTGCCTAACATGTAGGGATTATACAACAGTACAGTAAAACATATTGGGTTGCCTAACATGTAGGGATTAAACAAACATTTTCTTTCACGGATTATTCTCTCTCCGAGAGATGTCATCCCTCAAGGGGCACAATAAGTTTAGATGTCCAACTCTATATTTTAATTTCAAAATTCTTTTCTATACCCACATGTAATGATATATACACTTTTCTACGATATATACTGTTAAATCATTTAATCGAAAGGCAATGCAAGGCAACATATGTCAAGATACCCTTTCATTGAATTGTGTACATGTCATGAGACGTAACGGTATAACATAATCTTAGATGATAAAAAGTTCGGGAAATCTTGTCTTCTGTAGAGTGATTTAACCACTGTTTATATTTCAAACTATATTCCTAATTCAATAAGAATAATAATATGAATAAGGATGACGCGAAAAAAAATCAATGGTAAAGCCTTCGTTTCTGATACAAGGATTACTTGATTTATGTTTTCAGTTTAGATCTTCCGCAAACATCATGTTTCTACATTTTCTCGTGGAAAACGCTTTCTACTTTCATTATAATTTAATCTAATATAATTGTGCGAAACTATAGATTTCATTTTTCCAATAACATTACTAAAATGTTTGGGAAATAATTACTTATGAAAATTATGTAAATCAGTCAATCAAATTAAGAATACGATATCATATTATAAAACAACAAGCAATCCAAATCTGTTTAGCAATCAGTTCTATTTTAGAAAAAAGTGTGAAATAATATTCTTAAAAGTTTTCTTATTATCATTAATAAGTATCGATTTATTCAAGTAACTAACTAACTAACTAACTAACTCTATGGCCTATGGAACCCGGAGGCCACGTTCACAAAAACTCTCCATTGACTTTTATCTTTAGATAATTGCATCCAGTTTCTACTTTGTATGCCTATCTCTGCGAGATCCATCCTCCCATTTGCGCCTAGGTCTTCCTGATGACCGTTTTCCTCTTTTATTACGATTATATTACATAACATACGCCCTCCTAGACTTAACGACCCTAATCATGTTTAATAAAGAATCTAATAAATTACGTTATGAAGTTTCCACCATTCCCCTTCCTCTTGGGTCCGAATATTCGTCTCAGGATCTTGTTCTCAAATACTTGTAGTCTATGTTCTTTCCTCAGAGTAAGCGATCATGTTTTGCAACCATACAAAACAACGCAAGCATAATTAACGTTTTATATATTTTTAAGCTTCGACAATATGAATTGAATAATGCATGAATTCCCTGGTTTTAGTCGCCATTTAATTTCTCCGTGAATATGATTTTTTCTCTGTTAATACTTATCTTAAATATTTGAAACTATCCACTTTATCAAAAGTATTATTTAATATTTTAATGCATCCATAAAATGCAGTATTACGGTCCCAACGCACTTTCGTGTATTTACTTTTCTCTGCATTTATTTCTAAAGCCATGTCCCTGCAAGCATTTCATAAGATCTCTGCATTTATTTCTAATGTTCTCCTATCATCCCTATTAAATTTACATCATCAGTATATACCATAACTGGTGAATACTGTTCAACTCTATTCAACAATCTAATTAAATTATTCTGTCAATATATGGAAAAAACACCAACAGGAAGACCAAATATAAAAAAGAAAAATCGATTAATCTACCATGAATAATTCATTACTCTTTCTGATAAATTCACTAAATATTATGATATATTTTGTTCAAACAACCTAGTAATCACATACAGTATCTAACATCTACCATTTTCACAAAATAATATAAAGATTTCTTTCATTCAGAACAAATAAATGCTCGAATCTTGGTCCATCATACACACAAACAAATATCACTTTGTATCTTTCCACAAATAGTACGATCACTGAAGGAAAATATTGTACAGACGTATCAAAATAAATAGATGTAATTCCGACCAATAACTGAAACTCAATCTTAATCTTCTGTAAAACATTCCATAAAATTTCATAAAATTTACTTGTAACTTCTTAGTTATCGGGCACCCCTTTGCCGAGAAAGAGCGGTGTTCAATTCTCGGCAAAACCATGTAGTTCAGATTCAATGATAATCACTAGGACCCGTCTCATATAGCCTAGTTATTGCACAAAAATCGTACTTAGTTATTATACTTATCGTTAACAAAAATCCTAACTTGGTTCACGAGAAAAAGATATATTTCACTTGAGGTCCCCGTCTCATATAGTCTAGTTGTGAAAAGGCTATTAATTCGATAACTCAATAATTTTTATAAATGTGTTCGTATATAAAACATGGTTTAATAATACACCATTGGTCTTCCGATCAGTCCAAATATAAAATATGAATTCAACTAATACGTAAAAGCTCGGCACTGATTTCATTTCATAGCTATAAAAACATGGATTTGGTGTCTACTGTTTGTAATTTACGTTTTCCTCATGCTTGTTACGCTTTCCTAAGTGGGGAAAAATCAACTGGAAGCCTTCAAAATGTAGATATGGAGAAAAATGGTAAGAAATAGTTGGGTAAAGCAGAAAAAGAAATAACAGGATGTTAGAAGTGTTGGGTGAGAAAAGAACATTTTTAGACATTATTAGGAAGAGAAATTGGTTGTGACATTGCCTAAGAAAAGAATCTATCATAAGTGATGTCCTAGAGGGTATAATAACCGGAAAAAAAGAGGGAAAGGGTTAATATTAAAACTAAAAGATCGCACGCAAAGACAAAAAAGGTTAGCGGTGGAGCATAGAAGCTTCTCAGCTGTCCCCTATCAATAAAAGGCAAAATACCTATGATAACGACAAATGTTTGTTTTCAATTAAACTTTAAAAGCAATATGTATTCTAGACACGGTTAATAACCAACTAATAAATGATTTCATTCTGTGGTCTTCCATGAAAAAATAAATAGTCGTATGTCTTCAACATTACATATTATATAATAATAATAAAAAATATATTATTTTCTTACCTGGTAATTCTTTCTGAAGCGTGGTTCAAACTCCTGGAAGTGGTATAATCTAAAAAGAAAAAAAATGAATTAATATATTTAAATTGTTTCTATTACAAAAATAATCAGTGCTAAGAAAGAAAAATCAAATGAGTATTTATTATAAAATTAATCCTTTCCGAAAATGAAGAAATTTTTCATTCCAATGAGCTAAGTCTAAGAAATTAAGAACAAAATCCAATTCTTTCTCAAAATGCCATGTTTTCAGGATACTATAAGTTAGCTTGCATGTATTTGATAAAATAAATGTAATATGAAACAAAAAGAAGATAATGATTTCCAAATGAATTCATACAATCAACAAGAATTACTCTAAGATAAATTTTCCAATAATAATAATATTAAAAATGTTTCATATCTTGTAATCAATTAATGAAAATGAATTTTTATCTGAATATATTTAAGAAGACAGAAGTCCACTTACCTTTTCAAATATAAGAACAGATGAAGTAGCGCCGATGAAAAACAATGTTGAAAGAAGAACAGCGTCACACTCTATCCAACTAACTTAAAATGACAAAAATCTTCAAAATTCAGTTTTTATATTGATCAGAAGAAACCCACGCCAATTTTCACAATTCCATACAACAATAATAAAAAAAGGTTGCTCTAAAAAGATTGTAAACCACTTTTTTCTCTCTCTCTCTCTCTCTCTCTCTCTCTCTCTCTGGAATTCTATATGGACGATAACCCCTCATAGCAATAACGGAATGGATACAAACATTTAAAAAAGAAAAAGAAAAAAGAAACAATTCTACCTTCCCTCTTACTCCGAGGGTAAGAAATCCTGTCCTTCAAACTGCAATAAGACGTCCAATAGTCTCCCACCGGATTTTATAGATTCTGTGAGTATTTTTTCTCTCATTATATAATTAGTATATGTGTAACTAAAGTTCATTAAAGTATGACAATTAATTATGTTCTAAGAACCTCACCAAGTATGTATTTTTAATCAATTTCATAACAAACATTGTATTGCATTTACTATACACATGACATACATGTCCATGCATTCAACACTTATTTTTCCTTACATCATGCTTGCCTTTAATACATGTGGTCCTAAGTTCATTTTCAATAGTGTATGTAACGTTTCCAATTTAATTCCCGGCAAGAGCCTTCGGCGTAGGAAACCGGGTTCAATTCCCAGGAAAAGGTCATGCGGCTCGGATTCCACGTAGGTTCACGTCTCATATAGCTGTGCTCCTAAAATACATACTAATCTAAAATTAAAATAACTCAATTTCCGGCTGAGGTATATAGTTCGGATTCTACGTTAATTGCAAAAGTCCACGTCTCATATAGCTGTGCTCCTAAAAGATACACTAATCTAAAATCAACACAACTCAACACAATTCCCAACAGGTGCCTTTGGTGTGTTAGGCTCGGATTCCACGATAAAACTGTAAATTCACGTCTCATATAGCCGCACTGCTAAAAGATACACTAATCTAAATCAAAATAACGTAACTCAATTCCTGACGGAAGCCTTTGGCATAAAAACCGGGTTCAATTCCCGGTGGAGGTGTATAGTTCAAATTCTACGATAAAACTGTAGGTTCATGTCTCATATATCCACACTGCTAAAAACACGCTAATCTAAAAATCAACACAAATCAAATCTAGTTATAAAAATTCTGTATCAATCGGCTCATGCGGAACCCAATTAATATAATTAATAATGGTACAAACTAGTTCAATGGTAGAGCATCTACCTCTGCTGGTGGATTTTCTCATGTCAAGCATGTCCATATCATTTTTAGTGTTCTTATAACAAAAAGTATATTCTATAAATTGATTTATTCAGCATCAAGTTCATAAGTCTTCTTAAAGTTCCCCGTTTCCTCCCACTTCCTCATTCCGCTATTTTTTCATAAAGGAAATATTACGACAAAAATGGATTCATATAAATTAGTCTAACAGAATAATTCTCTGACAATAAATTTAATAAATTCATATAGTCTCAGTGGTAAAGAAGTCTCTAGTATATGAGGTTCTTGGTTTATTTCCTCGTCAAAACCATTTTACTAAACTCAACATAAACAAGTGTCAATCAATAATATCTAAGTAAAGATTCCTCTCACTTTCTAAGGGCTAGTACCACAGTAAAAAGTCTTGTTCTCTGTTAGCTGGGAAATCCTAGGTCACACAAATTATTTAAACATTTTCTAAGTATTTAGTGTATTGCTGCTACAATCCATATCTCCACTGCTTGAGATATCTTGGTTCGATTTCCAATCAAGTAAATTTGTAGTGAGCAAACACCTTGCTCATGAGTTTTCCTCTCACTTTCTTCATTCCAACATTTTACTTATCATAAGGGGATTGTTATGATATGATTGTTATAAGTTAACCTAAGTGATATAACCATACGGCACAATATTTACAAATCATGAAATGATTTCATCATACATCATGGACATTACATGTTGCATATACATTTTTAATCGTAGGAGTTAATATTCATTCATAATAACAATTTTATAAACCCATCTTCCCGTCAAAACAAGTTTGGGCAACTCAGTCCCCCGCCCTTCTACCTTTGCGTTCAATATGGGATCCGGCGCGGGTCTCTTTACAGCAGTCATAAACAATAAAAGAAAGAATGTTTCGTTTCAATACAATCTTTACAAAAACTCGAGGAAAACAAATTCATGTAACAACCTAACTGATACGTAAAAGGGGAACAATACATAAAGCTTTTCCAAGTTCAATGTCAACTTTGGGTTTTATTTTCTCTTTTTTTTTCTGTAAGGGAGTAAAAAATTTCTTGAAGGACATTCACATTCCTAGAATGCAATCTTCACAAAGCTCTCTAAAAAAGTAGACAATAATCCCTAACAGTTTCTTTTTTATCAGTAACTAAATTGCACAATTGTGTTCCAAAAATCTTTTTGAGGGGGACTCTGGTATCTATGTGAAGGCCACTCTGTAATTAAATCTGATGGTTGTATCTAACGGTGAATCCTAATTTTTTCACGGCTCCTTTCGGGTGAAGGACAGTGTCACGTTATAAATACCAACACAGAATCACAGGTGTATCCTTCAACAAAGATGGTTAAATCTTCAAAGAATTCTTCAAAGAATTCATATATAGCCAATAATAAAGCTTTATTTTCAACTTAGCCTTCCATCAAGTCATAGAGTGCTCCAGGCTTCATTTCTGAGAATTTAGGTGTCAAGGATTTTTTTCCAACATCGTTTCACATATTGGCAATAATAAATGATCAAACAACGTATCAAAACACATCAATAAAGTTTTATTTTTCAAGATAACCTTCAGTCAAATTGTATTTTCTACGAATTTCAACTTTCACAGCCATAAATTGTCAATAAACACATATTTTCACTCAATAAATAACATAAAAAACACTCATAAATAGCAGACATCTCTCTAAAAGCTTTTATCTTCAAGTTATCCATTGTCTCGACTCGGAAATACCTCGTCTCGAACCCTAATTTGCATACGCAATCTACGAAAATCCACTACTATGTTCATAGCCACATTTATCTACTAGTTTTGATGTTACTAATCACTTCCCGCCGTTTGTGCATATCTTTCTATTCCGCTCCAATTGTTAGGATTCGATTGTCGATTCCAAGTTGGCACTTCTGTGACTCGTACATGACGCGGAATTGGACAACATGCAAGAGGACTTTTTGTCTTGTTTTGATGTCACGAATCACCTCCCAGAGTTTATGCACATCTTTCATTTTCAGTCTTTATATAAGTATAGTAATTCAAAAGAGACAAGTAATAATAATAAATTTTACCTTTCTCGCAATTCGGGGTGCTTTCCCCGTAAAGTTGAAGCGAAGATCCTTTTCTAATTGGTGCCTTTTCACGATTTAAAAAAAAAAAAAAAAGATTTATAAAGAATCCTATGTATGATAATAATCCACAAACTACTACAATCTACTGTCTCATTTGTATTAGAATAGTGCAGATATATATCGTATTTGCACCCTGTGAATTTCCTCCAGCTTCGTGTACAAAACTACCGTCTTTTAAGGATCATTTCTTCAAAAGAAAAATGGGATAATATTGAAATTTGTGCGTCCTTTTGTTTCCGCCAGTAGTTGAGTTTTCAAAAATTGGTTACGTCTATAGCTTGCAACAGGCAGCAGCCAATCATTATACAGAAAGTAGTCCCGATTCACAAACTAAGTTTTGTTGATGAAGCATCTAGCTAATGAGTCTTCTCTAAATAATTTTTTCACTTTAAAATTTAGATTACACCATAACAGAACATATCACAACTGATGATGCGTTACGTTACACCAACAGCCCTACTATTAATGTACCAGTGTTTTGTACTCAAATTGAAACCTATTGCCGAATTGTAGCAGAAAAATCAACATTACTTACCTGTTACTTCTCGCAAGTTAAGAGCTGCCATCCCCCAAAAAACTGCCATATTTGGTAATAATCCAAGAATCATCTTCTCCGTAAATGTTAGTTTTTCCAAATTCAAACAAAAAACAGGCAGGACAATTGTTACAATCCAGAGAGTAATTCCAGTTACCGCTCCAAATGTTCCTAAAATGTATTGATGTGCAATGTAATGTTCAATATTCGATATATCTGTAGGAAACTGTAGACCAGTGAACATAAGCTTAGAGGAGAAAGTTGCCAAATATGGGGATTTTTTAAAACATCTTTTTCTTTGAAAGTAGTTGACTTCAGATAACTAGGAGCTTTGGTAATGATATATAGGATCCTTGTTCATCGAAATGTTATTTCAAAATGTGAGTTATAGCAATAACCATGTAATAGGAAAATGAAAACCAGAAGTACTCCTTTTCCTCGATATTATGATATCGGCGTTCCTAATATGGGTATATAACATTTAAAATTATTCAAGATTTAAAATAACCAAGTTTAAAGGTTGAAAATATTTAGCTCCCACAAGAGAATTCGAGACAAATATGAACACATTTGATACAGTAAATAAAAATGATACATCGAATTTAAATATAAATTCACTTCTTTTTATATGCACCAAAAATTAACTGAGATTCTTCGCTTTTTAAAGATACACTTCGCACTCAATTAGATTATATTGACTCAAAATGTTGCATTTCATACTGAATAAGTTAGAAAATTTAAATTACAAGATGGACATCAACTTAAGTAAGTTTAATGAACTAGCGATTCACATTTTTATATGGACCAACAAGAATTTTAGGAATGATCAAAAAAAAAAAGAATCAAAAGATTACGATTTTGGCCAATAATTAGTTTTCGGATTAGGGGCAACAAAATTTTTGAAGAGCCCATAAATCGAGTTTTCGTATTTTTTTGCGGAATAAGCACAACATACTGAGTTAAGTGATAGTTTGGGTTTGGCTACATTATATACAGTTCTCCAGATATAAGGCGTACAAGACAATTTTTGATTGAAATATATTGGGATCTTTTGATACAAAAATGAACACGTTGTTCTACGATTTTAGAGAAAATATTTAGATCAAATTTAAATATAAAGAACAAAAACATTAAAAGAAAATATATAAATCCAATAATTGAACCAACAAGTTAGCTCAAAATTTAAAGATTCTGATATTAAATCAACTACAACTTAAAAAAAAAAAAAAAATCAACTCAAGAAAGTGACAATAACTCAGCTACACACAAAAAATAGAAGTTCTGTGGAGCGGACCCCAGGGTATGAATTCGATGTATTTTGTCACTCAGAATCCAAATTTTGAAACCCCAGGAAGATCGACCGTGTCAATGTTTTGTTATGGGCGAAAAACTTGAGCGATTTTGGACAGGGAGGACACGCGATTTTAGTCCATAAAACAAAATTGACACGGTCAATCGTCCTAGGGTTTCGAAATTTGGATTCTGAGTGACAAAATACATCCGATCCATACCCTGGGGTCCGCTCTACAGAACTTTTTTTTTTTTTTTTTTTTTGCATACCTGTATTACATGTCTTCTCCCTATCCAAAATCGCTCAAGTTTTTCGCCCATAACAAAACATTGACACGATCGATCTTCCTGGGGTTTCGAAATTTGGATTCTATGTAACAAAATACATCGAATCTATACCCCGAGGTCCGCTGAACAGAACTTCTTTTTTTCTATGGCTGTGTTACGTGTATACTCCCTATCCAAATTCCCTAAGTTTTTCGACCATAAAAAGGAATTTACACGGTCAATCGTCCTGGGATTTTGAATTTGGATCCTGTGAAACAGGAGCGTCATTTCCGACTTCGCTTGAGGGGGGCAAAAGCACCACAGACATAAGACTTTCCGGTTTTGTACTAGTATATTAATAGACAATCGATTAAAGTATATATATATATTACTCAAACTCTTGGGGGGAGGGCAATTGCCCCCTCCTGCCCTCCCTAAATGACGCCCCTGCTGTGAAACAAAATACTTCGAATCCATGGGGTCTGGTGGACAGAACTTTTATTTTTGTGTGCGTGTGTGTAATTAGGAACTACGAGTTTTATAAGCATAACGTAGAAATCCTTGAGAGTGATTGAGAAGGTTGAGCTTTCATGCTGAACATATCTAAAGAACTATAAAGCTTCTTGACCGAGATTTATACAGAGAATAAGAGCCCACAATGAATATACTACACATTTCATTAATTCTTTTTATTAACAATCTTCAAGAGATAATCAATTACAGCAGAAACATTCTGCTTCGTTTGTCTTATCTTCATATGGCACATGAGATCATTGTATACATTTGAATCTGATAAATTGTTGATATTTATTATTTATTTCCATAGTCGGTACAAAGAAATCTAAGTACTTTTTTTTTTCTACATCTTCAGAAATAAATGCTTGCTCCTTACCTTCAGAAAGTTATTGTGATGTACTAGGTACCAATTGGAAGTGGCGATTAAAGAATTGCTTCAACAATTATTTCCTTTTTTTTTTAATCTGTTTTCGATAACGAATTCTATATTCTGTTTCTGACCGCCAGTTGATATGGCAAACGTCTCATGTTAGTCATTGACAGGCCGAATGATTGTTTTTTCACGTAGAGCAATGGTTCACAATATCTTCATAAGTGAAAGAAGAACTTGAAATCTCCCTTATTGGTTACAATTACAAAATTTATTTTTCATTCAATAACTTCTAATATCGTTCTAATTTTGTTTGAGGCACAATATTAATATAAGTTGGTTTAAACTTATCCATTTCATTCTTCTTTACAGCAGAAAGGCAGCATTCATACCTGCTTCACATGTTTCATTTTTGGCGTTCGAAAGACTGAAAACTGCTCGCAGATCCGTAAGTAAAATACGTATTCTTAATATAATCTTCCGTATCGCCCCATATTAGGCAACTTCCACAAATGTTTTCCTTCCCTTATTTCAAGGATAGGTCACTCGAAGAAACAACAGCTACCATATGTATTACTTTGTGTTCTATAATTGAAGACTTAATATATTAGAAAAGAACATTTCTTATCTTTAAACGGGTATATTTTGATTTCTTCACCGGCGCTGAAAGTATTTGACCAATTGCAGGTTACATTATCTCAACTCAGACTGCTCTACTGAATAGTGTTACCAGACCAAAATACAAAATGTCCATCAGTATAAGTGACTTTCAATCAAATTTCCCTTGTTGCTGAGAAATCCCTCCCCAAATTAGGCAACTTCCCTATATATGGCAACTTTCCTAATTCCTATAACTTTTTTTTATAATTGTTTATTAATAATCATATTTTTTCCCAGCTAAACAGTAGGTAAGTAGTAGTATGTAACATTTAAGTAGTATTGGCACTTGTTTAACTTTCATAACAAAGTATTTATTACTGCTCGTTTTATACAAAATCCATTTTATTACAATTAGTGGACACCTTATAGTATGATACATTTTCTACTATCGTTTCACCAGATTAGTCTCATTATCCTTAACAACATTTAGAAAAATTCAACTTTGTTGAATATTGGTTCAGAGAACCTACAATATGTTCCAGTCATTCAATACGAATTTTCAACTTCTTCCCAGTTAAATTTCGAATGCTTTAAGGATTATAGTATATGATTGAAAAATAATGAAAAGTTATACCAAAGTAAGTCACTGTACACTATATACCACAGCTATATATCTAACATAAAATATACAATTCTCAACATGAATTGATGTATTTCAATTTGTTTTCAATTTACAAAAAAAAAAAAAAAAAAAAAAAAAAGATGTTACTATGAAATGAAATGAAGAAATATTTAGCTTACAATGATATGAGTACACAATCATCAATTAAATTTTATGATTGAAACGCATGAAACTAAACAGTTATTAAAGCATTGATTTTATTGAAGAAAGTCGCATACTCTGTACAGAATGAAGCAATATCAAGCTTTAGTGATTCTTCAGATGGTTCTCGATGCGAGATCGGCTAGCGGAAAGATATGAAGACTGAATATAAAATCTTGGGGCCGCAGTGACTCAGTGGTAGAGCGTTCACTTCTGATGCTTGGGATTCCGGGTTCGGTCCCAGCACCCGCCAAATGAACTTTGTGGTGGACAAACACCGTGTGCGTGGGTTTTCTCGGGGTTCTCCCGTTTCCCTCCACTTTCTTCATTCCACCATTTCGTTCATTACTCATCATCACCGTCTCCTCTAGCCTAACCTGCATATGCGTGGGACGTAAAACACAGAGATTCATTTAATTTTTTTATGAATATAAAATCCGTGCTAAGTGCCAAAAAATGGAAAAATTCGGTTTAATGTGAAAATATGGCCTATGTGTCTAATACTACTCAGTGAAAAACTAGCTATCTAGTATTCACTGTAGAAGTAGTTCAAATAATTCCCAGAAGAATGTTCGTGCCTATATGTCCCATCAGTTCTGAAGTAACATCTGAGCTGTTTACTCAATATTATCTTTTTGGCATGTAGCATGGATTTTATAGTCAGTCTACATATTATGACGCTGCAGTTTCAAAGCGGCTGCAACAGTAGAAGAAACAGCTGAGGTTAGTTACTTACTTTAATTCCTTGCTCCAGTGCATTCCTTAAGTTAGGCAGTGCAGTACTTTCTCCCTTACTTTGCACACCTCAAATCTATCTTTAGAAAGTGCGAAAACGAATTTTGGAAAATAAGCACAAAATTAATTTGTGCCTCATATTTTTAAATATTTCTTTGAGTAGAAGAAACAGAAGAAAAATAAATAAATAAATTAATTAATTAAATTTATATAGCAGTCTCAATCTTAAAAAAAAAAAAAAAAAAAAAAAAAAAAGAAGCCACATTACATTGCAATACCAAAACTATGAGTTAGTATCCACTTACTGTTAGTGAAAAAACAGCTGATTGCAAAACAAAATGCTGTTGCAGCTATTGTGTAAGATAAAAGAAACAGCCAGATAACAAATCCATTTGTGGAGGAATAAAAAGCTCCATACTCTGTTCCTCGTAAATTTGCTGTTAACAAAATGGCAATTATGGAAATAGCAATTATAGATATTGTCAGAGCATTAAATAACCATCCCAACCACAGTTGCCACGATTTAAGACCCATCATTTTCATTAACTCCTGCAAGTAAGAAAAATTTAAAACGTTAATATAAAATATAATGTTCTAAGTGGATAAGTTTATATATATAAGTTCCCTGACATACTGTAACTCTTTTTTTTATCAGAGTTTAAGAAGGGAAATCGTCTCCAAATATAATATTTTCAATCTTAAGTGAAGGATTTTTTTAAATCGGACGAGCCGTTTGGACTCTACACTCTTTATGCGCCCAATGTTAAATGAAAATGCAACGTTGCCATTTACCTGGACCCACAATATAAGTGAATGAAGTGACTTTTATGCTAACGTGTCTATGACCAGCCGCCATTTCAAACATGTCCCAATTCACCATACTCTTACAAAATTTATTGTGACCATATGGTAAATAGTAGTAAGTTATGTAGTTTTACATGTGTTTGTTTTTGTAAATGTGACCCGGGAAGTAGAAACGAACACGCCATTAAAAATGGGGGAGAGCGAGCAGTAGGGCCTAATGTGGATATATTTTGTGACCGTATGGTAAATAGTAGTATGTAGTTTTACATGTGTTAGTAGCACTGGCGCAAATCCCGGGGGGACGAGGGGGACATGTCCCCTCCAATCTTGGACCTGGGGGGGACTGTCCCCCCAATAATCTGACTTAAAAAGTGATTTGGGGATAAGCGTAATGATTTGTGTCCGAGTGCCACAAAGTAATGTAAGATGAAATTGATTTCTCTTGCGCGATTTTTAAAAGAAATGGCTTTTCCATTTCTTTTAAAAAGAATCGTATCCTGTAGTATTTCAAACTGAACTACGTGCTGTAGTGCGTGTAGTAGTCTCATCAATATGTATTAATTCCACTTCCGCTACTTGGGCACAAATTGCAATAAATGCCACAGGAGGATGCCCTTCTCCTCATGCTGGAAAGTTGTCTCAGCTGTAGGTACGGGCACAAATTCCAGGAAAATGGGGAGACATGTCCCCCCCAACATTGGAACTGGAGGCTCTCCCAATAATCCGATTTGAAATAAGTGCAGATAAGTGTGATTTGTGTCCGACTGCCACAAAGGAAAGTGAGATGAAATTGGTTTCTCTTGGTTTTTCCGTTTTTAATGAAAATGAAGGTGTGCGACTGTGTGTGACGTAACCAGATGTGAAATCTTATCTCCTCCTCTCCCCTAGGCCCTAGAACACGAACACGACTACCCAATGTCAGTAGAACCCATCTTTTCAGTAAATGCGCATTTTATCTATTTGTAGTATCAGTCTAGGTATCTACTTATGCTTTGTAAGCCAATTCTATGGCCTATGGAACCCGAAGGTTCAATACCGCGTTCAGAAAAGCTCTCCATTGACTTCCATCCTTAGCCAACTGGATCCAGTTTCTACTTTGCATTCCTATTTTTGCGAGATCCATCTTAATATTGTATTCCCATCTGCGCCTACGTCTTCCTAATGGTCGTTTTCCGATTGGTCTTACCGCTAACACTTTGAAAGCGTTCATACTTTCTTCCATCCTGGCTATATGTCCTGCCCACCTAAGCCTCCTAGACTTGATGACCCTAACAATGTTTGGTAAGCCGTATAATTTATGAAGTTCCTGGTTATGAAGTTTTCTCCTCTACCGATTCCCGTTCCTCTTGGATCCGAATATTCGTCTGAGGATTTTGTTCTCAAATACTTTCAGTCTATGTTCTTCCCTCAGAGTAAGCTACCATGTTTCAAAATCATACAGAACAACAGGCATGATTATCGTTTTATATATTTTAAGCTTCAAATTCTTCGACAGAATTCACAACAAGAGATTTGGAACTGAATAATAATACGAATTCTCTGTTTTTAGTCGATATTTAATTTCTTCGTGAATATGATTTTCGTCTGTTAATATTGATCCTAGATTTTTGGAAGTACCCACTTTATCAAAAGTATTATTTAATATTTTAACGCATTCATAATTTGCCGTGTTACGGTGCCGACGCACTTCCATGTATTAAGTTTTCTCTGCATTTCTTTCTATTGTTCTCCTATCATCCCCTATTAAATTTACATAATCAGCGTACGCATAACCTGGGGAACTCCGTTCAACTCTAGGAACTGGTTGCTTTTTTTGATTTTCCTCATAGCGTATTGCAGGGCAAAATTGAATAATAATGGCGACAACGCATCTCCTTATTTCAGGCCATTCTCGACGTGAAAGCTCGTGGACAAAAATTTTCCTACCCGGACTTTACTTTGGGATTATGCCTTAATTAATCTAATTAGCTTTTTCGGTATTCCAAATTCTGTAAGAACGTTGTACAATATTTCTCTCCTAACCGAGTCGTAAGCCTTTCTAAAATCAATAAATAGTTGATGTACCGGGCTACTGTATTCCCACTTCATTTCGAGTATTTGGCGAATTGTAAATATTTGGTTGTTAGTTGATCAATTTCGTCTCAATCCGCACTGATAATCTCCAATAATTTCATCTGCATATGGTGTCAATCTTGCTAATAGAGTGTTTGAAAGGATTTTATAGGATGTTGACAGATGAGAAATGCCGCGTAATTATTACAGTTAGTTTTGCCGCCTTTCTTGTGGATCGGAACAATGATTAATTCTTTCCACTTTTGTGGCAATTCTTCCTTGTTGTAGATAAGGAGGATGAGTTTGTGTATCTTGTTCCACAATTTTTCGCCTCCAGATAAAATTAACTCAGCCGGAATTTCGTTTACACCTGGAGATTTGAGTTTCTTTAATTTCTTTATAGCGATTTCTACTTCTATTCGGTTGGGTTCTGGAATATATGGTTCTGCGGTGTGTATCTCCCTTTCTCCCCGCACATTAGCTTTTTGCTGCGTGTTAAGGAATTCGTCAAAGAAATCTTTCCATCTATTTAAAATGCTATCTGTATTAGTGAGAACTGTTAAATCAGCTTTCTTTAATATAAGCACTAGGTTGATAGCCTTTCTTAAATTCGTTGATCCCTTTATACATGTCCAAAATGTTTTTATTTTCTTTAAGTTCCTTAATTTTAGCTTTAAAAAAATCGCGTTTCTTTGTTCTAAAAGTTTTGGAAGTTTCCCGCCTGATGTCTATGAAATTTTGTGTAGTTATTTCATTCGGATTTTGTAGCAAATGTAATTTTGCCTGTTTTCTCTTCTCTGCTAGTTCGAACCATGGTTTGTTCCTACGTATTTCCGCGTGTCCCAATTTTTCTTTTGAGAGAGGATGCTTCGTAAGCAAAGAAAAGAATTCAATTGCTGGGATATTTTTCTCCATAATCTTAAGGTTACATCTGTTAACTAAAGAGTATATGATATGCGTCAGATTTCTCTAACGATTCCTGTAATGTTATTGAGATTATCATCATTTTGCTCAAATACGAGTATTGCTGCGTCATACATTAATTGATTTTCTTTCTTCATAGTTTTGGGGAAGTCATTATTTATATTATTATAATATTATAAGACAATTTTAACGTTGATCTTTGTGGATGCCTAATTAGAAACAACCAATTATAAATTTGCATCTATTTAGATGTCAGAATGTGTTCACGACAGTGGTATGTAATACTAATATATGTACTACTACTTCATCTACATCGCCTAATATATAATATTCTCTACAACAGATTCACCTCAGAAATCAGATTCATCTACCGTAATATGAGTTTCATCTCCCTTCTCTAGAATAAGCCTCAAATCTGCCCACCACCCAATGTTGAAGACAACGAATAGCGAATTTAGGATTTTGTTTCGAGGGGCTATGTCCAACACAAGGAAAGAAGTGGGCAATTGCCCACCTGAGTTTGACAATTAAATATATTTTAATTTATGCATACATGGTAAATTGAAGTTATAATGGGAAGAATTGCCGACCGATAAATCCTATATGATATGATACAAAAATTTTAAGAATGAATCTAATCCTTTATTCTATTTACGCAAGAAAAAGAAGCATCCTCTTGGCCTTCCTAATATCCCGGGCTAATTATTCCCCCGTTTTGATTTTCTTTAATTCAAACATTTTCTTCTTTTAAAAATAACTAACCGATATAATTTTTCCTTTGTTATAATAACCAAAATCCTGTCATGTTGATATCCGCGCAAGTTGGTGTGGAACACCAGTTTCGCTTATTAAACCCTCTTAGTTTTGGTGTTACTGATGGCGGCCGACTTGAATCACAACTGACAACGGTCGATAAAGTATGATAAGCGAAATTAAAGAAAGTAACATCAAGAAAAGAAACAGAAAAGTAGAAAGGACGAAAGAAAGAACAAAAGGACGCAGTTCTTATATGGAATGAAATTTGACAAATACAGTATTATTTCTGAACAAAAAGCATAAGAAAATGGAAAGTCAATGGCATTCTTAGAAATGGTAAGAAGGATTATTGTTGTGCATGGAATGCGAAAAACAAACAAATTTATTTCGGAGAGAGCTTGAGCCCAGTTCGATAACTCCCTGAATATGCCACTGAAGACAATTCTGCTCCCCTGATCCTCCACAGCATTGTTTTTCAACTTCATAAATATCTTGAACATCGATATATATATATATATATATATATATATATATATATATATATATATATATATATATATATATATATATATATATAATATGGGAATGGTCTTACCCAGTGGCGGCTAATGTAAGTGTTGCAGCGTTGCGCAACGACCAAAGTATTTCAAGAAAAAAATATTATTATCAATAGTAGTAAAGAACAGAAAAATACTTTTTAATGCTTGCATATATACACTTTAAATAACTTATTTTTTACTTCTGTAACTGTCCGTTCCGTTAATCCGTTTTAAAAAGCGAAAAATAATCCGTCACAGAGTCTCTAATTTACATTGTGTTGCAGCGAGCATGCAACGACCAGATTCCTTCAGCGCGGGAATTGGAGCAAATGTTAAGTCTCCTTTTCCCTATCTCAGAAGTTAAAGGGACTGGTCGTTGCAGTGCTTCTGCAACACAGCACGATTTCCAGTGAACGAGAAGGTTTTTTACGCTAAATAAGATTTCTGAATTTTCTTTCACTAGCAATTAACAAATGGAATTTGTTTTTATGCATTCATATTTTTAAATTACGGGACCATACTCAAGCAAATCAATATAATGACAATTAAAAAAAGTGATTGCAGAATTACAAAATAAGAAAGAAAATATCTAGTAGAGGAGAAAACAAATGAAAGTAGACCCACATTTACAAGTTAATTCTTAGCTTATATTGATAATGAAGGCTTCTTCTACAGTTATTTGTGAATCAAATATTAATAAGTCAGTATGTAGAATCGCCCCCCCCCCTCCTCTGTGGATAGTATTTTAGTATAAACATTTCTTTTATAAAATAAGTATATTTTATACTCTTGGTAATTTCCACATAAAACTGTATGATGGGGAACGCCACATTGAATTTGGGACTAATTAGCAATGCTCAGGGGCGTAGCCACGAGGTGGTCCACCGGGTCCGGACCTCCCAAAAATTTCGAAACTTGACTAACATTTGTACACTTTCTTAACGAATTATACTTGTTTAACAGAGAAACGATTGACGTAGGCTAAATATTTTATTTTACGCCTCATCATGTACTCTTCTTTTCTTATAAAAATAATCGTTCCATCATTTTTTCTAAAAATATAGATGACAGTAAGTAAGAATTACTTATCGTCTTTTCGGGTGCAGTATAAGACAGGTTCCATATTATGTAGACGTATTGGACCTCCCTCAAATACTTTGGACCCCTCCCAGTCAATTTCTGGGTGTAGAACCGGCAGTGCTGTTTGTTTTGATGTTCTTTGATTTTTTTTTTTTTTTTTTTTTTTTTGCTTACGTTACATGCTGATCCTTTATCTGGCGGGTTTCGAGGTTTAATTTCCATAACATATCACATTGGTAGGCATTGTTTCGCCTCATGTGGAAGTATATTGTGTTCATCGTGCATTGCGTAACAACCAAGACGAATGATTTGGAATGTAGTTTTTTTTTCTTTTACGCACATGTGTGTGTGTTGATGTATGAATATGTGACATTTGGAATTCATATACCAGTACCTATTTTGTATCAGCTGCTTTGGCTTTTAATTATTAGGTTTAATTTTATTGTATGTGCTTTAATTCTGTAAATAACCTACAAATTCTGAATGAATTGTATTCCATGACTTCTATAAATAACTTACAAAAAACATTGACCAGCTTTCAACTGAAGAAAAATTTGCAAATTAAAGCTTAGACAAAACAAGCAAAGGGCAATTCAGGAGAGTGTTCAAAAAAAAATCCAGTTTAAATTTACAGGATATATTATGCAGTAGTTGTTTGCACCAGATACATTTCCTCAATTTATTTTAAATTTTCCTGGATAAACTGTGAATAAAGTGTGTTCAATGTACATTTTTTTTATAACACTAATCTCTGCTACGAACTCTCTTCAGTCAACGCTGAAGAGGAATTCGGATCACTGTCAAGGACTGAGTTTGCTAGAATGAATCGTTCGCAATAATCTAGAAAAAATATTTAGTAAATCTACAAAGCTTTGAAATTAATATTAACAGTACCTATGGCGTAAGCAAAAGACGAAAAGTTTTTTCCACCTGAGAAAGAATTGACACTTTCAAGGAATTGAATGTCCCAAGAAAGGTTATCACCATTGGTTATGCTTTCCATCGAAAAAGACCTGACAATAAGAATACCAGAGGTCAACCAGCATGTATTAGACAGATTTGCTCCAATCAAAGAGAGGAGAATGAACTTACTAATTAATTAAGGTGATTAATCGGATAAAATGTTCTACATTTTTTTATTTTTTAAAACTTTTAATTTAATTTAACATGTCACATAGCATTTGCATCTAAAGTTATGCCGATTAGTCAATGAGTCAACTTTATATCTTCTGTCTCTTATCGCTCGTACTGCAACACCCGAAACCACAATCCACCGGCCGCCACTGGTCTTACCCGTCCCCCCAATGTTGAAGACAGATTTGCGCCGATGGTTAGTAGCTATAAATGGAGTCTGAGGAGTAATTTCAAGAAATGAACCTTATGTAATTAATAGAGGGGCTGGGGAAGGGCGAGGCGGGGTTGGAGGTGGATAAATATTGTAAGAGTATGGTGAAATTTGATATTCAAGTTGTATATAATTACATTATTATTATTATTATTATTATTATTATTATTATTATTATTATTATTATCAAATTCACTGTTGGATATCAAATTTCACTGTTAGTTTTCTTGGCTTGTAAATATGTTAAACTTATAGTGGCTGTATATGTTTTTGTGATAATCCAAGTATCAGTCTCCTAGATTTTCGTAAGCTACTATAAAGGTGATACTAAATCTTTCAAATAAGTACAGATAACAGTCACTAAAGTTCATAATTGATTTTTCGAGAACATGTTGGCCCTGATTGATATAACACATCACTACCTTTCCATTTCAAAAAAGAAAAAACAGATTTCAAAATGGCGGATTTCAAGATGGCGGCGGAGCTTCTCTTTCGCTAATATGTGAAACTACCACTATTTACTTGTCTATCTTTCAGTATTTTCACAATTCAACAGTTTATTTGTTGTATTTCAATAACATAGCAGAGCCCTTCTCCCACAAACTTTGACCCTTTTCCTCCTCCGTTTCTTATGGCACACAGCCGCTATAACTTTGCACATATACATATTTTTACATTCTTTATCAGGCGCACTATGTCTCATCCCGCAACTCGATTCATCCATTTGGACCCTTTACTTGTGAATACAGAGGTGCCTCCTTCACGTGCTTGGGCACAACCATCACACCATTGTCCCGCACCCCAGAAGACAAGTTATAAGGGAGTTGGCTGTGAGAAAACCAAGACAGGTTGCTTTGTATTCAATGTTGTAACTTTTTCCGTTCTTAAAATCATCATTATGGGATATTTAAAGCTCAATTGTGTCATTTTCAATGGAAAGTTGTGCCTACTCTAAAACAAATCACAGGTACAACCTATCCCCTAAAACCCACCCGAAGAACCCATACTCGAGCATCATGCACCTAAGAGCTTGCTGTCCACCACCTATAAACCACTCTGTATCAATATTGAAGAAGGCAACTACGCGAAGACAAAACAAATCTATCGTCTTGTAGAGTGTCAATTGAAACGAACCTACTATATAGATGAATTAATCTCCTTACGTTTTTTAAAAATGAATTTACCTGCTTTTACTATGTTCAGAACCATCGAGGAATCATATCGATATCTAGTTTATTCCAACATTTGATTACTTTGTTGGCTATAACCCTTTAATGTTTATTACGTAAATATAGAAATACTAAAAAACTTGTTTCTTTGTTAAGACATCTTCGCATTAGCTATTCTTGATTTTTTTTGATAAATCTAGAAGTTGTCTACGCACACATCAATGATACTGATTTTATCCTTTGGATATATTTGCGGATTAGAGACCTTATTGCTCTTTACCATGTAAGTTAAGGTCTACCTAAGTGATTTTCTCTGATTATGAACATATTTTCTTTAAATAGATACATTTTCTGCAAAAACTGTTTTAAAACTTACCTCGTATTTTAGTAGTACATTTACAGACTACTTACGGGGGAGGGGGATATTGACTATAAAATTATATGCATACCTTACACAACAGCAAAAATACTTTTGTTTTACATTCATCTAAAACTGAAACTGAAATTACCTTGGCACCTGTTTCCTTTTCCACTACAATTTTCTTTATCACTGGCACCAATAGCATAAGCATGATGCTTACGATCAAAAAAGCCACGGAAGAAAAGTGTGGTTCACGTATATACACATTCTTTACGTGTGGAGGCTGTGGAAATTCTTGGATGTGTAGCTAAAAGAAAAGAGGATGTAAAATAGAAAACACTTGAAGGACTTACCGAAAAAAATTATGTATCTTGCATACTTATGAAAATCGAGATTTTAAGATTTGAATAATTTTGATGTAAATTTGTCTCCAAAAAAAAATGTTCAAGATCAAACTGCATACCCCAAACTGCAATGGAATGCTCATGTTTCCAATAGATTTCTGAGATATGAATTAAAGATTGGTCTCAGTGGTGCTATCCAGCCGGTTCGCACCGGTTCGCTAGAACCGGTTTTTAAAATATTTCGAGTTCGCAGAACCGTTTGTTATACCCAGACATAAACACACACACACACACATAACCTAGTCAAGAGTGAAAGAAAGAATCCAAGTGAAAATATTTCAGTACTTTTCCCGCTCGCTTGCATTGTTGTGAAAGCAAGCAACTTTGAATTGTTTCAATTCAGTGGGCAAGACAGAAATTTGAACATGAATTCCTTGGTTTTGCACGGAATATTGGGATCTGTGAGTGTAATGAACGTAATACATATCTAATGTCTATTACGTTTGCTACCTACCTGTTTTTGAATGACTCTGATATGTTCATTAATTCCGGAGATATGCGCCTTCGAAGCAACGTGTACGAAATAGAGTGGTTTTCATCAATATTTGGAAAGATTGCTTGTCATGCCCCTTCTCAAAATATGGTATTTTCCTGATATATATATATATATATATATATATATATATATATATAGATATATATATATATATATATACAGAACAACCAGTTATATATATATATATATATATATATATATATATATATATATATATATATATATATACAGAACCGGTTGTTGCAAAATTAGAATAGCACCACTGGTTGTCCGAAGTTAATAAGTGCCTGGAGATTATTAGAAATATGAAACAAAAAAATAACATAATTAATGTGTCAGTGCATAAAGGCTAAGCCCGTGAAAATAATAATAGCAATAAGAGAAACAGTAAAAGTAAACCTCAGCTGGTACCAATTAAACGTTTCAGTAGATTTAGTCTGTTCTTGATTTGAGTATCAATTTTCTTAAGATGCGGAGTCCACGCAAGCTTCATGTCAAATATCACTCGAAGATAAGTAAGAGACGATGTAAGAAGAATTGGCGTCAGCTCACATGACTCTTTAATAAATTCAGATTTCGAAACACACTGGATCGCCTGTGTCGTTGTAGAAATACAACAGGTTGTGTTTTTCAAGAGTTAATGCTGAATCTCCACACGTGACACCAACGGGCAAATGTGTTGATAGCAGGCTCCATGAGCCTGGTGATACGCTGGATAGTGCGAGCTGTTGTGAGATGTGCTGTGTCGTCAGCGAACTGATAAGACAGACGTAAGAAGTGAGTCTGAGATCAGTAATGTAAAATAAGTACAGCCAAGGAGACAAAGAGGAACCTTGAGGTACGCCAGAGTGTAAGGAGATAGCGCGTTGTTGTTATTTGAAATATATGCAAGACGTTTTGTTGATTAATCGTTGTAAGATATGGGCAGCAGATAGTTACGTAATTTGTATATGAAGTCAGGATGCCAGACTTTATCAAATGCCTTTTCCCAATCAAACATACACTATCTTTTTTAAAACTGTCTTTCATTCCCATCTTGCAATGGGCGGGCCGTAGAAGGTTACGCATTCTCTTTGGCCAGTGTGATGCTTTACTGTGATTAATATGGTGATGGGGAAACAGGTTGCAATAGATTTTGTAGATTCGATCAGAAAATCTCTACTTAGTAGTAGGGGTTTTTCAGCTGTATTATTGAAGTACTGTGGAAGGAATATAAAACTTTGTTGGTGGACGGGTTATGGAGAGTTTAGCCATAAAAACGGTGATAAAGGTGACAATGTAAAGCGTGTATTGGGGCCACTCTATTAGCGATATAATGAGGATTGTTTTAGTATATTCTGCACTCGGGGTTATAGTCATCTGAATTGGTTTCTCTTTCGTATATTGCTAGGAGATGGTCTATAGGAGGATATCCAGTACGGGGAAGAGCAGGAGTCTGACCTAAGAGGTCGATGATCGTAATATGAGACATGGCTATGTGATGGGTAATGTATCGTGTTCGGCTATATAGGTGATCCAATATGGAAGGCATTGTGGTATGTTGATAGATCTCGTCATTTGAAATTTGATAGGACAGAGAATAGGCAATGCGCAGCGCCTGGCGCTCGAGGAGTTGAAGGCGGCCATAAAACTGAGGAGTCACTGAAAGACAAGCTTGGTGTCCGTAAGTCATAGCTGGTCGAACGAAAACTTTGTAGGTATGCAGTAATACCTTAGCATTTAAACCCCAGGTTGTGCCTTTTAAGTTTCGCAATAGGTTTAGAAGACGGAGGATGTCTTTCTCGAGAGGAGCCAGGTGTGTGCGCCAAGTGAGATGTTTATCAAAATGTATAACAAGATATTTAACGCTATTGTTTAACGAGATCTCTGAGCCCAGTACCGTAATATGAAGACGCTCAGGATTGCATGTGGGACAGTACTTGTGTTTTTTGCGACCAAAAAGCGCCATTTGTGTTTTGTTTGGGTTGAGTTTAAGCTTCCAACGTAAACACCAGGAGATTAAGTTATTTATTGCTGCTTGTAATAGAAGATTGATGCGCTCTACAGAGGAGCTGAGAGCGAGATAAGCTGTGTCATCTGCGAACTTTAAAGCATGAATTGGAGGTGACGGAGAAGGCATATCGGCTACGTATAGGATATACAGAAGTGGAGAGAAAACGGATCCTTGAAGTACTCCTGCTTTTAAAAGAAATTCGTGCGATTGTCCCTGGCGGAGTTGTATAAATGCACGTCTCTGATAAAGGAAATTGGTGATCATTCGGACGTAATGGAGTGGTAGAAGGCGTTTGAGTTTGAATATCAGCCCTTCGTGCCAGACGGTATCAAAGGCACGTTCTATATCAAATGAGATAAGCACAAATGGAAGGTGCTTATTATAGTGGTTCATTACGAGCGAAGAAAGTTTGAGTAGTTGGTCACTAGTGGCGAGAAAAGGTCGAAATCCTGCTGGAGTAGAAGAAAGAATATTTCGGGCGGCGAGAAAAGGATGAAGCCTTTTAAATAGAATCCGTTCCAGAGTTTTACTGAATACAGAAATTAAACTAATGGGTCTGTATGATGTTACGGATGCCGGATCTTTTTGTGGTTTTAAGAAGACTATTACTTTAGCGAGCTTCCACAGGATAAGAAAATATCCTGTTGTAAAGATGATGGTACAAAGAATGGCTAGCAGTGTATAAAAGTTTGGTGATGCCTGGGAAAGTTGGCGATAAGTGATTGAGTCTGCACTTGGTGCCGTATTAAGCCTGTTATGTAGAACATGATGGATATCCTGTGGAGTTATTGGGACTAGGAGGTCATCGGCAGTGTCGATTGGTTCATCAAACCGGGCTTGCAGTGATTGTTGAGTCGGATAGCCTTCTAGTTCAATATGCTGGTGAGAAGGATGAGCAAAAATTGGATCGGAATGGGGTGTAAAAACGGTTTCGAAATATGCGGCAAATGCTGTTGCTTTATCAGTATCGGTGGTTGGAGCCGTACCATTTACGAGGAGAGGATATTGCGGACCTTGTTTCTAATAAGTCAGTTGTTTCAGTAAGTTCCAGAATTTCGTCGGGTTCCGCTCATTTTGTAGTTGGTTACAGGAATTTCGCCAGGTAAGACGTTTTTGGGCTAGGACATAGTGCTTGACCATTCTCTGAAACTGCTTGTGAAGATTGAAAAAATATGGATCCTGTGTTCTTCGGTACTCGGTAAGGTATGCATGGGAACGATCCAGAAGGGTAATGGCATATGGAGGTTAATTAGGCCGGAGCGGATGAGAAGTAAGTTTAGGTATTGCATGTTCGGTTGCATCAGTAATTACTTCCGTTAAAGTCTCTGGTAATAGATCTATTGATTCAAAAGTGATAAGAGTGGAATTAGTTTCGGCGAATCTGGCGGTGATGTGTGTTTGATATTTGGTCCAATTGGCCTTATGGAGGTGAAGATACTAGAGTTTGAGTGCGAGCTGGTTGTTGTATCGTAAGAAGAATCGGAAGATGATCACTCCCTATGGTGTCCAGAAACTTCGATAGTAGATGAAGTCAAAAGGTTATTTGAAAGTATTATTACATCCGGCGTTGTTTCACTTCCGGGGCGTGTGGACTGTGGGATGTCAATGAATGATGCATTGGTAGTTAGTAAGAAGTCTTGGAAGCGTTCTTTTTGTGTTGCAGTGCGAGAATGGTAATTAAGGTCAGCCAGTAGAGCGTACGTCTTAAAATGGAGGTCCAGTTATGTAAGAAAACGATAAGGCAATGGTTGTGTTGATCGGACATAAATAGTTGCGACTGTGATAGCTCGATCTGAAAAGTAGACGTTGCCAATGACGTGCTCCGGATATTGTTCAGAATGACGTGGAATAATGGAACGTTTCGGTAGGGAACACTTGAGAGCTAAGGCAGCACCGCCTCGGGCTACATTCTGTGATAAATCGGAACGGAGTAAATGATAATTAGGTATATAGCAGTGGTTGGATTTTTTCAGAAATGTTTCGTTAAGAGCTATATAGGTACAGTCGACATTATGAGCTGCTGCCTTCGTTTCCAAAAGTAATCTGTTAGTGGGTAGAGATCGTATGTTGTTGAACATGATACGGATGATACTTTTTCGCCGAGTTGAATGATTCATGCTGCTGTACCACAATGGAAGTGAAAATAGGTATATAATCCGGAACAAGTAGCTGCCATATGTAAATGGAAAATATCAAAGGCCGTCTTCTGAATGTGTTCGAGTATTCGCTGACGCTCAAATGGAAAGAGAATTTGTAGGACAAGAGTCGTAAAATAAAGTACGTTTTCGATAGTAGGTGGAGGAAGGATTGATGTTTGAGTACTGGTGGTTATGGTTGTAGTGTTAGGATCATTATGAACACGGAGCGGAACTACCGTTTCCGGTTTTGCAGGATTTGGTTTCGGTTTGCTGGTGCATTTGTACGAATAAGTAGGATGCGGGCCGTCACAAGTATTACAAGTAGGCTGTTGGTTAAGTTGGGTACAGTTTTTAACTGCGTGAGGTCCTTTGCAGTGAGGACAAATAACCTGGCTTGTACATTTATGCGTAGGGTGATCGTTATATTGTAAGCATTTTGCGCAGCGAAGAGATAGTGGAGGTAGTGTGTGAGAAGGTTCTACTAGGTGATAATGACGATAAAAGAGCTTCGTTGGATGGATGTTATCAGCTTGCAGTTCTTCCAGAATTTCTTTCTCGGTATAAGCAGGATCGACGCCACGAATGATAGCTGATAGTAGAGGAGCTCGGCATGGAGGCGGTTGTAGTTTGGTTGTAGAGGATTTTAACTTCTGCATTCGGGTAGTTGAACCGAAAGATGTCTCACTGACTTTATAGCATAGATGGTTATAAAGGGTTTGATTTGTAGTTTTGAGGATGATGCCATTTTCTGTAGGAATAATACAATAGATATCCTCACGGGTGCAATGACGAAGTAGTTTCTGGAAAAAGTTCTTGGGATGTTTGGGATCTTGAGGTAAATTGGTGAAGAGTATTGCATCAACAGCAGGAGTCGAGTCGGTCGATTAGTAGTCCATAGCAGGATCAACTGAAATAGCCAGTGGAGCTGGACGAGTTTTGCCTGGAGATCTAATGGCTTTGCTGTACTTCGATATTTGGGTGATCGGGAACGATCACGGGAGCCTTGCGAACTAGTCGAGGCAGTGGAATTTCGACGTAATTGAGAGCGTTCTTCCATGTCACCTTCGGAAGAGTTCCGTGATATGCCAGTGACAATCTTCGGAATCGTTTTCTGGCGGCCCGGAGGCCCTACCTTCGGCGGTGGAGGAGGCTCCATCCCAAGCCCGAAAAGAGGTTGAACGTATAGATAGGTGCCAACCGAAGATTAGTACTTTACCAGTAGTAAGGGCAGAGTTATAATTCAAGTTTTGTTAGTAATAGTTCGGCGTACCGCTAACACGTAAGTGTTGCGCCTCGCCTTAATTTTGAGCGGACTTACAAACCGCGTTAGTAAGAAACAGAGCAAGATCACAAGGAATCACCTGCAAACAAGGCACAGATGATAAGCGCAAAAATAAGAAAGTCAATCCTTCTCGAAAGATGAAAATCTTTCTCTGTCCTTGACATAGGATGAGTGCGTAGATCTCACAGATACGTATGCAATATCTGATCACTGGGTTATGCACCGATCGCTATAAGCAAGGCTAGGAATTCAAATAGTATGGTACACATTCATACATTGTTTTCCTTTCAAGAACAATAAAAAATTTGCAAGCGTTGCAAAAAGCATAATTAAGATATGTGAATATACATTAATTTCACTTTATAATACTACTAGACACAACAAACAAAGGATGGAAACACTTAATATAAACAATCAAATGTTCAAATTGTACATATAGAAAACAAAAAGTCCATATCTAAACATCCTAGCATATATAGCACCACCTAGTGAACAACTGTGTAACTTACCTCAGCATTAGTGGGTTCATTCGTGCAATGTGTGCATTCGTGCTGTGTGTGAATTCGTGCAGTAGTGTTTCCCCTTTATTCAAATTCCGTTTTATATAAGTTTGCTGTAATTTTATTTCACATATGTTTATGTGAAAAGTACCTCTTCCCCGTCTTCCCGTCTTTAGCTTTGAGGCAATAAGCAACACACACACACATAACAATACATAGAATAGGTAAGCCTACATCTTTCCACTAACCATAGTAATTTTTCACCTGCAGGAAAGGAGTACTTCCGCTTATAATGACAAATGGTGGTGTTTTGTAATCCTGTTATATTTGTTTGCTAGTAAAATTAGTGTTCCTTTTCAACATCCGGATTATATGGAACATGCATCTACAGTTGAAGGTAAAATTCGAATCGTCGTAGACCAAATTCAGTAGGAAATATGATATTTTGTAATTCGAAATTCCAATCATTCCTTCCATTTGCACATCATTTACCGAGAAATCTACAGGCTAATATCTTGTGTTTTCCTTCACGTTATTTCCAGATCTTTTTTAAATTAAACACAAATGATGATAATAATATATAATGAACTATCGCTATTACAAGTAAACTTAATTGTTCATATATATGGAAAATTAATTTTTTACTGGCATTTTATTTCCAATTGTAAATTTAAATCTAAAAATTTAAATTTTATTATTTGATCCATTACTGATAGTATAATAATGAAACATACATTTAAAAGTTTTTGACGTGTCGAAGTTTTAAAATAGTTCATATATTACTCTCTAACGTATTTAATCAATTGTTTTCTAGAAATTTAAAATAATATAAAAACGATACACGATATATCCTAATCTAATTCTTGGAAAATATCTAGATCAAGCAATTTCGGTGCTATATATTTTGATATCGGAAATTCATTAAATAATGCCATAAATTGGCTTTTATTGTCTATTAATTAATAAAATATCTTAAAAATATTGATAATTTGGCTGCATAATTCTCTGGAAGTCCCGGGTTTATTCATTCATATGTATATTGTTGTTATTTTTAGAATCGTAAAACTATTAACAATTAAGTTAAGCCGTTTATTTAACATAAAACATATCAACATGTTGCTAATGAATATATTTGAATACATGTTGACAAATATGTTGCTAATGAATATATTTGATATTCGATGGTATCTTACTTCTATTACGAACTATTTCTTTGATGCTTTTAATAAAGGTTAGTACTTGATGCTTTTAATAAAGGTTAGTACTACCAGAAGTTGCCTTCTGAAAAATTCCATTTTATCCTTTTTTTTTTCTTTCCCTTGTCTAGTTTCTAATACTTTAGTCACAAGTTGATTGAATATTAAAAGTATGTACTGGAGAAACATGGTGTGATGGAATTCGGTTATTATGCTATCATAAAATAATTATGTTTATTTATACTTACTTGGAAATTTGTATTGTTTGTTTTCATGTCGATATATGCCTTATCTATTAATACTTGTATTGCAGGAAAACGATATTGCACCATGACATCTAAATATAGAAAAAAAAACAATAATTATGATTATAATATATGTTTATTGATACTTGAGCTGTTATATAAATTAAAAATCTTAATTTCAAGTATCATTAATATTCTACCCAAATAATTAACCTAAAAACACCGTGAGAAAAGCATTGTTTAAATGAGTACTTCCAGCCGCGCTCTTTTATGATCTTTCAGTGTTGTGTTCCTATTTTAAATTTGATTTTCTCTTGCTTATCTGGTCATGTTCTTATAACTAATAAACAAATATTTCATATTTTATTTTTATATTTTTTTTTACTTCATAGGTGTATTTTTTTACTACTACGTTAAGCTGAGGTCTAAGTCTTATATATCCTCGGTACTGAAAAGGACGCTAAGCTTCAAATCAACCAACTAGAAGGGCTGTGCAATGTTAAGGTAGTTCCAAAGTCATGTGTTTATCCCATCAATACAAAGAAATTTTCTAAAAAAATAATAATAGGTTATGGACATTCTTTTGTGATGCGAATGAGAAAGGACTGAAAATTTTAGTTATTTTAATATTGAGTCTTCAACCCTGATTGAATCAATGAGAGTTATTACAGAGGTACATGCTTTATTCACGAGCCTTATTCCGTACTAGTCTTCGCAAAAATTGTGAAGTGTAACGCAACGCAAATCTTACCAAAAATCAATTAGAACTGTTCTGCCTATTACCGTAAACTTAAACGCACATTTTGCGTTGATTTGACGCAAACAGTTACGGAACGAAGCCCATGGACTCTCGGTCACGTGTTCTCGCTTACCTCTTTTTAGCGTTCGTCCGCCTACACTATGGAGCTTTAATCGCCTGCCCTTACATATTATGCAATGTAATCACCATACTACTAATTGAAAACTCTTATTCAGTGTTGCTAATTTGAGGGGGAAATCGCTAAATCTAGGATATTCGACTTCCGGAATAACTGCAAGAAATATTGTTTTGATTAGTGACATTTTTTGTAAGTTTTAAAAGACAATAAATTTGGCAACTTACAAATCTAGCTACTTCTGCGCTGTGAACAACTTGTTCTTCTAAAATCAGGCACTGAAGTAGAAGTTTCGATATGTTTATTTTCCTTTAGTTTATTTGAATCAATGCAAACGTCCGCGAGTTCAGCAAGCATAAAGGGTGTGACACATTTCCATTTCCTGGCTTGTTTCCTACCTATTGCCCTCTAACGGAGAACAATTTCAACTTAAAATGTCAATTAGTTTGCAGAATTTCCGTTGAAATCCACTAGTAATACAACATAACGAATATATGTAGAAGCACAGGTAAAAGTGAAGTGAGTGTAAGATTATTTTTTTTTTCTTTGTAGACTTTTAACTGTTGTGGGTTTTTAAAACGCATTTTTAATTTCATTGATGTAAAATTCACCAAATACTATAGTATATTATTATTTACTAATACTATACTAAATATTATTTATGTATTAATACTATAGTATATTAAGTAATAATAGGCAGGTCTAATAAGGTTTCTTTTTTTTCTTTTCTTCTTCTTAATTTTCAGTTTGGGCCTGGAAATGTTTCTTCCATGTTTCTCGATTTTCAACTCCCTCTTTTAACTCTCAATATTTTCTTCTATTTTTCAAATCATAGATAACTTGTTCTTCTTCTTCCCATTCCTCACTTTCCTTCCATCTTTTCTTTTATGGCGGTATGAAGAAGACAATTTCTTCGTAAGATGTCTCCAATCCAATTGGCCTTTCTATGAAGGATGCTGACTAGAAGCGTCCTATTCTCGCTTATCCGTTTTAAAGCATCTTCACCATTTCTGTCCATTTTATCTTCTCCATCTTCCTCCAACACCACATTTCGAATCTCTATAAATATTTCTTCTCTAACTTCTCTAATATCCAAGTCTCTGAACCATACAGTCCAATACTCCATATATATAACACTTAACCAACGTCTTCCTTAGTCCAATATTAAGATTCTAGTTTAGAGTGATCTCTTCCTGTTGAATGCTTCTTTGGCTATGACAATTCTTGATCTGATCCCTTTGGTTCAGTAATCGTCTCTCGTCAAAATATTTCCTAGATCCTTGAAATGATCGGTCTCTTCAAGTATTCTTTGTTCTACTCTGATCCGTAATGGTGCATTTCCACGGGATATTCTCATGACTTTCGATTTTTCGATGTTGATTTCTATTCCATATCATTTCCCAATGTTAACTATTTTGTCAATAATCTCCTGTAGTCTTTCTTCGGTTCTAGCTATAATAGTCGTATCATTTGCATACCTAATCTTGTTAATGATCTGCCCCCCAATCTTGAAATCTCCAATTCCCATTAATGTTTCCTTCATTAAACATTCATAGTAAATGTTGAATAATTCGGGTGACATACTACGTCCTTGTCTGACTCCTCTTCCAATCTCCACACTATTGGTTTCTCCTTCATTCAAGCGCAACTTGACTCGTTGTCCTAGGTACAGGTTGCGAATGAGTCGTCGGTCTCTCCAGTACTAAAAATAGTAGGGTCTATATATAGTACTAAAATGGTAATTATTGTTCATGTACTGTTCTCTGAATGACATTGTTATTACTTACATATATTTCATTCGACTCTAGTCGATTCACTTCATCTCCCATTTGGCAACTTTTTGTGTTACCTTTTTGACAACACTGCTATTATTCCCTAGCTGAAGAAGAGAGAAAAGGAAGTAGAGGGAAAATGGGGATTCTAGCGCACTTTTACTAACTCACCCCTCAATGACCCTACCCTCAATAACAATAGCGCACCCCTGCCCCCAAATATCTTCTAATCAACTTCTAATAATTTCTAGCGCACTCCCTATCCCCCAAATAATTTCTAGCACATATCAAATAACTTCTATCTCACTCTTAATAACTTCTAACACATTCTATCATTAAATTTAGTTACAAAAAATCACTAAATCTGGTTATAACCGGTTTTGACTTCAAAAAATCACTAAATTTAGTTATAAAAAATCACTAAATCTGATTATAACCGGTTTTGACTTCAAAAAATCACTAAATTTAGTTACAAAAAATCACTAAATCTGGTTATAACCGGTTTTGACTTCAAAAAATCCCTAAATCTGGTTACAAAAATCACTAAATCTAGTTACAAAATGAAAAATCACTAAATCTGGTTACAAAAAATCATTAAATCTAGTTACAAAAATGAAAAATCACTAAATCTGGTTACAAAAAATTACTAAATCTAGTTACAAAAATGAAAAATCACTCAATCTAGTTACAAAAATCACTAAATCTGGTTACAAAAATCACTAAATCTGGTTACAAAATCACTAAATCTAGTTACAAAAATGAAAAATCACTAAATCTGGTTACAAAAAATCACTAAATCTAGTTACAAAAAATCAAATATCTCCACTATTTAAGAATGTATTAAAGAAATGTAAAAGGGGTATAAATACTGACTAAAACAATTATTTTCATGTTACTGGTTGCATATGTTTAAGGATAAAATTACAAAAACACTTTTATGACTTAAAAATATCATATAAAAAAGTTAAAATTTTACTTAAAACTAAACTATACATAATTACTCACTAACACCTATCAACTACACTACACATAAAAGTTAATTAAATTTTACTTAAAACTAAACCACACATAATTACTCACTAACACCTATCAACTACACTACACATAAAAGTTAATTAAATTTTACTTAAAACTAAACCACACATAATTACTCACTAACACCTATCAACTACACTACACATAAAAGTTAATTAAATTTTACTTAAAACTAAACCACACATAATTACTCACTAACACCTATCAACTACACTACACATAAAAGTTAATTAAATTTTACTTAAAACTAAACCACACATAATTACTCACTAACACCTATCAACTACACTACACATAAAAGTTAATTAAATTTTACTTAAAACTAAACTACACATAATTACTCACTAACACCTATCAACTACACTACACATAATTACATTTTAACTATATCTTATAATGCCCCCAAGCTAATGTACTTACACCACTCTCCAGTATATATCTTTTGTCATCACTCGAATCTAATGCTAACTTATTTACAGCTATGGTATACACATCATGCTTACAACTTCGAATTAGATTTATATTTTTGTATGTTTTCGTATCATTGAATAGGGTTCGTTTATAATCATTAAATTGTAACTCTTTTGCTATTATACATTTCGTTATTCGTTTTGCTTTTTTCTTCTCTTTATTTTCAACTTTAAAGGCATACATCTTTGATCTTAACCCAACAAACTCTGTCATTATTTTACCATTGTTTTCATCCTTCATCTTTCCTAATACTTTTTTGTTTACTAGTGGTATTCCATATTGATTATCCTTTCCATATTCACTTGTATCAAATAGATCAACCATTTCCTTTAAATCTTTGTAGAAGTCATCTGTATCAATTTCATATATAAAACTATCAGTATCCATGTAACATAAGTCTATATCGATATCGTATTTAGGTTTCATAATGTTGTAATGGAAGTCATACATTAATAGTTTTGACAAATCTAGCACACTCATACCAACATATATTGGTTTGTTGAAGGTCAATTTTTCTTTTTTCATATGTATCGCGCACAAATTTTCAGCAAATATTGTTCTGTAATCAAAGTTCGGTTTCGCTATTAACTTGTCCACCCTCATTGGATTACATTCTAAGGTAATAGATGCTCTTTTTCTAATTTTATTCCATTGTTTTACCAAATACGCTATTGTTCATTAACTTGTAAAAATCTTTCTCGAAATCATTCTTAGCTCTTGTTCTCATATTTGTATTTAGATCAATATATTCCTTTAACCAGTTTGATTGCTTGAACTCCAATACTCTATGAATTTTCTTTAACATCATCCCAAGTGACATATATAGTTTTAAGTTTCTGTAGTGAATAACATCTTACTTTGTTGTAAAGCGTTGTTAATAATTTTGAATGTTTCGATCCTGGTGGACACATATTTTCTGGAGCTAATGGTAGATCTGAGTGTTTATTATGTAAGTATTCTGGATATTCTAAATCAACTTCTAATATGTAGCCAGTTTCTGAATCATCTGGAATATTCATTATGTTTATGTAAGGTTGAACCCATTTAAAGTATTTGTAAGGCATGTATTGACTCATAGCCCATCCATATAAATTATTTGCATCTAGATAAGCTAAATACTTTGAAGGTTCGTCTTTGTTATAACTTTTCATATACTTATTATTTGATTTTACATATCTCTTACTACATTGTGAAATTCCACCTCTTATACCTTTCTCTATCATTAATATTTTGTCATAGTCAGTTAACATTTCTAGTTTGATCTTAGTCATCTTTAACATTGAATCCCACGATAAACCAGGAGCAGTGAAATACCAAGCAGGATCTAAACCATATGCTTTTAAACATACATCTCTAAAACTTTCAAATACATCAGCTAATATTAATACATCTGTCTTGTTATAAAGTTCTGTATATTCACCTAGATTTTTAATATTGAATGACTTCCAAACATTTTCCGCATGCTCATAATCTTCATCACTGATGTGAGTTTTAGTAAGTTTATTAAAGAACATTTCTTTTGAAGGTAGTTTTGTTTCTTCTAATCTTTCAATTGAGTCAATATAATCATATGGGTACACACCTTTTTTTAATTACTAAATCTAATAAATCATTAGGGAAATACTTTGACGTTTCTCTATATTGTTCTTTTGTAAGGTTATTTGCTAGTTCTGCTAAACTCCTTGACATAAGCCTAAATGAATCTAGAAATCGTAAATTAATCCCATTCTTTTTATCAACTTTCACATATTTCGAGTGTGTGATATATTTTTCTTCATTGTTTGCAATTAGTTTTATTTCATTCTTATCATAAGCAAGTTCTTTAACAAACAGGTGAGTATCATAACCACTTAAGTTGTGAATAAATACTGGAATAAAATTAGGATTTCGATAGCTTAAGTTACAATAACTGTGAGCTGCACCTCTAAACTTTCCAGTTAAATGATCATGATCTCTTTTGCTTTATTTTTATTTATCTCCTTTAAACATTTTCCTAATTGATCTTTCCATTCTCTTAACTTTTTAATCATGTCATCATTATCTTTAGCGAATTGTATTTTCTTATTTAACATTTATTTGTTTTCAACAGCTGGTGGTAAATCATTCAAGTTTTTCTCACATATATGACAACTATTGGAATTATTATATCTCTCTTCCTCATCATTAGTTAGGTTATCCATTTCAACTTTTTTGTTATATATTTTCTTTATTTCTATTGCTTCTTGTTTTAACTTCTTCACAAACACCTTTGCAGCATCTAAACCAATATAACTAACAGGACTTTTATACATACCATTTGAGTATTTGATGTAATAACGTAAACTCATTGGTAAATGCTTTTGATACTTCACAGTTTTAGAACAATTATGGTCTACTTCCATTTTACATAACAAACATTCAAAATCGGCATATATCGTAAATGGTACTCTCAATGATCTATTATAATTTTGGAACTGTATTTGATTGTCATATGGTTTTGGAAGTTCTATTCTAACAGATTCATGCTCCTTGTAATATAGCTCATGTTCTTGTGATTCTATCTCATTTCTAAAATGTCTTGTTAAACACCTCTCACAGAAGTACAATTTCTCCTTATGCTTTGTTACTTGACTTCTTATTAATCTCGATAAATCCTTTATCCAACAAAAATGGTCATTATTTTCATCTTTTACATATAATAAATTGACGTGTTTGTCCTGCTTACTTTTTGTGATTTGAAGTGGGTATATATTATATTCATCATCATAACTATACACGTTAATAGATATGTTACTTCTCTTTTCAAACTTTACTATATCTTTTAATTGTACAGGAAATTCAATACCGTTACAATATTTCTCTTGTAACTCATTCACAATTTGATTATATTGTGGAGCTCTTTGAGGATCTTTTTGTGCTGGTTTTAAATAACTTGCAATAGAATACAAGAAACATTTATTATCTTTATTTTGAACATTAATCACTGCTTTCTTATCTTTAATTGGTTTGGAAAGTTCAATATAGGAAGAAGCTCTCAACGGTACATATTTATTTAGTCTGATTTCCAAGTGTTTAATTTGATGTAATGACCATCCTGATACTCTACCTTGAAATTCCCCCATCTCTCTACGTAGTTTTTGTTTAGCATGGGTTATATATTCATCTGGGTCACTTGATTGTAATATTCTCTCATTTGATGTTTTAAAATTGCGTTCTTGTACTTCTTTATCTTTAATATAATCACAAATGAATACAAGGTTGACTTTAAGTGGGTGGTGCTGTAATTCTTCCTTGATTTTGTTAATAACAACTTTCCCACTTATATTTAAAAACTTCACCGGATCTTTATATCCTATGTTTTCAATTGTGATAGTTTGCAATCGTTTCTGTATTGCTGTTTCCTTTGTTTCTACTTTAATTGGTGTTCGCTGTGGTTTCGATTCTTCAAAAACATCTTGTTTAAATGGGAATATGTTTCTAATTTGTGATCTGTTTTGTTTATCTTCATGTTGTTTAATAAGATCAATAAGTTCAGCCCTTCTTAATCTGGAATAACCTTTTATCCTCTTCCTTTTACAATGGTATTTTAGTTCATCAACTTTCATTGTGTATATAACTTTCAATTCATCTGGTTCATTTTGATATTGTTCGATTTTTTTGATTAATTCACTGTTATTTAAAGAACTATAGTCACGGATTTTTTTGACTTTACATATTAGTTTTAGTTTTGTAATCGACATCTCCTTCATCTCCTCACTAGTAAAATTAACATTATATATACTCATCCTATTTATATAGAAAAATACTGTATCGTTTTTTATCTTCACCAAATTTTTTAGATCATTTTCATAATATTTTTTTATCTTATATATACCAACATTAGCATACTCATTTTCCTAAGACAAATGCTAATATTTGCACACCCCTGCCATTGTCTACATATATTAGTGTGTTGTCTTAGTATACGACTTTTATGGGATCACCCCATCAAAGTCACTATTAATATGATAAAAACTAAATCATTTTCATAATCTCATTCATCATCATAATCATCACTATTATATTCATATTCATCACTCACCTTCTTATCCTAATTATCTTTTATGGAATAACCATAAAATATAACATTTATAATATTACATTACTCTTATCTATCCAACTATTATGTGAATCATCAAACCCTAACAATTTAACAAACATTTTATTACCTTTCTTTCTCAATATTTTTTCCAGCAAATACTCATCCTCATATTTAGTTTTTAATAATTCTTGTTCATAAAATCTTCCTCTAATTTCTTCATTGTTTAAATCTTTAATTTTATATGTTGGTGGATTAGATGGTATAACCTCATTAATAACAAATACTTCTGTTGACCAATTAGGTGTATATCCTTTCTCAAACAAACCTTTAATTTCACTTATACGAACATAATCACCAATCTTATACTTTAACTTAACAGACTTATATTCTTTCTTATACACTTTTTTCAATATCACATGCTCATTTTTCTTATTCACTTCTACAGGTTTCACACCAATTGTTCTATGTACTTTGTTATTATATTCATCAACCAAACCTTGCAATATTTTTAACCACTTATAATTACCTTGAACAGTAAATTTCTTCCACATACAGTATTTTGTTTAAGTGTTTTGTTAAATCTTTCAACAACAGAAGCTTTTTTTACCACTATATGTTGAGTAATGATTGATATTGTTTTTTCTCATCAAATCTTTAAATTCTTTATTGTAAAACTCTTTCCCTTGATCTGTTTGTAAATTGTTGGGTTTTCTTACTTTTAACACTGATTCAAATGCTTCAGTAACATTCTTCCCACTCTTATCTTTAACAGGAACTGCAAATGCATATTTCGAGAACACGTCTATTATTGTTAGTAGATACTTATACCTTTTACTGATTTTGGAAATACCTTTAAGTACTCCACTATCCATTTCTACAAGATCAGCTTGCCAAAGATCATCAATACCTTTAATCACAACACTTAGTCTAGGATAGTTTTTCCTTGCTGGTTTATGAATTTCTTCTATAATGTCTTCTCTAATACCTTTACCTTCTTCTAGTCAATCGGGCTTTTTAACGAATTGAGACTTAGTAACACCACATACAGAACAAATACCTTTCTTAATATATCTTCCATTTTTTGTTTGTTCTATCCTAATAGTATCTTTCTCTGTATCTGTTGATTTCTTACATTTAACACAATACATCATCATTATTTATTGTATAGAAAATCAGCAAAATAATTAAAATTTATCACCACCTAAAACTATACGTCTTTAGGAAAGTTCTCTTTCTATGTACATTACAACAAACAATAATTGACCTTCTTCCATAGCTGAATTTTTATTTGGCTTAATTGTAATTATATCATTCTTGTTAAAGCTACAAGGTAAATTTTCAAAGTATCACCTAAATATATCTCTAGAAAGTATTTATCCAAACTTAATTCTATATGCATTATTTTTCCATTATAGAGAAATTTGTAACCATTAGAGAGATTAAATATTCTAAAGATTGGCTCCTTAACGTTTTTAGCTCTTAGTCGATATAATAAAGGTATGATTTCTTTCTGCATAATAAATTTAGTAGTATCCATCCTAATCTTTGGAACATCTTTCTTTATGTATATGTCTTGTAACGGTTCTAATGCATCTTCAAATCGTTTTCTATCGTTCTCTAATTGAGCTTCTATTGATCTAAGTTGACTTACGCTAACAACATCATTTAAATTCTGCAACAATTTTAATTTTTCTTCACTAATATCAACATCACCTTTTCTATCTTTAACATTACCAAATATATCCATACTCATTTATTATAAAGAAAATGCCCATCCTAATTTTTCAAAACATTTCTTTAAAATCTCTATTTGTTTAGGTGAGTGTTTAAAATCAATATCAACATGAATATCATGCTTTTTCAACAGATAGTACAATACACATTTTAAGTTAATAAACAATACTCTTTTCGGATACTTTTCTATAAAGGTCGCGTGTAAGTCTTCGAACTCATTTATAAGTGTTTCTTCCATATGTTGTAATTTTAATGGTTTTTGATCGGTAACGTGATAGTGTATTAAATAGACATCATCATAATATTTTGTGTATTTGTTTTTCTTTAGTACTTCTAAAACATCTTTTGTTGATATTAAATCTTTTGGCTTATCTCTAAATTCATCATTTAACACCTTGAACACATCTTCGGGAATAATTCTATCCTGTAAAGCTTGCAAACGAGATAACTGTAACTTGAATCTTTTTGTAGTATCATACCATGGTTTTCTTACACAAGCAGCTTTCATTTCTTCATTAGTACTGTAAACCCAACCACTCTCTACAGAACAAACATCACAAATGTATCTGCTCATACCTTTTTTTAATGACTTACTACCACAATAACTGCATTTTAATGGTTTAAAGCTATAATTTGACAACAACTTCTTTAAGGTAATTATTGGATATAACTTTACCAACTCTTCTTCCGTGTACAAAAATTTAGGTATAAACATTTTCCATAAATCAATAACTGTATATACGTTGTTTTTATCTTTTAAGTCTATCTTACTAACATACTTAAAATACCGATAAAAATTAAAACTAACTAGTGCATCTAGTTCATCCTGATGCTTCTCAAAATAATCTAAAAATCTATTGTGTATAGCTTCTATATTTATCTTAAAACAAAACTTTTATGAATATATACCATAAAAGCACTTAAACTTAATAATATTTAATCATTTTTAATTATATACATAACATCACTAAAAGAATACCCTTGATTTAGAAGATTTAAAACCTTAACACAAAGATGACCACATATAACTGAATTAAAGTCTTGTATCCATTCGTCATTGTAAAATAAGTTTTTGGTTCCAAGATATTGTACTAGCTGCTTATGAGGAACACCACCATAAGAATCGAACACGTACTTTATGTTATTATCTTTCCAATAGCATATCCAATGAGTACCAATGTTTACCGATTTATCGACGTTAACTACACCACACTCATTTACATAGGGTTTTTGTGGAAGTTCGTCACTCATATATATACCTCTAAATCGTTTTATCTTTAATTCTTTAACCAACCTCTCTATATCGAAATTGGTCAATGGTTTTAGTTTTCTGACTTCTTTGGTTTACCTGCTCCCTGTTTTTCTTCTATAGCCATATTGTGTCTTTTTTGTTCTTCAAGTTCTTGTTTATTTTTCTTAGCATCAAGTACAGTTTTAGTAATCGCTGCTGCACCACCTGCTAATGAGCCAACTGCTCCTAAAGCTGCTAAAATGGACGGAATTGTAAAAATAAAACCACCCATATGCTCTTTCTTAATATTTTTCATTTGTTTAGTAGTTAGAGTTAAATCCATTCCTTCACCTTCTTTAATTTTCTTAGATTTATCGCTAAGTTGTTTCTTTGTTAATACATGATCAATATTTAAATCCTTTAGTTTACCATAAGGAACACTAAACATACAACTTTTAATAGAACACATCTTCCTATTTATTTAAGAGAAAATCTTAGTTTGTAAAAGTACAGTTGTTATAGCTCCACCAAAATCAATTAAGGAATCATTCTCATCTGTTATCCTTATCTCAAAATTATCAACCTTGTCTTTGGATATAGGGAAAAATAATGGATAAGTAGGCTCGTAAATAATACTATGTTTAAACTCGGCATCTGTTTTAAATGATGCTATAATTCCTGTTTCTCTATGTGTGTACTCAGTATCTTTAACAAACATACCATCTGCTATATTACAGTGAACATTAATTGTATCGAACGGATGAAACTTTGGTATCTTATCTCCAACATGTTCTGTGTTTCTACCTAAGTTTTTTTCACTAAAATCTAATACAGTATTAATGGTATCTAAAGTTATATTACATCGTTCGTTAAATATTTTAACTCTTTTTCTCTCTATCCTCAGTAAATTTAATATCTAAACTAGCATTAAAAGCATCAGAGTATGGAACATTTGATTTAATGTATTCCTCTAATTCTTTTAAATTATATTGACCAGGTTGAACTATAAGTTGTTTTGTAAGATTAGAAAAGCCAGGAAAGTCACAAAATGTTAATTTATTATTTTTCTCTGTAATGTTTGGTGTTAAATATGTACTGTAAAATCCAACTAGTCCTATACTTAAATAGTTGCTACTGTTGTCTAATCCGTAATGGAGTTTCTTCTTTAAAACAGAAGTATCACTCGTTAACTTAAATACCTTAGCCATTTATTATATAATAAATGAATGAGGTTGATTTACCTAGAGATATTCCAAGAGAGAAAGTAATCAAGTTAATAGAAGATGTCATTCAAAAGTTAGAATACAGTTTAAAGAAGAAAAAGAGAAAACTACGAATTGTTAAATATGCATACTACACTTTGATCACGTTATCGGTTATACTTTCTGCAACAACTGGGTTTATTAATATTTTTATACCTGTAACAATTTACTCAATATTAACAACGTCTCTTGCAACTGGAAGTGCTATTATAACAGGTTTGTCTTCTAAGTAAAACATAAGTAAAAGAAAAGACGAATATAAAATCATTGTCGCTTGTATTAACTCATTTAAAGAAGTTAGAGATGATAATAACATTAAATGGTGAAATGGATGAGGAATATATAAAAAATACGTTGCATAAGATTAGAGAACAACTTAAAGATATAAGGACCTAGCGATTTATCGAGTCTGAATTAAAATTTTCTTTATAATAAATGGGTGAGAAAACTATTAATTGGGATGTAAAAGAGATGATAAAAGAAACAAGAGTTAAGAAAAGAAATGGAGAGCTTATACCTGATGATATTCGATGTCTTATTGTGGGTCCATCTGGGTGTGATAAAACATTTCTATTATTTAACTTCTTATTAAAATCAGGTTGGTTAAACAATAATTACTTCTACATATATTCTAAAAGCATGAATCAGCGAAAGTATGAGCAATTAAAAGATCGATATGAAAAAGCAGAACTAAAGTTTAAGAAGCAAATAGCAACGTTCTTAAGCAGTGATGACTATTGTGCCTATTGATGAATGTGAAAAATACTCTATCTTTGTGTTTGATGATTACATTTTGGAGAATCAAGATACTGTTAGAAATTACTTTACAAGAGGTAGACATAGACATTTAGACTGTTTCTATCTTGCACAAACATATTCAAAAGTACCTAAACAGCTTATAAGAGATAACGCTAACTTCCTATGCGTATTTAGGCAAGATGATACTAATCTTAAACATGTGTATAATGAGTTTGTTGGAGGAGATATGTCTTATGATAAATTTAAAGAGATATGTTCAAAATGTTGGCAAGAAGATTATGGTTTTATAGTAATTGATATGACGAGGAAGGTAAACAATGGTAAGTATAGGAACAAAATAAAACACTTCTTAAACGTTTGACGTTTTTCACGTTTTACGTTTTAACGGTTTACGTTTATTGACGTTTATTGACGTTTTTTGACGTTTATTGACGTTTGTTGACGTTTGACGTATATTGACGTTTTTGACGTTTATTGACGTTTATTGACGTTTCTTCGTTTTCTAAATAATAAATGGATGAGAAAGAAATTAATAAGAATATTAAGTTAAAGGAGTTCTTGATAAAGGGATTCAAATCATGGAAGAAAGAAAGAGCAGGTATATACGATAAATTTAAGACACAAGAACACCCTGTAGTTGATGCTATTCAAAATTTAGGAAGTGAGATCAAAGAAGTAGCAGAACAAAATAAAAATCTAATAACTGAACTTGTTCCAGCTGTACATAAGATGGCTTCAATAGATCCTAGTCTACTAGAAACACCTAAGAAGATAATTTATGATAGTCCTCCAAGTAGTAGTGATACACCTATAACAGGAGAAATAAAGCAGATGAGAAAAATTAAAGACAAAGTGGAAGGAGTAGAGCCTTTAAGAACAGCACAATGATTTGGTAAGATTGCAACGAAATACCCTTGATTTAGAAGATTTAAAACCTTAACACAAAGATGACCACATATAACTGAATTAAAGTCTTGTATCCATTCGTCATTGTAAAATAAGTTTTTGGTTCCAAGATATTGTACTAGCTGCTTATGAGGAACACCACCATAGTAGAAGAAATGATAGTGTATTTGGTAAGACCTGTAGAAGAAGATGGAAAAATAATAAATAAGATAGGAAATTCTGAAGTTAAAGTGAGTGGTGATGATTTGATAATTAATGGTAAAACTTATAAAGGAACAGAAGGTTTTTGGGAATTGTTAACGATGAATACTAATAAAACCATTGAAGATTATGATGATGACGATTTTGAACAGTACAAGGAGATAATAATAGAATCAGATGCTGCCTTTTAAAAATATAATCGAGATAAAAAAGTAGCATCGAATAGAGGTTCTAAGTACATTAATATTATCAAGCCTATTTGGGACGATTATATTACACCATCTTTACCTCCAACACCTAAAAGGACTGGTGAAGGAATTAAACAATATACTGAGATACCTAAAGAATATATATGGATGGATGATGTGAGAAAGTTAATTGATCGGTTAATAGTTATAGGTGGAGAAGAAAAGGTTGGTAACAATAACTTTTATAATGAGAAAGTAGGTATAATGAGTATGATTAATAACAAGCTTTCACAATTTATTCCTAATGATCCAAAAGGTATATGTTATTTGATTAAGATCTTAAATACATTACCACCACGATTCTGGAATGATGAGAAGCTTGGAAAAGGACTAATGAGTAAGATTTTAAACATGAAGGGGATACCAGAGTTACATATACCAGGCTTCAGATTTTGCGGACCTTTTACGAAGCTTCAAGAAAGGTTAGAAAGAGGTGATGAAGGTATTAACCCATTAGATGAGGCTTGTAAAGAACACGATATATACTACAGAGACAATAAAGATACAGAGTCAAGTTGCAGATAAGGAACTAGAAACTAAAGCATGGAATAGAGCATTTAGTAGTGATGCGTCAATTGGTGAACGATTAGCTGCTTTTGGGGTTGGTACTGCTATGAATGCTAAGGTTAAGTTAGGATGGGGATTATAAGTTTTTAAATGTTATTATGTATGATTCTTTTATGGGTATATCCCTTAAAAGCGTTGTTTCAAGATTTTCTTTATAATAAATGGATAGTGTTGAGAGTTACGAGTTACAGAGTTTTAAAGCTAACACAAGAACATTCAATAATTTGAATGAAGCTAACAAAAATATTGAGTTTGATTTCGATGTGGGGGATGGGTTCATACATCCACACAAAGCAGATTGTCATATGACTTTTGAAGTTGTTGGTGCAGCAGTTGGAGGAACATTTGGCGCAAACGATAGTATAAAACTTGTAGATAACTTCTTACCGTTCTTCTTTTCTCAAATTGAGGTTAGAAAGCATGGCGTTGTTATAGATAAGATTGAGCTACCAGGAATAACATCTACAGCTATTGGAACATTAAAGATTTCTAAACCAGAAGTTGAATATCTAAAACAAGCAGGATTTGAAACGAATTATACACTTGGTCTACGAAAGGATTTTAGTGTTTTGTATCCATTAAAATTAATTGCAGGCTTTTTAAGTGATTATAAAGAGGTTATGTGGAAAGGTGGATTGAAAATAACATTTACAAAAGCTAATAACAATAACGATGTCTTATACAAATGGGCTGGAACAGAAGCAGGTGAAACAGCTCCTCATGATGGAAAAATAACAATAAAAAGTATGGAGATAAGAATGCCTATTGTTGAATACGAATCTAATTATGAAAGCCAGTTAAAGTTGAATATTCTTAAAGAACCTAAAATTATGTTTTCATTCCATACTTATCAATGTGTTCAGAAGACTGTTGAAGGTTCTTTCTTAGAGTTCGATGTTACTACTCAATTTAATTCTAGACAATTTGATATGCCTGATTTCGTAGTTGTAATGTTCCAAACTGATAGAAGTGGTAAACAAACAACAGATGCAAGTAAGTTCGATCATTGTAAGGTAAAGAATATATATCTTAAGAATGGAAGGAATGAGGTATTTCCAAAAGAATCAAGAAACTTAGATATTGCTAACAGGGATTATTTTAAGATGTACGAAGATTATACTGCATTTAAGAGAATAACATGTGGTAATACCGAAATGTACTATGGTCCTAAGGAGTTTATAGATAACAGACCAATGTATGTGATTAATTGTAGTAAGAGGAAGAATGTATCGGTAAATGAGAACAAAGATTGTAGTAGACTTTGCAGAAGCTGTGGCTGCTAATACTATATGTTCTGCGATTTTAATTGGACAAAACAACTTTACATATGATCCTAAGAATGAGAAAGTAGTAGAAGAGATTTAGATAGTTACATGTATTTTTTGTAATGTTTATGGAGGTTCTCTATAAACATTACAAAAATAATTAAAAAGTTTATAGTTAAAGATATAAAATTAAAGAGCGATTATTGATTTTCTATATAATAAATACGATGGCGAGTCATATTGAGGTTTTAAATAAACTTGGAAGTCTTGAGCAAAAACAAGTTATTGGATTAAGAGAATTAGAATTAGATACAGAATATAAGATTGTGAAAATGGAAAGGATTAAAACTGTTTCGAAAGAGCATTTTAGTTGAGTGTGAGGATTTTAAGGTCTTTCTTCAACCTAGATTTACAAAATACTTAACAGATAAAATGATATATGAGATCGTTAAAGATGGAATAAAAATCAAATACACTGGTCTAAAAGATAATTATCCAACTGTTGAGTTCTGTATGTAAATTTCAAATGAGAATCGGTTTTGTGAATCCAAAAAATAATAAAAATGACTAGAATATGTCTTCAGAAGTAAAAAAATGGAGTGGTTAGAATGGATCCTAAAAAGAAATTTATACTTTCTAATAATTTCAATGTAATTGTGAAAAATGTGCAAACCCGAAGTTCAAATAGTTTTTGATATTAACGGCTGTCTATTCAGCTTGAATTATGATCAGTGAGCAGAGTTTAAGAAGTCATTGTTTCCTATAGAGAACGAGGTTAGCAGAAGATTCCATTATCAGTATCCGAACTTGTAATTTTAAGTATAAGTGTTATAAGTGTTTCTATGGTTTTATTACTATAAAAACTAAAACCTTTGGGTATACAGAACACAATGCCGTTTGAATTTTAAAGATACATGTATAAATAAGGGAGTTATTTGAGTGTTTTATAATTATATCCTTAGAGTTATGCAACCTACAAGACATTCGATAGATAGTAAATTTATTTCTCTATTGATTGTCGTTTGAATTTTGAAAATCGGTTAATATTTGACGAAGTTATAAGAAATTAAAAATTTCAGGAATTTTTTACGGGTTTATTTTGAATTTTCGGGAAAATGTTATTCTTTAAAAAAGTCTTAGAATTTTGTGTAGATTATGATAGTATTTTTATTTTTCAAGTATCTGAATTTTTATATTTCTGCAGTGTGCCAACTCATAATTTTTTTCTGAAATTTGCCAACTTTTTTATTTGATGAGTTAGCACATAACTATGGAGGGTTAAAACTATCCTCTTAAGAATATTTTGGGTAAACTATAATATTTGGTAAGTGGGTGGGCAACACTGACATTTTTTTTCTTTTTTGTCTTACAACTTAGGATTTAGTTCTAATATTTTGGTATCACTGAGTGTTGATGGGAAGGAAGGAGAGACACTAGCGCATGCATGTGATACGTTTTAGAACTAGATGCTAGCTCTGTCGACACGATGAATGCTGCGCTTGAGCTATGCTAAGCCGTTAAATCGAATGTTAAGTATATGGGAAGCGAAGAATATGCCGCCGTTACTTTGATGTTAATCATTCTCTCTCTGTTTCTATTGCATAAACCTCTGTCGTTCAGAGCTGAGAGAAGGGAAAAGAGAAAGAGAATCGGATTGCGAGTCACGTTTCACTTCCTCCTCTTCTTTGCTATATATGTATATGTGTGCTCGACAGCTGATATTGTAAATGTATGTGTGCGATTAAGCGAGAGTGTATATGTATATGCAGCGTCTGTATGCAACATAGTAAACTTTAAACTTTTATAATTCAGTTATTTGTGAACCGATTTACACCAAACAAAAACTATTTTTTCAATCAAAGATAGCACTATAAGTATAAGTTTTTAGATGTAACTTTTTATGATTTTAAATGTCATAAAAGCCTATGCGATCTCACTTTAACATTGTAGTTATGGGAATACTTTGCGCTGTGTAACTTTGTATAATTAGCTGGATCCTTCTGTGCTAGTTTAAAATATATCCAAAATGGGTTGGTCTAACTAAATTTAGTGATTTTTTGAAGTCAAAACCGGTTATAACCAGATTTAGTGATTTTTTGTAACTAAATTTAGTGATAGAATGTGTTAGAAGGTATTAAGAGTGAGATAGAAGTTATTTGATATGAGCTAGAAATTATTTGGTTGATAGGGAGTGCGCTAGAAATTATTAGAAGTTGATTAGAAGATATTTGGGGGCAGGGGTGCGCTAGAAGTTATTAGGGGTTCGCTATTGTTATTGAGGGTAGGGTCATGGAGGGGTGAGTTAGTAAAAGTGCGCTAGAAACCCCATTTACCCTCTACTGAAGGAAATAAGGCTAAGTCTGAGCTCTTGCTGACAAGTGATCCACATGTGATGGTGGGAATTATACTCAAACTTGAAGTAATACCTGTACATGAAGTTATACATGTATAACTACTGGCTGCAATAGGAGAATAATATCAAAGTTGGATTCTGTTCCTCCGACACTGAATTTATATTACTCGCTATCAGTGGCGTATTTAGGAGGGCTTTCGGGCTTAAGGTTCCCCGGAAATAAATTTGAGAGTTTAGGAAGGAAAATGAACTTCATTAAAATTTGTCGGCATCCAAAAGAAAAATATGTGCTTATTCAAGTGCTGTGCATAGCTCCCGAAACAAAATCCTAAATACGCCACTACTCACTATTACTATTTTTGCTTTATGGAAATTAACATTAAATCCGGAAGTGGTAATTGATGTCTGTCGCTTCTGATTGCAAGCTTGCAATATTTCCATTTTGTCTATTATCCAATCGTGTTGTAATCGAATAAACGTTGATTTGCATCACTACAGGTTTCAACAGATAGCTCTAAGTTCTTGGGGCCCCTAATCTGTGTTTTAAAAAAGTTTCCTTGTTCTATGAAAAGAAGTATTGATACCGGAAGTACTAATAAATTCTAATCACTCGGGAAGACTGTTACTTATGGTGATGTTATACTCTCTTGAGACGCTGAATCGATTAATAAGATCCGCTTCCATTAAAAAAAAACTGAAACTGGTTAATTTTATTTAACACAAATTCGGAATGTATTCTTCTAAATTAGGAACTTTTCTTTCGAACATTTTATTAAATATTTTGTACTTTTTTTCTTTCAAACAATGTAGTTCTAAATATGAATCTTTTATTTTAAACATTTTTTAAATAAATTTCTTTTTCAAACCTGAGTATTTTTTTTGTTTAAAATAATTTTTGAATAAACACTTTTAGAAAACGATCCTTCTAAATGAGAAATTTTGTTTCAAACATTTTTCCAATAACAAATTTTTAAAACAATGTGCTAATTAATAAGAACAACTTTATTTAAATATATTTTAATTTAAACCTTTTCTAAACAACATGCTTCTAAATGAAGTTTTGTTTCAAATGTTTTTTTTTTCAAATAGCATATTCCAAAATAAGAAATTTTGTCCTAAATATTTTGCAATAAGTATTTATTAAACAATATGCTTTTAAAAAGAGTTTTCTTTCAAGCATTTCTTAAAATAAAGTTTTATTTTCCAAATAGCATGCTTCTAAGTAAGAAACTCTTGTTTCAAATAAATTTATTAACATTTTTGAACATATTTATGAACAGTATACTTCTTTAAAAAATTTTGCTCCAAACGTTTTTTCAACAAACATTTTTGAAACAATATTTTTCCAAACGATATGCCTCTAAATAAGAAACATTTGTTTCGTGCAATTTTTCAATAAACTTCTTCTTCCAATTGTTCTCTTCCTCAAACAGTATCCTTGTATGTTAAACTTTTGTTTGAAACATTTTTGAATACTTCTTTTTATTTTGTTTCCAGATAATATATATTTAAATAAGAAGCTTTTAATTCAAACGTTTTTCGGATAAATATTTTTATTTTTTATTTTTTGCCGAACAGTATGCTTCCAAATAAGAAACTTCTGTTTCAAACAATATGCTCCTAAATTTGTACATTTGTTTCAAACATTTTTTCAAACAGTATGATTTTAAATAAGACACTTATGTTTCAAAGGTTTTTAAATGACTAATATGCCGTAAAAATGTAGTGGAAAATTTAGTTTAATACAAAGAAAAAGATCCAAAATTCGGAACGTGAATTCTGTGAAGGTATTAACTACTATGATAATAAATCTGCATGTTCTAGTAAGTGGTGAAATCTTCAACTTTATAACAAGGCGAAAGTAGTCTATCCAAGCCAGACGTTTATTTCTTACATAGAATCCGGACATTCTTGTTTCATATTTGCAAAGTATGCAAAAAAACTAACCTTTGGTTTCAAACCTTCTTTTTCTACTTAATGTATGCTTTGCTCCTGGAATGACGTTGAAAACTAATATTTTATGAAACTGTTTCGTCTCACTTTTAAAGCTAATTCCGGGATATAGGGAACACTTTCCGATTTTTTAACAATGTTTGTTATTTCATTGCATGTATTTTGACAATGGAGCAAATTAAAAGCTTTCAGTATTTTTTTAATTGACTTCCGGCGGGTTCTCAAAGTTGAAAATAGCGAACATTAGCGAAGTAATAGCTTCTGCTAATCATTGCAGCTGGGAATACCGTACTGTACACTTGCTGTATACAGACAGTTTCCATCAATGAAGTATGGACGAGTTAAACATGACAAATTTTAGTTAGTACTTTCAGCATTAATACCAGTTGGTTCCAAGTAAATGTATAACCCAAATAAGTTACATTGGTTGGGTTGGGTACGAGTTTAGCGCCCGTTTCAATACTGAGGCTGTGAGACAAGGTCTATAATGTAAGACAGAATCCGAATCAGCATAATGTGTTCAAAGTTGTTCCACTGGGAGTCAACCCAGGACCACGTGCACTAAAGGCGCGGATGCTATCCACTAGACCTACGAGGAGGGCTAAGTTACAATTGTAATGTTGTCTGCTGGCCATTCTGTGAAATTATAGTGAAAGAAACCTTTATTCCAACTTACGAAAAATCAATCATATTAAGTTCTCTATACAACGAAACACCGAGGGTTCCTGGAAATCTCTAAGAGCCTACTTTCCTAAATATAATTGTCCCCTTTAACACTGTCCTACAAATTTTCACTTTTTTCTCTTTCCTTAATGAAAGTAGGTGTTCTTTATAGTGTTTGACCTTCTGATTACGAATCTGAAGTCAAATATGCTGTATCAGGTCTGGTTGTTGAGAAATTAGTAAAGATTAAAAGGATTTTTCTTAATGTGTGAATTTTAATAAATATTGTGACTTTGATGTAAAAACGGGATGTTGAAAAATATATACGTGGCACATCTGTATCTCAGAAATATAAACGAAAATGTATATCTTTGTATTTTGTGGCATTTCCATCCATTCTATTCCATCTATATAAATTTTGACATTTCCAGCAACCGAACGCCCGGGATCACTCGGCTAGTTCCACCGGTTCAATTTGCCACAAACTCCTCATATGCATATAAGAAAATAAACAAGTACTTATGGAACATAAACATAGAACTGTCTATTTCTACACGTGCTGATACAATTCAAAGAACGTGAAAATAATTTTTGTCGTCTTTTCTTCTTTGGAAATTAGAAGTTATGGTAAAGACGAAATGTAATGTAAATCGGGACCATCCCTGCAACCGATGGCCAGCGCCGTAATTTAGATTCTTTTCTGGGGGGCAAGCATTAATAAGCTTATTTGGGCCCCCTAGAAAGATTTTCTAATTATTGGACCCCGTCTCTCCAACTTTCTCTTAATCTTTATAGGCCCTCCCGCACGGCAAGGTCTGCGGTTCCGTTAGTTACTCCCTGAGCCCAATCCATACATAACAAAATTAATTAGGAGACAATATTGATAAATCTCAAAGCCATACGAATAAATATTAATGAAATGGGTCCACTACTCATTTTGTTCTATTTACCTTTTGTGTCCTGTTTTGTTTATGTAATGTAGCGACCTTATTTGATGCTTCATTTCTAATTTCATGTTCGAATCATACGTATACGGAATAAGAAAATTTTGTCTGAAAATGGACCCCACTCGAACGGCTGGGTTTCTCTGGGGGGCAGTTGTCCACCACAAGTTACGGCTCTGCCGATTACGTAAGCTTAACTTGAAGAACATTTCGTGATATTTTTGTCATTGACCAACGTCTATATAACTTGTTTTTGAGTTAAACAAGGAAATCCCGAGTAAGTCATTAAGACACTCACACAAGTTGCTTATATTTTCTTATTTATATTTTTATTTATATTTTGTTTATATTTGTTTCTTTTTGTTATATTTGAGTATCTTGTTTATATGTTTCCACGAAACGATTTTATCTAGGTATTAGTTTTGGTTGAAGGTTAAGTGGCGCGGTAGGTGAGTAGTTAGCACATTCAACTTCTATTCGGTAGACCCGGGTTTGAATCCCGGCAACGCTGAAACTTTTTCAAGTGTTCCTGTTTCGATTTCAATTTCAATGAATACTTAGTATGATAAGCAAGATCTCTTCCCTAGAAAGAAAAAGATGTTGGAATAAGGAGAATTGGAAAAGCTCTGTCAATGGAGACAGTGATTTACAAACTTACTTCCAGCAGTTGCTCTAGATTTGATATTTTCGTCTACTTTCAAGCATTTTCTGATTCATGTGTGATCAGTGTTTTTATTTCTTTGAAATAATACATTACATACACAGCAATATTGAGATTAACATATGATATTCATTTGACAACACACTCTGAACCAGAGAGATTGATCTCAGAATGGAGAAATGTTTCGTGCGTCATCTACTCACAATTTTACTTCCATAAAGACTTGACTCAGTGCTACCAACTGCTGTCAGTTCCGAGAAAAGTTATGTGTAAGTTGGGTTGCATCTGTCTAGGCGTTCTCTTAACTGCAAATGACCTGGACCCCAAGTAATGGAATTAGAGAGCTTAGGGGGGAGGAGATACTTTTGTGAGTGACTGTACGTGCACTGTATGTAGCAAGGATGTTATAAATAGGGGATCTGCCCATATGTATCTTCATCCTATTAAATTGGTGAAGCCAAAAAGCAACCGAGCATCGGCACGTCTGATTGGCTACTCTCGTTTCTGCCATCGTCTGATTGGCTACTTTCGTTTCCGCCATGATTGTTGGCTCAAAACATTGCGATCCTATTGAGCGGAATGGGCAGCGAAACTGTGACGTATGACTTCAAGATTTTGTTGTAAAGGCAGATCCTCTATTTTATAAAATCATTAGTATGTAGTGTCTTCACTCTCAGTATCCATAACATCTTCACTTTCATCATCACTGCTGTCTACTGTCCATACGTCTGGAGGCACTGGCACAGGAAAACCTTCACCATGTGGGATGAGTCTTTTAGCTGATTGTAGATCTGGGTATTGTACTGATCGTTTACTTTTGGAGGTTATTCCCTTTACATTTTGACAGACAAAAGTAACAGTCGTGTACATGATCACGTGATTCAAATCATAACATTGGTGTAGCAAATGGCATGCACTTGTGAGAACCACGTAACCAGCCCCTTAGATTTACTGCACAGGATTTACAACAGAATTTTGGGGCCCAGGGTTTGTCTACGTCGACTTTCGATGAAAATTAAAATTCATACGCCTTTTTCACAACAGGCGTTATCTTAGTGAGCTTCGGTTTTGGAGTTATCCATCCACACACATAACAGAAGTTGTCAGGATCATTTTTACACTTCCTAGGCATTTTCAAAATTGTACCACTATACAACACAAAACACAACAACGTTTTCAAATGTTACGCAGTTCACAACAAAAGATCTACAAGTTATGAGTCACAAGAACACACGTTCCAATGTTGTTTATATTCTATTAGCACAGTACGTCACGAGAAAATGCAGCTCACCACATCAACAAG